>NC_140589.1:12468964-13924850 GCF_964204655.1 Triturus cristatus | reverse complement strand
AGAGCCTGTCCTTGCGCACTCCCTGTGCCCCAGCAAGACTGCCAGAGAGCTCATTCACAGAGCCTGTCCTTGCACACTCCCAGTGCCCCAGCAAGACTGCCAGAGAGGTCATTCACAGAGCCTGTCCTTCCGCTCTCCCTGTAACCTAGCAAGACTGCCAGAGAGGACATTCACAGAGCCTGTCCTTGCACTCTCCCTGTAACCCAGCAAGACTGCCAGAGAGTTCATTCACAGAGCCTGTCCTTGTGGGCTCCCAGTGCCCCAGCAAGACCGCCAGAGAGCTCATTCACAGAGCCTGTCCTTGCACGCCCCCTGTACTCCAGCAAGACTGCCAGAGAAGTCATTCACAGAGCCTGTCCTTGCACGCTCCCTGTGCCCCAGCAAGACTGCTAGAGAGTTAATTCAAAGAGCCTGTCCCTGCGCGCTCCCTGTATCCCATTAAGACTATCGAAGAGTTCATTCACAGAGCCTGTCCGTGCACACTCACTGTGCCCCAGCAAGACTGCCAGAAAGCTCATTCACAGAGCCTGTCCTTGCACACTCACTGTGCCCCAGCAAGACTGCCAGAAAGCTCATTCACAGAGCCTGTCCTTGCGCGCTGCCTGTACCCCAGCAAGACAGCCAGAGATTTCATTCACAGAGCCTGTCCTTGCGCACTCCCTGTATACAAGCAAGACTGCCAGAGAGTTCATTCACAGAGCCTGTCCTTGCGCTCTCCCTGTAACCCAGCAAGACTGCCAGAGAGCTCTTTCTCAGAGCCTGTCCTTGCGCGCTCCCTGTGCCCCAGCAAGACTGCCAGAGAGTTCATTCACAGAGCCTGTCCTTGCACGCTCCCTGTGCCCCAGCAAGACCGGTAGAGAGTTCATTCACAGAGCCTGTCCTTGCGCGCTCAATGTACTCCAGCAAGACCGCCAGAGAGCTCATTCTCAGAGCCTGTCCTTGCGCGTTCCCTGTTCCCCAGCAAGACCGCCAGAGAGCTCATTCACAGAGCCTGTCCTTGTACTCTCCCTGTAACCCAGCAAGACTGCCAGAGTTCATTCACAGAGCCTGTCCTTGCGTGCTCCCTGTGCCCCAGCAAGGCCGCCAGAGAGCTCATTCACAGAGCCTGTCCTTCCGCTCTCCCTGTAACCTAGCAAGACTGCCAGAGAGGACATTCACAGAGCCTGTCCTTGCACTCTCCCTGTAACCCAGCAAGACTGCAAGAGAGTTCATTCACAGAGCCTGTCCTTGTGTGCTCCCAGTGCCCCAGCAAGACCGCCAGAGAGCTCATTCACAGAGCCTGCCCTTGCACGCCCCCTGTACTCCAGCAAGACTGCCAGAGAATTCATTCACAGAGCCTGTCCTTGCACGCTCCCTGTGCCCCAGCAAGACTGCTAGAGAGTTAATTCAAAGAGCCTGTCCCTGCGCGCTCCCTGTACCCCATTAAGACTATCGAAGAGTTCATTCACAGAGCCTGTCCGTGCGCGCTCCCTGTACCCCAGCAAGACTGCCAGAGAGCTCATTCACAGAGCCTGTCCTTGCACTCTCCCTGTAACCCTGCAAGACTGTCAGAGAGCTCATTCACAGAGCCTGTCCTTGCGCGCTCACTGTACCCTAGCAAGACAGCCAGAGAGTTCATTCACAGAGCATGTCCTTGCACACTCACTGTGCCCCAGCAAGACTGCCAGAAAGCTCATTCACAGAGCCTGTCCTTGCGCGCTGCCTGTACCCCAGCAAGACAGCCAGAGATTTCATTCACAGAGCCTGTCCTTGCGCACTCCCTGTACACAAGCAAGACTGCCAGAGAGTTCATTCACAGAGCCTGTCCTTGCGCTCTCCCTGTAACCCAGCAAGACTGCCAGAGAGCTCTTTCTCAGAGCCTGTCCTTGCGCGCTCCCTGTGCCCCAGCAAGACTGCCAGAGAGTTCATTCACAGAGCCTGTCCTTGCACGCTCCCTGTGCCCCAGCAAGACCGGTAGAGAGTTCATTCACAGAGCCTGTCCTTGCGCGCTCAATGTACTCCAGCAAGACCGCCAGAGAGCTCATTCTCAGAGCCTGTCCTTGCGCGTTCCCTGTTCCCCAGCAAGACCGCCAGAGAGCTCATTCACAGAGCCTGTCCTTGTACTCTCCCTGTAACCCAGCAAGACTGCCAGAGTTCATTCACAGAGCCTGTCCTTGCGTGCTCCCTGTGCCCCATCAAGACCGCCAGAGAGCTCATTCACAGAGCCTGTCCTTGCACGCCCCATATACCCCAGCAAGACTGTCAGAGAAGTCATTCACAGAGCCTGTACTTGCACGCTCCCTGTACCCCAGCAAGACTGCCAGAGAGCTCCTTCACAGAGCCTGTCCTTGCACACTCCCTGTGCCCCAGCAAGACCGCCAGAGAGTTCATTCACAGTGCCTATCCTTGCGCGCTCCCTGTGCCCCAGCAAGACCGCCAGAGAGCTCATTCACAGAGCCTGTCCTTGCACGCCCCCTGTACTCCAGCAAGACTGTCAGAGAAGTCATTCACAGAGCCTGTCCTTGCACTCTCCCTGTAACCCAGCAAGACTGCCAGAGAGTTCATTCACAGAGCCTGTCCTTGTGTGCTCCCAGTGCCCCAGCAAGACCGCCAGAGAGCTCATTCACAGAGCCTGTCCTTGCACGCCCCCTGTACTCCAGCAAGACTGTCAGAGAAGTCATTCACAGAGCCTGTCCTTGCACGCTCCCTGTGCCCCAGCAAGACTGCTAGAGAGTTCATTCACAGAGCCTGTCCGTGCGCGCTCCCTGTGCCCCAGCAAGACTGCCAGAGAGTTCAGTCACAGAGTCTGTCTTTGCACGCTCCCTGTACCCCAGCAAGACTGCCAGAGAGCTCATTCACAGAGCCTGTCCTTGCACTCTCCCTGTAACCCTGCAAGACTGTCAGAAAGCTCATTCACAGAGCCTGTCCTTGCGCGCTGCCTGTACCCCAGCAAGACAGCCAGAGATTTCATTCACAGAGCCTGTCCTTGCGCACTCCCTGTACACAAGCAAGACTGCCAGAGAGTTCATTCACAGAGCCTGTCCTTGCGCTCTCCCTGTAACCCAGCAAGACTGCCAGAGAGCTCTTTCTCAGAGCCTGTCCTTGCGCGCTCCCTGTGCCCCAGCAAGACCGCCAGAGAGCTCATACACAGAGCCTGTCCTTGCGCTCTCGCTGTACCCTAGCAAGACTGCCAGAGAGCTCATTCACAGAGCCTGTCCTTGCACTCTCCCTGTAACGCAGCATGACTGCCAGAGAGTTCATTCACATCGCCTGTCCTTGCACTCTCCCTGTAATCCAGCAAGACTGCCAGAGAGCTCTTTCTCAGAGCCTGTCCTTGCGCGCTCCCTGTTCCCCAGCAAGACCGCCAGAGAGCTCATACACAGAGCCTGTCCTTGCGCTCTCGCTGTAACCTAGCAAGACTGCCAGAGAGTTCATTCACAGAGCCTGTCCTTGTGTGCTCCCAGTGCCCCAGCAAGACTGCTTGAGAGTTAATTCACAGAGCCTGTCCCTGCGCGCTCCCTGTACCCTAGCAAGACCGCCAGAGAGCTCATCACAGAGCCTGTCCTTGCGCACTCCCTGTACCTTAGCAAGACTGCCAGAGAGCTCATTCACAGAGCCTGTCCTTGCACGCTCCCTGCACCCCAGCAAGACTGCCAGAGAGCTCATTCACAGAGTCTGTCCTTGCACTCTCCTTGTACCCCAGCAAGACTGCCAGAGAGCTCAGTCACAGAGCCTGTCCTTGCACTCTCCTTGTACCCCAGCGAGACTGCCACAGAGCTCAGTCACAGAGCCTGTCCTTGCATACTCCCTGTATCCCAGCAAGACTGCCAGAGAGTTCATTCACAGAGCCTGTCCTTGCACTCTCCTTGTACCCCAGCGAGACTGCCAGAGAGCTCATTCACAGAGCCTGTCCTTGCGCACTCCCTGTGCCCCCGCAAGACCGGCAGAGAGTTCATTCACAGAGCCTGTCCTTTTGCTCCCTGTACCCCAGCAAGACTGCCAGAGAGCTCATTCACAGAGCCTGTCCTTGCGTGCTCCCTGTGCCCCAGCGAGACTGCCAGAGAGCTCATTCACAGAGCCTGTTCTTGCACCCTCCCTGTACCCCAGCGAGACTTCCAGAGAGCTCATTCACAGAGCCTGTCCTTGCACACTCCCTGTACCCCAGCGAGACTGCTAGAGAGCTCATTCACATAGCCTGTCCTTGTGCGCCCCCTGTGCCCCAGCGAGACTGCCAGAGAGCTCATTCACAGAGCCTGTCCTTGCACACTCCCTGTACCCCAGCGAGACTGCTAGAGAGCTCATTCACAGAGCCTGTCCTTGCACACTCCCTGTATCCCAGCGAGACTGCCAGAGAGCTCATTCACAGACCCTGTCCCTGCGCGCTCCCTGTACCCCAGCGAGACTGCCAGAGAGCTCATTCACAGAGCCTGTCCTTGCGCTCTCCCTGTACCCCAGCGAGACTGCTAGAGAGCTCATTCACAGAGCCTGTCCCTGCGCGCTCCCTGTGTCCCAGCGAGACTGCCAGAGAGCTCATTTACAGAGCCTGTCCTTGCACTCTCCCTGTACCCCAGCGAGACTGCCAGACAGTTGATTCACAGAGCCTGTCCTTGCACGCTCCCTGTACCCCAGCGAGACTGCCAGAGAGCTCATTCACAGAGCCTGTCCTTGCGCTCTCCCTGTACCCCAGCGAGACTGCTAGAGAGCTCATTCACAGAGCCTGTCCTTGCACACTCCCTGTACCCCAGCGAGACTGCCAGAGAGCTCATTCACAGAGCCTGTCCCTGCGCGCTCCCTGTGCCCCAGCGAGACTGCCAGAGAGCTCATTTACAGAGCCTGTCCTTGCACTCTCCCTGTACCCCAGCGAGACTGCCAGAGAGCTCATTCACAGAGCCTGTCCTTGCGCACTCCCTGTGCCCAAGCAACCGCCAGAGAGTTCATTCACAGAGCCTGTCCTTGCAGACTCCCTGTACCCCAGCGAGACTGCAAGAGAGCTCATTCACAGAGCCTGTCCTTGCACACTCCCTGTACCCCAGCGAGACTGCCAGAGAGCTCATTCACAGACCCTGTCCCTGCGCGCTCCCTGTACCCCAGCGAGACTGCCAGAGAGCTCATTCACAGAGCCTGTCCTTGCGCTCTCCCTGTACCCCAGCGAGACTGCTAGAGAGCTCATTCACAGAGCCTGTCCTTGCACACTCCCTGTACCCCAGCGAGACTGCCAGAGAGCTCATTCACAGACCCTGTCCCTGCGCGCTCCCTGTACCCCAGCGAGACTGCCAGAGAGCTCATTCACAGACCCTGTCCCTGCGCTCTCCCTGTACCCCAGCGAGACTGCCAGAGAGCTCATTCACAGACCCTGTCCCTGCGCGCTCCCTGTACCCCAGCGAGACTGCCAGAGAGCTCATTCACAGAGCTTGTCCTTGCGCTCTCCCTGTACCCCAGCGAGACTGCTAGAGAGCTCATTCACAGACCCTGTCCCTGCGCGCTCCCTGTACCCCAGCGAGACTGCCAGAGAGCTCATTCACAGAGCTTGTCCTTGCGCTCTCCCTGTACCCCAGCGAGACTGCCAGAGAGCTCATTCACAGAGCCTGTCCTTGCACACTCCCTGTACCCCAGCGAGACTGCTAGAGAGCTCATTCACAGAGCCTGTCCCTGCGCGCTCCCTGTGCCCCAGCGAGACTGCCAGAGAGCTCATTTACAGAGCCTGTCCTTGCGCTCTCCCTGTACCCCAGCGAGACTGCCAGAGAGCTCATTCACAAATCCTCTCACTTTGCAGTCAGAAAAAAAAATGTGAACACCAGTGCCATGTTCACAGAATAAACAGCAATTTGTCGTGAGACTGAGCCTGACCTTTGACCTCTGCCTTCCATTCCACTAAATTAAAACAGCATTTAAAGGCATCTCCATTGCTCATTCACCTTCTGACCCCCAGCATAGTTCATTTGGAGCAGCCCCCCCCCTGTTCTACTTCCCGCTCCTCTGCAGCAGGCGGCGTAGGTGAGGCCTTTCATTTTCAGCTTGAGCGCAGCCTAATGCAAATGCCTCCCTTAAAGGCCCGTCAGCACCTCTTTTCTTCCAGCCGCATCCTGGCTGGGAGCTGGCTGGAGGCTGACACCATCCGGGAAACAGACACTCACTTCGGCACTTCACAAGCACTGAGGACCCATACTGTGCCCATACTGTGCTTTGAAGGCAGGTTTTGGACTCCTCCAAGCCTTGCGTGCACGCGACATGGATGCGTTAAGAGAAGCTGAGATATATCTCTCTTTAAGAATAATAACACTAGGACCATTTATTTACTTAGCACTTACTCTAAAACAGTGATGTTCTTTCTGAATCTGTGCTTTGAAGTTTGCTCGAGGCGCCCAGTGCAGAGTCTGTTTGTTACGCGTTAAGTAAACCAGAAATTAAAACCGCATCTCAGCTGGAGCAGAGATGATAAAAAACAAGCATTTGCAATGCAATAGGTCTCGCATTATTAAAGTTTGAGATATTGGCATTGCTAAATAATGCAACACCAATAGCTCAATCTTTAATAATGCGAGACCTATCGCATTGCAAATGATTGTTATGTTAATCTTGACAGAAGTGCAGGATTGCATTGCCCTGGACACGCACGCACGCACACACACAAACAGAGGCATGCACATACACACATGCTTCGACATACACAGGCAAACACACACACACACAGATGCTTTCACATACACAGGCAAACATACACAGGCATGCACATGCACACAGGCATGCACACACACACACAGATGCACACACGCCCAATTGTAAAGTTTTTTTATATTTGGTTGATACCAGTGCTGACTGTCACAAGTGCGTTACAGCAGTTGTTGGACTTGGCCCTTTTTCCCTCATTTTTTTCGTTTTTGCAGTGTTAAGGTGCAGGTGCTCCCTTCTCCCAAGATGGCTGCCACAGACCCCTGCTACTGCAGGGTGGTCGTTTTCATAGTAGCACCCTAGCTGCCAGGAGCTGGCTGGGACCCACAACAATGTTGCGATACCAGCCCGCCTTTTTGTCCCATAGTTAGAGTGGGGAAGCTCCTGGAAGATGCTGGAACCTTCTAGAAGGGAGGTGGGGTTTTACTTTTGCCGCCTTGGCTAGAGGTCACCTGACCTAGGGCTACTTAAGAGTGGGAGGGAAACTTTTGTGGTGAGTTGGCCATTGGGGTGAAGCAGAGCTGGAAGAATCCACCAGGAGTGTAGGCGGTAGGGCCTAGCCAGGGACTTATGCCTCTGAGAGTGACAGGATTTAGGTACTGCCTCTTAAGTGAGTGAGGTGCCCTGTGAATCCCACTGATCTTGCCAAGTAGTAGGAGGACCCAGAGACTCTCTGCCAGCCTGACTAGGAAGGACCTAGTCGCCCTCTCCATCCCTACCCCTGTAACAGAACCCCTTAAGGGCGCCAGAGACATCTGCGCCAAAAGACTTCATCTGTCAACTGAGAACTGAAACCTAACTTTAAGAACTGAGACTGCATGACAAGAGCGAGCTGTAAGCCTTGAATGCCAGAGCTGAGACTGCGTGTCCAAGCTACCCTAGTGAACAAAATACTAAGCCGATTGCCAAGCCACCGGGGATCGACCAGGTACTAGCGCTGTGACCCCCGCGCTCCCTGCCCTGGTCTGGGACCTCCGGCAGCGTGCTCCGCTGAGCACCATATCCCCATCCTTAATTTGAGCCCCCCCCCTGCGACGACGAAGCCAGCGCGCTCACCGCCGCGGCCTGGAGGCCTGGGAGAGTGCCCTGCTGTGTCGCGAGGCCCAGGCGAAGTCCGGGGCCCCGTCGCAGCCGTGTGAGGAGAAGCGCAAGGTCGGGCCGAGTTCCCCCAACGTCGTGAGGACGGACGCCTGCTGACGCCGAGACGGAGGTAAGCCCGGAGGCCGAGATCGCCCCTGGTGCGCCCCCTGCTGGTCTGGAAACCACACCGCACTTGGCCCGGGTTGTCCCCTCCGTGGGAATCCCCTCCCCTGCCTGCGCGACGGAGAGACCCCGCCGAGGGATCCTGTCCGTGTCCCCCCTCCTGTGTTACTGAGCGCGGTGCTCTGTGAACTGCACCGGAGCATAGGGACTCGCTCCTCAAGTCCAGTAATCTTCCCCGCTGGAAGCCGTTCAAAGTACTGACAGACCTTACTCTCGTGTGGCGCTTCACGCCACCGACTCTGCTTCCTCAGCCGGAGGGACCGGGACGGCGAGTAACCCCATGTGGTATATGCTCTGCTCGAAAGTAACTATATGCCAAGGAATGCGAGTAGCGCATTGTGTTATATGCTCTGCTCGAAAGTAATTACATGCCAAGGAATGCGAGTAGCGCATTGTGTTATATGCTCTGCTCGAAAGTAATTACATGCCAAGGAATGCGAGTAGCGCATTGTGTTATATGCTCTGCTCGAAGGTAATTACATGCCAAGGAATGCGAGTAGCGCACTGTGTTACATGTTCGGCTCGAAAGTAATTACATGCCAAGGAATGCGAGTAGCGCATTGTGTTATATGCTCTGCTCGAAAGTAATTACATGCCAAGGAATGCGAGTAGCGCATTGTGTTATATGCTCTGCTCGAAGGTAATTACATGCCAAGGAATGCGAGTAGCGCACTGTGTTACATGTTCTGCTCGAAAGTAATTACATGCCAAGGAATGAGAGTAGCGCATTGTGTTACATGTTCTGCTCGAAAGTAATTACATCCCAAGGAATGCGAGTAGCGCACTGTGTTACATGTTCTGCTCGAAAGTAATTACATGCCAAGGAATGCGAGTAGCGCACTGTGTTACATGTTCTGCTCGAAAGTAATTACATGCCAAGGAATGCGAGTAGCGCACTGTGTTACCTGTTCTGCTCGAAAGTAATTACATGCCAAGGAATGGGAGTAGCGCATTGTGTTATATGCTCTGCTCGAAAGTAGTTACCTGCCCAGGAATGCGAGTAGCGCACTGTGTTATATGCTCTGCTCAAAGGTAATGACATGCGACTGATTACGAGTCACGCGATGTATTAAATGTTCTACGCAAACGTATCCACATGCAACTGTTTGCGCGTAGCGCTATGTTTATATGCCTTGCTTCACAGTACTAGGGGCCCTTGATCACGAGGAGCGCTCAGTTCTACAGGCGCCATGTTAAGTGAACCCAATGTGTCCCCTTTCAAGTATTACGCTTAGTTAGACGGCCGGTTCAGGGAAAGACTTTACGTAAGCGTGCACGGCGCTAGAACAAGGTTAGGCACTGCATAGATATCACCCAGAGTGTCGAATGTAATGTCACAATGGTATTATGATTCATGTATTACCTTGTTATTTCCTGAACTGCATCTGACCAGCTATACTTGGATAAACTTGAAGTATTTGCATAATTTAAACGGTGTGGCGTTCCTTATTGTGTGTGACTCTAGTCCATGAGAAGCATGTGGTGTATGGTTGCTTAACACATAGCCCTCTGGTTGCCCGACCGGCTCGCGCCACGCTACCGCCTATAGGGCCTGGTGACCCCAGGTTCCTACAGCAGTTATCCGTATTTATAGTGGGTAGCCCGTGACCAGATTTAGGGAAAGACCACGACACCACATTCTTCCCACGCAGCATTATGTATATGTCATATTGATATAATATATGGTAATCGGCAGCTCGTAGCAAACGCAAACGTGCAGAGGCGTAACTATACATTTGTCATAGCGTACAAGCATTATAGGCTTTAGTACAGCGCACGTTCTGCCACAGGTGCGGCAACTTTCCAAGAAGGACCTGCATGTGCAAAGATAAGCAAACCGCGATTTCGGTCTCGTGAGATCCAGCACTTTCCTCCAATTAGACTCCCACCCAACATGAGCCTGGTGATCTATCTTCCACTATACGACTCATCTTCCTTTAGTTTATTTAAACAACGTACACAAGAACCAAAGATTTACTCCTCGCATTATCGTCACCCCGCGTGCAGTATGTACTTCCGGGCAGGCTACACATCCCATATGGTGACTTCTGTCCACACCTCAGTTACTCTCGTAATGGCATGCCCAACATCTGCCCTCCTGTCATTATCACCTGCTGATATTACCCCGCCCTGCTGCAGTGATCGCTTCACAAAACATCTCACAACCAGCAAAGCTTTAACATTTACGCAACCACCTTCCTTACGGTGCTTACCGCCTCACAGTAACACTGTCTAAAATCCATAGTCTCGGAGATAATCGAAACCCTATCCAGTCTGGGGCCAGGAGCATAAACTGGTCACCGGCCACCTTGCCCCGATGAACCCTGTGCTCTCTCCCTGTGACATCGACCCAACTTTGGATACGCCGATGTACCGTCTCTTTGGGAGCTGGAGGAGTGCTCAGGTGAACACTCAGATCTCCTCTTCTAAACAAACGTTTCCTCCTTGAAGCGCGGCGCTGAGCTCCAGCCCCGTACGCAGGTTCACCAGCCTGCCTGCTTTCAAACTGTATGCTATAACCAAAGCTCTGTGCCCCGTCTGCTAGGATCCGAGTCACCCTTCCTTAGGTACGGGTTCTCCCACCTGCTTACCCCCCCTTCTCACCAGGGCTCCATGGGCGGTGCTCGCGTTCTCCACCATGGCCGGCGCGGCTCTGCTGCAGAGATTACAGCTGGCATATGGGCATCGACTTCTCATAGGTGGTTGCAAAGTACGAAAAACTAATTGGCACCAGAGCTAAACTAGACACACTGCTGCAAAGAAAATAAAAAATGCAAAGAGGGCTTAGCCGCAGCCAGGGATACTAACCAGTTCTTCGGAAAGCAGCAAGAACCTGCGAGCGCTGGTACCAGGAAGAACAAGCAAAAGAGAAAGCAACTCCACACATGCGGGCCGGGGAGAAGACCTGCGAGGGCTGCCCGCGCATGCGCAGTACATGTAACTTTTGCGTGTTCTGCAGCTCCTGCCCAGTGGCGGCGTGTGCGGACTTCAACACCACCGGACTTTTAATTAGTGCTGCGGAGCTCGTGCGGCCCAGGGAGGGGGCCGCCAAACAGTACAGGAAGTCCGGCGGGAGCCCACCCCGCCTTCGTGAATGGTGCATGGTGTGGACAAAGCAGGATTTCAGGCGGGGCTCCTGTGAGCAAAACGGAGCCCCGCGTGTTGCTGCAGTGACCGGCAGGAAAAGTAGAGGAGCAGCGCAAATTCCCAACAAGAGCCGGTTAGTGCTTGGAGTGCGCGTGCGCATTTAAAAAAAAAAAATGAAATAGCATGAGGCGTGCGTGTTAACGAAAGTGAAACTGCATGCTGGCTTGCGAGGGAAGGGGGACAGGAGATGTGCACGCCGCGTGGCTGTAGGCGCGTACACCAACTCAAATCCGCCGAGACCATGCGCGTGCCCATCTCCTGTCCCACTTCCGAGGCAAGTCAGCAACTATAGATCTCGCTGGCGACAGCGCTTCGCGCTGCATTCGCCAGGCGAGACCTAAAAATAAGGGCCACATGTACGTAGATTCTTTTCGGTCTCAAATGGCTTAATTCGCAGAATCGGGTTCTTTGTGACCAAAAAATAGCATTTTCTTGTGGGCAAAACCCAGTTTTGCGATTCGGTAACCTGTTACCCAAACTCAAAAGGGGTTAGTGATTTGGTATTAGGAGGGGGCATGTTAAAGGCGTCCCTCCCTAATAACGACTCGCAGTGCTATGTGCGAATGTTTTGGGACCGATACATTTTTTAAACACATCCCTTTTTCCTTCAAGGAAAATGAGCTGCATTAGGATTTTTTTTTATTTAAAGCAATCACAGAGGTGGTGGTCTGCTGTCCCCAGCCGGCCACCGTCGCTGTGTTTCCAGCGATTCTCAAGGGATCGGAAATTGGGTCCCACCTCATGAATATTGATGACGCCGGTCATCTCAAACGTTGGCACATCCAGCCCTAAATGTGTGAGTGGACTGTCAAAGTCTGTCAGTCTGCTCGTCATGACTCCAAGTGTAGGCGCACTCCCTTCCGGCGGCCAAACATGAGTCGAGTTTTATGAGATTCCAGAGCATTTGTTCCATTTCAAGCAATGGATATAATAATATAATATAATATACTATAATATACTATAATATAATATAATATAAAATAATATAATAATAACAAACAAAGACAGCAATAGACATGATAAACAACACACCCTGAAAGTCAGAGCACCCTGAATGGGCTGCATTATCCGCACTCCATCCATCCCTGGGCATTAGCTCCTGGGGGCGGCGCCCTGACTCACTGAAAGGGTGAGTAGTGCCAGAGAGGTGAGGGTAGGAGGGAGGTGGGGGGCACCAGTCCTCTGTGTAACAGAGGGTTGGAGGCATGGAGGAAGGTGTCCATACATCTGTCAGACCTCGCAAGGTTCACTCAGTGTCCATGTACAGAAGCAGCCACTGCCCTCGGATCAGGGTGGACGGTGGCCGCGCAATGTTTGCGATTCAAAATATCTTTTATCTTCTCGGACGTTGTGTAGCTTGCGCCTTCTTAACTTTTAAGTGAGGGGGTTACTCCACATTTGCTACTGGTGGCCTGTGGGATGGGGTCCGTGTGGCTTCATATCGGCCCATGGACGGGGGGGACGCCCCCTTCCCTAATTATAACAAGCATTGGCATAGCCAATAGGTCTCGCTTTTGGGAGCTTATAAGTGTTTAGCCATGCAACACTTGATGTCGTTGCACCAAGGATATTGTGCTGCATAACTAAACACTTATAAGGTCCCAAAAGCGAGGCCTATTGGCTATGCCAATGCTTGTTCTCAGCGCTTGCAGTTTTACACATACCCTCCTTTAGCATGTAAAAATATTGCAACAAGGAGGAAGATGCAGCCCGACACCCTGAACGCGCATTGAGAAGACGTCAGAAATCCATCCTTAGCGTGCCATGCCATGATGTCTTGGAGTAAAGTGAATAAGGCTCTCCCAGTAAGGAAGGAAACGTGGTGGCTCCAGGTCCTTAATGCATTAGTTCATGGGAGTGTTTGGGGTTTAAACAGGGCGAGTAGAGTTTGATCTTCTGAAATGGCCACCTACTAAAAGGCAACCAGAACAGCGCATAACCTTCATAATTAAGGAAACGCAGAGGGACATCATAAGAAATGATGTCTGTTTTTAAATCTCATAGCGGGTGGTATCATTGGAATAAAAACTAAGCAACACTCTGGCCCCGACTTTTTCAAAATCAATCTTCAAAAAATGATGGTAAATGCAAAAAGACAGATCCATTTGAATAGATAGTCCCGTTCGATGCAAGTATAAAGTGGACTTTCAGCATGACGGGCCCGATTCACAGAAGTAACTTAAGACAAAATCCTAAACTTACTACCATTTTGGTATTCACAGAAGGCACTTACTCATTTTGGTATTCACAGAAGGCACTTACTCATTTCAGTATTCACAGAAGTTAGGAGTCCTAACTTTAGGACTCCTAAATGCCTTCTGTGAATACCAAAATGGTAGTAAGTTTAGGATTTTGTCTTAAGTTAGTTCTGTGAATCGGGCCCGACATTTTCACATTTCTGGGATTGCATTCAATAAATGCCCTCTTGGTGCCCTTTATAGGACATTTGCCCTCGTGTAAAAAACAGAGCAGCCAATAGACGCCCATGTGAATACTTGTGTGGTGAGGAATAAACCAATAGTCATTTGGCTCGAAGTAAAGGTTTGCAACAGTGAATACTTCAACAAATTGAGAAAATACATGAATGTGAATGAAATATGGGACTGTTGGGCAAAATAAAATGTGTCTCCTATTTTTATTTAGTAGCTAAAACCGTGCCAAATCGTTTGCTTTATTTATAAAGACTACTTATTCGCTAGGATTGTTTAACTGAATTCTGAGGTGTGCATGCCCGACAATTTATTATTCATTGATATGTCTATATGTTCTGCACACCACGGACTTTTCAAAAATGGGGCCTTAGTTTTAAAAGGAAAGACTCTTTACAGTGCCTTGTCAGGCACATGTCAAAGCTTCAAAGAACAATGCGATGAAGGGAATGATAGAATGGATCCCAGCTTCATGCCTTGGCTTGGGCTGCATTCCAGGCCATTGATTCTCACACACTGTGCCATTCTAGACAGAGACCACCCATATGCAAATCAGTCTTGCCTAACACAGAGAATATCTGAGATTTCATTTGGGGGCAGTGGTGATTAAACTAGTCGGCAGATGTAACTGATCACCGGAAGTGAAGGATGTAAACTAGATCCCTTTAAATATATTTGTGATTTTAGACATATCACCAACTGATATAAAGGAATTCTATCCAAACTTTTGTAAAATATGTTCCTCTGTTGCATGGTCTGAGTCTTCGTCAAAAGCAAAAATACAAGTTTACACTTTGAGAAGTCTAACGTCATTGGACCTGCACGCTTTAATGGCAGAAGGAAAGATGGACGCTTCTTCAGACGGGGAGACTGTGAAACACAGGGACAGGAAGACTCGGAGACATGGAGGATTGTGGACGGGCAGAGAGGCAGACACAGGCATGTGGGGGTATATGGGGTTGACCCTTCGGATACGGGGTAGGGAAAGGGTCGCATGACACCCCCTCCATCAGAGCGCCTCACCTGATTGAATAAGACATTATTTTTTAACGAGTCAAATAACACAATCAATTGTAATGTTTGATAAACTTGCACTGCGTACGCATGATATGCGTTTGAATGTCTGTGGTTGCCGTCTAGGAAAACAAGCAGCAATAAAAGTAACACCCGCGGCCGTGAAAGCGAAACTCATCGCGATCGCGGTGAAAGCAAAAGTGATCGCGATGACGCGCTCTGTGCTAAGCACATGAGGGATGCGCATGCAGCAGTGATTGGAGAGGCAGAGCGAGGCACATGTGCTTTTGTGCGTAACCGCAAGCTGGTGGCCGGCAAAAGCCTTCAGTAGCACTTCGAAAAGCCACTGACTAAATGTCTCGCTGAGCAGCACGTTTGCAGGCTCAGGCGAGACCTAAAAACGGCCCCGTAGGATGGGTTCCTTGCCCCCACCCATGCCCCCTAGCCTTGGCACACGCACAGTTATTTTTTGTTTTAATTGAGAGGGCTTTTTTAATTTTAAAATCCCCCATGAATCTGTGGAAACTTGTTTTAAATAAGTTTTTGGCCCAAGTGGAGTCTTTCTAGGACATCCCACCCACCAGGCCTAGGAGCAGGCCATCACTACCCTGCCCCCTAATATGTTTTTTAAAACTTTCATGGACGGACTTCCGAGCTCTAAAATTACTGCCACATAACTTTGATGATGTGGTGGCAGCCAATCAGATTTATCTCAAGATCTGCCGGCACTACAGATCTTCCGCAGCATGATATATACCTACATATTTCAAACCTTATTTCTCTAAAATTACTGAACAGATTTACACAAAATCACAAAAAACACGCTTCCCGGGTCCAGATCTCGCTTTCTGACAAATTTGATTTAGTTCTGTTCAGCTCTATCTTTTCTCTATTTTGTTGTCAACTTTTTACTTTGCAAATTGCACCCGCATGACGGACATGCCTGGAAGGAGCTGAGGTGGATTAACTTTTTTGGAAAGTTTTGTGAAGATTTGTGTTAGACCTGGCACCTTGGCGTGAGTCTCCCTTCCACTTTTTGTCGCTGTGCCTCATGTGTTTTTATGGTGTTGGCCGCTCAGCGCACTGTGCCACTGCCAACCAGTGCCACAGTGCAAGTGCTCCCTATGTAAAATGTATATGTTGGTTGGATTCCATGATTGGCTTATTTGGTTTACTGTCAGACCCCAGTAAAGTGCGCCAGGAGTGCCAGGGCATGTAAATACGAATGCCACTGGTGGGCTCGCAGCACTGGTTGTGCCACCCACAGAAGCGGCCTGGTAAAATGTGTCTAGGTCTTCCATTGCAGAACCTGCGTGCAGTCTGGTACTGTCATGCTGACTGGCAAGTGCACCCACTTGCCAGTCCCTAAACCTTCCCTTAACTTCATGTGAGTCACCACGATGGTAGGCCCAAGGGCAGGGTGCATTGAAGCATAAGGTAGGACAAGCCCTGATGTGTGTGGCATGTCCTAATAGTGAATTACAGCCATTTTCGTTTTTCACTATTGTAAGGCTACCCTGTTCTCATAGGCCAGAATGGGCGGTTAAGATTGTTACATCCTATGATCCTAACCGACCCAGGGAATATGGTAGAAAATCGAGTTTAGTATGCCTGAACTCAGAATAATAAGGTATGTTGGACCCGGCCTCGTAGAACGGCCCTCCGTGCCCCCGCACCACCGAAACCTGGTGCCTGCAGCCCAAGCACGCGGCCCAGCCGACCTTTCCCACCAGGACACCTGCACCAACCCTGGACATCCCCGTCCATGGCCTCCCTCCTTTCGGCCACCGCGGGCCCGCGTGCCCACTCCCCGCAACAAGATGGCCGCCCGGCCCCAGCGCGACCCGGGCCTCGAGGCGCCACTCCGGCTGGAGGACATCACGCTTCCAGGGGATGAGAGAGGGAGGAGCAGTTTCTATCGCACCTCTGAACTCCCCTGGGACGATGGGTTTCGATCGGCCCTCCGGCCTCCCTGCGGGCTGGCTCCGTGCCTGCTGGGTGTCTGGGACTCCTCCCGACCCGGCCCTGAAAGGATCAAAGGACAATAGCAGGAAACCCCGACAAGCGGCCCCCAGGTGACAAGACCCCTGCCTGCGCAGACTCCGGACATCAAAGCGGGGTCGACCTATAACAAGGGGTGCTCTGAGACTGTCCGGCAGATTCGACGCTGGAACAACGAGAGCCTGCTGACGTGGTCGCGGCTCCTGGAACTGGAACCTACCTGAGCCCTGCTGAGTGACTCGCGGCTCCCTGAAGATCGTAAGACCTCCGAACTTGTACCTGAGCCCTGCTGAGTGACTCGCGGCTCCCTGAAGATCGTAAGACCTCCGAACTTGTACCTGAGCCCTGCTGAGTGACTCGCGGCTCCCTGAAGATCGTAAGACCTCCGAACTTGTACCTGAGCCCTGCTGAGTGACTCGCGGCTCCCTGAAGATCGTAAGACCTCCGAACTTGTACCTGGGCCCTGCTGAGTGACTCGCGGCTTCCCCAGACTCTCACGGTCCCGCCGGACCCCGACTCCGACCTTGTATCCCCCAGCTCGAGGATTGTGAGCTGTGCGCCGGATACGTCCCTGCTTTGCACCGTTACCAGAGACTGTCCCGCTACCCCCTACCTTTCCGAGACTCTTGAGCCCGTGCTCACCTTGTACATATTTGCAGTGATACCTATTTGATAAAGCTTGTTTCTGAGAATACCCAGTGTGGTCTCTCTGTGTCGTGTGGTGCCAGAAGTACGATCCTAGTTGCGAGATTCCTCCCCCTGGGGAATCTCTCGCCAGTGCCCGGCTACAATACAACACGGGTGGGACTCAGGGAAGTCAGGACCCCTTGCCGGACTCCTCTGAGGTCACCGTCTAACAAGGTACATCTTTTCGTAAGGTTTATTTTAATATTCTGCGTTTGCAAATGCCACTTTTAGAAAGTTGGCCTTTGCTTGCCTAACCATTTCAGCCCGCCTCTGCGTGATGTGTATCTGCTGTCTGGCTTGTGTGAGTGACAGGGCTGGGGAAACCGGGATGGGCAGGGCTAGGTAGCCTGGTGGTGAATAGAAAGATTGACCTGTAGATGGGTGGGAGGAGTACACCTGGACTCTGAATAGAGCTGTGCTCTGCCACCACAATGCTGGCTCCGCCCCCTGTGGAGCGTCTGATGGCTCTGCCCTGCACCCTGAAAGAAGAAGGCTGCATCGCATCAACAAAGTGCGCCAGAACTGGACTGAACTAGGCAAGGGCCCCCCTGGCCGGGAAGAACAAAAGAAATGGTGTATAAAAGAAGGAGCCCTGCTCCTAAGAAATCAGATCCACTTTGAACCAAGAAGAATCTCTGCCTGAGGAGGAGGCGCCAGGAAAGCTGTACGGAGGAAGACTGTCCCTATCCTGGGGGACTGGCCTGCAGTGGTGACCTTGCTGCCAAAGGAGAGAAGAAGAACCCTTTACTAAAGACTTGCTCCATTTTTATTTCACAAACCATGTGCTTTCAAAAACGATCTCCAAGGGCCTGGAAGCGAGCTTGCCCCCTGAACTGAGCCCCAGGACCATTGGGCTCATCCTGACCTTCACCCGCCTACCGCTGGACTGTGGTGTTCCTTCCCTTGCCGGAGCCGTGACTCTAGTGCTCATCAGCCCCTCTTTGGGCTGTGACCGGGCTGCTTGGCTGCCCCTGCCTTGAGAAGAGCCTCGCTCGATCCGAGCCGCTCTCTCTACGCCGTGCTGGGCTGCCCCCGTCACCTCGCCCGCTGGAGGCCCGCTGCGCACCTTCACCCCTCCCGCCGGAATCGGCGCTGTGAGCATCCCAAAAGCCTCGGACGGCCCGGACGTGGAAAACGTACCCGGCTGCCCCGCTCTGCTCACCTGCCCAACCTGAACACACCACTCCCCCTGTAAGCCTGAAGGACCAGATCCCCCCGTAAAGCTTGGGAGCCCCGGACGCTGCCTCGCCCTTCTGAAGAGCCGCTGGACGCCCCGCACCCGCGTTTACAAAGAAACAAGGTACTGTGTCACACGAACTCGACCGTGAGCTCGCATCGGATCCAGGGTCCGCAACGTTTGTTTTCCCTGTCGTCCTACACGTTCCACCAGGTCGCCGTCTCAGCGCGAAGCGCTCCGAGACCCACAGTTCACCTTGTTGCCCGCACTAAAAGAACTTTCCGCAATACTAAGATATCGTGGCCTAACCCTTCAAACGTTATTGGGTCTTGTATTAAGTCTGCATAAAAGATAGAGATATAAAAGCCTTATTTTTATATAAAACCTGCCTGGTGTCCGTTTGTGGTGCATGCGATGTATTTGCTGTGTGTATAATTACGAATGCTTAACTGTGTACGCCCTGAAGTTTAGCCTTGATTGCTCACGCCACGCACCTAGAGGGTGAGCAGGGGTTACTCTAAAGAGCCATCCTTCGCCCTGACTAGAAGTAAAGGGTCCCTGCTTGTCGCTGGTACTTACCTGCGCCAACCAGAGCCCCCTCATTTCTAACAATTTGTAAAGAGGCGTCAAAGTTTGTAGCAAAACAAACAAATCCTGTCCTATGAAAACTCTGACTCATGTGTAACTACACAGTGGGTCTAACCACTCTGTAATATACTTATAAAAAAACACAAAAGTGTGTGGTAGAGGTCCACAATGTAAGGCCGCACATTGCAGAGGTCAATGCATAGTAATCCATGCATGGTAGAGGCATGTGTAGCAATGACATGTGTTGTAATGTCATGCGATCCACGATGGTGGCATATGTTGCAGGCTGATTGTCCAATGGCAAGTGAGTGGGGCGTATTGGAGGCAAAGGCAGTGGGTGCCTCACAGTTTGTCTGGAAGTGGTGTCACACGTACATATTGCAATAAGAGTGATGGATGGTGAGGGCAGGTAAAGATGATGTGCTGTTATCAAGAAAGAAACATACATTGGCAAAGCCAATGGATCTAGCATTTGGAACCTATAGACTTTGCCAAGGGTTTTCAGTGATGCTGCGCAGCGTACGCAGTGCTGGACAGCGTACCCGGTGCTGGGCATCGTACCCGCTGCTGGGCAGCTTGGTTAAAGAGGACAAAAGGTGCTATGGAGCTGCCGCTCTGGCTACGTCATTTTGTAGGCACAAACCTACAAGATGATGAGGGCGCTAGTTTTTTTCTTTTAATTTACTGGTCCAAGTTAAATGGGCAAAACAAAAAAAACAGCAGAGGGTGTGGGTGGGAAGCAACACAGAGGGTGTGGGTGGGAAGCAACACAGAGGGTGTGGAAGCAACACAGAGGGTGTGGGTGTGGAAGCAACACAGAGGGGGTGGAAGCAACACAGAGGACGTGGGTGGGAAGCAACACAGAGGATGTGGGTGTGGAAGTAACACAGAGGGTGTGGGTGGGGAAGCAACACAGAGGGTGTGGGTGGGGAAGCAACACAGAGGACGTGGGTGGAAAGCAACACAGAGGGTGTGGGTGGGGAAGCAACACAGAGGGTGTGGGTGGGGAAGCAACACAGAGGGTGTGGGTGGGGAAGCAACACAGAGGACATGGGTGGGGAAGCAACACAGAGGGTGTGGGTGGAGAAGCAACACAGAGGGTGTGGGTGGGGAAGCAACACAGAGGGTGTGGAAGTAACACAGAGGGTGTGGGTGGGGAAGCAACACGGGGGTGTGGGTGGAGAAGCAACACAGAGGACGTGGGTGGGAAGTAACACAGAGGGTGTGGGTGGGAAGCAACACAGAGGGTGTGGGTGGGGAAGCAGCACAGAGGGTGTGGGTGGGGAAGCAACACAGAGGACGTGGGTGGGGAAGCAACACAGAGGGTGTGGGTGGGGAAGCAATACAGAGGGTGTGGGTGGGGAAGCAACACAGAGGGTGTGGAAGCAACACAGAGGGTGTGGGTGGGGAAGCAACACAGAGGGTGTGGGTGGGGAAGCAACACAGAGGGTGTGGGTGGGGAAGCAACACAGAGGATGTGGGTGAGGAAGCAACACAGAGGGTGTGGGTGGGGAAGCAACACAGAGGGTGTGGGTGGGGAAGCAACACAGAGGGTGTGGGTGGGGAAGCAACACAGAGGACGTGGGTGGGGAAGCAACACAGAGGGTGTGAGTGGGGAAGCAACACAGAGGGTGTGGGTGGGGAAGCAACACAGAGGGTGTAGGTGGGGAAGCAACACTGAGGACGTGGGTGGGGAAGCAACACAGAGGGTGTGGGTGGGGAAGCAACACAGAGGGTGTGGGTGGGGAAGCAACACAGAGGGTGTGGGTGGGGAAGCAACACAGAGGGTGTAGGTGGGGAAGCAACACTGAGGACGTGGGTGGGGAAGCAACACAGAGGGTGTGGGTGGGGAAGCACCACAGAGGGTGTGGGTGGGGAAGCAACACAGAGGACGTGGGTGGGGAAGCAACACAGAGGGTGTGGGTGGGGAAGCAACACAGAGGGTGTGGGTGGGGAAGCAACACAGAGGACATGGGTGGGGAAGCAACACAGAGGGTGTGAGTGGGGAAGCAACACAGAGGGTGTGGGTGGGGAGGCAACACAGATCAGGAGAAATAACATGGAGGAGGTGGGAAACAACAAGGAGGGTGGGGGAGCACATGGAGAGGTGGGGGAGGTGCACTGGTCACTGGTCAGAGAGTGCAACATGGATTTTGGGTAGGGGGAAGAGAAGCACACAGGTGAGAGAGTGCAAGGTTGAGTTGGTCGGAAGATGGAATACGGGTGAGACAGCAAGCCAAGGGGGAGGAGTTGCCACCTTTGCCAGCTGTCTGTTAATGTTTAACATTTTGCAACCAACCTTAGTCTTAGGATAGGATAGGATAATATTTATACTTATCCTTGCACTTACACCCACGGGCGTCGAGGCACTAAGCAGACGTGGGAGGAGGAGAAAGTGCCAACATCCAGTAAAGAAGCAAATAACCAGGTTTTCAAAAGTGTCCGTGTTGATATTTCATGAATCGCCCTTCATCCAGCATAAAATGCCGGACATACATTCATAAATCGATTGCAAATCATTTGTTATGGAAACAATGATTCTTAAGTAGAAATTTACATGGAATTGGCTGTGTTACTTTTTATCATACCCTTTGTGTCTAGGTTTACTTTAATTATCAGTCAGGGGTCATTAGGGCAGCTGAGGGACACCTTTTACAGTGTTCTCTTTTTATATTTATTTTTTAAAGGATGTACTGATAAGGGGGAAAATACCAGGTTTTGGAGATATTTCTGATTTGTGTACCGGCTGGGACATTAAAATAATACGGGTCATTACAGTACAAAACCTGCCAGACGGCAACCCTATGGTGGGAGAGAAGGATATGTGCGAGAGAGCAGCATTGGTGGGGGGAGAGGAGGGCATGAAGAAGGCACCTGGGAAACACATGCACTCTTGTGCGGTGCCTAAACAAAAACCAAAAAGTAATTACCTAAAGGTGAGTAGTGGAAGGACAGAAGTAAAGAGGTTTTGTTCTTAGCTGGAACAGACGGAAGATGGAGAAGGCAACTCATTGAATAAAAAGCAAGCTGACGAGAGTGACAATAAACCCAACCAATGGTAAGCAATGGGGGACTCTAAGCCACTGTAACATGACAGTAAGTCTTTCACAAATGGACAGCTTGGACCTTCTGGTGAGTGAGACATAACAAGCATAAAAGTAAATTAAGATGGCAGGAAACCTCCTCAAGAGAAGGCATTTACTGAGGGAGTGTTTAAGGCAGGGTGCCTTTTTTCTGGTGTAAGTGAATCTTTAGGTCTCTCCTAGGCAGCTCTTACGCTGTCTCTTCGTGACATGCTGTATTCAGGATATGGGCATGAAGCTCTGCCCACTTTTCGCCCATCTTTTTAATTGCCTCCTGTCACTGTCCCTTGTAAATGGTGGCTTTTCATTGGTCAATAGGCTTAGTAGTCCCTCCTTAGTCCCGCCTTTTCTCCTGCCTGCTGTTGCAGGCAGAACACGCTCTTCCCCCAATGTTTTTTTTTTATTCTACCAAGTGCGGCACGCCTTGGCTGGAATAATGGCTTTTTTTCTGTTTATTAACTTTTGTCAGCTTTTATTAACTTTTGGCATTACAATGCCAGCACGCACGCTTTAGCTTTAAAGACCTTAAGCTAAAGCGCTGGTGCTGCCATTGTAACAAAAGTAAAGAAATAGAAAAAAAATGTTCAACTATAGTAAGAGTAAGAAACATAAAAAAAAGTTTCTTTTGTACTCAAGCATTTTCTCCAAGAGCTAACGGTGTAGAATACGGGAAGTTGCACCCTTCCAATATGGAGGTTAAATGAGCACCATTTCAGCGAATGGACCCTTGTTCTTCCTCAAAAACCCAGACGGGTTTTTTAGGTTCCAGTCTTGCTTTAACTTGTACAAATGAAGCAGCCCTTTTAGAATACCGTGTTGTCACTTTTCCAGGAGCAGCCGTGCAGAGTGTCTTGCTGTAGCGGGCTGGGTCCATGCGATGGAGGCCAGGAGAGAGATGTTGACCGCAGCGCACTCTGATTTCCAGCATCAGAAGTAGGCTATGGAGAACAGCTGTATAGAAAGTTCATCTCCATGCACGACATGCAGGCTCAGGTGGCAGGAAAGCAGAACCTCTAGGACTACGTGAACTTCGGGACTCCATCAGCAATAAGCCGGCCGCCTACTAAAACGTATAACAAGATCAGGTTAAAAGTAGTAATCCTTGTAAACGCTTGTTCTCGCGTGCTCACGGCGGTCATCTGAGGTGTAGGAAATCTGGGGGCAGATTTACAAGCCCCTTGCGCCACTTTTGCGTCACTTTTCTCCTCTCTTTATCACTGTATGGGCCTGACATGTTTCTCCTCTCTTTATCTCTACCTGGGCCTGACATGTTTCTTTTTGTTGGGCCTCTCTTCATCTCTGCCTGGGCCTGACATGTTTCTTATTTTCTCCTCTCTTTATCTCTACCTGGGCCAGACATGTTTCTTGTTGTTTCTCCCCTCTTTATCTCTAGCTGGGCCGGACATGTTTCTTGGTGTTTTCTCCTCTCTTTATCTCTACCTGGGCCAGGCATGTTACTTGTTGTTTTGTCCTTTCTTTATCTCTGCCTGGGCCAGACATGTTTCTTGTTTTCTCCTCTCTTTATCTCTGCCTGGTCCAGGTATGTTTCTTGTTTTCTCCTCTCTCTTCATCTCTACCTGGGCCTGACATGTTTCTTGTTTTTTGTCCTCTCTTTATCTCTTCCTGGTCCAACCATGTTTCTTGTTGTTTTGTCTTCTCTTTATCTCTATCTGGGCCTGACATGTTTCTTGTTGTTTTCTCCCCTCTTTATCTCTCCTGGTCCAGACATATTTCTAGTTCAAATCAAATCAAACAAAGCTTTATTTCGATTGTATTGTAACAATCATAAAAAGCACAAATAAAATACATCACGAATTTAAAAATAGATACACATTTTTGTCTGATAAAAAAAGTACATTTCATGCATGTTTAGATGACATAATCACAAGTACGATAAAAAGAATAGAAACAATACATCTAAAATGAGCCGCCTCCTCATTCCTAGATTGCAATACTCTTTCTTTGATGCAATGTTTTTTTAAAAAACATATACATCCTCCAAGCTACATTCTCATTTTCTAAAAGCTGAAGCTTAATGAGCGCAGGGCGGCATTTTCTCAAGCCATAGTTCTGTAAAATTGGGACTATCCAAGTCTTTCTTAACTCCTTATAGAGTTTACAGAATAAAACCAGATGTAGAGAGGATTGATTTGACAAACGATTACATGGACATAGTTGTAACTCCCTAGCCCAGTCGTTCATATTGGGAAAAGAGACTAGTCTATGTATTGTCCCCAATCTAAATCTTATTAATAAAAACCTATCAAAACAACTGGGAACAAATACTAAATATGGCTGCAGATTAAAAGTTGTAAGTACCATCTGATGCTGTAGGACACTGGGCTTAATAATTTCCCCCGGCAGTCGTAGTGTGTCCAGGAAAGTCAGGATCTTTTTTCTAAGGTATTTCCTGGATACCAAAGTGATGGTGCTAGGGTTGGTAAAATATTCGGGATTACCCATATCTTTAGTAAAATCTCGAATACACTTAACCCATGGTATGCTTTGAGCACCGTCCAGCCTAAGACTATCTTGTAATAGGTCCCCATTAAATTTAGTATCTTCCTTAGACCAGATCCTGTGCCAAAGCAGAATTGGCTCAAGTTTTATGAGGTCGGATATATACGGGAGACCCAGCTCCATATGACAGACATAGGTGGATGTACTAGTGGATGCCGACAGAGCATATCTTAAAAAAGAGTTCTCAACCAGTTGAATTAAGTTAGTGTCAGCAAAACCCCAAATCCCAGCTCCATAGAGAACAGTTAAGACATATTTCTAGTTGTTTCTCCTCTCTTTATCTCTATCTGGGCCTGACATGTTTCCTGTTTATTTTAATTTTTTTATTTGACAGAGTTTTTTATAGTGCGAACTTGACCCAAATCGGGTATCAGAGCGCTTTACATAGAACCAGTTGCATTACATGAGGACACATTCATTTTCTTTTTTGTTAGGCACGGGGAGATTAAGTGATTTGCCCAGAATCACAGGATTTTTCTCCTCTCTTTATCTCTACCTGGGCCAGGCATGTTTCTAGTTGTTTTGTCTTCTCTTTATCTCTATCTGGGAAAGACATGTTTCTTATTGTTTGTTCTCTTTTTATCTCTATCTGGGCCTGACATGTTTCTTGTTGTGTCTCCTCTCTTTATCTCTACCTGGGCCTGACATGTTTCTTGTTGTTTTCTCCTCTCTTTATTTCTACCTGGGCCTGACATGTTTCTTGTTGTTTCGTCCTTTCTTTATCTCTGCTGGGCCTGACATGTTTCTTTTTGTTGGTCCTCTCTTTATCTCTACCTGGGTCTCACATGTTTCGTATTGTTTTATCTTCTCTTTAGCTCTACCTGGGCCTTACATGTTTCTTATTGTTTTCTCCTCTCTTTATCTCTACCTGGGCCAGGCATGTTTCTTGTTGTTTTCTCCTCTCTTTATCTCTACCTGGTCCAGCCATGTTTCTTGTTGTTTTGCCCTTTCTTTATCTCTACCTGGGCCAGACATGTTTCTTGTTGTTTTGTCCTTTCTTTAGCTCTACCTCAGCCAGACATGTTTCTTGTTTTCTCCTCTCTTTATCTCTGTCTGGTCCAGGCATGTTTCTTGTTGTTTCCTCCTTTCTTTACCTCTGTCTGGGCCTGCCATGTTTCTTGTTGTTTTTTCCTCTTTTTATCTCTATCTGGCCTGACATGTTTCTTGTTGTTTTGTCCTCTCTTTATCTCTGCCTGAGCCTGACATGTTTCTTGTTGTTTAGTCCTCTCTTCATCTCTGCCTGGGCCTGACATGTTTCTTGTAGTTTGTCTTCTCTTTATCTCTACTTGGGCCTGTCATGTTTCTTGTTGTTTGCCCTCTCTTTATCTCTATCTGGGCCTGACATGTTTATCGATGTTTTCACCTCTCTTTATCTCTAACTTGGTCTGACATGTTTCTTCCTGTTCGTCCTCTCTTTATCTCTACCTGGACCAAGCATGTTTCTTGTTGTTTTCTCCTTTCTCTATCTCTACCTGGAGCAGGCATGTTTTTATCTTCTCTTTATCTGTATCTGCGGCCAGGCTTGTTTTCTTGTCTTATCTTGTTAATCCTGTCGTTATCTCTGCCTGGAGCAGGCTTGCTGCTGTGTCTCTGCCTCTGGGTCCTTTCCTACAGAGGGCTGCCCTGGGAGCAGCCCGCACTGGCTTCCATCATCCATCATGCTCAGAAGGGTGTCTAAGGAGTAAGGCTCAAAAAACCAATTAAACCTTTGTTTACTGAAAAAAAGAAACCCATTTCAGTTAATTACTTTGGCTCAGGGTTTACTGGGAACTTTTTAATATGCTGCTGAAAGATTTTCCATATTTTTAGGAAATAAAGCTGCTTAGTTGGCATGTGTGTGCCTTTAAAATCCTACGAAATTCACAATACAAAGTAGACTTTACTACAATACATGATGCACAGCTAGATGCTTCTGTGGTTAGATGTGAAAACATAAAATATAAAGATGAGAAAAATAAAAATACTGGTAAAATAACCTCCATGTTCAAATGACCCTAAAGCAATAATTTGTAGCAGTCACATTGTAGAAAATCAACTTCAGAACCACAGAGTGTGAGCAGAAACAGGAAGGTAGAGGGCGAGAAGCGGGGTTAATATCCGATCAAGAGTTAATATTCGAGAACTGGGGCACAAAGTAGTAGTGGTTGCGACATCCCAGAAACCAGTGCAGTTCCTTCAGTGTGTAGTAGAAGCGCGTCCTCAGAGCGCCCTGTGCCCATCTGCATCTCTAAAAGACACTGTGCCCATCTGCATCTCTGAGAGACCCCGTACCCATCTGTATCTCTGAGAGACCCTTTGCCCATCTGCATCTCTAAGAGACCCTGTGCCCATCTGCATCTCTGAGAGTCCCTGTGCCCATCTCAATCTCTGAGAGACCCTGTGCCCATCTGCATCTCTAAGAGACCCTGTGCCCATCTGTATCTCTGAGAGACCCTGTGCCCACCTGCATCTGTAAGAGAGCCTGTGCCCATCTGCACCCCACCCTATGCCCATCTGCATCCCACCCTGTGCCCATCTACGTATCAAAGAGACTCTGTTCCCATCTGCATCTCTAAGAGACCCTGTGTCCATCTCCATGTCTTAGAGATCCAGTGCCCATCTGCATTTCTCAGACCCTGTGCCCATCTGCATCTCTGAGAGACCCTGTGCCCATCTGCATCTCTGAGAGGCCTTGTGCCCATCTGCATCTCTGAGAAACCCTGTGCCCATCTCAATCTCTGAGAGACCCTGTGCCCATCTCAATCTCTGAGAGACCCTGTGCCCATCTCAATCTCTGAGAGACCCTGTGCCCATCTCAATATCTGAAAGACCCTGTGCACATCTCAATCTCTAAGAGACACTGTGCCCATCTGCATCTCTAAGAGACCCTGTGCCCATCTCAATCTCTGAGAGACCCTGTGTCCATCTCAATCTCTGAGAGACCCTGTGCCCATCTGCATCTCTAAGAGACCCTGTGCCCATCTCAACATCTGAGAGACCCTGTGCCCATCTCTATCTCTGAGAGACCCTGTGCCCATCTCTATCTCTGAGAGACCATGTGCCCATCTGCATCTCTAAGAGACCCTGTGTCCATCTCAATCTCTAAGAGACCCTGTGCCCATCTCAATTTCTGAGAGACCCTGTGCCCATCTGCATCTCTAAGAGACCCTGTGCCCATCTGCATCTCTGAGAGACCCTGTGCCATCTCAATCTCTGAGAGACCCTGTGCCCATCTCAATCTCTAAGAGACCCTGTGCCCATCTCAATCTCTGAGAGACCCTGTGCCCATCTCAATCTCTGAGAGACCCTGTGCCCATCTGCATCTCTAAGAGACCCTGTGCCCATCTCAATCTCTGAAAAACCCTGTGCCCATCTGCATCTCTAAGAGAAACTGTGCCCATCTCAATCTCTGAGAGACGCTGTGCCCATGTCAATCTCTGAGAGACCCTGTGCCCATCTCAATCTCTGAGAGACCCTGTGCCCATCTGCATCTCTAAGAGACCCTGTGCCTGTACTTAGTTCCGACCGGACCTCCTGGTAATGCTCTGCACTGCCCTGGCAGACTACAGCCCGCCACATTTAGAGATCTCTGCCAGCCTGGTGAAGACCTTCTTGCCTTCGGCAGAGCCGCCACGGCGTCTCCACTGAAGGCACTATGGGCCTGATGTATGTAGGTAGCCGTTTGCGATTACTAAATAGCAACATTTAGCGATTCACTGTTTGGTCATTGAAAACACCCAAGTACAAGTGTGTGTTTAACACAGTTTGCAATTTCCAGTGGGTCGCAAATCAACCTTCCTCACTAAAATTCATGCAGTATCTCCCAGTATGCGACCGATTGGAAATCCATAAACTCACAGGGATGGTGGCCTGCTAGGGTCAGCAGACCATCAAACCTGTGAATGCTTTTCAATAAAGGAATGTCTTTTTGTTTTTAATGCAGTCTGTTTGCATTAAAAGAAAATAGGATTCCTTTTAAAAAGAAAAATGAAACTTTTTCCTTTCATTATTTAAGACGTGGGACCACTGCCTGCCCTCAAAAAATGTCTTTACACAGATTCACAAAGGGGAAGGGTTACCCTGGGGACCTCTTACCTTTTGCGAATAGGTTACCACCTACTTGAAGTCGGTTGTAAAATGTGAATGTTTTGCGACTGTGTCTTAGAAGAGGAGCGTTATAAGGTCCTGTTTGAAGATGAGGAAAGAGGTGGTAGTGCGAAGGTTTGGCTGAAGCGATTTCTAAATTCCAGTTGCACTTCCTGTGCTTAATTTGAGCCAGTGGTTTCCGGTGCTCAGCACTGGCACTTAATCATCAACACGGGCGCTTTTCATGAGCCTCAGTTATGGACCCATTCATTCATCGTAGGCACGGGGACATTAAGTGATTTGACCAGAATCAGAGGATGTTGAGCCAACAGCGAGACTCGAACCTGGTTCCCCAGCTACGAAGTCGGCAGCTCTGACCATTACACCACATCCTCTACTCGCTTTCATGGTTAGTAGTTGGTCCTGTTTTAGGCGACACTAAGAGTAGAAATGGGCTGCTGCAAGCTGCCTCCTGACGCGAGCCCCGGCACTTATTCTTTTACAAGTTAACCACTGCGCTTTTCTGAATACAGGGACTGCCTCAATATTACCCCAAGCTGACTCCACCCAGACTTTTTACGGACTGACTGACCACCGCATGGGGAAACAGGGGGTCAAGGTCCTTCGCCCGCCCACGACCAAGAGAAAGGACGTCAGCCTCCCGTATTGTATCTATGAAAAGAGCAATCATGACCGTCTGAGGCGAAGTTGTGATTGGGCTGGGGGTGACCAGTCGCCCCGGATTTGCTGGGACAGTCCCTATTTTTCACCAGTCGTCCGGCAGATTTCGTAAAACGTAGCTCATGTGCCGGTTTTTAGAGAGGGTCGACTGAAAACAGTGGGAGGGGCCTTTTTGTGTTTTCCAAAGCGTGGATAGTTAGCAGCTGTTATATGAAAGCAGTTTAATTAATTTAATTTATATGTGTCTGAGATGGAAGATGTGCTAATCCCAGAGTTTTACCCCTAATTAGATGTTTTAAATATCTTTTAACTCGTAATTCCTACCTGGGCGTATACAGGGGTTTACACACAAGTAGGAATATAAACAAGCATTGGCATAGCCAATAGGTCTCGCCTTTGGGACCTTATAAGCGTTTAGCCATGCAACAGTTGATGTTGTTGCACCAAGGATATTGTGCTGGATAACTAAACTCTTATAAGGTCCCAAAGGCGAGACCTATTGGCTATGCCAATGCTTGTTTTGAATTTGCAGCAGAGACTCCTCAACAAACTTCAAGTCTTGCAGATCGCAGCACCCGGCTTACTGCTGGGGATTCCTGGGCACCCACAGCATCGCGGGCTTCAGTTAAACTACACTGGCTGCCTATAAAGAAGCGCCTCGAGTTTAAAGCTCTATGCATTGCCTTTAAAGCGCTGCATGATTCTGGCCCGGACTCCTTAAAACACAGGTTCACCGGGTGCACACCCTCCAGGACTCTGCGCTCCTCTGCAGCCAAGAACATCGACATGCCAAAGATCACACAGTCTGCCTGGGGCGGCAAAAGCATCATTACCTGCACTGCCAGATTCGGGTACACCCGTCCCTCGTGTCTGAAGGACACCTCCAGCCTGCCTGCCTGCCTGCCTGCCTGCCTGCCTGCCTGCCTGCCTGCCTGCCTGCCTGCCTGCCTGCCTGCCTGCCTGCCTGCCTGCCTGCCTGCCTGCCTGCCTGCCTGCCTGCCTGCCTGCCTGCCTGCCTGCCTGCCTGCCTGCCTGCCTGCCTGCCTGCCTGCCTGCCTTCCTTCCTTCCTTCCTTCCTTCCTTCCTTCCTCCCTCCCTCCCTCCCTCCCTCCCTCCCTCCCTCCCTCCCTCCCTCCCTCCCTCCCTCCCTCCCTCCCTCCCTCCCTCCCTCCCTCCCTCCCTCCCTCCCTCCCTCCCTCCCTCCCTCCCTTCCTTCCTTCCTTCCTTCCTTCCTTCCTTCCTTCCTTCCTTCCTTCCTTCCTTCCTTCCTTCCTTCCTTCCTTCCTTCCTTCCTTCCTTCCTTCCTTCCTTCCTTCCTTCCTTCCTTCCTTCCTTCCTTCCTTCCTTCCTTCCTTCCTTCCTTCCTTCCTTCCTTCCTTCCTTCCTTCCTTCCTTCCTTCCTTCCTTCCTTCCTTCCTTCCTTCCTTCCTTCCTTCCTTCCTTCCTTCCTTCCTTCCTCCCTCTTAAACCTTCATACAGCAGCAGCGCCAAGACGCCTCTGGGCATGCCTGCGCTTATAACGTTTAATAACATAACATAATAATAATAATAATGTTACCTGCACTAGTAACGACAGCAGTATTAATGTAGATAATGTTACGTAATGAATTAAGATAACGTCACAGTTGCAGAGTCCTGCCGTGCTCAGTCATGACCTCTGGAGAGCGAACAGCCCAGGCCGCCGTGCAAGGAATGCAATCTGTGACCTGCAGGCTCCTCGCAGACCCTCTGCAGCAGGTACCCGACCCGACGAGCTGCCTCGCATCTTTATCAGGGCACTCCATCCGACTAAGAGGTTACCTCTGAGCTCTGTGTATGATCTGTAGGTCAAAGGTCACATCATGGCTGGGCAAACCGCCCTTTCTTGCACCCGAAGTTGATCAAATTAATACCAATACTTCCACCGGTTAATACCTGTTTATAAAACGTTCTATGTAAAGCTCAATATAAACACCAGGTGATGTTTACCTGCAAAGGTGGAGCTGATGAAGACGCGGACCACCCTGGAGCACTCTGGGGGGAGCTACACCGCACTCCCCCAGAGGTGGGCCCGCCGCACCTCCGCACTGAGGCCTGAAAGCGCATTCTGCCTTCAGAGTCAAGGCGCTACCTTCAAAAACAAGCATTGGCATAGCCAATAGGTCTCGCCTTTGGGACCTTATAAGTGTTTAGTTATCCAGCACAATATCCTTAGTGCAACAGCATCAGGTGTTGCATGGCTAAACACTTATAAGGTCCCAAAGGAGAGACCTATTGGCTATGCCAATGCTTGTTTTGAGTGAGTGGCTTGTGCAGGTATGCCACTGTGAGGTCAAGATGCTGCGAGTGCTTTTACAGGAGCCCCTGTGACATTGCGCCTCTTCAAAATGTATCTTGGGTCTGGTGTAATATTTCTAGCCCCTATTCCCATTTTCTCTCACCCAATGACCAAACAAGTCAACGCAGTCTCCTCCACCTGTTTCAACCCCCTCCGCATGCTCCGCAAGATCTACAGATGGATCCCGACAAACACGAGGAAAACAGTCACCCAGGCCCTAGTCAGCAGCAGACTCGACTACGGAAACGCCCTCTACACTGGAGCCTCGTCCAAGCTCATCAACAGACTACAGAGAATCCAGAACGCCTCTGCACGCCTGATCCTCGACGTCCCACGCCGCGACCACATACCCCCACCTGAGGAACCTGCACTAGCTCCCCGTTGACAGGAGAATCTCCTTCCACCTCCTGATCCACGCACATAAGGCACTCCACAAAACCGGCCCAGCCTATCTCAACAGTCGACTCTCCATCTACGTACCCAACAGGAAATTCCACTCCGCTGACCACGCCCTGGCCACGATCCCACGCATCCGGAGAACTACTTCCAGAGGCAGATCCTTCTCCCATTGCGCCGCCAGGACCTGGAACACCCTCCCCCTCTACCTGCGACAAACAGAAGACCTGCTGACCTTCAGGAGACAACTCAAGACCTGGCTCTTCGACCAATAGCAGCAGCACCCTCCCCCCAGCACCTTGAAACCCTCACGGTATGTAGTGCGCTTTACAAATTATGTGATTGATTGATTGAATGCATCCTTAAATGTCCCATGTACAGCCGGGGTTGACACTCCTATTACTCCTGCCCTCCAGTGACACTTTACCTGTCACAGGTGGTGGTGGGTGGACGTGGTGGTGGCAGTGGACATGGTGGTGGTCGTGAACGAGGTGGTGGTGGACGTGGTGGTGGTGGATGTGGTGGTTGTGGACATGGTGGTGGTGGTGGTGGACGTGGACGTGGTGGTGGTGGATGTGGTGGTGGTGGTAGATGTGGTGGACATGGTGGTGTTGGTGGTTGTGGACGTGGTGGACATGGTGGTGGTGGATATGGTGGTGGTGGACGTGGTGGTGGACGTGGTGGTGGTGGATGTGGTGGTGGTGGACGTGGTGGTGGTGGTGGTGGACGTGATGGTGGTGGATGTGGTGGTGAACGTGGTGGTAGATGTGGTGGTGGCGGACATGGTGGTGGTGGATGTGGTGGTGCACATGGTGGTGGTGGTGGACGTGTTGGTGGTGGTGGACGTGGTGGACGTGGTGGAGGTGGTGGACATGGCGGTAGTCGTGGACATGGTGGTGGACGTGGTGGTGGTGGTGGTGGACGTGGTGGTGGACGACTATTGGGTACAAGGGTGCTGGCAGAATGCGGATGGAGAGGAGGATCTCGAAGGGGGCACATGGGAGAGCAGAAAGAGGCCGAATATTAGATACAAAAAACGGTGAGTAGATACAACACAAAACCGATTTAATGGGGTGACCCCTTCTTATCGCGCATGTGAATGTTCCCATAGCACCCCGTTTTTAGTAAACAGGGGGACCATGGGGAGATTAATTGATTATGATGATCGCGTGCGGAAGCTGGTGTTGTTCGAGTCACGGTGTTGGCTTACCAATGTGTGATTCTGGGCAAATTAGTTAATCTCCCCTGCCTTCTAAAAGGCAATGTGTTCCTGTGTGAATGTGCTGTTGTGTAATGTAACTGGGTGTCTTGTAAAGGTCTCTACTACTCTTGAGTTTAGTTTGCGCTGTATGAATTTTCAAAACAAACAGCCAGCAGACCTTGTAGAGCAAGAGCCTAGTATATCCGTTCATGCAGCGCACGCACAGCAATGAGGGCTCTGTACAGCCCAGTACTGCACACTACACTACAAACAAATATCCGTTCATGTAGCGCACGTACAGCAATGAGGGCTCTGTACAGCCCAGTACTGCATTTCAAATTTAAAGCGCATTAAAGCGCAATGCTCTGTTAATTAAAAAAAAGACGTCGTGCCTGTAGTGAGAGTGGCTCACAAAAAAAAGAAACAAGCCACGGCATCGCTCTGGTTGATGTTTGGGAGGTGGGAGGGGTGTTCTGTGCAGAAAGGCATTACGGCGCTTTAGTAAATAAATAAACAAAACAAGCGCCGTACGCAAAAGTGAGAGCGACCACGTTTGGAGCTGAAAGTGCACGCTGTGCTTAATGAGCCATGACGAGGGAGGAAAGCTGCGCTCGCTCCCGCGGACCCTAGGCCAGGGCAGGAGGAGAAGGCGGAACATGCACCTGCCTTTTGCCAATTGTGTGCTTTCTTAGAAAGACGCATGCAAAGGCCAATAGCGGGTGAAGAAAACAAAAGCACACGCTCGAGCGTGTGTTCCAAAGTTTAAAGCCCTTACTAAATGTCTCGCAGAGCAGTACTTGCGCGCTGGCTCAGGCGAGATGTAAAAAACCTAGGGATCCCTGGCCCAGCGCCAACACTCGCTCCTTTCCCACGAACAGCGTTGTTGAATTCCGGGTGACAAAACGTGCATTTGCGCAGGTCCTGTGAAGCGCCTTCTCGTGTGTGCGCCCACGACGAGTGTCCGCTGGTCCTGTCAGGTGTGGGGGGAAATTGAAGAAATTATTGAGTTTTTACTTATTGCAGAGTAATTATATTTAAGGGATTGGTGAACTGTAAACCTCTCCATCCTGCCTCGCCCCTAATACACCCCATCAGGCATCAGAGGCAGCAGTTGGTCACCACTGCAGCAGGTGCCTGATCCCATTCAGCTATCTCTTCAAGAGGGAGCCTATTGAGTTACTGGGCCATTCCCGACCTGTCCTGCAACAGCCCCACTGACCCCCCCCGCCCTGCTCCTAATATTCAATTCTGAATCTATATTATTCAGGGCCCTGCGGCAGGTGCATAAACCCACTCAGCTATCTCAACGAGATTAGGCCTCTATGATTACTCTGTCCTCCCCAGCCTGGCTTGCAGTAACCCTATACAGACTCCCCAGAATCCAAGCCGATGGCTAATTTCAGGATGCAAAACTCTCCGTGCAATAGGTGCATGTGCATGAACCTACTCAGCTATCCCCCGCACAGCCAGGCTCTTGCATTACCGTGACGTCTCCGGCCTAGCTGCGTGAGCCTCTTGGTGCAGCAGGACGCGGGGAGCTCGCTCGGCCCTGTCTGGACCTGGTGAATGCAGCAGGTTGTGTCTGAACCTTCCGCCGGCTGTAAAGCGCCTACCGTGTGGTCCCTCGTGTGTTTGAAGCGCTCCCTTGAGAACCGCAGAATAGCTATAACAACCAGTGTTGTCGGAGAGGCTCTGGTACCACAACGGCTCCCGCCGCAGGCAGAGCTCGGATCCCGCTGTGAAAGAGCACATGGTGGCGCTATTAGACTCCCAAATGCGCTACAGGGATAAAGGGTTCATTGGCCGACTGGGTGTTCCAGTCCAGCAGGTTTTCATTCACTGCAGGAGTCTGCATGCACCGCGTGGGAGGGCCTTCATCTAATTGTGAGGAAGGAGGCTATCGAAGGGCAGGAGAAACCTTTCAGAGGCTCCTGGATAAGAATAACTTGTGACTGACTCTGTCCCAGCGCCACAGACCTTTTAGAGATGTAGGCCATACCTGACGTGTGACCAGGGCACAAGTCCTATACAAGCATTTGCAATGTCCTATTACTTACCGGTAATCTTCATTACTCCGGGTCCCGTAGTCCTCGACACCGTCATGGACAAGTGAGATGTATCTATCTCACTGACAGAAAAAGAACGAAGGAATGCTGGACCTACCCTTCCCCCTCCCACTGGGAGTACTTAAGGAGTACCGTCCCAGCATTCCTCCTGAAATACCAAGCCCCTATGAAGGCCGGCAGACAGGGAGGGAGGGAGGGAAGTCATGACGGTGTCGAGGACTACGGGACCCGGAGTAATGAAGATTACCGGTAAGTAATAGGACATTACCCCCCAGGTCCCTCCGTCCTCGACACCGTCATGGACAAGTGAGAAATACCAAAGCAAACACCGGCATTCATACCAGAAAACACAACAAACCACCAGGATAGCAAACAAACCCAGAGATTTATTGGAAACAAAGTAGAAAAAACATTTAGGAGCGAACAGAGCTCAACACCCCCAATGCAAAACCTCCATCATCCCCCAACAGATTGAGGAGGCGATAATGCCTGATGAAAGTATTGGAAGAGGCCCACGTGGCAGCCCTGCAAATCTCAGAGAGAGGGACACCCTGAACCTCCGCCCAAGAAGCAGCCACCCCTCTCGTAGAACGACCCTGAACCCCCAAAGGAGGAGGAGAACCAGACAGAGAGTAGGCCAAGGAAATGGCTTGCTTCAGCCAACGGCCGATGGACACAGAAGAAGCCTTACTCCCAAGTGAAGCCGCCCCAAAGGAGACAAAAAGGGAGTCCGACTTGCGAAAAACCGCCGTACGGTCCAGATAAATGCGCAAAGCCCTGCACACATCCAACAAAGACCACTGGGGACCACCAGGAGAATCCAAAACAGAGCCCAGGGCAGGTAAAACCAACTGCTGACACCTGTGAAATTGCGAAGAAACCTTCGGCACAAAAGAAGAATCCAGTCGGAGCACCACACCCCCCTCCGTGAAGGAAAGAAAAGGAGGCCGCGCCATCAAGGCCCCCAACTCCCCAAGACGACGAGCAGAGGTGACAGCCACCAGGAAAACCACCTTGAGAGTGAGAAATTTTAAATCCACCACCTCCAAAGGCTCAAAAGGAGGACCGATCAAAACCCGAAGGACCAAAGGCAAATCCCACAGGGGAAAAGAAGGACGAGGCACAGGCCGAGAAACAGAAAAACTGCGGAGAAGACGAGAAACCAAGTCCTCAATATCCGAAAGATTCCCCCACGGGGAACGAAAAGCCCGAACAGCGGCCCACTGGGCCCGCAGAGTAGACACAGCCAAACCCTTCTCGAAACCTTCCCACAAAAATTGAAGGACAACCTGCAAGGAACAGAACAAAGGGGAGACCCCCAACGCCGAACACCAACGATCAAAATTACCCCAATGCCTATCATAAGCCTTAAGGGTAGAAGGCCGCCTGGAACGTTGAAGAGCCACCGCTAAATGTTCCGGGAAACCGCGCCGTCTCCAACCCTGCCTCTCAACTTCCACACCGACAACCGCAACCGGAGAAGCGACAGGCATGGGGAAGATCGAAGCGGAGACGGAGACAGGGGAAGAAACCAGGGACCCTGCACCACCAAAAGACGCACCGTCGGAAACCAAGACCTCCGAGGCCAAAACGGCAGGACCGCCACCACCTCCCGATCCTCCTGACACAAACGGGCCAGAAACCTGGGAACCAGAGCCAGGGGGGGGAAGGCATAGAGGAGACGCGACGGCCACGGGAGAGACAGAGCGTCCACCCCCCAGCAACCCTCCTGTAGAAACCGGGAGCAGAACCGAGGGAGCTGAGCATTGTGCCGGGAGGCAAAGAGGTCCAGAAAGGGACGCCCAAACCTCCCGCACACAAGCCGAAACGCAACCGGGGTGAGAGACAACTCCAGAGAATCCGGAAAGCACCGACTCAGGGCATCCGCCACAAAGTTGTCCACTCCCCGAAGATGAACCGCCGTCAGAGACAGCAGATGGCCCTCTGCCCAACAAAACAGGGGCACCACTATCGCATTCAAGGAAGCCGAACGAATTCCCCCTTGATGATTCAGATAAGCCACCGTCACCATATTGTCGGACCGCACCAACACGTTCCGACCGAGCAACAGATCCCGAAAACCCATCACAGCTCGGGACACTGCCGTGAGCTCTCTCCAGTTGGATGACCGGCGGCTCTCCAGGAGGGACCAACGACCCTGAAGGGAACGAGACCCCAAGGTTGCCCCCAACCCAAGGCGCTGGCATCCGACGTCAAGACCAGAGAAGGAGCAGACTGCAGGGGCAGACCCGAAGACAGATGATCCCTCACAAACCACCAAAGAAGAACCGGGAGGACCACCGGAGACACAGGAATAAGAACATCCAAGTCGCGGGACAGGGGATCCCAGAGAGACAGGAGGTACACCCAAAGGGGGCGCAGATGAAAACGCGCCCAGGCCACCGTAAAAACTGTCACCACCATCAGACCCATAAGACGCAACCAAAGGCGTACCGGAAAAGCACCCCCCACCCGGAAACGATGAGCAAGGGACACTGTTGGAAAGGCGTCCGCCGGAGGGGGGTTCGATACACGTCTTGCCCACCCTCTTGACCCACCTCGCCCAAGTAAGCCGAACCAGGCGCGCACACCCTGATCTGCACTGTGAACAGAGGGACACCACACGTATTCTCGGTAGGACGATAAGTTCTTTTATCGATGATTTCAAGGGATCTTTATGACCCAAAAGGCAAATAGTACAGCAGTGGCACAACGTACCACAAATCAGTCGGGGGGAATGGGGGTAGCGGGACAGTCTTTCAAGATAGTGTCTCTGCGAAATACCCTGCGGAAGCTCACAATCCTCGAGCTGGAGGGTGTCGTGTCTCTGGGCGATCTCTTATCGAGTCGTACTCAAGGGCAGCGCCGCGAGTCTCTCAGCAGGCACAGGTGGTCGGAGTCAGGAGCCGCGATTCCGTCCGCAGGGCTCAGATGGTTCAATAGCTGGGGGGCCGCGAGTCACTCAGCAGGCCTCGGTGGATCAGTGTTCGGGGAGCCGCGACCTCGTCCGCAGGGCTCAGATGGTTCAATAGCAAGAGGCCGCGAGTCACTCAGCAGGCCCAGGTGACTTCAGCGTTCAGGAGCCGCGACAGCGTCAGCAGGCTCAGATGGTTCCAGGTCTTCTCTGTCCTTGTTCCTCCGGCACCCCTTGTTATACTCCGCTGGTTCTTTGAAGTCCGGAGTGCTCGCAGAGGGGGGACTGGGGTGACGGAGGGGGTTCGGCGGGATTTCCTGCCGCTCACTTCTTTGGTCTTTTCAGGTGGGTCTGGGAGGGACCCCAGACGCTCGGTAGGGGAGGCGCCTGCTCCCCAGGGGCCTGGTGGCCGATTGAGTCCTCCCGGGGAAGGCGACCCGAGGTGTGACTGGGCTGGCGCCTCTGGGTCTGGCTCGAGGGTTCCCGCTCCCTTGGTTGGGCATGCGTGGTAGGGTGTCGAGTCGGTCAGGTCTCTGGCCGGCCCGTGGATTGGGGGTGGCTGGGGCGGCCGGAGTCGGGGATGTCGTGTCTTGAGGGTGGTTGCAGGTTGGCGGGATGATGGAGAGGGCAACGCCGTGAGGCCGGTCTCACATGCGTCCCCCCCAGCTGAAAGGCGTGGAGAACTACCCATCCACTGGGGGGGTTCTCCTCGCCGAAGCGGAAGAACCGGGACAGGCCGTCGGCGTTGGCATGATCCGTCCCGGGGCGATGTTCGACAGTGAAATCCATCCCTTGGAGAGAGATGGACCATCGTAGTAGCTTGGGGTTCTCCCCCCTCATCCGCATTAGCCACTGCAAGGGCCGGTGGTCCGTCTGTACTCGAAAATGGGTTCCGAACAAGTAGGGCCGCAGTTTCTTGAGGGCCCAGACTACGGCAAAGGCCTCTCGCTCTATAGTGCTCCAACGCTGCTCTCTCGGCAGCAGCCTTCGGCTGATGAAGGCTATGGGCTGATCAATGCCCTTGTCGTTGAACTGCGAGAGCACGGCCCCGATGCCATGTTCGGATGCGTCGGTCTGGACCACAAACTCTTGGGAGTAGTCGGGGGCCTTGAGTACGGGAGCGGTGCACATGGCGGTTTTCAAGGCGTCGAACGCCTGCTGGCACTGGGGGGTCCACTGCACCTTCTGCGGAAGCTTTTTGGAGGTCAACTCTGTGAGGGGCCCTGCGATACTACCATAATTTTTAATAAACCTCCGGTAGTACCCCGTAAGGCCCAGGAAGGCCCGAACCTCTGTCTGCGTGGTGGGGGGCTCCCAGGACTTGATGGCATCGATCTTCGGCTGGAGAGGGGCGACCTGGCCGCTGCCCACCTGATGCCCCAGGTAGACCACGGAGCCTTGTCCGAGCTGGCATTTGCTGGCTTTCACTGTCAGGCCCGCTTGGCGCAGGGCCATTAGTACTTGTCGGAGGTGCTGGAGATGCTCGTGCCATTGAGAGCTGAATACGGCGATGTCGTCAAGGTATGCTGCGCTGAACTCCTCGAGTCCGGCCAGGACCTTATTCACCAACCGCTGGAACGTAGCTGGGGCGTTTTTCATCCTGAACGGCATGACTCTGAAGCGGTAGTGGCCATCTGGCGTGGAGAAGGCAGAGCGCTCTTTCGCCCCTTCCGTGAGAGCGATCTGCCAGTACCCGCAGGTCTGGTCGAAAGTGCTGAGGAACTGGGCGGCCCCCAGGCGGTCGATGAGCTCGTCGGCTCGGGGAATAGGGTGAGCGTCTGCGCGGGTGACCGCATTGAGCCCCCGATAGTCTACACAGAATCTTAGTTCGGGGGCGACCCCTGGGGAGGCAGCCTTCGGGACCAGAACCACCGGGCTGGCCCAGGGGCTGTCGGAGGGCTCGATGACCCCTAGGTTGAGCATTTTCTGTACCTCGGTCTTGATGCAGGTGCGGACCCGGTCAGGCACCCGGTAGGCTCGGTGTCTCACAGGCGGGCAGTCGCCGGTGTCCACGTCGTGGACACACCAGTCGGTCACCCTTGGAATGAGGGAGAAGAGGTCTGCGAATTGTCCGAGCAGCTGGCGGCAGTCGTCGGCCTGCTGGGGAGTGAGGGTGTCCGACAGTTTCACACCCTCCACGGAACCGTCCAGTTCTTTTGTGCACAGGAGATCGGGCAGGGGTTCAGTGTCTTCTTCTGCCCCCTCATCGGTGGCCAGTAGCAAACTCAGTTCTGTCCTTACGAAGTGGGGCTTGAGACGGTTTACGTGGAGGACCCGGAGGGGGTTCCGTGGGGATTGTACGTCGACCAGATACGTGACCTGGCTCTTCCGTTCGACCACCTTGAATGGACCAGTCCATTTGTCTTGTAGGGCGCAGGGTCTCACCGGAGCCATGACCCAAACCTGCTGGCCCGGCTGGAACTCGACCAAGGTTGCGTTCTGGTCATACCAGCGCTTCATTTCTTCTTGGCTGGCCTCGAGGTTAGCCTCTGCAAGTTCCCTAAACTTCCTCGTCTGGTTGCGGAGCGCCAGGATGTAGCGGAACACATCTGGGGGTGTCCCCCGGGGGCTTGTCTCCCAGCCCTCTTTGACCAAGCTTAGGGGCCCTCGAACGGGATGTCCGTACAGCAGTTCGAAGGGGCTGAACCCCAGAGACTTTTGGGGAACCTCCCGGTACGCGAACAGGAGGCAAGGGAGGAGGACGTCCCATTTCCGGCGTAGGGGCTCTTCGAGGCCCAGGAACATTCCCTTCAGCGTTCGGTTGAAGCGTTCCACCAGGCCGTTGCCCTGGGGGTGGTAGGGGGTCGTGAATTTATACGTGACTCCGCATTGCTGCCACAGGGACTTCATGTAGCGGGATATAAAGTTCGTGCCGCGATCACTCACAACCTCGCGGGGAAATCCGACCCGGGAGAAGATCCCCATGAGAGCCCGGCCCACCACGGGAGCCGTCATGGTGCGGAGGGGGATGGCCTCAGGGTAGCGGGTGGCATGGTCCACCAGGACGAGGATGAATCTGTGGCCCTGGGCGGTCTTTGGATCCAGGGGTCCCACGATGTCGATGCCGACCCGCTCGAACGGGGTACTTACAACGGGGAACGGTTGTAAGGGAGCTTTGCGTTTTCCGCCACTCTTCCCACTGCCCTGGCACGTGAGGCAGGACTTGCAGTGTGCTTCTACATTCGCTCGCATCTTGGGCCAATAGAAGTGGGTCACCAATCGCTGGTATGTCTTGTCTTGGCCTAAGTGTCCTGCCAAGGGTACATCGTGGGCCAGGCCCAAGAGGAGGCTCCGGAACCGCAGGGGTACCACCAGTACTCGTGCTGCGCCTAGCTCGGCGGACTTTTGCTCGCTGTAGAGGAGGCCATTGTCCCAATAAACCCAATGGGTTCCGGTTTGATCACCGGCGACCTGGGCTTCGGCTTGTTGTCCTCGAGGGAGGGGCAAGTGGTCTGTTCCTGGCAGAACTCTTCGCGGGAGGGCCCCCCTTCGCAGTGCCACTGGGCCAACTCGGGCAGTTCTTCGGGTTCCATCGGGGCCTCTGGGGCGGAAGGTTCCGGTCCTTCCCCTGGGTTAGTGTCTCCTTCTTCCTCGGAAGGAGGGTGGTCTGCTTCTGGTAGGGGGTCCCTGTTCTCGGAGAAAGTGTTCGGTAAGAGGGCTTCACCGCCCTTGGAGGGGGCCACTCGTGCGGTCATGGAGCGTGTGGTGGCGCAGACCCATTCCGGTAGGCCCATCATCTCTAGGTGGGCTCTTCGTTCTACCTGCCCCCACGGGGAATTTTCCAGGTCGTTGCCCAGGAGGCAGTCTACGGGCTGCGAGGTCCGGACCGCTACCTTCAGTTCTCCGGAGACCCCTCCCCACTCGAAGGGCACCAGGGCCATCTGGCAGAGGCTCTCAGAATTGTCGGAGGATACGACCGGACAGAGGGCCCCGGCTAGGATCTGGTCTTCGGAAATTAGGCTGCGGTGGACCGCGGTGACACTCGCCCCGGTGTCGCGAAGGCCCTCGACTCGGTGGCCGTTGATAGTCACCTGCTGTCGGTATTTCTCTGTGTTGGCGGGCAAGGGTGTCCCGGGGACCATTTCTCGATCACCAAGGGAGACCAGGGCCATGGCCGCCGGTTCCCATTCCTCGGAGTCTTCCATTTCCTCCCCCAGAGCCACGGAGGTCATCTGCCGGGTCGTGGGGTTGGTCGTTGTGGTTCGCTGATACTGGGGACACTGGGGGTCATTGGCGTAGTGTCCGGGCTGCTGGCAGCGGAAGCAGGTGATCCTAGCTCGTGGACCTGGTCGTCCTGGGGCTCCGGTGCTGGCTGGAGATTGGGCCGAGCCCGCCGCTGGTGGGCTGCTGGGGGGGCTGGTGGAGGACCCCCCGGCAAAGTCTCTTGGTCGGCCGTGGTTCCCTCCGCCCCTCTGGCGGGGGGGACCCTGACTGTTGCGGCCGTAGTCCCCCACGGGGCCCCGGGTGGCCCGGGTGTTCACCCAACGATCAGCCTCAGCGGCCAGCTTCCGAGGGTCGGTGAGTTTACTGTCTAGGAGATGCTGGCGCAGTTCTATAAAGCAATTGGCCGCTAAATGTTCCCAGGCGATCAGATCGAACAGTTCTTCGAAGGTGGAGACCTTGCTGCCCTTGATCCGTCCGTCCAGAGCTCGGCTGTAAAAGTTCACGTATTCGACCCACGTGGTGCCCGGTATCTTTTTGCAATCTCGGAACCGTTGTCGGTACATTTCGGGGGTGAGTCCGTACCGGCCCACGAGGGCTTCCTTCATGTGGCTGTAGGAGTTCATGACGGCGGAGGGCAGATCGAGCAGAGTGTCCCTTCCTTCGCTTAAGAACCGGCCCCATAGGCCAGCCCCCCAATCCTTCTGCGGGACTCGGTGAGAGGTCATGGCGACTTCGTAGGCTTTAAACCACTGCTGGATATCATCATTCTTATAATACTCCTTGACCACATCCTTGGGGATGTGAACTTTGGTTTCCCCGGCGGGAGCGGGCTGGGGATCCCCGGGCGGCTGTGACTTTTCGTGTCTAGCCCGCCACTCAATTTCCTTCAGGCCGCGTTCATGTTCTAGCTGGAGTTTCTTTTCGTCGTGCTCCCTTTGGAGTCTCTTCTCTTCGAGTTCCCCTTGTAGCCGTAACTGCTCGACGGCTAACTTCTTCTCTGCCAGTTTTATCTCTCCCTCGATTTTTAGTTTTGCCAGTTCCAGTTCGTGGTTGCGGCTTCTCTCTCGGTCCGCTAGTTCCTCGGGGGACAGGTTCCCCTCTGGCCCGTTGTTTCTCGCCGGGGTGCTTGTTTGTTCATGGGTAGAGTCTCTTTCTGTTTGGGTCGGGGGCGCCCCCGTCTCGACCCAGGCTTTCAGTACTTTCTGGTAATCTTCCTTTGTGCTCAGTCCGGTGGTAGCGATGCCAAGGTCTTTGCAAAACTGTTTTAGTTCTCTATGCGTGTAATAGTCCAATTGATCTTCTCGGAACGGTGAGCTTATTTCGGTACCTGTGGCACCCAGGGAGGTTTCTCCTTCCATTTCTGTTTGGTAGTGCGTCAGTCGTTTACTGCACGCTCTCCTTCGGTGTCGGCTCGGATCCCGTCGTCTGCCACCAAATGTTGGAAAGGCGTCCGCCGGAGGGGGGTTCGATACACGTCTTGCCCACCCTCTTGACCCACCTCGCCCAAGTAAGCCAAACCAGGCGCGCACACCCTGATCTGCACTGTGAACAGAGGGACACCACACGTATTCTCGGTAGGACGATAAGTTCTTTTATCGATGATTTCAAGGGATCTTTATGACCCAAAAGGCAAATAGTACAGCAGTGGCACAACGTACCACAAATCAGTCGGGGGGAATGGGGGTAGCGGGACAGTCTTTCAAGATAGTGTCTCTGCGAAATACCCTGCGGAAGCTCACAATCCTCGAGCTGGAGGGTGTCGTGTCTCTGGGCGATCTCTTATCGAGTCGTACTCAAGGGGAGCGCCGCGAGTCTCTCAGCAGGCACAGGTGGTCGGAGTCAGGAGCCGCGATTCCGTCCGCAGGGCTCAGATGGTTCAATAGCTGGGGGGCCGCGAGTCACTCAGCAGGCCTCGGTGGATCAGTGTTCGGGGAGCCGCGACCTCGTCCGCAGGGCTCAGATGGTTCAATAGCAAGAGGCCGCGAGTCTTTCAGCAGGCCCAGGTGACTTCAGCGTTCAGGAGCCGCGACAGCGTCAGCAGGCTCAGATGGTTCCAGGTCTTCTCTGTCCTTGTTCCTCCGGCACCCCTTGTTATACTCCGCTGGTTCTTTGAAGTCCGGAGTGCTCGCAGAGGGGGGACTGGGGTGACGGAGGGGGTTCGGCGGGATTTCCTGCCGCTCACTTCTTTGGTCTTTTCAGGTGGGTCTGGGAGGGACCCCAGACGCTCGGTAGGGGTGGCGCCTGCTCCCCAGGGGCCTGGTGGCCGATTGAGTCCTCCCGGGGAAGGCGACCCGAGGTGTGACTGGGCTGGCGCCTCTGGGTCTGGCTCGAGGGTTCCCGCTCCCTTGGTTGGGCATGCGTGGTAGGGTGTCGAGTCGGTCAGGTCTCTGGCCGGCCCGTGGATTGGGGGTGGCTGGGGCGGCCGGAGTCGGGGATGTCGTGTCTTGAGGGTGGTTGCAGGTTGGCGGGATGATGGAGAGGGCAACGCCGTGAGGCCGGTCTCACAGACACCAACGTCACAACCCGAGGCTCGGGGAGGAACACACGGTTCAGATCCGAACGGAAGCGGGCCCCAATGAAAACCATGTCCTGTGACGGCGTCAGCTGACATTTGGGCAAGTTGATCAGAAACCCATGGGCCCGCAACGCCGAGCACACCACCTCCCTGGCCTCCAGTAACAGGACCCGAGATGGAGCATGGATCAACCAGTCGTCTAAATAGGGGTACACCATCACCCCTTGGAGATGAAGCCACGCGACCAAAGGCGCCACCACCTTCGTAAACACCCTTGGCGCCGACCGGAGACCGAAGGGCAATACCATGAACTGGTAATGACGCCCCTGAACACAAAACCGCAGAAACCTGCGGGACCGAGGATGGACCGAGACATGATAATACGCATCCTGAAGATCGAGGGTACACATGAAGTGACCTGGCAGCACCAACGGAATCACCCTCTGCAAGGTCTCCATGCGGAAAGGAATCTTGGCCACCCATTTGTTCATCACCCGCAGATCCAAAATCAAGCGGAAACCCCCCGTGTTCTTTGGAACCAGAAAGACCAGGGAATAGAAACCCAACCCCGTCTCCAACGGAGGAACCTCCTGAATGGCACCCTTCCGAAGAAGGTCCAGAATCCCGAGAGAAAGATGAGACCGCTTCACACGACTCGAAGGCCAAGGAGTTGGCCGAACACCCGAGTCTGGAGGAGTAGCCGTAAACTCCAGAACATAACCCTGGCGAATTACGTCCAACACCCAGACGTCGGAACAAGACTGAACCCAGGCATCCAGGAAGAAGCGCAGCCGCCCTCCAACCAACAACCCGGGAACCACCGCCAAAGAGTCAGGAACGTGGCTTGGCAGGAGGAGGGGACTTAGCCTTACGGTCCCGACCACGGCCAGAAGCAAACCTACCCTGGCCTCTCACAAACTGTCTACGAGAAGTAGGGCGAAAGAAAGATTTGGGTTTAGAAGTGACAGGAGCAGTAGTGGAGACTTTAAAAGAAGAAGAATGCTTCTTTTCCTTAAATAATTTGTGCAATTTCGCCTCCAACTCCCCCCCAAACAACATTGTACCCTGAAAGGGCAACCAACCTCAAAGCGCATGCCTTCTGCGCAGAGTCCGTCTTCCAGTCCTTAAGGACAAGACTGCGACGGGCAGCCACACAAGCCCCCCCGGACAGAGCAGAAGCACGCACAACGTCAAAGGAGACATCAGACAGCAGCTCCACCTGACGCTCAATCTGCTCAAGCAAACCAGAACAGTCCGTGGCATTGTCCATAGACTGATAGAGAGACTTCAGGTCAGACAACAGGGACTGCGACACATAAGTCCCGTAGATGCCCGCCCTCAAGGCCAGGTGGGAACCAGAATACACCTTACGGAGCGCCACATCCGCCTTCTTGTCAACCGGATCCTTCAGCACAGCATCTTCAGCAAGGGAAGTACGCCCCACCAAACTAGCCACAAATGAGTCAATAGGAATGGTATCAGGCAGTTCAGTCGCCATATCCTGCAGAGGATAGAGTTTAGTCATGAATCGCGGAATCAGGATGCGATCAGGATCAGCCCACTCGCGCTTCAAAACATCCTTGATGAAGGGATGGACAGGGACATCGACAGTGGCAGCACTCTGAAATTGACGCAACAAAGGGCCCCTAGAGGTACTAGGCGCGTCCCCGTCAGGGAACCCCATGTTCTCCTTAACATGCTGCACAATAATGGTCATAGCATCCTTGTCCACATATTTGCCCTTCAACTCTTCATCCCCCAAACCCGCAGACTCATCGCCACTAGAGTCCGAAGACACAGGAGCAGGACACCTGCGACGGGATCCAGCATCACCCATCTCAGACAACGTCTCCCTGATCAAGCGCTTAATATGCGCATCAGCACCAGCATCACGGCGCCGGGACCTGGCAGGTGAGGGAGACCTGGAAGCACTAGAAGAAGAGGAAGACCTCTCCCGGTGATGTCGTTTCCTGGAATGCTTTCCCATCGTAAAGAATACACCAAACACAGCAAAAACGCCAGAGATAACAACCGCTATGCGGTACTCACCCCAAACGCTCGTTATAACGAGTCTCCCAAGCCGGTAACCTCGAGGCGCCTGACTTCCGTCCCCACGATCAAAAACCGGAAGTAAGGCATGACGACATCCGGCCGGGGAAGGAGCTCCAACCAATCCAGAGGAGCAGCTCGGCCGCGCCCCCCAGCAAGCCCGGCAGGCCAGGGGAGGCGGCCATCGGGCCAAGAAGAAACCAACGCGGTATTACACCGCCGCGAGGTTCACGAAAATGGAGAGGCCCGCGCCACTCCCCCCAAGCCCAGCAGGGAGGGAGAGGCCAACAACGAAGGGCCGCCGGCACCAGGTAAGAACCAGCAGCCACAACGTGAAATCCAGAAAGAAGGCAGGAGCGCCCCCGCTCCTGCCGCGTCCTTACACCGTCAGGAAGACAGAAAAAGAACAGGAGGAATGCTGGGACGGTACTCCTTAAGTACTCCCAGTGGGAGGGGGAAGTGTAGGTCCAGCATTCCTTCGTTCTTTTTCTGTCAGTGAGATAGTAGATCTCACTTGTCCATGACGGTGTCGAGGACGGAGGGACCTGGGGGTAATGCACTAGGTCTCGCATTTTTGCGAGCTTAAGCTATTGGCATTGTGTAAATGACAATGCCTTTTATTTATGTTTTAAAAACGAAAACAAAAATAAAAGGCATTGTTATTTGCAATGTCAATAGCTCAAACTCGCGTAAATGCGAGACCTATTGCATTGTAAATGCTTGTTTAGAACTGCCAGTGCAGAGTAACACAGGACCCGGCCCACTTAAAGTCCTGGCTCCACCTACTGTCCCTTTGCTCGTGTGCTGATACCCAGTGCTTGAAATGGGAATTTGGAAGAGAAGACACTCCGTATCCCAGAGTAGCTACTTGCTTCTGAGACATGCTGGTACTCTCTCAATACAAGCATTGCACTCCTGCAGTACTGGACAGTACCTACCCATTTCAAGCACGCTGTCACCCCACACGTGGTGCCTCACCTAAGTTTTCTGCCTGCCACATTCGCTCTTCATTTTTCCCAGTTTAGGAGTAGTAAAGTTAGGAGTCCTAACTTTAGGACTCCTAAACTGAGAAAAATCCTAATTTTAAGACTTTCGGTATTCACAGAAGGCATTTAGGACTCCTAACTTCTGTGAATACCAAAATGAGTAAGTGCCTTCTGTGAATACCAGAATGAGTAAGTGCCTTCTGTGAATACCAAAATGGTAGTAAGTTTAGGATTTTGTCTTAAGTTAGTTCTGTGAATCGGGCCCCAGGAGAAGTTCTGCAATCCTGGAAGTACAGAATATTACCTGCGGAATTTGTAAATATAAAAATAAGTAATTGGCTCACATTATTTGTTGCTGTCCAATATTTTTCAGCTGACCCATGACGTTTTTAGCTCAAGTCTTACGTCGTTTAAATGTACAGACTTGAAAGGCTGCAATCACTGCTTGTTTCCTTAGTCCAAAAGGTATCTTAATAAGGTTAAGTTAATGGTTCCGGGCAACGGCGGACACGGAGACCGCACTACCTTCTGTTGTTCCCTTGATAATACTTAGTAATCAAAAGTCAAGAAATGCGTGCACAGAAACAAAACTCCAGCACTTGCCGTTGAGGAGTGCTAACTGCTTACGCAGACAAATGTAGAGACAGTTTGGTGGAGTGGTGCACTGCTTATTAAAATCTCCAAAATAGTCAAAGAGTCAAATATGCCTTAGTAGGTGCCTTTTATTTTCAAAGAAGATTAGCCAGCCAACGCGTTTCGTTCATGAAATGAACTTCTTCAGGGCTGTAATTTACAATGAAAACACATGAATGGTGTGCACTCAACACATAACCGTATACACAATTGAGCGTGTGTACAGTAGGGTGACACAGAAGTGAGTATGGAGTCTGAAAAAAGCCATCCTAAGTAGGAAGAGTAAGTGTAGGGAAGGGGAAGGCGTGAACTAGTGAACAAGTCACAAGTGTATGATAAAGAAAGGAAGGGGAGGGTTGGGGGGGGTTTGTAGGGAAGGAAGGACGAAAAAGGAAATAACCAAAGGAGATGGTGAAAAATAAAGTAGTGACGACGTAAATGAAAACATGACATTAAACATATATTCAAATTAAACTCTAAGCTCAACGAACAAAGGACATAAAAACAGCGAAATCAGGAGAAAACATGACCAGATACAGATAACAATGTTTAGTGACAATCAACCAAAAAAAAAAAAAAAAAAAAAAATCTTAGTCTATGAAGAATAGTAATAGTAATATGTGAAACATGAGAAAAAAAAGAACGAATTAAATAAACACACGTATGTTGAAATATAAATAGAGTTATGCTCCCTATTTTCTTGTTGCTTAGAACATATTAATATTGTTTTTTATACACAAATACTTACTAATGTAAAGAAAAAGTGATTTTGACACTAGATAAGTGAAGGTAGTAGACATTATTAAAAATCAGTATTAATATTCCTGACATAAATAAGCTAAGAGGTTGGCCCACAATTTGTATATATGTACATAAACTAGGAAATAGGAGACAATACATCCATAGTCACACAAGTAAAAATGTATACAGTCCTACTCGGACAGCCCATGTGGGGTAAAGATCACACTGTGGCCCTTGCTGTCAGCAGTTAGAAGTCCGCAAACATCGTTACTAAATCCCAAGAAGAATGAAAAAAACTAATTAAAGTACATACCAAAGTAAAGGCGCTCTTGTCACACTGGGTTCGAATACACCTAGGTCTAGGTGGGCACAGGGTCACGCACAGGCCACCGTAATAAGGGCCTGAATGCACTATGTGCTACAAAAATAAAAGATAACAGTAGTCACATATAAGTGAAAAGAATATAAGTATTTTATAAATAATGTAGTTTTCCACGAACACGCAGAGGAGAGCAGGTATGCAGCATAAAAATCTAACAAAGTAAAATACTAATTAAATAACTAAATAGGGGTCGTGTGAGCCAAATAAGATCTATCCGATGAGGTGAAAGTATTAGGATCTACATAAAGTAGAGGCGGAAGGGTACGGGCCTTAGTGTGGTTCAATTAAGGACTGGAAGGACATATATCATAGTGAAAAAAACAAACAAGAGTCTGAACAATTAATATATAATGCGACTAGTCGAGTAAAAAGATGCACTACGTATTTAAGAAAGTTTTAGAAACAGCAGTCAAAGCGGAAAGGTGCGGGCCTTGGTGTAATCTAAATAAGTATAAAAATAACAACTATAATAATTAAAGGGACAATACTCTAGACAAATAATGTGTACTTCTGGTAATTACGTATTTGAAAAAGTTTATGACACAACAGTAAAAGCGGGCCTTATAGTAATCTAAATAAGCATTCAATATAACACCAAAAAATGGTCAAAGGAACAATAATCAAGGCAAATGGTATGCACTCCTGGTATATACGTCAAAAAGTGAGTTTCGCATGATAAGTACATCAAAGGGAAGACATCTCGCTAAAATAACTGGGAGCTTAAGACTCAACCTTAGTGTGCAATGATAATACTCAAAACTGAAAGGAACCTGTTTAGTTAAGAAAAAACGGAGGTTTGTAACAAAAAGAAAAAATGTAAGCAATTACGTCAAATAGAAAAAAACGCGCATGTCATGAAAAAGGAGATTAAGATAGAACTTTGTGATGCCTTAATAAGGTTCTCTGTGAAGCACATGAACAGTGTAGGACATGGCTGTGTTTTGTAAAATGCCCGCCCCAGATGTTTGCTCTTCTGTTTGCGCTTTAGAACTCTGTGCACTTTACTCCTGCCAACTCGTAGTAAAGTGCCTGTGCTCGCTCTTTAAACATGGTTGATTTTGCATACAGTGGGTATGTTTCACTTGCCTATAAGTCCCTAGTATATGGTACAAGATGTCCCAGGGTCTGGAAAGTAAGTGCCACCAGTGGGCATTACTACCCATAGTGTCATCAACTGCAAGAAAGCAAGTCTTCAGGCTTACCCTGAGCGGCCTGCCTGCTGCAGGGCTACCTGTTCAAATATCCCTTTTTGGCAGGTAAAACCTGACTTATCAATATTAGTAAGTCACCCCTACATAAGTCTTGTAACCCAAAAGGTAGGGTTCATGGTATTTAAAAGTGGGACATGTAGAAAATGAACATTACCGTGTCTCTACTGTGACGAGGCCCTAATGTCCATTTTAAGAGTGGTAGGCCTAGCTGTCCTGTGTAGAAAACAAGAGTACAGATTAAAATACTAATACCACCAGCCATCCAGACACCTCCGCTCCGCAGAACTTCTTCTCAGTCTGCACCCTACGCTAACACAGAACCAGCTCAGGAGGACGGCCGTTCTCTAACATCTCTCCTAAAGCGAGGAATGACCCCCCAATCCACTGCAGTGCGTCCTCCTCTCTTGCATTTTACAAGAAGCTGAAGACGTGACTTTTCAATTAACCAACCTACCCTAGGTCGGGCCAGGCACACACACCTGCTCAGCACCAGGATAATACCCTCCTTGGTGATTGATCAACCTACCCTAGTCAGGGCCAGACACACACACCTGCTCAGCACCAGGATACCTTCGTGGGTGATTAACCAACATACCCTAGGCAGGGCTCACACACCTGCTCAGCACCAGGATAATACCCTCGTAGGTAATTAACCAACCTACCCTAGGCAGGGCACACACACACCTGCTCAGCACCAGATAATACCCTCCTTGGTGATTGACCAACCTACCCTAGGCAGGGCCCGGCACACACACCTGCTCAGCACCAGGATAATACCCCTGTGGGTGATTAACCAACCTACCCTAGGTCGGGCCAGGCACACACACCTGCTCAGCACCAGGATAATACCCTCGTGGGTGATTAACCAACCTACCCTAGGCAGGGCCAGACACACACACCTGCTCAGCACCAGGATACCTTCGTGGGTGATTAACCAACATACCTTAGGCAGGGCACACACACACCTGCTCAGCACCAGGATACCCTCCTTGGTGATTGACCAACCTACTCTAGGCAGGGCCAAGCACACCCACCTGCTCGGCACCAGGATAATACCCTCGTGGGTGATTAACCAACCTACCCTAGGTCGGGCCAGGCTCACACAGCTGCTAAGCACCAGGATTATACCCTTGTGGGTGATTAACCAACCTACCCTAGTCGGGCCAGGCACATACACCTGCTCAGCACCAGGATACCCTTGCGGGTGATTAACCAACCTACCCTAGGCAGGGCACACACACACCTGCTGAGCGCCAGGATACCCTCCTGGGTGATTAACCAACCTACCCTAGGCAGGGCTCAGCACACACACCTGCTGAGTGCCAGAACACTCTCTCAGTGATTAACCATGCTAACCTAGGCAGTACGAGGCACACACACCTGCACGGTGCCAGGATGCCCTTGCAGTGATTAACCATGCTACCCTAGGCAGGCCTAGAGACACACACCTGCACACCGCCAGGATACCCTCTCAGTGATTAACTAACCTACCCTAGGCACGGCCAGCCACACACACCTGCTGAGTGCCAGGATACCCTCGCAGGTGATTAACCAACCTACCCTAGGCAGGGCCAAGCACACACACCTGCTCAGCAACAGGATACCCTCCTGGGTAACTAACCAATCTACCCTATGCAGGGCTCATCACACACACCTGCTGAGTGCCAGGATAACCTCCTGGGCATTAACCAATCTACCCTAGGCAGGGCTAGACACACACACCTGCACATTGTGAGAAGGTGGCCTGATATATGCTGTCCACTAGTTCTAGTGGGCACCTTGTATCAGTCCAAACAACCCCTTATGGTGAATGGTTAAAGACAACCTTATGTAAAAGCTATCCTATTGGTAGCTATGGAGAGCAGCCTTCAGGCTAAGTCTTGAGGGAATGTAAAGCAGCTTGTTTTACCAGTCTATAATCTCTTGAATGATCAAATGAAAAGACAACCACACCAGGTATATATTTAAAATATATGTATTTAGGTTAACACACACCCCTCTAGTCTCTTTATGAGACTGGAGTTCGAAGTACTAAGTTACAAGTGAGCAAGCATCAGTAAAAGCACAAATACACGTTTGGGCCCTAGGGGCATACCAAACCATATACCAAAAAAGTGGTATAAGAACCATGACAGGAATAGGCACTAGGCCTATTGCCTCTAGAATCTCTGGGACCCCAACGAACCACCCCAGGTAGTGACACAGGGGACCCACGGGAACTGTATGCAGTGTGAAAACACAACCGCGGGTTCCTATTATCTTCTATGTGAAATGTCGTGGTTGGAAATTTAAAGATTAGGGACACTTCTAATCGAGTCTGGACCAAACCTTTTTGGACTTAAGAAGTTCTAGGACTAGCATCCACGAGAGCACCAGAGTACTCGAGTTACCTCACCCAGGGAAGCCAGGTGCAGAGGTGTCTTTTGGTGTCGGGTCGCGTCGTCGATTTCAATGGAAGCCTGCAAAGAATTGCTGCTGCCGTGAAGAGGAGAAGTGTCCGAAGAGATCCAAGCCTGGATCTAGGATGTAAGGAACCTGAAAGCAGAGGGGACAGAGTCTGGGTCACTTGCCAGTGACCGAGGGCAGGATGGACCAATGCCCACAGATGTCGGGTGCTTCAGGTGAGTTGTTGGATGTCTTGACTCTTCAGCCACGAGGTCCAGGAGGCGTCGACGAAGTCCACGAGCCGGATTCGAGCTGTCCCACAAAGTCTGTCGAGTGCTGCGGTGTCGGCGACCAGAATGGACCCAACAAGCCTTGGCAACTGCAAGTCACTGGAATTCAGAGAAAGGACTGCGGAGCAGACCAACAACGTCTGAGGGACTCACCCAGCAAGGGTAAGTTGGGGCACATCTGGAGCAACCAGGTAAGCCCAATCAGAAAAGGAGTCACCTTCGTGGGGACCTGCTAGCCAACGGGCTAATGATCGTGAAGGAGCCTCAAGCAATCGCACTTGAAGCTGGCCCACGGGTCACTCGTGGAGTGGAGGCCAACAATCTTCGGTGCAGGAGGTGCTCAAGGCTGGGGCTACTCGGAGCCCAAAGCACAACTTCGTTGAGGACCAGGAAGATAGTGTTGCTGCAAAAGTTCACGGTGTCCAGGGGTCACGGTTCCACGTCACCCACGATAGCCACGGGCCTCAGTTTTGCTGTGGACTCAGGGTAGCCTCGGGGAAGTCTGAAAATCTACCTCTGGGGATGCAGAGACTTTGGCGTCCAGCGGGAGCTTCAGAATTGCAGACCAGTCAGTTGCTTCTTTGGTGCCTGCCAAGCAGGGGAGTCACTCCTTGACCCCAAGGGAGATCTCTTCAGTCTTCTAGTCAGGATAGAACAGGATAGAACGTTGAAGGTCCAGGATGTACGTTGCAGAGTTTCGTCCGGGGTAAAATCAAAAATTTTAAATCCTAGGGACTGGATTCCTATACTTATACTAAGTTTAGGGGATGGACTAACTCTAAGGCCCCACCTATGGGTGGGCCAGGAAAGAGGGGTGGTTACACCCATTTCCTTTGTCCAGTTTCGCGCCAGAGCAGGGGCAGATAGCCCCTGCAACCGGTTTGAACTGGAGTATGCACAGGGACACCAAGTGTGCCCCCAGTTCAGGACTTCAAAGCACCAGAGAGTGCTCTCGCCCAGCCCCAATACACATCAGCCTATCTGGGGAGGTGGGGACACCTGCCCTCGACAGGAAACCTATTGTCCAGGCCTCCCCTGCCAGAGTTTTGGTCAGCAGCAGGAGGCCAGACCCGTGTCTGTGGTAGAGGCATCCATTTTGTGATGCCAGGGCTCAGGAAAGTCCTACAATCAATCAATCAATCAATCATGGTATTTGTATAGCGCACTACTCACCCGTAGGGTCTCAAGGTGCTGGGGGGGGGGGGGAACGTTACTGCTCGAACAGACAGGTCTTGAGTTGCTTCCTGAAGGCGAGGTGGTCCTGGGTTGTCCGGAGGTGGATGGGGAGGGAGTTCCATGTCTTGGCTGCCAGGTAGGAGAAGGATCTTCCTTCGGCGGTGGTTCTGCGGATGCGTGGAACGGCGGCGAGGGCGAGGCTGGCGGAGCGGAGCTGGCGGGTGGGCGTGTGGAAGGTCAGGCGGCTGTTGAGGAACTTGGGGCCCAGGTCGTGGAGGGCCTTGTGTGCGTGGGTGAGGAGTCTGAATGTGATCCTCTTGCTGACAGGGAGCCAGTGCAGGTCTCTCAGGTGTCCGGAGATGTGGCTGTGCAGGAGGATGTCCAGGACGAGTCGTGCTGAGGCTTTCTGGATTCGTTGGAGTTTCCTCTGGAGTTTGGCGGTGGTGCCGGCGTAGAGGGTGTTTCCGTAGTCCAGCCGGCTGGTGACGAGTGCCTGGGTGACTGTCTTCCTAGTCTCGGTGGGGATCCACCGGAAGATCTTTCGAAGCATGCGCAGGGTATTGAAGCATGAAGATGAGACGGTGTTGACTTGTCTGGTCATCGACAGGGAGGAGTCCAGGATGAAGCCCAGGTTGCGTGCGTGGTCCGTTGGCTTGGGGGTGGTGCCCAGGGCAGGGGGCCACCAGGAGTCGTCCCAGGCTGAGGGTGATGATCCCAGGATGAGGACCTCCGTCTTGTCAGAGTTCAGTTTCAGGCGGCTGTTCTTCATCCATTCGGCGACGTCTTTCATCCCTTCGTGTAGGCTGGCTCTGGCGGTGGCCGGGTCATTGGTGAGGGAGAGAATCAGCTGGGTGTCGTCGGCGTAGGTGATGATCTTGAGGTTGTGTTGGCGTGCGATGGTTGCAAGGGGGCGCATGTAAACGTTGAAGAGGGTGGGGCTGAGCGATGATCCCTGTGGAACGCCGCAGATGACCTCGGTGGCCGCTGACTGGAACGGGGGGAGGCGGACTCTTTGGGTTCTTCCGGCGAGGAATGAGATGATCCACTTCAGGGCCTTCTCCTGGATTCCAGTGTTGTTCAGGCGTTGCACTAGGGTGCGGTGGCAGACAGTGTCGAATGCTGCGGAGAGGTCCAAGAGGATGAGGGCCGCTGTTTCCCTGTTGTCCAGTAGGGCTCTGATGTCGTCTGTGGCCGCAATGAGGGCGGTCTCCGTGCTGTGGTTGGCTCGGAAGCCGGACTGCGAGTGGTCGAGGGATCCGTTCGTCTCGAGGAAGTCGGCTAGCTGTTTGTTGACGGTCTTCTCGATGACTTTGGCAGGGAACGGGAGGAGCGAGATGTGGCGGAAGTTCTTGAGGTCGGTGGGGTCTGCTGATGGTTTCTTCAGCAGGGCGCTGATCTCGGCGTGTTTCCAGCACTCCGGTTAGGTGGTGGTGTCGAAGGAGGCGTTGATGATGTCGCGAAGGTGGGGTGCGATGATGCCGTTGGCCTTGTTGAAAATGTGGTGTGGGCAGGGGTCCGTAGGGGATCCGGAGTGGATAGTGTTCATCGTCCGGGTTGTGTCTTCGGTGCTGACCGGGGTCCAGGTGCGGAGGGTGGAGGTGGGGGGCGTTGGTTCAGTGGTGGGGTTCGTGGTTGGAGGGCCGAAGCTGCTGTGTATGTCGGTGATCTTGTCGTGGAAGAAGGCGGCGAGTGAGTTGCAGAGGTCTTGCGAGGGAGTGATGTCGTTGTTTCCGGCGTCGGGGTTGGAGAGCTCTTTGACGATGTTGAAGAGTTTCTTGCTGTTGTGGGTGTTGTTGTCCAGACGTTCCTTGAAGGCTGTCTTCTTCGTGGCGCGGATCAGTTGGTGGTGTTTGCGGGTGGCGTGCTTGAGGGCAATCATGTTGTCTGTGGTCTGGTTGGTGCGCCAGGTAGCCTCCAGGGAGCGGCAGTTCTTCTTGGAGGTGATGAGTTCGTCGGTGAACCAAGATGCTTTCTTGCTGCCGTGTCTGCTGGGAGGGTTCTCCAGTGGTGCGAGGACGTCAGCGCAGTTGGTGATCTACTGTGTGAGGTTGTTGGCGGCTTCGTTGGGGTCCGTTGAGCTGGCAGGGGGGTTCTGGCTGAGGGAGGCGGTGAGCTGGTCGTCGCTGATCTTGTTCCAGCTCCTGCGAGGGGCCTGTTGTGTGCGGTGGTGGGTCGTTGTCCTTCTGAAGCTGAAGTGGACGCAGCTGTGGTCGGTCCACTGGAGTTTGGTGGAGTGGCTGAAGGCGACGTACTTGCTGGATGAGAAGATTGGGTCGAGCGTGTGGCCGGCGTAGTGGGTGGGGGTGGTAACCAGTTGCTTGAGTCCGAGGTTGGCAAGATTGTCCAGCAGGGTGGCGGTGTTGTGGTCCTTGCTGTTCTCCAGGTGGAAGTTGAGGTCCCTCAGGAGGATGTAGTCGGTGGAGTTGATGGCGTGCGGGCTGACGAAGTATGTGATGTCTTCGCTGAATCGTGTGCGTGGTCCCGGTGGTCTATAGATGAGGGTGCCTCTGAGCATGGTCTTGGGGTCGATGTGTATCTGGAAGTGAAGGTGTTCGGTGGAGGTGAAGGGGTCATCCGAGTTGGTCGTGATGCGAATGGTGTTCTTGTGGATGATGGCGATGCCACCTCCCGTCTGGTTGATGCGGTCCCTCCTGGTGATCTTGTAGCCGTCTGGGATGGCGATGGCTACGTCGGGTGCTGAGGAGGCGTTCATCCAGGTTTCCGTCAGGAAGGCGATGTCTGGTGCTGTTGAGTCGAGGAGGTTCCAGAGTTCGACGGCATGCCTGTGGACAGAGCGGGTGTTGAGCAGGATGCACATCAGATGGTTGTTGCTGGGGCTCGGTTTGGCTGGTGCGGTGCAGGTTCGGAGGCAGGTGAAGCGGCAGGTTTGGCAGGTGAAGGGTCCGTGGGTGCGTCTTGGGGTGGCTCGGTAGCAGGCGGTGTTTCTGCCGGCGTTGAGTGCGTGGAGGGTTGTGGTGTCGTAGGTGAGTCGGGTGCGCTGGCGTCGGCGAGGGCCAGGGGGTCTGGCGCTGGGCACGGTCCAAGCGCGGATGGGCGCAGACGGGCTTGCCTTAGGTGTGCCTTCGGCGCGCCAGCGGCCTGCCCGTTGCGTGCGTCCGCTGCGCAGCTGCTGTGCGGCCTCCATATAAGGGGGAGAGGGAGGGAGGAGTAGCTGGGAGGTGGGAGCGGGGAGGCCAATGGGAGTTTAGCCAGTGTGAACATGTCTCTCCCTCTAGAAGGGTGGAATGCTACCCCCGCTGCCAGGACTGGCGGGGGGGGGGTAGTATTCCAAAGCGTTTGACACCAAACACAACATGTTTTGATGCAGCCATCCCAAAGTTAGCATTTACCGCGAGGTTATAATGCATATAATGCACTTAAGAGTATATGGTATGGCTGTATCACAGAACAGCCATAAGGAAGGATTTCCGAAAGCTGCAGTGGGGCTCTGCTCATGCTTGGGCACCCTCTCACATAAAACCAAGCACTCTGCCTTCAGGATTGTCAAGGCCTGCCATAGGAGTGGCTTATAGATTTATATGTGTCTGTATATAGGTGTGGATATAGGTAGCCTATACCACTGTAAGGGGTGCAAGCACACCCTTACCCAGGCTGCAGTAGCAGACCTGTGGTGTCATTTTGGAGTGCTTCCCAGGGGAGGCATAATACATGCTTCAGCCCCTGGTAGGCCTCTGTGGTACCTATGCCCTAGGTACATAGTAAACCATAGACTAGGGGCTTATAAGGCACTCCAGAATCCAATTAGAAATGTACCTAAGGTACATGGAAACCATTTTAGAGAGGAAGCAGCTAGGCTGTGGTCCTTATTAGCAGGGCCACAGCCAGACTAAGGTCGAAAAACAGTGACACACCAACAAAAAGTGGGGGTACCCATGTGAAGCAGATCCTACTCTCCTACAGTACCCATGTGAAGCATACACTCATTACCAGGATACCCTCGTAGGTGATTGACCAACCCACCATAGGCAGGGCACACACACCTGCTGAGTGCCAGGATACCCTCGTGGGTGATTAACCGTGCTACCCGAGGCAGGGCGAGGCACACACACCTGCTCAGCACCAGGATACCCTTGCAGGCGATAGTGCTCTCTACAAATACACATAACATAATATGACATATCATAACATAACATACTGTATCTCGTGCATGAAATCAACTAGAAAATTAATTAAACAACTATTTTAATAGTTATTAAAAATCCAATTCAATGGTGAAGCCTAATTTTATGAATGTTAAAAGTAATGCTTTCCTGGCCTGAACTATCAGGGTGATAATAAGAATAGGCCTCTAAAAGCTCTCAGCCTGCACCCAGCCTCGAGTTGGTGTGAAATAGGTAAGAGATGCCTCCCAAACGCCAATGAATGGCTGCCACAACTGGGCAGAGATGACTCCTCCGAGCTCAACAGAATGTGCAGGGTGGGGGCTGTGTGCCTTCTTTACACAGCGCAGTGTCAAATCCTGCCCGACAGGTCTGCTGAGCCACATGTAATGATGGAAAGGGAGAGAGCAAGGCGCCAAGGCAACTCTTGTGGGTGCACTGTCTGATGTCTGAAGGGCCTGCTTTAGTCCTACCAGGCGCCTGTCTCTGAGTGTACATAGAGCCCTCGGGCACACGTGTGAGGGGAGAGAACAGGACGCCAAGACAACTCTTGTGGACCCTGTGTCTGCTTGCTGAATGCCCTGCTTTAGTCCTACCAGGCGTCTGTCTCTGTTATTGTTGTGGGCACAGGAACTGTCTCAATCTGGACACTCCTCTGTCACTCCAGGGTGCACCCTATAAAGCACACACCCTCGCTGCCTGTAACCAGCGCACTCCTGGGGGTCGCTCCTCTGTCACTCCTGGGGGGACTCTATAAAGCACAGACCCTCACTGTCTGTAACCAGCGCACTCCTGGGGGTCACTCCTCTGTCATTTGTGGGTGGACTCCACAAAGCACATACCCTCGCTGCCTGTGACCAGTGCACTCCTGGGGTCACTCCTCTGTCACTCCTGGGTGCACCCTATAAAGCACACACCCTCGCTGCCTGTACCCAGCGCATGCTGTGGGCCGCTCCTCTGTCACTCCTAGGTCAACCTGTAGAGAAATAAAAAATATCTCTGGGTAATTCCGATGCACGTGGCAATGCTCATAATCTGCCACCATTCACCTCAATCCGTGTGCAGGACCAAAGCAGTTTTTGCATTCGCCCAACAATACTGAACAAAGCGGGGCTCACCCGCAGTCATAGGGTGAGGTGCCTCAACTCAGGAACCCTGGCAAGGGGCTCAGGGTGCACTCTATCCTACAGACTTCACCAAGAGGGCATCTGTGTTGGATATGAGGATAGACCACTGTCTGATTTTGTATTTTTCAACACTTCCTTAAGCCGCAGCACTTTATTCACATGTCCAGAAGAAAGCCAACACACCTCTGCTGTGGGTGAAATGGCAGAATCATCTTCAACTCTTTTTTTTTCCTCAAAACTTTTTTTATTCAGCATGACTTGCAATTAACACATTACATTTTCATAAGAGCATGAGGAACATATAAGCCATCGTTCATTCAATTACATCTAATCAGCGATCATTTTCTCTTTATGCGAGGCCCCCATGGTTCTCCCTCTTGCTTCGAGTCCTGGCCATTTTAATAGTCTCTCGCTCACTTTGCCACTGGATTCAAGCTTGCCCGGCTGATGAAGGGTGTTACCCAGAGACCAGTCCTAGGATGCTTGTTTCCGGTCCAGGGAAGGCATGGCTTGGCAGTTCGGGCTGGACTGTTCCCATGAGGCACAGGGTCAAGACTGATTTGCATATGGCTGGGTCAAAACTGGGGTGGCAGAGTGGGCTAAAGAACGGTGATGGATTCAACCCAGATCTGTGACTGGGGGTGAGTGTCTGAAAAGTTTCAGCACTCCATCCATTATCTCCTTGTGTTTGCTTCATTTTAATAGAACGCCTGTCAACAGACAGAAAATAAAACAGCCCCAACGTTATTATAAACAAACCCCCTTCCCCCTTGAACCCTTCCCTGGTGGTGGGGGCTCCTCTTGTTAAATGTCATTGGGTAATCGGACTTGCGTCAGAAAATAGGGACATGCCCTAATTTAGCTTTTTAGGGCCGGGAAGGACAAAGCGTGCGTTTGGAGTGTTTGGGCAAGGGTGAGAACCCTTCCTAAAGCTGGAAAAGATGTAAAGCTCTGATGGAAGGTGGACATACCGCTGATGGGAGGCCACTAGAGAGAAAGGAAACCAGTGGACCCCAATGGTACTCAACGGGGGATATTCACAAGGAGCTATCGCTGAGTTAACGGTACATTATCACAGCCAAAGTTGTGATAAATGTAACGCCCCATTCACAAGCTGGTGTTAACAGCCCACAGCACCTGTATACCCACGATAGGAGCCACAAAAAACATCGCCACAGATGACCACCGCAACCATCACTAATGAGATGCAGAGTAGGCGTTCCCATGCCCAAAGCCGCGACAACACCACTCCACAACATTCACAACGACCAGCCAGAACTGCGATAAGAACACAAAACAGGCGATAAGTCGCATTAGCAGCAGGAAATTAACACCTGCCAGCACCTGCTTGCACCCATCCCACACACATCCAGCACAGGCGTCACTGTACATGTGGCCCTACCAATAATGGGGCTGGGCGCACGTGCCCGTAGTCAGCTCAACATCATGTCTGCGTGTGTCCCTGTGGTCTTCTTGTATGCATGGGGGCCCGGGGCCCTGCGACAGCGGATGCAGGCATGTCACCGCAGTCAGCGATATTTCTTTTTCAAACTAATTCAATATGATCAGTCTGATCAACGTGATATTCAATTGAAATGGGTAAAAAACCTATATAAGGTGAATTTAAATTGGTAAAGTTTAAAATTTGGATCGAAATAGAATGTTATATAGGCAAACATATTGAGAATGCTATTGTAGGGGATTTGTTAGGACACTGTTACCTATTTCACAAATAAGAGGAAACACTTGTGCTATACATTTTAGACTGTTCTATAGGCAGATGGAATTGAGCACGTTTTATCAACAGTGTGGTACTTAGTTTGAGTTGGTATATTTACTTTTGGTGTAGAATGGATTTTTACTGTGTGTTTTCGTTTAACAGCCCTGATGATGTCCCATGGGGGACGAAACGCGTAGGCTGGCTGTATAGAAATTTCTGATTGATCTGCATTGTGAAGATATTGGAACAAGTGTCAACTGAGATGAATAAGTGTCAATAAAGATAAGTGAACAAGGAAGCTTGCATTGGAACTTGGATTATTTATGGACTTCGATAACTATTTGTGGAGAAAATTATAATAATTGTATGCTCCTTCTGTATACATTGAATGTCACCGCAGGCATCGGGTTTGATGGAAAATATGGCGGCTGGTTGAAACTCGGTCGCGGAGGTTCCCGAGGGAGTGAGATGTAAACGAACCTCCCTGTAAAGTCTCAGTGGATTTTGGACAGATGAATAGAAGCGGTGGTCATATTTAATGTACAGATTGCGGGCGAAAAAAAAGTAGATTAGCGCGTGAAGGTAAGGAGTTATCAGCGGAGGCAAAAAAGAAGAAGCGGTGCCTACCTTGAGTCTGCCGTTGCCCTTACGTTCTTTCTTGGAGCGTGACCCCCTGGGGGGGGCCAGGTGATCCCGTGGAGCCCCCGAAGCTGTTTGTCCAGGACTCCTGCTGGTCCCGTGGTGCTCTGGAGCTCTGCAGGGGCCGGAGGGCGATCGCACAGCGCTCCAGCCGAGGCTCTTGGATCGGCTTGGGCAGAGACAGCGCAGGCGCCGGGAGCGCGGGTTCCAGTAGAGCACAGGCTCCGTCGGAGTCAGAGTCAGAGTCGGAGCAATAGGCTCTGATGGTGGCAGAGGCTGGGAGGTCTTTTTTTCACACAGCGCCACAGGTAGAGAAGCAATCTGTGGGGATAAAACATGATGGGGAGAGAAACGCTAATTGTGCTAATGGTGCTGTGGTGAGAAACGCTAATGATACTAATGCTGCTGTGGTGAGGAAGTCATTGGATTTTGGTGTTGCTGGATTAGACATTACGCCTTCTGAGAAACAGGGGAATACCGGGTTAAATAAACAATCTAACAGTGGTTTCAAGGTGGCAGAGCTGGGAAAACCAAGAGAAGCAAGAGAGAAAGTCGCCCCGTCCAGTGACTACAATCTGAGAAGGTTGGAGGTTAGAAAAAATATAAAGTGTGCTTCAAGTGTTCAAAGTAAAGCCAGTAAGAAAACCACTGAATTAGAACCCGCCCTTTCTCTTCAAACTGACGGGGAATGAGAGACACTGAAAAAGAGAGAACCGAGAGGAAGAAAGAGAGACCCGCTATCTAAGGTCAAAATGACCCCCTCATTAAGGACCTACTTTAAAGTAGCACCCAAGGTAGTGGAATGAATAAAAAGCACGCTGACTTTGGCAGATCCGAGAGCAGACGAGCTATCTTGAGCCCTAATAGATTCCAGGTATTAGGTGAGTCTCCTGAAGGTGGGGGGCCTTTATTCTCAGTCCCCCGAGCAAAGCAAATAAGAGTACAGGTAGACGTAGGAGCTCTCTTCCCCTCCGGTAAAATGAATATGCAGCTCTCCCAAACAGAGGCACTAAATAGTAAAATCTCACCAGGAGCACAGACCAGCGTAGATGTGGAGCCCTCGGGTGACATAGCTGGTACTCAACTGTAACATCATTTTCAAGAACAGACACAACCGCAGACACAACCACAATCAGTTACAGACCTCATTCAAATACTAACTATGGAGGTGAAGAATAGATTTGAGACTTCTGAAATAAATCAAAAAGAGATTAGAGCATCCTGCGACAGTTTGGAGAAAAAAACGGATGATATTACAGCTAGGACGTCGCAGTTGGAATGAGCAGTAAGAGACTTAGAAGAGGAGTCTGTGGCAAATTCAAAGGCGATTACAATTTTAAAGGGGAATGAGGCTATGCTAAAGGAAAAGTTGGAATCAATGGAGAACAAACAGAGAAGAAACAATCTTCGTATTTTAAGAGTTCCGGAAGGGTCTGAAGGAGAAGATATCAAGGTTTTTGTGGCGCGATTAATTAAACAAGGTGTACACGTAGAATGCTCAGAGGAAGACTTGATTAAAGATATACAGAGAGTCCATAGAGACCCCTTCAGATCAATCGCAAAGAAATCAAAACTCAGGAGAATACTAGTCAATTTTCTTACCTATAAAATAAAGGAAGAAATACTTTCAAAAGCTTTAAAGCAGAAAAGCTTATCGTAGATGGGATTGTCTTTGATTTCAGATCTGATGTCTCCCAAATAACAGCCAGTAAGCAATGGGAATTCGGCGAACTGATTGATCAATTTAGGAAACGGGGGGCGACGGCGCAATTAAGATTCCCTGCTAGTTTGAGGGTTATGCACAATAATAAAATACAGACCTTTCCAAATGGAGAGGAAGCCGAAGTATTTCTCAAATCAATATCAGACTCTAATGCAAAATAGGAAGTAGAGAGTGGTTTTAGCTCCGGCTTGATATATTCCCTATAGTCTCTACCCTCTATTTGATATCTCTACAGACTTATGGGTATATGGTCTATAGCTTTGCCTTTTCTTTTCTTATCTCATTTATGGCCACAAGTAGCGTTGTCTATTATGAGTAAATTTATTTTTCTAACAATTTTTCATGCACTGAGTAATGTCTGTTTTATAGATCTCGAACCTCGAGAAGTCTCTACAGGCGTAGGCATGAAAAAAAAAAAGGGTAGGGTTTTCCAAGGGAGGGAAAGGGGGGAACACAGTCACGGATGGGGGAGCAAAGGGAAAACATTAGTTGTCTTCTTTTAATGCCCTGGAACTCTGACCATAGAGGAGTGATGAGAGTGAGGATTAGAAAATGAGTACCACTAGGGAGGTTCATATAGAGGTACTGTCTTGGAATGTTCCTGGTCTTAGAGTGAAGCAGAGAAGGGAAAGAATTTAACAATATATGAAGGATGCCTCTGCTCAGATAATAATCCTACAAGAGACTCATTTAACAAACAAGGAAACTATGGAGATTTTTAAGTCCAGAAGGTGGATTCAGAAAGCAATATGTACAGACCGCCAACTAAGCATAAGAGGTGTGGCGATTCTTGTTAAAACTAACCCCCAAACAGTCATTGAAGGTAGCAGAATTTATAAACTAGGCAGATGGGTAATAGCCAAAATGAGATGCTATAACCAGATTTATACAGTGGTCGGCTACTATGGACCAAATTTAGATGACCCCATCCCATTTGGTAATTTACTTCCAGAACTCTTAGACTTTCCTGACCCTATCATAATGGCGGGAGATTTCAACGTAGTGCTGGATGATAGGCTAGATCGTTTCACCAAGAGTAGAGCTACAACTCACAATAAAACACGCTCTCTAATCATAAATTCAATTAAAAATTTAGGTTGGTGCGACATCTGGCGGGAAAGGAAGAGATCTTTAAAGAGTTTTACGTTTAACAACAAAAAATATAGGCATCAGTCCAGAATAGATTTCTTCTTGATTGATCAAGTTATAAAAGACCAGGTAAGGGATGTTAGCCATGTAGGATCTCATTTATCGGATCACTCAGCCGTAACCCTACTTTTGGCCCCATTAAACACGATATGCCAAAAAAGATGGACTATCGATCGTACCATACTGACGGATGAGGAGAGAATGAAAGAACTGAGGATAGAATCCCAGTGGTTTTTTTAACCGAACCTAGATAGTGCCTCAATAGGCGTAGTATGGGACGCCTACAAATCCTTTCTAAGAGGAAGGATAATGTCTATTCAGACCTATAAATATAAACAACGTAGGGCAGAAATAGCTTCCATCGAAGAGAAGATTAAAATACTAGAACAACAGATGCAGACCCAAGAAAGGATAGAAGAAGATGGGGTGGCTGCTATTGAAGCCTTGAAAGTGGAGTTAAAGGGTATCCTGGAAAAAAGAGTACAGGAGAGATGGAAAGTGAGTAGACTGGCCAATTTTAATTATGGAGAAGGCTGCGGCAAGTTACTTGCGTGGAAGATAAAAAACGGCCAAGCACGGAACTTTATAAAAGAGTTAAAATCGAATGGTCCAGAACCACTAGTTAGATCAAGTGAAGGGATTGAGGCTCTAATTAGTCACTTTGGGGAAGTGTATTCTGAAAACCTAGTCACAAAGGGAGAGAAAGTGAAAGAGTGGCTGGGTCAAGAGGCTCCCCATAAGCTCTCTGAGCCTCAAAGGGAAGAATTAAATAGTCCAATTCTAGACTCTGAAATAAGGAATGCTATTAAAGCAGGGAAAATGAATAAAGCTGCAGGGCCCGATGGTATCCCGGCTGAGATATATAAAAAGTTGGAGAGCTTTTTAGTCCCGGTAATGGGTAGATTATTCACGGAGATTTTTGAGGGTGGTAAGGAAATCCCAGAATCTTGGAATGGGGCCATTATTACTCTGATCCTCAAGCCAGATAAACCATCTAACTGCTGTGACTCCTACAGACCCATCTCATTACTAAACTCAGACTATAAAATCTTTACAAAAGTGTTAGCAGATAGGCTGAGTGGAGTATTGGATGTGCTACTAAATGAGGATCAGAAGGGTTTCATGCGTGGCAGGGGAATTAAAGATCTAACATACAACCTAATTGGCGCGGTGGACATAGCAACCACTTTTAAAATACCTTTAGCAGCCATTACCGTGGATGCAACAAAAGCATTTGACCGGGTTAACTGGTCATTGTTGCAGGAAATTTTACAACTCTCTAACTTAGGGGATAATTTTTGCCAGGCAATAGCTCTCATATACAAGAATCCTACTGCCAGAGTCTTGGTGAATGGAAATATCTCCAGTAGTTTTAATATCCATAGGGGGACCAGGCAGGGATGTCCTCTATCTCCTCTGCTTTTTAACGTATATATCGAGCCGCTGGCCGAAAAGATAAGATGTCATGAGGGCATACAGCCTTTTAGCGATCGGGATTGGGTGAAAAGAGTAGGTCTGTATGCAGATGACTTAGTAGTGTACACCTCAGACCTCAATACAGCATTACCAGCAGTTTATGACCTGGCAGCACGGTTTGGGCAGCTCTCTGGCTATGAGATTAATGAAAACAAAACGGTGATAATGAAATGGAATATTAACTCACAACTAAACTGTGTTAAGGAAGAAACGAGGTATCTAGGAATTCAAATTGTGCAGAATGTAGAGCAAATCCCTGAAGTTAATTATCAAAAGGTGAATAAGGCGGCAGGGAAACTCTTACTCAGCTGGTCCCATCTCCCATTAACAATTCATGGCAGAGTAAATCTAGTGAAAATGGCAATTCTGCCTAAGTTTACCTTTCTGTTCCAAAATATCCCAATGGCTTTTAAAGAAATTTGGCTATAAGAATCTCAATCAAAGATTAGTAGCTTTATTTGGGCGTCGGAAGGGACCAGAATTGCCAGGAAAAAACTCAGACGGCAAAAGGATGAAGGACGCCTACGATCACCAGATTTGCCTTATTATGCCCGGGCTTTCTTATTAAAAGGAGGAAAATGTCTATTAAGTAAAGCAGACAGCTCCGATACTGCAAGGATGTTTAAAGTTATGTTATCTGAGATACAAGGGGGTGAGCATGAGTTCATACAAAAATATGGAGACCTACGATATTTTAAAAAGGTGCGATTAAAGACCCTGCAGAGCTTTGCAACAATTTGGTTCAACATCAGGAGAGAAGTCAACATAAGCTATTATAGTGAACTTGCCCCGGTTTGGGATTCTCCGGGGTCCCCAGAATGGTCAAAAGATTGTCTGGGATAAAAACCTGGGGGCAGTGGATGGATGAAGGGGTGCTGCTCTCTTGGGAGGAGGCCCAGTAGATAGCCGATAGGAAACTGTCCAAATTTAAATACCTTCAAATGAAAAGTTGGAGCCTCACAGATGGGAGAGATGCGGGAAAATCGAATGCGTTAGTAACCCTAATAATATCTGGTGGACCCAGTGAAAAAGAGGTGGCGAGATGGTATTGGAGTCTAGTGGAAGGCTCGGATGGGGACTTCAATCTGCCAGCAACACTGTGGGAAAAGAACTTGCCGGGAGAGGAGTCGATACATTTATGGCAAGTATCTTGTAACATGCTATACTCCACAGTACATGCTGCAAATCTAAGGCGGAACCACCTTTTTTGTCTCCACAGGGTCTACTGGACGCCATATAAGTTGTCAAAATTTGCAAAAGGGGTTACACCGAAATGTCCCAAATGTGGGGAGGAAAGAAGTAATGATGAACATATGTTCTTGGAGTGCCCGGCACTACAAGCCTTTCGGAGGGATGTGAGTGATATAGTGTGTCTAATACTCGGAGTGCAACTCCAGGTAAGCATACCTCTTGTATTCTTTGGGCTACCGGAGAACCATGACTCTCTCACTCAAAACACTAAAAAACTAATTTTCGATTTAGTGTTGTTGGCTCGCAGGGAAATATGCAAAAAATGGATTAAAGCTATGCCCTCAAACAAAACAGAATGGTTATCCGCAATAAAATATACAGTTACGTTAGACAGAGCTTTAACGTGTAGAGAAATGAGTTCTGGCTCCCTTTTGAAAAGTGGGTAAATGCCGGTGTGAATATACAATAACAGTCCTATGATTTGGCCTTTATACCATCTTTGCTTGTTCACCCCGGTGGTGGCTGTGGGCCGCTCCTCGGTCACTCCTGCGTGGACCCTATAAAGCACGTACCTTCGCTGCCTGTAACCAGCACACGTGGTGGGTCGCTCCTCTGTCACTCCTGAATAAACCCTATGAAGCATTTATCCTGACTGCTGTAACCAGCCACTCCTGAGGGTCACTCCTCTGTCACTCATGGGTGGACTCTATAAAGCACATACCCTCGCTGCCTGCACCCAGCGCACGCTGTGGACAGCTACTCTGTCACTCCTGGGTGGACTCTATAAGGCACATACCCTCGCTGCCTGCACCCAGCGCACAATGTGGGCCACTCCTCTGTCACCCCTGGGTGGACTCTGTAAAGACCATACCATTGCTGCCTGTAACTAGTGCACTCCTGTAGGTCACTCCTCTGTCACTCCTGGGTGGACTCTATAAAGCACATACCATCGCTGCCTGTAACCAGGCTCTCCTGTGGGTCGCTCCTCTGTCACTCCTGAATGAAACCTATGAAGCACTTTTTCCTGACTGCCTGGAACCGGCACTCCTGAATGCTGCTCCTCTGTCACTACTGGGAAGACTCTATAAGCACGTACCTTCGCAGCCTGTAACCAGGCACTCCTGTGGGTCGCTCCTCTGTCACTCCTGAATGAAACCTATGAAACATGTTTCCTGTCTACCTGTAACCAGGCACTCCTGGGGGTCCCTCCTCCGTCACTCCTGGGTGGACTCCATAATATAAACCACATACCCTCGCTACCTGTAACCAGGCACCCCTGGGGTCGCTCTTATGTCACTCGTGGGTGGACTCTATAAAGCACATACCCTCACTGCCTGTAACCAGGCACTCTGAGGTTCTGTAGCGAATCGAACCCGTGAATTCGGTATCATAGTACTGACACGATTTTGGTACCAATGAACCGCAAATGATCCATTGTATACGTGACAGTGTTTTCGCTGCGCAACTAGCACGAATTCACTGGAAACTAGGGCATTTTCTCTAAAAGTCACGGCATCCATTTTAGTTACGGCATCCATCTTGTTTCTTGCCCTCACATAGTCAATGAACGGACGATGACCCCGGCAAGATCACCTTGTTAAGGACACGTAAGCTCGAGCCCGAGAAAGGCTGACGCTGCATGACTCGGCAGAATCAAGCTGCCTCCCTTGCCTGAGGCCAGTCCTGCTATACTGGTTCTCGTGTCCGTTGTCCTGACTGAAAGGCCGAAGACGATTGCCCTGCCCGTTTATGATCCATAAACACCTCTTATCCTACATTTCAATCCTTTGCACCTGGCACTGCTCCTTTCCTTCTGGGCTTTTACAATGGGGAGGTTACGATTTTTATGGTGGGGAGGATCGGGCGAAGAATGAAAAACTGTTGAGAGGACCTGATCGAATACCGAAAACCTACAACTAATCATTGTTTGATATTTATTTATTGTCTGTTTGGGATACCGGGTTGGGCATGAGAAATATTTGTGTAATGTTGCCCCGAGACATTTTTCTTGTATTTAAGAAGCGACCCACTTAATGCAATTTGAACAGTCTCCTAGATTCTGCCTCTGTGTGGTTCCTATGATTTCTGTATCCCTGCAGTAAATAAACCTTGGTCTTTGACGCCGCCATCGAGAAGCCCGTGTCTCTGTTTGTTTGTGCACCGGGACAGGGGGAACTCAGGGGTCTTCGGGTGTTGTTTCCCTGACACCTCTGGACTCTTAAAAGTCCAGAACCTCAAATTGGCGCCCAAAGTGGGACGACGTCATCCGGTACCGGTCCAAAGCCTGAAAAGTTCGAGAAGTTTCGTGTGAAGATTCCGGAGGGAGGTACCCCGCTTCATCGATCCCTGCATGTCGTAAAAGTGGCCCGACGATCTCTTCCACGAGGGTTCCCGTTCCCAGATGGCTACAGAGGACCGCTGCCTTGACTGTCGCCCTGTCTTGGACCCGAGGTGCAGACCTTAGTACGGCGAGACGCCGACGGGTTCTCCTTGGTGACGTCTTCCACATTTCAGTTAAGTATTAATTGGGTTGTGCTCAGTCTGGTTATTTGGATACGTTTGTTTTGGATTTGTAGATTATCATTGGTTGCTCTTGTTAAGATAATCTTGGTATTCGGTATTGGTTCATTTTGGTAGGCCTAAGTTCTCTGCGCATTTTGGTTGGAATTTGTCTTTGTAGTCATGACTAAGGGTAACAATTGTTTTTTGTCCTGGTTACGTTGCAACGGGGATTCACGGTTGGAGGACTCGTGTTTGGTTCCTCCGATTGGGACTCCTACATATGAGCTCTATTGTAAACATGGTGTGGGTCCTATTACGTATAATGAAGTATGGGTCCGTTATACCAAGAAAGATGGTGTCCTTAGTTGGCCACCGCATGGTAGTTTCGAAACGGGAATTCTAGATAATTTAGAAATGAAGTTGTTTAAGAGAAAAGCCCGGCTGGCGATGTTTGATTCTTTTCGCGTATGGCGCAAAGAAGCCAATCAGAGAGAAATTAGGAAAACAAAGAAAGAACAGAAAGAGAAAGGGTTGACTTTAATGGAGTCTGCTAGGCAGCTGCATGTCAACGAGACCGAGAAAGCAATGGAGATGGCGAGTAGAAAACATAATTTGGCGATCGATAAATGCTACCCTGTCTTGCCATCTTGTCCTGCTAAGCCGATAGAGGACCCTGAAAAGGATCCCCTGTTGTCTTACCTGTTGAGTTCACCTCCACCGTATGCACAGGGTATTACAGTACCACAGTTACTACCTGTTGTACATCCAGCTGTTGGTCAGCCTGGGATAGGTGCTCCACTCCCTTTGAATCCAGCTCCTATCTTTCCCGTGGTCAATGATCCTACGGCATCCCCTCTTCCTGGGTCGCCTATTCCGCCTTTGCCTATCGTTTCGCAAACTGCTTTACCTACTACTCCTACCCCTACTACTTCATCTGCTTCAGCTGCCCTGTCCCCAAGCCCTGTCATTCTGACTCCGCTTTCCGTTCGTCGGAAAATAACCGACTCTGTAACTAATATATTAACCCCTCTTTACAGGTCCTTAATTGGGACCCCCGTTTCTGACTCTATACAGAGACGTAGCCAGCTTCCTGGTCCCGAGGAACGAGAGACGTTAGATTCGACAGCTCTTAGGTGGATGTCGAAAGCTGTGAAGTATGATGCACGAAGAGTATTAGACACATTTATGCAGTGGAATGAACCAACTCAACGTTATGTTTTTGATGTGATGTGTTCTCTTGTGCGTGAGGAATGGGAAGATGATGACTTAGATTCCGTCCCTTCTGATTTAATAAATATTCAGCAGAAATTCGCCGCAGGAATGGTGATAGGTTCAGAAGTAGGGAGAGCGATAGAATTGATTCTAGCTTATAGGGATGAGTCCCCTTTTAGGGCGGCAAGAGACCCTGATGGTACACCGGTAACTAGAAAAAGACGAGGTCAGTATCCGATGAGGGAAGTTCCGCCCATATGGCGTGAAGCAGTTGCTGCTGATGGGGCTAATAATATTGTAGCTGCTCCAGCACAATTCCAGAGAGTGTGGATACACATTCCTTGGAAACGGGCTGAAGTACTAGCGGTAAAACAAGCATTGCCAGATCCTCGTAAGAATCCTGCTGGTTATTACAAAGAATTAACACAGACAGTCCAAGCGTGTATCATGAATTTGGCAGACATTGAAATGCTGTTTGGTAATGTAGTGCCACAGCCTATATGGGCCAAGATTCGGCAAGAGAACCACCCAGTCGCCTTAGGAGGTGATTGGCCAGCTATCGTAGCGGCAGACGCACAGCAGGTTGGCGGAGCTAAACCCGAACCTCTGATTGCTGACTTACCTGGCAGAATAATTAACCTGATGAAAACGCTGATGCCAACGTTACGAGTAAATTGGGATAAACTATCAGCATGCAAGCAAAAGAAGGACGAAAGCGTCTCTGACTTCTTCACTAGATTTGAAGAGACCTTCGTAGATCACAGTGGGCAAGATATGAGTACCGAGGGAGGTCAGAGGTTGTTTGTTGATAAGTTCGTGTTTAATTTACTACCTGAGCTTAGTAACAAGTTAAAGGATTCTGAAAGTGCATGGGCAGTGTCGACGACAGCACAGATACTTGCAACTGCTCAGTATTACGAGAATAGAGAGAAAGAAGAGAAGGAAAAGTCAGAAAAGAAAACGAAAGATTTAAAAACCAAAGTTCTTTTGCAACAGGCATATCCGCCTCGTTCGAATCAGTCAGACTCACAGCAGCGACCCCAGTTTCAGCAGCAGCCACAATTCCAGCAAGGGACGGCCCAGAGATTTAATTATAGTTTTCCCCGACAACAGTTAGCATGGAATCAGTGTGCCTATTGTAAAAAGGAGGGTCATTATAAGAATGAGTGTCCAGTACTACACCCACAAACTAGTGGTGTCCCAGCTCAGAGAGGTAATGTTGGATTTATGCAAGCTCCTAGAGGTAGAGGGCGTGGTACGATGACACCACAGGCCGATCGCCAATCGAATTATTTCGACCAGCGAAATGTACAACCTACGCAACCAGGTAGATCTCCACAGTATCATGTTGAAGATTACTATGATCATAATGAAGAGATTCAAAGAAACGAACAATAGGACAGCCGCAGGCAGAGAGAGGGAGTAGTATCAGTTCCAGTTGATCATAGTGGACCTTATGTCACAGTAGTTACCTCAGGCGTGGTCAAACCGTTTCTGTTGGATACTGGTGCGGCAAAAAGTTCAATCATGCGTGCGAAACTCCCTGGCGCACCTTTGTCCGGCTTAACGAACACTTCAGTAGGTTTCTCAGGCGCCCCTGTTCACAATCCTGTGTCTAGTCCTTTATCTATCTCTTTTGGGCCATGCGAGCTAGAAGCACCCCTCATTTTAACAACCGGTTGTAATGAGAATCTGCTTGGTTTAGACCTATTGAAACGCCTGCATGCGACGTTGTACTGTTCTCCTTCGGGAGTACAGCTCACATTAGGTAAAGGAGTCATCTCCCCGATGTACATGTCGATGGACAAGCTCCCACCGGAGCTGCGTTCTCTCCCTGATACTCTTTGGGCAACTGGTCCTAACGATGTAGGCCTCTTGGAAATTCCCCCTTACGTGGTAAGTCTAAAAGCGAATGTTAAATTTCCACGAATCCCACAGTATCGGATTTCAAATGAAGGTGAACAAGCACTTTTACTGATTGTAAAGGACTTGATACAAAAGGATGTGATAGAAGAAACGAGAGGAAATGTCTGCAATAGTCCTGTCCTGCCGATTTTGAAACGCACTGATCCTTCCAAACCTCCAATCTACAGATTTGTGATTGACCTCAGAGAGGTTAACAAAATTGTGATTCCACAGTTTCCAGTGGTACCAGATATCACTGCATTACTGACGTTGATTCCTGCATCGGCATCATGGTTCACGGTGATCGACTTGAAAAATGCATTTTTCAGCATTCTGATAGCAGAAGAAAGTAGAGACATTTTTGGTTTCTCATTAGGAGGACGCAGTTTCAGATTCAAACGCGCTCCACAAGGTTATTGTGAGAGCCCTTCAATTTATAGCCAAGCATTAAAAAGTCAATTAGACGCTCTTGTACTTCCTCATGGTGTTGCTCTGATCCAATACGTAGACGATCTTTTACTAGCCGCTGATGACAAGGAAACTTGCAAAGCAGCTACAATTTCTTTATTGCGTCATTTGTCAGACTTACATCACAAGGTGTCACCTTCTAAACTACAATATTGTTGCCAAGAAGTGACCTATTTAGGTCATCTTTTGTCAAAGGAGGGAAGAAGGTTGACCCCAGAGAGAATCAAAGCAATTTCACAGATGACTGTACCAAGCACACAAAGAGAAGTGCGTGCGTTTTTGGGTATTACGTCATACTGTAGGCAATGGATCCCAAATTTTTCTCTCATGGCAAAACCGTTGGTAGCCCTGACTGGAAAAGGTGTTCCGAGCCCTTTGCCATGGTCTGATGAATGTCAACAGAGCTTCTCTGACTTACGTGATGCGCTGTGTTCAGCTCCTGTGTTGGGTACTCCTGACTACAGTAAGCCGTTTACACTATATGTCCATGAAAGAGAAGGTTGTGCATTGAGTGTATTAACGCAACAATTTGGCGACAAACAGCGGCCTTGTGCATATTTTTCATCCACGTTAGATCCGGTAGCCAGAGCATTGCCAAGTTGTTTGAGAGCCACGGCAGCAGCCGCAGTGTCTATTCGACAGTCTGCTGGACTAGTCATGAACAACATGCTAGTAGTCATGGTTCCACATGCTGTGGATACACTCATGAATCGAACGAAAACTCAGCACCTCACCAGTGCTAGACTATCAGGCTATGAGCTGACGCTTTTGGCAAGTCACATTCAGATCAAGCGATGCAACATATTGAATCCAGCAACGCTGTTGCCGACTACTCAGGAGTCGAGTGATTCAGAGCCCCATGATTGTTGTTTCAGAACTGAGGAAGAGACAAAAGGTAGAATTGATTTGAAAGATACTCCGTTATCAGACCCAGACGGCACGTTATATGTCGATGGGTCCTGCTTCAAACTCCAGAATGGTGATGTGACGGCCGCGTATGCAGTTACGACTTTGAGTACGATTGTTGAGGCTGCAAGAGTGAGTCAGAATTCTGCCCAAGCAGCAGAATTAATTGCATTGACAAGAGCGTGTGTTTTAGCTGAGGGAAAGAGAGTGAATGTGTTTACTGACAGCCAGTACGCCTTCGGCGTTGCACATAGTTTTGGACGTCTCTGGAAAGAAAGAGGTTTTCTCACGTCCCATGGAACTAAGATCCAACATGGACAGCTAGTCAGCGATCTATTAGAATCCCTGACTCTACCGAATGAAGTTGCGATTGTGAAGTGCAGTGCACATCGAAAGATTACGGATGATGTTGGCCGAGGGAATGCGTTTGCTGATGAGGTCGCTAAAGAAACGGCCAAGAACATGATGAGCCGAATGGACGTTGCAACGTCTGCAAGATGGATTGCTGAATCAGGAATGTGTGAGAATACGATTGACAGTGTGAAAGCAATCCAAAATGAGGCAACTGAAAATGAGAAGAATGAATGGAAGGAGAAAACGGGTAAAATAGATTCGAGTGGATGTTGGATTGATCTGTCTGAGCAGCAACGTTGGATGTTACCTGACGCGTATGTACTTGCGGTAGTCACGATGGCGCATGGAACAGCGCACATCAGTTCGAAAGGGATCTGTAAAATGTTAGCTCCAGTATGGAAGAACGATGGAATTACTAAGTGTGCGGAAAGAGTGGTGAAAAACTGCATGGTATGCCTGATGCATAATCCTGGCAAGGGAACCCCAACCCCAACTGGTCATTTTGCTCCCCCTTCTTGTCCCTTTGAAGTGATTCAATTGGACTATATCCACATGGACAGGTGTAACAATCTTAAGTATGTCCTAGTGGTAGTATGTGCCTTTTCAAGATGGATTGAGGCATACCCATTAAAGGATAACACTGCCATGTCCACTGCCAAAATCCTCCTCAAAGAATACTTCCCTAGGTATGGTATGCCACGGATTGTTTGGTCAGACAACGGTGAGTGAGTTTGTAGGGAAAGTTATGAAGAGTGTGTGTGCAGGTCTAGGAATTGTACAAAAATTCCACAGTGCGAATCATCCACAGTCAGCAGGTTTGGTGTAAGGGTACAATGGCACCCTGAAGCTGAAACTTGCGAAAATTCAAGCTTCCACTAGTCTCTCTTGGCCAGACGCACTGCCTCTAGCTTTACTGTCCACCAGAGCGACTGTACACTCTCGAGTAGGGCTTAGCCCATATGAGATTGTGTTCGGCCGCCCTGCTAATGTTTGGGGAGTCCCTAGGCCAAAGGAATTTAAACAAATAGAATACCCAATGTTGATTGATTACCTTCATGATCTGACTGCTAAACTGAGCCTTATTCATCAACAGGTATTCGAATCTTTGCCTAAACTGCCGGAGAGTCCAGGCCATACGTTGAAACCCGGTGACCAGGTAGTGGTGCGGAACTTTGAACGCACCCGAAACCTTCAGCTAAGATTCGTAGGCCCGTTCCAGGTCCTCCTTGTAACCAGAACTGCAGTACGCCTGGCTGGCAGGAAAAATTGGGTGCATGCCAGCCACACAAAGCGTGTCCCTCTTCCACTTCCCTATGACAACTGGGTTAGACAGGGAATTGGTGTATCCTAGACAGAACCTGTTCCTAGGCACATCCCTTTCAGTGATGCAGAGTACCTAACGGAGCATCCACGAACTGAAACGCAGAACTTTGACACCTCAGCAGAAACCGTTCCTTTGAATCCCGAACCAAGTATTGCACAAAGTGAACCCTTGTCACCTGTGGAGTCGAACATTTCTACACCTGTGGACCAGCTATTTCAAGACCAAACAAGACCTGGAAAATACAGATATAATCTACGTTCTCATATGATGAACTGATGACATTGCATTATTACATTTCCGTTTGATAACTGTAAAACTGTTTTGATCGCATTGCATCCCGTACAGTCAGGAAGTTTGCTTTTATTTTTGCTATCCTCTTGCCTTGCCGTCTGGGTTACCGTAGGGTCGTAACGTGTGCCTTGTTTTAATTTACAGGGAATCAGACATTAGGTCGGTTTCTTCTGTTTGTCTTGGGAACTCCCAGGATAGACAGAGGTAAGTTTCTAACAGGTACAAACCATCCGTTGCGAACGGTTGTAGAAGATGGAGCTTCCTGAATTACGACGGGTTAAAGTCATAAATGTGCACAAGACAAAATTATATGACATATTGTACAGTAAATGTTTCCTAATGCAATGTGCTCTGACACTTCTGATTGTTTTTATAACTCTAGTAGGCGGAATTATTTTTGGTATTCAATTGATCTTTGCACCTGTTATATCTACAGTATCTCCCCATATTTCTGTTTCCCCGACTATTGGTTCTATTCATTCTTTTCATCCTTTTCCTGCTCACGAGCAAGCTCGACGCTCTGAGTTTATAAATAACACTTTCATTCAGCTCTTGCACCAACATCAACTAGTGGTTAACACAACAAACTGCTGGGTATGTGGCCTGATACCACATACCATGGACAAGGGCATCCCTTATTTGGTTCTGCCTTTCAGTTATAATGGATCATTCTGGGCATTTCAGACCATGTTCGCCTATGCTCTAGAGACCTACCCTCCACGACCTCCGCGTTCCACCCGGTATAACTCTGCTAATAGAGCCTTGGTAAAAGGAATCACTGATATGGTGAGAGATGTCACTAATACTCCGTACATTCCCAAGGATGAGTTGTGAGTTTACATGGGGTGGAACATTACAGAATATGGCATCACTTTGGGTGAGAACAAACGTAAGAGCTCAACTCCGATCTGGGTCGTACCCTACCAAGGTCAGGTCTGTTTGCAAGGAAATGGGAGGAATCCGAAAGCTCGACTAGGGAAGAGTGACTGTATTGAAACGTACGTGTTCCCGTCACAATCTTCCCCTGCATTCTTAGCCGCTAAGGGTACCTATTTTGTTTGTCAAGACAGAGCATATACATGGCTGCCCGCTGACTTCTCAGGCTCATGTTATATCGCTCAACTGTTACCTCCGACATACACTGCTGCACCGGATTATCACAAAACGAGAGTTGTGAGAGGTGTATTCAGTTAAGAGGATACTGCTGGCCAAGAAGCAGGAGACTTTTTCAAAGGTTTCCTCCCGTTCTGGGGGCCTATGGTCAACAGTAGAAACCTGCGTCAACTAACACGAGTAGTTGAATCCACCATTATCGAAACTACAGGTGCCCTTAGTAACCTGACAGCTGAGCTTCAAGCGGATCGCCTCATGACGTTACAGAACCGTATGGTTCTTGATGTGTTACTTGCAGATCGAGGTGGGGTATGCAAAATGATCCAATCAAGTTGCTGCGTTTTTATCCCAGATAATGCGCCAACAGTATACAAGGCCATCTCTAAGTTACACAAAATCTCCGACTCCATTCATGTAGAGGAAGGTGACTGTCACTTATGGGATGGTTCTGGAATCTGTTATCTGCATGGGGGTGGAAGGTTCTAATGGTCATTGGTGTTACGTTGGTATTTTTATTCTCGTGCTGTCTCATTATTCAGTGTGGCCCTGCCTTATCTAACGTTTGTGTTTCATCATGTGTAAGGAGACCACCTGTTTTCGGAGATGCATCACGAGATAAAGTAATGCTACAACAACATATCAGTGACCTAATGAACATAGAAATGGACTCTGATATAGAGTGAGTTATTGCCTATGTAAGGGCAAAAGGACGGTCTGAGGTTCTGTAGCGATCCGAACCCGTGAATTCGGTATCATAGTACTGACACGATTTTGGTACCAATGAACCGCAAATGATCCATTGTATACGTGACAGTGTTTTCGCTGCGCAACTAGCACGAATTCACTGGAAACTAGGGCATTTTCTCTAAAAGTCACGGCATCCATTTTAGTTACGGCATCCATCTTGTTTCTTGCCCTCACATAGTCAATGAACGGACGATGACCCCGGCAAGATCACCTTGTTAAGGACACGTAAGCTCGAGCCCGAGAAAGGCTGACGCTGCATGACTCGGCAGAATCAAGCTGCCTCCCTTGCCTGAGGCCAGTCCTGCTATACTGGTTCTCGTGTCCGTTGTCCTGACTGAAAGGCCGAAGACGATTGCCCTGCCCGTTTATGATCCATAAACACCTCTTATCCTACATTTCAATCCTTTGCACCTGGCACTGCTCCTTTCCTTCTGGGCTTTTACAATGGGGAGGTTACGATTTTTATGGTGGGGAGGATCGGGCGAAGAATGAAAAACTGTCGAGAGGACCTGATCGAATACCGAAAACCTACAACTAATCATTGTTTGATATTTATTTATTGTCTGTTTGGGATACCGGGTTGGGCATGAGAAATATTTGTGTAATGTTGCCCCGAGACATTTTTCTTGTATTTAAGAAGCGACCCACTGAATGCAATTTGAACAGTCTCCTAGATTCTGCCTCTGTGTGGTTCCTATGATTTCTGTATCCCTGCAGTAAATAAACCTTGGTCTTTGACGCCGCCATCGAGAAGCCCGTGTCTCTGTTTGTTTGTGCACCGGGACAGGGGGAACTCAGGGGTCTTCGGGTGTTGTTTCCCTGACACCTCTGGACTCTTAAAAGTCCAGAACCTCAACTCCTGTGGGTCGCTCCTCTGTCACTCCTGGGTGGACCCTTTAAACCACACACCCTTGCTGCCTGTAACCAGGCACCCCCGGGGTCACTCTTGGGTGGACTCTATAAAAGTAATGTGTCAAATGGTGATGTACCACGCACTCCAATTTAATCACTGATTCCGTGGTAATTTAGAATTTTCATGGGCGTGCCAGGAGGAGTCGTCCTCTAAACCAAGACGTAAATGAATCGCTGCAGTTGCACTATCCTGTATGGGTGTGTCCCTCCTTGAGCACAGCCAATGCACCAATAGACCAACTCAACAATGTAGATGAAAGACTCAAATTCACATACAACATCCATGAGTCTCAGATAAATTACCTGGACGTTCTGGTATACATAAAAGATAATAACATAGAAACCACCTTATACAGAAAGGACACAGATCGGAATAAACTGTTGTATTTCACCAGTTTCCATCAACCAGCGCTAAAGACACATTTACCATACTCCCAATTATAAAGGATTAAAAGAATTATTTCAGATCCTGAACAACTCTCAGACAACATGTCATTGATGGAGCACCGGTTTCTTCAACGAGGATATCCCAAAGAAATCATTTCTAAAGCTACAAATCGAGTATCGTCAACATCAAGACCTCAGCTTCTGATCACCAAGAACCGCTCTGAAACGACATCTAGTGTGGTTATGGTCACTAAGTTTTCAACCGAAAGCTTTAACTTCAGAAGAACCATTTTGAAACATTGGCCCATGCTACAGGTGGAACCATATTTCAAGAATATTTTCTCTGACAGACCTCTGTTTGCCTATGAGAGGAGCAAGAATCTCATGGAGCTACTTAAACCTCGCATAAAGAGCGATCTAACTGCGATACACAAAGGCACCATGCCTTGCCACAACTGTGGTAATTGCAACAACATCATTAAGGGGAACAACATACGGCACCCCACACGCGGTTATAACATCAAATTATATGTAACAGCCACATGTGATTCCAAAAATCTTGTATATATGCTCAAGTGGACATTGTTCCGGGTTGGAGGTGAAAAAATATTAATAAACACCTGCTCAACGGAGGAATAGAAGAGTCAGAGAGTAGAAAGGGAGACGGGGAGAGAGAGGGAGAGAGAGAGTGGAAGGGAGAGAGAAGTGAAGGTGAAAGAGGCAGAGAGTTATATCCCCGGTATCAAGGATCCAATCCCGAAGGGGAGGGCTCAATTTTGCCTCTTAATTGCCCTCACACACCCCGAAGGATGTCATGCTTCATCATCGGGCTTTTTTTGCTCCTCGTCGGGGCCGGCGCTGCAATGCCCGACGGTCCCCCGAAGGGTCTCTTTCACGGAGATCTTTTAAAGAGAAAAGCCGATAGGTGAGTGCGAGTGTGTGGGATAAAAAAGGGGGAGGAATCTCAAAAATTAGTGGTTACGTGCGTGCAAGGTTTGTGAGTAAAATTACCTAGGGGTGACCAAATAAGGTATTTTAATGTTGTGGGACCCCTGGTAGAATAAAAAGACCCGGAGGTCAGTAAGTCACTAGTGGGCGCAATGTGCCCGTGTGACTCGAAATAAGGTCGACATGTTTCACGCCTGCTTAGCCTACAAAGATCAATGGCGTTTCTTCAGGACCTAGCTATGTGGATGGTTGTGCACGGTGTTGACGGGGGTTCCGAGTTTAGGAAAGGTAACCCGCGTGAGTGAGAGAGTGTGCTTGGATGGAGACCGTGCGGTTCAATGACCTAATGAGCAGTATATGTCTAGGTATTGTTCCTTAGAGCGATCCAAGACTTGTGATACCTAGAAAGGATATAAAAGACAAGGGGAGGGATAGGGGAAGGAGACAACAAGATAAAAAATATAATTAAAAGGGGGGGGTTTATAATTACGTGTTAGATGACGCATGGCAAGAACTGCCCATACCCCTGACTGCCATCCATAAAATAGTGTCTCAATAAGTCACATGGTAGCTCAAAGAATAAGTAGAACATGGATTGGTACCACATTGGACAAACGACATACATTACAAACGTAACAGCAAAGATGTAAACAAGAGTCAAAATGTGGGGAAATTTGTAGTGGTCACACGGTATCCCCGGTCATGATGGTCGACCTTTGTGGTCAGTAAAGTGGTCAGTAACCACGGCAGGGTGCCACTCACATGGCGGTTGTGGTCAAAAATGCTAAAGTGAACAGAACCACGATGCGTTGTGCCTTGCGTGGTGTCCCAGCGGAGAGCAGTGTCAGATTAAGGAAAGAAGGTTTAGCCCAACTGTGATGTTGGACTAGAGTATAATCCATACAGATGTTACACATGCCCTGGATATGTAGAGGTGTAAAATTGTCCAGGTTATTGCACGGGTTCGTGTGTATTCTCTACTAACCCCAGAGGCCATTGGCTGTGCTCAAGGAGGGACACTACCCATACAGGATAGTGCAACTGCATGGACCCTATAAAGCACATACCCTCGCTGCCTGTAAGCAGGCGCTTGTGTGGGTCGCTCCTCACACACCAGAAATTGATTCGGCAGAGACCCGTTTAATCAGGCAATGGATTAATGTAAGGTGATTGCTCGCTATCAGTCACTGCACTTCCGGCCATGACAAGCCAAGGTACTCTGACCCATTACAGGATAACAGCACAACAGCACTACTCTCTTCACTCAGGCTGAACCACACAACGCTTACCACACAGGCCGGGCTGCAATCCAACTCTCCTCCTCCCAAGCACTCCCTGACAGAGAAGCGCCTTACCCGTCCGCTAATGTACTTCGATGCCTCGTCCCGGCATGACGAGCTGTCTGTAGGAGAGTAGGATCTGCTTCTTATGGTTACCCCCACTTTTTGCTGATGTTTCACTGTTTTTCGACTTTAGTCTGGCTGGGACCCTGCTATTCAGGGCCCCGGCCTAGCTGCATCCTCTCTAAATTGATTGCACGTACTTTAGGTACACTCCAGATTGGATTCTTGGTCTAGTATATGGTATACTATGTACCCAGGGCATAGGTACCCCAGAGGCCTACCAGGGTCTGCAGCATGTATTATGCCACCCTTGGGAAGCCATTACAAATGACACAACAGGTCTGCTACAGCAGCCTGTGTAAGGTGGTGTATGCACCCCTTACTGAGATATAGGTTCACTATATCTCTCCATATCACTGCACATGTAAACCTATCAGTCACCCCTATGGCAGGCCTTATCAATCCTGAAGGCAGGGTGCTGGGTTTTATGGGAGAGGGTGCCCATGCATGAGCAGGGCCCCTCTGCAGCTTTCGGAACCTTTATTCCGGGGTTGTTTGTGATGCAGCCAAACCATATACTCTTAAGTGCATTATAACCTTGCAGTAAATGCTAACTTTGGAATGGCTGCATGGAAACATGTTGTGTTTGGTGTAAAACACCCTGGAATCATACCTCCACACTAGTAACTGGTGTGGGAGGTATGATTCCACCCTACTAGGTGGAGAAACATGGCACCACCGGTACACCCGGTACCAGCTTAACAGACCTTGGCATCACAAAATGGATGATGCCAGCTACAGACACGAATCTGCCCTCCTGCTGCTAGACGAAACTCCGGCAGGAGAGGCCTGGACAATAGGTTTCCTGTCACAGAGAGGTGCAACCACCTCCCAGACAGGCTTTAGTGTATTGGGGCTGGGCGGGTGCACTCCGAGAGTGCTTTGATGTCTGCACTGGGGGCACATTTGGTGTCCCTGTGCATAGTCCAGCTCAAACCAGTTGCAGGGTTTACCAACCCCTGCTCTGACGCGAAACTGGACAAAGGACATGGGTGTAGCCACCCCTCTGTCCTGACCCTCCCATAGGTGGGTCCCCAGAGTTTGTCCCACCCCTTCCTTGGTTATAAAGTAGGAACCCCTGACTACAGGACTTTAGGTTTACCTGGATGAAACTCTGCTACAGAATCACAGAACTTCTACTATCTACACGACGTTGGATGACCTAAGAGTCTCCCTTGGAGTAAAGGAGTTACTCCCCCGCAAGGCAGGCACCAAAGATGCACCTGTCCGGTTTGCATCGGCGCTGCTCCCAAAGGACACCGACGATTTTGCAACACAGGAGGTGGGTTTCCAAGCTTCCCCGTGACATTGGAGTCAAGCTTATCCTCTTCACACCTGAAACACCCGACATTGGTGGGCATTTGTCTATCATGCCCCTGGTCACTGGCAAGTGATCCAGACTCTGTCCCCTCTGCTTTCAGGTTCTTCACATCTTAGATCCAGGCTTGGATCACACAGGACACTTCTCCGTTTCACAGCAGCAGCACTTTGCAGCACATCGCCATTGAAATCAACGACGATTCCCGAAACCATTTGACACCTATGCACCCGGCTTCCCTGGTGAGGTAACACGAGTACTCCGGTGCTCCCATGGGTGCAGGCCCTAGAACCCACTAAGTCTAAAGGGGTTTGCTCAAAGTCCTCTCCTAAGTGTCCTTATTCTTTAAAATTCCAACCGTGACTTTCCTTTTGAATTGTACGAGGCTTGCGGCTGTGTTCTCACACTGCACACGTCCCCGTGGGTCTTCTGTGTCACTACCTTGGGTGGTTCCTTGGGGTCCCAGCGATTCTACGTGCTCTAGGCACTGTGTCTAGTCAAGTTGTGGTCCTTATACCACTTTCTTAATATATGGTTTGGTCTCCCCCTGGGGCCCATTGTATATTGTGCTATTTACTGTCATTTAATAACTGTATTATTGTGTGCCTTGCTCTCTAACTTCATAAAGAGGTTAGTAGAGAGTGTTTAGAAATAAATACATATATTTTATATACATACCTTGTGTGGTTCACCTTTCATTTAGTTATTCAAGAGGTTATAATCTTGTAAACCAAGCTGCTTTACACTCCTTCAAGACTTAGCCTGAAGGCCGCTCTCCATAGCTACCACTAGGATAGCTTTCAATAAAGTTTTCTCTTTAACCTATCATCAATAAGGGGTTGTTTGGACTGGTGCAAGGTGCCCACTATAACTAGTGGACAGCATATACCAGGCCAACTTCTCACACCTGTCTATATACTTTTAACATACAGTGCACTTTATTAACCCAATTAGCGCCATCTCCTATGCCCATCCCGCTGACGCCTCATTTTGAGTCATTTTATTGGCAATCGAATGTCATCAGCATTCAGGCTGAGAGAGGGTCTTACTACGGTCTACTGAGCACGAGTGAAAGTGAAGAACTGGTGTCTGACAGTAGGCACAGCCCCCTAGTGTCTGACAGTAGGCTCAGCCCACTGGTGTCTGATAGTAGGCTCAGCCCACTGGTGTCTGACAGTAGGCTCAGCCCACTGGTGTCTGGCAGTAGGCACAGCCCACTGGTGTCTGACAGTAGGCTCAGCCCACTGGTGTCTGACAGTAGGCTCAGCCCACTGGTGTCTGGCAGTAGGCACAGCCCACTGGTGTCTGGTAGTAGGCACAGCCCACTGGTGTCTGGCAGTAGTCACAGCCCACTGGTGTCTGGCAGTAGGCACTGTCCACTGGTGTCTGACAGTAGGCTTAGCCCACTGGTGTCTGGCAGTAGGCACAGCCTACTGGTGTCTGGCAGTAGGCACATCCCACTGGTGTCTGGCAGTAGGCACAGCCCACTGGTGTCTGACAGTAGGCTTAGCCCACTGGTGTCTGACAGTAGGCACAGCCCACTGGTGCCTGACAGTAGGCACAGACCACTGGTGTCTGGCAGTAGGGACAGCCCACTGGTGTCTGGCAGTAGGCACAGCCCACTGGTGTCTGGCAGTAGGCTCAGTCCAGGACCACAGACATTTGTCTCTTTCTGCAGCGGCTGCCCCACCCCCCGAACCAGCATCTGAGACTGTTGCTTCTCTCTGTGGGCACTGCCCCTACTTTTACCCCTGGACCATAGACTCTTGTCCTCTCTGTGGGCACTGCCCCTACTCCTTTGCCCAGGACCCCAGACTCTTAGCGCTCTCGGTGGGCACTGCCCCTACTCATGCGCCCAGGACCCCAGACTCTTAGCTCTCTCTGTGGGCACTTCCCCTACTCCTGTGCCCAGGACCCCAGACTCTTGTCCTCTCTGTGGGCGGCTCCTCTACCCCTGTGCCCAGGACCTCAGACTCTTGTCCTCTCTGTGGGCACTGCCCCTACTCCTGTGCCCAGGACCCCAGACTATTGTCATCTCTGTGGGCACTGCCCCTACTCTTGTGCCCAGGACCTCAGACTCTTGTCCTCTCTGTGGGCACTGCCCCTACTCCTGTGCCCAGGACCCCAGACTCTTGTCCTCTCTGTGGGTACTGCCCCTACTCCTGTGCCCAGGACCACAGACTCTTGTCCTCTCTGTGGGCACTGCCCCTACTCCTGTGCCCAGGACCCCAGACTATTGTCATCTCTGTGGGCACTGCCCCTACTCTTATGCCCAGGACCTCAGACTCTTGTCCTCTCTGTGGGCGGCTCCTCTACCCCTGTGCCCAGGACCTCAGACTCTTGTCATCTCTGTGGGCACTGCCCCTACTCTTGTGCCCAGGACCTCAGACTCTTGTCCTCTCTGTGGGCACTGCCCCTACTCCTGTGCCCAGGACCCCAGACTCTTGTCCTCTCTGTGGGTACTGCCCCTACCCCTGTGCCCAGGACCTCAGACTCTTGTCCTCTCTGTGGGCACTGCCCCTACTCCTGTGCCCAGGACCCCAGACTATTGTCATCTCTGTGGGCACTGCCCCTACCCCTGTGCCCAGAACCTCAGATTCGTCCTTTCTGTTTGCACTGCCTCTACCCCTGTCCCCTTGGTTGAAAGCTTAAATGTATTTTTCATGCATAACTTTCAGGCTCTGAGGAGGGCTGTCAAGGTTCTGTTTTTATTATCTACTTTCATCTGTTCCTTCCTCTCCCCCTTGTGACAATATCAAAGAGACCGTTTTCTTTTTATTCTTCCATTTGAGTTTTGATAAAGGGTGACCCAGTTTCTGGAAGCAGCAGGCAAGCCTTGATGGGGGCATTACACCCGTAACCCTGCAGGGGGCGCTGTGATGACACAGAGATCCCTGAAAAGAATGAGAGGTGTAATAAAAGGGTGGGTGGTGTGGGGATTGCAAAGGCAGCATTAAGGACTGGGGTGGGTGGCACTCGCACCCTTTGCTGTAGTGTCATTACGTGAAATTACCGCAAAATTACCCAAGATTGCGTGGAGCCTAACCCTGCATTTAGCTCTATTTTCTTAGCGCGAGACGTACCCTTGTGTCCATAATGGACCCCAGGATATATTCTGTGCTGAGGAAATAGCACTAAAGGCAACAGAACGCGAGCAGCAGTAGTCGCGTGCGCCCTCTTTCTGTGTCTTTGCAGGAAGCATTTCCCCCCCAGATTACTCTAAATGCCTCGAGCGGGCAAAACATCCTAATTTTCTGTAATTTCGTGTCAGAAGAATGACGTAAAACTACCAAAATTACTCCAGCATAATTACAAATTCACCCAGGCCTAATAAAGACGGAAGCGATGATGTTGGCTGCCCTCACTATGGGGCATATTTACAAGGTGGTGATAGAACATTATCGCCGCTTTTGCGGCCGTTTTCGTCCGAAAAGCGGCGATAATTTTATCGCCTAATTAGCGAGGTCACGCTAACGCATGAAACCTTGCATTAGCGCATGAATTCTTAACACCCAGCTTTGCATCTCTAATGAGAGGCAAAGTGGGTGTTCCTGAACTGACATAAGCGACATTTCTCCTATCATCAAGCCCCACGCTATGAAGCATAGGGGCAAGAAAAGTAGCGATAACCTCTGTTATCGCTACTTTCCTTACGCCTGCTTCAGGACTGACTTAGCCATGATATCCTATGGAAGGTGGATATCATGGCTAAGTTTGCGGGGCCCTATCAACAAGCTAACGCCACATTTCGTGAGATTATCGCTGATAATCTCACGTTAGGCAGTTAGCGCTAGGATTTTTATCGCTTTTGAGATAAGTGTTGCTGATAGCACGCTATCTCAGCGATAAAAATCCACGTTAGCCGGCGATAATTATCCTAGCGGTAAGTGCGCTTAGCGATAATTATCGCTGGTTGTTGCTGATATGCCCCTATGTCCTCTGATCCCATGGGCTCTGGCGACCCTACAGCGTCACGTCTGCTTTTATTAGTCTCTTTCACAGGAACCGTTGTGGGCAATGCCAAAAACTTACAGTGAACTCATAAACCACCCTTTGCTACCCATTGGTTGGGTTTAATGTCAATCTCATTGCTTGCCTCTTATTGGATAGCTTGTGTTCCTCTTCTGTTTGTCCCTCCTCAGGAGTAGCCTCTTTACCAACCATTTGAGTGGCGTCTTGTATCCTTCCACTGCTCACATCCGGGGAACAACCTTTTTCTTTTATTAAGCACTTCATGAGAGTGCATCAGTTTTCTTGCTCTCTGATGCATGCCGAAACCCCCAAAAGTCGCCGCCGCTGTTTAGCTTTTTATGCACCTGTAGTGGTCACGTTCTGTGATGGCATGTAGCCAACTGCAACATTACAGTTTTTGGGGGTTTTTTAGATTTATATTCCGCAAACTAGACTGGAGACATCGGATATCCGATCGCTTTACATGAGCACCAGTTTCGTTACAGATGGACACATTCATTTTTGTTAGGCACGGGGAGATTAAGTGATTTGCCCAGAATCACAGGATGTTCAGCATCATTGCCGAGACTCGAACCCGGTTCCCCAGCTTCGAGGTCGACAGGTCTAGCCGTTAGGCTACATCCTCTCCCCAACATGTATACATGTTGATAATTGAGTGTGCCCCGTGGCAGTGTGCTTGTCCAGTGAGTGTCTGAACGCCAGTCGGTGAGCTGCGGACGGATCCTCACTGGGGAAACAGGCACTCCCGTGGGCTCTGCTACTTTGGAATAAACCTACTAAAAAGAAACCTGCATTCCTGCTGTTTATTCAGTGATCCGGACTTTACAGCGCCCCCTGTTTCACTTCCTACCCAGTGCTTAATTTGTGAAAGAAGTGGTGTTAGGGCCCTAGTCAGTAGCCATTGCCTCGGCCAGTGACAGCACCAACACAACTACTAACCCTCACACTCTTACATTTGTGACAACTCAGACTATTCCAGGCCCCAAAGCTATAAGAATGTCTTGAGTGGCAGGTATCAGTCATTGTTAATGTATATTGAATTAATGAACAGCTGTTGTTTTGCTCATACCTATATTAGACAGACAGCGCCACCATGTGGCAGACTGTCATAAGCGCCGGTGCTGACAATTAACTGCCCGTGCTAGCACCAGACACCACCGGCTCAAATTAAGCACTGTTCGCACCTGTTCCTCCGTTGCCGCTAACCGTTGCTGTCCATGAAATAAAATGTTTCAAGTTTATTTCCTTTTATTTCCTTTTTTGTGGTTCAATCGCTGTAATTTGATGCTGGTCTTCATTTCAAAAAGCACTTTTGTACCTCCTTTTTTTTCCTCGCCCCCACCGTCACTTCCTCTACTTTATGGTAATTTTACCTCCTCCATTACTCCCCTTTGTGGGCGTTTCAATCATTTGTTGAGCTTCAGTCTTGTGGGGGGGCCCGGCAGCTGACATTTGCTGGTGGGGGCTCCTCATTGTAAAAAGCGCTTTCGAACTGACAGAATTGTATTTTCTAGTTTTACCCGTTCAAGTGTATGCAACATATCGGATTAGTAAATGTAATTAACAATAAACGTACATTCATGCACATACATATCATCGCGCCTGCGCAGCCCGCTTGAACAGTGAGCAGTCAGCCGCAGTGGCCTCTTTTTCTTGTTTTTAGGTCTTGGCCTGACGTCAGCAGCGCATGCGCTGCCCTTGTCACACAAGCCTTCTTGAAATCAATACGCTTCCAGAAGCCTCGTCCCAGCTCTGCCTTCAGCTTTCATTCGTTTGACGTCACAAATTATGTCAAAGGCAGTGCAATGATTGCACTGAAGGCATGCCAATCATTCCTTGTTGCCACCCTGTCTCCTTTTAGGCACGCCCACCGGGATTGGATCGTTTACGGGCAGATTTACACTCTTTCCTTTAAAGGACTCGAAGCACTATTTTTTCTCATTTGCAGCGCCGTCCACACACTTGTAATGGCCGCTGACAGCCTCTCCTGCTTCAGCCCCCCATCCTCGCAAAATGTGGAATTTTTCTGCATCATCAACACACCTTATCTCTCTGGTGTTTAGCTTTTTAAAGCAATCTATTCATGCATTCATTTGCGCCTTTTGATGAGCTGACGAGTATATTTCGTGTGAGGCGGGGTTGGACTACAGAGGTATGTTTGAATGGTCCTAGTTAAGGATACAATGTATATTTGTAATACATGTTCTGGTTTGTGGACATGAACCTAGTGGTCTTCGGGGTAGTTAGCCAGGCCTTGGAAGAAACGTGGGCTCTCGTCACACAGGGAGTGCAGCGTCATCTTAGATCTTGCGCGACAAGGATGCAATGAGCCCCAGTGGGACACTCACCGCTTGAGGTGATGTAGACACACCACAGAATTAACACAAGTGCCTTTTGTGCACCCCGCATGTGCGTCTGTTGTGACTCCGCGCTTGTGCCCTGGTGCTGTGCACACAGAAGCAGGGCCGCTGGAAGCAGGGCTGCGGGAACAGAGGCGCCTGCAGGGTACTCGGCCTTTGTGTACATTATCGTGACCCTCTGTCGGGCAGCAGCTCAGTGCTGTATTTAACGATTGGAGGAAATGAGACCCCCTGATGTACACACACTCACTGTGCATCATGAGGCAGAGAACCAGGTCAGCAGAGCTGCTGTAGAGTCAGAGAAACCAGGACAGCAGAGCTGCTTTAGAGGGAGAGAGCCAGGTCAGCAGAGCTGCTTTCGAGCCATAGAACGAGGTCAGCGGAGCTGCTCTAGAGCCTAAGAACCAGGTCAGCAGAGCTGCTCTAAAGCCAGAGAACCAGGTCAGCCGAGCTGCTGTAGACACAGAGAAACCAGGCCAGCAGAGCTGCTTTAGAGGGAGAGAACCAGGTCAGAAGAGCTGCTCTAGAGCCTAAGAACCAGGCCAGCACAGCTGCTGTAGAGCCAGAGAACCAGGTCAGCAGAGCTGCTTTAGAGCCATAGAACCAGGTCAGCGGAGCTGGCCTAGAGCCTAAGAACCAGGTCAGGAGAGCTGCTTTAGAGGCAGAGAACCAGGTCAGCAGAGCTGCTGTAGAGTCAGAGAAACCAGGTCAGCAGAGCTGCTTTAGAGGGAGAGAACCAGGTCAGCAGAACTGCTCTAGAGCCAGAGGACCAGGACAGCCGAGCTGCTGTAGAGCCAGAGAACCAGTTAAGCAGAGCTGCTCTAGAGCCTAAGAACCAAGTCAGCAGAGCTGCTCTAGAGTTAGAGAACCAGGTCAGCAGAGCTGCTTTAGAGGGAGAGAACCAGATCAGCAGAGTTGCTTTTTTATAGAGAGAGAACCAGGTCAGCAGAGCTGCTCTAGAGCCTAAGAACCAGGTCAGCACGGCTGCTCTAGAGCCAGAGAACCAGGTCAGCAGAGCTGCTTTAGAGCCAGAGAACCAGGTCAGCAGAGCTGCTTCAGAGCAAGAGAACCAGGTCAGCAGAGCTGCTCTAGAGGCAGAGAACCAGGTCAGCAGAACTGCTCTAGAGCCAGAGGACCAGGACAGCCGAGCTGCTGTAGAGCCAGAGAACCAGGTCAGCAGAGCTGCTCTAGAGCCTAAGAACCAAGTCAGCAGAGCTGCTCTAGAGTTAAAGAACCAGGTCAGCAGAGTTGCTGTAGAGCCAGAGAAACCAGGTCAGCAGAGCTGCTTTAGAGGGAGAGAACCAGATCAGCAGAGCTGCTTTAGAGGGAGAGAACCAGGACAGCCGAGCTGCTGTAGAGCCAGAGAACCAGTTAAGCAGAGCTGCTCTAGAGCCTAAGAACCAAGTCAGCAGAGCTGCTCTAGAGTTAGAGAACCAGGTCAGCAGAGCTGCTTTAGAGGGAGAGAACCATATCAGCAGAGTTGCTTTAGAGAGAGAGAACCAGGTCAGCAGAGCTGCTCTAGAGCCTAAGAACCAGGTCAGCACGGCTGCTCTAGAGCCAGAGAACCAGGTCAGCAGAGCTGCTTTAGAGCCAGAGAACCAGGTCAGCAGAGCTGCTTCAGAGCAAGAGAACCAGGTCAGCAGAGCTGCTCTAGAGCCTAAGAACCAGGTCAGCAGAGCTGCTCTAGAGGCAGAGAACCAGGTCAGCAGAGCTGCTGTAGAGTCAGAGAAACTAGGTCAGCAGAGCTGCTTTAGAGGGAGAGAACCAGGTCAGCAGAGCTGCTTTAGAGGGAGAGAACGAGGTCAGCAGAGCTGCTTTAGAGCCAAAGAACTAGGTAGCCTATACCACTGTAAGGGGTGCAAGCACACCCTTACCCAGGCTGCAGTAGCAGACCTGTGGTGCATTTTGGAGTGCTTCCAAGGGGTGGCATAATACATGCTGCAGCCCCTGGTAGGCCTCTGAGGTACCTATGCCCTAGGTACATAGTATACCATATACTAGGGGCTTATAAGGCACTCCAGAATCCAATTTGATATGTACCTAATGTACATGGAAACCATTTTAGAGAGGAAGCAGCTAGGCTGTTGTCCTGATTAGCAGGGCCACAGCCAGACTAAGGTCGAAAAACTGTGAAACACCAGCAAAAATTGGGGGTACCCATGTGAAGCAGATCCTACTCTCCTACAACTGACACTGGCTGACACTGACTGACTGACACTGACTGACACGCACTGACTGACACTGACTGACACTGACTGACACTGACTGACACTGACTTACTGACACTGACTGATACTGACTGACTGACACTGACTGACACTGACTGACACTGACTGACTAATACTGACTGACTGACACTGACTGACTGATACTGACTGACTGATTGACACTGACCGACTGTCTGATTGACTGACTGACACTGACTGACTGAGAGCCAGAGAACCAGGTCAGCAGAGCTGCTTCAGAGCCAGAGAACCAGGCCAGCATAGCTGCTGTAGAGACAGAGAACCAAGTCAGCAGAGCTGCTGTAGAGCCAGAGAATCCAGGTCAGCAGAGCTGCTTTAGAGGGAGAGAACCAGGTCAGCAGAGCTGCTCTAGAGCCTAAGAACCAGGTCAGCAGAGCTGCTCTAGAGCCAGAGAACCAGGTCAGCAGAGCTGCTTTAGAGCCAAAGAACCAAGTCAGCAGAGCTGCTCTAGAGTTAGAGAACCAGGTCAACAGAGCTGCTGTAGAGCCAGAGAAACCAGGTCAGCAGAGCTACTTTAGAGGGAGAGAACCAGATCAGCAGAGCTGCTTTAGAGGGAGAGAACCAGGTCAGCAGAGCTGCTCTAGAGCCTAAGAACCAGGTCAGCACGGCTGCTCTAGAGCCAGAGAACCAGGTCAGCAGAGCTGCTTTAGAGCCAGAGAACCAGGTCAGCAGAGCTGTTCTAGAGCCAGAGAACCAAGTCAGCAGAACTGCTTTAGAGCCAGAGAACCAGGTCAGCAGAGCTGCTTTAGAGCCAGAGAACCAGATCAGCAGAGCTGCTCTAGAGGCAGATAACCAGGTCAGCAGAGCTGCTCTAGAGGCAGAGAACCAGGTCAGCAGAGCTGCTGTAGAGTCAGAGGACCAGGACAGCCGAGCTGCTGTAGAGCCAGAGAACCAGTTAAGCAGAGCTGCTCTAGAGCCTAAGAACCAAGTCAGCAGAGCTGCTCTAGAGTTAGAGAACCAGGTCAGCAGAGCTGCTGTAGAGTCAGAGAAACCAGGTCAGCAGAGCTGCTTTAGAGCCAGAGAACCAGGTCAGCAGAGCTGCTTTTTTAGAGACAGAGAACCAGGTCAGCAGAGCTGCTCTAGAGCCAGAGAACCAGGTCAGCACGGCTGCTCTAGAGCCAGAGAACCAGGTCAGCAGAGCTGCTTTAGAGCCAGAGAACCAGGTCAGCAGAGCTGCTTCAGAGCAAGAGAACCAGGTCAGCAGAGCTGCTCTAGAGGCAGAGAACCAGGTCAGCAGAACTGCTCTAGAGCCAGAGGACCAGGACAGCCGAGCTGCTGTAGAGCCAGAGAACCAGGTCAGCAGAGCTGCTCTAGAGCCTAAGAACCAAGTCAGCAGAGCTGCTCTAGAGTTAAAGAACCAGGTCAGCAGAGTTGCTGTAGAGCCAGAGAAACCAGGTCAGCAGAGCTGCTTTAGAGGGAGAGAACCAGATCAGCAGAGTTGCTTTTTTAGAGAGAGAGAACCAGGTCAGCAGAGCTGCTCTAGAGCCTAAGAACCAGGTCAGCACGGCTGCTCTAGAGCCAGAGAACCAGGTCAGCAGAGCTGCTTTAGAGCCAGAGAACCAGGTCAGCAGAGCTGCTTCAGAGCAAGAGAACCAGGTCAGCAGAGCTGCTCTAGAGGCAGAGAACCAGGTCAGCAGAACTGCTCTAGAGCCAGAGGTCCAGGACAGCCGAGCTGCTGTAGAGCCAGAGAACCAGGTCAGCAGAGCTGCTCTAGAGCCCAAGAACCAAGTCAGCAGAGCTGCTCTAGAGTTAAAGAACCAGGTCAGCAGAGTTGCTGTAGAGCCAGAGAAACCAGGTCAGCAGAGCTGCTTTAGAGGGAGAGAACCAGATCAGCAGAGCTGCTTTAGAGGGAGAGAACCAGGACAGCCGAGCTGCTGTAGAGCCAGAGAACCAGTTAAGCAGAGCTGCTCTAGAGCCTAAGAACCAAGTCAGCAGAACTGCTCTAGAGTTAGAGAACCAGGTCAGCAGAGCTGCTTTAGAGGGAGAGAACCAGATCAGCAGAGTTGCTTTAGAGAGAGAGAACCAGGTCAGCAGAGCTGCTCTAGAGCCTAAGAACCAGGTCAGCACGGCTGCTCTAGAGCCAGAGAACCAGGTCAGCAGAGCTGCTTTAGAGCCAGAGAACCAGGTCAGCAGAGCTGCTTCAGAGCAAGAGAACCAGGTCAGCAGAGCTGCTCTAGAGCCTAAGAACCAGGTCAGCAGAGCTGCTCTAGAGGCAGAGAACCAGGTCAGCAGAGCTGCTGTAGAGTCAGAGAAACTAGGTCAGCAGAGCTGCTTTAGAGGGAGAGAACCAGGTCAGCAGAGCTGCTTTAGAGGGAGAGAACGAGGTCAGCAGAGCTGCTTTAGAGCCAAAGAACTAGGTAGCCTATACCACTGTAAGGGGTGCAAGCACACCCTTACCCAGGCTGCAGTAGCAGACCTGTGGTGCATTTTGGAGTGCTTCCAAGGGGTGGCATAATATATGCTGCAGCCCCTGGTAGGCCTCTGAGGTACCTATGCCCTAGGTACATAGTATACCATATACTAGGGGCTTATAAGGCACTCCAGAATCCAATTAGATATGTACCTAATGTACATGGAAACCATTTTAGAGAGGAAGCAGCTAGGCTGTTGTCCTGATTAGCAGGGCCACAGCCAGACTAAGGTCGAAAAACTGTGAAACACCAGCAAAAAGTGGGGGTACCCATGTGAAGCAGATCCTACTCTCCTACAACTGACACTGGCTGACACTGACTGACCGACACTGACTGACACGCACTGACTGACACTGACTGACACTGACTGACACTGACTTACTGACACTGACTGATACTGACTGACTGACACTGACTGACTGACACTGACTGACACTGACTGACTAATACTGACTGACTGACACTGACTGACTGACATCGACTGACCCTGACTGACTGATACTGACTGACTGATTGACACTGACTGACTGTCTGATTGACTGACTGACACTGACTGACTGAGAGCCAGAGAACCAGGTCAGCAGAGCTGCTTCAGAGCCAGAGAACCAGGCCAGCAGAGCTGCTGTAGAGACAGAGAACCAAGTCAGCAGAGCTGCTGTAGAGCCAGAGAATCCAGGTCAGCAGAGCTGCTTTAGAGGGAGAGAACCAGGTCAGCAGAGCTGCTCTAGAGCCTAAGAACCAGGTCAGCACAGCTGCTCTAGACCCAGAGAACCAGGTCAGCAGAGCTTCTTTAGAGCCAGAGAAACCAGGTCAGCAGAGCTGCTGTAGAGCCAGAGAACCAGGTCAGCAGAGCTGCTCTAGAGCCTAAGAACCAAGTCAGCAGAGCTGCTCTAGAGTTAGAGAGACCAGGTCAACAGAGCTGCTGTAGAGCCAGAGAAACCAGGTCAGCAGAGCTACTTTAGAGGGAGAGAACCAGATCAGCAGAACTGCTTTAGAGGGAGAGAACCAGGTCAGCAGAGCTGCTCTAGAGCCTAAGAACCAGGTCAGCACGGCTGCTCTAGAGCCAGAGAACCAGGTCAGCAGAGCTGCTTTAGAGCCAGAGAACCAGGTCAGCAGAGCTGTCTAGAGCCAGAGAACCAAGTCAGCAGAACTGCTTTAGAGCCAGAGAACCAGGTCAGCAGAGCTGCTTTAGAGCCAGAGAACTAGGTCAGCAGAGCTGCTCTAGAGGCAGATAACCAGGTCAGCAGAGCTGCTCTAGAGGCAGAGAACCAGGTCAGCAGAGCTGCTGTAGAGTCAGAGAAACCAGGTCAGCAGAGCTGCTTTAGAGGGAGAGAACCAGGTAAGCAGAACTGCTCTAGAGGCAGAGAACCAGGTCAGCAGAACTGCTCTAGAGCCAGAGGACCAGGACAGCCGAGCTGCTGTAGAGCCAGAGAACCAGGTCAGCAGAGCTGCTCTAGAGCCTAAGAACCAAGTCAGCAAAGCTGCTCTAGAGTTAAAGAACCAGGTCAGCAGAGTTGCTGTAGAGCCAGAGAAACCAGGTCAGCAGAGCTGCTTTAGAGGGAGAGAACCAGATCAGCAGAGCTGCTTTAGAGGGAGAGAACCAGGTCAGCAGAGCTGCTTTAGAGCCAGAGAACCAGGTCAGCAGAGCTGCTTTAGAGCCAGAGAACCAGGTCAACAGAGCTGCTCTAGCAGCAGAGAACCAGGTCAGCAGAGCTGCTGTAGAGGCAGAGAACTAGGTCAGCAGAGCTGCTTTAGAGCCAGAGAACCAGGTCAGCAGAGCTGCTTTAGAGGGAGAGAACAAGGTCAGCAGAGCTGCTTTAGAGCCAGAGAACTAGGTAGCCTATACCACTGTAAAGGGTGCAAGCACACCCTTACCCAGGCTGCAGTAGCAGACCTGTGGTGCCATTTTGGAGTGCTTCCACGGGGTGGCATAATATATGCTGCAGCCCCTGGTAGGCCTCTGAGGTACCTATGCCCTAGGTACATAGTATACCATATACTAGGGGCTTATAAGGCACTCCAGAATCCAATTAGATATGTACCTAATGTACATGGAAATGCGTCGTTGTTGGGAGAGCTGGGTGTTGCAGGACTATATGCCCCAGAGGACTGAGGGGCTGCCTCGCCTGTTTCCAGCTTCTGTCACCACCCACAGCGCCTACTTATCCACCTAGCGCTTCCGGCTTTGCGGGAAACGCGTCGTTGGGAGAGCCAGGTGTTGTAGGACTACATGCCACAGAGGACTGAGGGGCTGCCTCACCTGTTTCCAGCTTCTGTCACCACCCCCAGCGCCTACTTATCCACCTAGCGCTTCCCGCTTCGCGGGAAACGCGTCGTTGTTGGGAGAGCCGGGTGTTGCAGGACTACATGCCCCAGAGGACTGAGGGGCTGCCTCACCTGTTTCCAGCTTCTGTCACCACCCCCAGCGCCTACTTATCCACCTAGCGCTTCCCGCTTCGTGGGAAAAGCGTCGTTGTTGGGAGAGCCGGGTGTTGCAGGACTACATGCCCCAGAGGACTAAGGGGCTGCCACACCTGTTTCCAGCTTCTGTCACCACCCCCAGCGCCTACTTATCTACCTAGCGCTTCCCGCTTCGTGGGAAACGCGTCGTTGTTGGGAGAGCCGGGTGTTGCAGGACCACATGCCCCAGAGGACTGAGGGGCTGCCTCACCTGTTTCCAGCTTCTGTCACCACCCCCAGCGCCTACTTATCCACCTAGCGCTTCCCGCTTCGCGGGAAACGCGTCGTTGTTGGGAGAGCCGGGTGTTGCAGGACTACATGCCCCAGAGGACTGAGGGGCTGCCTCACCTGTTTCCAGCTTCTGTCACCACCCCCAGCGCCTACTTATCCACCTAGCGCTTCCCGCTTCGCGGGAAACGCATCGTTGTTGGGAGAGCCGGGTGTTGCAGGACTACATGCCCCAGAGGACTGAGGGGCTGCCTCACCTGTGTCCAGCTTCTGTCACCACCCCCAGTGCTATTTAATCAGCAGGGCGTTCCGCTATGCGGTACGCGTGCGGTCGGGCCGGACGAAGCCCGGACAAAGGGCGGGCCGTCTGTGGCCGTCGGGGGCTGGAGGAGGCTGGGCTGAGGCACCCCCCTTGGTCGGTCTATGGACTTTGATGGGGAGTAGGGTGTACTAAGAAGGTAGTTTGAGTGCGTTGCGTGACTATCTTCCCTACTGCTTGGATTTCTTTATTGTCCCGCTAGGGTATTGCTGCAACCTCCAACCTGATGGGTAAAAGAAAGTTTATTGAAAGTCAAGGGGAAGGAGGGGAAAGTAGCACTCTGTCTAAATTGCGTAAAAGTAAGAAAACTCGACGAGTAGCTAAGCAGCCCGATCCGGAGGGGGCTTTGGAACGTATTGGTTTATTGGTTGGGGAGTGTGAGGCTATTCTGGGGTCTGAACAGTTAGTGGTGGTAGATGGAGAGGTAGCTGATGTGTCCCCAGCTGATCCGGGGTGTGTTAATTCTATTTCATCCCCCACTGTCCCGGCCATGTTCCTCACTAAACCTAAAAGAAGAGCTTGTAGGCGGGCCGGTAGAGCGGGGGCGGGTGATGTCCTGGTCAGAGGGGATGACTTATTACCGATCACTGAAAATGTAATAGGGGATACTGTACCCGCTGTTTTGTGTTCTAATAGGTTCTCCCCCTTGATGAATCAGCTGGGAGAGAACAGTGTGGGAATGGCTGGTCCCTTGATGCCTTCTCCAATAGCTCCCTTAGGTAGTACTGCCAAGATTTATGATAACTCTTTACAAGATCTAATAAAAGTGGTCCACTCGTTGAGGGAGGAAATTGGCTCACTGAAGGCAGTGATAGAGACTTTGTCTATTAAAGTAGGGAAGTGTCCAGCTGATCCTCGTCCTCCCTTTTGTAACCCTAAGGTGATTTCTTCTTTTGCCCCAGTAAATCCATTAGACAGCCAGGTTACTCTCTTGGGGCTCCCCAAATCTAGTGCCCAAGGTAATGCTGTGATAACATATAGTGATGTGGTAAAGGTGGGTAAAAGTCGTATCTTGGGCTGCCCAATAGGTATCCCTGTGGGTACTGTGCAGGACACATCGAAATGCAAGAGGAGGGTGGGTGTGGGACGGGACCCCGCCACTCATGTTCTCGGAGCTTTGGAGGGTTGGGGAGCTCGCGAGGATCATTCCATGGGTATTACCACTAAATGCTCCAACAAAATATATATGACTAACGTCCCAAAACTGCCATATAATCGTGGCCACGAGAATCCCGACTCGTTGACAAATAAGGCGATTCACTGGTTAAGGTATGTCAGGGGTTGCCGCTCAGTAATTAGAGAGGATATTATTGGAGCTACCAGACTTACCTCACCTAGGGTACCTGTTATTGCATTGAACTAACCCTAAAAAGTAATGCCCTCGCAGAATATCTTTTTGCCTTGGAGTTCAGGTCTAGCTCCCCTGAGGGCTCTTCTATCCAATTAAGGAAATATATTTTGTATGACCTAGGGGGATCGAAGTGTGATCAACTGAGTGATGGAAAGGAGGGTGGATCATCCTTGGAAAGTATTGACTGACTAGGTAGTGTGGGGGGCACAGGTTCCTGGGACCCTAGAGAGGGGTGGATGGATAATGAGCATCACGTGCCTATGATGGGTGGCCCTTGCATTGGCCCCTGTACTACCCTGTGTGGTCGGCAGGTCGGCAGGGAACGAGCATGAGGCACTCTTGATAGGGGTTGATGGATAATGAGAATCACGTGCCTATGTTGGGTAGCCCTTGCATTGGCCCCTGTACTACCCCTGTCCATCAAGTGGATAAAGATTTTAATAACTATCTTTTTACCACTGTCCCAGAGACAAGTTTGGGGTCTGTCTCATCCAATAATAGCCCAACCCCTGAATTCCAAGTTACTATCCCTGGTATCAATTGTCCTCCCTTGGTTGGAGGTTCTTTATTCTCGTGGAATATTGCTGGATTAAATGCTAAACTGTCCATTATGGACTGGGATGCATTTATTAATAAAAATTATATATGCCTATTCCAGGAGACTTGGCTTTTAGAACCACGTTTTTGCGTGGGCTATTTAAATTTCCATATTCCGGCCATAAAAGGGACCCATGGGCGACCATCTGGGGGTTTAACCATTTGGCTGAGACAAGAACTATGTTTAAATAGCAAGTCTCTCCCGACTGGGAATAGAGATATCCAATTGTTAAGGTTAGAGCTTGGATCCGTACGCACAATTGACATATATAATGTGTACGTAAGGGGCTCTAGAGGTGCAAAATCTCCAGTTTTAGACGAACTAATGAGCCTGTTTGATCTTTACTCAGCCGATACCTTTATTATTGTCGCAGGTGATTTTAATGTAACATTTGAACCGCTTGTACAACCCGAGTGGGATACCCATGACAATGAAGAGTCACATTGGGGCGTCCCCCCTCTAGAATTGCTTCCCATAAAAAGGTGGCCAGAAGTAGTAATACAGATTAACTCTCTGTGCATGGAGAAGGGCTTGAGGGCCCTGAATGGTAGGATGCCCAGTGACCGTGAGGGTGCCCATACATTTATCAATGGTCAAAGTAAGAGTCGAATCGATTACATCCTTGCCGATATGAAATTATGGCACTCTCTTGTCGATATGAATATATTAGCCCTTCCAGAGAGTGACCATAACCCCCTTTGTTTAACCCATAGGTGGTGGAAGACAGATTGTGGCCCCCTAGTGGCAAGGGAGACGTGTACTTTAGATGTTGTGCCATCTAATGATATGCGACGGCTGAGGTGGTCCCGCTTAATGGAGAACCCTACTGCCCTGCTAAGTATTCTAGCAGAGGTTGACGGTTCTATACTTTTTTGTCAGTCTGAAATCTTATTTTGTAATAAAAACTGAAACCCGATCCAAGAGCTGTTCAACAATATTTGGCGAATTCAAAAAATCTCTAACGAAATCGATTAGACCCGTGCTCCAGGTTTATAGTGCCAAAGCTGTAAGTGCAGCACTCTATGGTGCCGAACTGTGGGGATACGAGAACTTGTCTTCCTTAACCATCTCGGAAAACAAGTTTCTGCGTAGTATCACTTCTCTCCCACAAAGCACGCCCATAGTTCCCCTAAGACATGACCTGGGAAAGAATCCCATTGCAGATACAGCTAGATTACGTCCCATCCTCTATTGGCGTAGAATGTGGACAACCCCGGCATTAGCCCAGTATGCAGAGGGCTTTCTTGATGTAATGTCCTTGGTTGGTTCCTTTAATATTGGATGGTTCAAAGAACTTAGAAGATCTCTTGCGGCTCTGGGAATGAGTGATCTCTGGGAGAATCCCTCGGGTGTCTCTTTCCCATCAAAAACATTGTTGAAGGAGAAATATTGGGAGCTGGTTAACGCTAAGGTATTGTCAGATAGTAACTCCCTTTCTCTATCTGATGTTTTTTTTAACATAAAACCCGCTCCAAGATTAGAATTCTTCTGGGATCTTGTTACGAAAGTACTAGACAGGAAATTATATTTCCAGATGCAGGTGGGATCGCTGCCTCTAAGATCATTCACTGCTCGGTGGGACATTAATAGTAATAACCTATGCTCTGTTTGTAAGTCCCACGAAGAAACAATTGCCCATATGTTTTTTGCATGCCCTGCCTATTTGGTTCCGAGGCGTGTTTGGTTGAGACCTATTTGCAAATTATTGGGCACTAGACAAAGTGGTGAAGCAGGAAGAATTCTCCGTACTAGTACTGACCCGGTCATTGTTGTGGCTGTGGCTAAATTCCTGGGGTGGGCATGGATTATAAGAAACCAGAGTATCCGCCAGTAAGGTGCCAGTTGTGCCAGATGTTTCCCTTCACGATCTACTTCGAAACTGTATAGCTTTGTATGTATTTTAACTTTTGTACACATTTTTATGAGGGCCTCTCCTACAACTGACACTGACTGACACTGACTGACTAACAATGCCTGACTGACACTGACTGACACTGACTGACTGACACTGACTGACTAATACTGACTGACTGACACTGACTGACACTGACTGACTGACACTGACTGATACTGACTGACTGACTGACACTGACTGACTAATACTGACTGACTGACACTGACTGACTGACATCGACTGACCCTGACTGACTGATACTGACTGACTGACTGACTGACACTGACTGACTGACTGACACTGACACTGACTGACACTGACTGACTGACACTGTCTGACTGACTGACTGACACTGACTGACTGACTAACAGATAGACTGACACTGACTGACACTGACTGAAACTTACTGACACTGACTGACACTGACTGACTGACTGACATTGACTGACTGACACTGACTGGCTGACACTGACTGACACTGACTGACTGACACTGACTGAATGACACTGACTGACACTGACTGACACTGACTGACTGACACTGACTGACTGACACTGACTGATACTGACTGACTGACACTGACTGACTGACACTGACTGACACTGACTAACTAATACTGACTGACTGACACTGACTGACTGACATTGACTGACCCTGACTGACTGATACTGACTGACTGACTGACACTGACTGACTGACTGACACTGACACTGACTGACACTGACTGACTGACACTGTCTGACTGACTAACAGATAGACTGACACTGACTGAAACTTACTGACACTGACTGACTGACAATGACTGACTGACATTGACTGACTGACACTGACTGGCTGACACTGACTGACACTGACTGACTGACACTGACTGACTGACACTGACTGACACTGACTGACCAACACTGACACTGACTCACTGACTGACTGACACTGACTTACTGACACTGACTGACACTGACTGACTGACTGACACTGACTGACTGACACTGACTGAATGACACTGACTGACAGTGGCTGACACTGACTGACTGACAATGGCTGACTGACACTGACGGACTGACTGACTGACACTGACTGACTGACACTGACTGACACTGACTGACACTGACTGACTGACACTGACTGAAACTGACTGAAACTGACTGACTGAAACTGACTGACTGACACTGACTGACACTGACTGACACTGACTGACACTGACTAACATTAGGTCTCGCCTTTCGTTAAGTTAAAGCCATTTGCTTTGCTATACAATACCATTAGCAAAGCAAATGGCTTTATCTTAATCAAAAGCGCGACCTATTGCATTTTCAATCCTTGTTTTTTGCTGAGGCTGCACAGCATCAGCACGGCCATTATCAAAGCAAACACGTAATCAAGGAGAAGCTGTTGACTTTGTCAAAGGCTGTTATTGTGCCCTGGTGTCAAGGTGTCAGGGTGCGTGTGTGAGTAGTGTGACGAGCGGGGCGTGGCAAGCGAGGGGTGGGGGCAAGGAAGAGAGCGTGTACTATGGACGGTGCGGGGTCTCGGTGGTCGCAGAGGTGGAGGGCAGCACCCCCGACAGGGCGCATTCAGCACCACGCGTCAGGCCTCGCCATGGCTGTGGAAGCGCTATATACAGACATCAGTAGGAGCTGGGGTGAACGCTACCTAGAGGTCTGGGGAAGGGAGGAGACCCTGCTCACAGGGAAACTCTGCACCCCACACCTAGTGGAGGGCTCCCCATTTCATCTTTAGAACAGACACTTGGACCCTTGCCAGGGGGTTTTGGTGTTTTTGGATGTTCAAGGCCGCCTCTGCTCTTTAGTGCCGGCTCCAGATGGCCGCGGAGGATCCGGAGGTGCATGAACAGAGACGTGGGCCATTAACTAAAGAAGGGGGGAGGAGCGCGGGGCTAATTAGAGGCAATGCGGTGGTGGGGGGCACCAGCACTGTGCACAGAGGGGGAGGGAGCCCACGGAGCACCAGTGCCCCCCGTTCCCCCACCCAGGGGTGTCCACGGCACTGGTCCTGTTCACTGCAGTACATTTATTCATTTATAACACACACCATTGTCCCCGGGCGGGGCCCCTATGAGGTGCCTGTAGTCCCTGAGCTTGGCCCCTATGCGGCACCAGGAGTCCCTAGACGGGGCCCCTATGAGGTGCCTGAAGTCCCTGGACGGGGCCCCTAAGAGGTGCCTGGTGTCCCTGGACTGGACCCCTTTGAGGTGCCTTGAGTCCCTGTGCAGGGCCCCTATGAGATGCCCAGAGACCCTGAGACGGCCCCTACGAGGTGCCTGGAATCCCCTAAGAGGTCCCTGGAGTCTTTGGACGCGGCTCCAATGCGACTCTTGGAGTCCCTGGGCGCAGACCCTATGAGGTTCCTGGAGTCCCTGGACAGGGCCCCTACGAGGTGCCTGAAGTCCCTCAACGGGGCCCCTAAGAGGTGCCTGGAGTCCCTGGATAGGGCCCTGGACGGGGCCCCTATGATGTGCCTGGAGTCCTTGGGCGAGGCGCCTATCAGGTGCCTGGTGTCCATGGACGGGGCCCCTATCAGGTGCCTGGAGTTCCTGGGTGTGGCCCCTATGAGGTGCCTGAAGTCCCTGGATGGGCCCCTATGAGGTGCCTGGAGTCCCTTTGTGGGGCCCCTATGAGGTGCCTGAAGTCCCTGGGCATGGACCGTATCAGGTGCCTGGAGTCCCTGGGCGCGGCCCCTATGAGGTGCCTGAAGTCCCTGGACGGGGCTCCTATGAGGTGCCTGGAGTCCCAGGGCAGGACCCCTTATGAGGTGCCTGGAGTCCCTGGACTGGGCCCCTATGAGGTGCCTGGAGTCCCTGGGTGCGGCCCCTATGAGTCCCTGGGTGCAGCCCCTATCAGGTGCCTGAAGTCTGTTTGCACGACCCATATGAGATGCCTGGAGTCCCTGGACGGAGCCCCTAAGAGGTGCCGGGAGTCCCTGACACGGCCCAAATGAGGAGCCTAGAGTCCCTGGGCGCAGCCCCTATGAGGTGTCTGGAGTCCCTGGGTGTAGCACCTATGAGGTGCCTGGAGTCCCTGGATGGGGCCCTTAAGAGGTGCCTGGATTCCCTGGACGGGCCCCTATGAGGTGCCTGGAGTCCATGGCCCCTATCAGGGGCCTGGAGTCCATGGACGGTGCCCCTAAGAGGTGCTGGGAGTCCCTGGACAGGGCCCCTATGAGGTGCCTGGAGTTCCTGGGAGTGGCTCTTATGAGGTGCCTCGAGTCCCTGGGCGCGGCCTCTATGAGGGGCCTGGAGTCCCCGGGTCCAGGCCCTATCAGGTGCCTGGAGTCCATGGGCCGGGCCCCTATGAGTGGGCCTGGAGTTCATTGGCGTGTTCCTTATGAGGTGCCTGGAGTCCTTGGATGGGCCCCTATGAGGTGCCTGAAGTCCATGGCCCCTATTAGGCGCCTGGAATTCATGGACGGGGCTCCTAAGAGGTGCTGGAAGTACCCGGACGGGGCCCTATGAGGTGCCTGGAGTCCCTGGATAGGGCCCTGGACGGGGCCCCTATGATGTGCCTGGAGTCCTTGGGCGAGGCGCCTATCAGGTGCCTGGTGTCCATGGACGGGGCCCCTATCAGGTGCCTGGAGTTCCTGGGTGTGGCCCCTATGAGGTGCCTCGAGTCCCTGGGCGCGGCCTCTATGAGGGGCCTGGAGTCCCCGGGTCCAGGCCCTATCAGGTGTCTGGAGTCCATGGGCCGGGCCCCTATGAGTGTGCCTGGAGTTCATTGGCGTGTTCCTTATGAGGTGCCTGGAGTCCTTGGATGGGCCCCTATGAGGTGCCTGAAGTCCATGGCCCCTATTAGGCGCCTGGAATCCATGGACGGGGCTCCTAAGAGGTGCTGGAAGTACCCGGACGGGGCCCTATGAGGTGCCTGGAGTTCCTGGAAGTGGCTCTTATGAGGTGTCTGGAGTCCCTGGGCGCGGCTTCTATGAGGTGCCTGGTGTCCCCGGGTCCAGGCCCTATCAGGTGCCTGGAGTCCATAGGCTGGGCCCCTATGAGGTGCCTGGGGTTCATGGGCGTGTTCCTTATGAGGTGCCTGGAGTCCCAGGATGGGCCCCTATGAGGTGATGGGAGTCCCCGGGTCCAGGCCCTATCAGATGCCTGGAGTCCATGGGCCGGGCCCCTATTAGGTGCCTGGAGTTCATGGGCGTGTTCATTATGGGGTGCCTGGAGTCCCAGGATGGGCCCCTATGAGGTGAAGGGAGTCCCTGGACGGGGCCCCTATGAGGTGCCTGGAGTTCCTGGGAGTGGCTCCTATTAGGTGCCTGTAGTTCCACAGCGCGGCCTCTATGAGATGCCTGGAGTCCCCGGGTCCAGGCCCTATGGGGTGCCTGGAGTCCCCGGGTGGGACCCCGATAAGGTGCCTAGAGTTCATAAGCGCATTCCTTATGAGGTGCCTGGAGTCCCTGGACGGGGCCCCTATGAGGTGCCTGGAGTCCATGGCCCCTATCAGGTGCCTGGAGTCCATGAACGGGGCCCCTAAGAGGTGCCGGGAGTCCATGGCCCCTATCAGGTGCCTGGAGTCCATGGACGGGGCCCCTAAGAGGTGCCGGGAGTCCCTGGACGGGGCCCCTGTGAGGTGCCTCGAGATCCTGGGTGCATTCCTTATGAGGTGCCTGGAGTCCCTGGGCGGGGCCCCAATGAGGTGTCAGGAGTCCCTGGACAGGGCCCCTATGAGGTGCCTGGAGTCCCTGGGTGCGGCCCCTATGAGTCCCTGGGTGCGGCCCCTAACAGGTGCCTGAAGTCCTTTTGCACGACCCACATGAGATGCCTGGAGTCCCTGGACGGAGCCCCTAAGAGGTGCCGGGAGTCCCTGACACGGCCCAAATGAGGCGCCTAGAGTCCCTGGGCGCAGCCCCTATGAGGTGTCTGGAGTCCCTGGGTGTAGCCCCTATGAGGTGCCTGGAGTCCCTGGACGGGGCCCTTAAGAGGTGCCTGGATTCCCTGGACGGGGCCCCTATGAGGAGCCTGGAGTCCATGGCCCCTATCAGGGGCCTGGAGTCCATGGACGATGCCCCTAAGAGGTGCTGGGAGTCCCTGGACAGGGCTCCTATGAGGTGCCTGGAGTTCCTGGGAGTGGCTCTTATGAGGTGCCTCGAGTCCCTGGGCGCGGCCTCTATGAGGTGCCTGGAGTCCCCGGGTCCAGGCCCTATCAGGTACCTGGAGTCCATGGGCCGGGCCCCTATGAGTGGGCCTGGAGTTCATGGGCGTGTTCCTTATGAGGTGCCTGGAGTCCCTGGATGGGCCCCTATGAGGTGCCTGGAGTCCACGGCCCCTATTAGGGGCCTGGAGTCCATGGACGGGGCCCCTAAGAGGTGCTGGAAGTACCTGGACGGGGCCCTATGAGGTGCCTGGAGTTCCTGGGAGTGGCTCTTATGAGGTGTCTGGAGTCCCTGGGCGCGGCCTCTATGAGGTGCCCGGAGTCCCCGGATCCAGGCCCTATCAGGTGCCTGGATTCCATGGGCCGGGCCCCTATGAGGTGCCTGGAGTTCAAGGGCGTTTTCCTTATGAGGTGCCTGGAGTCCCAGGATGGGCCCCTATGAGGTGACGGGAGTCCCAGGGTCCAGGCCCTATCAGGTGCCTGGAGTCCATGGGCCGGGCCCCTATGAGATGCTTGGAGTTCATGGGCGTGTTCATTTAGAGGTGCCTGGAGTCCCAGGATGGGCCCCTATGAGGTGACGGGAGTCCCTGGACGGGGCCCCTATGAGGTGCCTGGAGTTCCTGGGAGTGGCTCCTATTAGGTGCCTGTAGTTCCACGGCGCGGCCTCTATGAGATGCCTGGAGTCCCCGGGTCCAGGCCCTATGGGGTGCCTGGAGTCCCTGGGTGGGACCCCGATAAGGTGCCTAGAGTTCATAAGCGCGTTCCTTATGAGGTGACTGGAGTCCCTGGGTGGCCCCTAAGAGGTGCCTGCATTCCCTGGACGGAGCCCCTATGAGGTGTCTGGAGTCCATGGCCCCTATCAGGTGCCTGGAGTCCATGGACGGGGACCCTAAGAGGTGCCGGGAGTCCCTGGATGGGGCCCCTGTGAGGTGCCTGGTGTCCATGGCCCCTATCAGGTGCCTGGAGTCCATGGACGGGGCCCCTAAGAGGTGCCGGGAGTCCCTGGATGGGGCCCCTGTGAGGTGCCTCGAGATCCTGGGTGCATTCCTTATGAGGTGCCAGGAGTCCCTGGATGGGGCCCCTATGAGGTGCCTGGAGTTCCTGGGAGTGGCTCCTATGAGGTGCCTGGAGTCCTTGGGCGCGGCCTCTATGTGGTGCGTGGAGTCCCTGGGTCCAGGCCCAATGAGGTGCCCAGAGTCCCTGGGTGGGACCCACATAAGGTGCCTGTAGTTCATGGGCGCGTTCCTTATGAGGTGCCTGGAGTCCCTGGACGGGATCCCTATGAGGTGCCTGGAGTTCCTGGGAGTGGCTCCTATGAGGTGCCTGGAGTCCCTGGGCACAGCCTCTATGAGGTGCCTGGAGTCCCCGGGTCCAGGCCCTATGAGGTGCCCGGAGTCCCTGAGTGGGACCCCTATAAGGTGTCTGGAGTTCATGGGCGCGTTCCTTATGAGGTGCCGGGAGTCCCTGGACACGACCCAAATGAGGTGCCTAGAGTCCCTGGGCGCAGCCCCTATGAGGTGCCTGGAGTCCCTGGGTGTAGCCCCTATGAGATGCCTGGAGTCCCTGGACGGGGCCCCTAAGAGGTGCCTTGATTCCCTGGACGGGGCCCCTATGAGGTGCCTGGAGTCCATGGTCCCTATCAGGTGCCTGGAGTCCATGGACGCGACCCCTTGGAGGTGCCGGGATTCCCTGGCCGGGGCCCCTATGAGGTGCCTTGAGTTCCTGGGAGTGGCTCCTAGGAGGTGCCTGGAGTCCCTGGGTGCGGCCTCTATGAGGTACCTGGAGTCCCCAGGTCCAGGCCCTATGAGGTGCCCGGAGTCCCTGGGTGGGACCCCTATAAGGTGTCTGGAGTTCATAGGTGCGTTCCTTATGAGGTGCCTGGAGTCCCTGGGTGGCCCCCTATGAGGTACTTGGAGTCCCTGGGCGTGACCCAATGAGGTGCTTGAACTCCCAGTGTGGGGCCCCTATGAGGAGCCAGGAGTCCCTGGACAGGGTCTCTATGAGGTACCCAGAGTCCCTGGACTGGGCCCCTATGAGGCGCCTGGATTTCCTGGATGGGTCCTCTATAAGGTGCTTGGAGTCCCTGTGCGCTGCCCCTATGAGGTCCCTGGGCAAGGCTCCCATGAGGTGCCTGGAGTCCCTGGGCGTGGCCCCTATGAGGTATCTGCAGTCCCTGGGTGGGAACCCTATGAGGTGCCTGGAGTCCCTGGGCGGGGCCCCTAAGAGGTGCCTCGAGTCTCTGGGCGTGATCTCTATGAGGCGCCTGGAGTCCCTGGGCGGGGCCCCTTTGTGGTACCAGGAGTCCATGGATGGGGCCCCTAAGAGGTGTCAGGAGTCCCTGGACGGGGCCCCTATGAGGTGCCTGGAGTCCCCGGGTGCAGGCCCTATCAGGTGTCTGGAGTCCATGGGAGCAGCCCCTATCAGGTGCCTGGAGTCCCTGGGCGGGGCCTCTATGAGGTGCCTGGAGTCCCTGGGCGTGGCCCCTATCAGGTACCTTGAGTCCCTGGGCGGGGCCCCTATTTGGTACCTGGAGGCTCTGCTGGCGTCACTGAGACATGGAAGCTCTGGAGGCCCCCAGCCCCTACCCACCCCCTGGTGAAATGAAGCACCTGGGGGTGGTCATGGACCCCAGCCACCCCCTTGCACTGCAGGTTCTGTCCACACAGACTTTACGCAGCCTGTTTCCAGGGTCAGGATTCCTTAAGAGGCGGCAGCCACTGTGGCCTTGGTCCTGTGGGGCCATTAGACTCAGCCTTTCTCCAAAGACCCCACAGAATTCACAGGTCTGCCTTACTCCCCTCTAGACCTCCAAGCTCCCCACAGGCCGCCTCTGGCAAGACTCACCACTGGGCCTTCCATGGCAAGGGGCATAGCGCCCTTGGACTCAGACCTCACCCCACCCACCAGATAAGGACCCTTTGACCCAGACTGGTCCCACTGGTGACCAAATCTGGTCCCTCAGCCGACCATCTTTGGACCCTCAGCTGACCATCTTTGGACCCTCAGCTGACCATCTCTGGCCCCGCTGCGGACCATCCCAGACTTTGCTGCTGACTGGCCCTCTGCTGATCATCTCTGGCTCACTACTGACTGTCTCTGGACCCTCAGCTTACCTTCTCTGGGCCCTGCTGACCATCTCTTGCAGCTGCAGGTGCCAAGGGTTTGCGGATTCCTCTGGAGGGGACTGAGAAATCAGGCTAAATGGAGCTACATTTTGGGTATTTGGGGAGAAATGGGACAAAAGTGCTGCAGAAGAAAGCATCTGTTTTTTTCCCTGCAAATGGTATCAACAAAAGGGTTGTTGTGCTGAAATCACCATCTTCTCAGCTTTCAGGAACAGGCAGACTTTTGTCAGGAAACCAACATTTTCCACACAGTTTTGGCATTTTACTGGGACATAGCCTATTTTTCCAATCTTTTGAACTTTCAACCGCCTTCCAGTTAGTGGTAGAAATGGGTATGCATGCAATAATGGACCCCAGAAAGCTATAGGTTTCTGAAAAGTATACAAAATTCTGAATTCAGCAAGGGATCGTTTGTGGAGATCCTACAAGGTTTTCCTATAGAAATTAACAGTTGAAATAAAAGAATATTGAAATTTAGTTAAGAAAAACAGCCATTTGTGCCAACGATTTCACCTGTAACTTCTTGTAAGTATGGAAGATATTTTAAAGCAATATACCGTTACGTCTGCTGGACCCTTCTGGTTGCTGGGATATATTGGACTTGTGAATTTAGAGGGTATTTTTCAACATGACAATTGGTATAAATACCATTTTATGTTTCTGCTTCTCGCACTGCGAGAAAGCAGAAGGGTTTGGTTGCGGGCATCGAGGAGGAGTGGCTAGCCCAATGTTATGGGCACTGACTGTTTGGTCGGCCCCAGGGCCGACCAAACCAGTCATGCACACTCAGTCATGCACACTCTCCCGTTTTCTCCATGTAGGCTGCATGGAGAAAACAGCCTCCCCATAGACGCCTGTGAGGACAGCGTCTCAGCCAATCACAACGCTGTCATTCCAGTGTTGTGATTGGCTTAGGGGAGGGACGAGTGGCTGCCTGCTGCTGCTTCCTGTGAGGAGGATCGCGATGCGGGGCTAGACCGCTAACTGTAAGTTTTTATTTATTTTAAATTACCCCCCCACGCGCGAACCCCGCCCCCCCACCTGCGAGTCATGCCGGCAGTGACTGGATAAAAATGGTACCTCACTTGTGTGGGTAGGCCTAGTGCCTGCGACAGGAAACGTCCCAAAACGCAACATGAACACATCACATTTTTCCAGTGAACACTGACCCTTTTTTCACAATGTGCCTAGCTGTGGATTGTGGTCCCTAGCTTTGCTGGCACCTAGGGAAACCTAGCAAAACATGTACATTTTTAAAAACTAGACACTCAGGGGAATCTTGGATGGGGTGACTTGTGTGTCTCATCAGGTTCAGTTACCCAGAATCCCTTGCGTACCTCAAACTTGGGAAAATAAACACATTTTCCTCAGATTTCAGTGATGGAAAGTTCTGAAATCTGCAGGGAGCCACAAACTTCCACCCACCCTGCATTCCCCAAAGTCGGCTGATAAAAATGGTACCTCACTTGTGTGCATAGGCCTAGTGCCTGTGACAGGGAAGGGAAGGGCCCAAAACATATTGTGGAAACATTAAAATTACCTATCACAAAACTACCTGGTTTTACAAGGGGGGGCACCTGCGTTTTTGGTCCTGAGCTCGGTGGCCATCTAGGGAAACTTCCCAAACCCAGACATTTCTGAAAACTAGACACCCGGGGGAGTCCAGGTAGGTGTAGCTTACGTGGATCCCCCAATGTTTTCTTACCCAGAATCCACTGCAAACCTCAAGTTTAGCTTAAAAAATCACATTTTTCTCACGTTTCTGTGTGGGAAAGTTGTGGGATCACCAGGCCAACACAAATTTCTTACCACCCAGCATTAACTAAGGTATTCTGATACAAATGGTACCCCACTTGAGTGGGAGGGACAAGTAACCGTGACAGGGAAGGGCCCAAACATATTGTGAAGACATCAAAATTATGTATCACAAAATGACCTGGTTTGGCAAAGGGGGCACCTGCGCTTTTGGTCCGGTGCTCGGCGGCCATCTAGGTAAACCTACCAAACTCATATATTTCTGAAAATTAGACACCTGTGGGAGTCCAGGGAGGTGTGACTTGCGTGGATCCCCCAATGTTTTCCTACCCAGAATACCCTGCTAACCTCAAATTTAGCTAAAAAAAACATTTTCCTTACATTTCTCTCTGGGATCACCGCACCAGCACAAATTACCTACCACCCAGCGTTCTCCTTGGTCGCCCGATAAAAATGATACCTCACTTGTGTGGGTGTTCAATGCAGAATCACCTAAAAATGTATATATAAAAAAAAGCTTAGAGCTCACTGTGCTATCCTCTCAATCCCCATGTTTTTGGCCCTTCCCAGTCACAAGCCCTTCACCCACCCAAACTCGGGAGACTGAAGGGAATGCTGGGGTGTAGGAAATTTGTGCTGGTGCAGTGATCCCAGACAGAAATATGAGGAAAATGTGATTTATTTAGCTAAGTTTGAGGTTTGCAGGTGATTCTGGGTAAGAACCCATTGGGGGACCCACACAAGTCACACTTCCCTGAACTTTTGTGCGATACATTTAATGGGAGAGTACCGGTACTTCTCAGGTGCAAACAGGTACTCTGGGGTAGTGCATACCTCCACTGGTATATTTCTGCTCTCCAGCTCCATTGCCCTCTTACTCCTGGCTCAGACATGCTAATGAGAAGAATGACATTTGTGTTAAGGTGTCTCTGGCTTTCTGCGGTACGTCTGGTTCTCTAAAAAGACATGACATTTTCACAGGGTTGGTCTGAGGTGACAGGCATTTTTTAACGCATCTGGGTGTGTAGCTTTCTGGAATATTTTAAACAATTCCTAGTTTTGTTTTGGGACCTGAAATCATTGTGTCAAAAAGCAAGCTCCCTGTGCCTCTGGACTGCCCTGCGGTGAATGAGTCCTACGCAGAGCGAGCTCCCTGTGCCTGTGAACTGCCCTGCCGTGTACAAGCCCTGGGAAGAGCGAGCTCCCTGTGCCTCATGACTGGCCTGCCGCGTACATGTCCTGCGCAGAGCGAGCTCCCTGTGCCTTGTGACTGCCTTGTGGTGTACGAGCCCTGCGCAGAGTGTGCTCCCAGTGCCTCTGCACTACCCTGCAGTGTACAAACGCTGCGCAGAGTGAGCTCCCTGTGCCTCGGGACTGCCCTGCGGTGTACGAGCCCTGTGCAGAGCGAGCTCCCTGTGCCTCTGGACTGCCGTGCGTTGTAGAAGGCCTGCGCAGAAAGAACTGCCTGTGCCTCGGGACTGCCCTGTGCTCTAAGAGCCCTGTCCAGAGCGTGCACCCTGTGCCTCAGGACTGCCCTGCGGGGAACGAGCCCTGCGCAGAGCGAGCTCCCTGTGCCTCAGGACTCCCCTGCCATTACAAGTCCAGTGCAGAGCGAGCTCCCTGTGCCTCATGACTGCCCTGCCGCGTACATGTCCTGCGCAGAGCGAGCTCCCTGTGCCTTGTGACTGCCCTGTGGTGTATGAGCCCTGCGCAGAGCGAGCTCCCTGTGCCTCATGACTGCCCTGCCGCGTACATGTCCTGCGCAGAGCGAGCTCCCTGTGTCTTGTGACTGCCCTGTGGTGTACGAGCCCTGCGCAGAGTGTGCTTCCAGTGCCTCTGCACTACCCTGCAGTATACAATCTCTGCGCAGTGAGCTCCCTGTGCCTCGGGACTGCCCTGCGGTGTACGAGCCCTGCGCAGAGCGAGCTCCCTGTGCCTCTGGACTGCTGTGCGTTGTACAAGGCCTGCGCAGAACGAACTGCCTGTGCCTCGGGTCTGCCCTGTGCTGTAAGAGCCCTGTCCAGAGCGTGCACCCTGTGCCTCAGGACAGCCCTGCGGGGAACGAGCCCTGCGCAGACCGAGCTTCCTGTGCCTCAGGACTCCCCTGCCATATACAAGTCCAGCGCAGAGCGAGCTCCCTGTGCCTCCGGACTGCCCTGCGGTGTACGAGCCCTGCGCAGAGCGAGCTCCCTGTGCTTTGGGACTGCCGTGCGTTGTACAAGCCCTGCGCAGAACGAACTGGCTGTGCCTCAGGACTGCCCTGCGGGGAACGAGCCCTGCCCAGAGCGTGCACCCTGTGCCTCAGGACTCCCCTACCATATACAAGTCCAGCGCAGAGCGAGCTCCCTGTGCCTCGGGACTGCCCTGCGGTGTACGAGTACTGCGCAGAGCGAGATCCCTGTACCTCGGGACTGCCCTGCCATGTACAAGTTGTAGGAAGGTGGAATCTAACTGCATGGTTGCCCCCACTTTTTTCCTGGTGTTTTGCCAAAAAGAGCCAGGAACATTCCTTCCAGATCATAGTTCAATAAAGACTTAAACTCAGAAAGAAGATAACTAAGAGCGGCAGGAAGACTGTGGCAAAACAACCCATCCACAATCCTACGAGCTAGACTCAAAGCAGTAAGAGGGAGATACAAAAAACACATAAAAAATTAAAAAACTTACTTATTTTGCAACACCCTGGACAAAGCAAAGAACAGACCTTAGGAACTATTCAGCCTCATCAAGCAACAAACCTCCAAACCCCCTATGACACACGTTATGGCCTCCAAAGACCTATGTCACAACTTTGCCAATTTCTTCAATCACAAAATCTCCAAGATAGAACTCTCCTTGGACGTACGAAGCAGTCCCCACGACAGTAAATCACCCAAGCACCCTCCTAACTTATGGAAATCTTTCAACCCCATCTCCGAAGCAGAGGTCATCAAAATAATCTCCAACACCAAACCCTCAGCACATGTCATGGATCCCTTACCTGCCCAACTGGCCAAAAAGCTCAAACTATGCCTAACCCGCACTGGCTTAAGATTATAAACAGCTCCTTGAGTACTGGAGTCATGCCCGACTGTCTCAAAATCGGCCAAGTCACTCCTCTTCTGAAAAAACCTGGCTCTGACACAAACGATCTGAACAACTTCAGACCCTTCTCTAACCTCCCTCTCCTAGCAAAAATTCTGGAAAGATACGTTCTCCTCCAACTCACACAACACCTAGACAGCACCAACCTTCTTGATCCTCATCAATCGGGGTTCAGAAAAGGGTACAGCACAGAGTCAGCGATTCTAAATGTAATAGACGATATGCACAAATCTCTGGATAAGGGCCAATGCTGCCTACTCATACTCTTGGATCTATCGGCAGCCTTCGACACGGTTGACCACAAACTACTCATCAAAGCACTTCAAGAAAGGGTGGGAGCAGAGGAGGTGGTCCTACAGTGGTTCACCTCTTTCCTACAGAACCGCATCCAAAGTATAAAAATCAAGAACTTCTCATCTAACCCACTCCCTGTATGTAGGTGTGTCCCCCAAGGATCAGCACTCTCTCAACAACTTTTCAACATCTATATGGAGCCCCTTACCTCCATACTCAAAAAAACCAACAGTCCCTTCCACCTCTATACAGACGACACCCAAATCTATCTGGAAACCTCCTCCATCGATGACATCCAGAGACTGAACGCCACTCTACTAGAAGTCCAGCGCTGGCTCTCACGCAACCACTTAAAACTAAATCAGGACAAGACGGTAATCCTCCTCATCTCCAACAAAGAGGAGAACCCCCAAATCACAGAATGGATAAAAGCCATTGAGGTTCTCAACCACATCCTCACCCTAGCTGATTCTGCGAAATCGTTGGGAATCACTCTGGACCCCAAACTAGACATGAACAAACACATCAAAAACACAGCAAAGAGCGTCTTTCTCAACCTTAAACTACTCAACAAAATAAAACCCTTCATCCCTCCGAGTGACCTCAAACAAGCTACACAATCTGTGGTACTGTCCAGACTGGACTACGGGATTGCAACACTCACAGGAGCAGCAAAATCCCATCTTGTTCCACTCAGATCAACTCTGAACGCAGCAGCCAGAATGGTCACCGGAGTAAAGAAATATGATCACATCTCGCCTGCACTCAGTGAGCTAAAATGGCTTCCTGTGGCAATGCGTGCCAGCTTCAGAACCGCCTGCCTCATGCACACAGTGTTGCACACAGGGAAACCCGCCTACCTGGCTGCTAAACTCCAGAAGGCGGTCAGTCAAGAACCCTAAGCAGTAGAAACACTCTACTCCTTATCCCCCTGAAATCTCGCAGACAAAAAAACGCATCTCGATCCTTTGCAGGAAGTGCGCCGAAAATGTGGAACTCTCATCCAGTCCATAGCAGGACTAACCCCTCGTACATAAAATTCAAAAGGCAACTCAAGGACCTCCTCCTCAACCGATCTCTCCCAAATGGATAGCTACAAACCAGTCGCCGAAGACAAACCCTAGTAGCACATGGACACTTTGTCATCAATGACCTCTACCTCACTCTCCGCATGACTAACTCCCACCCCCCCCTCACCGGTCGACCCCTTCGTGAGTCACTGGGTTCTCTACGTCTACCTTAGCGAGGCGTCATATGCTCCCTGTACATTCTACTACGATAACTCTCTTCACGAGCGACATTTTGCACTCCATGTCGATACGATGCAATGCGTCTTGGGACATTGTATATACTAAATTGCTTAATGTATCCTACGAGTGATTTATGTTGTAAAGCGCTCCGATACCTTCAGGTCTGGCTAGCGCTATATAAAACTAATAATAAATACATAAATTAAAATAAATAATGAGAATATTGGTAAATATGATATCAGTGACTGCCATGCTGCACATGCTCACACTCATGAGCGTGTATCGTTGCTGTCGGATTCTTCCCATCAATCCCCCCATCAACCCTGAGTCAGAGATACGTGGTCATACAGGCGCTGCGACCCAAACTCAAGCCTACCGATGGACAGGTCACAGGTGGGGTTACACTCAGCCGAAGACAAACGTGCAACCAGGGGAAACCCTGATCGATCCCACAGCTAGGGAGTCACACCACAAACAGGACCGAGGAGATTGGCTCCAATAAAACACCTTTGGCCAAAGGCGCACGTTCCCAAAATACCACAAATCTAGATGCCACATGTAGTTAGGAACCCTCAGAGAATCAGGACACGACATGCACACCGCACGAGGTGATCACGCGCCCACCACACCGGACATCTGGACACACACACTGACCCATGCTAGCTCTCTCTGAGGCCGAGAGCCATGTGTGTCCCCCTTACCAGATGTTTGTTCTCAGTATTTATGACTATGATGCCTTTCAAGGAATGTCAAAGTGTTCTATTGTACCCACAAGATGTATATATATGCGGCCCAAACTTCTGTACTCCGAGACTGTCTTCACACGTGCCTCTGTCGATGCTCTCCCAACGCTGTGTTTAATTAAACCAACTTGTTCCCGTTTTGCCGAATGCCTCTTGTCTTGTCATTTATTCAAGGTAAAATCATATTTGAGCAACAATGACATGAAATGAGGTGACGTGAAATGACGGGACATAGCAAAACATGACATAGCATGATATGAAACATGACAAAGCAAAGCATGACTTGACATGAAATAACAAAACATGGCGCAATAGATAAAAACATGACATAACCACGATTACCTAGCATGATATGACAAACATAACATGAGATGGCATGATGTTACATGACGGGATCTTATACGAGGATGGTGTGCTTCTGCCCGACGACTCTGTACGTGAGCGTTATGAGCTGCCGTGCGGGGATTACTTGCTTCACTCGGCTCTGGTGTCGGCCATTCAGCATCGGTGGCGGAGCGGGTTACCGGAGCCACAGACCTCCATATCTTGCCAGTATGTGGTATTGGCGACGGGCACACTCAAGGCGGTCACGTGTTTATATCGGCGGATGACGACGGAACGACTGACCCCTCTTGACGGGTTAAAGCAGCGCTGGGAGGAGGATATTGACAGGGAAATTCCTGATAGGGTGTGGGCCGAATTGCTAGAGCGCCCTTGGAAATGTTCTAGGAATGCTCGCTTTCAGCAGATTCAATTCTTTATTTTGCACCGGGCTTATCTTACCCCAGCCAAGATTCAGAGTTATTTCCATACTCTCGCGGCGTCCTGCCCTCGCTGTCGGGCGGAGGGTGCCGACCTCTGCCACATGCTGTGGGGTTGCCCCCAGGTTAGGGACTACTGGAGGGGGGTGTGGACATTGCTATGCACTATCACGGACAGGGAGATTGACTTTGGTATCAGCCCGAGCTTATTACATTGGTTCCCCCACACCTCCAGGAATAAACTGACTAGTAAATTTATTGACCTGGGGCTGGTACTAGCCAAGCGGGAAATAACGGCTAACTGGAAGTTGCAACGGGGACCACGATTGCAGAAGTGGAGGGCGGAATTTACTAGGTGGGCAGACTGTGAGGCGGTCCATCGAACGCAGTCGGCTGCCCGGGCGCATAGTGACAGGGCAATGGAGTCGGCCCGAGCTTGGGGTGCGCTGGTGGAACTACTGAAAGTTGCTGACCCTGTTGAGGATGAGGCCTCTGAGGCAGAGGTCGGGCAGGTCCCGGCCTCTCCTGCATCTGCATAGGGTAGAGCGTTGAGATTGGGACATAGCACAACTGGGTGGTCGGTGGTCCTGGATTGGGACGGTCAGAGATGTAGAGTCCACGACTTGAATGTATTACCATGTATCCTGTCAAGCAGTCATGCCGGAGGGGGGGGTGGGTGTAGGGGGGGTGGTCGGGGGGAGGGTCGTAGCAGGGGGTGGTTGTTTGAAGTTTGAATTTTGTTTGGCTGCTCCAATTTCATGGGGGTACCTTCTGAGTGGAGACCCCGCGCCCTGCGAGTATATGATATGCCTACGGGGGTACGCCGGGTGGCGGGCCTCTAAGGGTTCTCCTGCAGGGTAGCTGGGGGGGAGGGCAACGATTTACCCCATGTACTGTGGACTCATAACTGGGAAATTTATGCGATGGGGATTGTATATTGACATGCCCAGGTGGGGGATAGTCGTTGATTGTACTGCTTTCCGAGTGTTTAAATGCCAATAAAAATATTTAACAAAAAAAAATGATGTTACATGACGAGATCCAGTGACGTGGACTCTCTTGCATGAAGGGGCCGCGCATGGAGAGCTGCGGTGACTCATTGGGGCCACCAAGCGGCGCTGGAGCTCGCTGTGTCATCACAACCTGTGTATCGGGATGGAGAACCCTCACCCCCTGGCTCGGTTGGAGGGGTGGGGGGTTGTCAAGCTGTTTGTTGGTTTTCTCTTTCCCATGATCACATGTGGAGTTTGTGGTTCCTTTCTTCGGACAATGCTCTGTCCATGTGTAAGTGTGATTCTTGTGTCAAGAGGGTTGTGATGTCACGGGTAAAGACCAGGCCAAGGGCGTGACGCGTAGAGTGTGTATTTTCTCAAGTGTGTATTTTCTCGCGATAATTTGGTTCAGCTGCTTTGTTTCCTTGATCCTTTTTGCAGCGCCTCCTAGCGCCCAATGGCACCGGAGTCTTCTTCAAGTGCTACATGAGTGAATGAATGCCTGTCTCAAAGTCTGTTCACCAGGGACCTGTTCCTGAGCCCCCCAGGGGAGCCTTCGACATCGGTGGAGTTGGGGGATGCTGCCTGGTGCAGGAGGTTACCACCTTCCACCCTAGAGTCCACAAAGCGCCTACACGACACTTCCTGCAGCCATCACCCCTCTGTCCCCGTCAATGTGGCTTTAATGGGTCAATAAACGCATCAGTCTGGATCCCTCGAGGTTGTAGTAACGCGAGAGACGATGGGGCAGCCCACGCCTCTCGCTATAATAGGGGGAAGGTTTGTCAGCAAACACCCCCATATATGAGTCAGTATAACTGGGCTTGACGGAGGTCGAGACCACGTGATTAAAAGTAATAAAAAGCCCAGGGCTCTGGGCGGGGGTCAGTTCCTGACTACCAGTTAATACTACACCTGTGTGCTGCGTGCTTATTTGTGCTGTGGGCCCCGCGACCCACGATATTACACTGGCGACGGAGGTGGTGTGCCTCTGAACCCGCTGTGCCTCCTGCCTGCTAACGCTATGTACGCACCTGTTGCTGTGCAAGCCCCCGCTGGTCTACCGCGCTCAGCGCAAGTGTGTGTCGGAGTCCCTGTCCATTGCGGAGTCCTCGCAGCGGCCCCGCTGCAACATCGAAGAGCGCCTACAGCGACGTCCTCACAGGGAGGCGGAAAGCGCGTGTGCCGGTACCCCATGAGACGCATCTGGATGTGGTGAGTGCTCGCGTGCTCTCTGCTGCCCCCTCTGGCCGTGTGGTGTGTTGGAAAGGCGTTCGCCGGAGGGGGGTTCGATACCGGTCTTGCCCACCCCTTTGACCCACCTCTCCCAAGTAGGCCGAACCAGGCGCGCACACCCTGAGCTAACACTACGAACAGAGTGACACCACACGTATTCTTTGTAGGACGATAGGTTCTTTTATCGATGGTTTCAAGGGATCTTTATGATCCAAGGTGCAAGCAGTACAGCAGTGGCACAAGGTACCACAAATCGGTCGTGGGGAATGGGGGTAGCGGGACAGTCTTTAAAGATAGTGTCTCTGCGAAGTACCCTGCAGATAGCTCACAATCCTCGAGCTGGAGGGTGTCGTGTCTCTGGGCGATCTCTTACCGAGTCGTCCTCAAGGGGAGCGCCGCGAGTCTCTCAGCAGGCACAGGTGGTCGGAGTTCGGGAGCCGCGATTCCGTCAGCAAGGCTCAGATGGTTCAATAACTCGGGGCCGCGAGTCACTCAGCAGGCCCAGGTGGTTCAGTGTTCGGGAGCCGCCACCTCGTCAGCAGGGCTCAGATGGTTCAATAGCGAGAGGCCGCGAGTCACTCAGCAGGCCCAGGTGACTTCAGCGTTCAGGAGCCGCGACAGCGTCAGCAGGCTCGGATGGTTCCAGGTCTTCTCTGCATTCGTTCCCCCGGCACCCCTTGTTATACTCCGCTTGCTCTTTGAAGTCCGGAGTCCTCGCAGAGGGGGGACTGGGGTGACGGAGGGGGTTCGGCGGGATTTCCTGCCGCTCACTTCTTTGGTCTTTTCAGGTGGGTCTGGGAGGGACCCCAGACGCTCGGCAGGGGAGGCGCCTGCTCCCCAGGGGCCTGGTGGCCGATCGAGTCTTCCCGGGGAAGGCGACCCGAGGTGTGACTGGGCTGGCGCCTCGGGGTCTGGCTCGAGGGTTCCCGTTCCCTTGGTTGGACATGCGTGGTAGGGTGTCGAGTCTGTCAGGGCTCTGGCCGGCCCTCGGATCTGGGTGGCTGGGGCGGCCGGAGTCGGAGATGTCGTGTCTTGAGGGTGGTTGCAGGTTGGCTGGATGATTGGGAGGGCAAAGCCGTGAGGCCGGTCTCACACGCGTCCCCCCCAGCTGAAAGGCGTGGAGAACTACCCATCCACTGGGGGGTTCTCCTCGCCGAAGCGGAAGAACCGGGACAGGCCGTCGGCGTTGGCATGATCCGTCCCGGGGCGATGTTCGACAGTGAAGTCCATCCCTTGGAGAGAGATGGACCATCGTAGTAGCTTGGGGTTCTCCCCCCTCATCTGCATTAGCCACCGCAAAGGCTGGTGGTCCGTCTGTACTCGGAAATGGGTTCCGAACAAGTAGGGCCATAGTTTCTTGAGGGCCCAGACCACGGCGAAGGTCTCTCGTTCTATAGTACTCCAACGCTGCTCTCGCGGCAGCAGCCTTCGGCTGATGAAGGCTATGGGCTGATCGATGCCCTTGTCGTTGAACTGCGAGAGGACGGCCCCGATGCCGTGTTCGGATGCGTCGGTCTGGACCACAAACTCTTGGGAGTAGTCGGGGGTCTTGAGTACGGGGGCGGTGCACATGGCGGTTTTCAAGGCGTCGAACGCCTGCTGGCACTGGGGAGTCCACTGCACCTTCTTCGGGAGCTTTTTGGAGGTCAACTCCGTGAGGGGCCCCGCGAGGCTACCATAGTTTTTAATGAACCTCCGGTAGTACCCTGTAAGGCCCAGGAAGGCCCGGACCTCCGTCTGCGTGGTGGGGGGCTCCCAGGACTTGATGGCGTCGATCTTCGGTTGGAGGGGGGTGACCTGGCCGCTGCCCACCTGATGCCCCAGGTAGACAACGGAGCCTTGCCCAAGCTGGCATTTGCTGGCCTTCACGGTTAGTCCGGCTTGGCGCAGGGCCATTAGTACTTGCCGGAGGTGCTGGAGATGCTCGTGCCATTGAGAGCTGAATACGGCGATGTCGTCCAGGTACGCTGCGCTGAACTCCTCGAGTCCGGCCAGGACCTTGTTCACCAACCGCTGGAACGTGGCTGGGGCGTTCTTCATCCCGAACGGCATGACCCTGAAGCGGTAGTGTCCATCTGGTGTGGAGAAGGCGGAGCGTTCTTTCGCTCCCTCCATGAGAGCAATCTGCCAGTATCCGCAGGTCAGGTCGAAAGTGCTGAGGAACCGGGCGGCCCCAAGGCGGTCGATGAGCTCGTCGGCGCGGGGAATAGGGTGAGCGTCTGCTCGGGTGACCGCATTGAGCCCCCGGTAGTCCACACAGAATCTTAGTTCGGGGGCGACCCCAGGGGAAGCCGCTTTCGGGACCAGAACCACCGGGCTGGCCCAGGGGCTGTCGGAGGGTTCGATTACTCCAAGGGTGAGCATCTTCTGTACCTCGGTCTTGATGCAGGTGCGGACCCGGTCAGGCACCCGGTAGGCTCGGTGTCTCACAGGCGGGCTGTCGCCGGTGTCCACGTCGTGGACACACCAGTCGGTGACCCTTGGAATGAGGGAGAAGAGGTCTGCGAATTGTCTGAGCAGCTGGCGGCAGTCGTCGGACTGTGAGGGAGTGAGGGTGGTTGAAAGTCTCACTCCCTCCACGGAACCATCCAGGTCTTTAGCGCACAGGGGGTCGGGCAGGGGTTCGGTGTCTTCTTCTGCCCCATCATCGGTGGCCAGTAGCAAACTTAATTCCGTTCTCACAAAGTGGGGCTTGAGACGGTTCACGTGGAGGACCCGGAGGGGGTTCCGTGGGGACTGTACATCGATCAGGTACGTGACCTGACTCTTCCGCTCGATCACCTTGAAGGGACCAGTCCATTTGTCTTGTAGGGCGCAGGGCTTCACCGGGGCCATGACCCAAACCTGCTGGCCCGGCTGGAACTCGACCAGGGTTGCGTTCTGGTCATACCAGCGCTTCATTTCTTCTTGGCTGGCCTCGAGGTTAGCCTCTGCGAGTTCTCTGAACTTCCTCGTCTGGTTGCGGAGCGCCAGGATGTAGCGGAACACATCAGGGGGTGTCCCCCGGCGGCTTGTCTCCCAGCCCTCTTTGACCAGGCTCAGGGGCCCTCGGACGGGGTGTCCGTATAGCAGTTCGAAGGGGCTGAACCCCAGAGACTTTTGGGGAACTTCTCGGTACGCGAACAGGAGGCAAGGGAGGAGGACGTCCCATCTCCGGCGCAGGGGCTCTTCGAGGCCCAGGATCATTCCCTTCAGGGTTCGGTTGAAGCGTTCCACTAGGCCGTTGCCCTGGGGGTGGTAGGGGGTCGTGAACTTATATGTGACTCCGCACTGCTGCCACAGGGACTTCATGTAGCGGGATATGAAGTTAGTGCCGCGATCACTCACAACCTCGCGGGGAAATCCGACACGGGAGAAGATCCCCATGAGAGCCCGGCCCACCACGGGAGCCGTCACGGTGCGGAGGGGAATGGCCTCGGGGTAGCGGGTGGCATGGTCCACCAGGACAAGGATGAAGCGGTGGCCCTGGGCGGTCTTTGGATCCAGGGGTCCCACGATGTCGATGCCGACCCGCTCGAATGGGGTGCTCACAACGGGGAACGGTTGTAAGGGAGCTTTGCGTTTTCCGCCACTCTTCCCACTGCCCTGGCACGTGAGGCAGGATTTGCAGTGTACTTCTACATTCGCTCGCATCTTGGGCCAATAAAAGTGGGTAACCAATCGCTGATATGTTTTGTCTTGGCCTAAGTGTCCTGCCAAGGGTACATCGTGGGCCAGGCCCAGGAGGAGGCTTCGGAAACGCAGGGGTACCACCAGTACTCGGGCTGCGCCTAGCTCGGCTGACTTTTGTTCGCTGTATAGGAGGCCATTGTCCCAATAGATCCAATGGGTTCCGGTTCGGTCACCGGCGGCCTGGGCTTCGGCTTGTTGTCTGAGTCCCACGAGGGAAGGGCAGGTGGCCTGTTCCTGGCAGAACTCTTCACGGGAGGGCCCTCCCTCACAGCGCCATTGGGCCATCTCGGGCAGATCTCCGAGCTCAGTCAGTGCCTCAGGGGCGGACAGTTCCGGCCCCTCTCCCGGGTCCGTGGCTTCTCCTCCATCCAATGGAGGGTTGTCCGGCTCTGGTAGGGCGTCCCGGTCCTCAGGGACAGTGTTCGGGGCGCGGCCCTCACTACCCGTGGCGAGAGGCAATCGCGCGGTCATGGAGCGCGTGGTGGCGCAGACCCATTCTGGTAGGCCCATCATCTCGAGATGGGCTCTTCGGTCCACTTGCCCCCACGGGGAACTCTCCAGGTCGTTGCCCAGGAGGCAGTCTACGGGCTGTGATGTTCGGACCGCTACCTTCAATTCTCCGGAGACCCCTCCCCACTCGAAAGGCACCAGAGCCATCTGGCAGAGGCTCTCAGAATTGTCGGAGGATATGACCGGACAGAGGGCACCGGTTAGGATCTGGTCTTCTGAGATTAGGCTGCGGTGGACCGCGGTCACACTCGCCCCGGTGTCGCGGAGGCCTTCGACTCGGTGGCCGTTGATGGTCACCTGCTGTCGGTATTTCTTTGTGTTGGCGGGCAAGGGTGTCCCGGGGGACATTTCTCGATCACCAAGGGAGACCAGGGCCATGGCCGCTGGTTCCCATTCTTCGGAGTCCTCCATCTCTTCCCCCAGAGCCACGGAGGCCATCTGCCGGGCCGGGGGGTTGGTCGTTGCGGTTCGCTGATACTGGGGACACTGGGGGTCATTGGCGTAGTGTCCGGGCTGTTGGCAGCGGAAGCAGGTGATCCTAGCTCGTGGACCTAGCCGTCCTGGGGCTCCGGCGCTGGCTGGGGACGGGGCTGAACCTGCAGCTGGTGGGCTGCTGGGGGGGCTGAGTGAGGGCCCCCCGAGGAAGTCTCTTGGTCGGCCGTGGTTTCCTCCGCCCCTCTGGCGGGGGGGCCTTGACTGTGGCGGCCGTAGTCCCCCACGGGGCCCCGGGTGGCCCGGGTGTTCACCCAACGATCAGCCTCAGCGGCCAGCTTCCGAGGGTCGGTGAGTTTACTGTCCAGGAGATGTTGGCGCAGTTCTACAAAGCAATTGGCCGCTAAATGTTCCCAGGCAATCAGATCAAACAGTTCTTCGAAGGTGGAGACCTTGCTGCCCTTGATCCACCCGTCCAAGGCTCGGCTGTAAAAGTTCACGTACTCTACCCACGTGGTGCCCGGTATCTTCTTGCAATCTCGGAACCGTTGTCGGTTCATTTCGGGGGTGAGTCCATACCGGCCCACGAGGGCTTCCTTCATGTGGCTGTAGGAGTTCATGACCGTGGAGGGCAGATCTAGCAGGGTGTCTCTTCCTTCGCTTAAGAACCGGCCCCATAGGCCAGCCCCCCAATCCTTCTGCGGGACTCGGTGAGAGGTCATGGCGACTTCGTAGGCCTTAAACCACTGCTGGATATCGTCATTTTTGTAATACTCTTTTACCACATCCTTGGGGATGTGGACTTTGGTTTCCCCGGTGGGAGCGGACGGTGGATTCCCGGGCGGCTGTGACTTTTTCGTTTTGAGCCCGCCACTCGATCTCCTTCAGGCTGCGTTCATGTTCTAGCTGGAGTTTTTTTTCGTCGTGCTCTCTTTGGCGTCTCTTCTCCTCGAGTTCCCCTTGGAGCCGTAACTGCTCGACGGCCAACTTTTTCTCTGCCAGTTTTATTTCTCCCTCGATTTTTAGCTTTGCCAGTTTAAGTTCGTGGTTGCGGCTTCTCTCTCGGTCCGCTAGCTCCTCGGGGGACAGGTTCCCCTCTGGCCCGTTGTTTCTCACCGGGATGCTTGGTGGTTCATGGGCAGAGTCTCCTTCCGTTTGGGTCTCGACCCAGGTTTTCTGTACTTTCTGGAAGTCTTCCTTTGTGCTTAATCCGGTGGTAGCGATGCCAAGGTCCTTGCAAAACTGTTTTAATTCTCTATGCGTGTAATAGTCCAATTGATCCTCTCGGAACGGTGAGCTTATTTCGGTACCTGCGGCACCCAGGGAGGTTTCTCCTTCCATCTCTGTTTGGTAGTGCGTCAGTCGTTCACTGCACGCTCTCTTTCGGTGTCGGCTCGGATCCCACCGCTGCCACCAAATGTTGGAAAGGCGTTCGCCGGAGGGGGGTTCGGTACCGGTCTTGCCCACCCCTTTGACCCACCTCTCCCAAGTAGGCCGAACCAGGCGCGCACACCCTGAGCTAACACTACGAACAGAGTGACACCACGCGTATTCTTTGTAGGACGATAGGTTCTTTTATCGATGGTTTCAAGGGATCTTTATGATCCAAGGTGCAAGCAGTACAGCAGTGGCACAAGGTACCACAAATCGGTCGTGGGGAATGGGGGTAGCGGGACAGTCTTTAAAGATAGTGTCTCTGCGAAGTAACCTGCGGATAGCTCACAATCCTCGAGCTGGAGGGTGTCGTGTCTCTGGGCGATCTCTTACCGAGTCGTCCTCAAGGGGAGCGCCGCGAGTCTCTCAGCAGGCACAGGTGGTCGGAGTTCGGGAGCCGCGATTCCGTCAGCAAGGCTCAGATGGTTCAATAGCTGGGGGCCGCGAGTCACTCAGCAGGCCCAGGTGGTTCAGTGTTCGGGAGCCGCGACCTCGTCAGCAGGGCTCAGATGGTTCAATAGCGAGAGGCCGCGAGTCACTCAGCAGGCCCAGGTGACTTCAGCGTTCAGGAGCCGCGACAGCGTCAGCAGGCTCGGATGGTTCCAGGTCTTCTCTGCATTCGTTCCCCCGGCACCCCTTGTTATACTCCGCTTGCTCTTTGAAGTCCGGAGTCCTCGCAGAGGGGGGACTGGGGTGACGGAGGGGGTTCGGCGGGATTTCCTGCCGCTCACTTCTTTGGTCTTTTCAGGTGGGTCTGGGAGGGACCCCAGACGCTCGGCAGGGGAGGCGCCTGCTCCCCAGGGGCCTGGTGGCCGATCGAGTCTTCCCGGGGAAGGCGACCCGAGGTGTGACTGGGCTGGCGCCTCGGGGTCTGGCTCGAGGGTTCCCGTTCCCTTGGTTGGACATGCGTGGTAGGGTGTCGAGTCTGTCAGGGCTCTGGCCGGCCCTCGGATCTGGGTGGCTGGGGCGGCCGGAGTCGGAGATGTCGTGTCTTGAGGGTGGTTGCAGGTTGGCTGGATGATTGGGAGGGCAAAGCCGTGAGGCCGGTCTCACACGCGTCCCCCCCAGCTGAAAGGCGTGGAGAACTACCCATCCACTGGGGGGTTCTCCTCGCCGAAGCGGAAGAACCGGGACAGGCCGTCGGCGTTGGCATGATCCGTCCCGGGGCGATGTTCGACAGTGAAGTCCATCCCTTGGAGAGAGATGGACCATCGTAGTAGCTTGGGGTTCTCCCCCCTCATCTGCATTAGCCACCGCAAAGGCTGGTGGTCCGTCTGTACTCGGAAATGGGTTCCGAACAAGTAGGGCCATAGTTTCTTGAGGGCCCAGACCACGGCGAAGGTCTCTCGTTCTATAGTACTCCAACGCTGCTCTCGCGGCAGCAGCCTTCGGCTGATGAAGGCTATGGGCTGATCGATGCCCTTGTCGTTGAACTGCGAGAGGACGGCCCCGATGCCGTGTTCGGATGCGTCGGTCTGGACCACAAACTCTTGGGAGTAGTCGGGGGTCTTGAGTACGGGGGCGGTGCACATGGCGGTTTTCAAGGCGTCGAACGCCTGCTGGCACTGGGGAGTCCACTGCACCTTCTTCGGGAGCTTTTTGGAGGTCAACTCCGTGAGGGGCCCCGCGAGGCTACCATAGTTTTTAATGAACCTCCGGTAGTACCCTGTAAGGCCCAGGAAGGCCCGGACCTCCGTCTGCGTGGTGGGGGGCTCCCAGGACTTGATGGCGTCGATCTTCGGTTGGAGGGGGGTGACCTGGCCGCTGCCCACCTGATGCCCCAGGTAGACAACGGAGCCTTGCCCAAGCTGGCATTTGCTGGCCTTCACGGTTAGTCCGGCTTGGCGCAGGGCCATTAGTACTTGCCGGAGGTGCTGGAGATGCTCGTGCCATTGAGAGCTGAATACGGCGATGTCGTCCAGGTACGCTGCGCTGAACTCCTCGAGTCCGGCCAGGACCTTGTTCACCAACCGCTGGAACGTGGCTGGGGCGTTCTTCATCCCGAACGGCATGACCCTGAAGCGGTAGTGTCCATCTGGTGTGGAGAAGGCGGAGCGTTCTTTCGCTCCCTCCATGAGAGCAATCTGCCAGTATCCGCAGGTCAGGTCGAAAGTGCTGAGGAACCGGGCGGCCCCAAGACGGTCGATGAGCTCGTCGGCGCGGGGAATAGGGTGAGCGTCTGCTCGGGTGACCGCATTGAGCCCCCGGTAGTCCACACAGAATCTTAGTTCGGGGGCGACCCCAGGGGAAGCCGCTTTCGGGACCAGAACCACCGGGCTGGCCCAGGGGCTGTCGGAGGGTTCGATTACTCCAAGGGTGAGCATCTTCTGTACCTCGGTCTTGATGCAGGTGCGGACCCCGTCAGGCACCCGGTAGGCTCGGTGTCTCACAGGCGGGCTGTCGCCGGTGTCCACGTCGTGGACACACCAGTCGGTGACCCTTGGAATGAGGGAGAAGAGGTCTGCGAATTGTCTGAGCAGCTGGCGGCAGTCGTCGGACTGTGGGGGAGTGAGGGTGGTTGAAAGTCTCACTCCCTCCACGGAACCATCCAGGTCTTTAGCGCACAGGGGGTCGGGCAGGGGTTCGGTGTCTTCTTCTGCCCCATCATCGGTGGCCAGTAGCAAACTTAATTCCGTTCTCACAAAGTGGGGCTTGAGACGGTTCACGTGGAGGACCCGGAGGGGGTTCCGTGGGGACTGTACATCGATCAGGTACGTGACCTGACTCTTCCGCTCGATCACCTTGAAGGGACCAGTCCATTTGTCTTGTAGGGCGCAGGGCTTCACCGGGGCCATGACCCAAACCTGCTGGCCCGGCTGGAACTCGACCAGGGTTGCGTTCTGGTCATACCAGCGCTTCATTTCTTCTTGGCTGGCCTCGAGGTTAGCCTCTGCGAGTTCTCTGAACTTCCTCGTCTGGTTGCGGAGCGCCAGGATGTAGCGGAACACATCAGGGGGTGTCCCCCGGGGGCTTGTCTCCCAGCCCTCTTTGACCAGGCTCAGGGGCCCTCGGACGGGGTGTCCGTATAGCAGTTCGAAGGGGCTGAACCCCAGAGACTTTTGGGGAACTTCTCGGTACGCGAACAGGAGGCAAGGGAGGAGGACGTCCCATCTCCGGCGCAGGGGCTCTTCGAGGCCCAGGATCATTCCCTTCAGGGTTCGGTTGAAGCGTTCCACTAGGCCGTTGCCCTGGGGGTGGTAGGGGGTCGTGAACTTATATGTGACTCCGCACTGCTGCCACAGGGACTTCATGTAGCGGGATATGAAGTTAGTGCCGCGATCACTCACAACCTCGCGGGGAAATCCGACACGGGAGAAGATCCCCATGAGAGCCCGGCCCACCACGGGAGCCGTCACGGTGCGGAGGGGAATGGCCTCGGGGTAGCGGGTGGCATGGTCCACCAGGACAAGGATGAAGCGGTGGCCCTGGGCGGTCTTTGGATCCAGGGGTCCCACGATGTCGATGCCGACCCGCTCGAATGGGGTGCTCACAACGGGGAACGGTTGTAAGGGAGCTTTGCGTTTTCCGCCACTCTTCCCACTGCCCTGGCACGTGAGGCAGGATTTGCAGTGTACTTCTACATTCGCTCGCATCTTGGGCCAATAGAAGTGGGTAACCAATCGCTGATATGTTTTGTCTTGGCCTAAGTGTCCTGCCAAGGGTACATCGTGGGCCAGGCCCAGGAGGAGGCTTCGGAAACGCAGGGGTACCACCAGTACTCGGGCTGCGCCTAGCTCGGCTGACTTTTGTTCGCTGTATAGGAGGCCATTGTCCCAATAGATCCAATGGGTTCCGGTTCGGTCACCGGCGGCCTGGGCTTCGGCTTGTTGTCTGAGTCCCACGAGGGAAGGGCAGGTGGCCTGTTCCTGGCAGAACTCTTCACGGGAGGGCCCTCCCTCACAGCGCCATTGGGCCATCTCGGGCAGATCTCCGAGCTCAGTCAGTGCCTCAGGGGCGGACAGTTCCGGCCCCTCTCCCGGGTCCGTGGCTTCTCCTCCATCCAATGGAGGGTTGTCCGGCTCTGGTAGGGCGTCCCGGTCCTCAGGGACAGTGTTCGGGGCGCGGCCCTCACTACCCGCGGCGAGAGGCAATCGCGCGGTCATGGAGCGCGTGGTGGCGCAGACCCATTCTGGTAGGCCCATCATCTCGAGATGGGCTCTTCGGTCCACTTGCCCCCACGGGGAACTCTCCAGGTCGTTGCCCAGGAGGCAGTCTACGGGCTGTGATGTTCGGACCGCTACCTTCAATTCTCCGGAGACCCCTCCCCACTCGAAAGGCACCAGAGCCATCTGGCAGAGGCTCTCAGAATTGTCGGAGGATATGACCGGACAGAGGGCACCGGTTAGGATCTGGTCTTCTGAGATTAGGCTGCGGTGGACCGCGGTGACACTCGCCCCGGTGTCGCGGAGGCCTTCGACTCGGTGGCCGTTGATGGTCACCTGCTGTCGGTATTTCTTTGTGTTGGCGGGCAAGGGTGTCCCGGGGGACATTTCTCGATCACCAAGGGAGACCAGGGCCATGGCCGCTGGTTCCCATTCTTCGGAGTCCTCCATCTCTTCCCCCAGAGCCACGGAGGCCATCTGCCGGGCCGGGGGGTTGGTCGTTGCGGTTCGCTGATACTGGGGACACTGGGGGTCATTGGCGTAGTGTCCGGGCTGTTGGCAGCGGAAGCAGGTGATCCTAGCTCGTGGACCTAGCCGTCCTGGGGCTCCGGCGCTGGCTGGGGACGGGGCTGAACCTGCAGCTGGTGGGCTGCTGGGGGGGCTGAGTGAGGGCCCCCCGAGGAAGTCTCTTGGTCGGCCGTGGTTTCCTCCGCCCCTCTGGCGGGGGGGGCCTTGACTGTGGCGGCCGTAGTCCCCCACGGGGCCCCGGGTGGCCCGGGTGTTCACCCAACGATCAGCCTCAGCGGCCAGCTTCCGAGGGTCGGTGAGTTTACTGTCCAGGAGATGTTGGCGCAGTTCTACAAAGCAATTGGCCGCTAAATGTTCCCAGGCAATCAGATCAAACAGTTCTTCGAAGGTGGAGACCTTGCTGCCCTTGATCCACCCGTCCAAGGCTCGGCTGTAAAAGTTCACGTACTCTACCCACGTGGTGCCCGGTATCTTCTTGCAATCTCGGAACCGTTGTCGGTTCATTTCGGGGGTGAGTCCATACCGGCCCACGAGGGCTTCCTTCATGTGGCTGTAGGAGTTCATGACCGTGGAGGGCAGATCTAGCAGGGTGTCTCTTCCTTCGCTTAAGAACCGGCCCCATAGGCCAGCCCCCCAATCCTTCTGCGGGACTCGGTGAGAGGTCATGGCGACTTCGTAGGCCTTAAACCACTGCTGGATATCGTCATTTTTGTAATACTCTTTTACCACATCCTTGGGGATGTGGACTTTGGTTTCCCCGGTGGGAGCGGACGGTGGATTCCCGGGCGGCTGTGACTTTTTCGTTTTGAGCCCGCCACTCGATCTCCTTCAGGCTGCGTTCATGTTCTAGCTGGAGTTTTTTTTCGTCGTGCTCTCTTTGGCGTCTCTTCTCCTCGAGTTCCCCTTGGAGCCGTAACTGCTCGACGGCCAACTTTTTCTCTGCCAGTTTTATTTCTCCCTCGATTTTTAGCTTTGCCAGTTTAAGTTCGTGGTTGCGGCTTCTCTCTCGGTCCGCTAGCTCCTCGGGGGACAGGTTCCCCTCTGGCCCGTTGTTTCTCACCGGGATGCTTGGTGGTTCATGGGCAGAGTCTCCTTCCGTTTGGGTCTCGACCCAGGTTTTCTGTACTTTCTGGAAGTCTTCCTTTGTGCTTAATCCGGTGGTAGCGATGCCAAGGTCCTTGCAAAACTGTTTTAATTCTCTATGCGTGTAATAGTCCAATTGATCCTCTCGGAACGGTGAGCTTATTTCGGTACCTGCGGCACCCAGGGAGGTTTCTCCTTCTATCTCTGTTTGGTAGTGCGTCAGTCGTTCACTGCACGCTCTCTTTCGGTGTCGGCTCGGATCCCACCGCTGCCACCAAATGTTGGAAAGGCGTTCGCCGGAGGGGGGTTCGGTACCGGTCTTGCCCACCCCTTTGACCCACCTCTCCCAAGTAGGCCGAACCAGGCGCGCACACCCTGAGCTAACACTACGAACAGAGTGACACCACGCGTATTCTTTGTAGGACGATAGGTTCTTTTATCGATGGTTTCAAGGGATCTTTATGATCCAAGGTGCAAGCAGTACAGCAGTGGCACAAGGTACCACAAATCGGTCGTGGGGAATGGGGGTAGCGGGACAGTCTTTAAAGATAGTGTCTCTGCGAAGTAACCTGCGGATAGCTCACAATCCTCGAGCTGGAGGGTGTCGTGTCTCTGGGCGATCTCTTACCGAGTCGTCCTCAAGGGGAGCGCCGCGAGTCTCTCAGCAGGCACAGGTGGTCGGAGTTCGGGAGCCGCGATTCCGTCAGCAAGGCTCAGATGGTTCAATAGCTGGGGGCCGCGAGTCACTCAGCAGGCCCAGGTGGTTCAGTGTTCGGGAGCCGCGACCTCGTCAGCAGGGCTCAGATGGTTCAATAGCGAGAGGCCGCGAGTCACTCAGCAGGCCCAGGTGACTTCAGCGTTCAGGAGCCGCGACAGCGTCAGCAGGCTCGGATGGTTCCAGGTCTTCTCTGCATTCGTTCCCCCGGCACCCCTTGTTATACTCCGCTTGCTCTTTGAAGTCCAGAGTCCTCGCAGAGGGGGGACTGGGGTGACAGGGGGGGTTCGGCGGGATTTCCTGCCGCTCACTTCTTTGGTCTTTTCAGGTGGGTCTGGGAGGGACCCCAGACGCTCGGCAGGGGAGGCGCCTGCTCCCCAGGGGCCTGGTGGCCGATCGAGTCTTCCCGGGGAAGGCGACCCGAGGTGTGACTGGGCTGGCGCCTCGGGGTCTGGCTCGAGGGTTCCCGCTCCCTTGGTTGGACATGCGTGGTAGGGTGTCGAGTCTGTCAGGGCTCTGGCCGGCCCTCGGATCTGGGTGGCTGGGGCGGCCGGAGTCGGAGATGTCGTGTCTTGAGGGTGGTTGCAGGTTGGCTGGATGATTGGGAGGGTAACGTCGTGAGGCCGGTCTCACATGGTGTCACCGCGCTCCTGATAGAACTGTGGCACGTTCTCACCTGGAGTTTACCCTGCCTGGGAGACGCGCGCTGCAAGTGCACATGCAAAGCCTCCTGCCCTGCATCTCCAGCCACCAGCCTACACCAATAAGCCTAGGAGCAGTTTAAAAGCACGTCAAGGGAGCCCACCCCTCGAAGCACTCCTGCCCACCAGTACCACACGGTGCCATGCCACCACACCTCTGGGTCCCGCACCCCCCTCTGGCACAGGAACTGCTGCACGCCCCACGCTTGTGTGCCCCGGCTGTGGGTTAGCCATACTGTGCCCTTGGAGTCGCTGGCAGTGGTGCCACCATGACTACCGTCCCACCCCTGGAGCCGTTCGCCGTCACAGGTCCGGCCCCTTCCCAAGCTGCACATTGGAAGGAATGGGTAGAACGGCTAGAGACATTCTTTGAAGCTGCAGAAATTAAAGAGCGACGACATCACTCCGGACCCCCGAAGACCTACGCCACGCTGCCGGATGCCATCGCTGCGCACTTCGAGCCGTATGCAAACCCAGACTATGAGCGGTTCCTTCTCCGCCAGGCGAAACAGCTCCCAGAAGAATCGGTTGACGTATTCCACGCTCGACTCAAGGAGTTAGCAAGCACGTGCACCCTGCCTGATGAAGATGATGAGGTGCGGGCACAGTTCATCCAAGGTTGCGCGTCCTCAAAACTGCGTGAACGCGTCCTGGAGGAGCACAACATGCCGATGAAGGACATACTGACCCTGAGACGCTCCAAAGAACTGTCCAAAGCCAGAGCGGCCCATATGGAGCTGAAAGCCCCGGCAGCGATCAAAGAGGAACCAGTGTGTGCAATTCAATCCAATCCGCGAGGCCCAAGGCAGAGGCCCAGAAAACCATCAGCCCAGGGACCCGGACAGAGTCCTAAGATCCGCCTCTGTGGATGGTGCGGAGGCCCGCTCCCACACGATGGCGCGTGCCCGGCTCAAGGAAAAACACGCAGTGCCTGTGGGAAAGTCAATCACTTCTCCAAAGTCTGTCGCTCAAGACCCTCGAGGCGGTCGCAAGGCCCAACTAGACCAGTGCACGCGCTGGAGCCCGCCCCGGGTGATTCCTCGAGCGGAGACATGGACGATGATGAAGCCGCCACGGTGCACGTAGTGCACATGCTACATGCCCTCTCGGCATCGCCACAAGGCGCACCCATGTGCACTGTTAACGTGCAAGGACATCCAGTGACGACGCTCATCGACACCGGTGCCACAATCAACCTCATGGCCATCGGTGCCTATTGGCTGCTGCCCAACCCGCTGGCACTCCGCAACACAAACGTCCAGGTGTACGCTTTTGGGACCCAAACCCCACTACAAATTTGCGGAGTGTTTCAAGCGGAAATTTCGCACAACGATCTCCGCCAGTCAGCCAAAATCTACGTGTCCAGGGAGGGGTCAGGATTCTTCCTCGGCTGTCGCACAGCCCAAGAACTGCGCCTCATCCAGTTTGCTTTTGCGGTACAAGCGCATGATTTGGACAGGTTGATATCAGAGTTCGCACCCCTCTTCGACGGGATCGGGTGCCTCAAAGGCCCAGCAGTTCGTCTACATATCGACAAATCAGTAGCCTTGGTGGCTCTCAGACACAGGAGGATTGCTTCCACCTCCGACCAAAAGTGGAATCAGAACTCCGCATGCTGGAAGCAGCTGGCATCATTGAACGGGTGAGTGGCCCCACCCCATGGGTATTCCCCATCGTGGTCGCGAAGAAACCAAAGCAGCCGGACGCTGTCCGCATATGCATTGACATGCGAATCCCGAACCTCGCCATCAAGCGGGAACGCCATGTGACGCCCACGGTGGATGATATCATAGGCGAGCTCGCAGGGTCAAAGTGGTTCTCGAAGATGGACCTGCGGTCGGGGTATCATCAGGTCCCACTCCACCCAGAATCGCGTCCGATCATGACTTTCTCCACCAATGCCGGCCTGTGGCGTTACAAACGCCTTAACTTCGGGATCTCCAGCGCAGCCGAAGTATTCCAAAACATAATCAAAACTGTCCTGCAGGGGTTAGAAGGGGTGCTCAATGTGAGCGATGACATTCTGGTCCACGCCCCCTCCCATAGAAGACCACATTTTCCACCTGAACGCAGTGTTCACACGCCTGAGAGACCGCGGCCTCACACTCCACAAAGAGAAATGCAAATTCCTACGCAGAGACATGAGTTTCTTTGGATATCGATTTTCGGACAGAGGCATCGGGCCGGATCCCGCCAAAGTCAAGGATGTTCAAGAAGCGCCAGCCCCCACATCAGTGACCGGAGTCCGCAGTTTTCTAGGAATTATCACGTACTATGGCCGGTTCATCATGAACCTATCAGATTTGACGGGCCCGCTGCGAGAGCTCACAAAGACCACTGCCCACTGGACCTGGGGCCCACCACAAGAGCAAGCGTTCCAGCAAACCAAAGCTGCCCTATCCGCTGACACAACCCTCGCATACTTTGACCCGCACCATGATTCCCAACTGGTCGTAGACGCCAGCCCTACTGGTCTGGGGGCCGTGTTGGCACAATGCCAGAGTTGCGGAGACTGGGCGCCAGTAGCCTATGCAAGCAGAACTCTAACGCCTACTGAACAGCGCTACTCACAAATTGAAAGAGAGGCCATAGCTATCCTGTGGGGGTGCCGCCATTTCCACATCTATCTATACGGCCACCTGTTCACGGTCATAACCGACCACAAGCCGCTAATTCCGCTGTTCCTAGGCTCATCATCCCGGCCCCCTCCACGGATTGAGAAGTGGATACTGCAACTACAGGAATTCCAGCTGAAGGTGGAATACCGTCCCGGCACGCGGAACCCTGCAGACTTCCTATCGCGGCATGCCCGGCCAGTCACCTCTCCGGAAGCCGAAGAAGCAGCTGTCACCGACGACTATGTACGGATGGTAGTCGAACGATCTCGACCAATCCCAATGTCATTGCAAGAAGTCATAACGGCCACCCAAGACGACGACTGCCTCCAAATGGCAATACAAGCTGTCGGCTCCGGAGACTGGCAGCTGCTCCAAAACCCGTCACCCAGGCGCACTGCAACAGCTCAAGCCACGCTAAAGTCGCTACACCAGGTCCGGCAGGAGTTCTCGGTGTCGGCTGAAGGGTGTCTCCTGCGTGGCCCGCGATTAGTCCTACCGGCGGGCCTCACCAAGCAAGCGGCACTCCTTGCCCACGGGGCGCATCAAGGGATCGTCAAATCCAAGAACCGACTTCGGAGCAAAGTGTGGTTTCCAGGCCTAGACTATCAGATTGAGTCACTCATACAGCACTACCCGGCATGCCTCGCCACCAGCCTCCCAAGCAGACCAGCACCGGTGGTCACCGAAGCAAGTCCCAGCAGCCCATGGGATAGAGTCAGCACGGATTTCGGCAGCCTTCCAGGCGGGCGACACATGCTAGTAATTGTTGATGACTTCACTAGATACCCTGAGGTGGAGTTCATCTCCTCCACATCCGCGGCAGAAGTTATCCCCAAGCTCGAAAAGGTGATAGCCACTCACGGGCTGTTTGGAGAACTCCGAAATGACAACGGACCGCCGTTCACCAGCATGGAAATCGCCGAGTACCTAGCATCCCATCGGATAAAACACCGCATGATCACGCCTCGGTGGCCCCAGGCCAACAGCGAAGTAGAGCGCCTAATGCGAACATTGAATAAAAACATACAGATCGCGTTGTCTGAGGGACTTCACCTGGAGCGAGCTGTGTATCAGTTTCTCCGCGAATAACGGCTCATCCCTCACTGCACCACAGGCATATCCCCGAGCCGCCTGTGTTTTGGCCGAACAGTCACCGACACAATTCCCTATCACTCTACATGGGAGAGAGCTGAAAATCCTCCGAATCTATCAGACCTCAGGCGAACAAAGACTAACGAGGCGGCATCTCAGAGGAGACGCGCAATAGAGAGCCCCATCGCTGTGGGCGATCAGGTACTTGTGCAGGATCGACACCCAGGAGGAAAGTTCCGGACACCGTTCGAACGAAATCCATGGACTGTCACTGCCGTCAAGGGTACCATGGTGACCGCTCTGAGAGGTTCCGAGACTGTGACCCGCAATGTGTCATTCTTTAAAAAGGTCCCTCCGACAGAAGAATGCGACCCAGCGAGTACCCCTGATCCAAGCGAAACGCCTCGAAGGATACCTGCAAGTCCGAGGAGCAGAAGGGCTGAGCCGGAACAACCAAGCCCCACCGTTTACTCACCCGGCCCGCCATCTACACCGCCATCAATCCAGGAGTCAGAACGAGAGCATAGTGGAGTTTCCATTCACAGTTCAGCTGGCCAGCCTCCAGACTCGCAACTGCGGAGCAGTCAATACCGGTACAACCTCCGGCCCTGCCCCAAGCTCTCCCAGAAGTACAAGGACTATGTGACCAGTGGCTAGTCGGCGATCCGGCGTCGGATCGCAGCCAGGGTGAGCAGTTGCCGCCAGCTCCTAAGTAAGACTGTTTCATTTTATTGTAACTTGACCGGTAGCCAACGGTCAGGACTGGAAGCGAATGTTTACGATGTTTATGTTAATTTCATTGTTATCTCCTGGTTAAGGAGGAATGTAGTATCGCGAGAGACGATGGGGCAGCCCACGCCTCTCGCTACGATAGGGGGAAGGTTTGGCAGCAAACACCCCCATATCTGAGTCAGTATAAGTGGGCTCGACGGAGGTCGAGACCACGTGAAGAAAAGTAATAAAAAGCCCAGGGCTCTGGGCGGGGGTCAGTTCCTGACTACCAGTTAATACTACACCTGTGTGCTTCGTGCTTATTTGTGCTGTAGGCCCCGTGACACACGATATTACAGAGGTCAGCGGGTCAATCGCTGGAGCTTTCAATCACTGCAGATGAAACCGGAAGTGAGGGACCAATGCAGTGTCAGGAGCTGGTGAAAGGAGAGCAGGGCGCCGCCTTTCATCTCTGTGAAGCCGCAGATGTTTCATTCATAGGGGCCTTGGTGAAAGGCGGGGCCCCCAGATCCGCAGGAGTTTCAGGGGTCCTTTTTGCCCCCCCTGGATGCGATCTCAGGGCTGAGGCCATATGGCCCTCTTTGCCGCTCAGGAGCCGGGTGCGGCAGGTGCAGCGGGACCGGGGACCTGTGAACCCTGACCCCCTCTGTCTGAATTTCACTGCTTCAGCAGCGGTCACCGAGGCCATTCCCTTCTTGCCGCAGGGCCCCTGCCATCCTTCCGACACTGCGCAATAGCCGACAATAAATACGGATTTTAGAGCCCGTTTACTTCCTGTCCCTCTCTCCGTGACCTCTGACATTAGTGACTCAGGGGTTACAGGGACCCTTTTTACCCCAATAATGGCCGTCTCTCAATACTCAGAGGGGTCCACCTGGGGGAGGGAGGGAGTTTATTTTATTTTGTTATTTTATTTTAAAAGTTTTATATAGTGCTAGCTTGGCCCGTGGGTATCAGATCGCTTGACATAAACTCTGTAAAAAACAGAAGAAAAATTGCATTGCATAGTAGGAAGGCGGAAGGAATCAAAACAGATAAACAATCATTGGCATAGCCAATAGGTCTCGCTTTTTGGACCTTATTAGTATTTAGGTATGCAGCACAATATCCTTGGTGCAGCAACAGCCACTGTTGCATGGCTAAACATGTATTAGGTCCCAAAGGCGAGACCTATTGGCTATGCCAATGCTTGTTTGTTCTTACACAGCAGTGGAAAGAACATGATGTACAGTAATAAGAGCCGAGGTGAAACGCGTTGTAGGAGCCGCTGATGTAAGGTTTGGGTCTGCCTGCTGACGTCAGCCGCTCAGGCGCGCGCTCAGGGTGGGGGCAGCTATGGTTGGGTAAGAGGGACGTAGCGCCGCACACTGGAAGGAACAGAGGCAAAAGGGGGGGGGGTGTTCGGTGAGAGGGGTGCTGCGTATGAAGAGAAAACGCTATTCACTCCACGTTTGTGATTTCAAGAGAGGGTATGTGTGACCAGCGACCCATTTCTGGGGCCAGCCTCCCTTTCTGGGACTTTTCTCTAGTCTTCTACGCACAGTCATTTGCGGGCGCTGCTTACAATGTTTTGTTTGTACATTTATCGCCTCAGTTCTTTCCAGAGTATAAGTTGAGTAATAGGTTTGAAGACCCAGTCCTACTGTTAAAGTGCTCCGCGTCGTCGTCCAGGCGAGGGGCCCGAGGCGCTGTCCCCAGGAGACTGTGAGTGCACTTGGACACACCCTGAGAGGGTGGTCGAACATCCGGAAACGAAGAGGGCCTGCAAGGGGCACCTTCAGAACACAACGCAAAACCCGCTGTTCTTAGGCCATCCTCAACCTGCCAACCCATTCAGGGGTGCATAGAAGCACAGGAGGTGGTGTTATGCTGCAGAGCCCCCTCAAACAGTAAGACATCATTGCCGCCTTCTAAATGAAACAGCGGATGATGGATGAATTAAAACTATTTTTTGGAAATGTAGCAGTGCTTTTTCAGTGGTCCTTGGAAGAAGATGAGTTCGTGTTCTGTTTAAAATAACTTAGGTAGCCTATGATTTGACGGCGTGGTTGCTTCTCATCAGGGCAGACGTTATGTGGCACCGGCGGATAGTTGGAAAAGAATAAGCATGTCTAGATTGATAATCCAGTGTTTTTTTGAAGAGCAAAAATGACATCATAACCGCAGGAGTGGCGGAGTTCGGCAAGAGAGATGAGACAATAATTGATGCACTCACATCTGCAGATGCGGTACTGACTTGCATTTGTTTTTATATCCAGCCTTAAACATCTGAGCATGTTCCTGATTCTATATCGTAGTTCGATAATATTCTCGTAGTTGTTCCGATTGGCCGTATGTAAGCGCTTTCCAAAAGCCTGCGCCATCGTAAAGTCCGATCCAGGGGCGTAACAAAGGCCGCCAACCTACCGGACAACGCATTCTGTGGTATATGAGCAACTTAGGGGCCCCCGCATCACATTCTGCAAAGGGCTCCGGCCCCATCATTTTGCGTTACGCCACTGGGCAGATCAGTGGGCAAATGCACCCACTGCAGATATGTGCAAATAACCCGAAGGTCACCGGTTCCCATGCTGTCTATGCAGTCTTTCAGCTTTCCAAGGGCGTATGAATGAGTGCTAACGAGTAAGTGCAATTAACACTTATTATCCTAGCGCTTTCAGCAGTGATCAAGAGCTTAATAAACACACAGATCAACCTGAACTGAATTGCGAACTTAAAGTTTGCCGTTTACACTTACGGTGACGGAAAGTAAAGAGTTCAAATCCCAGAAAGCCGGACACAGCCTTGCAATCTTCCGAGGTTGGTAAAGAGAGTAATATCAATTGGTCAATAGTAACATATGTGTTTCGCAGTGCTTAGAAGCAGTGGGCGAGAGGTATGAAGCGCTGTACAAACAAGCATTGGCCGCGCGACGCGGGAAGCTTGTAGTAATGTAAAAAAAAAACCACACGCTAGTGATGCGCGTGCACGCGCACAGCAGCACGAAAAAGTGAAAGTGATCGCGCTGGAAGGGAGGCAGATGGCGGCTGCGCGCGTGCACGCTCACGTGAACGCAAGCGCTAGTCCCCCAAAAGCCTGTGGCAGCACTTTGAAAACCCAGATACTAAATGTTTCGCAGAGCAGCGCATGCGCTGGCTCAGCAAGACCTAAAAATACAACATTAAAATAGGTAAACAATGCAGGGGAGGGAGAGAAAACAAACGAAGGTGGTTAACACAGTCCGGTCACCAACTATCCTTGAATGTCAAGAGAGAGAGGAGTCAACTCGGATATTGAAGTATAGGTTTGTTGACGTTGGTCAGGAAAGTATTTGTTGAGGAGATGGACTTTCAGGTCCCTTTTGAAACAGGAGAAGGAGGGGTTGCATCTGAGGACTCTAGGGAGAGCGTTCCACATCCTGGGAGCGTTGCCAGAAAACGATCGGTACTGGGTGGTTTTCTTTTTCAGTTTCGGAGGGATTAGAAGGAGTGAGTTGGAGCTTCTCAGAGTTCTGGATTTTCCTGCTCTTACCAGTTTGTTGTTCAGGTAGTTAGGGGCCGGAGAGTGAAGGGTTTTGTGTGTGATACAGGCCAGCTTGTAAATACACCTCCCTTCCATGGGAAGCCAGTTGAGGGAGTTGAGAGCTGGAGTGATGTGTTCAAATCTTTTTACTCCAGATATGAGTCGAGCGGCCATGTTCAGCACTGCCCTTAGCGGGGCTAGGTGAGCTTTTGGAGTCCCTGTTAGGATGGCGTTCCCGTAGTCGATTTTAGAGAGAACTAGGGATTGGACTACTGTCTTGAGGTCATCAAAGGGAAGAAAAGGTTTCAATTTCTTGAGGTGTTTTAGAGAGAAAAGAGCACTTTTTGCAGAGTTTTTGATGTGGGCCTCCATAGATAAGTTCTTGTCAAGGGTGATGCCTAGAGACTTAACTGATTCGGATAGGATGATGGGGCAGTTTAGGGCGACCAGATTCTTGAGCTACTCTTGGATTGGACAATGGTTGCTTTTTGGAGAGAATAGGATTAGTTCTGTTTTATCTGGGTTGAGCTTTAAGTGGTTAGCGTTGAACCAAGCTTGGATCTCGGTTAGAGTGGCATTGAGGTGTTGGATGTCGCTGGGAGACTTGATTTTGAAATAGATTTGGGTGTCATCAGCGTAAATGTGGTAATTCACTCCAGCATTTTTCAAGATGATTGTGAGGGGCTCCATGAAGAGATTGAAGAGGGACGGGGAGAGGATCGAGCCTTGCGGGACCCCAAGTGTGACTTTTGTTGGCTTCGAGAGACAGGAGTTGATTTTAATTTGTTGCGAGCGGTGTTGAAGGAAGGAGGTGAACCATTTTAGTACTGTGCCATTGATGCCGGAGCGCTTCGACAAGGTCTCCAGAAGCGCTGGATGATTTACTGTGAGTTCTTTTATGATTGTGGATGGGATGGGGTCCATAGTGTGGGAAGAAGGTTTTAGGTTTGAAATTGTACTGAAGACCTCGTTTTCCGACATTAGCTCAAAGTCGGACCAGTGCGCAATGTTTTTTAGCTGGAGGCAGACCGGATTGTGGTCTTTCTGAATGATCAGGGGTGGTTAGAGGGGGGCAGGTTAAGAGGGAAGGAGGATTTGAGGTTTGAATGAAGGATTGATCAATTTTTGAGAATTTATTAGTGAAGAAGGTGGCAATTTCTTCACATCGCTCTTTGGTGGCTTTGATTTCCTGAGAGGGAGTGCAGTTTGTTTGGCTTTTGACAATGTTGAAGAGTTCTCTCGGTCTGTTTTTTGCCAGATCAAGTTGGCTGTGGAAGAAAGACGCCTTTTCACTGAAAATGTGTTTTTTGTATGCCAGCCGAGCAGATCTAAGTTGCGCTAGGTGCAAGGTTGAGGGGTTTAGTCTCCAAGACCTTTCCGTTTGTCTGAGTTGACGCCTTTCCTCATTGAGAACCACGTTGGTTTAGATTTGGTTCGCCTCATATGTTTGAGTTTGAGTGGAGCTACTTGGTCTAAAACCTCTGTCATTTTTAATTAAAGTGTGTAGTGAGGTCATCGGCCATCCAGGTGGAGGGTTGGAGTTGAAGATGGGCATGAATCCTGGATTCAAGTTCGGATAAAGGGATTGTTTTGATATTTCTGGTCCAGTGTTTAGGTTTGTCATCACGAATAGGTTGGTGGAAGACAAGTGCATCAATCTTGAACAGAATGAGGTGGTGGTCGGACCAGTCAATGGGAGAAATCGCTCTCAGAGAGACCAGTTCATTATTGGTAATGATGGCATCCAGTGTTGCACCTTTGATGTGAGTTGGTTTATTGCAGAGTTGTTTGAGGTTATATATTTCAAGTAGGTTGGATAGTTTCTGAACAGTGGAGTCTTCTGGGTCGTTCCAGTGGATATTGAGGTCACCCAGGAACACGTCTTTTGTGTCTGTCAGGGAGAAACATGTTATTAGGTCTGTTAGTTCTTCAAAGAAGAGGGTACGCTTTCCAGGACGATGGTAGATGCCGTGGAATTTGATGGGTGAGGTGCCCTTGGCAGTGAGTTCTAAACCCAGGTATACAAACAATAGGTATTCTGCAGGTGTAAGTTTGGTAATCTGTATTCCATCTTTGTGGATGATAGCTAGTCCCCCCCAGTTTTGATCGGCCTGTCTTGTCTGATGATGTTGTACCCTGGAGGGGTGAGAATGTCAAGAATGGGTGTGGAGTGGACATTGAGCCAGGATTCTGTGAGGAAAGCAATGTCTATTTCTTCAGCGAGTAGAGCTTCAGCAATGTCTGTGGCGTGTTGTACTGCTGATCTGCAGTTAAGCATGCAAGAGAGAGGGCGGGGAGCCTCGATGACGGGGGGAGCTAGGTGGATAGAGGAGTATTGAGCAGGAGGTCTAGGCGAGTGGACATTTTTAGGGATTCTGTTAGTGCCGATAATAACAGGGATGGAGAAAGGGGTAGAATTCTGGCTCAAAGCGAGGTAAGAGTCGTTGATCTCATCAGGTTTTTGTACCGATAAGGGGTGGCGATTCCGGTTGGGTCGAAGTGCCTGACTCACCGATGGACTGGAGGGTCGAGGAGTGCTCTGTGGGGCCATGGGAGAGGTATTGAGGGGGGTAGGAGCAAATCTACCCGGGGAGAGGGAGCACGGTGGCTTGGTCCTGTTGAGAAGGTCTTGTTGTAAGTATAGGAAATCGGCAGCAAGGGAGTTAATTTTCTGCTCCATTCAGTTCAGTTGCTGTGTTATTGAGCTGAAAAAGCTTAAGGTTTTTGGCAGGGGCCGAGAATGACTTGGGTCTATGGAGGGAGAGAGAACAGGGGACAGGGATTGGACGGAATCAGTGGGATTAGGAGAGGGGAGAGATTGGACGCGGGGAGCCGGGTTAGTAATGCTCCCATTCAAGGTGTTCAGAGGAGGAGTAGCGGATCTAATGTCCAAGTGAGGAGGGAGAGAAATTCTAGGTAGGAAGTCAGAGTTCCGGGGAATGTCAATGAGATTAGCGGTGAAGGCAGGTTGTGTATGTGGGTGTGGGATGGCGGAAGGGGAGTGGACAGTGATAATAGGGGGGAAAGTGTCTGCTGGAATGGTGAAGACGTTGGACATGGGGATGTCACGGGGATTGTCAGTGAGGTAAGCGTTGGAGACAGGTTGTGCCTATGAATGTGGGACATCGGAAGGGGAGCGGGCAGTGGTAGTAGGGGGGAGAGTGACAGCTGGATTGGAGATGATATTGGACATGGGGGAAGTAAGGGCCGGGGGAAAAGGGTCTGTTTTGGAGGAAGGGGTAATTTGTGAGGGAGGGTTCAGATTATCGGGGGTCGAGAGGGGAGTGCCTGTGGGGATTTTCAGTCACGGGAGGGCTGTGGTTAGAGTCCAAGCTGTCAAGCTAGAGATCGGTCTTGTGGTGTTTGTTAAATGTGAGTTTGTAATGATAGGGGTAGTGTGATTGTACTGAGTGATGGTGGATGTCCATAAGTTGAAGAGAGGCCCTTCAGGGCAGGGAGATTGGATCAGTTCCACATTATTAGTGAGGGTGGTAGGGGACTGGGGAGATAGGGTTTGATGGCTCAGTTGAGTTAACGAGGAGAGTAGTGTGGGAAAGTGGCGGTCAAAAGTGGTGAGGAGCGGGTCGGTGGCCTGTATGAGAATGGTTCCAGTTCTGTAGGTGGAAATGGTGAGTGCCCCTTTGAAGGTAGGGGACATGGTAGTGGAAATTTTTTCACCATAGGGAATGGTTATTGACTTGGCGACTAGAAGGTGAAGAAAGAAGGTGTTTTTCCATTTAGTTGGGCGATTTGTGTAAAAAATGAAGTGAGTGACCTCACGTGTGGGATTGATATCTGGCGCATTGCACAAGTTAGAGGGTAAAGACTAAAGAGCGCTGTTGTTTGGAGAGAGCCCCTGGTGGGTGCTGCCTCTGGGGCATATACCCAGGCACGAGCTATGGGGCGCTGGCACCGGACATGGCCATGAAAGGCGGCATTGCCCTGTTAGTGCCAGAAAATTAAAATACCCCCCACTTGGAACCAAAACTCTCCTGGCACTGAGCAAGCAAAGCAAGTCACCGCTATCCTCCCCAGAAGAGCTTGCTTGTCTCTTCCATCCAAGGATCTATCCATTCATCCTTCCATCCACCCCCTGATAGCCACTATTTCACCTTTACAGTGTTATCCATTCATTCTTTCATCCACTATTCAGTATTTCCCCATTCCATCCACCTGTCCATCCGTCCACCCATCCGCCTTCAAACCTATCCATCAAGCACATCAATTCATCCATCCACTCATCCTTTCACTTATCCATCCCCTTTCATCCATCCACTCATCCACCCATCCTCTCCATCATCCCTCAACCATTCTGTAGCTGATCCATCCATGCTTTCACTCATCCATCCTTTCACTCATCCGTCCATCCTTTCACTTATCCATCCACCCTTCAACCCACCTTTCCACTCATCCATCCATCTACCCTTTTACTCATCTACCCTTTCACTGATTCGTCCATCCGTTCACCCTTTCACTGATCCATTTATCCATTCATCCATCAACCCATCCATCCATCCTTTCACTCATTCATCCTTACATCCATTCTGTCACTCATTCATCCTTGCATCTATCCATCCACCATTCCTTTCACTCATCCATTTACCCTTTCACTCATCCATCCATTCTTTCACTCACTCATCTATATCCCTTTCACAAATCTGTCCATCCATTCATCCTTTCACTCATTAATCTGTCCATCTTTTCCTCCAACCATCCATCTACCCTCCCTTTTACTCATCCACCCATTCTTTCACTCATGCCTCATTTCACTCATCCATCCATACATTCTTTCACTCATTCATCTATCCACCCTTTTAACCCACCCACCCAGCCTTTCACTCATCCATCTGCCCATCCGACCATCTATCTATCCATCCACCCATTCACCCATCCATCCATCTATCCTTTCACTCACTAATCTATCCATCCTTTCATTATCCATCCAGCCTTTCACTCATGCATCCATCCATTCACCCTTTAACTCACTCACTCACTCACTCATCCATCCATTCTTCCTTCCTCGCTTTCACTTTACACCGTGGACATGCAGGAGATGGAGGTGAGGGGCATCCATCCTTATACCCATCCTGTCACTCATTCATTCATGCATCTGTCCATCCACCCTTTCATTCACCCATCCATCCATACTTCACTCACTCACATATCCATCCATCCATCCACCCACTCACTCACTCACTCACCCTCCCACCTTTTCATGTTAATTATGAGATTTTGTCTGCCGAGTTGCAGACAGAAGAGGCTCCTCGAGGACCCCACCTCCACTGTAGCTGCTAAAACAGGGCGTTGATGTTGCCCCTGAGTGTGGGACTGTCCAGGCTCACAAGAAGGACCTCTGTGGGAGCCAAGGACCTTCAGACTCAGGGCCTCGGCGACCCCTGGTGGACAAAGCCTGAAACACCCGGTGTGAAGGGAGTCATCAGCCCCTGGCGCAAGGAGCAGACATGCAGTAGATGGAGGTGAGGGGCGGACGTGCAGGAGATGGAGGTGAGGGGCGGATGTGCAGGAGATGGAGGTGAGGGGCGGAGGTGCAGGAGATGGAGGTGAGGGACGGACGTGCAGGAGATGGAGGTGAGGGACGGACGTGCAGGAGATGGAGGTGAGGGGCAGATGTGCAGAAGATGGAGGTGAGTGGTGGACATGCAGGAGATGAAGGTGAGGGGCAGACGTGCAGAAGATGGAAGTGAAGGGTGGACGTGCAGGAGATGGAGGTGAGGGGCGGACGTGCAGGAGATGGAGGTGAGGGGCGGAAGTGAGGAGATGGAGGTGAGGGGCAGACGTGCAGGAGATGGAGGTGAGGGGCGGACATGCAGGAGATGGAGGTGAGGGGCAGACGTGCAGGAGATGGAGGTGAGGGGCAGGCATGCAGGAGATGGAGGTGAGGGGCAGACGTGCAGGAGATGGAGGTGAGGGGCGGACATGCAGGAGATGGAGGTGAGGGGCGGACGTGCAGGAGATGGAGGTGAGGGGCGGACATGCAGGAGATGGAGGTGAGGGGCAGACGTCTAGGAGATGGAGGTGAGGGGCAGACGTGCAGGAGATGAGTTGAGGGACAGACGTGCAGGAGATGGAGGTGAGGGGAGGACATGTAGCTCCATGGTGGTGGAGGAGCGGGGGGAGGGGGTCAGTTGACAACATCCCACAAGCCAGCACTAGTGGCCACCAACCCCATGGGAGAGTTACAGGCAGAGCTTTAAAGGGGGGAATAAAGTGCAGGTACTTGCCATATTAGGCTGAGACTGAGGGGCGTGGCCAGGAGGCGGGCTGGGGCAAATGTTTAAAGGGACCAAGATGGTGGGAATTTCTGCTGACTGTAGAGTATTCCTTTTGCCCCTTTATGTCAAAAGGGTACTTTTACTATTTCACGTATGTTCACATTGCCTCTGCACAAGGGGCACATGAAAACATAGAATCTTGGCACTAAACACAATTATGACTCCTGTGTGCAGTTTCAAGAAGAAATCGTCAGAGATTGTTAATAAATTTCCTGAGGTCTCTTCTATGAGATTCCAATTTTTAGGTCTCTGCTAGGCAGTGCATGCGCTGTCTCTTCGAGACGTTGTTTACACACAGTGGGCTTACAGCCCGCCCATATCTTTTGCTTCTGCATCGCCCTGTTTTCCTTCATTCCTATTTGTCAAGCATGCCTGCGTCACTTCCTCTTCTTGTGTTTGGCCCTCCCCCTGCGCAGGGACCAAGTACTTGTGTCCTTCCAGTGCTCCCGTTTTTGGAGCAATTTTTTGGGCTGTTCCAGCCCTCTACCTGAGAGCTCGGTTTTCCACTCTGCCCCAGTCCAGTTCTTCCTCAACCCTACCACTCACTTCCTGTTTTATGAATGACCCCCACCCTCCCTCCTGAGCCCCTACCACCCCTCACCTTCCACCCACCACCCTTTGTGTTTCTTTGTGTGCAGGTTCAGCAGGCACCGGTCCATTGAGAGTGCCTCAGGGTTATGTATAAAGACAGCAGACAAAGTGGCGCTGGGAGCTGGGCACCTTCTTGATTTGTGACCCTTTGAAGCCTGATGAAGATAGCCCCATTAATTATTTATTTTGCACAACCTGGAACGTCAGACGTTTATCGGTCCCAGGCCGGTCACCAGTGTCCTACGAGGGACGCAGAATAGAGTCACCGGGGTATTTTGAAGATATATTAGTGTTCAAAGGACTACGTACTCAAGATAAAATCCATGTGGCAGTTACAGGGTTAAATATACTCGGATGGTTTCATCAAGGACTATTCAGTATGCTTTTGAGGCCTGGGGCAAAAGAACCGGTGCTGGTCGCTAGAAACAGCCGTATGGTTGAAGAGATGCTGAACCGGTTCCCTAGTGTTTTTTCAGGAGAGATAGGAGAAAAATAGAAGGGTTTAAGCATAACATTAAAATCAAGGAAGGTGTGACACCCGTAAAATGTAATTTGTGAGACGTTCACCATTTACTGTCAGTGATGCCTCGGAGAAAGAACTAGAAACCTTATCTAACAAGCATTGGCAAAGTCAATAGGTCCTGCCTTTGTGACGTGTTGGTTTTACAAAATGTGTTCTGTCTATGCAAAACAGTATTGACAGAAATAAAAAGGAAAAAGATTAAATTAAGAACTGTGTCCATGAGCACCTACACATCATGACATAATGTGGCTGTATCATTCGATAGGCGTGTGCCACCAGATATGCAAGAGCCTAAGGAATGATGTGGTGGCAAATCAATGTATTTATTTATGGGTTTTTTTAACCCCTTCGCTGCTAGGCCTTTTCCCCTCCTGTGCTAAGCCTTTTTTGGGCTATTTGGGGTAGTGCGTGCTTAGGCCCCTGTAACTTTTTGACCACATTAGGTATCCACGCCAAATTTGCGTCCTTTTCTTCCAACATCATGGGGATTCTAAAGGTACCCAGGGTTTGTGGATTCTCCTAGAGGGTTCCCAGAAATTAGTCAAAATACAGCAAAAGTTTTTTTTTTGTTGTGAAAAATGGGGAAAAGTGACTGCAAATGAAAGCGTCTGGGTTTTTCTCTGCAAATGATATCAAAAAAGGGTTTGTGGGGCTGAAATCACAATTTCTCCAGCTTTTAGGGAATGACAGATTTTTGTCAGAAATCCAACATTTTTTACACAGTTTTGACATTTTTCTGGGACATACCCTATTTTTGCTATTTTTTGTGCTTTCAACCTCCTTCCAGATAATGGTAGAAATGGGTAGAAAAGCAATAATGGATCCTGGAAAGCTATACATTTTTGAAAAGTAGACAAAATTCTGAATTCAGCAAGGGGTCATTTGTGTAGATCCATCAAGGTTTCTTTATAGAAACTAACAGTTAAATATAGGAAAAATTAAAAATTTGTTGAAAAAAGCAGCCTTTTGAGTCAACGTTTTCACCTGTAACTTCTTCTAATTATGACATCTCTTTGAAAGCAATTTACTGTTACATCCGGTGGACCTTCCTGGTTGTGGGGATATATATGACTTGTAGGTTCACCAAGAGCCCAACGAACCCAGAGTAAAAAACTGAGCAGCATTTTGTAATGGCTTTTTTTTTTGTTCCGGGTATATAGCAATTATTGTGGGAAAATGTATACATGGAAAAATCGGTATGAAAGACACCTATGTATTTCTGAAATGGGAACAAATTACAGAGTTTAGAAACAGTGCATATTTGCACATTTTCGAAATTGGGAATACTCATACTTGTATGACAATTATTGGTCATTTTTCAAAATGACTTTTTTTTACACAATGTCTTTCATTTGGACGGGAGAAATGCATCAAAAATCAATAGGTAATAACAGTTGCTTTACAAATCTGAACTACCCTAAGTCTCCCGATAAAAATGGTACCTCACTTGTGTGGGTAGGCATAGTGCCCACGACAGGAAGTGGCTCAAAACCTAAGGTGAACACACTACATTTTCACACTGAAAATTTACACTTTTTTTGCGAAGAGTCTAGCTGTAGTTTTTGAACCCTAGCCCTGTCGGCACCTAGGGAAACCTAGCAAACCTATACATTTTTGAAAACTAGACACCCAGGGGAATCCAGGATGGGGTGACTTGACTGCCTACCACCATGGTCTGTTACACAGAATCCCTTGCAAACGTACAAAATTGACAAAAAAACACATTTTCCCCACATTTCTGTGATGGAAAGTTCAGGAATCTGCGTGGATCCACAAATTTCCACCCACCCCGCGTTCCCCAAAGTCCTAGGAGAAAAATGGTACCTAACTTGTGCGCGTCGGCCTAGTGCCCGCGACAGAAAACGGCGCAAAACGCAACGTGGTCACACCTCAATTTTGCAGTGAAAAATGACCCTTTTTTGGCAAAGTGACTAGCTGTAGTTTTTGAACCCTAGCCCTGCCGGCACCTAGGGAAACCTAGCAAACCTATACATTTTTGAAAACTAGACACCCAGGGGAATCCAGGATGGAGTGACTTGACTGCCTCCCACCATGGTCTGTTACCCAGAATCCCTTGCAAACGTAAAAAATTGACAAAAAAAACACATTTTCCCCACATTTCTGTGATGTAAAGTTCTGGAATCTGCGTGGATCCACAAATGTCCACCCACCCCGCGTTCCCCAAAGTCCTACGAGAAAAATGGTACCTCACTTGTGCGGGTTGGCCTAGTGCCCGCGACAGGAAACGGCGCAAAACGCAACGTGGTCACACCTCAATTTTGCAGTGAAAAATGACCCTTATTTGGCAAAGTGACGAGCTGTAGTTTTTGAACCCTAGCCCTGCCGGCACCTAGGGAAACCTAGCAAACCTATACATTTGAGAAAACTAGATACCCAGAGGAATCCAGGATGGGGTGACTTGACTGCCTCCCACCATGGTCTGTAACCCAGAATCCCTTGCAAACGTAAAAAATTTACAAAAAAAACACATTTTCCCGACATTTCTGTGATGGAAAGTTCTGGAATCTGCGTGGATCCACAAATTTCCACCCACCCCGCCTTCCCCAAAGTCCTACGAGAAAAATGGTACCTCACTTGTGCGGGTTGGCCTTGTGCCCGCGACAGGAAACGGCGCAAAACGCAACGTGGTCACACCTCAATTTTGCAGTGAAAAATGACCCTTATTTGGCAAAGTGACGAGCTGTAGTTTTTGAACCCTAGCCCTGCCGGCACCTAGGGAAACCTAGCAAACCTATACATTTGAGAAAACTAGATACCCAGAGGAATCCAGGATGGGGTGACTTGACTGCCTCCCACCATGGTCTGTAACCCAGAATCCCTTGCAAACGTAAAAAATTGGCAAAAAAAACACATTTTCCCGACATTTCTGTGATGGAAAGTTCTGGAATCTGCGTGGATCCACAAATTTCCACCCACCCCGCCTTCCCCAAAGTCCTACGAGAAAAATGGTACCTCACTTGTGTGGGTCGGCCAAGTGCCCGCGACAGGATACGGCGCAAAACACAACGTGGTCACACCTCAATTTTGCAGTGAAAAATGACCCCTTTTTGGCAAAGTGACTAGCTGTAGTTTTTTAACCCTAGCCCTGCCGGCACCTAGGGAAACCTACCAAACCTGAAAACTAGACAAGGGCCCAAAACGTAGTGAGGCGACATCAAAATGGCCTATCGCAGAACCACCTGGTTTTGCAAGGGGGGTCACTTTGGTTTTTGGCCCGGTGCTCGGCGGCCATCTAGGGAAACCCACCATTTTTACCGGGAGACCTGGGGGAACGCTGGGTGGTGGTAAATTTGTGTGAGCCCGGTGATGCCACAACTTTCCCACCCCAAAATGTGTGAAAAAAGTGATTTTTTTCAGCTAAAATTGAGGTTTGCAGGGGATTCTGGGTAAGGAAACGTTGGGGGATCTACGCAAGCCAGACCTCCCTGGAAGCCGCCGGGTGTCTAGTTTTCAGAAATGTGTGGGTTTGGTAGGTTTCCCTAGATGGCCGCCGAGCACCGGGCCAAAAACCAAAGTGACCCCCTTGCAAAACCAGGTGGTTTTGCGAAAGGCCATTTTGATGTCGCCTCACTACGTTTTGGGCCCTTGCCTGCCGCGGGTACTTGGGCCTCCCACACAAGTGAGGCACCATTTTTACCAGGAGACCTGGGGGAACGCTGGGTGGTGGTAAATTTGTGTGAGCCCGGTGATGCCACAACTTTCCCACCCCAAAATGTGGGTAAAAAGTGATTTTTTCAGCTAAAATTGAGGTTTGCAGGGGATTCTGGGTAAGGAAAATTGGGGGATCCACGCAAGCCATACCTCCCTGGAAGCCGCCGGGTGTGTAGTTTTCAGAAATGTGTGGGTTCGGTAGGTTTCCCTAGATGGCCACCAAGCACCGGGCCAAAAACCAAAGTGACCCCCTTGCAAAACCAGATTAACTATTGTTCCTACAGCGTGAGAATTTTGGAATAATATTGCAAAGAAAATGTGGCAGACATTTTGAGGTTTGCAGGACATTGGAGATAAAAAAACTTTTTTAATTCACAAGAGAGACATCACCATGAACTCCCATGGGTTTTCGACAATATCTACAGTTGGTGGGTTATTCTTGCATGGAAAGTGTACCTTGGCAGAGAAACTAAAGACAAAGATTCCTGCACAACCAACTATTCCTCAAACACACACACATACTGGTTGGATTTGGCACGAGGGCGAGTCATGGTTCAGTGTATTAAATTTTATTAACAAGAGATTTCACAAAAATGAAATGCACTGTCAATAATTAAATTCACAAAAAACCAAACCAGCTCGTGAGCTGTAAAGCCACGTCAAGGCACCAACCACTTTACAGGCCATTCACACACCTTTCATACGTGATACAAACAAGACCATTCGCACCACCAGGCACAAAAGCAACACATTACAAAATTTACCAAAAAGGGACAAGGTACACCCTGCTTTAGAAAGACAAATATTACTGCACAGCCATCTAATCCGCAAGCACACACACATACTGGTTGGATTTGGCACGAGGGTGAGTGACGGTTCAGTAGATACAATTGTATTAGCAAGTGATTTCACAGAAATGAAATGCACTGATAATAATTGAAAGGGCGAGAAACTGAACCGTGGAGAGGTGTGGCTCACTGGTTAGAGGCGGCAGACCCGTAAGCAGAGGACGGCCCGGGACCAGGGTTCGATTCCTGACGCGGCAGGGTCGTGGACCAGGGTCAGCGGGCTCGATAATTCTCGCCTCGGTGCCTACTCCAGTCAGGGACCACACTCGGCAACTCTGGGAATTAGCTTGCCTCATCTTCACAACGGCCCCCCCAGACCGCTGGGGATGCTTGGTCGCACCTTAGAGATACCCATTAGGGACCATCTCTCAGGGTGAGCCAGGACGGGTTCCCCAGCGGTCGAAGCGTGGAGATACTCCTCCGGGAGTCGATTCTAGCGCTATATAAACACACAATTCAATTCAATTGACTCACAGCTCGTGAGCTGTAAAGCCACGATAAGGCACCAACCTCTTTACAGGCCATTTATATACCTTTCGTACATGTGAGACATACAAAACCATTCACACCGCCAGCCGCGGGCCCATCACATAACAAAACTCACACCAGCACACAGCGCCATTCAAGGGCCCATCACTTTCACACGCCCACAATCCACAATCCAGACACAGCAACTACACAGGCTGATGGATTGCGTGGAGTGGCACTCAGCTAGCAGTGTGTGTAGTGACCAGCAGAAAGTCACTACTCACACACAGCCAGCCGAGCTCCAGTCCACACACACCGCTAGCAGAGCGCCAGTCCACACACACGCTAGCAGAGCGCCAGTCCACACACACGCTAGCAGAGCGCCAGTCCACGCACACCGCTAGCCAATCGCCAGTCCAGGCACACCGGCAGCCAATCGCCAATCCACGCACACCACCAGCCACGCACCAGTCCACGGACACCACGAGTCCACGCACACCGCCAGCCAAGTACCAGTCCACGCACACCGCCAGCCAAGCACCATTCCACGCACACCGCCTGCCAAGCTCCAGTCCACGCACACCGCCAGCCAAGCTCCAGTCAACGCACACCACCAGCCACGCACCAGTCCACGCACACCGCCAGTCCATGCACACCGCCAGTCTACGCACACCACCAACCAAGTGCCAGTCCACACACACCAACAGCCAAGCGCAAGCCTACACACACCGCCATCACATTTAGGATTTTTTTAGGAAAAAATAAAAACACAAACAAATCGCAAATAGATACAAATCTTCTAACAGAAAATCAGCAACTAAATACATTGCACTAACACCAACCTTGAAACAGAATCAAATTATCCAAAGAATACAGACCAGGCAGTTCACTTTACCACTCATGAATGCTCCCAAAAATTATTTCGCGTGTGGTACGCTCTAAAACAAGCAGGGAGACACAGTGCAGGATGAGAAGGACAGTCGGGGCAGTACATACGACTCTCCTTCCGCGTACCTCTTCGCCAACAGACTCTACATCTCCTACTGGGAAAATCTTTTGAGGGTGTGGGAGGAATGTGATCTGGAAAGTGGCGATCTTTCAATCTAGCAACATCCTCCACCACTCCAACTCTAGGAACACTTGTCTGTTCCACTACAACAAGGCTGCCTATTACAGACTCCTGAAACTTAGTAAAAGTCATCTTTGACTCAGGGCAAGAATCCTGGAACACAACAAAAGCATTAAACATTGCCAAGTGGAAAAGATGGATAGCCAACTTCTTGTACCAAATGTAAGCCTTACGAAGAGCAGTGTAAGGTTCCAACCTCTGATCTACTCTGTCAACACCACCCATGTGCCTATTATAGTCTAAAATGCACACAGGTTTGCGCGCTTCAGCGACCTGACCCCAAACAGTCACAGGTGCAGTGCTTTCATCATGGATGGTAGGCAGCATGTAGACATCTCTCCTGTCTGAAAACTTCACAGCAAGAAGTTCCTGGCAACGCAACGCACTGCACTGTCCCCGCACAAGCTTTTGACAAACAAGTTCTTTCGAGAAACCTTTACGGTTAGAGCGGATTGTGCCACAAGCAACAGTGTCCACTTTGGCCAATTCCCTGAACAACCGCACACCAGTGTAGAAGTTATCTACATATAAATGGTGGCCTTTGTTAAAAAATCCTCTTCCAAGTTCCCAAACAATTTTCTCAGTCACTCCAAAAGTGGACGGACAACCAGGGAGGTTAATCCTAGATTCCTTACCGGTGTACACCCTGAAATTAGACACATATCCAGTCCTACTGTCACACAGCATATACAGCTTTATTCCATAGCGTGCCCTCTCACTAGGAATGTATTGCCTAAAAACCAAGCGGCCCTTGAACAACACCAAAGACTCATCCACTGCAATTTCTTTCCCAGGGACAGAAATCACAGAAAATCGATCAACAAAGTGATCAAGGACAGGCCTAATCTTAAAAAGACGGTCACACTCAGGGTGATCTCGTGGCAACGCTAAACCATTATCAACAAAATGCATCATCCGAAGCAGAAGCAAATACCTGTCACGAGTCATGACTGCCGGAAAAATAGACGTTGCCATCAAGGGACTGCTAGACCAATATGAAGACATTGATGGCTTCCTTAGCAAGCCCATCAAAAAAGTTAAACCCAAGAACTTCTTCATCTCTTCCAGATTTGTGGGAGTCCACCGGGTAGCTCTAGAGTGTGGCTTAAGACTGGCACTGTTGTCCCTCAAAAACTGTTCGGCATACAAATTAGTCTGCTCAACAATCTCTGCCAAAAACACATCGTCCATAAACAACAGAAAAAAAATTACTGGCAAAAAGTTTTCAGTATTCACTCTAGACCCTGGGACACCAGTAAACTCTGGCAATGCCGGCTGCACCATGCCAGGGGCAACCCAGAGGTCATCACTTTCAAAGGGAAGCCTTGCAGCCCCAGCCTGCAGCCCAGATGCCTCTTGCCGCACTACACCAACGGGAAGCCTTGCAGCCGCAGGCTGCAGCCCAGAAGCCTCTTGCCGCACTACACCAACGGGAAGCCTTGCAGCCCCAGGCTGCAGCCCAGATGCCTCTTGCCGCACTACACCAACGGGAAGCCTTGCAGCCCCAGCCTGCAGCCCAGATGCCTCTTGCCGCACTACACCAACGGGAAGCCTTGCAGCCCCAGCCTGCAGCCCAGATGCCTCTTGCCGCACTATCGGCACATCAGTCTCCTCCTCTAACACAGGCACTTCATCCGCACTAAGAGTATCTTCATCATCCGATGACTTCACATGCAGAGAAAACTCACTGCCAGAATCGTCCCCTGCCTCCTCTCCCTCAGATGCAGAGTCAGTCTCTGAACCATGGTCAGAGGAAGACTCAAACAGCAAACCAACAACCTGCTGAGCTGTAATCCTGCAGCTAGCCATTATACTTACTAAGAAAGGAGACTGCACAAACAAGTCAACAACAACCAACAATGTGCAAACCAAGTAAGTAAAGAAATGTGTACCTTTATCACAAAGATCAATGTACTCAAAAACTATAGAATTCAATTACAAGAGACAGCTGCACTCACCAGAAACCTACTCTGTAGTGACACAGCAAAAACCAACGATATCCAACTAGAAAGAAGAAAAAAAAAAAATTACTCACAAGACAACAAAATACACATCGAGCACCAATGCAAACAGTTTTTGCCAAGGGGTCGCTTCCTCATGCAGAAAAATACATCCCTGGTGTCTAGTGGGCTTTTCTGCCCCCCCTGGGAGCAGAAACGGACAGAAAGACGACCGATCTGCCCCCAGGGGGGGCAGAAAAGTCTTCCCATTATTTATGCCCCAATGGAAGCAACCCTTGCCCAAGGGGTCGCTTCCTAAATAAAAAAAAAGACATCCCTGGTGTCTAGTGAGCTTTTCTGCCCCCCCCCCCCGGGAGCAGAAACGGACAGAAAGACGACCGATCTGCCCCCAGGGGGGGCAGAAAAGTCTTCCCATTATTTATGCCCCAATGGAAGCAACCCTTGCCCAAGGGGTCGCTTCCTCATGCAGAAAAAATACATCCTTGGTGTCTAGTGGGCTTTTCTGCCCCCCCTAGGGGCAGAAAGACGACCGATCTGCCCCCAGGGGGGGCAGAAAAGTCTTCAAATAAATTAGGCCGCGAAGGAAGCGACCCTTGCCCAAGTGGTCGGTTCCTATATAAAAAAAAAGACATCCCTGGTGTCTAGTGGGCTTTTCTGCCCCCCCTGGGGGCTGAAACGGGCAGAAAGGCGACCGATCTGCCCCCAGGGGGGGCAGAAAAGTCTTCAAATAAATTAGGCCGCCAAGGAAGCGACCCTTGCCCAAGGGGTCGCTTCCTAAATAAAAAAAAAGACATCCCTGGTGTCTAGTGGGCTTTTCTGCCCCCCCCTGGGAGCAGAAACGGGCAGAAAGACGACCGAAAAGTCTTCTAATTAATTAGGCCGCAAAGGAAGCGACCCTTGCCCAAGGGGTCACTTCCTACATAAAGAAAAAGACATCCCTGGTGTCTAGTGGGCTTTTCTGCCCCCCCTGGGGGCAGAAACGGGCAGAAAGACGACCGATCTGCCCCCAGGGGGGGCAGAAAAGTTTTCTAATTAATTTGGCCACCTAGGAAGCGACCCTTGCCCAAGGGGTCGCTTCCTAAATAACGAAAAACACATCCCTGGTGTCTAGTGGGGCATCCCTGCTCCACGATCGCGACGCTGTGCGTGATCGTGGAGCAGGAATGCCCAGCATTGAGACATCAGGGGAGAGGAAATACTCTTTCCTCCCCCCGATGCCTCAAGGCCTCGCAATTCTCCCCCCCCCACCCCCCCGCCACACCGGAGCCAAACACCTACCTGCTCCTGTTGGACGCGCTGGAAGAAATGAATTCCAGCGCGTCCAACACTTCCTGATGACGTCGGCGCGCGCTGTGATGGCAGCGGAAACTCTTCCGCTGCCATCCCCCTCTGTGGGGGCATGATCGATGCCCCAGGGGGCGAACGCCAGCGCTTCCCCCAGGGGCTGTGCTCATGATGGAGCGGTTCCGTCATGAGTACAGCCCAACCGATGCTCATGACGGAACCGCTCCGTCATGAGCATCGAAGGGGTTAAAGATCTAATATGGGGACATCATTTGGAGCGGTAAATGAAAAAAAACGAATTTGCAATCCCCTCAGTGATGAGCAGTCCATGATTTGCGCTCCCCTCAGTGTTGACTGCAGTGTGAAACTACAGTCTACACTGAGGGGAGTGCAAATCATGGACTGTATGTACCATGATGCAACTTTTTCTGGGATATGATGTAAAGTACGGCCACACCCCTCTCCCTGCCCAAACTGATTTTCATGACCTCCTCCACCATTTATCACACGTTCCTAATGTTCCTTTTTGTAAAAAATTGTATTCCGGCCCATTGATTACACATCATCTGGCCCGAGCCGGAGAGTACAAGCCACGCTCGGACAGTACGGCCTGGGTGCTTAGATTCTGGCCCGACTGCGGATGTACAGATACGACTCGTAAATGACCTCTGTGAACGCCAGAAGTCGTAACGTTAGACTTTTGCCTCAGATTGCCTTTGTGAATCGGGCGCTCCCTGTCTGGCCCTAAATACAAGGAAAGACATTGATGGGTTTTCTCAGCAATGGCTGCATAAAGTGTTCAGACAACCCATGTGGCGAGGTAGTACCTGTTCACATTTCACATTTATCTTCATTTATTTCCTTCAGAGTACTTGCTTTCACAGATGCAGTTTTTCTGTCCTTCTCTTTTCACGCAGCATATTACCCTTTAATAGTGCCTACTTTGAACGGATCACCTGTAGGCGGCTGTGTGAGTCAGGCTACTGGTGGGTGTTTATAAAGCTGTGTTTTCTTTGTACATTTGTATTGAATACATCTCAATCATTTTTCTGTGACTGTTGCACAATGGCCGTGAACATCATAAAACCCATTGCACCGTTTTCCTGCCTTAACAAATAAACAACAGAGGGTCCCTGAAATCTCAATGTGGGAGAAGAGAGCAGAGAAATAACCAAAGGAAAAATACAAAATCTTCCCCCTAGGACTATAAAATTATTGGTGATTCATTCAAAATACAGATATGGTTCTCCCACAGACTATTAGTTTCAGACTTTTATTATCAAAAATATAAATATGTGAAATACAGCAATTTTTAAAGAATATTTTTTCCCCTTTTTCACAAGCATTTATAAACAATTACATTCATATAAATGTTAACAAAAAACAGACACAAGCCCACTGAGGATGATGATCCAACGCCGCACATAATAAGGCAGAAATAAATACAATACAAACAACCAAGGCACACAACTTTAACCCCTTCAGTGCCCCGCCCTTTCCCCGCCCTGTGCCGGGCGTTACATTAGCGGGCGGGGTTCATGACGAGATAGTCTCGTCATGGGCACAGCGCAACCGTGCTCCATGACGAGACTATCTCGTCATGGGCACTGAAGAGGTTAAACAATAAACAAAGAAAAAACCAACACATTGACAGTTAACAATACAATGATACAATAATATTGTTATAAATAAAAAACAAAACAAGAACAATGGAGCAAAACGCCGATGCGCGTTTCGGAACACCAAAACACATAAATAGTTCCTTCTTCAGGACGTAAACCTTGTAATACATTCAGTAATGTAGGGCCATCTGTATGATATGTGGAGACCACCGGATATGTGGTACAGAGGCTCACTGGGAACATATGTTACATCTGCAGGAACAACAAAGCATGGATTAAAAACTATAGGACTTATTGTAAAGAGTCAGAGCTTGGCATATACCTTAGTGTCTACCAAGAGAAAATAAAATTAAAATAAAACTATATACGTGTGTAGAGTGAAATAGACCAATACTAAAATACCCAAGTATCCATAATACACAACCACGTGAAGATGCATATCTGAGGGTGAGCGGTGCATATGGAAAGTAGATAAAAACAGAATGCCCAATGGTGGAAAGTAAGTCTGTCTGCAGAGGGTGGAAAAACTGCAGGAGCCGTTCAAGTAAGGTATGGTGTGCACAGAGTCCAGTGGATCCCCAGAGGCTTAAGTAAATAATACTAAAATCACTGGGCCCGATTCACAGAACTAACTTAAGACAAAATCCTAAACTTACTACCATTTTGGTATTCACAGAAGGCACTTACTCATTTTGGTATTCACAGAAGACACTTACTCATTTCGGTATTCACAGAAGTTAGGAGTCCTAACTTTAGGACTCCTAAATGCCTTCTGTGAATACCGAAAGTCTTAAAATTAGGATTTTTCTCACTTTAGTAGTAGTATAGTTAGGACTCCTAACTTTAGGACTCCTAAATGCCTTCTGTGAATACCGAAAGTCTTAAAATCAGGATTTCTCTCAATTTAGTAGTAGTAAAGTTAGGACTCCTAACTTTAGGACTCCTAAATGCCTTCTGTGAATACCTAAAGCTGTAAAGTTAGGATTTTTCTCAGTTTAGGAGTAGTAAAGTTAGGAGTCCTAACTGTACTACTCCTAAACTGAGAAAAATCCTAATTTTAAGACTTTCGGTATACACAGGAGGCATTTAGGAGTCCTAAAGTTAGGACTCCTAACTTCTGTGAATACCGAAATGAGTAAGTGCCTTCTGTGAATATAAAAATGAGTAAGTGCCTTCTGTGAATACCAAACTGGTAGTAAGTTTAGGATTTTGTCTTAAGTTAGTTCAGTGAATCGGGCCCGAAGCGTCAAACATAAGATGAACGATTTCTGAAAGATGTGGGTAGAATATAGGTCGTCTCATAGAGAGTACGCAGGATAGCGGTGTGACGGGGAGAACAGAAGTGACCGTGGCGTGACGGGGAGAACAGAAGTGACCGCTGCGTGACGGGGAGAACAGAAGTGACCGCGGTGTGACGGGGAGAACAGAAGTGACCGCGGTGTGACGGGGAGAACAGAAGTGACCGCTGCGTGACGGGGAGAACAGAAGTGACCGCGGCGTGATGGGGGGAACAGAAGTGACCGCTGCGTGAAGGAGAGAACAGAAGTGACCGCGGCGTGACGGGGAGAACAGAAGTGACCACTGTGTGACGGGGAGAACAGAGGTGACCGCTGTGTGACGAGGATTACAGAAGTGACCGCTGCATGACGGGGAGAACAGAAGTGACCGCTGCGTGACAGGGTGTACAGAAGTGACCGATGCATGACGGGGAGAACAGAAGTGACCGCGGCGTGATGGGGAGAAAAGAAGTGACCGCTGCATGACGGGGAGAACAGAAGCGACCGCGGCGTAACAGGGAGAACAGAAGTGACCGCTGTGTGATGAGGATTACAGAAGTGACCGCTGCGTGACAGGGAGAATGGAAGTAACCGCTGCGTGACGGGGTGAACAGAGGTGACCGCTGCATGACAGGTCAAACAGAAGTGACCGCGGCATGACGGGGAGAACAGAAGTGACCGCGGCATGACTGGGAGAACAGAAGTGACTGCTGCGTGACGGGGAGAACAGAAGTGACCGCGGCGTGACGGGGAGAACAGAAGCGACCGCGGCGTAACAGGGAGAACAGAAGTGACTGCTGCGTGACGGGGAGAACAGAAGTGACCGCGGCGTGACTGGGAGAACAGAAGTGACCACTGTGTGACGAGGAGAACAGAAGTGACCACGGCTTGACTGGGAGAACAGAAGTGACCACTGTGTGACGAGGAGAACAGAAGTGACCACAGAGTGACAGGGAGATCAGAAGTGACCGCTGCATGACGGGGAGAAAAGAAGTGACCACTGCGTGACGGGAAGAACAGACGTGACCGTGGCATGACAGGGAGAACAGAAGTGACCGCTGCGTGACGGGGAGGACAGAAGCGACTGCTGTGTGACGGGGAGAACAGAAGTGACCGCGGTGTGACGGGGAGAACAGAAGTGACCGCTGCGTGACGGGGAGAACAGAAGTGACCGCGGCGTGATGGGGGGAACAGAAGTGACCGCTGCGTGAAGGGGAGAACAGAAGTGACCGCGGCGTGACGGGGAGAACAGAAGTGACCACTGTGTGACGGGGAGAACAGAGGTGACCGCTGTGTGACGAGGATTACAGAAGTGACCGCTGCATGACGGGGAGAACAGAAGTGACCGCTGCGTGACAGGGTGTACAGAAGTGACCGATGCATGACGGGGAGAACAGAAGTGACCGCGGCGTGATGGGGAGAAAAGAAGTGACCGCTGCATGACGGGGAGAACAGAAGCGACCGCGGCGTAACAGGGAGAACAGAAGTGACCGCTGTGTGATGAGGATTACAGAAGTGACCGCTGCGTGACAGGGAGAATGGAAGTAACCGCTGCGTGACGGGGTGAACAGAGGTGACCGCTGCATGACAGGTCAAACAGAAGTGACCGCGGCATGACGGGGAGAACAGAAGTGACCGCGGCATGACGGGGAGAACAGAAGTGACCGCGGCATGACTGGGAGAACAGAAGTGACCGCGGCGTAACAGGGAGAACAGAAGTGACCGCTGTGTGATGAGGATTACAGAAGTGACCGCTGCGTGACAGGGAGAATGGAAGTAACCGCTGCGTGACGGGGTGAACAGAGGTGACCGCTGCATGAAAGGTCAAACAGAAGTGACCGCGGCATGACGGGGAGAACAGAAGTGACCGCGGCATGACGGGGAGAACAGAAGTGACCGCGGCATGACTGGGAGAACAGAAGTGACCGCGGCGTGACGGGGAGAACAGAAGTGACCGCGGCGTGACTGGGAGAACAGAAGTGACCACTGTGTGACGGGAAGAACAGAAGTGACCGCTGCGTGACGGGGAGAACAGAAGTGACCGCGGCGTGATGGGGGGAACAGAAGTGACCGCTGCGTGAAGGGGAGAACAGAAGTGACCGCGGCGTGACGGGGAGAACAGAAGTGACCACTGTGTGACGGGGAGAACAGAGGTGACCGCTGTGTGACGAGGATTACAGAAGTGACCGCTGCATGACGGGGAGAACAGAAGTGACCGCTGCGTGACAGGGTGTACAGAAGTGACCGATGCATGACGGGGAGAACAGAAGTGACCGCGGCGTGATGGGGAGAAAAGAAGTGACCGCTGCATGACGGGGAGAACAGAAGCGACCGCGGCGTAACAGGGAGAACAGAAGTGACCGCTGTGTGATGAGGATTACAGAAGTGACCGCTGCGTGACAGGGAGAATGGAAGTAACCGCTGCGTGACGGGGTGAACAGAGGTGACCGCTGCATGACAGGTCAAACAGAAGTGACCGCGGCATGACGGGGAGAACAGAAGTGACCGCGGCATGACGGGGAGAACAGAAGTGACCGCGGCATGACTGGGAGAACAGAAGTGACCGCGGCGTAACAGGGAGAACAGAAGTGACCGCTGTGTGATGAGGATTACAGAAGTGACCGCTGCGTGACAGGGAGAATGGAAGTAACCGCTGCGTGACGGGGTGAACAGAGGTGACCGCTGCATGACAGGTCAAACAGAAGTGACCGCGGCATGACGGGGAGAACAGAAGTGACCGCGGCATGACGGGGAGAACAGAAGTGACCGCGGCATGACTGGGAGGACAGAAGTGACCGCGGCGTGACTGGGAGAACAGAAGTGACCACTGTGTGATGGGAAGAACAGAAGTGACCGCTGCTTGAAAGGTCAAACAGAAGTGACCGCGGCATGACAGGGAGAACAGAAGTGACCGCGGCATGACAGGGAGAACAGAAGTGACACGGCATCCTGAAGCCACTAACCCTCACACAGACCCCAGTAAAGAAAGTTCAAACTCATAATTTCTGAATTTTAAACATTTTCAATTCAAATGATTCACAGCAAAAGCTTTGTTGTGCGTCATTTATCGGTAACTGCTAAAAAGCATTGCCAAAACCAATAGGTCTGGGTTATTTTGGGTGCATGTCTGTCATTGTGTGGTGTGTCTGGATACAATGACAGAGAGTTCATAAAGGAGAAAAAAAACTGGTGGTATGGCATGATGCGAAAAGAGGAAGATTTTAGTTTGCATGCTTTAAGGCCACACCCTCAATTACATAAACTAGTGGTGGGAGGGGCTCTCATGCAGTGTATCCAGAGCCCTGCAGCACACAAGCATCGCTGGTGGTGGGAGGGGCTCTCATGCAGTGTATCCAGAGCCCTGCAGCACACACGCACAGCTGGTGGTGGGAGGGGCTCTCCTGCAGTGTATCCAGAGCCCTGCAGCACACAAGCATCGCTGGTGGTGGGAGGGGCTCTCATGCAGTGTATCCAGAGCCCTGCAGCACACACGCACAGCTGGTGGTGGGAGGGGCTCTCATGCAGTGTATCCAGAGCCCTGCAGCACACACGCACAGCTGGTGGTGGGAGGGGCTCTCATGCAGTGTATCCAGAGCCCTGCTGCAGCGCACACAGAGCTCGTGGTGGGAGGGGGTCTCATGCAGTGTATCCAGAGCCCTGCAGCAGCACACATGCACAGCTGGTGGTGGGAGGGGGTCTCGTGCAGTTTATCCAGAGCCCTGCAGCAGCACACACACAGCTGGTGGTGGGAGGAGCTGTGATGCTGTGTGTCCAGAGCCCTGCTGCAGCGCACACAGAGCTGGTGGTGGGAGGGGCTCTCATGCAGTGTATCCAGAGCCCCTGCAGCACCACACATGCACAGCTGGTGGTGGGAGGGGCTCTCGTGCAGTGTATCCAAAGCCCCTGCTGCAGCAAACAAGCATCGCTGGTGGTGGGAGGGGCTCTCATGCAGTGTATCCAGAGCCCTGCAGCAGCACACACACAGCTGGTGGTGGCAGGAGCTGTGATGCTGTGTGTCCAGAGCCCTGCTGCAGCGCACACACATCTGGTGGTGGGAGGGGCTCTCATGCAGTGTATCCAGAGCCCTGCAGCAGCACACTTGCACAGCTGGTGGTGGGAGGGGCTGTCATGCAGTGTATCCAGAGCCCTGCAGCACACACGCATCACTGGTGGTGGGAGGGGCTCTCATGCAGTGTATCCAGAGCCCTGCAGCAGCACACATGCATAGCTGGTGGTGGGAGGGGGTCTCATGCAGTGTATCCAGAGCCCTGCAGCACACACGCATCGCTGGTGCTGGGAGGGGCTCTCATGCAGTGTTTCCAGAGCCCTGCTGCAGCGCACACACAGCTGGTGGTGGGAGGGGCTCTCATGCATTGTATCCAGAGCCCTGCAGCAGCACACATGCACAGCTGGTGGTGGGAGGGGCTCTCATGCAGTGTATCCAGAGCCCTGCTGCAGCACACATGCACAGCTGAGGGTGGAAGGGGCTCTAGTGCAGTACATCCCAGAGCCCTGCTGCAGCACACACGAACAGCTGAGGGTGGAAGGGGCTCTCAAGCAGTGTCTCCTAGAGCACTGATGCTGTACACATGCACAACTGGTGGTGGGAGGGGCTCTCATGCAGTGTATGCAGAGCCCCTGGTGCAGCACACATGCACAGCTGGTGGTGGGAGGGGCTCTCATGCAGTGTATCCAGAGCCCTGGTGCAGCACATATGCACAGCTGGTGGTGGGAGGGGCTCTCATGCAGTGTATCCAGAGCCCCTGGTGCAGCAGACATGCACAGCTGGTGGTGGGAGGGGCTCTCGTGCAGTGTATCCAGAGCCCCTGCAGCAGCACACATGCACAGCTGATGGTGGGAGGGGCTCTCGTGCAGTGTATCTAGAGCCCTGCAGCAGCACACATGCACAGCTGGTGGTGGGAGGGGCTCTCATGCAGTGTATCCAGAGCACCCCAGCAGCACACACACAGCTGGTGGTGGGAGGGGCTCTCATGCAGTGTATCCAGAGCACTCCTGCAGCACACACACAGCTGGTGGTGGGAGGGGCTCTCATGCAGTGTATCTAGAGCCCCTGCTGCAGCACACATGCATAGCTGGTGGTGGGAGGGGCTGCCATGCAGTGTATCCAGAGCCCTGGTGCAGCACACATGCACAGCTGTGGTGCAAGGGGCTCTCATGCCGTGTATCCAGAGCCCTGCAGCAGCACACATGCACAGCTGGTGGTGGGAGGGGCTGCCATGCAGTGTATCCAGAGCCCAGGTGCAGCACACATGCACAGCTGGTGGTGGGAGGGGCTCTCATGCAGTGTATCCAGAGCCCTGCAGCAGCACAAATGCACAGCTGGTGGTGGGAGGGGCTCTCATGCTGTGTATCCAGAGCCCTGCAGCACACATGCACAGCTGGTGGTGGGAGGGGCTCTCATGCAGTGTATCCAGAGCCCTGGTGCACATGCACAGCTGCTTGTCGGATGGGGCTTTCGTGCACAGCTGGTGGTGGGGGCAATGTGGGGGCTCACAGAGTGCACCCCAGTACTTTACACACACGCATTGCTGCCTCCTCTGGCTCTCAGACATGCCCCACCCTAAGGGCTGCTGTATTTCACAGAGGAGCCTTGGTGTGTCACACAGTGTGACCTGGTGTCAGCAGAAGGAGCGGAGGCAATAATGGAGATTTATAGCAGGGCTGGGGCAGCCTTGAAGCTCCTCTCAGGCGTGAGGGACGCGGGGGCTTCACTCACACTGCTTGGCCGCAGATGTCCCATGTGTCTGCTCTGACTCTCTTGCTGCTTGTCTTCAGATTCTACTTTTTCCAGCCTCTCATTTCCTTACTTCTCCCAAGAGTCAGGTCTTGAGTCTCTTTCTGAAGTCTGAAGGTGTGGGGGCTGTACGGAGTTGGAAGGGAAGTTTGTTCCAGGTCTTGACAGCGATGTAGGAGAAGAAGCGGCTAGAGCTGCAATGGATGCGGGGGTCGGTGTGCGAGGGCGAGTGAAGAAGAGCACAGGTGTCCAGCGGGTTGGTGCAAGTTCAGTCGGTGGTTGATGTAGGCAGGTCGAAGGTCGTGGAGGTCCATGTATCATTATCTCTTTCTGCCCCTGTGTTTCTTCCCAGCCGCCTGAGCAATTCCAGAACTCCCTCTGCCCCAACGCCTTCTGCCCTCAAGCTTTGCTCTCTGCCCCAACGCCTTCTGCCCTCAAGATCTCCTCTCTGCCCCAACGCCTTCTGCCCCTTCAAGCTTTGCTCTCTGCCCCAACGCCTTCTGCCCTCAAGATATGTCCTCTGTCCCAAAGCCTTCTGCCCACTGCCCCAAAGCCTTCTGCCCACTGCCCCAAAGCCTTCTCCCCTCAAGGTCTACCCCAAAGCCTTCTGCCCCAAAGCCATCTGCCCTCAAGCTCCGCCCCAAAGCTTTCTGTCCTCAAGTTCTGCCCTCTGCTCCAAAACCTTTTGCCCTCAAGGTCTCCCCCAAAGCCTTCTGCCCTCTGCCCCAAAGCCCTCTGCCCTCAAGATCTCCTCTCTGCCCCAACGCCTTCTGTCCTCAAGTTATGCCCTCTGTCCCAAAGCCTTCTGCCCACTGCCCCAAAGCCTTCTGCCCTCAAGGTCTGCCCCAAAGCCTTCTCCCCTCAAGGTCTCCCCCAAAGCCTTCTGCCCTCTGCCCCAAAGCCATCTGCCCTCAAGCTCATTCCTAAAGCTTTCTGTCCTCAAGTTCTGCCCTCTGCCCAAAATCCTTCTGCTCTCAAGGTCTGCCCCAAAACCTTCTGCCCTCTGCCCCAAAGCCCTCTGCCCTCAAGCTTTGCTCTCTGCCCCTAAAGCCTTCTGCCCTCAAGTTCCGCCCTCTGCCCCAAAGCCTTCTCCCTTCAAGGTCTGTCCCAAAGTGTTCTGCCCTCTGTCCCAAAGCTATCTGCCCTCAAGCTTTGCTCTCTTCCCCTAAAGCTTTCTGCCCCTACGCTCTGCCTTCCACCCAAAGGCTTCTGCCCTCAAGTTATGCCCCAAAGCTCTCTGTCCTCAAGCTCTGCCCTCAAGTTCTGTCCTCTGCCCTAATGCCTTCTGCCCTCAAGCTCTGCCCCAAAGTCCTCTGCTCACAAGCTCTGCCTTCTGCCCTCAAGTTCTGTCCTCTGCCCTAATGCCTTCTGCCCTCAAGCTCTGCCCCAAAGCCCTCTGCTCACAAGCTCTGCCTTCTGCCCTCAAGTTCTGTCCTCTGCCCTAATGCCTTCTGCCCTCAAGCTCTGCCCCAAAGCCCTCTGCTCACAAGCTCTGCCTTCTGCCCTCAAGTTCTGTCCTCTGCCCTAATGCCTTCTGCCATCAACCTTGCACCCTGCCCCCAACGCCTTCTACCCTCAAATTCTCCCCTCTGTCCCGAAGCCTTCTGCCCTCAAGCTCTCCTATGTTTTGCATAGAAACGTACACAGGAAAGTTCCCCCTGAAAACAGACAAAGGCTGACTGAAAATGTACCAGATTTCGAAGGCATGTTAGGCCCGGCCTTCAGGTTTGCTGAAATTAGGAACTGCCTTTCAAGCTAAGGTAAGAGGCCAGTGTGTATGTTGCAGCACGGAACGTCAAATTCCCCCTTCGGCACAGACCAACTACCTCGGCATCCAATTCACTCAAATACATTCATTGGTGGGGCCCATGACACCAATATACTTACACTCCGTTGATCTGTTCTCTGAGGGAAAATACGCTTCCCAACGCTGACATGAGAGTAATACCTTTACCTTACCCTTAAACACATTGCCCTCAGACTCCTAAGATATCCCTCTCATAAGGAGATGGATCATTTAGTTGTTATATTTGGCTTTAATAAATAATGCTCGTCTATCTATACATTCCTTCCTTACCACATTTCTCTTATTCAAATAACCGACACAACACATTTGTCAATTAATCAAATATTCTTTATCTAAATTATATTACAAGAAAAATTAGAAATCATCATCAGCATTTCAGAGCATCATATTTACCTATTCTGGCTAAAGTCGTCCTCTAAGTCAATCAGTCAAAGAAGAGTTTATTCAGCAAAGTTAGGCCGCAATTCAGTCTTTCAAAGATTCAGGATAACAGCTGTCCAGCAGTGTCACCGTCCTCTCCGTCAGCATAACGTCAGGAAATCGAGTTCATCAAAGAAGAGTGTTTTCTATCCTAATTCCCTACCTACTTTTATAATGAAAATAATATCAAAATGTATCAAGATCGGGGTTTAGAGAGTCCGGATTGGTCAATTTGGGGTTGTGAGGTGAAGTTCTCACATAGTCTGCAAAATGAGGTCATCGCACTTGCTGGTTCCGGCTTTTAAATTGAGCTTTTTCTTTAGTCTTGGATGGGTTCCCGGAGCGTCCTTGGAGGGTACATGTTCTCCCGGGGTCAGGTCCAGGCCACTGTTGCTGGCGGTGACGCCTGCGCACTTCACCCAGAACCTCGTGTTGTCGGGCAGTCACGTTCAACGTCTCGTTCAGCCATCTTGTATAGGCCGAAATGGTCAACTTAAGCAAAAGAAACACAAAAACATAATTAAAACATAGAAATGACTTATAAAATGTTATCCCCTTGCTAATACCCATATGTGTGTGTATTTATCTAGCAGAAGCAACACTCAGAGCGGTTTATACTCAATGAATAAAGCACAAATCACAAATACGTCACCAAAGCAACATATAACATATAATATTCTAATTTTCTACTATTAATATGCGTACACCAGTTAGTTTACAAGTAATATAGCCATGCAAAGTGCAATTCCCACGTGTATTTCTCTTGTTAATATAGTTGGTGAGTTATCACTTCAAACAGATTAATAATATTACAATTAATTGATTATTCGTATTAATATAAACATGCAGAATGAGGGGTATACAAAGTTTTGTACTACCCGCTCCAGCATGTACATATAAGTAATGAGCTGATTACTTACTGGTAATTTTTATTACTTGGACACCTTCTGGCCTGTACTACTGCCCCAACCCCCCCACAAGTGCCCTCCCCATTACCTCATCAACTCCTCCTGGTCCCGTCCTGACCAGGGCCGGACTGGGAACAGAAACCGGCCCTGGCAAACTGCTCAGCTGGACCCCCCTGGGGTGACGGGGAGTGCAGCTGAGCAGTTTGTGACGGCTGGTTTCGGCCGATTTTGTTACAGGGGGCCTATATTGCCAACCCACAGTAACAAAAACGGCCCCCAGGGGCCCAAAACCGGTCCTCACCCTTGCGACCTACCGGTGAAATGTCCGGTGCCCGCTATGGCCAGTCCGGCCCTGGTCCTGACAGCAATGAGGATATAAATACAAAACGGGGTTCGCTGTTCCTATAGAACAATAGAAACTCTAATGAGAAGTGTTGACGGTAATTCTTCAGTTAAGGGGGGTCTACCTTAATGGAGGATTGAGCCCTCACACACACTCAGGTGTGTGTCCTGTTTCATCATAGGGCTTAACCCCTCATAGGGCTGGAGCTGCAATGTCTTACGGGCCCCGCAAGAGGGCTCTGTGGCGGAGATCCCCTCTTTAAGCCGTATGAGTGAGTGAGGGTCTGTGAACATTGAAAGATCAGTGATTCAAAACTACCTTATGAGTATCCTGAAAATGTTTAATATGTTTTAATGTTTTAATATATGATCCATTTGGCAGGGTTCAAAACAAAAGTGCGAAAAGCTGTCACTGGTATGTGATGGGATGCAACAGTTTTTACATGTAGAATTATGCAGAAGGTCGTCATGTTTCACGCCTGTTGGTCCAGGAGGGATCAGTGGCGTTTCTTCAGAACCAAATGAAGAGGATAAGGGATCCCTACCGTACACCAGGGCGGGTTAATGTGCACTGGCGAAAAAGGAAGAACCTATAAAAAGATCTCAAGGGACATTCTTTGGTCACCTGCACCTGATTATGAGGACTCGAAATGAGATAACGATATCCAACCTACACAGAGACAAAAGAAATGAGTGGAGAGTTTTACAAATGCAATATATACATAGGCTTTTTGTGCCCGCAAAAAACATCCTTAAAAAGATACAGGTAAGTGTTAAACAATCCCTTATGTGTATTCAAAGCATGCTAGGAGTGCAGTGGTCACTCCATAGGGAATCCTGAAATACTAAGATGCAACATGTCCGACAAGAGACATAGTGGCAGTGACACGTAACGGAGGACCCAGAAAGATGTCGGTAAAACTAGGTGATCAAATCATGTAATGCAAGCAGGTTCTAGTTCCATCTGGTTCAAGGACGTAGGACCGCACTGTGGAATAGTCGGATTCCTGTGTTTGTTGTCTCATCTGTTTACTTTGAACCATGGAATGTCATCATTCAATCCAGTCAGGTGTGTCTTCAAACGGAGGATCCATGGTTGTTCCCTGTTGAACAGTGACTGTTGACTCCAGCGCTCATTGGCTTCCAGGATGGTCCATCTGACGTCTTCTGGTGTATGATTGGCCATGAGGAAATGTGCTGACATCTTCGTAGTGCTGAGTTTGCAGCGTACATTGCTACGGTGTTCCATTATTCTGGTCTTAACTTGTCTCGTTGTCATTGCCACATGGTTCAATGTGCAGGGGCAACTCATCAGATATATACAGTTCTTGGTGTTACGGCATCCACTCTCCATGCCTGAGGATCTCTCGTGATGCAAAGAGGTCCTGCCACAGATTACCAAATACTCCCACAATCTAACTGAATGTGGAGCGACTGAGACCCTGAAAGTCACTGAGGATGGGCGGCTGTGGCTCCATGAGTCAGCCTGGAATTTGTCTGCCCTGGGAATGTAAGAGACAACAGGTGAGATTTTGTGCATAGACCAATTTGGTACACTAGAGACCGGAAGAAGTCCATTTTTGTTCCTCCTTGATGGCTTATGTAGTTGTTTGCCACATGACTCTCTAATCACATTACCACTACGGTGGTACTATAAGGTGGTACTACCACTGCTTTATGGAGAATTTGACGAGTGAAGTGAAGAAGAGCTCTCTACGGCTGCTACTTCTCTGAAATGTATTGAGAGAAGGGACGCACCTTCTGTCCACTGACCCTTACTTCCTCCTCTCCCAGAGTTGCTCCCCAACCCCACTGATTGGCATCTGTGGTACTTACACATGGAATAGGGTGAGATAGGGATATACCTTTCTGTACATTTTCTACATCTAACCACCAGGCTAGATGCTGGGCTAGTGACTGAGTTATCAGAATCTTCTTCTGTTACATACAGTCACTGTGCCACTCAGATGACAAGCATTGGCATAGCCAATAGGTCTCGCTTTTTGGGCCTCATAGGAGATTACAATGCAAGTGCTAGGCTATTAGCCAACAAATCTCTCTCAGTGAATGGGCACTTCTGGATTCTGTACAGCGCACTAGGACTGGCAGAGATGACGCGAATACTCCAATCCTAGGTTTCTTTACACAATTACGAGTCCCTCCAACTTCCAGTTGAGTCCAAGAAAATGTTCAACCATAAGATTGGCTGTTAGACGACCAGGAAAGGCTGCTAGTGCCAACAACTGTTCCAGTGGCGGTATCTTATTTGAACACAATTATTTGTTCTTCATTTGTTGTTTTAGGTGGGGCAGAGACAGATTTGCTAATCAGGCAGATCTGCTGAAATTAATGTATGATACAGAGGGATAAAAGGAAGCCGCCCTCAGCCATGAATGCCGCAGGCATCGGTCACAGTTTGGGTCAGCCCACATTAGAGCAATTCAATGGTGGAACCATCGGCAAAGGAATCCATCCGTAGGAGATCGGCTGAATGGGGTGGACAGAGCAGAACAAACCATTCTAGATGTGGGGCAAACCCACGAGGAGGGAAATGAAGGGCTGCAGAGGGCGTAGTCTCACTCCACTATTCCTCACTAACCAGGATGTACATACATACATGCCTATGTGGGTGATGTATGATACGCACATATGCTGTGAAAGTATAGGTTTGGAGTTAATTGGGGGCGGGATCGCTGTTCAATAGCTCAATAACTCATGAAATAAAGGTTCTTTTTGTTGCCGAAACTGTGATAACTGAAGGCAACACATCACTGAGGAACTATTGCATCCAGTGGGACTGACACCTGAAAGAGATGTCTACGACTGACAGCGAGTGACACCTGCAGCTCTCAGCATCCTAGACCTGACCGCGCGTTTGACGAACCCCAACCTCCAGTTGGTGTAAGACCCCCCCCCCCCATGAGCTCCAGTGTTGAAACCGGAAACAAGGTGTGCTGCTGCTGTTGCGTGCCTCCAGGCAGATGCAGAAAGCCGCCCCATTGACAACGTGTAACCGGCCTGTACCAGTCCGTAGCGCTCTGTCAGTCCTGTTGGGGCCGGGCATGGCAGAACCCCCGGAAATCCCGGAGCTTACCTATGTCATTAAAACGGTGGCGCCGTCCAAATTGGATAACACCCTTAAAAAAATGGGGAACCAGCGCACGGTGCGCCAGTGCACCACAGCGAGGCGAGACTGGCAGACTGACCTTCAAATGGATATTTCTGACGAGATGTGGAAATACTGTTGCGCCAGCACCAAGAAGGTGTCGCTAAATGGTCGGCACAGATTGGTGCACTTTAAGTACTTGCAACGGGTCTATTGTACCCCGGAGAGATTGCATAGGTACGGGCTCCGCCAAACAGCAGAGTGTGAGCGTTGTCACATCCTCGTGGCGGACTTCATGCATATGGCCTGGTATTGCCCGGGAATTGCTAAGTTTTGGGCGGAGGTGTTCCGGAAACTGAGCCAGATTTTGGGAACAGAGATACTGCCCAACCCATCGTAGGCGTTGCTGGGGTATTCCAGGCCGCTCCCACTGGCACTGCAGCGCCTGACAGATATAGCGCTGTTAATAGCTAGACGAGTCGTGGCGTCATGTTGGATGAGAGGGCCACTTCCCACTAAGAAACGATGGGACAGCGATATGCTGTATTGCAGCACACAGGCGGAGACGTACAGCGAATTGCTACCACCGAAAAGTCACCCCAGGAACTTCTGGGGGTTGTACAGAACGTATTTGACTTCCAGGGTCACTGAGACGGCTGGCCAGGGGGAGGCACAAAGCGAGGAACCCAATGCGCACACTTTGGCCGAGGGTGGCACGGGACAAGATCAGGACTCTGAGGGCACACGATTGTGAGGGACTCTGGAGCGTCAGTTGGGACGGATGCCCGCACATAGAGAGTGTGGACGGGTACATTTCAGATCTGACTGGGACGCTCAAATAGGGGTCATTCAGAGCGTGAATGAGTAACACAAGGTTGTATGCAGACTGAATGCAGGAGGGTGCTACCGATGGTTACGTCTAGACAATAGGACTGAGGACACGTGTACATAAGGATGGGAGACAGGAGGAGACGGTCAGCGTGCGGTGGGTGGGGCGGGTGGTTGGGGTTAGTGATAAGATTAGAACCTACAGGGACTACGCCAGGTGTGCAGGCTCCGGAGGATACTTTTATGCTTCGAATTCATAGCCGTATGCTGTAACATAGACTGGGGACAAGTGCAATCTCCAGTCGAAGCTGCGATCATGATTGGGCTTTTGTATATGCTGTTTTATTGAGACGCCGCCGGTCCTTCGGAATGTCGGCTAAATGGCCGTGTAAGAGATAACTTGACTGCCCAACTGAAAGGCAGAGCCCTCCCACTGCTACGTGGATAGTAGGCGGTTTGTCCTGTACAATTCCTATAAGTAAATAAAGGTTTTTGAAAATTAAAAAAAAAAAAACGGCCTGTACCAGTGAAACACAAGCATTGGCAAAGCCAATAGGTCTCTCCTGTAGGAGAGTAGGGTCTGCAATCCTATGATCACCCAGATTTTTTTGCTTTTGCTTCATTGGTTTACGACTTTCTCCGGCTGTGGGCCTGCCAATCAGACCCACAGCCTAGCTGTTCTCTCTCGAAATTAACACACATGTACATTAGGTGCATCCACTAATTGGAACTGGGCCGCCTTGTCAGTCCCTGTCTCAGCATACCACAGGTATCCAGGGCATCGGTGTACCCAGGGCCTACCAGGGGCTGAAGCATGTATTATGCCACCCCCGGAATGGCCGCCCAAATCTGACACAACTGGCTGCACGACAGCTGGGGCCACGTGGTGTAATCACCCGTTGCTGTAGGTGTAGTATTCCTACACCTAAACCCTAAAATGGACACATGGATTCCTATCAGTCACTCCTATAGCAGGCCTTAACAGTCCTGAAGGCAGAGTGCAGGGAATCATGTGGGACGGTGCTCTGGCGCGAGCTGAGCCCGTCGACGGCTTGCGGAACCAAGTCCTAATAGCCGTTCCATGGTGACGCGGGCCAACTACTTTTAATGCATTATAATCCTTGCGGTTATTTGCTAACTTTGGCATCGCATCACCTATACATGTCGAGTAAGGTGTCATACGAATGGGAATACGAACCCCTCGCCAGTCCGGGTGACGGGGTTAGCATTCCCCCCTTTTAGAGGGACACGACATGGAAGTAACCTTGAACCCCGGTTAAAGTTGACTCAAGCCTCAGCATCACAAAATGGATGCTGCCACCAGACACAAGTCTGACCTCCTGCTGCTGGGAGACCTTCCAGCGAAGGGAGCTTGGACAAAGGGTTTCCTGTCGAGGGCGGTGTTAGCACCATCCCAGACAGGGTTTGTGTATCCCAGGTAGGCAGGGCTGAAAGGAAGGTGATTGCCAGTGGCACCCCGGTGCTCACTGTGCATAGCCCGGCTCAAACCAGTTTCGGGGGCACGCCAGCCCCTGAGCTGGCGCGAAGCCGGACAAAGGATAGGGGTGTAACCACCCCCCTCCTGGCTCCACCCATAGGTAGAACCTAGTCACGGGCCAGCCCCTTTTTCTTAGAATAAAGGTAGGAGCGAGTCCCCTTCCCAAATTGGATAATCAGATAATCGGATAACTCCAAATCACGAACTACTTTCCACGAAAGGAACTCTTGACTATTTCTGAAGACTCTCCCTTGTGGCTAAGGAGTAGCCACCCTGCACCAGCAGGCACCATCTAAGCGCTTGCGGTTTGCTGTAAGTCTCTCCTACGGATCAAGACTGCCCAGCTCGACGAGACCCGAGTTCCCTGCCATCTCTGACCTTTTACCTCCCTCATCAGCTCAGCTGAGAGTCGTAGGTGTGACGAGACCTGCGGGACCGGCTATCTTCAGAACCTGCACGACGCTTATCTAGCACGCCCACCGAGGGACCCTCGAGTGAGTACACCTAGGGTTTGAGAAGCCCTAACCCTGAGCAGCTCCAGCATCGAAGTCTGCCTCCCCAGCATCCCCGAGATCTGCGTGGGGGCCCTTCCGCTCCTTGTTGTTCACCGCGTTGTTCGCCCACTTGCCGACCGGCTTGTGGCCCTCTTCACGACGCACCACGATTGTTTCATCACTAGTCTGGTTGCTCCAGACTGGCTCTTGCTCCCCTTCAACAGAGGAGTACCACGGACCCTCCTGGTCCACTCCCGACGCCATCTTGACTCCCCCGCTTGGGTGGCCACTGCCAAGATCCGCTGCCCCTTCCTGGGCCCAGCATCATCGACAGCAGACACCTTCGTGGGACAGCTCGCCCTCCATCCTGGTCGCCGCCGCGCCTCCTGGTCCGAGGAACAGCCGAGTCCGACGTCACCCACTCACCTGGTCGAGGTGACTTCAGCCGGTACCCTCCTGGTACCCACACGATCGCTGGCTAGCGGTTGAGAACTGAGTCCCCTCTGCTTTCAGGTTTTCCTTCACCACCGATCCAGGCTTGGATCGCTCTGAACATCGTCACTGGTCGCCTGCCAGCAACTTCTTCTTTCAGGCTCCTGAGACTACACGAGGACTCCCGACATCTTGCCGAACTTCACGCAGTCGCAGCCTCCGGGCTAGGTAACTCGAGCATCTCGGTGCTCCATCGCAGGTTCGCTCTACAAGTGTCCAGTTCCTTTTTCGTTTAGTCCCACTGATCGGAACACTCCGGAATCAGTACCTCCAGACTTTAACCATTCGCATTTCACTGTTAGTGTAGATGGTTTCTCGTGCCCCTCGGGCATTTGTGTAAATTGTGCAACTGAAGTATTTTCCTAAGAGTTTTGTAGTGTGCTTAGCTCCCTGACTCATAAAGAGCCAGGGTAGTCTTGTTATAAATAAATATCCTTTTATTTTCATAACAACTTGTGTGGTGTCCTTTCACTTGGTGTTCAAGGGGTATATGTGATGGTAAACAGCTGGCTTAACACGCCCTCTAGAGTTTAGCCTAAGACTGCTCGTATCCACGCTACTAGGATAGCTGGTCTATAAGGTTGACTTACAACCAATCATCAATAAGGGTCGTTTGGAATGATACACAGTGATCACTAGAATAGTGAGCACTACATATCAGGCCAACTTCTCACATTGGTGAGCAGCGGTTGGGATTTGAGCTTGCTGTTGTTTTACCACACACGTATCCTAAGAATATCGCAGTGAAAGATCACATAAGTACCCAGGTACATATAACTTAACTTAGAATACTCCGAGTTCTACTGAACCGGCTGTTGTAGTGTAACAGGGCTTAGCACACCCTGACTACAACTCTTAGCAAGGGATCAGTAGGTAAACCCATAGTGTAGGTAGGTGCAACACTTACACCTCACTAGAAAAGCATGTCGGTCCACGGAGAGTCTGCAGGGACTCCCTTAGTGGTCAGTGACCCTCCACAGGTCGTGTCACGATATGCAACTCTTAGCTTCAAGGAGATGCGACAACTGTGTGCCTCCAGGAAGCTAAACCAGGGTTCTAACCCTACCATCGCAATACTGATAGGTCTCTTAGAGGCGTACGATGCTAGGAGGTCCTCTAACCCAGGTCCCCCCAGTGCAGATGGGAACATGCCTCCCTTAGAGGGAACCCTCGGTGACCCAGACCTCGACCTCCACACAGAGGAGGAGGACGAGGACGAGTTATCGGGAGACGAGGCAGACAAAGGTCCAGTGGTAGTCGGCAGGCTTACAAGGACCAACTTAAGCAGGCTGGAACTGGGGGAGCCCCGGGCCCACGCTCAAGCAGGCTTAACCTTGGGAACGGACGAGCTAGGTCTCTCTCCAGAGGCTCTGGCAGATCGGTTCATACACATGTCTCTCAGGCACCTTCTCAGAGAGGAATGACTTCCCCTCAGAGGAGGGAGCATGAAGCGAAGATGCGGGAGGTCAATCTGAGGATCGAGCGGGAAGAACTTGCCCTCGCCAAAGAAAGACTTGCCTTAGCCCGAGAGCAGAAATTAAGTGGGTTAGATCCCACTGGTGGCAGCATTCTCAATAGAGAGAAAGACAGGGGTATAGACACTAGACACCTGAGTAAAATCGTGCCCCCCTTTAAACAAGGGGACGACATCCACAAGTGGATAACTGCCTTGGAGAGGGCCTGCACTGTCCAGTGCGTCCCCCCAAGTCAGTGGGCAGCTATACTGTGGCTTTCCTTTGAAGGTAAAGGAAGGGACAAGCTCCTCACTACAAGAGCTGAGGATGCTAACAACTACCAAGTCCTGAAGAACACACTGATTGATGGGTTCGGCTTAACCACGGAACAGTACCGGGTGCTGTTCCGGGACACCCAGAAAATTCAGTCTCAGGATTGGGCTGACTTTGTCGATTGTGCCACTAAGGCTTTGGAAGGCTGGTTGCTGGGTAGCAAGGTTACTGATTACACAGGATTGTACAATCTTATCATGCGAGAACAGATTTTAAACAACTGTCAGAACCAATTGTTGCATCAGCACCTTGTCGACTCGGATCTGACCTCTCCCCAAGAATTGGGAAAGAAGGCAGACAGATGGGTCAGAACAAGGGTCAAGCAGAACCAGAATCAGAACCAGGGTGGTCAGAAGAAAGCAGACCAAAAGGGTAACAAGAACGAACAAAATGACCAGAAGTCTTCGACAGGTCCCCAACAAACCAAAGAGGGTGGGGGTCAGGCTTCACAGAAGAAGAAGACTCAAGAAGGCCAGTCAAAAAGGTGGTGCCAATACTGTGAAAGTAAGACTCACTGGTTTAGTGAGTGCACCAAGAAAGGAGGGCAAACTCCTACCACTGCAGCCCCTAAGGCACCTGCGCCCCCTAGTACAGTCAGCAGTGGTAGTGCGCCTCCCAAGGCATTAGTTGGGTTAACCTTGGGAACCGAGGGGAGTGACGACTTAGTCGGCACGCTCACTCAGGCCGTCCTTGTCTGTACAGGGGATATGGATATGTCCCCTGATGCCAGTCCCAATACTTTGGGCAAATACAGGCAGACACCTTTGATAAATGGAAAAGTGGCTCAGGCCTACAGGGACACGTGTGCCAGTGTCACCATGGTGACGCCTAACTTCGTGGACCCTGGACAGATCATGCTAGGTACCAGTTACCTAGTGACCAATGCCAGCAACGTCACTACCAATCACAGTATGGCAGTTGTTGATTTCTCCTGGGGAGGGGTAAGTGGCCCGAAAAAGGTTGTGGTTAGTTCAGACCTCCCCGTAGAATGTCTGTTGGGCAATGATTTGGAAACGTCACAATGGTCAGAAGTGGAGCAGAGGACTCACATGGAAATGTTAGGTTTGCCAGCACATGTCCTTGCTGTGACCAGGTCACAGGCCAAAAGATGCCCCACTGAACGGGTGCTGGATCCTGGAAGAACGGACCAGACACCTTCCAAGAAAAGGAGCAGCGAGGGTAAGGCTTCGCCTTCCCCCTTGCCCCAGGTCGTGGATCAAGTCTCCGAGGAGGCTGACCTTAAAGAACTGAGGGAAACTGAGCCGCAAGAGCTTGAACCTGGTCAGGTTGAGTTTCTGGGCTCAGGGGGACCCTCCAGGGAAGACCTGGGGAAGGCACAGTTAGACTGCCCCTCACTTGAACCCCTCAGACAGCAGGCCGCTGCTGAGGCTGCAGGGAACGCCACAGGTACCCACAAAGTGTACTGGGACGATGGACTCCTGTACTCTGAGGCAAGAGACCCCAAACCTGGTGCGACCAGGAGGCTGGTCATCCCCTTGTCTCTGAGAGGTTTCCTTCTCACCTTGGCCCACGAGATTCCCCTTGCAGGTCACTTAGGCCAGAATAAGACTTGGGACAGAATTGTTCCACACTTTCACTGGCCCCACATGTCCGAAGATACGAAGGAGTTTTGCCGCTCCTGTGTCACTTGCCAAGCCAGTGGTAAGTCAGGTGGCACGACAAAGGCCCCCCTCATACCACTACCAGTGGTGGGGGTACCCTTTGAACGAGTGGGGATCGACATTGTCGGACCAATGGAACCCCAGACAGCATCAGGGCACAAGTTTATACTGGTGGTGGTGGACCACGCCACCAGGTATCCTGAAGCTATTCCCCTTAGGACCACTACAGCACCTGTGGTGGCACGGGCCCTACTTGGAGTGTTCTCCAGAGTGGGCTTCCCTAAGGAGGTCGTCTCAGACAGAGGTGCAAACTTCATGTCGGGATATCTGACTGCTATGTGGAAGGAATGTGGTGTCAACTACAAGTTCACCACACCCTATCACCCACAATGCAATGGGCTGGTTGAGCGATTCAACCGGACCCTAAAAGGGATGATTCACGGACTACCTGAAAAGCTTCGGCGGAGATGGGATGTCCTGATACCCTGCCTCTTGTTCGCCTACAGAGAGGTCCCGCAGAAGGGGGTTGGCTACAGCCCTTTTGAGCTTCTGTTCGGACATCCTGTAAGGGGACCCCTTTGTTTGGTAAAGGAAGGATGGGAGAGACCTCTCAGAAAGCCGGCATCAAACATTGTGGACTATGTGCTCGGTCTCCGCTCGCGGATGGCGGAGTACATGGAGAAGGCGGCTAAAAACCTTGAGGCGAGCCAAGAATTACAGAAAGCTTGGCACGACCAAAAGGCTGTCCTAACTGTGTATCAGCCTGGACAGAAGGTGTGGGTGCTGGAGCCAGTGGCCCCAGCAGCACTCAAAGACAAATGGTCTGGGCCCCACACGATCATTGAGCAAAAGGGAGAGGTCACCTACTTGGTAGACCTGGGAACTCCCCGGAGCCCCCACAGGGTGCTCCATGTAAACAGGCTCAAGGCATATGTCGACAGGGAGGGCATGGGCTTGCTCATGGCCACAGATGAGGGACAGGAGGAGGAGAGTGACCCTCTCCCAGACCTGCTCTCTCAGAACCCTGACGATGGATCAGTAGATGGTGTTGTCTTTTGTGGCAGCCTCTCTGGACATCAACAAGAGGATTGTAAACAGGTTCTTCAATCCTTTCGACATATGTTCTCTCTGACACCCAGTCAGACCAAGTGGTGTACCCACGAGGTCGACACTGGGGACAGTCTGCCCGTAAAGAGTAAAATCTATCGGCAACCTGATCATGTCAGAGACTGCATCAAGACAGAGGTGCAGAAAATGTTGGAGCTGGGAGTCATTGAACCCTCGGACAGCCCCTGGGCTAGTCCCGTAGTGCTCGTGCCGAAACCTCACACCCAGGGCGGTAAGAAAGAGATGAGGTTTTGCGTGGACTACAGAGGTCTCAATGCGGTCACTAAGACCGACGCCCACCCGATACCAAGAGCAGACGAACTTATCGACCGGTTGGCCTCGGCCAACTACTTAAGTACGTTTGACCTGACAGCTGGGTATTGGCAAATCAGGTTAGCTGAGGAGGCCAAGCCCAAAACAGCATTTTCTACCCCGGGTGGGCATTATCAGTTCGTGGTAATGCCCTTTGGTTTGAAAAATGCACCTGCCACCTTCCAAAGGCTGGTGAATCGAGTTCTCACTGGGTTGGACGACTTCTGTGCGGCGTATCTGGACGATATCGCTGTCTTTAGCTCCACCTGGGAGGATCACCTGGTCCACCTGAGGAAAGTGTTAGAGGCCCTGCAGAAGGCAGGCCTCACTATCAAGGCCACCAAGTGCCAGATAGGGCAGACACAGGTTGTATACCTGGGCCACCTTGTAGGTGGAGGCCAGGTTCAACCATTGGAGAGCAAAATACAGGCCATCCAGGACTGGGCTCCTCCAACCACCCAGACTCAGGTTCGAGCTTTCTTGGGCCTGACTGGCTATTACCGGAAATTTGTCAGAAATTATGGATCCATTGTGACCCCGCTAAACGACCTGACAAGTAAAAAGATGCCAAAAAAAGTTCAGTGGACAGCAAGCTGTCAGAAGGCATTCGATGACCTAAAGCAGGCCATGTGCACAGCACCTATCCTAAAGAGTCCAGACTACTCCAAACCATTCATTGTCCAAACAGACGCTTCGGAGCTGGGTGTGGGAGCTGTTCTATCGCAACTGAATTTTGATGGTCATGACCAGCCCATAGCTTTTATTAGCAGGAGGCTGACCCCCAGAGAGAAGAATTGGTCAGCTATTGAGAGGGAGGCCTTTGCTGTGGTTTGGGCCCTGAAGAAGTTGAGGCCATACTTGTTTGGCACTCACTTCAAGATTCAGACCGACCATAAGCCCCTCTTGTGGCTAAATCAAATGAAGGGTGAAAACCCCAAACTACTTAGGTGGTCCATTTCCCTACAGGGGATGGACTTCACAGTGGAGCATAGACCTGGCACTGATCATGGCAATGCAGATGGGCTCTCCAGGTATTTCCACTTAGAGCAAGAAGACTCACCTGGTCAAGGTTAGCTTATTGTCCCAAAGTTTGGGGGGGGGTCATGTAGGAGAGTAGGGTCTGCAATCCTATGATCACCCAGATTTTTTTGCTTTTGCTTCATTGGTTTACGACTTTCTCCGGCTGTGGGCCTGCCAATCAGACCCACAGCCTAGCTGTTCTCTCTCGAAATTAACACACATGTACATTAGGTGCATCCACTAATTGGAACTGGGCCGCCTTGTCAGTCCCTGTCTCAGCATACCACAGGTATCCAGGGCATCGGTGTACCCAGGGCCTACCAGGGGCTGAAGCATGTATTATGCCACCCCCGGAATGGCCGCCCAAATCTGACACAACTGGCTGCACGACAGCTGGGGCCACGTGGTGTAATCACCCGTTGCTGTAGGTGTAGTATTCCTACACCTAAACCCTAAAATGGACACATGGATTCCTATCAGTCACTCCTATAGCAGGCCTTAACAGTCCTGAAGGCAGAGTGCAGGGAATCATGTGGGACGGTGCTCTGGCGCGAGCTGAGCCCGTCGACGGCTTGCGGAACCAAGTCCTAATAGCCGTTCCATGGTGACGCGGGCCAACTACTTTTAATGCATTATAATCCTTGCGGTTATTTGCTAACTTTGGCATCGCATCACCTATACATGTCGAGTAAGGTGTCATACGAATGGGAATACGAACCCCTCGCCAGTCCGGGTGACGGGGTTAGCATTCCCCCCTTTTAGAGGGACACGACATGGAAGTAACCTTGAACCCCGGTTAAAGTTGACTCAAGCCTCAGCATCACAAAATGGATGCTGCCACCAGACACAAGTCTGACCTCCTGCTGCTGGGAGACCTTCCAGCGAAGGGAGCTTGGACAAAGGGTTTCCTGTCGAGGGCGGTGTTAGCACCATCCCAGACAGGGTTTGTGTATCCCAGGTAGGCAGGGCTGAAAGGAAGGTGATTGCCAGTGGCACCCCGGTGCTCACTGTGCATAGCCCGGCTCAAACCAGTTTCGGGGGCACGCCAGCCCCTGAGCTGGCGCGAAGCCGGACAAAGGATAGGGGTGTAACCACCCCCCTCCTGGCTCCACCCATAGGTAGAACCTAGTCACGGGCCAGCCCCTTTTTCTTAGAATAAAGGTAGGAGCGAGTCCCCTTCCCAAATTGGATAATCAGATAATCGGATAACTCCGAATCACGAACTACTTTCCACGAAAGGAACTCTTGACTATTTCTGAAGACTCTCCCTTGTGGCTAAGGAGTAGCCACCCTGCACCAGCAGGCACCATCTAAGCGCTTGCGGTTTGCTGTAAGTCTCTCCTACGGATCAAGACTGCCCAGCTCGACGAGACCCGAGTTCCCTGCCATCTCTGACCTTTTACCTCCCTCATCAGCTCAGCTGAGAGTCGTAGGTGTGACGAGACCTGCGGGACCGGCTATCTTCAGAACCTGCACGACGCTTATCTAGCACGCCCACCGAGGGACCCTCGAGTGAGTACACCTAGGGTTTGAGAAGCCCTAACCCTGAGCAGCTCCAGCATCGAAGTCTGCCTCCCCAGCATCCCCGAGATCTGCGTGGGGGCCCTTCCGCTCCTTGTTGTTCACCGCGTTGTTCGCCCACTTGCCGACCGGCTTGTGGCCCTCTTCACGACGCACCACGATTGTTTCATCACTAGTCTGGTTGCTCCAGACTGGCTCTTGCTCCCCTTCAACAGAGGAGTACCACGGACCCTCCTGGTCCACTCCCGACGCCATCTTGACTCCCCCGCTTGGGTGGCCACTGCCAAGATCCGCTGCCCCTTCCTGGGCCCAGCATCATCGACAGCAGACACCTTCGTGGGACAGCTCGCCCTCCATCCTGGTCGCCGCCGCGCCTCCTGGTCCGAGGAACAGCCGAGTCCGACGTCACCCACTCACCTGGTCGAGGTGACTTCAGCCGGTACCCTCCTGGTACCCACACGATCGCTGGCTAGCGGTTGAGAACTGAGTCCCCTCTGCTTTCAGGTTTTCCTTCACCACCGATCCAGGCTTGGATCGCTCTGAACATCGTCACTGGTCGCCTGCCAGCAACTTCTTCTTTCAGGCTCCTGAGACTACACGAGGACTCCCGACATCTTGCCGAACTTCACGCAGTCGCAGCCTCCGGGCTAGGTAACTCGAGCATCTCGGTGCTCCATCGCAGGTTCGCTCTACAAGTGTCCAGTTCCTTTTTCGTTTAGTCCCACTGATCGGATCACTCCGGAATCAGTATCTCCAGACTCTAACCATTCGCATTTCACTGTTAGTGTAGATGGTTTCTCGTGCCCCTCGGGCATTTGTGTAAATTGTGCAACTGAAGTATTTTCCTAAGAGTTTTGTAGTGTGCTTAGCTCCCTGACTCATAAAGAGCCAGGGTAGTCTTGTTATAAATAAATATCCTTTTATTTTCATAACAACTTGTGTGGTGTCCTTTCACTTGGTGTTCAAGGGGTATATGTGATGGTAAACAGCTGGCTTAACACGCCCTCTAGAGTTTAGCCTAAAGACTGCTCGTATCCACGCTACTAGGATAGCTGGTCTAAAAGGTTGACTTACAACCAATCATCAATAAGGGTCGTTTGGAATGATACACAGTGATCACTAGAATAGTGAGCACTACATATCAGGCCAACTTCTCACATCTCCTATGCGAGATCTATTGACTTTCCCCTTTTTAGCGATGTTGTACATCATTTGTTGAAAAGGGAAAGAATAGAATAGAATAGAATGATTATATGAAAACATTTCCATGGTACAGACTGTCATTGTATGGTATAGTATGGTATGGTAAGGCCTGGCATTGCATGGTATGGCATAGTATGCCTCTCATTGTATGGTATGGTAAGGCCTGGCATTGAACGGTATGGTATGGCATAGTATGCCTGTCATTGTTTGGTATGGTATGGGAAGGCCTGGCATTGAATGGCATGGTATGGCATAGTATGCCTGTCATTGTATGGTATGGTCTGGTAAGGCCTGGCATTGAATAGTATGGTATGGCATAGTATGCCTTTCATTGTATGGTATGGTATGGTAAGGCCTGGCATTGAATGGTATGGTATGGCATAGTATGCCTTTCATTGTATAGTATGGTCTGGTAAGGCCTGGCATTGAATGGTATGGTATGGCATAGTATGCCTGTCGTTGTATGGTATGGTCTGGTAAGGCCTGGCATTGAATGGTATGGTATGGCATAGTATGCCTGTCATTGTATGGTATGGTATGGGAAGGCCTGGCATTGAATGGCATGGTATGGCATAGTATGCCTGTCATTGTATGGCATGGTCTGGTAAGGCCTGGCATTGAATAGTATGGTATGGCATAGTATGCCTTTCATTGTAAGGTATGGTATGGTAAGGCCTGGCATTGAATGGTATGGTATGGCATAGTATGCTTGTCATTGTATGGTATGGTATGGTAAGGCCTGGCATTGAATGGTATAATATGCATAGTATGCCTGTCATTGTATGGTATGGTATGGTAAGGCCTGGTATTGAATGGTAGGGTATGCATAGTATGCCTGTCATTGTATGGTATGATAAGGCCTGGCATTGAATGGCATGGTATGGCATAGTTTGCCTGTCATTGTATGGTATGGTCTGGTAAAGCCTGGCATTGAATGGCATGATATGGCATAGTTTGCCTGTCATTGTATGGTATGGTCTGGTAAAGCCTGGCATTGAATAGTATGGTATGGAATAGTATGCCTTTCATTGTATGGTATGGTCTGGTAAAGCCTGGCATTGAATAGTATGGTATGGCATAGTATGCCTGTCATTGTATGGTATGGTATGGGAAGGCCTGGCATTGAATGGCATGGTATGGCATAGTATGCCTTTCATTGTATGGTATGGTATGGCATGGCATTGAATAGTATGGTATGGAATAGTATGCCTTTCATTGTATGGTATGGTATGGTAAGGCCTGGCATTGAATGGTATGGTATGGCATAGTATGCCTTTCATTGTATGGTATGGTATGACTTGCCAGTGTATAGGATAGTATGGAGTGCCTGTTATTGTATAATATGCCACGGTATAGTATGCCTGTCGTAGTATATTATTCTATTGCAGAGGTCTTCAAACTTTTGGATGCCGAGACCCCCCTGCGCTTTTCAAGTCGAGTTACGTTGCTTTTAGTTTTAGGCAGCACGCAAAGCCAGACTCCCCTCAGAATACAAAAGGAACCGTGCCTCTCGCTGTGACTCTCACACAGCTGAAGTATATATGTATGTGGGCTAATTGAAAGGACCCATGCCGATAGGGAGAGGTTTTACAACCACCGCACAACGGAATAACACCGTAAGCATGTGAGATTAGGGCAGTGCTAAAGTTGCCCGGTCGCCCCCCTTCCGTGCCTATTTCTGTGCAGCGTTCCTGGCACTGCAGTGAGGGGACAGACTTCCGGCAGACAGAAAGGAGGGAGAGGTGGGGGCTGGAGGGGGCTTCGTCATCACAGCACAATGCTGTGGGGGGGATGCGCACGTGACCGTCAGCCCGCACTTAGGACTGAATGCAGTTCTGTAGCGCTCGCTACTGCATGTTATGTTATGTTAAAGTAATTTTGTAGAGCACACAGCTACCCTCCCAGGGTTTCCCAGCGCTAAAAACAGACAGAGAACAGAACAAGAGAGAGCAGATTATTGATTAAACAGCCAGGTTATTAAAGATTTTCGAAAAGCCAGAAATTAGGTTTCAATACGGATTGCAATAGGGAGAGAGTTCCAGAGCACAGGACCAAGGTAGGCAAAGGAGCGACCACCGATTCTTTTAAATTTAACATTGGGCACCACAAATTTTCCTTGGGTGGCTGAGCGAAGTAGGCGAGAGGGTAAGTAGGGGTGAACCAAAGTTTGTAAGTACTTTGGGGAAGAGCCAAATTACATTTTATGCATGTAACATATGGCTTTAAACTTCACTCGGTTTTCGATCCTGAGCCAGTGAAGTTTATGGAGAGCATTGGAAGTAGAGGAATTTTTTGGGAGGTGGCAAAGCAACCTGGCGGCGGAATTTTGCACTACTTGCAATTTCCGTATAACATCCTTATTGGAACCCAAATAGAGGATGTTTCCATAGTCCAGTCTCGAGGTCACCAGTGCCTGGACTACGGTTTTCGGGGTGGATACGGGAAGCATCCAAGTGATTTTCTTAAGCCACTTCAAGACAGCAAAACAAGTGGCAGCCACCTTTACAGCCTGCAGCCTCATAGATAGATTAACATCGATCAAAACTCCCAGGTTACGGACACAGGTGGAAGGCTGAGGGAGAGGGCCCATCTCACATGGCCAATGCCGAGGGCCCCAAAGGTCCTTGTTCTTCCCCAAGATGAGGACTTCGGTCTTATCGCCGTTCAGTTTAAGGAGATTGGCTTGCATCCATGATGCGATGTTGTTTAAGCCAATCTGAAGCACCGAAGGGTCACCCAGCTGTCCCGAAGAAAGGGAAAAAATGATCGGCATACGAGAACAGACTCAATCCTGAGTTTTCTGCTATTATTGCCAAGGGTTTAATGTATAAATTAAATAAAATAGGACTCAAAATAGAGCCCTGTGGCCCCCCATAAGAGGAGGGATACGTTTTAGAGGTAGCACTAGAAGAAAAGACCTGAAAAGTATTGCATCCTCACGCTTTCCCACTTACACTGTGACACACATACAAAGAACAAGCACTGACAAAGTCAATACCTCTTGGCTATGCCAAAGGCGTTAGTTTTGCAAATGTCTTTCGGTCATGTGGCAGAGCAGCGCGGCTAACGGTTAGACAAAAAAGCGCAGTGATGGAGGTACAACTGGCCGCATAACAGAGCTTCTGTCCCTTGGTGGGTAACACAAACCACGGGAGAGTGGGCAAGAGAATCAGCACAGACAATGGGAGCAACACAGACAAGAAGAAAGAAAGAAGCAGCAGCAACATTGACGATGCGATAGAAGGAGGAAAAGGGGGCTGGTGCTACTTTTAAAGCGGACTTGACAGATTCTAAGGTACATAACATTCGAGCAACACTCACTGTAATTCCCACTCCTCAATCTGTGGGCTAAAAAGAGATGTTACATCCAAAAGGTTGTAAAAATCACAGACTAAAAGTGACAGAAAAATGGACACAGACCGGTTGATTATACCGCACCGGGAACAGTTAGGTGAAAGTTGGAACATCGTGTGTGCTGCGGACACTGCCCCTTGTCCACAGCGCCTGTGCAAATCTTCTTGCTTACGAAAGCAGAGACACCATCTTCTCATCAGACCCAAGAATATGCCCGCTTCTAAAGTACACACCGTTCGAAGCAGTTTTCACCTCATACACAACAGCATGAGAGAGCAAAGCAAAGAAGAAAATACTAAGGGGAATATTCTGAAGGAGCTACCGCCGAATAAAGGCACTTTATCGCAGCCAAAGTCATGATAAAAATACCTCCCCATTCACAAACTGGTGTAAACAGTCCACAGCACCAGTTTACCCGCGATAGCAGCCGCAAAAATCATCGCCACAGAGGACCCCCCACAACTATCGCTAATGAGATGCAGAGTGGGTGTTCCCGTACCAAAAGCCGCGACCACACCACTCCTCAACATTCACAATGAGCAGCCAGATCTGCGATAAGAACACAAAACAGGCGATAAGCCGCGTTAGCACCAGGAAATCTACACCTGCTCTGACCTGGTGCAAAGTCGGACGGCAGCCTGCACCACAAAAGGGAGCACAGCCCAGGGCCACATCGGAAGGGCAACAGATGCCATAGAGCCACCCATCATGCAGCCCCGACACCCAAGAGGGCCACAACACCCACCACCACCATCCCAGGACCCCAACCCCCACCCGGTACATGTCCCCACCCCGGAACACCACAGACGCAGCACAGACAAAGACAGCAGACCCCCAGGAAGCGTACCAGCCACACAGACCGAACATCTGACAATGTCACCGTCCACCAGAGGCTGAAAGGGACAACCATCCCAAGCATCCTGACTATCATCGTCTAACAGGCCTACGGCACCAACACAACGGACAACCAACATCCCACCCAACACCAAGTTGCGGGCTTGGCTGCACCTGTTGGCCCTTGGCACCCCCCAACCAACACCTGCCGGAGTCGGATGAGTCTCACAGCCAGCCCCATCCAAGTCTCCCACACCTGTCCTGGACATCACCATCACCCAGGTAACCCAGTCCCCATACGTCCAACACAATGCACAGGTCACACTGGAGACCAAGCAAGGACCATACGCCCCAGCAGGATGCACGCACGTGTTGGGGACAACCCACAGCACATGTCCTACCTGTGCCGCCTGGTGACACAGCACACAATCACCGCAAAAGAAAGCACACGTCCCACCCCAATGTGCAGGCCACAACAGAACCCCATGGAACCCCCAACAATGTGGCCTTCAAATACACAGCCAGTATGCATGATTCCTTCATCCTCCGACCGTCCATCATCAACCAGCGCTCCCAGGATGGCAACAAGGGAAATACACAGCCCCTTGGCAAGTTCTAAATGAACACCCACTCACCTCAACTCCACAACCATGCAAATCACAACTCAGGCAATGCACATGTCACAAATTCACAACCAACATGCACAACAACATGCCCACCCACCAGTCACAACAGAACAACTCACAATGGTTACCTGGCCAAGCCGTGAACATGAGCCTTCAACGGCATGGCACCTCAGCCACACAACAGCCGAATGTGGGGAGAGGTGGCAACCAGAAATGTGTGAAGGATGCAGTAGTGCCATGATTGGGAAAGTATACAATGCCAAGAGTGGCAGAGATGTGCTGGACAGACCCAGTATGCACCACACATCCACATCCATGGCGACATACACCGCTGGTGTATGGAGTGTAGTGAACAGTGGACACAACCATGTCACCACAGCCAGTGGGGGACAGCGCAGAAATCTTGCCTGTTACGCCCCCCTCCCCACCAGGTGTGACCGGAGTGGGGTGGCCCGGCGTACGTCACACCAGCGTAGGGGTATGAATAAAAAGCACGTAGCCCTGGGCGTGTTCCTGTTACAGAAAGCCCAACATCTCTGCCAGGACGGCGCCTCTCACCCCACCACGAGGCCGACGTCGTCCTCTAGAGCGGAGTTGCCTGCGAAGTACTGCGCCTGCCAGACCCGGCACGCTGGACCACGAACCCGTCAGGGCAGCCCCTGCGCAGCCAGGGCTCACTGATCACCTGCCGACACCGGCGTGTGTCAAGTAGGGCCCACCAGGTGCCAGTGCAAGCTCCAGGCCAGAGTCCCGCGACCTTGGCAGCCTCCTCAGACCATCACGGCCTCCACGACACAGGCCCGCTTCAGTCCTTTTTCGTTGACGTACTCTACTGCCGCCTCAGGCCTACTCCTCGGCCCAGTAGGTCACATATGTGAAACTGTGTCCTGAGTCATGAATGGCTGTGATCCCAAATCCGGGCCAGCGGCAACAGCACCAGGACCCACCTGATCAATAAGGCATAGTTCCATGTGGGCTACTTGCGACACGTGGTGCCACTAACCCTGTTCAATGCCAGCCGGCGACACATGGTGCCACTAACCCTGTTCAACGCCAGCCAGCAACACGTGGTGCCACTAACTCTGTTCAACACCAGCCGGCGACACATGGTGCCACTAACCCTGTTCAATGCCAGCCAACGACACGTGGTGTCACTAACCCTGTTCAACACCAGCCGGCGACATATGGAGCCACTAACCCTGTTCAATGCCAGCCGGCGATACGTGAATGAGGGACCAGGACTACCCTGCCGACATGTTGACATTGTGCTGCTAGTATGTTGGCGCATTGTTCTGGTTTATATGCAGACTGTATGGCAATGTCCATTGTGACTGAGGTGCTGGATTCTTCTGCGGGACAGTGTACATTTGGACTACACGACGGATGTGAGGTCGTACGCGTACATTTCCATTTCACAGTTTCCAGCTCTGTCAGATGTAGTAGGCATGTTTCTGTGCATGTGTGGAGCCAGTTGTGTCTTCTGTTCTGCTGTGACGGCTATGCGCATTGTACCACGCTGTCGTCGATGTGGGTGTGCTGTTCTTGGTATGTGTGTTTGCTGCAGTGTGCCAAGGGGATGAGGGACATGATCCTGGGTGATTGTGGGTGTGCAGTGTGCTACGCCTTGTTGTGCATGCGTGTCATTGTGCCCATTTCCCTCCCGTCCACCCAGTCCCTGTCCGTTACTTTCCCTGTTGATGTTGTCAGGTCCTCTCGAGCTGTGTCCGTACTCCCTACTCCTGGCACTGTCTCCATACTGATGACTGTGGCCTGGGTTTCCTTCAGCTCCTCCGCTGGTGCTGGACTGCCACCTCCTGTCACCGTTGCTGCCTTCCTGTTGGCAGGGGGTTTGTGCCTGGTTCAGGTAGTCACGTCATGCCGGCGCCTCTTGGCCTCCTGGATTGGCACTCCGCCTGCAATCCAGGTGGACTACTTGTGGGTCAGTTGCTGGTAGTGTTCTGTCACCTCCGTGACGCTGGTCTTGTTTTCCTGCGGTCTGCACCCCATCTTCCTCTCCCTTTTCTCCTTGGCCTTCCCCGAACCCGTTGTTCCTTGCTGGTGGTATAAAAAAATAAAGGAGAGGCCGCTAGAGAGCTGGAAGGACGTATAAATCCCAGAGACAATATACCATATATCAGGCACTCCGCTTTCCCTCGCAAGAGCTCTGTGGAAATGAATTTCTGAACGTGAGCTCACCAACGTAGGGAAGTAAAGTTATGAGCTCCGACCCAAGTCGTGCCTTGATAAAACACGTAATTCCAAAACAATAAAGAGACAAGCGGTGCCACTGGCACCCTTACCCGACCAGAATAACATCAGAATATGGCCAGCATCCGAACCGGACCTCCAGGAATAATCGGCAGCGTCTTCTGCCGCTGCCTCGCCTTATCCCGGGTGTTCAGGCGTCATGTGGGGTGGTGCGTCTGACGTCAGAACCCCACCGAGGCTGCTGGGAATTGTAGTCTTTCCCCCAGGCTTTCGTTTTAGGTGCCTGTGCGAGCGCCGACACCGGCACTACCATGTCCCCTGACACTAGGACCGGTTTCGGGCTTCGAGCCCTCATCAGCCTGGATAGCTTGACTCCAGTGGCATGGAGAGCACGGGACCCACGTCTGGGCATAACCGTCCCACTCGGGGTGATAAATGCAAAAACAACAATTGATGGACAGAATGCAGAAAAATGTCATACATTCACCCCAGTGCAGAGATCTAGGCCTAAATCCATCGTTTTTTTGCTCACCATGCCATTCCAGTTTGGACCCAGCCATATGCAAATCAGTCTTGACCCTGTGCCTCATGGGAACAGTCCAGCCCAAACTGCCAAGCCAGGTCCTCCCTGGACCGGAAACTAGCATCCAAGGACCGGTTTCGGGCTTTCAGCCCTCATTAGCCAGGATAGCTTGACTCCAGTGGCATGGAGAGCATGGACCCACGTCTGGGCATACCCGTCCCACTCAGGGTGAAAAATGCAAAAACAATTGAAGTGAGCAGAGCCCAGGAAGTGGTAAGGAGGCAGACTAGTGCTGTCTCTTTCCTAAAATTGCATCATCTTATTTTTTTTCTTTTAAAATTTCTTTAACTGTCTTTGCCTGTGGTTGTTACAGTTTAAAATTGTAGTTTTAACATGCCATTGATTGCATAATTTATCCCATGTTTTTGTGTTTAAACTTGTGGTTTTTCCTGCCTGTGACTGCTTCCATTTAACCTGTTGAATTGTGGGATTTGCAGTCTAAACTCCTTAGTTTTTCCCTCTCATTCCCCGTGACTATCAGTTTTTCCCTCCACATTTCTCATTTGCTCTGTGCTAAGACCTGTATGTTAAACAGTGCACCCCCAGGGACCATTTTGTGTTAACAAGTCAGTGAAACCAGCCCCCCTTGCCCTCCAACAGCAACAGGGATATTCTACATCAGAGGGTGCTCTGAGACAGCAGTAATCTGCTGTCAGCTGTTTAAACTGTGTTTAGCAGCGACTGTGCACTTCGTTTTTTGGTCAGGAGAGGGAGTAAAGCTTTATACAAATAGTGTTGTTGGAGGACAAGTTTGTCAGGGCCTCCACTGCTGAAGTCCAAAGTGTGGATTGAGCCGGTCTGTCTCCTGGCAGATTTCGGAATAGAGGAGCTGCTTCCAACTCCCCGGCCAGCACACCTGGTCTGAGGTCGCTGGGACCCTATATAGTCTTAGACCTTATATATTGTTTGGTACATGTGTACACTGATTGTTGGTTGTATCTTGTGTTTCGACTGGATTAGGGTTAGTGTCCTCACTGGTTGGGTATTTGAGGGATCTGATTGGTTTCTGGGTCTGTGATTCAATCAATGTAGGGTTGGGCCAGGGTTAGGATTTCTATTGGAAGTAGGGACTTGGGCTTCCTTTGTTATTGGTTGTTGGGACTAGGGTAGGGCTATGGTTAGGCCTTTAATTGGAAGTAGCGATTAGGGCTTCGGGTGTGATTGGTTGCTGGACTAGGTGTGGGACTAAGAGGAGGGTTAGGCTTTCTATTGGAAGTAGGGACTAGGGCTTCCTGTGCCAATGGTTGCTTGGGCTAGGGTTGGGACTACTGGTAGGGCTAGGGCCACTATTGGATGTGGAGATCAGGGTTCTTGAAACTGATAGGGTGCTTGGACTAGGGCTAAGATTGGCTGTAAGGTCCTGGTCTCCTATTTGTTTTAGATTTTAGGGCTAGTGTTGTGATTGCATAGTGTTAGGGTAGGGTTCCCATTGGCTGAAGGGTTCACCTGACTACTAGGGCAATAAAAGGTCAAGTCTTAGGGCGTCTCAGCCAGGGCGTCAAGGCTAAGGGTGGAGAGGGCACGGGTGAGTGCCTGTTTGAGCCTGTTTGAGTCTGGTTGGGACCCGGGCCAGAAATGCTGCCCAATTTCCCATTTAGTAATACCCACCCTATATATGCGTCCCTCTGTATATAAGCATTTATTTTCACTATAGATATGTGCCTATCTTTGTGTATTGCTTTGTATAAACATGTAGAATAATTATTTTGTTGAGAAAAAATTGAAAATCATCTTTGGTCTACATGTACTTGCATCCATTGTGCATCTATGTACGTTTCATGCACTTGAATCTGTGTGTCTGTTACCTTTCTCCTGAAAAAGCATATCCAATGCACTACCCTATTCCTCATCCTGTACCTCTATCAGTATCTTTAATCTGCATATACTTACCTCCTTTATGCATCTATATACTTTCAATGTACTTATGGATCTATATATTTATCACTTTCTTCTAATTTACCATTTCCAATGCACTACCCTATTTCTAAGCCTATACTTCTCTCAATATATCTTCTAGCCCAACTTTGACTCATCTCAAACTTCTTTCTACTACTCTTTCCAATTCACTACCTTATCTCTCACCCCATACATCTATCATTATATCCTCTACATCCACCCTCTCATTTGTCCCAAACCCCAGACACCGAGTCACAAGAAAACAGTGAAATAAAGGAACCCCAGGGCCAAAAAAAGCATTTTTTTAATACTTTTGTCGGAATTCGTGTTGGGGTCACAAATCCTGCCGAAGTTATTTAAAGAAATGAAGCACGGTTTTGTTTTTGGGGGGCACACGGCCCCCCCGCAACCCCGGGGAACGACACCTTCCTGGGGCTTTTGGATAAAAATGCGTGGGGGGTCCCACACCCTCACGCTGCCCCGGGGACCGCCACCTCCCCAGGGATTTTTAATAGTATGCAGCTCTATTTAAAAGAAAAAAAAGAAGTGTGGGGGGCAAGAGCCCCCACACATGCCCCGGGGACCACCACCTCCCGTGGCACTCTAAATTTAAAATTGGGGGTCCATTAAGGACCCCCATGCCCCGGGGACCACCACCTCCCTGGTGCTTTTCAAACGATGGAAGGGGGGCCGTGTGACCCTCCTCCTGGGGCCCTTGATGGCCCTGGGGACCGCCACCCCCCCAGGGCTTGCTCCTGCAGTGTCCCAGGGTGCTCAGCCCCAGGACACTGCTGTTTTCTATGACTGGACGGGAGCCGTGCTGCTCCCGCCCTGTCATAGCAAACTCTGCTTAGGATTTTGGAAGCAAGAGCAGGTTTCCTGCTCTCGCTTCCAAAATCCAAAGCAGATTGCTTTTCCACACGGGGAGCTGCATTTCAGCAGCTCCCCGTGTGGAAAGCAATGCCGGCTCCCGCAGGAGGCGGGGAGCTGGCGGGACGATGGGGGAATTGGGGCTCCAGAAGTGGCCCGGGAGGGGGGCGGCCCCCCTCCACGTTGATTTTAAAAAAGGCAGGCTGGCCCTGGGGGATGGGGTGCCGGGGGCCATAATTGGCCTCAGGAGGGGCCCCCCTCCCAAAAAAATTAAATAAATAGGATAGCCAGGCCCCGGGGTCTGGGGTCCTCAGGGCCAGATGTGGCCTGGGAGGGGGGGGCACGTGGGCCCCCTCCCCTTTCGAAAAAACAATTAAAAAGGAAAGGCCAGCACTGGGGGATGGGGTCCCCAGTGCCATAAATGGCCTGAGGAGGTAGGCCACGCGGCCCCCTCCAAATATAAAAAAATTCAATTAAATACTGGCCATGCCCCGGGGAATGGGGTCCCCGGGGCTGAAATGGCCTTGGGAGGGGATAAATGTGTGTGGAAGCGCACGCCTATATAAACCTTTTTTTTCACACTATACAGATTAAAAAATGAGGGTGCTGCAGTGTGACGCTTGCTGTCAAATCAAGCGTTAACAATGAAACTAGCAATAATAACACGGCCAACAGGTCATGGACACTGCGCACTGTTCCTAAAGGGTGACAACCCTTTATCCAATGTACATAGACATACAGATTATTTCATCAAGAATTAAATCACAAAATTGTAATTCAGACATATCTTTTTAGTGCTGTTAACATATTCTAGCATATGTAACAATACAATATAAATGCACTTGAAATTTATACAAGCATCATTGATAGAATCATGGCATAACATATCAACATAATGGTAGCGTCAAAACACGATTTTTGCATTTTACAAATGAAACATTTTTGGAATCATGCCCGATGCATTTCGGGACTGGCACGTCTCTTCTTCAGGGACAACCAATCATAAAGATAAAGATGAACGACCGTCGTTGAATGCAAGCGATAAAAGAAGCTTGACAGGGCTGGTGAGACGACTGCTACCAAACGGAAATAAATCTGAATAATGCAGGAAAATAAGCCAAACGCTACGCCATTACTGAAACCGGGATGGGAGGGGAGCCACACGGGCCACTTCCGGTATTTTTATTTTTTTTTAAATTAAGAAAATAGGGGCCAGGCCCTGGGGGATGGGAACCCCAGGGCCCACAAAATAGGGAAAAAAGGGGGGGCCACACAAAAGAAAATAAAAATAAATAAAATGGCATTGCGCCGGAGGTTCCACCCCCTCCCTGCAGCACTCTGCAAACGCGCCCCGTGGCGCATTGTAAGTTGGGGAATTAATTTCCCTTGAAAACTGGGGGTCCCTGAGGGCCAACTAGCCCACCAGGTACCTCAAGTATGCACCACAGAGCTGTGTTGCAGAGAGGTGGTCCGAGGCCACTTTACACCTCTCTGCAACGCAGCTCTGTGGCGCTTACTGGAGGTACCTGGTGGGCTAGTTGGACCTCAGGGACCCTCAGGATTCAAGGGGACTTAATCCCCCAACTTAAAATGCGCCATGGGTCGTGTTACAACAGTAATAAAGGGAGGGGGCATAGCCTGATGTGACATGCGTGCAAACTCGTCCTGTGGCATGTTTTAAGTTGGGGGATTAAGTCCTATTGGATCCTGAGGGTCCCTGGGGGCTAACTACCCCACCAAGTACCTCCAGTAAGCGCTACAGAGTTGCGTTGCACAGAGGTGTAAAAAGGGGCGTGGCCTCGGACCACCCCTCTGCAACGCAGCCCTGTGGTGCTTACTGAAGGTTCCTGGTGGGCTAGTTGGCCCCCAGGGACCCTCAGGGATCAAGGGGATTTAATCCCCCAACTTAAAATGCGCTCTCTCTAAGTTCCCTCAGGATAACACCTATCGACCAGATCAAGAAACATGCCAAAAGCTTGCCGTGTACTTCCAGGAAAAGGTGCAGGTAATTTATAAGGAGTTGTGGTCAGTGGAGGCCAGCCAGCACCAAGGGCCATATTGGCCTTAGGAATTTTGCCCCTATCACAAGAGAGGAAACGTGTAGGCTGGTTATGTTAACAAAATCAGGCTCACCCATGGATCCCTGCCCCCCTTCAATTATGCATCTTGCTGCAGATTTGATTGCAGGAGAGCTATCCTCTCTAATTAATCAAATTATTGAATCTGGCAGTTACCATTTAAGCTGGAAGAGTGCAATAATCAGACCATTGTTAAAAAAAACTACACAGGTTTCCCACATACTAAACAATTACCGCCCAATCGCCGCACTGCCTATTGCAGCTAAAATCTTGGAGAGGGAGTTAAATCGATCATTGACAGAATATCTAAGCTTCCACAATTTACTTGACTCCTCGCAGCACGGTTTCTGTGTACAACATTCCACGGAGTCCGCACTTCTTGTGGCAGCAGAGGGAATTCGTAGTATAGTGGATGGGGGAGGCAAGGCAATCCTGGTGATGTTGGATCTGTCGGCTGTCTTCAACACTGTAAACCATGCGGTGTTGATTCGAAGGCTTCAGGAGATTGGCATTCGGGGGGCTGCGCTGTCCCTCCTCTCTTCCTTTTTGGAAGGTAGAGAGCAAAGTTTGCTATGGGACGGGTTGCGATCTGACAGTTTCTATCTGCCATGTGGTATTCCGCAGGGTTCAGCGCTATCACCGACATTATTTAATATCTATGTGTCTCCTCTGGCCAAGCTCATTAGGAAGCATGGCTTCACGATAGTCTCCTATGCTGATGATTCCCAGCTCATAATTTCCGCGGTCAAACAATCCAATGACACAGCTTTTAAATTCCATACCTGCCTGTCTGAAATCATGAGCTGGATGCGGGATAATTTCCTGAAGATCAATACCGAGAAGACGGAGATTATCGAGTTTGGCCAGGGGAGTCCGCTGTGGAACGAATTATGGTGGCCGGTTGAGGCCGGGGAGTTGCCCTTGTGCTGTCCAGATTGGACTACTGCAACGCCTTGTTGTTAGGGATAAATAAGACACAAATTAAGAGGTTGCAGACTCTCCAGAATGCTGCAGCGAGACTTTTACTGGACGTCCCAAGAGATCAATCTATCTCAGCGGGAATCAAAACATTACATTGGCTCCCTGCCCAACAACGCATAGACTTTAAGTCTATGGGCCCGATTCACAGAACTAACTTAAGACAAAATCCTAAACTTACTACCATTTTGGTATTCACAGAAGGCACTTACTCATTTTGGTATTCACAGAAGGAACTTACTCATTTCGGTATTCACAGAAGTTAGGAGTCCTAACTTTAGGACTCCTAAATGCCTTCTGTGAATACTGAAAGCCTTAAAATTAGGATTTTTCTCAATTTAGTAGTAGTAAAGTTAGGAGTCCTAACTTTAGGACTCCTAAACTGAGATAAAGCCTAATTTTAAGACTTTCGGTATTCACGGAAGGCATTTAGGAGTCCTGAAGTTAGGACTCCTAACTTCTGTGAATACCGAAGTGAGTAAGTGTCTTCTGTGAATACCAAAATGGTTAGTTCTGTGAATCGGGCCCTATATGCCTAGTACATAAGGCTGTTTTTGGGGGGGGAGCCAAGGATGTTCAGAAATTATTCATCGCCTATACTTCTGGCCGTGTGCTAAGGTCCAGCACTCGGAGCCTTATCAAGATCAATCGGATCAGGAAAGTCAGATGGGGCGGTGGAGCTTTCTCTTTCCGTGCTGCCGGACTTTGGAATAAGCTCCCCTGCTCTCTAAAACTGACAGAAAATCATCAAGCTTTTAGAAAACTGCTAAAGACACGGCTCTTCCAAGAGGATCGCATTTGAGGATTCTGTCCTCCCTTTGTGCTTACCAGCGCCAAGACGCTTCAGCATTCGTGCGCTATACAAATTTTTATCCTATCCTATCCTATTCCCCAACTTACAACACGCCACAGGGCACGTTTGCACACTTGTCACATCAGGCCCCCCTCCCTGCACCAGTGGTAGCAGAAAGGTGGTCCAAGGCCACGCCCTTTTTTACACCTCTGCTACGCAGTCCTGTGGCACTTACTGGACGTACCTGGTGGGCTAGTTGGCCCCCAGGGACCCTCAGGATTCAAGGGGACTTAATCCCCCAACTTACAACATGCCAGGGGGCACGTTTGCACAGTGGTGAAGGGAGGGGGCGGGGCCTGCTATAAGAAGTCAGCAATCCTGCTGTGTGGGACTTACTGGTGGTAATAACAGTGATAGTTGGCCCCCAAGGTTGACGTTGGGGGCTAACTACTCATCCTGTTACTTCCAATAAATCCCACACAGTGGGATTGCTAAGAGGTGTTTCTGAGACAACGCTCACCTTTCTCCACCACTCTGCAAATGTGACTGGTATGTTATAGTTAGGAATTAGCATTTAAAAAACCTTTGAAATATACTGAAAAAAACATAGGTTTCAGGGATGTTATAGTTAGAAATTAGCATTTAAAAAATGTTTGAAATTCACTGAAAAAACCATAGGTTTCATTTACGTTATAGTTAATTGGACAGTTCACTCGTACACAACCAGAGAAATTCCGACGTCATAGTTAGTACAGCTAACTATAACTCACGCCCCCGCAATGCACTGCTGATGACTTCACATATTACATCATTCAGGACATGGTCAATGACATCACTAATGACATCACTGATGACATCTCAAATGACATCACTGATGATATCATCCATGGAACATCTGATGCACCTCCTCACACCCTAATATAACCTTTGATATACCCACTGTAAAATACAGACTACCATTTTCGAAACCATCGACACACCAATTACTAAATCCGCACTCACTGATTCCTAGGTCTACACACACATCCACTCATTCACCCATGCAATCACTCATACATGTAGTCACTCATCAATGGAGTTACTCACACATCTAGTCAGTCATGCACAGAATCAATCACAGTTCCATTTACTCACCTATACAGTTATACACACACCCCCTCACTTATTCATACAGATACTAGCGCATACTTACTCTCTTATATAATCACTGATGCAAGTACACACTCATCCATACAGCCACTCTCACAATCACTTACTCTCAAGTATAGTCATTTATATACTCCAACTCTCACATACACTGCCTTTTACATATGTAGTTACTTGGACCTGTACCACTGAAACATCCATTCACTCACCAACACACCCATACACACACTCACCCACCCATACAGCTGTTTCCACATGCACTCTTGAACCCATACACCCAGTGAATCAACCATTCACACATCTATGCACAGTCACACACCTCCCACCCACCCACACACACACTCAGTCTCCCATTCAAATACTCAGGCAACCAATCGATAACCCATATAGACACTCATGTAGCTACTGACCAACTCATGCAGCAGCTTATACAACAACAGACTGATACAGACATTCACACAGTTTAGTAACTAACCCATGCATTCAGTAAGACACATTTAATCACACACTTATACAGTCAGTCATGCAACTACTAAATCCTCCATCCAGACACTTATACATCCACTTATTCTTCAATACACCTTGGCATCACCTTGCACATCAATGTTTCCATCTCAAGCACTAGGCATGTAGCAGGCATGTAGCAAAGGGACTCAGGAATTTACTGATTACTGGGCGGTCACCTTTCCTGGTCTCCTTTACTGCCTGTCACATCCCTGTCTGTCTCTGTCTCCCCGTCTGTCTCTACCTCCCTGTCTGTCTCTGCCTCTCTGTCTGTCTCGCTCCCTGTCTCTCCCTTTCTCTGTTGGTCTCTGTTCTTTCTTGTCACATCCCTGTCTGTCTATCCCTCCATCACTATCTCAGCCTCCTTGTCTGTCTCTCTCTCTTCCCGTCTGTCCCTCTCTCTGCTGGTCTCTTTTCCTGCCTGTCACATATCTGTGCTCCACTCTCTTCCTCCCAGTCTGTCTCTACCCCCCCCCCCCACTGACTCTCTCTCTCTCTCTCTCTCTCTCTCTGCCTGTCTGTCCCTTTCTCTGCTTGTCTTTCACTGCCTGTCACATCCCTGTCGGCCTATGCCTTCCTGTATTTCTCTGCCTCCCTATCTGTGTCTCTCTCCCTGTCTGTCCCATTCTCTGTTGGTCTCTTTTCTTGCTTGTCACATTCCTGTCTGTCTTTCCCTCCCTGTCTGTCTCTGCCTCCCTGTATGTCTCTCTCTTATCTCGCCTGTCCTTTTCTCTGCTGGTCTCATTTTCCTGCATGTCACATCCCTGTGCTGTGCTCTCTGCCTCCCTGTCTGTCTGTCCCTCCCTGCCCATCCCTTTCTCTGTTGACTCTTTTCTTGCTTGCCACATTCCTGTCTGTCTTTGTCTCCCTGTCTGTCTCTACCTCCCTGTCTGGCACTCTCTCCCTGCCCATCCTTGGCTCTGTTGGTCTCTTTTTTTTGCTTGTCACATCCCAGTCTGTCTCTCACTCCCTGTTTGCCTCTGCCTCTCTGCCTGTCTCTCCCTCCCTGCCCATCCCTTTCTATACTAGTCTCGTTTCCTGCCTCTCGTTTCCCTGTTTTTCCCTGCACACCGCAGCTGCCGCCCTTCTCTTCCCCCTTCTGTCTCCCTCTGTCTCCCTCTTGTTATCTCCCTGCCCTGCTGCCTCTGGTCCAGTCTCCCCCCCCCCCCCGCCCCCTTCTCTCATTGCTCCCTGCCTGCTCAGCTCCTAGCAGACCCACCCCTTCCAGTCAATAGCGCCTCAATTATTCATGTTCTGGTTTTATAAAGCGCTGGCCCAGCCGAAGGGCCTCGAAGGGGAGTGATCTACCGCCTGTGAGGAGGAGCTGCGCAACTGGTGGGGAACTGATGTCAACTTGTGGTGAGTATCACGCACTTCAGTGTCTGAGACGACGGGAGCCGACGTCATAACTGACAGACTCCTACCTGCTGGCTGCTGCCCTCATCTGATCAGTGACCAATCCTCAGCCTCAGAAGGCACACACCTCCTTGCACCATCCTGGGTGTGAGCCTGTGAGGGGGGGGGGCTCTGCGAAGGAACCACAGCCCCCCCTTACACTGTGGACCCCCCCGCACTGAGAGGCCCCCACTGCCCCATGGGGGTCTCCACCTCCTCGAGGCACAGGGCCTCCCCACACCCTTCCCTGGACCCCTCTCTGGAGTGAAGGACCGAGCCGCGGCCTCTCACCTCGGAGTCACAGGGGGTTAACAGCAAAGACACAAACGTATGAGTGAGAGACTGAGATACACAGGGTCGGCATAAGACCGCAGTGCGTCCTGGGAGATCTGCTCTAACACACAAGGACAAGGGTGCGCCTGGACCCCTCTCTGGAGGGAAGGACCGAGCCGCGGCCTCTCACCTCGGAGACACAGGGGGTTAACAGCAAAGACACAAACGTATGAGTGAGAGACTGGCCTCGAGAGTGAGATACACAGGATCGGCATAAGACCGCAGTGCGTCCTGGGAGATCTGCTCTAACACACAAGGGTAAAGGGTGTGACTTGTAAACATCAGCAAACACGAGAGAGGGAAACAGCAACTGTGTATACACAGGATTCTTCCATCAATAACCTGTGTTACACACAGGATTCTTCCATCAATAACCTGTGTTACACACAGGATTCTTCCATCAATAACCTGTGTTACACACAGGATTGTTCCATCAATAACCTGTGTTACGCACAGGATTGTTCCATCAATAACCTATGCTACACACAGGATTGTTCCATCAATAACCTATGCTACACACAGGATTCTTTCATCAATAACCTGTGTTACGCACAGGATTGTTCCATCAATAACCTATGCTACACACAGGATTGTTCCATCAATAACCTATGCTACACACAGGATTGTTCCATCAATAACCTGTGTTACGCACAGGATTGTTCCATCAATAACCTATGCTACGCACAGGATTGTTCCATCAATAACCTGTGTTACGCACAGGATTGTTCCATCAATAACCTGTGTTACACACAGGATTGTTCCATCAATAACCTATGCTACACACAGGATTGTTCCATCAATAACCTATGCTACACACAGGATTGTTCCATCAATAACCTGTGTTACGCACAGGATTGTTCCATCAATAACCTGTGTTACGCACAGGATTGTTCCATCAATAACCTGTGCTACGCACAGGATTTTTCCATCAATAACCTGTGCTACGCACAGGATTGTTCCATCAATAACCTATGCTACGCACAGGATTGTTCCATCAATAACCTGTGTTACGCACAGGATTGTTCCATCAATAACCTATGCTACACACAGGATTGTTCCATCAATAACCTATGCTACACACAGGATTCTTTCATCAATAACCTGCGTTACGCACAGGATTGTTCCATCAATAACCTATGCTACACACAGGATTCTTTCATCAATAACCTATGCTACACACAGGATTCTTTCATCAATAACCTATGCTACACACAGGATTCTTTCATCAATAACCTGTGCTACACACAGGATTGTTCAATCATGAACATGGGTATACACAGGATTGTTGCATCAATGACCTATCTTGGAGTAGGAAGGAAGGCACTTCGCTTGCGTACACTCCTGTGCCATCCGTGCCAGCTTCACCATGGCACATCTCCGGATGACCTGTAGAAGCAGATCTTATAGGAGGGGGAGAAGTCAGCATCGCCTTCCTGTGCAACAAGACAGAGGAGAAGGCTGGAGACTGACATAACCTCACCCTCTACATGATCCAAATGTAAAACATGACACTCATTGTAACCTCATACTTAGTACAACCATAATGTTAAAAGTCGATCTCAGTGTGAAAAGTGAGACCTGCACCTACAGAAACAAAATGGCATCTCTATTAATGAATTTGCCCGGTGTGATCTCGAGACCAAGGCCAGAGGTCACTGATTGGCAAATCACATGTGGGGTAGCAGGTAGCCGGCGGACAAACGCATGAACAGGAAATCCCAGGTCAATCGCACAGATAGGGGCAGCGACACCACAATGGTCCAGGGAGATTGGCCCCAATAAAGCACACATGGCCTGAGGGGTACGGGCACTCCCAAAACACTATGAAGTAAGATGCCACATAAAGATAGGAATATATAGCCAATCGGGACACAGCACATACAATGCACGTGGTGATTGCGTGCTTCCTAGGCCGGACATCTGGGCACGTTACCCACTGTCCGCACCTAATATGAAGGGGCACCTTCCTGAGTGCAGCACACATGGAAAGAGGAAAACGCAAGGCGTAGGATATTTCTCCTCGCTTCCCTCCCCTGGGAATGCATCGCTTTCTGATGGAGTCCCAGGTTTACCAGTGTTGGGAAATCTCGTAATTCACCAAAATCCATGATTGGATGCGTGGGAAAACCAGCGCTCCACCCATGGAACGCCTCCCTGGGGCACAGTGACGCAACGCAGCGATTTAAGCTGTGTTACTCTGGATTTATCAAGCCACGCAGGGCCACGCAAGGTAGCCTCGCATGGCTTGACTAGTCAAACGAAAGAGTTGTGTCACTCTTGAGCCCTGTTGCGTGGCTCAAGCACGACATAAGTCTTTCATCAACATGCCGCTGTGTTTCTAGAACATGTACGGGTCAGGGAGGCCATAAGGGCTGCACAGAGTCCTAAATACAAACAAAAGTTGGGACTCAAGAATACGTGGACATATTTAACGTTTTACATAGAGATTAGTGGGCTCAAAAGAACAAGACAGAGAATTGATAAAGAGGCCAAGGGTGCCCGCAAGGATTTAAAATTGGTGACAGCGAAGAGCCTGCCCTGAGTGTATCACCAGGGGAGTATATGGGTGCAACTAGACAAGCCCACACCGGTTATGGAGGTCCCGCGGGGTAAGGTATGGTGAGGAGTTTAGAGCATGGAAAGGACAGCAGGGGAGTGTGGCTTTGGGAGAAGTAGACAATGATGTTAGGTCAACCGGTGATCCCATACCAGCCTCCCTTTCCAGGGCCTGCCACCCGGATGGTGGGGTCACACAGTGAAAATTCAAGCCAATATGGAGGAGTGGACTGACTCTTTATCAAGCAATTGTGAACAATGACATGTTGTAAATATAAGCTTGAGTGGAGTAGTGTGTAGCAAGCACTAAAGGAAGTAGGAATCCTGACAAAGGACTTACTTAAAAGGCCGGTACCCCTGCATGAGCAGACACATTAAACAAGCATTGGCAAAGCCAATATGTTTGCCTACGTATAATCTATTGGCTTTGTCAATATTTTCTTACATGTTGCACAGTAGTTGAGCTGCTGTGCAAAAAAGCTTAAAGTCGAGAAAAGAAAGCTAGCACAGAGACAATGGTGGCCGTGTCATAAAGTTTTTCTTTTTTATCACTAAGCCATGTTGCAGAACAGCTTAACTGCTGTGCAACATGTAAGAAAACGTTGACAAAACCTATAGACCTTGCATAGGTGAAACCTATTGGCTTTGCAAATGCTTTTTTTTGTTTTGTTAGCCCACCAAAGACTTACCTAGAAAAAGGGCCTCCTGGTGCCTCATTTTATTCACCGGCAGCAACGAACGCAGCACATTTTGTTCTGCCCAGGGCACATTGGGGCATATTAGCAAGGGCTGGCGATATAATTATCGCCGATTTAGCGTCCATTTTCGGGCGATAAGCGGCAATAATTATATCGCAATGTCATCAAGGACACGCTAGCGCGTGTTTCTTTGATGTGGAGCCTGTTTTTTCACAGCCTCGCCTCGCATCGCTAATGAGATGCAAAGAAGGCGTGGCTGTGAAAACAACACATGAAAATATCGCGAAGGCAGTTTCACGATATTAACAAGGGGGTGCAGCGATAAAATAAATACGCGCTACCTCGGCCTTAACGCTGGAATTTAATGTCTGTTAAATTCCAGACTAAGGCATACTAATAATGGTAGGTGGATTATGCTGATATGACCACAGGGTCGTATCAGCAATGTTATCGCTGTTTTCCATGGAACATCGCAGGAAAACCAGCGATGTTCCATGGTAAACACCGCAATCGCTGAAATATTATCGCCACAGCGCTATGTATTGTTAATATATCGTTATCATGGCGATAATTTTCAGCGATAGCCAGCGATAATATTTCTACCGCTATGTGGGGCCATTGTGGGCAAGAGCTGGCTCTAGTAATAGGTAAAGCAATCTGGAAGTAAATCAGAACTCCAAGAAGGGTTATCCATCCAGGCGCCTCGTCAAACCCTATGAAAGTAGTCATAGACCAGGCCCATTTCCCAGCATAACATGACACGTACATCGCTATCTGGCCACAATAAACACAAGCACAGAGGCCAAGATCTGAATGGGTCTTGCAATGTCACTCCCAGCTCAGGAATATTGCAACACCAGGTGCTCTGGCAGCAAACCTACTCTCAAATAAAGCAGGAAAGCATTTTACATATGGTGGCAAACCATAAACTCCCCTCATATCCCCATCATGTCCTAAGTTGTTCGCCCGCCTCCCCAAGAACAAAAATGGCCCTATTGCTATTTTCTGGCTTCAAGCATTATCGAAAATTGAATAACAAAAGAACACAGTGTGCAATGGAACGCGTGGTCTCTCCTACAGACAAAGGATGGAAAAACCCATCGCTGCTTTGGTAATCTACAGCCTGACAACAGTAGCAGAAGTTGGAAAAAAACTGACCGTGAGCAATGAGCAGCTCAAAACAGGGCAATGAGTGCGCTACTCTTGCGTCCTTCCCTCCACCAGGCCCACGGCGTACCTCTATCAGAAGCGTACGTGAGCACCACCGGAGCTTCCAAGCATGGTGGACTTTTTTTGCCCCCACCTGGGGAACAGGGCAGGCTCGGATTGGCGGAAAACATGTTGTTGGAGGCAGGAATATGCTCACGAAATGGAGTGCTGTGACCACTTCATACTTATGAGTAAGGTTAAAGTAAAAAGAAAAGAGCTATGATATGGTCAATGCTGGCTGCGTCATAATTTTTTTTTTTCTATTTACTTTAAGCGAGGGTGAAGGAGAGAGACTGCAGAGACATTCACCCAAAGAGTGTGTGTCAAAAAGTAGAGTAGGAGTGCCTGCACTGCAAGAGCCTGCAGTGGAAGGACACTGGCTACCGGAAGCAGTACTTGGTGCAGGCTCCACGCAGGACAAAGACTCGAAGCTCAGGAAGCCCAGTAAGCCCAGGAGGAAGACAAAGGTGAGGAGGAAGTGCTGGCCAATAGTAAGCAAAGAAATGAGAGTGAGAAGTGGCAGCCACATGGCAGCCAATGGTAAGTAAAGTGACGTTGTAGCCACTTGGTAAGTTGAGTTAAGTAATGGGCGGACTCTCAGACCCTTTTTTTTCATACAAGAGATTTTGCAAGCAGGCGAAACCTGAAAAATAGCTGACACACTACACAGTCAGAAAAACTGCAGGTACCTTGCCTGGCGTTGCGTTGCTTGAAAAATCTCAAGTAACGCCACACCGCAAAAATTGTTGCCTTGCGTTACTGTGCCCCAGGGAGGCGTTCCACGGGCATTGCATGGTGTTCCCACGCAGCCACCCATGGATTTTGAGGCATTCTCGGTTTTACGGCACAGGCAGACCTGGAAATGCGTCGAAATGCTACGCCTCCCCAGGGGAGGCAAACGACTCGTGTTTTCCTGCAGCGCACATAGAAAGAGGAAAATGCCTCAGGGGATTGTTTTTGTGCAGGAAGGTGCTCCTATCTGCACAAAAACAATCCAGATTACAACACAGGCACCCTTGCACCATGGTGCAAGAGTGGCTGCGTTGGCGGTAGGCAACACAATGTACACAAGCGCAGGGGAAACACAGGAATGCGCTGTATAATGTTAAGTAAAGTGCATACCTGCCCTTTCCCTTTCACGCAGCGCAGCAAGGCGGCTTGCTGCGCTGCGTGTTATTTTGATAAAGGTGCCCCTGAATTTAAAGTCCCTACTGTGCCATAGAGACCAGATGCGATATGTTAACGCCAGCCCTACTAGGGGGAGATTTGCCGGACTAGGCGCTGTACTGGTGAAACCACGAGTGCCCTTGACATGGATGAGAGAGCTGGGCCCCTGGTCAGGGGACTGGCTGTGTGATGTGGGGCCCTGTATGAAGACGAAGAGGCCGTGCTGGTCTCGGCCCTCACACCCTCAGGACATCTGGGGTCCATCACTGCCCTACCTAAGGTCTCACCCAGAGCAGATCTGACGTCAGACACCAGCAGCAGGGGCTGGGGTGAAAGAGACCACGCGAGTGTATCATGCGGTGCTTGGAATCCGCCTCCTGCTCTTCAGAGGTCTGCATCATCCTGGGTGGAAGGTTCCAGAACAGAGCTGTGCTTCCGGTGCTCGTGACGTGCATTGATGATGCTGTCAAAGGCGTCTCCAATATCCAGGGAGCAGAGCTGTACTTCCGGTGCTATGACGTGGATTCGATGATGCTGTCAGAGACGTCTGCAATATCCAGGGAGCAGAGCTGTGCTTCCGGTGCTATGACGTGGATTGGATGATGCTGTCAGAGGGGTGGAAGGTTCCAGAACAGAGCTGTACTTCCGGTGCTATGACGTGGATTCGATGATGCTGTCAGAGACGTCTGCAATATCCAGGGAGCAGAGCTGTGCTTCCGGTGCTATGACGTGGATTGGATGATGCTGTCAGAGGCGTCTGCATCATCCTGGGTGGAAGGTTCCAGAACAGAGCTGTACTTCCGGTGCTATGACGTGGATTTGATGATGCTGTCAGAAACGTCTGCAATATCCAGGGAGCAGAGCTGTACTTCCGGTGCTATGACGTGAATGTGATGATGCTGTCAGAGGCATCTGCAATATCCAGGGAGCAGAGATGTGCTTCCGGTGCTATGACGTGGATTGGATGATGCTGTCAGAGGCGACTGGATCATCCTGGGTGGAAGGTTCCAGAACAGAGCTGTACTTCCGGTGCTATGACGTGGATTTGATGATGCTGTCAGAGGCGTCTGCAATATCCAGGGAGCAGAGCTGTACTTCCGGTGCTCGTGACGTAGATTTGATGATGCTGTCAGAGACGACTTTGACATGACACGCGCTGGAGCGAGGAGCCGGGAGTGTTGTCAGGGCAACATTGCTTTATGTTTTCTGTCACATGGAAAATAGAAAGGCTTTTTTACTGAGAAAATAGCTAAGATGACTGTACAGATATTCAGAGCGCCCTTAAGGGGATCACAGGCGGCAAACAACACACAGCTGCCACAGTGGCCTGGCATGGACTCTGACAGGGCACATGTTTTACTCCAGGGTTCAACTATCATAAACCCCTGCCTACCACCGTAATCTCTGAGATTTCATGTAACTAAACGCCTGTCTCTGCAGGGTCGGTCACAGTGTGATAACAATCACCGCTAAAGGCAGATTGGCCAAAACAAATGGTTTTCACAATAAATGTCACATCTTTCCATAATAACCAGGTCAGAGCTCTGGCACTTCCAGGTGACCCAGGCAGCCCTATAGCTGTTTCATTGACTTGTCACCATAACAAGCTCAGACCTATTGTACTGAGCACAAGTGCACTTATAATACAGCCGGCAACCGCCAGACATACAGCTCACGGACATCAACTACAACTGACAGCAGACACCACCGACATCAAACACAACCGACATCCAACACAACCGACAGCCGACACCACCGACATCCGACACCGATCTGGGGAAAGAATGTGGCATAACGGCTAGGTCGGTCGACCTCGGAGCTGGGGAACCGGGTTTGAGTCTCGGCAGGGACGCTCAACATTCTGTGATTCTGGGCAAATCACTTAATCTCCCCGTGTCCAACAAAAATGAATGTGTCCATCTGCAACGTAACTGGTTGCTCATGTAAAGTGCTCTGATACCTTCGGGTCCAGTTTGCGCTATATAAAAAAATAAAAAAACTCACACAAAACTTCAACCGACATAAAACACAACCGACATCAGACACCACTGATATCAGACACAACCGACATCAGACACAACCGACATCCAACACAATCGACATCCAACATAACCGACATCAAACACAACCAACAGCAGACACCACCGACATCAGACACCACCTACATCAGACGAAACTGACAGACATCAGACACCAGCGACTACAGACACCACTGACATCTGACACAACCAACATCTGACACAATCGACTTCACACACCACCGACACCAACCACAACCGGCATCCAACACAACTGACATCAGCCACAACCAACATCAGACACCACTGATGTCAAACACAACCGACATCCAACACAACTGACATCAGACACCACCGACATCCGGCACAACCGTCATCAAACACAACTGATATCCGACACAACCGACATCCAACACAACTGACATCAGACAACACCGACATCAGACGCCACTGACATCCAACACAAGCATCAGACACCACTGACATCAGAAGCCACCAACATCAGACACCAGCAATCACAGAAACCACCGACATCTGACACAACCAACATCTACACAATCAACATCACACACCACTGACACCAAACACTACCGACATCCAACACAAGTGACATTAGACACAACGGACATCAGACACCACCGACATCAGACAACACCGATGTCAAACACAACCAAAATCCAACACAAATGATATCAGACACCACAGACATCCTACACAAACATCAAACACCACTGACATTCGACACAACAAACATCAGACACAACCAACATCCAACACAACTGACATCACACACCACAGACACCAAACACAACTGACATCCAACACACATGACATCAGACACCACCTACATCAGATGCCACCGACATCCAACACAGATCAGACACCACCGACATGCAACACCACCGGCATCTACACAACCGACATACGACACAACCGACTTCACACACCACCGACACCAACCACAACCGGCATCCAACACAACTGACATCAGCCACAACCAACATCAGACACCACTGATGTCAAACACAACCGACATCCAACACAACTGACATCAGACACCACCGACATCCGGCACAACCGTCATCAAACACAACTGATATCCGACACAACCGACATCCAACACAACTGACATCAGACAACACCGACATCAGACGCCACTGACATCCAACACAAGCATCAGACACCACTGACATCAGAAGCCACCAACATCAGACACCAGCAATCACAGAAACCACCGACATCTGACACAACCAACATCTACACAATCAACATCACACACCACTGACACCAAACACTACCGACATCCAACACAAGTGACATTAGACACAACGGACATCAGACACCACCGACATCAGACAACACCGATGTCAAACACAACCAAAATCCAACACAAATGATATCAGACACCACAGACATCCTACACAAACATCAAACACCACTGACATTCGACACAACAAACATCAGACACAACCAACATCCAACACAACTGACATCACACACCACAGACACCAAACACAACTGACATCCAACACACATGACATCAGACACCACCTACATCAGATGCCACCGACATCCAACACAGATCAGACACCACCGACATGCAACACCACCGGCATCTACACAACCGACATACGACACAACCGACTTCACACACCACCGACAGCAAACACAACCGACATCCAACACAACTGATGTCAGACACAACTGATAATAGATGCCACCAACATCAGACACCACCGCCATCAAACACAACCAACATCAAACACAACCACATAAAACACAACCGACATAAAACACAACTTACATCAGACACAACTGACATCAAACAAACAGACATCAAGCATAACCAACACTAGACACCATCATCAGACACCGCCAACATCACACACAACTGACACCAGACAATCCTGACATCAAGCGGAACCAGCATCAGGCAACACCAACATCAAACACAACCAACATCAAACTCACCTGACATCAAGCACAACCGACATCCAACACAACTGACATCCAACGCAACCAACATCAGACATCACCGACATTAGACACCACCGGTAACAGACAAAGCCGTAGGCCTGGGCGTAGTTCGCGAAGTAGCACTTCGCGAAGCTACGCAAAGTGAAGTTCGCACTACGCGAGCTACGCGTAGCACTTCGCGAACTGCGTAGTACCTTGTTCGCACTGTGCCAGATGTCGTTTTCAATGATTGCACAGTGCGGACAAGCAACCGGCACTGTGCAATCATTGTAAATGGCATCTTGCACAGTGCGAGCTGTAGTTTTCTGCAGCTCGAGTAGATTTTTACTCAAGCTTCAGCTTTCTCAACGCGAACTGGTAGTTTCTCATCGCGAGCGGTCGCGAGCATACGCGACCACTCGCAATGAGAAACCTGACCTCCTCGCGTTGGGAATCTCGCCGGGAGGTTTATTTTCCATGCTCGCGATCGCCAACTTGCAGTTGCTGATCGCGAACAAGGAAAAAGTCTCGCCGGGATGTCATTTTGCTTGCTCGCGGTCGCCAACTTGACGTTGAGGACCGCGAGCAAGCAAAAATTGACCGCAGCACTACGCAACACTACGCTACGCGTGTTCGCACTGTGCTACGTGCAGTTCGCGTAGTGCGAAGTAGCGCGAACTTCGCAAACTACGCGAGCGTAGCATAGTGCTTTGCCCAGGCTTAAAGCCAACACTAGACACCACCATTAAAGAGTGTCCTATCACGGAGGGCGGGAGGGGGAGTTAAGGCGGATCTAACTACTTCATGCCGGCCGCAGCGTGGGAGCGGGCGCATTAGGATAGCGCTGCTGCCCGTTGCTTTTGGCTTAAGACTGCTTTTAAAATTGAATGTCACCTTTTAAAAACTGATTGTCACCTTGAATCTGAATTGTTTTTAAAAACTCACATTACCGTTTAGTTATCGGTTGCCTTCGTCGTGGCACCGATCTATTCACTTACTGGTTGACACCCATTAGGAGTGTCCTATCACGGAGGGCGAGAGGTGGAGTTAAGGTGGAGCTCGGCTACTTCATGCCGGCCGCAGCACGGGAGCGCAGCGGACACGTACATGGGCATGCCAGCGGCGCACCAAAGGCGTGCCAAAGGTAAGTCTGTCTGCGCCCATCCATGCCTGGATGGGACCAGGGGCCAGTCATGATGTCCAAATTATTTCTTATTCCCCAGAGGAGCTAAAACTCCTGCACTCTGGTAACTACCCTCTTAATCCCCTTACTAATATCAGAGTAATTGAACAAGGGATTATGGAAGTAAGGGCCTCCTTTCCTGAAATTACCACCTCCCCATGCCACAGGCATCACTCAAAAACAGACCAGACACACTGACTCCAAACTAACTATCCCCTACCTCAACACTCGTTCCTTGGTGGAACACCAGCTTGAGATATTCAATCTATTGGACTCAAGCCACTCTGACATCCTATCCTAACGGAGACTTGGCTGTTACAGCACTCAGCCCCAGACATTCTAGCAGCTCTCCCTAACACTTACTATATCCTACAGGCAAATCACTCACTAGGAAAAATAGGTGGTGGAGTAGCGGCTAACGATATACAGGGTGGACCCCATGCCAAAGAACTGAATGACCTCCTTAGTGGGCTAAACTTTACCCAGCAAATAACCACGGCCACACACAACAAGGGACACACGCTGGATCAGGTGTGGACAGCTAACACCCCAGTGTCTACACTGACTGTCTCTCCCTGTATATGGTCTGATCACTTCTTAATTCAGTTCACTATTAAGCACATGACTATGGTAAAACCTCAGAGTATAAAAAGATCAGTGGCTAGGAATAATACCAACCAAACCCATCTCTATGCCACATTAGCAAATACAGTCCCAACCCACCAGGCGTCAATTAATTCAAGTGAGGAGAACCTCACAGCGTGGCTCACAGCGGCCAGCAATGAACATGCCCCACACAGCACAATATATTCGGCTAGACGCCATGAGGCGCAAAGATGGTTCTCTCCTGACTTAAAATCCCAAAAACTAGCACTTCGTCAATCTGAAAGAAAATGGAGAACTAGCAATTCCCTAGATAAAAAGAGAGCTATCTGATCCAACCAACAGAGTATAAAAAGTCAGGGGCATACCAGCAACAACCGGCGATAATTATCGCTAAGCGCACTTAGCGCTAGGATAATTATCGCCGGCTAGCGTGGATTTTTATCGCTGAGATAGCATGCTATTAGCAACGCGTATCTCAAAAGCGATAAAAATCCTAGCGCTAACTGCCAAACGTGAGATTATCACTGGAAACCCACCGATAATCGCACAGGGTTTGGCGATAGCTTGCTGATAGAGCCTCACAAACTTAGCCATGATATCCACCTTCCATAGGATATCATGGCTAAGTCAGCTTCAAAGCAGGCGAAAGGAAAGTAGCGATAACAGAGGTTTTCGCTACTTTTCTTGTCGCTATGCTGCTTTGCGTGAGGCTTACTAATAGGAGAAATGTCGCTTAGGGGCATTTCTCCCGTTATCCTGGGGAGAAACGCCCACTTTGCATCGCATTAGAGATGCAAAGATGGGTGTTAGGAATTCAGGTGCTAAGGCAAGGTTTCACACAATAGCGTGCCCTTGCTGATATAGCGATAAAATTATCGCCGCTTTTCGGCCGAAAACGGCCGCAAAAGAGGCGATAATTTTATATCGCCGGCTTGTAGATATGCCCCTCAATCTCTTCAGCTAAGGCTTGCAGCAAGGTGGAATCTGACTATATGGTTGCCCCCACTTTTTTCCTGGTGTATTGCTGGTTTATGACTTAGTTGGACTGGGATCCTGCTATTCAGGGCCCCAGTCTATCTGCTTTCTCTGTAAAATGATTTGCATGTACATTAGGTACATATCCAATTGGATTCTGGAGTGCCTAATAAGCCCCTAGTATATGGTATACTATGTACCTAGGGCATAGATACCTCAGAGGCCTACCAGGGGCTGCAGCATGTATTATGCCACCCCTGGGAAGCACTCCAAAATGACACCACAGTTCTGTTACTGCAGCCTGGGTAAGGGTGTGCTTGCACCCCTTACTGTGGTATAGGCTACCTATATCACTACCTTATACAGACACATATAAACCTATAAGCTACTCCTATAGCAGGCCTTGACAATCCTGAAGGCAGAGTGCTTGGTTTTATGTGAGAGGGTGCCCAAGCATGACCTGAGCCCCTCGGCAGCATTCGGAAATACTTCCTTATGGCTGTTCTGTGATACTGCTGGAGCAGAGTTTGCTGTTGAAAATTTATCGGGTTTTGAAGCTTCAGTTGTCTATACGTGGTAAAATAAAAATTATTAATTTTTAATTATTAAATATTTGTTTTGTGTAAATGTTGTTTTACTAACCAATATGTATTAATAAGAGAAAAAACGACACATGGGAATGTGCTTTTTGCTTAATAATAAATGTGCATGTTTAATAAATAAACGTTGCTGTGTGCTGTTTACTTTAAAGCACGAAATGTTTTTAAAATGTCATGAACTAGTGCTTTTCTTATGTTGCAAAGGCTAGATAATTACATACACATAAGGGTATTAGTGGGGTTAACACTGTTCAATCATTATGCTGTGGTAACGTTGTTTTGTCTCCTTTAATTAAGATTGTGCGTTTTGGCCTGTTGTAAAATGGCTGCCATTTGAAGCCTGGCCTCGAGTGAGAGATTTGTGATGAGAGGGCCTTGCTGAATATGATCGAGAGACATCTGACCACAGTCTTCGCCTGGTTAAAATTTTCCATGAAGACAGCAGCAGTTCTGGGCGAGCCTCCAGAAACATCCGAATAGCCTTGGAGGACAAAGGAGCCATAATGAATGGACTCTGAGATCACCATGTTAGTTCCGAGGAAACGTGGATGTTGAAAGATACTTTTTAATTTTTAGTTCCTGTTCTGTTTTTTTATTTTTGTGATTTTTTCTGAGCGGAGATTTTCCAAATGTAGCGATGCTGCATCCTTTCCTTCTCGCTCTGCTCAGTGGTTCGGCGGATGTGTTAATGTCATATGTTGCTTTCTTTTGTTTGAATTATTATAAATATACTGGATTAGAGAGGGTCTGTGTCATTGCATTTTGCCATCTATGCCACTTCTTCCCAAACCTGCGTTGGTGAGGATCGTTGCTGTGAGGACGGCGTCTCGAGAGACTTCTACTGAGAGACTTGTCCTGACCCATTCTGACATTTAGCTAGAATAGGTAATTATGAGAATAATGTTTGTTATGATTGATTTTACCTTGATTAATTTTAGATAAATTTTCATTATTATAATACGGTGTTGGTGGTTATTTCTTGTCAATTATTGAGTACTTTATTTGATTATTGATGTTTAGATTTTTGTTTAAATCATGACTCAAGACAGTTCCATTTAGGTCTTATCGACCTTGGTGCAGATGCAGGGTGTTTAGAAGAGTTTTCTTTCCACAGGTTTAGTGGTAATGGAGTAATTGAGTGTATGTTAGTAAAATGGGCCCAAGTGTATGGTGAGTATATGTGCGTGTAACTGTGAATTTACTCTATCCGTGGAAGTAAGTAGGATTTGTATACCCTGATCTGGATCAATACAGCCATACCATATACTCTTAAGTGCATTATAACCTCGCTGTAAACGCTAACTTTGGGATGGCTGCATCAAAACATGTTGTGTTTGGTGTCAAACGCTTTGGAATACGACCACCCCCCCGCCAGTCCTGGCAGCGGGGGTAGCATTCCACCCTTCTAGAGGGAGAGACATGTTCACACTGGCTAAGCTCGGTTAAAATTTTCCAAAGCCCTGGCATCACTGCCACAGACACGGGTCTGGCCTCCTGCTGCTGGGGGAAACTCCGGCAGGGAAGGCCTGGACAATAGGTTTCCTGTCACAGGGAGGTGTAACTACCTCCCCAGACAGGCAGATGTGTATTGGGGCAGGGTGGGTGCATTCAGAGAATGCTTTTGAGACACTGCCTGGGGCACACAAGGTGTCCCTGTGCATAGCCCAGTTCAAACCGGTTGCAGGGGCACTCAGCCCCTGCTCTGGCGCGAAACTGGACAATGGGGAAGGGGTGTACCCACCCCAGGTCCACCCATAGGTTGGGCCTTAGAGTTAGTCCATCCCCTAAACTTAGTATAAGTATAGGAATCCGGTCCCTAGGACTTTAGATTACCCTGGACGAACCTCTGCAACATATATCCTGGACCTTTGAATTTCTATAACGACTAGAAGACGGAAGAAATCTCCTTGGGGTCAAGGAGTGACTCCCCTGCTTGGCAGGCACCAAAGAAGCAACTGACCAGTCTGAAATTCTGAAGCTCCCGCCAGATGCCGAAGTCTCTGTATCCCCAGAGGTGGATTTCCAGACTTCCCCGAGGCTACCCTGAGTCCACAGCAAAGCTGAGGCCCGTGGCTATCGTGGGTGACGTGGAACCGTGACCTCTGGACACTGTGAACTTTTGCAGCAACACTACCTTCCTGGTAATCCTCGAAGTTGTGCTTTGGGCTCCAAATAGCCCCAGCCTTGAGCACCTCCTGCACTGAAGATTGTTGGCCTCCAGTCCACGAGTGACCCGTGGGCTAGCTTCAAGTGCGATCGCTCGAGGCTCCTTTGCGATCACTAGCCAGTTGGCTAGCAGGTCCCCACGAAGGCGACTCCTTTTCTGATTGGGCATTCCTGGTTTCTCCAGACGTGCCCTGACTTACCCTTCCTGGGTGAGTCCCTCAGACCTTGCTGGTCTGCACCTCGGTCCTTTGTCTGATTTCCAGTGACTTGCCGTTGCCAAGGCTTGTTGGGTCCTTTCTGGTCAGCGACACCGCAGCACTCGACAAACTTGGTGGGACAGCTTGAATCCGGCTCGTGGACTTTGTTGATGCCTCCTGGACCTCGTGGCTGAAGAGTAAAGACACCCATCAACTCACCTGAAGCACCCGACATCTGTGGGCATTGCTCCATCCTGCCCTAGGTCACTGACAAGTGACCCAGACTCTGTCCCCTCTGCTTTCAGGTTCCTTACATCCTACATCCAGGCTTGGATCTCTCCGGACACTTCTCCTCTTCACGGCAGCAGCAGTTCTTTGCAGGCTTCCATTGAAATCGACAACGCGACCCGACACCAAACGACACCTATGCACCCGGCTTCCCTGGGTGAGGTAACTCGAGTACTCCGGTGCTCTCGTGGGTGCTAGCCCTAGAACTTCTTAAGTCCAAAAGAGTTTGGTCCTGACTCGATTAGAAGTGTCCCTAATCTTTAAAATTCCAACCGCGACATTGCCCATAGAAGATAATAGGAACCCGCGGTTGTGTTTACACACTGCATACAGCTCCCGTGGGTCCCCTGTGTCACTACCTTGGCTGGTTCCTTGGGGTCTCAGCGATTCTAGAGGCAATAGGCCTAGTGCCTGTTCCAGTCGTGGTTCTTATACCACTTTTTTGGTATATGGTTTGGTACGCCTCTAGGGCCCAAACGTGTATTTGTGCTTTCACTGATGCTTGATCACTTGTAACTTTAGTACTTCGAACTCCAGTCTTATAAAAAGACTAGAGAGGTGTGTGTTAACCTAAATACATATATTTTAAATATATACCTGGTGTGGTTGTCCTTTCATTTGATCATTCAAGAGATTATAGACTGGTAAAACAAGCTGCTTTACATTCCTTCAAGACTTAGCCTGAAGGCTGCTCTCCATAGCTACCACTAGGATAGCTTTCAATAAAGGTTGTCTTTAACCTATCACCATAAGGGGTTGTTTGGACTGATACAGGGTGCCCACTAGAACTAGTGGACAGCATATATCAGGCCACCTTCTCACATTGGTGTGCAGCGTGTGGGATTCCAGCTTGCTATTGTTTTACCAGATAATCTCAATTGAATTGATCAACTGAAAACCACTAAAGGTACCTGAGGTACATATAATATCAAGTTTAGCAACAGTCAGTTCTACTGAACTTAGAGTTGTGTGTTAAAGGATAGCACACCCTTTCTACAACTCAAGAGAGTTTAGTAGGCCACACTAATGTAGGTAGTGCAATACACCACACCACATTAGTAATGTCTAACCAGCCAGGAACCAGTGGGTCTCTACCAGGAACCAGTGAGCTCCTTCCCTATAAATATGAGGATCTCTCCTTTGTTCAGCTTAGGGCCTTATGTTCCATTAGGAAGCTGAAGACAGGCAAAAGTCCATCCACCCAGCATCTCATAAAGATACTGAAACTGGATGATATCACAGGGCCTAGTGGACCTGATGATTTAGACTGTGTGGGTGGGGCAGCACCTGAGGGTGGGTCCAGGGGTGGAAACTTCCCTGACCCTAACTCTAATGCTGACCAGACTGGTGACAATGACCAGACTCTGGTGGACACAGACCATCAGGATGAGGATGAGGAGGATGACAATAATGCCACTTCCTTCATTACTCCTGGTAGGCCTGAACACAGGGCTAGAAGGGGTAGATCTCTGTCAAGGGGATCTATCCCGTCTAACTCCTCTATTGGAACCTCTGTTTCTTCTCACAGAGGGAGGGAAACCTCCCAGGAGAGGAGAGAGAGACTACTGAAGTATGAGCAAGACACAACCAACACCAGACACCACCTACATCAGAAACAACCGACAACATATACCACTAACATCACACACCAACGAAATCAGACACCACCTTACATCACACACCACTGGTATCAGACATCCCTGACAACAGACACCACCAATATCAGACACCACTTACATCAGACACAACCAACAACATATACCATTAACATCACACACTTCACCGAAATCACACACCGCTGACATCACACCCTACCCGCATCAGACACCAACTATATCCAGAGGCGGCTCCTCCGCCAAAGCGGGGGAGCGTCTTTTCACAGCTCTTTGAACAGGAAAAATGAAATGATAATAACACAGTTATTATGGTTTTATTTTCCCAGGGCTGGGTTAGGGCGGGGCTGGAGGCACAGGGGAGGAGGGGTTTGCACACTCCAAGAGTGCATGACTGTTTGGCAGGACGTCATGCGCACTTTGTATGTTCCCCACCAGGCTGCATTACATAGCCTGGTGAGGAACATGAACAGTGTAGGGACAGCTCTATTTGAAGGATTGAAACATGCAAAGGCCCCCAGTCCCCATCTGAGCGCCTATCCACGGCGCTCAGACCAATCACAGCGCTCCATTGCAGTGTTGTAATTGGCTGTGGGAAGCCTGGGTGCTTCCTGGTTCCAGGACTCCCAGAGAAGCAGAGACGAAACGCGGACGGCGAAAGAGGTAAGTGGGATTTTTCTCCCTATTGTACTTTATCCTGCGCTCCCCTCTGCCACCCCCACTCTACCCCTTGAAGAACTGGGGTTTATCCCAGCGGCATCAGGGACACGCCTAAGATCTTCGAGTTCACCTGTCTTGGTATACAGAGACACGGAATACTTCTGGATGGCATCAGAGACCAAGTTTATTAGCTGCAACTAGTAACAGTGATCCTAGAAATACATCACGGTGTAAATTCTCAGGAGACTGCTCATTTTACTAAGGCGAGACGTCTCCTTTTATACCCAATATTCACATTATAAATGTACACCCACTGCACAAAATTCTAGCCAATAAGGTACATTTTCAAACAAAGTGTCACATAACAAAACCTCAATTTACAGTATCCCAACCCAAAAGTGAATTATTAGGAATGTCCCAAATTCAATCTCCACAAGCCGGACAAACCTATAATTGAAAGCATAACCCATGTAATGAAGAAACATAAAAAAAGAAACGGTAACAGATGCTGAACAAGATAAGGCATGTGCAAGGAAACTAAAAGTTAACGATGTCATGAACATTGATTGGCAATCTCAGACAAAGATCGATCAGGGAAATTGGCTTTGCGGGGTCAGTTTCAGGTGCAGAGGTCAGTTTCTTACAGTTCATTTCAGAGTCAAAAAGAAACCTAGTTAATGTATACATGAACTAAGAAGGCCAGGCCACTTTTTATTCGCCAGGCTACCTTCACAGGCCTACGTGAGGGCAACACAAAATGGTGGCACAGAACAAAATGGAGTCAGACTCGAGAATTACAGAACCTCAGACCCTCCTTTTGCCATTACGTAGGCAATAACCTAAGACTCATGTTAATCTGAATCTAGGTCTATGTCGATATTCATTAGGTCATCAAGGTGTTGCAGTAGCATCATCTTATTATTCTCTACTTCTCTCGGGACAGGTCTCCGAACACACATAGTAGCATAAAGACTACAAATAGCGGGACCACACTGGATGCAAAGACAACAAGAGAAAAGGATGGTTAAAACCATACCAAGGAATGTCAAAATCTTCCATCCCCATTTGGACAGCAGTCCCCAAAACCATCCCGTCAATGACCAGTCTCCTTCGTCTACATGGAGAGACTCAGAGATTTTATACAACCGAGAGATGGCTTGGTACACTGTAGGGGCATTATCTGGTATGTAAACACAGCAACTGGATCCAATCAATTTACATACTCCTCCTCGATCTGCAAGTATGATGTCTAATACCATACGGTTCTGCAAAGTCATAAGGCGGTCCGCTTGAAGCTCAGCTGTAACATTACTAAGAGCACCTGCTGTCTCATTAATAGTAGCTTCAACAACGCGGACAAGCTGTCGAATATGCCTACTATTGATCATAGGACCCCAAAAGGGCAAGAAGCCCTTGAAGAAATCTCCTACTTCGTGTGCTGCGGTATCTTCCTTATTGAAGACACCTCTACCATATCTCGTTCTATGATAGTCTGAAGCAGTAGTGTATGTAGGGGGAAGAATAAACGCCACATAACACGTTCCTGAAAAATCAGGTGGCAACCATGTGTAGGCTCTGTCATGACAAACAAAATATGTGCCTTTAGCTGGCACAAACGGTGGAGAAGTCCGAGATGAATAGACATAGGTTTGAGCACACACACTCTTAACTAGCTGAGCTTTCAGATTCCGACCATTACCTTGAAAACAAAAGTGGCCTCGGTGGGGTACAATCCAAATAGGGGGAGACCTTTTTCGTCTCTTCTTCTCTGTCAAACTGGTACTATATCCACTCACGTTCCAACCAACGTAAGCCTGCACCTCATCCTTAGGGATAGCATTATATGCATCAATATCTCGGATCATAGCTACTATTCCCCTTATTAAGGCACTATTGCTCGAGTTATCTTTAAGGGAACGTCAGGGGCGTACCTCATTTGCATAGATAAACATGGTCTGAAAAGCCCACACAGACTCATTAAAAGAAAAAGGCAAAACCAAATATGGCATACCTTTATCTGTCGTATGAGGCATAAGACCACAAACCCAACAATTAGTGGTATTTACTACTAACTGATGCTGATGCAACAACTGTACAAACGAGTTATTGACAAATTCTGATCTCCTTGTCTGTTCATGTTCAGGCAACGTATAAAACTGGTGCAAAGAAACAGGAGTGAAAGAAAGCATAGGTTGGGAGGTGGGTGCAGATGTCTGTTGTGTAACATAGACAGTCCAACCCACACAAGCTAATGTGATACTTAAAAACATCAAAAAGCACAATATTATAAAACATTTGCTATGTATCAATGTACAAAATCTTGTCTTAAGATCTATTCTCTCAACATCTCTTTAAGTTACAACAGACTCCATCCTCTAACGTGCTGCTCGCGGCAATTTTCCTTCTTCACTCAAGTGTGCGTCCAGGCGTCCTAGACGTCCCTAGAACCGCAGACCTTTCGTCAATACGCGGGCCACCCCTTAAGTTCTTATACCGCGACCCTGCAGCTGAACCCGGATGGTGGTTCGAAAAAGAAAAAGAAAAATAGTCTCTTGTCTGAAAAAGTGTAATTCACAAAAAAATTCTAATTTTATTTGTCCTTTTTAGACCTTAAGTTGTAGTGTTCTTTACCAGGCACAGTTTGATCCTGAAAGAGTGTCTCTGGGTGCGTAGTATCAAGTCTCAAACACGGCGGCACAGCTTCTTGCAAGACTTTATCATCCGCACGTTCTGACTGAGTCCATTCCAGATGTGCATCGCTAAAAGGTACAAATCTCGGAACCCTTTCACTCTCGGAATCAGCAACACCTTCCCGGACCCACTTATCGTACGGTAAGGGCAAAGGTATCTTCTTACAATGGGTACCATGTACCCAGTTTTTCTTGCCGAACACCTTAATAGCAGTCCGAGTTGATAACAGGACTTGGTATGGACCGGTCCATCTTGGTTCCAAGTTCTTTGACCTCTGGAAATTCTTGGTTAGAACCCAGTCGCCAGGTTGAATCGTGTGGCCTGCGTCTACAGAAACTGAAGGCAAAGTGTCATGGACCTGTTGGTGAAGAACACGCAATTTAGCAGTCAAATCATGTAAGTAGTCAACCAACATAGGGTACTAGATATCACTGTACTTCTTAGGCCTCGGCACACCCCAGACATTCGCCGGGCGTCCAAAAACAATCTCGTATGGGCTAAGTCCCACGCGAGAATGTACTGTCGTTCTGGTGGACAAAAGTGCCAATGGTAAGGCATCGGGCCATGTAAGACCAGAGCTCGCTTGCACCTTGGCCAACTTCAGCTTCAGAGTGCCATTATAGCACTCAACCAGGCCTGCTGACTGGGGGTGATTCGCAGTGTGAAACTTCTGTTTGATACCCAGACCCGCACATACTTTCTTCATAATCTGACCCACGAATTCACTTCCATTATCACTCCATACCATCCTCGGCAAGCCATATCTGGGAAAGAATTCTTTGAGCAAAACCTTGGCTGTAGACAAGGCAGTATTATCCTTTAGGGGGTAGGCCTCTATCCATCTGGAAAAGGCAAAAACAACCACAAGGACATACTTCAAGTTATTGCATATTTCCATATGAATATAGTCTATCTGCAGCACCTCGAACGTATACGATGGAGGAGCAAAATGACCCGCTGGAGTTGGGGTTCCCTTTCCAGGATTATGCATCAAGCAAATCATGCAGGGCCCGATTCACAGAACTAACTTAAGACAAAATCCTAAACTTACTACTTTTGGTATTCACAGAAGTTAGGATTTTGTCTTAAGTTTGTCTTAAGACAAACTTAAGACAGACTTAAGACTGTCTTAAGACAGACTTAAGACAGTCTTAAGACAGACTTAAGACAAATTTAAGACAGACTTAAGACAGACTTAAGATAGACTTAAGACAGACTTAAGTTAGGATTTTGTCTTAAGTTTGTCTTAAGTCTGTCTTAAGTCTGTCTTAAGTCTGTCTTAAGTATGTCTTAAGTTTGTCTTAAGTCTGTCTTAAGACTGTCTTAAGACTGTCTTAAGTCTGTCTTAAGTTTGTCTTAAGACAAACTTAAGACAAAATCCTAACTTCTGTGAATACCAAAAGTAGTAAGTTTAGGATTTTGTCTTAAATTAGTTCTGTGAATCGGCCCCGCAGTGTTTAACCAAATTCTCAGCACACTTAGGAATTCCACCATTCTGCCATACCGGAGCCAACAACTTACATATCCCTTTTGAACTAATGTGAGCCAACCCATGAGCCATAGTAACCACCGGAAGCACATATGCATCCGGCAACAACCATCACTGGTGCTCTGACAACTCAACCCAACAGCCTGTTCAATCCAACATTCCCGTACTCTCTCTCCACATTCTTTCTCAGTAGCTTCTGCCTGAATCATCTGCACACTTTCTGTTGTATCTTCACACATTCCTCCTTCCACAACCCATCTGGCAGGAACTTCAACAGTTTCTGAAACTGTGGGGGTTGCTGAAACTGGGAAGGTTGCTGAAACTGATGCTGATTAGGGCGAGGCGGATAAGCCTGCTGCAGAAGAACTTTCGTTTTTAATTCTCTAGTCTTCTTCTCTACTTTATCCTTCTCATCTTTATCTCTATTCTCATAGTATTGTGCAGTAGCCAATATCTGAGCCGAAGAAGAAACAGCCCATGAACTCTCAGAGTCCTCTAACTTATTAGAAAGTTCAGGAAGTAAATTAAAAACAAACTTATCTACAAACAACCTCTGACCACCTTCTGTACTCATATCCTGACCACTATGATCAATGAATGTTTTCTCAAACCTAGTGAAGAAATCAGACACACTCTCGTCTTTCTTTTGTTTGCATGCTGCTAACTTGTCCCAATTCACCCGCAGAGGAGGCATCATAGTTTTCATTAAATTAATAATCCTACCAGGTAGTTCTGCAACTAAGGGTTCAGGTTTGGCACCTCCTACCTGCCGACCATCTGCAGCAGTAATATTAACCCACGTATCTCCTAACTCTGGCGCGTGATCCTCGAGACGGATCTTCGCCCACAAGGGTTGAGAACTACATTACACATCAACATATCTATGTCAGCTAAATTCATAACACACGCATCAACTGTCTGAGACAACTCCTTATAATAACCAGCAGGATTTTTACGGGGGTCAGGCAAAGTCTGCTTAAGAGCCAGGACCTCAGCTCTCTTCCAAGGGACATGCACCCACACTCGCTGAAAATGAGCCGGTGCAGCCGCAATACCATGAGCGGCATCAGCCACAACTGCCTCTCTCCATACAGGGGGAACCTTTCTCATAGGATATTGCTTCACTTTTCTCCTAATAGAAGGGTCAGGTTCGAACAATGACTGAGGTGGAAGTCTAGACCTAAAAGTGAGTAGTGTCTCTACCGCTTCCTCAACATCGGAACCCACTATCATCCCTTTAGCAAATTCAGACTGAACATTAAGCAATTCCAGTGGAATTGAACCCAACTCATTATCTTCCCACTCCTGACGAAGGAAGGTACACATGACATCAAAAACATACCTTTGTTTTGGTGCCTCCCACTGTAGGAAGATATCCATAACCACTTGTGGACTGTACTTGGAGGTATTCGAAACCCATCTACGAGCAAGGAGATCTAACACTGCCCGCTCTTCGGGACCAGGGAGCTGACTACGTCTCTGCTTACGTTCAGAAACAGAGGTCATATTCAGTGACCCAAAGAAAGGAGACAAAAGACTAGTGACAGTCTCAGTCATTCGTTGCCGAGCAGAAGGAGAAGAAGTTGACATGAGGACAGGAGACAAAGTGTTTTGAGGTGACAGAGATGTAGGGACAGAAATAAGAGAAGTCGAAGATAAAGGAGTGTAAGGCAAAGGAGTTTGAGGCAAGGCTGGTGGCAAGGCTGACGGCCCTGGAGGAGGCTGCGCCGGGGGAGGAAGAACCACCTGTGAAGTAACGGGTGGCTGAACAACAACAGGGGGTTGAACGACAACAAATGGTGCAACAACTGGAGGTAACATAGGTGGAGTAGTACCCTGCACATAAGGGGGTGGTAATCTCAGTAAATGTGACATCAAAGGATCCTTTTCAGGGTCTACAGTCACATTTGAAAGGGGAGGTGGCAAAGCCGGGTAACATTTGTCAATGGCCATGCAATGTTGTCTATCTGACACTTCAATCGCACGATCTTCTTCATCTTCCTTAAACTGCCTAGCAGCTTGCATTACCAATATATTCCTTTCCTTCCTATCTCTCTTAGCTTGCTTAATTTCTCGCTGTTTGGCTTCCTTACGCCAAAGGCGGAAAGAGTCAAACATCGCCCGGGCTTTCTTCTTAAATAGCGCAACTTCTAGGTTATCTAAAACATCTGATTCAAAACTACCATGTTGGGGCCATCGTAAAACACCATCTTTCCTTGTATAACGGACCCATACTTCATTAAAGGTAATGGGACCTACACCATGCTTTGAATAGAGCTCATAAGTTGGAGTTCCAACCGGAGGTATCGGACACGAGTCCTCCAATCGGGAATCCCTATTACAACTACAACAAAACCATTTCCTAAATTTGCTAAAACCAGGCATCTTTTAGCTCACTAGTCTTGCTTCAAACTTCAAGGGGTTATCAAAAATTATACACTCGCAAATATACGAACCCCCCGGCTTCGACTATTGCAATGGCCGAATCAAAACCAAGAAACAAAACAAAGTCGTGGGAGCGACCCACTTATACTTAACCAAAATGTCTGTCACGCCACCAGAAGACCGTCTAACGTCTCGCCTTACAAATCATCACAAGAGGGTCCAAGACAAGGCGACAGTCAGGGCAGCAGTCCTTCGCAGCCGTCGAAAAGGGGAAGCCTCGCAGAAAAAAACCTTCGGTCCACGTCGATATGCAGGGGTCGATGAAGTGGCGGCCGTCCTCCAGAATTTCCTCACGGGGCTCCTCACAATCTTCGGGCTTGGACCAGTACCGCTGAAGTCGCCCTACGTTGGGCGCCAGTTGAAGACCCGGGGTTTAACCCAGCGGCGTCAGGGGCACGCCTAAGATCTTCGAGTTCACCTGTCTTGGTACACAGAGACACGGAATACTTCTGGATGGCATCAGAGACCAAGTTTATTAGCTGCAGCTAGTAACAGTGATCCTAGAAATACATCACGGTGTAAATTCTCAGGAGACTGCTCATTTTACTAAGGCGAGACGTCTCCTTTTATACCCAATATTCACATTATAAATGTATACCCACTGCACAAAATTCTAGCCAATAAGGTACATTTTCAAACAAAGTGTCACATAACAAAAACTCAATTTACAGTATCCCAACCCAAAAGTGAATTATTAGGAATGTCCCAAATTCAATCTCCACAAGCCGGACAAACCTATAATTGAAAGCATAACCCATGTAATGAAGAAACATAAAAAAAGAAACGGTAACAGATGCTGAACAAGATAAGGCATGTGCAAGGAAACTAAAAGTTAACGATGTCATGAACATTGATTGGCAATCTCAGACAAAGATCGATCAGGGAAATTGGCTTTGCGGGGTCAGTTTCAGGTGCAGAGGTCAGTTTCTTACAGTTCATTTCAGAGTCAAAAAGAAACCTAGTTAATGTATACATGAACTAAGAAGGCCAGGCCACTTTTTATTCGCCAGGCTACCTTCACAGGCCTACGTGAGGGCAACACAAAATGGTGGCACAGAACAAAATGGAGTCAGACTCGAGAATTACAGAACCTCAGACCCTCCTTTTGCCATTACGTAGGCAATAACCTAAGACTCATGTTAATCTGAATCTAGGTCTATGTCGATATTCATTAGGTCATCAAGGTGTTGCAGAAGCATCATCTTATTATTCTCTACTTCTCTCGGGACAGGTCTCCGAACACACATAGTAGCATAAAGACTACAAATAGCGGGACCACACTGGATGCAAAGACAACAAGAGAAAAGGATGGTTAAAACCATACCAAGGAATGTCAAAATCTTCCATCCCCATTTGGACAGCAGTCCCCAAAACCATCCCGTCAATGACCAGTCTCCTTCGTCTACATGGAGAGACTCAGAGATTTTATACAACCGAGAGATGGCTTGGTACACTGTAGGGGCATTATCTGGTATGTAAACACAGCAACTGGATCCAATCAATTTACATACTCCTCCTCGATCTGCAAGTATGATGTCTAATACCATACGGTTCTGCAAAGTCATAAGGCGGTCCGCTTGAAGCTCAGCTGTAACATTACTAAGAGCACCTGCTGTCTCATTAATAGTAGCTTCAACAACGCGGACAAGCTGTCGAATATGCCTACTATTGATCATAGGACCCCAAAAGGGCAAGAAGCCCTTGAAGAAATCTCCTACTTCGTGTGCTGCGGTATCTTCCTTATTGAAGACACCTCTACCATATCTCGTTCTATGATAGTCTGAAGCAGTAGTGTATGTAGGGGGAAGAAGAAACGCCACATAACACGTTCCTGAAAAATCAGGTGGCAACCATGTGTAGGCTCTGTCATGACAAACAAAATATGTGCCTTTAGCTGGCACAAACGGTGGAGAAGTCCGAGATGAATAGACATAGGTTTGAGCACACACACTCTTAACTAGCTGAGCTTTCGGATTCCGACCATTACCTTGAAAACAAAAGTGGCCTCGGTGGGGTACAATCCAAATAGGGGGAGACCTTTTTCGTCTCTTCTTCTCTGTCAAACTGGTACTATATCCACTCACGTTCCAACCAACGTAAGCCTGCACCTCATCCTTAGGGATAGCATTATATGCATCAATATCTCGGATCATAGCTACTATTCCCCTTATTAAGGCACTATTGCTCGAGTTATCTTTAAGGGAACGTCAGGGGCGTACCTCATTTGCATAGATAAACATGGTCTGAAAAGCCCACACAGACTCATTAAAAGAAAAAGGCAAAACCAAATATGGCATATCTTTATCTGTCGTATGAGGCATAAGACCACAAACCCAACAATTAGTGGTATTTACTACTAACTGATGCTGATGCAACAACTGTACAAACGAGTTGTTGACAAATTCTGATCTCCTTGTCTGTTCATGTTCAGGCAACATATAAAACTGGTGCAAAGAAACAGGAGTGAAAGAAAGCATAGGTTGGGAGGTGGGTGCAGATGTCTGTTGTGTAACATAGACAGTCCAACCCACACAAGCTAATGTGATACTTAAAAACATCAAAAAGCACAATATTATAAAACATTTGCTATGTATCAATGTACAAAATCTTGTCTTAAGATCTATTCTCTCAACATCTCTTTAAGTTACAACAGACTCCATCCTCTAACGTGCTGCTCGCGGCAATTTTCCTTCTTCACTCAAGTGTGCGTCCAGGCGTCCTAGACGTCCCTAGAACCGCAGACCTTTCGTCAATACGCGGGCCACCCCTTAAGTTCTTATACCGCGACCCTGCAGCTGAACCCGGATGGTGGTTCGAAAAAGAAAAAGAAAAATAGTCTCTTGTCTGAAAAAGTGTAATTCACAAAAAAATTCTAATTTTATTTGTCCTTTTTAGACCTTAAGTTGTAGTGTTCTTTACCAGGCACAGTTTGATCCTGAAAGAGTGTCTCTGGGTGCGTAGTATCAAGTCTCAAACACGGCGGCACAGCTTCTTGCAAGACTTTATCATCCGCACGTTCTGACTGAGTCCATTCCAGATGTGCATCGCTAAAAGGTACAAATCTCAGAACCCTTTCACTCTCGGAATCAGCAACACCTTCCCGGACCCACTTATCGTACGGTAAGGGCAAAGGTATCTTCTTACAATGGGTACCATGTACCCAGTTTTTCTTGCCGAACACCTTAATAGCAGTCCGAGTTGATAACAGGACTTGGTATGGACCGGTCCATCTTGGTTCCAAGTTCTTTGACCTCTGGAAATTCTTGGTTAGAACCCAGTCGCCAGGTTGAATCGTGTGGCCTGCGTCTACAGAAACTGAAGGCAAAGTGTCATGGACCTGTTGGTGAAGAACACGCAATTTAGCAGTCAAATCATGTAAGTAGTCAACCAACATAGGGTACTAGATATCACTGTACTTCTTAGGCCTCGGCACACCCCAGACATTCGCCGGGCGTCCAAAAACAATCTCGTATGGGCTAAGTCCCACGCGAGAATGTACTGTCGTTCTGGTGGACAAAAGTGCCAATGGTAAGGCATCGGGCCATGTAAGACCAGAGCTCGCTTGCACCTTGGCCAACTTCAGCTTCAGAGTGCCATTATAGCACTCAACCAGGCCTGCTGACTGGGGGTGATTCGCAGTGTGAAACTTCTGTTTGATACCCAGACCCGCACATACTTTCTTCATAATCTGACCCACGAATTCACTTCCATTATCACTCCATACCATCCTCGGCAAGCCATATCTGGGAAAGAATTCTTTGAGCAAAACCTTGGCTGTAGACAAGGCAGTATTATCCTTTAGGGGGTAGGCCTCTATCCATCTGGAAAAGGCAAAAACAACCACAAGGACATACTTCAAGTTATTGCATATTTCCATATGAATATAGTCTATCTGCAGCACCTCGAACGTATACGATGGAGGAGCAAAATGACCCGCTGGAGTTGGGGTTCCCTTTCCAGGATTATGCATCAAGCAAATCATGCAGTGTTTAACCAAATTCTCAGCACACTTAGGAATTCCACCATTCTGCCATACCGGAGCCAACAACTTACATATCCCTTTTGAACTAATGTGAGCCAACCCATGAGCCATAGTAACCACCGGAAGCACATATGCATCCGGCAACAACCATCACTGGTGCTCTGACAACTCAACCCAACAGCCTGTTCAATCCAACATTCCCGTACTCTCTCTCCACATTCTTTCTCAGTAGCTTCTGCCTGAATCATCTGCACACTTTCTGTTGTATCTTCACACATTCCTCCTTCCACAACCCATCTGGCAGGAACTTCAACAGTTTCTGAAACTGTGGGGGTTGCTGAAACTGGGAAGGTTGCTGAAACTGATGCTGATTAGGGCGAGGCGGATAAGCCTGCTGCAGAAGAACTTTCGTTTTTAATTCTCTAGTCTTCTTCTCTACTTTATCCTTCTCATCTTTATCTCTATTCTCATAGTATTGTGCAGTAGCCAATATCTGAGCCGAAGAAGAAACAGCCCATGAACTCTCAGAGTCCTCTAACTTATTAGAAAGTTCAGGAAGTAAATTAAAAACAAACTTATCTACAAACAACCTCTGACCACCTTCTGTACTCATATCCTGACCACTATGATCAATGAATGTTTCCTCAAACCTAGTGAAGAAATCAGACACACTCTCGTCTTTCTTTTGTTTGCATGCTGCTAACTTGTCCCAATTCACCCGCAGAGGAGGCATCATAGTTTTCATTAAATTAATAATCCTACCAGGTAGTTCTGCAACTAAGGTTTCAGGTTTGGCACCTCCTACCTGCCGACCATCTGCAGCAGTAATATTAACCCACGTATCTCCTAACTCTGGCGCGTGATCCTCGAGACGGATCTTCGCCCACAAGGGTTGAGAACTACATTACCCATCAACATATCTATGTCAGCTAAATTCATAACACACGCATCAACTGTCTGAGACAACTCCTTATAATAACCAGCAGGATTTTTACGGGGGTCAGGCAAAGTCTGCTTAAGAGCCAGGACCTCAGCTCTCTTCCAAGGGACATGCACCCACACTCGCTGAAAATGAGCCGGTGCAGCCGCAATACCATGAGCGGCATCAGCCACCACTGCCTCTCTCCATACAGGGGGAACCTCTCTCATAGGATATTGCTTCACTTTTCTCCTAATAGAAGGGTCAGGTTCGAACAATGACTGAGGTGGAAGTCTAGACCTAAAAGTGAGTAGTGTCTCTACCGCTTCCTCAACATCGGAACCCACTATCATCCCTTTAGCAAATTCAGACTGAACATTAAGCAATTCCAGTGGAATTGAACCCAACTCATTATCTTCCCACTCCTGACGAAGGAAGGTACACATGACATCAAAAACATACCTTTGTTTTGGTGCCTCCCACTGTAGGAAGATATCCATAACCACTTGTGGACTGTACTTGGAGGTATTCGAAACCCATCTACGAGCAAGGAGATCTAACACTGCCCGCTCTTCGGGACCAGGGAGCTGACTACGTCTCTGCTTACGTTCAGAAACAGAGGTCATATTCAGTGACCCAAAGAAAGGAGACAAAAGACTAGTGACAGTCTCAGTCATTCGTTGCCGAGCAGAAGGAGAAGAAGTTGACATGAGGACAGGAGACAAAGTGTTTTGAGGTGACAGAGATGTAGGGACAGAAATAAGAGAAGTCGAAGATAAAGGAGTGTAAGGCAAAGGAGTTTGAGGCAAGGCTGGTGGCAAGGCTGGCGGCCCTGGAGGAGGCTGCGCCGGGGGAGGAAGAACCACCTGTGAAGTAACCGGTGGCTGAACAACAACAGGGGGTTGAACGACAACAAATGGTGCAACAACTGGAGGTAACATAGGTGGAGTAGTACCCTGCACATAAGGGGGTGGTAATCTCAGTAAATGTGACATCAAAGGATCCTTTTCAGGGTCTACAGTCACATTTGAAAGGGGAGGTGGCAAAGCCGGGTAACATTTGTCAATGGCCATGCAATGTTGTCTATCTGACACTTCAATCGCACGATCTTCTTCATCTTCCTTAAACTGCCTAGCAGCTTGCATTACCAATATATTCCTTTCCTTCCTATCTCTCTTAGCTTGCTTAATTTCTCGCTGTTTGGCTTCCTTACGCCAAAGGCGGAAAGAGTCAAACATCGCCCGGGCTTTCTTCTTAAATAGCGCAACTTCTAGGTTATCTAAAACATCTGATTCAAAACTACCATGTTGGGGCCATCGTAAAACACCATCTTTCCTTGTATAACGGACCCATACTTCATTAAAGGTAATGGGACCTACACCATGCTTTGAATAGAGCTCATAAGTTGGAGTTCCAACCGGAGGTATCGGACACGAGTCCTCCAATCGGGAATCCCTATTACAACTACAACAAAACCATTTCCTAAATTTGCTAAAACCAGGCATCTTTTAGCTCACTAGTCTTGCTTCAAACTTCAAGGGGTTATCAAAAATTATACACTCGCAAACATACGAACCCCCCGGCTTCGACTATTGCAATGGCCGAATCAAAACCAAGAAACAAAACAAAGTCGTGGGAGCGACCCACTTATACTTAACCAAAATGTCTGTCACGCCACCAAAAGACCGTCTAACGTCTCGCCTTACAAATCATCACAAGAGGGTCCAAGACAAGGCGACAGTCAGGGCAGCAGTCCTTCGCAGCCGTCGAAAAGGGGAAGCCTCGCAGAAAAAAAACCTTCGGTCCACGTCGATATGCAGGGGTCGATGAAGTGGCGGCCGTCCTCCAGAATTTCCTCACGGGGCTCCTCACAATCTTCGGGCTTGGACCAGTACCGCTGAAGTCGCCCTACGTTGGGTGCCAGTTGAAGACCCGGGGTTTAACCCAGCGGCGTCAGGGGCACGCCTAAGATCTTCGAGTTCACCTGTCTTGGTACACAGAGACACGGAATACTTCTGGATGGCATCAGAGACCAAGTTTATTAGCTGCAGCTAGTAACAGTGATCCTAGAAATACATCACGGTGTAAATTCTCAGGAGACTGCTCATTTTACTAAGGCGAGACGTCTCCTTTTATACCCAATATTCACATTATAAATGTATACCCACTGCACAAAATTCTAGCCAATAAGGTACATTTTCAAACAAAGTGTCACATAACAAAAACTCAATTTACAGTATCCCAACCCAAAAGTGAATTATTAGGAATGTCCCAAATTCAATCTCCACAAGCCGGACAAACCTATAATTGAAAGCATAACCCATGTAATGAAGAAACATAAAAAAAGAAACGGTAACAGATGCTGAACAAGATAAGACATGTGCAAGGAAACTAAAAGTTAACGATGTCCTGAACATTGATTGGCAATCTCAGACAAAGATCGATCAGGGAAATTGGCTTTGCGGGGTCAGTTTCAGGTGCAGAGGTCAGTTTCTTACAGTTCATTTCAGAGTCAAAAAGAAACCTAGTTAATGTATACATGAACTAAGAAGGCCAGGCCACTTTTTATTCGCCAGGCTACCTTCACAGGCCTACGTGAGGGCAACACAAAATGGTGGCACAGGACAAAATGGAGTCAGACTCGAGAATTACAGAACCTCACCCTGCCTCTCCACCCTCATTGCCTGCCAGCCGCTACTGACTACATCACACCACCAAAATCAGAAGGTGGGCTGGGTGCAGCAACCAAAAGAGAAGTCTGAGACTTCTTTCAAAGCAGAGACATTGACGTGGAGGAGAAATATAACGTGAAGCCACTTGTGGTTTCAGAAGTATTGAGAGTCCCTCCTACATTGACATTTTGAGACGCATGGACATACTACTCCCACAATGTCACGTGATGATGTTACCTGCACGGGTGGACGATCCACTCGCTGACAATACAACTGTTTTTACTATTACTTTACCACTTCTTTTCAGAGGATTGCGGATTACCGTAAACTCACGCTGCCTGCCTCACACCTCCAGACTTTACTCATTTACAGACACCCTTTTTACACACTGCCTGCCTCACACCACCAGACGTGACTCTTTTACAGACACCCTTTGTTAGAATCGGGAGTCTCTAAGTCAGGGCAAAGGATTACTCCCAGACAATAACCCCTGCTCACCCTCTAGGTAGTGTGGCGCGAGCAGTCAGGCTAAACTCTAGAGTACATAAGGTTCAGCATTTAGGATGTCCCACAACAATCACCAACCCACCACACAGAGACACAAGACTGTATTTATCAAAATCAAGCTCTTTATATGAATTCTTCAAGCAGGCTTCAATTACAGTCTTTACTTTTAAATATGGTTCCAGTTACTTGTTTGCAATGTTCAGGGATGCCACAGTTCTTCAAAATGCACGATTTGGGTGCAATCTGCTCCTTTTGGGGGTCCGTGCGCGTTGAAGCGCCGTCCGTACGGGTCGTACCGCTGTTGGTACGGGTCGCACAGTCTTTGGAACGCTTCCCCCACTACTCTCACACTTCCCACATGAGCAGGCGGACGGGGACGCTGGCGTACAGCGCAGGTGATAGTATGCATCGTACCGGGGTGTACGCTCTTCCGGACGATCCCCTCAATGACTCACACTTCCCGCGTGTGTCAGCGTACGGGGACGATGACGCACAGAGCAGTACGGGCCGTACAGGGGATGGTACGCGTCGTACCGGGGTGTTCTAGGCGCACAGTACCTTTTTTCTTGTTGGCGAGTTCGGGGCGGCCTCGGCAGTTGCAGGAGGGGCGTCCCACGTCGTGTTGCAGTCCCGCTTGGCAGAGGACAACGATGCTTGGTGGGGCGCCTCGGGACTTCACGGCTCACCTCGAGGTTGGTGGAAGGCGGGGCGGCTCGGGGGCGAATTCAGCGTGAGGCGCTGCGGCGTCGTCCAGAAGCGGCGAACTTGGGTGTCGTCGGTCCTTGCGGTGGTCTTTACGGCTCGGGGGCCACAGAGGCTCATTGCTCAGATGGACAGTTCTTCCTTACGTTGCGAGCTCCGGCTCGAGGGGCAGCAGCTTACTTTGTTCAGGCCAGGCGGGGCAGGGCGTCACGGTGTTCACAGCAGTGTGGTAAATAAAATTCCTTTACCGGGACTTAATTTGATATATAAACATAATAAAATAGCTCAGTAAAATGAGAGGCAGAATCCGTGGTATTAGAGGTTCGGAATGGGCTTTATTCCAATAATCGATTATAATCGGTTGCTCCAAGTTCCATCACCACGGAGGTTCAGGAAGTGAAGTACATACTTTATTGACAAGAAGTAACTTTTATAGTACATACATTACAATGAAGCGAATGCAGTAGGCGTAACAATTGATAAGGAAAATGACGATTTATCTGCGTAACCAAAAATGGGTGTAATAAGGAGTAAAAAGGAACATAATTGGTTATGATGTCACATATAGGTGGATCTATAAGATAATACTTGGCATAGATGCGCGCGCAGCAGCATGACGTGTAATTGACGTGCGACTAGGGGGTGAAGGGGACTTGACATTTAGCTCTACATGTGGAGACAAGAAGTCTGGGGGGTCAAGTCAACCTAATCCCAAATCATATCTAACATCCTATGTTTAAAGAACTATGTTATCCACGAAAGAAGGACTCTCGGACAGAATCTATTCTATACTGACTGTGCGTGCGTGTACAAGCGTCTAAGTGTCTACACTAAATGCGAGGGGGTAGAAATATTCCATGGTAACAGGACTATGAATTACTTGCATGAGGACAGAGAAGCCGGGCCTTTTGCTCGGTAACTGGAAGAATGTTTACTTAAACTACTAGGCAGGAATGCATCGGCTGAGGGGGAAGCAGATAATTCGAAGGTGAAATACAGTTCTTGGCAGAGAATAGGCTGATGTCAGGCTTCGTGAGCCGCGCAGAGAATGAGACAAAGTTCATGGTCACAGATGCAGGCTCAGACTCGAGGTTTCAGAGGCAGAAAGCAAGAGGAGTTTGATGACAGAATCAGGGCCTACTTGCCTGGACTGCAAAATGGAGTAACTGAGCCATATAAAGCCGGTGGCCTTTCATATTTAGGAATGGAATATCCGGCCTATTCATGGCGGATCTGACAGAGGACATGTTGACGGTGGACGCACATGTATTTGCGTCTTCATAACTGGAACTGGAGGAAACATACATGTACTTGTAACATGCACATAGAACCGTTGGGGTCCAAGATAGGGGACATAACTGACCAGAAAAATCCATATTTCCACATTCCCTCCTTGTCCCCTACTTGCCCGTCAAGAGATATCAATCTTCATTAATCCATTGATCTGTTCATATAGCATCATTTGTTCTTCTTTCTTCTTCCGTGACGAATGAAATCTTGGTGGTGGAATACACGATGTGGCACACAGACCACAGATCGCTGGTCCACATTGTAGACATAGACAGCAACTGAATAGTATGAGAAGGCCAATACCTAGGAAGGATAGAACTCTCCATCCCCAGGCTGATATCACACTCCAAAACCAACTGGACCAAGTCCAAGTGCCTGGGTTCTGGTGTATCTGGTTTACAATCTTATGAAGGCGAGTTATGGCTTTATATACTGATGGCGAATTTTCTGGTATGAATACGCAGCAGCTTGATCCGATGACCCTACAAGCTCCGCCCCTATCAGCCAGGATGACGTCAAGGACAAGACGATTTTGAAGCACAACAATCCGCATAGCAGACTGCTCTTCTGTTAAATTGCCTAGGGCGGAAATAGTTTCATTCACTACTGCTTCAAGGGTTCTAGTTAATCTACGTATCAGTTTACTATTTGTAACAGTACCTATATAAGGAAAGAGACCTTTATTGAAATCTGTGTATTTTTCCCATGCTGTTTCAGTGTAATCGACAATTGGGAGATCTCTCCGCTCTCTGTTGTGTACTAAATGAATATTTCTGTAATAATCAGGAGGAGCTAGGAAAACAGGTGGCAAAAGGAATGCAATGTAGCAGGTACCATCCCAATCTAGAGGTAGACGCATATATGCGGTCTGACCACATATAAAGTAGGAGTGGCGAGAAGCTCTAAATGAAGATTTGCCTTGATCACTGAATTCTACTATAGTAGTGCATTTACTATGGCCCATATGTATGGAACCAACCTTTCTTACACACAATTCACCCTTCGCTGGGAATACTGACATGGTGGGTAAGACTAGTTCAACTTCGGATACGACATTTAGAATCATGAGATTAGGTGTAAAATTACCTAATCCATATACTTCATTTTCTAGATCAGTTCCTGTTCTTTTGGGGCGACCCTCCTTGTCAGGGTAGCAGACCTTGAGTAAAACTAGGTTCAGGTTTCCCCATACCCAATGACCTTGGTAAACTGCTGTGTCTGAGTCTATGGAATTGATTAAACTAAACCATGCTCCACAGGAGCCATTATGTGTAAATGGGTGTGGAAAGAATGGCAGGACTCCTTCATAATTCTGATAGGGAGGGAGCCGACCACACACCCAACAATTGGTGGCATTACTAGTCTGATGGGAATGATGTAACATACTAATGAAAGTGTTATTGCGCAGCGCAAGTCTATAAGACAATTCATGCGGAGGTAAGTCACTAAAAGAATGTTCAGCAGTAACATTATAAACATGTCTAGAAATAGGGTAATATATGTGCAGCAATATACTTGCAGTAATTATTAAAAGACTCAAGAAAAACAAGATTAATAATGTCACTATGCAGTGGCTACGCAGTGATTTACAATACGCCTGTCGTTTCAACATTTTCCGCGACTGTCCATGATTCAGGTCTAGAGGATACATGTCAGAGACAAATTCAACCGCTTCACCTTGGAGAGGACTTAAACAATCAAATTGTCTGACGTTCTAGGCCTCAATTTTACTTTATAGAGTTCGGTTTTAGTCTTTTCAACCAAAGGAAGTTTTGAATCAGTCTGTGAGGGAGTGCAGGGCACAATGTCTATATCCGAGGATAGTCCATGAAATTTCTTGATATGACTTGAATGAATCCAGCCCTTGCGGCCCTCGATCTTCACGGCTGTCCTTGTAGTGAGCAGAACCAACTTGGGTGTCTTCCACCTGGGCTCCAGCTGAGTCTTTCGGTCGAAATTTCTCACAAATACGAGATCACCCGGAACTACGTCATGGGGTTTCACCTCCGTGTTGTCGGGAAAGGCTGCAGCTACCTGTGAACGACAAGATTGTAGTGCAGACATCAAGGAAGCCAAATAATCTGTCAGCATATTACAGTCAACATCAGTTATTTTGCGTGGTACAGGCGTCCCCCACATATTTGGTGGTCTGCCGAAGATCACCTCATACGGGGATAGCCCTGTTCGAGAGTGTGCTACCATTCTCATGTAAAAGAGTGCAACTGGTAACGCTACTATCCAGTCGACACCTTTTTCTCGGCATATTTTGGACAATCTAATTTTCAGGATCTGGTTATGTCTTTCTACGAGACCTGCTGCCTCGGGGTGTCGGACACAGTGGAATTTCCACTGATATCCTAACAGAAGTGAAACATGTTTCATTAATTCGGATGAGAACGGCTGGCCGTTATCTGAGTAGACAACACGTGGTAAACCGTATCGTGGGAAGAATTCTCGAACCAACTGTTTGGCAGTAGTCGGGGCAGTGTAATCTGAAACCGGGTATGCCTCTGTCCAACGGGACAGAGCGCAGACAACTACGAGAACATATTTGAATCCTCGACATCGTTCCATCTGGATATAGTCCATCTGGAGGGCTTCAAAAGGGTGATCAGGAGGATGAAATCCACCCTGTTCTACGGGAACGCTTTTTCCTGGGTTAAACTGACAACAGATCATACAGGTACGGACCTTTTGTTTGGCTGCTGCTCGTAAATGTTTATTGAACCAAATGTGTTGAATGCTGTCTAGCATAGCTTTTTCTCCTAGATGCGCTGGACTATGTATACTGTTAATTATAACTTGGACCATTGAATCAGGAAGGAACCATACAGACTTTTCCTTCATCATCCATCCTTGGTCCGTTTGGATCCCTCCTAATTCAGTCCATTTCTTTATTTCGTCTGGTGTAGCATGTGTCTGTATGTCAATTACGTCAAGAGTAGGATCTTTAACTGTCATACACTGTGTCGGTGTCGGGACTATTGTCTTTATCATGTCGGGGGTTTGAGTTTGAGCAGTCTGTTTAGCTGTTCTGTCGGCTAGATCATTGCCTTGGGAAATGATATCAGTAACCTTCGTATGAGCCTTACATTTCATAATTGATATTGCAGTGGGTCGATGTATTGCATCTAATAAGGCATGAATGAGGGGTCCGTGCTGAATGTGGGCACCGTGGGAAGTTAAATAACCTCTCTCTCGCCACAGCACGCCGAAGTCATGTACAACTCCGAATGCATAACGTGAATCAGTGTATATGTTGACTTTTTTATTTGTGGCTTGAATACAGGCTTGTGTCAGAGCGATGAGCTCTGCGGCTTGAGCTGACAAAGTATTTATACGATTAGTTTCGATGACTTCAGTATCTGTGGTGACTGCGTAAGCAGCCACTAACTCTCCTGTACTTGTTCTCATACATGAACCATCTACATACAATGTCAGGTCTGGATCTGACAATGGGACATCGGTTAAGTCTTGTCTGGGTTTTGTCGTTATAGTAATAACTTCAATACAGTCATGAGCTAGTGGGTCTGTTCCGGTTACTGGCAAAAGTGTGGCAGGATTCAATGTGTTACAGCGTCTGATTTCTATATGTGGCTGAAACAATGTAAGTTCGTACCCTGTAAGTCGCGCTATAGTCAAGTGTTGTGTTTGCGTTCTATTTACAAGAACCTCTACTGCGTGTGGTACTTGAACTGTCAATGGATGTCCTAACACTATGGCATCGCTTTGTCTGATTGCTAAAGCTGTCGCTGCTACTGATTTCAGGCATGCAGGCAAAGCCTGAGCTACGGGATCTAATGTACTAGAAAAATAAGCACATGGTTTGTGTGCTCCTGCTTGTTCCTGTGTGAGTACTGACAAAGCAGTACCTTCGCGTTCTGTAACAAAGAGTGTAAACTGTTTTCTGTAACATGGTGTTGCTAAGACAGGTGCTTGACATAAAGCTTTCTTTAGGCTTTCAAAAGCTTGTGTATGTTCCTGAGTCCAAGGGAGAACAGTCGATGTGGCTGCCTCCTGTGTGGTTAACTGAATGAGTGGTTTTGCTAGAAATGCGTACTGAGGGATCCACTGCCTGCAATATGAAGTGAGACCTATGAAAGCCCGCACCTCCTTTTGTGTCTTGGGTGTTGGCATGTTAGCTATTAACTGAATGCGGTCCGGTGTAAGCTGCCTTCCCTCCTTGGACAGCGAGTGTCCAAGATAAACAACTCGCTGGACACAGAATTGCAGCTTAGAAGGGGACACCTTGTGCCCCTTTTCGGCTAGAAATTTTAAAACTGTCAGTGATGCTTTTTCACATTCCGGTTCGCTTCTTGCGGTGATCAGCAGATCATCGACGTATTGGAGCAGAGCAGTGTTAACTGGCATGTGGATACTATCTAGTTCTCGTTTCAGTGCTTGGCTATAGATGCTGGGGCTTTCTGTAAATCCTTGAGGTGCGCGTGAGAATTTAAAGCTACGTCCATTTAAACTAAATCCGAACAAATATTGGCTCTCCGGATCTATTGGGATGCTGAAAAAAGCATTCTTGAGATCAATTACAGTAAAGAATGTTGCTTCGGAATCAATGGCTGTCAGTAATGACGAGATATCTGGGACCACAGGGAATTGTGGCACAATGCACTTGTTTAATTCGCGCAGATCAATAACCAATCGATATACTGGCGGGGCCTTTGGATCTGTTCGTTTAAGAATCGGAATTATCGGTGAATTACATACATTGGAGTCTGTTTCCACAACTACTCCTTGGGCAATGAGCTCGTCAATGATTTGTAGTAAAGCCACTACAGCATCTGGTGGTAACTTGTATTGTCGCATTCGTGGTAGCACCACTCCTGCCTTTAATGTGACTCGATATGGTGTAATATTCATGCAACCAACATCAGTAGGGCCTTGTGCCCATAGATGTGTAGGTAAAGTCTGCAGTCGGGGATCCATGTCTCTAGACACATAGTGACCTTTAAAATCACGTAAAAACAACCTTACTCCTTCCGGAGAACAACATATTATGGCTCCTAGAGCTTTCAGTGTTTTTATTCCTAACAGATTTTCTGGACATGATTTAGTAAGCAATAAATCTGTAGTTCGGGTCAGAGGTCCTATCGTAAGTGGAAGAGGCTGTGATACTTCATTAACAATAGGTTTTCCTGAAAAACCAAGGGAAATATTCTGTGAGCCTGAGAGGGGTGCCCCTGGAACTTCACTACGTTTTATAGTTGTTCGACTTGCCCCTGTATCGAGTAAAAATTTTCTATCTTGGCCTAATAATTCACTATGTACATAAGGTCCTTCTTGATCTACAGGTATTTCAATAAGGGGTAAGTCAACTTCCCTCTCTAGGCTAGTTCATGCGTAACGCTGATACTCAGGATATTCATACTGTGCGGTCTGATACATTTGTCGTGTTGTTGTCTGTGTGGCAGCAACAGGCAACGGTGGTGCAGCTGGCACAAACTGTATTGGCTGTTGTGCGGCTGGCATGGCCTGGGCATGCTGCAGAGCTCCTTGTTCATTCTGATCTTGTCTGAGTGGCCGTGATCTTTCTTGTGTTTTACCTATGGCGATATTATGTTTTAAAACTGGACAGTCGTGTACGTAATGACCTGGCTTTTTACAATAATTGCATGTCCCTTTTACAGGTCCTGCTGAATCGGAATGTGTCATACCCTTTTTATGTCCTTCAGCTGGAACTGTCTGGGAAACTAGCATTTTCATTTTCGTGTCTTTCATGCGTCTGTGTTCATGTTCTTGTTCCTCTCTAATTCTATTGTGATGGTACTGTAACATTTGTAACATTTGTGATGGGGTGTTACCTTGCCAGGTACTCTCGAATTTTAATACTCTATTCTTTACTGGGGGCAGGGCATTTTCTACTAATTTTGTTACAAACAGATGTGGGTATGATTCGCTACTTGCTTTTATGCCACTATTTATACCAAAACATTTTTCAAATCGGGCATAGTAATCACTAGTGTCTTCATCTTGCTTCTGTTTACAGGCTGAAATTGTACCCCAATCTTCCTTTTTCGTAGTTAATAAACGTGGCAGTACCTGTACTAATAAACCTGGTAGTGCTTTAGTTTTATCCCCAAGTCCTGCTCCTGCAGTTCGGGCCTTTTCTTCCGCTTCTAACACTGACCATTCTATCTTTTGGTCTCCTACCTCCCACTCTTTTTCCTTGAGTTTCTCATAAATACCAGCAGGCATCAATACCTTTAATATTGTCATAATGTCGGGATAGGTATACTCTCCCATGAGTAACATGTCTTTAATTTCTCGGTGAAAACCCGCTGGATCTTTGTCATGACTGGGTACCACTTTCTTCATTTGTAACAATTCTATTTTTGATATGGGCGTATATACAAATACGCGCTTAAACTCGTTGTCCTCGCCTTTTATTGGGTGCACTTCTCGTAAGGGATTCTGTCTATCCATGTAATACGTGGTTCTTTCCTTGATGGGCAATGAGACACGCTCTGCGCATACAAAAAGAATATACTGCTTTCTTGATTCTAGAATTTCTTTAATTAATTTAGTACTTGCACCTCTCCATTTATTCATAAGCAATTCAGTCAATATGTCAGGTAAGGGACCAGGGTCCGAACGCTGACTCCGATATAGTATAATGAGTTGTTGAATCATATAAATCCCAACTAACCTCTGTTCATCTGGGGTGAGATTCAAAAATGTGCGTACTACTGTATCATCACTATATTTTCCGGGACTGTCCACCCAATGGACAGCTGCCCTGGCTAAATCTTGTTCATCCATAGAATCGAGAAAATGATAACCCCTTCGTTCTCGGAGTAGTTTGTCGGCGGTTTGGAACGAATGCTCGTTAGACCTTATATTAATTATAGGTATTTGGAAATTCCTGTTATTATCTGGACATATCGGACGTATCGGGTCAATAAGACATCTATTACTATTACAAGATCTTCCTCTTCCTACATAGGCTATGGTGTCTGACTGTCCTGTGGGCAGTCCTGACCCTTCTTCCTCGCTTTGTTCGAACTCGTCTACCTCTAATCTCTCTTCGTGTAGGCGTTCTATTTCTTTACGGATCTTTCGGCACATGGCTATTATACAATTTTGCTTATCATGTCTCCCTTCTGATATATTCTGGCTCCATCTGGTAAGAATTTGCATTGCTTCCGGGTTTACCCCCGGTCGGTCTTGATTTCTGATCACACAGTTTATGAGGAAACGTAACAGTTCCCCCTGTATCTCTACTTTCTGGTATTCCATAGCTCTGTTAATACATTCTGGATCTCGCCCTGTTTGGACAAAATGATATATTTTATCTAGATGCGCAGTCATTCCTGGTAACTTCCCTAAATACACTGCGGCTCGTCTGATACGCAATGATGCCAGGGTCATTTCGTCCTCTTTACCTGGCACAGGGTCATATCTGCAATCTATAAGAAGTTCCTTCAGCGTACGGGCACTTATGAGTTTGGGTGTACGTGAATGTGCTGACTCTTGAAAAGTAAGTTTATTCATTCTGGGTGGCGTAGAAAAAATATTGGTAGCACCTCCCGTGGCCCCATCTGGGGTGTCGGGTGTGAAAGGATTCGTCGAACGTGACACAGCAACTACAGGTGTGGACACAGCTATAGAAGTAGCTGTAGGAGCGGATGCAGAAACAGATGTGCTTGCCGGAACTTGTGACTCGATTTGTTGCTGTAGGGATACGGGTACTGGATCTTGGCGTTGGATCTCCCTGGTATGCGGTCTATGTGGGGCGGAATTAGCATACTCGGGAGCTGCGTCATCTAAATATGAGGAAAGAAAAACATCTTCTGCGGTTCTAGGATGCCCCTTAGGATGTACCTTTATTGGGAACAATGGGGGTGGCAAGTCTTTCGGTATTTCTGGAGTAGCCTTAGGTAATCCTTCGGCCAGAAGGGGATACATACCATTCATAAGGGCATTTCTTTGCCTATCTACTTGTTCTGATTTCACTCGGATACCTTCCTCAATTAATGGATTCTCTCGAACTTTATTTGAACTCTCTTTATTCTTTTCTTCCTGTCTACGTGCTTTTTCTGTGCGTCTATGAGATTCTTTACGCCATAACTCAACGGCGTCTTTCTGTGACTGTCTGACCTTCCTTTTCCATAACTCTTCCTCGACTTTCATGATGCACTCCGCATCCCAGGTTCCCGCTGCGGGCCACCTCTGACTTTCTGGTAATCCCTTGGTGTAGTCTACCCATAAATCAAGAAATAATATAGCGTCTAAGCCATGTTTGTGATACATGAAGTGCCCTGGAGTATCCCTAGGAGGAATAGGGACGGCTTCTTCGAGAACCCCTTTTCTAGTAGTGATCTGTCTTAATTTCGAAAAGAGCGGCATATTGGCAACTGATCCGATACTTAATCTTGAACACATTTAATACAAAAGCACAATAATGAACAACCATTCATACCACAATATGCAGGACGTTTTTAAACACATTAAACATTAAACATTAAACCTTTAACTGAAACAACAATGATGATCGTCTGCATAACTAATCACCAAGCTTAATTCTTGACAATAACTAGATACTTCGGAATACTTGATATACTGCTAAACAGTACAGATACACTGCTAAAACAGTGCAGACCGGATTTGTGTACCCAAACCCGTCTTGACCGGCACAACCTATGTGCACGTCAGAAATGCCTCCCCAGTAATGGTACTCACCGGGTAGCTTCGGAAACGGAAGGCCTCGGTAACTTGAACTTGAACCGGACTGGACTCGACTCGACTCGTCGGAAACTGGGCTTGACTTCGAACTGGTGGGTCTCTGTATACCTCGGATCTTGCTCTCTCAGCTAGGCTCTGGTCGGGATACTTCGCACTTCTCACCGCCTCGTCTGGGTGTTGATCGCAGCCTCAGTCGCCCCCGCTTGACCGGAGGGAGCTACAGGAAATCCTGCTGGTACGCGTTATTGTCCGTCCAGCTGTGGCAGGAGACCGGGCCTGCAACTCACCGCCGGCGCATGAGATGAGAAAGTGTCCCTGATCGGGCGCCATTCATGTGGTAAATAAAATTCCTTTACCGGGACTTAATTTGATATATAAACATAATAAAATAGCTCAATAAAATGAGAGGCAGAATCCGTGGTATTAGAGGTTCGGAATGGGCTTTATTCCAATAATCGATTATAATCGGTTGCTCCAAGTTCCATCACCACGGAGGTTCAGGAAGTGAAGTACATACTTTATTGACAAGAAGTAACTTTTATAGTACATACATTACAATGAAGCGAATGCAGTAGGCGTAACAATTGATAAGGAAAATGACGATTTATCTGCGTAACCAAAAATGGGTGTAATAAGGAGTAAAAAGGAACATAATTGGTTATGATGTCACATATAGGTGGATCTATAAGATAATACTTGGCATAGATGCGCGCGCAGCAGCATGACGTGTAATTGACGTGCGACTAGGGGGTGAAGGGGACTTGACATTTAGCTCTACATGTGGAGACAAGAAGTCTGGGGGGTCAAGTCAACCTAATCCCAAATCATATCTAACATCCTATGTTTAAAGAACTATGTTATCCACGAAAGAAGGACTCTCGGACAGAATCTATTCTATACTGACTGTGCGTGCGTGTACAAGCGTCTAAGTGTCTACACTAAATGCGAGGGGGTAGAAATATTCCATGGTAACAGGACTATGAATTACTTGCATGAGGACAGAGAAGCCGGGCCTTTTGCTCGGTAACTGGAAGAATGTTTACTTAAACTACTAGGCAGGAATGCATCGGCTGAGGGGGAAGCAGATAATTCGAAGGTGAAATACAGTTCTTGGCAGAGAATAGGCTGATGTCAGGCTTCGTGAGCCGCGCAGAGAATGAGACAAAGTTCATGGTCACAGATGCAGGCTCAGACTCGAGGTTTCAGAGGCAGAAAGCAAGAGGAGTTTGATGACAGAATCAGGGCCTACTTGCCTGGACTGCAAAATGGAGTAACTGAGCCATATAAAGCCGGTGGCCTTTCATATTTAGGAATGGAATATCCGGCCTATTCATGGCGGATCTGACAGAGGACATGTTGACGGTGGACGCACATGTATTTGCGTCTTCATAACTGGAACTGGAGGAAACATACATGTACTTGTAACATGCACATAGAACCGTTGGGGTCCAAGATAGGGGACATAACTGACCAGAAAAATCCATATTTCCACAGCAGCACAGTCGTGCAGGAGTCGCGTTGCTTAGCGGGATGGGCACACAGGTTCTCTGGAGTCGGCGTTAAGGGCAATTCACCTGCAGCAGCTTCCTTTCTTCCAGGGAGGGGTTCCTGGGGCGCAGTTCAGGGGGCAAGTTCACAAGCAAGCCCTTGGAGATTGTTCACAAAGCACAAGTTGCTCCTACTTTTATACACAGTTTCTTTTGTTCTTTGTGGCCAGGGGGCCTGTGCCTGGCTCATTCCAGTTTTGGAGCACTTTGTTGTGGTGACTCTGCTCTTTCCTTTCAGTGCACAGGGCAGAGACATCAGCCGCTCCACAGGGGGCGGAGCCAGCATTGTGGTGGCAGAGCACAGGTCTATTCAGAGTCAAGGTGTACTCCTCCCACCCATCCTGGTGTAATCTCACTACCCACCACCTGGCAGCCAGCCTGTCTCCTGGAATTCCCCAGCCCTGCTCCTCACTGAGGCTAGGCAGCACACACACACACACACAGCAGAGGCGGACTGAAATGGCTAGGCAAGCAAATACTAACTTTCTAAAAGTATTATTTACAAATACAGGATATTAAAATAAACTTTACTAAAAGAAGTATTTTATTATTCTGAGTTCAGGCATACTAAACTTGACTTTCTACCATGCTCTCTGAGCCCGCTGGGATTATAGCGTGTAATAAGTCCAACAGCCCATTCTGGCCTATGGAGAGCAGGTAGCCTTTCAATAGTGAAAAACGAAAATGGCTGTAATTCACTATTAAGACATGCCACACACACCAGGGCATGTCCCACCTTATGCTTACAATGCACCCTGCCCTGGGGCCTACTAGAGGGGTGGCTAACATGTAGTTAACGGAAGGTTTAGGGACTGGCAAGTGGGTGCACTTGTGCAGTCAGCGCGACAGTACCAGACTGCGCGCAGGTTCTGCAATGGCAGACCCTAGACACATTTTTACTAGGCCGCTTCTGTGGGTGGCACAACCAGTGCTGCAGCCCACCAGCAGCATTTGTATTTACAAGCCCTGGCACTCCTGGTGCACTTTACTAGGGGCTGATAGTAAACCAAATAAGCCAAACATGGACACCAATCAATGTATACACTTTTCATAGGGAGCACTTGCACTGTGGCACTGATTAGCAGTGGCACAGTGCCCTGAGCAGCTAACACCAACAAAACACATGAGGCACATCAGCAAAAAAAAGTGGAAGGGAAACTCACGCCAAGGTGCCAGGTCTAACACCCTTTTTACACACTGCCTGCCTCACATCTTCAGACTTGACTCCTTTACAGACACCCTTTTTACACACTGCCTGCCTCACACCTCCAGACTTCACTCCTTTACAGACACCCTTTTTACAGGTGGTGGCATCCACGGTTGCCCACAGGCACCTGTGAAAGGCCTCTAATCTGCACCTATAGTGGTTGATGAGAGCCTGGGGAGTACTTCCGGCGGATGTGTGGCTCAGGGCACTTCCTGTCTGCAGACATTAATCAGGCTGTCAGCTACCCGAGGTCTGAACACAGGAGCCCATTAGCACAGACTGCTCTCTCTTCCCCTGGGCTCAGGAAACATCCAATTTCAAACATAATGAAACAATCTGAGAGCCTTTCAGCTCTGAAGTGGGTCCCTGCGCAGTGACCAGGAGTCAGCGCAGCAGCGAGATGACGCGGGCAGCACCAGGCACAGCCCAGCGGCTCCTGTGCTGTGGACACCAGTGGGGTCCTGTGCTGTGCACACCAGTGGGGTCCTGTGGACACCGGTGGGGTCCTGTGTACACCAGGGGGGTCCTATGCTGTGGATACCTGTGGGGTTCTGGTGGAGCCCTGTGCAGTGGACGCCAGTGGGGTCCTGTGTAGTGGACACCAGTGGGGTCCTGTGCAGTGGACACCGGTAGGGTCCTGTGCTGTGGGCACCAGTGGGGTCCTGTGCTGCGGGCACCAGTGGGGTCCTGTGCTGTGGGCACCAGTGGGGTCCTGTGCAGTGGACACCAGTAGGGTCCTGTGCTGTGGGCACCAGTGGGGTCCTGTGCAGTGGACACCAGTGGAGTCCTGTGCAGTGGACACCAGTGGGGTCCTGTGCTGTGGGAACCAGTGGGGTCCTGTGCTGTGGACACCAGTGGGGTCCTGTGGACACCAGTGGGGTCCTATGCTGTGGACACCAGTGGGGTGCTGTGCTGTGCACATCAGTGGGGTCTTGTGTGCACCAGTGGGGTCCTATGCTGTGGACACCAGTGGGGTCCTGTGCTGTGGACACCAGTGGGGTCCTGGTGGAGCCCTGTGCTGTGGACGCCAGTGGGGTCCTGTGCTGTGGGCACCAGTAGGGTCCTGTGCTGTGGACACTAGTGGGGTCCCGTACAGTGGACACCAGTGGGGTCATGTAAAGTGGACATCAGTGGGGTCCTGTGCAGTGGACACCAGTGGGGTCATGTAAAGTGGACATCAGTGGGGTCTTGTGCAGTGAACACCAGTGGGGCCATGTAAAGTGGACACCAGTGGGGTCCTGTGAAGTGGACACCAGTGGGGTCCCATACAGTGGACACCAGTTGGGTCCGGTGCAATGGACACCAGTGGGATTTTGTAAAGTGGACACCGGTGGGGTCCTGTGCAGTAAACGCCAGTGGGGTCCTGCAGTGGACACCAATAGGGTCCTGAGCGGTGGACACCAGTGGGGTTTTGTAAAGTGGACACCAGTGGGGACCTGTGCAGTAGACACCAGTGGGGTCCTGCAGTGGCCACCAGTGGGGTTTTGTAAAGTGGATACCGGTGGGATCCTGTGCAGTGGACTCCAGTGAGGTCCTCTGCAGCGGACACCTGTGGGGTCATGTTCAGTGGACACCAGTGGGGTCCTGTGCAGTGGACACCAGTGGGGTCCTGTGCAGTGGACACCAGTAGGGTCCTGTGCAGTGGACACCAGTGGGGTTTTGTAAAGTGGACACCAGTGGGGCCCTGTGCAGTGGACACCAGTGGGGTTTTGTAAAGTGGACACCAGTGGGGTCCTGTAAAGCGGACACCAGTGGGATCATGTAAAGTGGACACCAGTGGGGCCCTGTGCAGTGGACACCAGTGGGGCCTTGTGCAGTGGACTCCAGTGGTGTCCTGTGCAGTGGACACCAGTGGTGTCCTGTGCAGTGGACACCAGTGGACACCAGTGGACACCAGTAGGGTCCTGTGCAGTAGACATCAGTGGGGTCCTGTGCCGTGGACAGCAGTGGGGTCCCATACACTGGACACCAGTTGGATCTGGTGCAGTGGGGTCCTCTGCCATAGACACCAGTGGGGTTTTGTAAAGTGGGGCCCTGTGCAGTGGACACCAGTGGGGTCCTGCAGTGGACACCAGTGGGGTTTTGTAAAGTGGACACTGGTGGGATCCTGTGCAGTGGACTCCATTGAGGTCCTCTGCAGTGGACACCTGTGGGGCCATGTGCAGTGGACACCAGTGGGGTCCTGTGCAGTGGCCACCAGTGAGATCCCATACAGTGGACACCAGTTGGGTCCGGCGCAGTGGACACCAGTGGGGTCCTGTGCAGTGGACACCAGTGGGGTTTTGTAAAGTGGACACCAGTGGGGCCCTGTGCAGTGGACACCAGTGGGGTTTTGTAAAGTGTACACCAGTGGGGTCCTGTAAAGCGGACACCAGTGGGATCATGTAAAGTGGACACCAGTGGGGCCCTGTGCAGTGGACACCAATGGGGCCTTGTGCAGTGGACTCCAGTGGTGTCCTGTGCAGTGGACACCAGTGGTGTCCTGTGCAGTGGACACCAGTGGGCTCCTAATTTTCTCATTCTGACTGGCCGGGTAGAGACTCCTGTCACAAGTCTCCTCACAGGTGTTACACATAATTTGGTCTATTGTTCACTCTTTTGGATGATAGGGCTGCTCCAAAAGTGGTACTCCTTTTAACACAGTGAATACTGTTCCCACGAACCAAGTATGACACAGATAAGTGCTGGCAGTGGCTCATTACCAGTCATGGGGTGCAGGCCTGTACCCCAGTAAGGAGACTGCTTACCCGCTCATCTGCCATAGATTAGTGTGGTCTGTCGTGACAGGCCCCTAAAGTACCCCATTTTGCATTTGACATGTATGAGCAGTGGTCAGTTACATGTGAATGAGAAAAGGCATGTATTCGGGTTGGTGGGGTGGCCCCTGTATGTAGCCCCTCTGATTCTGGGGTGCTCCAGAAGGTTTAGAGGTAGAGAAAGCTGATGTTCACCTTTCTTTGCATGCTTCCAATTGCCCCACCCCCTCTCCCAGAAACCTTTGCAAAGGCAAGTGATTGTGCCTTGTTAAACAATCACTTGCATTTCAATGCAACAAGAAGGGCCTTTTGTGCTCACCTTGCCTTGATCAGGCCACTTCCAGAGAGTCAATCCTTGGTCAAGCCACTTCCAGGGGGTCAATCCTTGGTGAAGTCACCTCCAGGGGTTCACGCCTTGGTCAAGCCACGTCCAGGGGGTCAATCATTGGTCAAGTCAACTCCAGGGGTGCAAGCCTTGGGCAAGCCACTTCCAGTGGGTCAATCATTTGTCAAGTCACCTCCAGGGGTTCAAGCATTGGTCAAGTCACCTCCAGGGGTTCAAGCCTTGGTCAAGCCACTTCCAGGGGGTCAATCATTGGTCAAGTCACCTCCAGGGGATCAAGCCGTGGTCAAGTCACCTCCAGGGGTTCAAGCCTTGGTCAAGCCACTTCTAGGGGGTCAATCATTGGTCAAGTCACATCCAGGGGTTCAAGGCTTGGTCAAGTCACCTCCAGGGATTCAAACCTTGTTCAAGCTACTTCCAGGTGGTCAGGCCTTGCTCAAGCCACTTCCAGGGGTTCAAGCCTTGGTCAAGTCACCCTCATGGGTTCAAGCCTTGATCAAGGCACTTCCAGGGGGTGAAGCTTTGATCAGGTAACTTCCAGGGGGTCAATCGTTGGTCAAGCCACCTCCAGGGGGTTAAGTCTTGATCAAGCCACTTCCGGGGGGGTCAACCCTTGGTCAAGCCACTTCCAGGGGGTCAATCCTTGGTCAAGCTACTTCCAGGGAGTCAACCCTTGGTCAAGCCACTTCTAGGGGGTCAAACCTTGATCAAGCCACTTCTAGGGAGTCAACCCTTGGTCAAGACACTTCCAGGGGGTCAATCCTTGGTCAAGCCACTTCCAGGGGGTCCAGCCTTGATGAAGTCACTTCCTGGGGGTCAAGCCTTGGTGAAGACACTTCCAGGGGATCAATCCTTGTTCAAGCCACTTCTAGGGGGTCACGCCTTGGTCAAGCCACTTCTAGGGGTCGAGCCTTGGTCAAGCCACTTCTAGGGGTCGAGCTTTGGTCAAGCCACTTCTAGAGGTCAAGCCTTGGTCGAGCTACTTCTGGGGGTCAAGCCACTTCTAGGGGTCAAGCCTCTTACAGTGAGCAATTATTGTTCAAGCCACTTCTAGGGGGTCAATCCTTGGTCAAGCCACTTCCAGGGGATTAAGCCTTGGTCAAGTCACTTCCAGGGGGTCAATCCCTGGTCAAGCCACTTCCAGGGGGTCAAGCCTTTGTCAAGCCACCTCCAAGGGGTCAACCCTTGGTCCAGCCACTTCCAGAGGGGTCAAGCCTGGGTCAAGCCAGTTCAGTTCCAGGGGGTCAATCCTTGGTCAAGCCACTTCCATGGGGTCAAGCCTTGGTCAAGCCAGTTCAGATCCAAGGGGTCAATCCTTGCTCAAGCCACTTCTAGGGGTCAAGCCTTGGTCAAGCCACTTCCAGGGGGTTAATCCTCAATCAAGCCACTTCCAGGGGGTCAATCCTTGGTCAAGCCACTTACAGGGGGTCAAGTTTTGGTCAAGCCACCTCCAGGGGGTCAAGCCTTGATCAAGGCACTTCCAGGAGGTTGGAATGTGGCCTGAGGGAAGCAACTATTGAACCAAGACCGTGGCCAAGGCTTTGCCAAATCTGCACACCTTCAACGAATATAGGGCATATCAACAACAACCGGCGATAATTATCTCTAAGCGCACTTAGCGCTAGGATAATTATCGCCGGCTAGCGTGAATTTTTATCACTGAGATAGCGTGCTATTAGCAACGCTTATCTCATTAGCGATAAAAATCCTCACGCTAACAGGCTAACATGAGATTATCGCTGGAAAGCCAGCGATAATCTCACGTTACCTTGTTGATAGGGACAGGCAAATTTAGCCATGATATCCTCCTTCCATAGGATATCAGGGCTAAGTCAGAAAAATACCAGATGTAAAAAAGCAGCGTTAACCGCGGTTAGCGCTGCTTTTTTTGTCTCTAACAGGGTTAGCGACATTCTTGATAATAGGACAAATGTCGCTTAGCGACATTTCTCCTATTATTTTACTCTGGAACGCCCCCTTTGCATCTCATTAGAGATGCAAGGGGAAGCGAAGAGTAAAAGGGTGCTAAAATGCCAATTTGCATGTTAGCACCCTGTTGTTGATAGGGTGCTAGTTTTATCTCTGCTTTTTTGGCTTTTAAAGCCAAAAAAGCAGAGATAAAGCCCTTGTTGATATGCCCCTATATGAGCTACCTGCCCTTCCCCCACATCCTGTTTCCTGTTGTGCCAGACAAGCCAGTAGCAGCCACTGGCATCTGGTTTTACAAAGTTTCTCTGGTTCCCGAGCCAAAGCCTGAGAGAAGTTCACTTCCCCTGATAGGTGCTTTACTGGGAGCTGTGGACACTTGAAGGATATTGTCAAGGACTGGTGACTTTAACAGTGTGATGACCACCTCCCTAATGGCTCAGAAGAAGGGTGGCCCCCTGCACAGAACAGAATACATGGATTGTGTCAGGTGCCTCCTTAAGAGAATCCCAAACTGGGGGAAAGAGATTAACCTTCCACACAATCTTAAGAGTCTTGACCGAAGATGCAAAGGTGAATGATGTGAAGGCAAACGCCAAACACATCTAAAAGGAGCAGGAAGGAGACGAGAGCCGGGCCAAAGCCCAGAAGAATATCCAGCAGAAGATATGGCAGCAAGACGCAAAGATCTGTGTCAAGAATAGAATCATGGGGATGAAGATGCAGGAAACAGTAGGGAACGAATGTCTAGCAGAACATCCTTCTTCCAGAACTATTGCCTATATGAATAGGGTGTGATAAGAAGAGAGAGGACAGGAAAGGACCACACTTCTTATTGGATTGGGATTCCCAGACCAAATCCTAAAACTGACAGCCATCTTGGAAAGGGCTATTGATAAGGCTTGACCACGCCTTCACTCTGAAAATCATGGCCGTCGCGTGTGAAGTAAAGACGCAGTCTTGGATGCATCTCTCCTCTACTGCCGGGTTCTCCAGCCTGCTGCCACTTCATGCATTCTGAGCACAGAATGTCTTGCAAGGCCACCCTCTGGGTGGCCGTGAGCATCGATATTTAAGAGCCGCTCCGACTGTGTCAGCGCTGTGCACTCAGTGCCAGACATGGCATTGCCAATGCAGTCGACGGTCCCCCCTCTTCAGCTGCACATGGTCTCAGGTCAGCCTTTAACTTGCATCTCTTCCCCAGTGAAACATGTACTTTTCAATGATTGACTTCCTTCAAAAGTTTTGGGTGGTCTTGAATCTGAGTAGCACATTGGCTGGAGCCCAGATGCCTTTGGACTGGATATTTGAAGATGCCCTTGAGGATGCATTACCAGGGTCACCCCTTGTCTTAGAAGAGCTCTGTGAACATGTGCAGAGAAAGGCTGCAACCAGGAGCTACAACTTTAGCTGTTTCACCAGGAGCAAAGTAAGCCACCTACCTGTATGAGTCTTCCCACCAGAACCTGGAACAAATTAAACCACCTACATGTATGAGTCTTCCCACCAGAACCGGGAACAAAGTAAGCCACCAGAACCTGGAACAAAGCAAGCCAACTACCTGTATGAGTCTTCCCACCAGAACCGGGAACAAAGTAAGCCACCAGAACCTGGAACAAAGCAAGCCAACTACCTGTATGAGTCTTCCCACCAGAACCAGGAACAAAGTAAGCCACCAGAACCTGGAACAAAGTAAGCCACCTACCTGTATGAGTCTTCCCACCAGAACCTGGAACAAAGTAAGCCACCTACCTGTATGAGTCTTCCCACCAGAACCTGGAACAAAGTAAACCACCTACATGTATGAGTCTTCCCACCAGAACCGGGAACAAAGTAAGCCACCAGAACCTGGAACAAAGTAAGCCACCTACCTGTATGAGTCTTCCCACCAGAACCAGGAACAAAGTAAGCCACCAGAACCTGGAACAAAGTAAGCCACCTACCTGTATGAGTCTTCCCACCACAACCAGGAACAAAGTAAGCCACCAGAACCTGGAACAAAGTAAGCCACCTACCTGTATGAGTCTTCCCACCAGAACCTGGAACAAAGTAAACCACCTACATGTATGAGTCTTCCCACCAGAACCAGGAACAAAGTAAGCCACCAGAACCTGGAACAAAGTAAGCCACCTACCTGTATGAGTCTTCCCACCACAACCAGGAACAAAGTAAGCCACCTACCTGTATGAGTCTTCCCACCAGAACCAGGAACAAAGTAAGCCACCAGAACCTGGAACATAGTAAGCCACCTACCTGTATGAGTCTTCCCACCAGAACCAGGAACAAAGGAAGCCACCTACCTGTATGAGTCTTCCCACCAGAACCAGGAACAAAGTAAGCCACCAGAACCTGGAACATAGTAAGCCACCTACCTGTATGAGTCTTCCCACCAGAACCAGGAACAAAGTAAGCCACCTACATGTATGAGTCTTCCCACCAGAACCAGGAACAAAGTAAGCCACCAGAACCTGGAACATAGTAAGCCACCTGCCTGTGTGAGTCTTCCCACCAGAACCAGGAACAAAGTAAGCCACCTACATGTATGAGTCTTCCCACCAGAACCAGGAACAAAGTAAGCCACCAGAACCTGGAACAAAGTAAGCCACCTACCCGTATGAGTCTTCCCACCAGAACCAGGAACAAAGTAAGCCACCAGAACCTGGAACAAAGTAAGCCACCTACCTGTATGAGTCTTCCCACCACAACCAGGAACAAAGTAAGCCACCAGAACCTGGAACAAAGCAAGCCAACTACCTGTATGAGTCTTCCCACCAGGACCAGGAACAAAGTAAGCCACCAACCTGTATGAGTCTTCCCACCAGAACCAGGAACAAAGTAAGCCACCAGAACCTGGAACATAGTAAGCCACCTACCTGTATGAGTCTTCCCACCAGAACCAGGAACAAAGTAAGCCACCTACCTGTATGAGTCTTCCCACCAGAACCAGGAACAAAGTAAGCCACCTACCTGTATGAGTCTTCCCACCAGAACCTGGAACAAAGTAAGCCACCTGCCTGTATGAGTCTTCCCACCAGAACCAGACGACTTGTAGCACAGCTTTGGACAAAGTGCACGTTCTATGCCATACTGCTCGCCAAGAGTAAGCCTTGGATAATAAGCTTCCCTGAACCAGAAAGTCGAAGTCTAAAGTGGAGGTACATGGCAGTTCAGTGAGCTCACAGCACTATCTGAATCCATGGGTCCATGGGCAATGACAATGCTTGCTACGAGGAGTGTCTAGATGCTCTTGAACTCTACTTGCCCAGGGACATGTCTAGTTGCCCTTGAGTTCCACCTGCCCAGAGACATGACTAGTTCTCCTTGAGTTCTACTTGCCCAGGGACATGTCTAGTTGCCCTTGAGTTCCACCTGCCCAGAGAAATGACTAGTTCTCCTTGAGTTCTACTTGCCCAGGGATGTGTCTAGTTGCCCTTGAGTTCCACCTGCCCAGAGACATTACTAGTTGTCCTTGAGTTCTACTTGCCCAGGGACGTGTCTAGTTGCCCTTGAGTTCCACCTGCCCAGAGACATGACTAGTTGTCCTTGAGATCTACTTGCCCAGGGACGTGTCTACTTGCCCTTGAGTTCCACCTGCCCACAGACATGTCTAGTTGTCTTTGAGTTCTACTTGCCCAGGGACGTGTCTAGTTGCCCTTGAATTCCACTTGCCCAGAGACATGTCTAGTTGTCCTTGAGTTCTACTTACCCAGGGACGTGTCTACTTGCCCTTGAGTTCTACTTGCCCAGAGTCACGTCTAGTTGCTCTTGAGTTCCACTTGCCCAGAGACGTGTCTAGTTACCCATGAGTTTTACTTGCTAAAAGACTTGCCTGGTTGCACATGAGTTCCACTTGCCCAGAGACATGTCTAGTTGCCCTTGAGTTCTACTTACCAAGAAACGTGTCTAGTTGCCCTTGAGTTCTACTTGCCCAGAGACATGTCTAGTTGCCCTTGAGCTCTACTTGTCCAGAGACGTGTCAAGTTGCCCTTGAGTTCTCCTTGCCCAGAGACGTGTCTAGTTGCCCTTGAGTTCTACTTGCCCAGAGACATGTCTAGTTCCCCATGAGTTCTCCTTGCCCAGAGATGTGTCTAGTTGCCCTTGAGTTCCACTTGCCCAGAGACATGCCTTGTTGCTCTTGAGTTCCACTTGCCCAGAGCCGTGTCTAGTTGCTCTTGAGTTCTACTTGCCCAGAGGCATGTCTAGTTGCCCTTGAGCTCGACTTGCCCAGAGACATGTCTTGTTGCTCTTGAGTTCCACTTGCCCAGAGACGTATGTAGTTGCCTTTGAGTTCCACTTGCCCAGAGACATGTTGAGTTGCCCTTGAGTTCCACTTGCCCAGATAATTGTCTAGTTGCCCTTGAGTTCTACTTGCTCAGAGACATGTTTAGTTGCTCTTGAGTTCTACCTGTCCAGAGACATGTCTTGTTGCTCTTGAGTTCCATTTGCCAAGAGACATTTCTAGTTGCCCTTGAGTTCTACTTGCCCAGGGTTGTGTCTAGTTGCCCTTGAGTTCTACTTGCCCAGAGTCCCGTCTAGTTGTCCTTGAGTTCCACCTGCCCGGTGATGTGTCTAGTTGCCCTTGGGTTTCACTTTCCCAGACACCAGTCTAGTTGCCCTTGAATTGCACTTGCCCAGAGCTTTATCAAGTTCCCTTTGAGTTTCACTTGCCCAGAGATGTGCTTAGTTGCCCTTGAGTTCCACTTGCCCAGAGACGTGTCTAGTTGCCCCTGAGTTCTACTTGCCCAGAGACATCTCTAGTTACCTTTGAGTTTCACTTGCCCAGAGATGTGTTTAGTTGCCCTTGAGTTCCACTTGCCCAGAGACGTGTCTAGTTGCCCCTGAGTTCTACTTACCCAGAGACATCTCTAGTTGCCCTTGAGTTCCACTTGCCCTGAGACATCTCTAGTTGCCTTTGAGTTCTATCTGCCCAGAGAATTGTCTAGTTGCTCTTGAGTTCTTATTGCCCAGAGACATGTCTAGTTGCCCTTGAGATCTACTTGCCCAGAGACGTGTCCAGTTGCCCTCGAGTTCTATCTGCCCAGAGATTTGTCTAGTTGCCCTTGAGTTCTACCTCCTCAGAGGCGTGGCCTGACCTCTGCTATGACAGATGTTTGGATTTAGCACCTGGTGCAGATATCTGTGTCACCTGCATCTCACTGGTGTCACAGCAGGAGGTTGTCCTGCTGTTCGGGACCAGATGTTACATAGGAGCCCCTCGCTCCGCCCGGGAGGTTTAGGGCCCAGACGCAGTGCCCCACCTGGGGCCGTATTACAGATAGGAAGCACTGTTCTTGATCACCCCACGGCGCACCCTTGACAGGGTCTGCCAGGCAGAAATAGAGGCAGTGCGCCCTCTTGTGGATAATGTGGTGCCACCAGGGAAGGCGTGAACCCGCAGCTGCGCTCCGACCGCACTAGTGAAATGCAGAGCAGCTGTTTGGGGGAGACTCTCCTTCTTTCACACTGCAGGCAACCTGCACTTCAAAGGAGGGCAGGGGTCCCCCTGCAGCTGGATACAGTGAGTCACCGAACCCACTTACAGGAGATATTTGGGGGTCCCTGAGACCGTCTGGGGGCAGGAACCCGGTATGCCAGTTTTTGTGACGCACATTCAGTGTGCCTCCTGAGAATCTCTGCCTCTAGGCTCATGTCAATAATACAGCACGGGTGCAGAAACAAAGTGCTTCCCTCGTTTGTATGACGCTTCGCCCCCCGCATCCATGCGGAGAGCCTGGGCTGACTCATGGTAAGACCCCGGAGTCTCAGCTGCTCTCAGCCCTGCTCCAAGCCCACCAGAGCCAGCACTGGAGCCGACCAGGACTGGAGAGCTGCACCCAGTCCGAGTCCAGAACCATTGCAGTGAGAACAAGGCCATTGCTGTCCACCCAAGGCTGGAGGGGCCGGTTACACCACCAGAGCCCCTGGAGGCTGTTTTTTGAAGGTCGAGGCTGCCGCCTCTGTCTCCAGCTTCCCAAAGGAGTATGGCGGCGGCATGGCTGGACCATGATGATAAACGGAGGGAGGGAGGGGTTGGTGGAAGAGAGAGAGAAGAGAGAGAGAAAGAGGGAGAGAGAGTGAGGGAGAGCAGGAGAGAGAGGGAAAGAGAGAGAGAGCTTTAGAGAGAGAGAGGGAGACAGAGAGAGAGAAGGAAAAAGGTAGAGAGAGAGGGAGAAGGAAAAAGAGAGAGAGAGAGAGGGAGAGAGGGAGGCAGAGAGCGAGAGAGAAGGAACAGAGAGGGAGAGAGAGGGAGGGAGAAGGAAAAAGAGAGAGAGAGAGAAAGAGAGAGAGAGTAAGAGAGAGAGAGCAGGGAGAGAGAGAGTGAGAGAGAGCGGAGAGAGAGAGAGAGAGACAGACAGACAGAGAGAGCGAGAGAAGGAAAAATAAAGAGGGAGAGAGAGAGAGAGCCAGAGAGAGACAGAGAGAGAGAGAGAATGAGAGAGAGCGATGAGAGAGTTAGAGAGAGAACAAGGAGAGTGACAGAGCGAGCTAGAGAGAGAGAGAGAGGGGGAAACAGACAGAGAGAGAGAGAGAGACAGAGAAAGAGAGAGAGAGGGTGGTAGAGAGAGAGAGAAGTGGGGAGATAGAGAGAGACATAGAGAGGGAGTCAGAGAGAGAGTAAGGGAGAGAGGTACAGACAGAGAAGGATAAAAAAGAGAAAAAGAAAGAGAGGAGAGATAGAAGGGGAGAAAGAGACAGAGGGTGAGAGAGAACACAAGAGAGAGAGGGAGAGGGAAACAGAGAGAGAGGGAGAAGGACAAAGAGAGAGTGAGAGTGAAAGAGAGGGGGGAGACGAAGAGAAAGAGAGAGAGCGAGGAGTGAGAGAGTTAGAGAGAGAAAGAGTAAGAGAGAAAGAGTAAGAGAGAGAGACAGAGAGTCAGAGACAGAGAAAGAGAAAGAGAGTGAGAGAGAGAGGTGAGATAGAAGAAGACAAGAGAGAGAGAGAGAGAGAGAAAGAGAGAGAGAGAGAAGTGAGATAGAAGAAGAGAGAGAGAGCGAGGGAGAGAGAGAGAGTGAGAGAGAGGTGAGATAGAAGAGAGAGACAGAGACGAAAAGAGAGGAACTGATTAGAACTTTTTTGTTAGGGCTACTTTTGGTTCCCAGCAGGCCCAGCTCCAGGAATTTTTATTTGGGTGGGCCAAGGGTGCATTTGGGTGGGCCACTGCGGGCTTGATTTGTCGCTTATATGTCTAGGCTGGCCTGCTTCAGGGCCCTCCTTTAGCTCTTCTTAGTCTTACAAGTCCCAGTAAAACGCACTCTTTTCAAAATCTCTTTCTAAATATTATCACTCTCAAAAGGTGTTTTTTCCATGTAATGTTCCTTTGATAGGAAGAGGAGGTTTCTGAGGTGGGAGTATCAGGCAAGTGACACTTCTCGGTCTCCCCCTCGGCGAGCCTTCATGGAGAATCCCTCTTCATTACTACCTCCGCCTGACCCCGGACTCTGCAACGAACTCCCTTACAGGCACCCTCTGTGCAAGCCTTCAGGGAGAATCCCTCTTCATTACTACCTCCGCCTGACCCCGGACTCTGCAACGAACTCCCTTACAGGCTATCTCTGTGCGAGCCTTCAGGGAGAATCCCTCTTCATTACTACCTCCGCCTGACCTTGGACTCTGCAACGCACTCCCTTACAGGCTCCCTCTGTGCGAGCCTTCAGGGAGAATCCCTCTTCATTACTACCTCCACCTCACCCCGGACTCTGCAACGCACTCCCTTACAGGCTCCCTCTGTGCGAGCCTTCAGGGAGAATCCCTCTTCATTACTACCTCCACCTGACCCCGGACTCTGCAGCGCACTCCCTTACAGCCTCCCTCTGTGCGAGCCTTCAGAGAGAATCCCTCTTCATTACTACCTCCACCTGACCTGGACTCTGCAGCGCACTCCCTTACAGGCTCCCTCTGTGCGAGCCTTCAGGGCGAATCCATCTTCATTACTACCTCCACCTGACCTTGGACTCTGCAGCGCACTCCCTTACAGGCTCCCTCTGTGCGAGCATTCAGGGAGAATCCCTCTTCATTACTACCTCCACCTCACCCCGGACTCTGCAATGCACTCCCTTACAGGCTATCTCTGTGCGAGCCTTCAGGGAGAATCCCTCTTCATTACTACCTCCGCCTGACCTTGGACTCTGCAACGCACTCCCTTACAGGCTCCCTCTGTGCGAGCCTTCAGGGAGAATCCCTCTTCATTACTACCTCCACCTCACCCCGGACTCTGCAACGCACTCCCTTACAGGCTCCCTCTGTGCGAGCCTTCAGGGAGAATCCCTCTTCATTACTTCCTCCACCTGACCCCGGACTCTGCAGCGCACTCCCTTACAGCCTCCCTCTGTGCGAGCCTTCAGAGAGAATCCCTCTTCATTACTACCTCCACCTGACCTGGACTCTGCAGCGCACTCCCTTACAGGCTCCCTCTGTGCGAGCCTTCAGGGCGAATCCATCTTCATTACTACCTCCACCTGACCCCAGACTCTGCAGCGCACTCCCTTACAGGCTCCCTCTGTGCGAGCCTTCGGGAGAATCCCTCTTCATTACTACCTCCACCTGACCCCGGACTCTGCAACACACTCCCTTACAGGCTTGATTATCCACTACTCCTCTCCAGTCCATCTTATCTCACAGCTGTCCCTGGGCCCCAGCCCCATATCAGGCACCATAGGACTCCACTTTCATTTTTCCCGGTAAAAACATTAGTAAAATCACCTTCAAACTTAAAACATTGAATATAGCAGTAAATCTAATTAGCACGCACTTTAAAGTATGTTCCACAGTAGCTCTTATGACCCGACTGTTAATTAAATAAACAAAAACAGAAAGGCCATGACAGAGCCGCTTCAGCGCTGAAGCGAAAGTCGCCGCACCAATAACCACTTTCTCCGTAAATACCTTTACTACCACCTTCCAACAGTGCCCCTCATCCCTACATGGCCCCCCCCTATTGACCTCCTCCTCCGATTCCCTCACTGCCACACGCCACAAGTGCCCCTCATCTCCCCATAGCCCCTCCACCTCATGACCTCCTCCTCAGACTCCTTCACTGCCACCCTCCACCACATGCCGTCTTCCTCAGATACACGCACTGCCACCCTCCACCAGTGCCCCTCATCTCTCCCTATTTCCCCCTCCACCACATGACCTCTTCCTCGGATTCCCTTACTGCCACCCTCCAACAGTGCCCCACATCGCTCCAAGCCCCTCCCACTACCTCCTCCTCGGAGTCCCTCACTGCCACCCTCCAACAGTGCCCCTCATCTTTACGTAGCCCCTCTCTCATATGCATTTCATTTGTTGTACAGCGCTACTCATATCAGTGTAGTGTGTGGCAGTACTTTACACCACGCACACATTATACAGAGAAAATGAATCATACAAGTATGTAAATCAGTCTACAGGGAATGTCACATAAGCCAATGAGGGTTACAAGGTGTAGGAATCACATGCCATCCATACTGGTGGGCAGTATATTTTGAGAGGGTTTGGTCTGGGGAAACACAAGCTCAGGATTTAAAGAGTATTCCATGGGGGTCAGCTTTACTGATAAAAATGTATATCTGCCCAAACATACTCAAGTCAAGTCAAGTTATTCTTTATTCGGTTATTAATACCAAAATAACCATAAAAGTACAGAAACAAAATCACAATTACATAAAATAACATAGGGCCACACATAATAAAAACCGAGTAAGTTCAGATCTCAATTGTTTTCCGTAATTTAAAAACATTTTTCAGGAATGAGGAAATAAATACGACAGTTAAAATATTATCCAACTTCTGTACAGCTAAAAAAGCAGGGCGACAGCGATCAATTTCCATCATTTTTAGCAAAGGTACAACAAACATTTGTCTTGGTCTAGTATAAAATTTACAAAAGAAAAGTATATGCATGTCAGATTGTACTGATAAATCATCGCAGGGACATTTACTCATAATTTTTGACCAATTATTCATATTTGGAAAGCTGAGTGCTCTAAATAATAGATTAAATCTAAAACGTGTCAATAAAAACCTTTCGTAATCACTCATTTGTAGCTTTAGATATGGCTGTAAACTATAGCAGATTATAATTTGCTCGTGAGCTACTACCGTAGTTTTCTTAGATTCTGATTTTAGTCTGGTTTCTTGCAAATAGGTCATACATTTATCTTTTAAACACTTCCTCGAAATATTACAAAGAGAGAGAGGATCAGTAAAATAATCCCCTAAACCCAATAGCGTGAGAAAATTATTGATATAATGCAACCATCTAATCTTCCCACACTTCTCTAGACCCATTGCATTTCTCATAATCATTCTATTTAAACCAGATTCATCTACGGTCCATATTCTATGCCATAAAAGAACTGGTGCAGTTTTTATTATATCTTCTAAGTATGTTTCCCCTAGTTCATTATGGCAAGAGTATGTTGACACACTCTGTGGGACAGCCAGGAGATATTTCATAAAATTGTTTTCAACAACTTGTAGTGTGCTGACATTAGCATATCCCCATAAGCCTGCTCCATAAGTGGCAATTGCTACACAAGTTGCTTTGTAAACAGTCAACATTTCTTTAATTGGTTTCTTCCCTATTTTCCGGCTAAAGTTCTTTAAGGCCATGATAGATTTACAGTACAAAAATTTCCTTGTCTTAATAGTATTATTCCATAGCCCAGAGCTATCGATTAAGACTCCTAGATAAGGAAATGTTAAAGTATCCTCAACTGGGGTGGTTCCAATATAAATTGCTTTTTTCTTCCTCTGCGCACCCGCCCCGCAGTACATGGTGAATGTCTTAGAACAATTTATAGTTAAGTCTAGCTGGTTCATAAAATCAGAGAAGGAAGTGACTACCCTTTGCATGGCCTGCGGTGTTCTAGCCATTAATACCGCATCATCTGCATATAACAGAATTGGGATTGATCTATTTTCTACCATTGGTACATCCCTGCACTCTGTTATCAGAGTCTTTTCCACGTTGTTGATATAAAGTGTAAAGAGAAACGGCGCCAGGACACAGCCCTGTCTTACACCCCTTCTGATTGCAAATGATCTAGTACATTCACCATTTTTCCCAAATCTTACTCGGGCCGATGCTCCTGCATAAAGGTCTCTCAGGAAGTCAATAATCTGCTTATCCACACCCATTTTGTCCATTACTAACCAAAGTTTACAGTGTGTTACTGAGTCGAATGCTGAGGTAAGATCTACAAAAGTTAAAAACATTCGTCCCTCTTTCACTTTGGTATATTTTTCGATTAAAATATGCAAATTCAAACACTGTTCAATTGTACCAAGACCTTTCCTAAAACCGTACTGCAAGTCACTTAAAATATTTGCTTCATTAGCCCATGTATGTAACCTATTTAAGATTACCCTTCCTAGAATTTTAATAGTAGAATCCAGGAGTGATATTGGGCGGTAACACTTGCAGTTTTCACGATCGCCCTTTTTAAAAATTGGCACTATCAGGGATTCACACCACGATGGCAGGAGGCCTTCTTTCAGAGTGGCATTAAACATGCGTGTGAGGATTGGTGCCCAGAGTTCCTTGTTGTTTTTAAATAAATCAACAGGGACTCCATCAGGACCTGGTGCTTTCCCTGCCAAACTTGCATCAATGCATTTCTGCACCTCTGTTATTGTTATTTTAGGTTCGAGTTGAATACTCCTCTGTACATGATCTCTCAAGTAACTATCATCATTGGTACTAACAATATGATCCTGTACAATGGAGTACAAATTAGTAAAGTGCTCGGCCCACTCATTCTCAGTGATTGCTACATCTAGTGGGTCCGTGTCACTAAAGTTTGAAAAAGGGGCATTAACGACTCGCCAGAATGAGGCGGAATCTTTATTTAACGAGGCGTCACATAAAGCATCCCATGCTTCTACTTTTAGTGCGTTTTTCCTGTTTTTAAGGGTCTGCTTATAGACACTCCTACACTTCCTGATTAGGTCAACATCCTTCTCAGTAGCATGTATAGCATATTTTAAACTTTTATACGCCTTCGTACATTCAGTATCAAACCACCTCTTCTTCCTTGTGTTCGTACCTTTGGAATCAACCCACAATAACTTTCTTATTTGAGCAGTGATTGATGTAAAATTACTAATAAAATCTATATCTTTGGCATTTACATCTGTACATACATAAAATTCTGGCAACATACTTCTAATTAATTTCTCCTGAAATTCTAGGGGGCAAATTTTTGTCCACTTCAGAGCATAACCATTTTTTCGGACCATAGCGATATCGCCTATTATCACTTTAGATTTGGTCCTACCACGATAGTTCTTACATCCCATGGTTATTTTAAAACTTAATGGAAAATGATCACTAAGTGGGCAATCCAAAATTCCGTATTTCCAGATCGTGTCCCTATGTCTAGAAGTCATTAGGGCATAATCAATAGTTGTATTTGCCCCTCTGCCATTAAACGTTGGTAAAAAGGGGTTTTCCGGGCTGATCAACTTATTTACAAAGTCCAGATCATTTTCAAATATTATTTCATTTAAACAATCCCCTCGTACAGTGTGCTCAAAATGACTAGAACCTTTATCTCTATCCAGTTGTATCCCACACAACCCATTCTCGCCACTCCTGCATATTTGGCAATTAAAGTCTCCTACCCAAATAATGCAGTAATCCTCTGACCTCCCCCTAGCTGCCAATGTGATGTTACTACCTAATAGTCTAAAAACATCCTTTGGGTCTTCACCTTGGATGTTATCATAAAAATTAATCAAAATTATGGAAAACCCCTTGTTGACTGTGATCCTTATAATGTGATAATATACATTATTAAAAACTAACTCAGTTTTAACTCCTACTAGGAGGTTCGAAACATACGTACACAAACCTCCTTTAGCCCTGCCGTAAACTGACCTTACCGCTGGGGAAAAAAATGTCTTAAAACCATTAATATGTATGGGTTCAGTTGTCCAAGTTTCCTGGAGGCTAATTACATCAGACTCACCTACCATTTTTGCCCAATTTTCATTACCCATTTTAGACCTTAGTCCTGCAATATTCCAACTCATAAGGGACCAAACTTCCCCGCTAGGTTGATCATCATCTAGATTGTTACTACTATCAAGAGGCATTTCCTCACCACGGGATGCCTCAATTTGTGAGCTATCAGTGATAGGGACCACCTTAACTACCTCTGTTTCGGTGGGGGTATTCCGAAGCCCTTGGTCCCTTGTCTGATACCTTTTGGGGATATTCAAATCAGTGGGTCTATTATCTCCCTTGAGTCAGTCAATATCTTCTAACCCCTGCAGGCTCTGAAATCTATTTGCTAAAGGGATTGTAAAATTTGGACTAACGTTGCCTCTATGTCTGTACCCATAATTCCGAGAATACCAGATATTTTCTCTCCTTAAATCCAATAACGGGTAAAAATAGGTTAAATCTAGAGTGTGAATTCTGCCAATATTATAGTTTGGTTCCCATTGACAAATGTGACTCACAGCTCTTCTATCCCTCAAGTTTATGATAATACAATCTCCTTGGATATCTTTATGCCTTTGTCCAATCCAGTGTACCCTCCTAACATTTAAAATTTCTACACGAGTTTGTCCAGGCAATGGCCTATTGTGATTCAGCCAGTAAATTACCTTATTCTTGAGTTCCTGATAATTTTCTATCTTTCCGTCACTCAATTCTGGTACCCCGGTTAACACTACTGTATAAGGTAATGACTGTGGAGGGAGGTCAATATGTATTTTCTTAACCTTATCATTCTGTTCTTCAATGTTTTGGTTCATCATTCTCTCCTTTTCTCCATATCCCTTACCTTTCTCTTTTTCAATTCTTTTTTCACCAGTATCTATTTTATTCGACATGTTTTCCCCCCTAGATATAATAAGGGGTGCATCATCCTTCTTACTCCTTTCAGATAGAGTCTCTGCTACTGATGTATGCGGTACAATAATAGCAACATCATCTGCGCTAGGGGTGCTTACTGCAACTTGAGATTTAATCAGTGCGCCATGCTTTTCCAAAGATTCTACAATAACTACCCCTTGCTTTTCTAAGCCCTCAATTTTATCAAAGAGGGACTTTAATCTTCCTACCACTGGTAATATCAGAGACTTCATTACCTGCTCAATTTTCAACATAAAATCTACCAAATCACTCAGTGTAATGGCTTCTTGTAAAGAGGAGTTTTCTTCAATACTACTTGGTGGCTTTCTTTTAGCTCCATTCTCTTGGCGAGAGGGTAAAAAGGATTTCCTATTTTTCCCTTTTAATTTCCCTTTTTTACGCACAGTCTGTGCCACTTTAGTCTTCGGTCTACTATCCTGTACCTCCTGCAAGGAGGTTACACCAATTTTCAAGCCCATAGAGTTTGTATCTTCATTCTCACAGATAATTATCTCCTCCCTATGATTGGAGACATTATTCGTATTAGATTGTCCCTCACTTGATTCTAATCTAGGGGTTAGAGACAACCTATTGTCTCGATTCATAAACTCATCAGGAGGTGAACTTTGTGAAGATACAACACAAATCGGGTCCTTGACCGGAAAGTCCGCATAAGAGGCCATTAATATAGATTCTTGTGACAATTGCATACTCAGCATGGCGTTAGAGTGGTCCTCTGTATCCTGTTGATGTTGCGCTAACAGACAGAGACTAGGAGGTAGTGATAGCCGCCTCTCAGTGCTCTCAATAGCATTGGCGACGACTCCAATTGTTTTTTGCAACATCCTGTCTATTGCTGTTAGACTTGGGAGAGGAGTCTTAGTAGGGACTTTAGATTTAACAGATGAACGAGTAGCCATCCGTGTAGTTTTCCCCATTATTCACTCTGAATATACAGTTCAACACGTAGATTTATGCAAGCAGCAAAATACCTGTGGTAAGGATCAAGGGGGGTGGCCCGGCCCGGCCTCCTTCGGCCCCGGACGGCCACAGACGGTCCCGCCCTTGTCCCGGGCTTCTCCCGGCGCCGACCCGCGCGCGATCCCGCGACGCGGCCTTCGGCTGGTCTTATGTGCGCCTCCTGGCGCTGGCGCTACGTTCAATGCGCGCGCCGCCGCTAGTGCTGCCGGGATATGGAGTCCCGGGGCGGCGACGCTGACTCTGGCACGGTGTGACTCTTGGCGGTGGCGGCGACAGCAATGGCGTGTTCCGGCGTTTGCAGGCTGCCCAGGTAAGTTTTCTGCTCCCCCCCGCTCAGCCGCCTTCGGCTGGTCTTATGTGCGCCTCCTGGCGCTGGCGCTACGTTCAATGCGCGCGCCGCCGCTAGTGCTGCCGGGATATGGAGTCCCGGGGCGGCGACGCTGACTCTGGCACGGTGTGACTCTTGGCGGTGGCGGCGACAGCAATGGCGTGTTCCGGCGTTTGCAGGCTGCCCAGGTAAGTTTTCTGCTCTGCCCAAACATACTCATTTTAGCAACATTAGAATCATGAAAGACTGTGGAAGTTCTAACTATATCACAAAACAAAAAACGCGAAGTTCTAACTATATCATTCAGGTTTGCATGCAGCGCTTTGGTGACAGTTCATTGGTCGCTGTCCTATGTTAGGATTGTAACTTCTGAACTGCAAGTAACACAAGGATCTCTGTGACAAAGGCAGTAACCCACTGAGCTTCCACATAAAATACAGTTCATCTGCATTTAAAAACTACTAACAGACAAATGATTGCTCTCCAGCAGAATCATTAATCGCCAGCGTTATTGGGGCATTTTGTATTGTCTTATTGTTGTCCTGCATCTGCCATGATAATGATAAAAACTGTTCAAATGAAGCACACACAAAGTGTGTGTCCTGCTGGGCCTGTGCAGATTTTAAACCGAAAAACAAATAGTGACACATTCTCTTACCGACTCCATGAGTCAAACTTTGTGTCCCAGCCTGATGTGATAAGCAGCTGCAGGGGCCAGGAGAGGTGAATCAAAATCAACAAACTTCTGTTCTCCTGAGCTGCATAGGAAAAGAAATATCAACGCAGCAGGACATCGTCGCCTTTGCCATGTGGAGATGAAGGGGTGAGAAAATAAACAAAGCCTCGTCAACATGTAAATGGTCTTTTAAAGACCTGTGAAGTACTCGGGTGCGGCTGCGTGCGCGCGCACCCGGGGCGGGAAGCTGTCTGGGCTCGGCTGACACACACCACGTGTGCTCTGCGCGCCTGCCTTCAAGCCCTCACTGCGAGGACCAAGGCTCCTGTTTGGGTGGGCCTGGCCCACCTGGCCCACCCGCTAGAAACGGGCCTGGTTCCCAGTCAGGCCCTGATTTCACCTGCACAGCGCCTCCTCTTTGTTGTGGGCATAAGGCACTAGCTGAGAGGGCGTGCTCAGGAGTCTGCTGCCAGCAGCTCCCCTCTGAGGGTAAGACCTCTCCTCCTCTGCTGTTTCATCTTCTTTTCCTCCAGGCCTCAGGTGCCTGATGCGGCCTGCCCTCGCCATGCTGACCAGCCTTGCTGCTGGCTGGGCTGTGAGGGAGCCCCTTCCACAGCTCTGAAGCTGCTGACCCACGCCCCAGGGACCCTCTTCCTTCTGGAAGCATCCACCCTCAGATCACAGCATCTCACCGCCCTCTGCTGGCTCCAACAGCTCACCTGAGACAGGTCAGGGGTGTAAGACAGCCAGCTGCAGCCCCTGTAGCGGACGGCAGCCCTCTCTTCAGGGGGCCCCTGTTTAACCTCAAACCTTTGAAAATCTCTGAGATGCAGGAGTTTTAAGGGCTGCTCCTCACACTCCTGCGGAAAGAGTAACTGGTGGAATGAAAGGACAGTCCCTGGGAAGTGAAGTGGTAAAATGTTAAGTCGCTTTATTGGAGCAAAGGAGCCCAGGACTCCATCTGTAATTAAGGCGACGCTGAGTACCGGTGACACAGAGTGCTGGCGACACAGAGTGCTAGAGACACAGAGTGCTGGCGACACAGAGTGCAGGCGACACAGAGTACCGGTGACACAGAGTGCTAGAGACACAGAGTACCAGTGACACAGAGTTCTAGAGACACAGAGTACCAGTGACACAGAGTGCTGGCGACACAGAGTGCTAGAGACACAGAGTGCTGGCGACACAGAGTGCTAGAGACACAGAGTGCAGGCGACACAGAGTACCGGTGACACAGAGTACTAGAGACACAGAGTACCAGTGATACAGAGTGCTGGCGACACAGAGTGCTAGAGACACAGAGTGCTGGCGACACAGAGTGCAGGCGACACAGAGTACCGGTGACACAGAGTGCTAGAGACACAGAGTACCGGTGACACAGAGTGCTAGAGACACAGAGTACCGGTGACACAGACTGCTGGCGACACAGAGTACCGGTGACACAGAGTGCTAGAGACACAGAGTACCGGTGACACAGAGTGCTAGAGACACAGAGTACCGGTGACACAGAGTGCTGGCGACACAGAGTGCTGGCGACACAGAGTGCAGGCGACACAGAGTACCGGTGACACAGAGTGCTGGAGACACAGAGTACTGGCGACACAGAGTGCTAGAGACACAGAGTACTGGCAACACAGAGTGCTAGAGACACAGAGTACTGGCGACACAGAGTGCTAGAGACACAGAGTACTGGCGACACAGAGTGCTAGAGACACAGAGTACCGGTGACACAGAGTGCTGGAGACACAGAGTACCGGAGACACAGAGTGCTGGAGGCAAAGAGTGCGAGCGACACAGAGCGCTGGAGGCATAGAGTGCTGCCAACGTATGGTGCCGGTGACACAGATGCTGGCGACACAGAATGCTGGCGACACCGAGTGCAGGTGACACAGAGTGCCGGTGACATGGAGTGATAGAGGCAAAGAGTGCTGAAGGCACAGAGTGCCAGCAACACATGGTGCCAGTGACACAGTGTGTTGGCGACACACAGTGCGGGAGACACACAGTGCCGGCGACGCAGGGTCTTGGCGACACAGAGTGCCGGCAACACAGAGTGCTGGAGGCAAAGAGTGCGTGCGACACAGAGAGCTGGAGGCATAGAGTGCTGGCGACGTAGGGTGCCAGTAACACAGAGTGTTGGCGACACACAGTGCGGGAGACACACAGTGCTGGCGACACAGGGTGTTGGCGACACAGAGTGCCGGTGACACAGAGTGCTGGAGGCAAAGAGTGCGAGAGACACAGAGCGCTGGAGGCATAGAGTGTTGGCGACGTAGGGTGCCGGTGTCACAGAGTGCCGGCGACACAGACTGCTGGCGACACAGAGTGCTTGAGGCGCAGAGTGCCAGCAACACATGCTGTCAGAGACACAGAGTGCCTGTGACGTGTGCTGGTGACTGAGAGGACCAGCATCCGCTCAGAACAGCCAAGACACCTTAGAAGACCTCAGGTCTCAAACACAGCGTTGTCGAAAGTGAACACTTACAAATAATAGCTGCTCTCCCAGCTCATTTCACTTCTTCCACATTAATCTCTTTCCTTGATCCAACTAATGGACAGCTCCTTCCCTACTGAAATGTCTCCTCTGACTTAAGATTCTTATGTTCCTCTGAACATTGCAAGGCAGGCTTTAGTGTATTGGGGCTGGGTGGGTGCACTCCAAGAGTGCTTTGAAGTTCAGCACTGGGGGCACATTTGGTGTCCCTGTGCATAGTCCAGCTCAAACCAGTTGCAGGGGCTACCTGCCCCAGCTCTGGTGTGAAACTGGACAAAGGAAATGGGTGTAGCCACCCCTCTTTCCAAGCCCACCCATAGGTGGGTCCCTAGAGTTTGCCCTTCCCCTTCCTTGGGTATAAAGTAGGAACCACTGGCTACAGGACTTTAGATTACACCTGGACGAAACTCTGATACTGAATCCTGGAATTTCGACGATCTACATTGAACTAGATGACTGAAGAATCTCCCTTGGAGTAAATGAGTTACTCCCCTGCAAGGCAGGCAACAAACAAGCATCGGTCAGGTTTGCATCTCCAAAGCTCCCGCCGGACTCCGAAGAATTTTGCAACCCCAGAGGTGGGTTTCTAAGGTCTCTGAGGTTGATCTGTGCACTCAGCAATTCTGAGGCCTGTATCCCTCGTGGAAGACCGTGCAATCGGAACCCCTGGACACCGTGACCATTTGCAGATGCATCAGCTTTCCAGCGACTACTGCAGCTGAGCTTTGGGTTACTTGTAGTCCTGACCCCGAGCAGCATTTGCACTGAAGATTGCCCGCTTACACTCCACGAGTGTTCCGTGAGCTGGCCCTTTGTGTTTTCTCTTGAGGTTCCTTCGCGATCCCTAGTCTGTCGACTGGTGGGTCCCTGTGAAGGTAACTTTACTTCTAATTGGGCTTCCCTGGTTGCTCCAGACGTGCCCTGACTCTCCATTGCATGGAGAGTCCCCAGGACCTTGCTGGTCCGCACCGAAGCATCTTTTCTCTTCCTGCGTGGGTTGCTGTTGTCAAGGCTTGTTGGGTCCAATCCAGACGCCGACACGCAGCACTCAACATCCTTTGTGGGACAGCTCGAATCCAGCTCCTGGTTGTCGTTGACGTCTCGTGGTCCTCGTGGCTGCAGAGTCAAGCGTCATCTCTTCACATCTTCGCACCTGAAACACCCGAAATCGGTGGGCATTCGTCTATCGTGCCCCTGGTCACTGGCAAGTGACCCAGACTCTGTCCCCTCTGCTTTCAGGTTCTTCTGATCTTCAATCCAGGCTTGGATCGCACCAGACACTTTTCTCCTTCCCGGCAGCAGCACTTTGCTGCAGATCGCCATTGAAATCAACGACGATTCCCGACACCATTTGACACCTGTGCACCCGGCTTCCCTGGATGAGGTAACTCGAGTACTACGGTGCTCCCGTGGGTGTTGGCCACAGAACCCCCTAAGTCTAAAGGGGTTTACTCAAAGCCCTCACCTAAGTGTCCTTAACTTCTAAATTCCAACCGCGACTTTCCTATTTAATTGTACGGGGCTCGCGCCTGTGTTCTCACATTGCACACGTCCCCCGTGGGTCTCCTCTGTCACTACCTTGGGTGGTTCCTTGGGGTCCCAGCGATTCTACATGCTCTGGGCACTGTGTCTAGTCAAGTCGTGGTTCTTATGCCACTTTCTTAATATATGGTTTGGTCCACCCCTGGGGCCCTTTGTATATTGTGCTATTTACTGTTGTTGTAGAACTGTATTATTGTGTATCTTGGACTCTAATCTCATAAAGAGATTAGTAGTGAGTGTTTAGAAATAAATACATATATTTTATATATACCTTGTGTGGATCTCCTTTCATTTAGTGATTCAAGAGGTTATAATCTGGTAAACCAAGCTGCTTTACATTTCTTCGAGACTTAGCCTGAAGGCTGCTTTCCATAGCTACCAGTAGGATAGCTTTCAATAAAGGTTGTCTTTAAACCTATCATCAATAAGGGTTGTTTGGACTGGTGCAAGGTGCCCACTATAAATAGTGGAAAGCATATGCCAGGCCAACTTCTCACACACATCACCGGATATCAGGTTACTTGGAGCACACCACAGGACCACAGGTTACTTACAGTACACCACAGGACATGAGGTTACTTGGAGCACTTCACATGATCTCAGGTTACTTGGAGCACACTGCAGGACATCGGGTTACTTGGAGGACACCACGGGACATCAGGTTACTTGGAGCACACTGCAGGACCTCAACTTACTTGGAGCACACCACCGTATATCAGGTTACTTGGAGCACACCACAGGATATCAGGTTACTTGGAGCACACCACCGGATATCAGGTTACTTACAGTACACCAGAAGGCATCAGGTTACTTGGAGCACACCACAGGATATCAGGTTACTTGGAGCACACTGCAGGACCTCAGCTTACTTGGAGCACACCACAGGATATCAGGTTACTTGGAGCACACCACAGGATATCAGGTTACTTGGAGCACACCACCGGATATCAGGTTACTTACGGTACACCAGAAGGCATCAGGTTACTTGGAGCACACCACAGGATATCAGGTTACTTGGAGCACACTGCAGGACCTCAGCTTACTTGGAGCACACCACAGGATATCAGGTTACTTGGAGCACACCACAGGATATCAGGTTACTTGGAGCACACCACAGGATATCAGGTTACCTGGAGCACACCACATGACCTCAGCTTACTCGGAGCACACAACAGGATATCAGGTTACTTGGAGCACACCACATGATCTCAGGTTACTTGGAGCACACTGCAGGACCTCAACTTACTTGGAGCACACCACAGGATATCAGGTTAGTTGGAGCACACCACAGGATATCAGGTTACTTGGAGCACACCACAGGATATCAGGTTACTTGGAGCACACCACATGACCTCAGCTTACTCGGAGCACACAACTGGATATCAGGTTACTTGGAGCACACCACCGGATCTCGGGCCCGATTCACAGAACTAACTTAAGACAAAATCCTAAGCTTACTACCATTTTGGTATTCACAGAAGGCACTTACTCATTTTGGTATTCACAGAAGACACTTACTCACTTCGGTATTCACAGAAGTTAGGAGTCCTAACTTTAGGACTCCTAAATGCCTTCTGTGAATACCGAAAGTCTTAAAATTAGGATTTTTCTCAGTTTAGGAGTCCTAAAGTTAGGACTCCTAACTTTACTACTACTAAACTGAGAAAAGTCCTAATTTTAAGGCTTTCGGTATTCACAGAAGGCATTTAGGAGTCCTAAAGTTAGGAGTCCTAACTTTACTACTACTAAATTGAGAAAAATCCTAATTTTAAGACTTTCATTATTCACAGAAGGCATTTAGGAGTCCTAAAGTTAGGAGTCCTAACTATACTACTACTAAACTGAGAAAAATCCTAATTTTAAGGCTTTCGGTATTCACAGAAGGCATTTAGGAGTCCTAAAGGTAGGAGTCCTAACTTTACTACTACTAAATTGAGAAAAATCCTAATTTTTAGACTTTCGTTTCGTTTCAGAAATCTTTATTTCGATCACAGATCATAAAAGATACATAGTAAAATATGGACAATTAAAAAAGTATTAAACATGATGTGATCCAATGAATTAAGACATTAAAATGCATTAAGAGAAAAAAGGAAATATGATGTACTGTACTAAAATCTGACAATAAGTCAATTTATACAAGTCTTTTCAGGACGCTACTGCGGGTAAACCACATGGAAGTTAAGAATTTCGCAACTGCAAAAACGACAATGGGAGAAAGGTCTGACTTTAAGACCCTATAGGCTGGTTGGAAGGATCTGAAGCCCAAGTTCCTAAGTAACGGGACTAACCAGCGTTTCCTGCTCCTCTTGTAGCCCTTGCAGAAAAAAACGGCGTGAACTTCGTCTTCTTTCGGATGAGCACAAATAGGGCAGGTTGCTGTGGTGGAGCATGGAGACCAAGACGCTGTGAAAAAAGCTAGAGGAAGGCATCCATATCTCCATTGAAAGAATAATTTCCTCGTTAGCAGGGGGGAGATCGCATCCAGAGTACTTTCAAGGCAGTAGGCGTCTTTTGCTTTCAGGAATAAGTGGGTCAAGGATCCTTCACGGCTCTCATTGATGGCTCTTGTGAGCATCAAATTGTAGTATGCTCTTGCGAGTGCCTTCTTTGAAATCTTTACACAGGATTTGGAAGGATCGGTCCATAGTTCCGGATAGCCCAGATCCTCAAACCTGCCCTTGACATAGGTCAGCCACGGAATCCTCGAGGCGTTCCGCAGCTGTAAGAATTCCTGAAGTTCCTCTCTATAAATTGAGAGATCGGAGCTACACCACAAACGCCTCCAAAAGGTTAGGGGTTTAAGACCTAGCTCCTCTGATATTGGTCTTACTCCCAGGTCTAATCTAAGGGGGAGTAATGGAGTGCTTTGAGGGAGGGCAGTTACCTGTCTCAGGAATTTGTTTTCGGTGGACTGTAACTTTGGGACATGAGTGTGACCCTAGATTTCACCCCCGTATGTAACACCCGCCCTTGCTTGGGTTTTGTATATATGAATAATTGGGGTCAGTGGACGGTAGAAAGATTTGTTCGCCAAGCGCAAAGTGCCACCCGCCAACTGTGCCAGTTTGATGGTCGCTTTGGCCTGATGAGACGTCCACGATAGATGTTCGTTTAACGTGATCCCCAAATATTCAATATTGTGCACACGTTCCAATTGTGTTGTGCCGAGCCTGGGTGGGGCACGATTCTGGGGCTTGGGGTTCAGAATCATGAACTTAGTTTTTTGAGGGTTGATTTCCAGTCCCCGGTCGTTACAAAAATCTAGAAAGCCATCCAAGATGCGCTGGATCCCCATAGGGGATTTAGACAGCAGCAGGGTGTCATCTGCAAACATAATTGCAGGCACCCTGCTGCCGGTTAATTTTGGAGCATCCGAGTAGGAATCCTGTTTAGGTGGGCAACTACCCCGTTCACAAAGATGCAGAACAGGGTCGGTGCAAGCACACAACCCTGTCTCACGCCTCTGCGAACGGGGAACCTTTCGGTTAGTTTGCCACCTTTGCCACACCTTACGCGAGCGTAGTTATTGTGGTGCAGTCTCATCAGGATTGTCAGGATGTCAGTAGGTACGTCCAAATCTTCCATAACTCTCCATAGCCTCGCTCTGGGCACCAAATCAAAGGCGGCGCGTAAGTCTACAAAGATGGTGTATAGACTGCCGCCCTCGATTATGGCTGTTCTCCAGTAGAGGAGATTTAACCTGAAGATTTGGTCTATGGTTGACACGCCCTCCCTGAATCCTGCCTGGTAAGGGGACAAGATTTCCATTTCTTCGATCCAGGCCTGCAATCTATTCAAAATCAGTCTACCGAACAATTTTTGGGATATATCGATTAAACTGATAGGACGATAGTTGGAGGGGAGCAAGGGGGATCCCTTTTTGAAGATTGGGACCACCTCTGCTCCCCTCCAAGTATCGGGCACCTCCAGTCCCCCAGCGATAGCATTAAATATTAGTGTGAGATAGGGTGCCCATATTCCAGGTTCCTGCTTAAACAGGTCACCGGGCACCCCATCGAGACCAGGGGCTTTTCCAGCAGCTAACCCTTTAATGGCTTCCCTCACTTCATTTTCAGTGAAAGCAACCCCAATCGGGCAGAATGAAATTGTGGGACCATCTCTGTTCTGTTCGCCCCCACCCTCTGCGTACAGGGCTTCAAAATGGGTCTGCCATACCGTGGGGGCTATATTGGGCTCTATTGCGGAAGATAAATCCTCCGTGCCATTCGCCACTACACGCCAAAATTTACGGGAATCTCTGGTTGTTAATGCATTAGTGAGATTTTCCTAGTAATCGTGGTCCCATTCTGCCTTTGCATTCTCCAGGAGGATTTTATAGGATCTTCTCCTGGCGCGAATTTCAACTTTGTTGTGATGTTCCTTTATGGCAAGTAGCAAGTTGGCCTTGGCTTCCCTGCAAGCAGCATTGTACCAAGATGTCTTTGGTTTAAGGCCATTCCTTTGCCTTGAAGATGAAAATAGATCCTGCTCTAGGGTAGTGAGGATGCCTGCATGTATTTGTGCAAGCTCTCCTCGCATAACGTCGTCTAAAACCCTAGATCCTAGCTGGAAGGCATCCTCCAGTAATGGGATTATCCTTGCATATAGGTGGGATATTCGATCTGGGTTGCTGGCCAATTTCTCCCACTTTACCTTCCTACGATTATTTTCAAGTAGGAGGCCCGTTTTATCTTTAACCGACCCATTGATTCTTGGGGCTCTCCCAGGTAGACAATAGGTCAATTCCAGGGAGTTGTGGTCACTGTCTAGTCTTGGGGTAACTTTGAAGTCCACTATTGCTGACCACATGGACAGTTTAACCATTATGTAATCCAATCTGGATTCGCTGCCGGGTTTATTAAAAGTATGAATACATGGCGTGTCTGATTTAGTGCGACCGTTGCATGCCCTTAGACCAAGGTTGAGGGTGAGGGCGGTAATCTGTAGGGCTAGTGGAGTCCAAGCCCGTGGGGAAGGTGCCACCGTCTCAGGTATGAGCCAATATGAGTCTTCTTCCAGAGAAGGACCATCACGTAGCCCCGGCAGTGGTTCATATTGAGCATTAAAATCGCCTCCTACCAGGCAAGCCAGTTCGCTTGGGATACCTTCTAGGAGCTTGGCTAGCTCATCCACTGTGCCAGATTCTTTATGCATTGGAACCGGCCTTGAATAGATATTAATTACTGTCAACTTCGATGAGTCTGGCCACTCGAGTGAGACAGCCAGTAAATCATCAGAAGCGGTCTCTAGATAAGTAGCTGGGCATCCCAAATCCGTGGCTACCCATGTAGTTAGTCCCCCAGATGGCCTGCCCCAACCCCCTCATTTAGCTGCTTTGAAGAAGGAGGCAAAACCCGGAAATACTATTTCATCACGCGCCCAAGTTTCTTGTAATAGAATTATGTCCTTCGAACTGATATATGTACCCCATTCTGTGCAATCTATCTTACTAGCAAGGCCAGCCACATTCCATGAAATCACTATTATTTCTGGTGGTTGGGTGGAGGCCGTGCCCATATGAGCCAAAGTGGTGGTGGTGCACTCGTGGGGCCGCCGAAGGTTTGTGGGAACGAAGGACGTACCCATGGGGTTATTATCATGGATGGGAGAGGAGGGCGCGACACTTGGTACATGTACAGAATCAACTGTGCCAAATGCTGAAGGATGAATATCAGCAACCGGGTCAAATTTGAGCCCATTTATGTGAGATATTTGAATTGCGCTCCCCTCATCAACCGCATGTCAGTCTACCGTCTCAAGGCTACTAAAGCGGTTATGGGTAGATAGGTGGGCGGGGTAGTGAATTCTATGTGGCCCTGGAATTCCCCTCCTCTGTCCACCGCCTCCCCCCCTCCTTCTTGCAACAGTTTCCCAGCCGGCCTCACTCCCATAAGTAGGGAACTGCTCTGTTGGTCTTTCCCTGTATGGCGGATAATTGTTGTTCTTCCTCCGACTATTTTCCCAACCCTCCAACAACTCCTGGTGATACCTCCACCTATGATCCTCCAGGTTGTAAAAATTTGAGGGGTAAAAGAATGAGAGGGGCAATGGTTGGATAGTGCTTGCAAAATCCCCATCAGCAGCACGGGTGCAGATATATGCGGCTGCATTCGGATCTCTGAAGGTGACCAGAATGCAGTCGCCACCGATGGATTTCTTAGTATAGCCCACCCACGCTGCCCTCCTAGCCATGGTTATATCGCTAGTAGTACCTCTCGGTAACGGTCTATTTACGGAGAGCCAATTAATTACTTTATTTATTAGTGAGATGGTGGATTCAGATGTAGTAGAATTTAATTCAGGGACCCCCACCAGAACCAGAGTGTAAGGTGCTACTTCTGGGGGGAGGTTTATGAATTTGGATTTAGAAGTAATATCGGGTTTCTCTCCAGTAATAGGAGGGTCACTATTAGCTTTGGCCGGAGGCTGGGTATTATTGTCTTTCAGCGGGAGGGTTGATTTTGAGATAGTGGTAGCCGATTGTTGGATGGGAGTGGGAGCCAAATTTACAACCAATGGTGCCGGAGCGTTGGTTGGTACAGGTTGTAGGGGTTTGGGATTAATTTGCGGGGGTTTATTAGTAGTTGGTGTGGGAGGGAAGTTGTCTTTGGTAAGTTTTGAACCTGGTCCCTCTCTAACTAATTTGGTCCCACTGTTGGCCGTTTTCCTTGAGTCTACGAGTTGCACGGTAGCCTTTTCAATACTAACTAGTCTGGCTTCCATCTTAATCAGTCTTGCCTCAAGAGGGCTCAACAGAGACCTAACTAAAGTGCCTATATCTTCTAGAGTAATATAATCTGAAATAATATCTGCTGGAGCGTTGCTAATAGGTTGTGGTAAAGAAGTTGACTTACTCGTTCTAAGGGGAGACGGCGGTCCTAATGTATTCCCAGTGTGCTCGGAGGAAGCACCCATCTCCCTTTTGCCTCTAGCTTGCTTAGTTTTCGAAGTTTTAGTCCTATGATCTACTTTATTTTGGACGCCCTGCTTCTTTTTTGGAACAGCCCCTTCCCTGGTACCCCTGTTGTTGTCTAGGTTAGTTCCTGCAACTTTAGCTATCTCAGTGTTCTCTATGGGTGTAAGCTGGGGGTTTTGCGTGTTGGGTAGGGCCATAAGGCTCATGTCCTCGAGGTAACTCGGGGCCTCAGTAGTAAACTCGGGATTGGTGGAATTAATGGCTGGGATAGGACATATTGCCGGGTCTATACTTTGGTTATTTGGGAGACCAGATCTATTTTCTGGGGTTCTAACATGGGCCATGGGGCCCAATGAGGACCTTCTTACCCAGTCTATTTCTTGTGAGATTCTGCGCTCGAGAACCTCTATTTCCTCAAACAAAAGGGAGCCAGCTTTGGCAAAGTAAGTGTCAATAGGTCCTTTAACGGCCCCCGATGTAGTTTGTGAGGAAGTTTTGCTCCTGGTTTCCCGTGTGCACATTTTACTCACAGTTCAAATACCTTTAGATCCAGGCGAAGAGGGGGGGCCCGGACCGGACTCTCACGTACTCGAACGGCCTCAAACGGCCCGCTCTTTGCCCGGTCTTCGCCCCGGTCGCTCCCGCGCGCTCCCGCGCAGCGTCAATCTCCAGTATTTATATCCCAAGGACCAATGAGGTGTGTTGTGACAAGGTGTGGGCGGGGCGTTCAGGGAGAGCGGGGCCAGGTGACTCAGCCTCCGGGTCCGGGACTCCTGGGAAAATGAGTCCCGGTTCACGCTCGCAGCCCTGTAGCCTCACAAGCCCCACACGAAGCAGCCAGACAGGCAGGAGACCAGCAGCGGCAAGTGGAGGTGAGGGGGATCCGCAGCGGGACCCGCGAAGCGGGTTCCGCAAGTCGTAGGTGTGAACAGCCCTCACAGCGATGTAGCGCCAGCCAGAAGCAACAAGCAGCGTCCCACGAAGAGAGGGTCCAAGTGCAGTTTAAATTTAGCAAGGTGTGGGCGGGGCGTTCAGGGAGAGCGGGGCCAGGTGACTCAGCCTCCGGGTCCGGGACTCCTGGGAAAATGAGTCCCGGTTCACGCTCGCAGCCCTGTAGCCTCACAAGCCCCACACGAAGCAGCCAGACAGGCAGGAGACCAGCAGCGGCAAGTGGAGGTGAGGGGGATCCGCAGCGGGACCCGCGAAGCGGGTTCCGCAAGTCGTAGGTGTGAACAGCCCTCACAGCGATGTAGCGCCAGCCAGAAGCAACAAGCAGCGTCCCACGAAGAGAGGGTCCAAGTGCAGTTTAAATTTAGCAAGGTGTGGGCGGGGCGTTCAGGGAGAGCGGGGCCAGGTGACTCAGCCTCCGGGTCCGGGACTCCTGGGAAAATGAGTCCCGGTTCACGCTCGCAGCCCTGTAGCCTCACAAGCCCCACACGAAGCAGCCAGACAGGCAGGAGACCAGCAGCGGCAAGTGGAGGTGAGGGGGATCCGCAGCGGGACCCGCGAAGCGGGTTCCGCAAGTCGTAGGTGTGAACAGCCCTCACAGCGATGTAGCGCCAGCCAGAAGCAACAAGCAGCGTCCCACGAAGAGAGGGTCCAAGTGCAGTTTAAATTTAGCAAGGTGTGGGCGGGGCGTTCAGGGAGAGCGGGCCAGGTGACTCAGCCTCCGGGTCCGGGACTCCTGGGAAAATGAGTCCCGGTTCACGCTCGCAGCCCTGTAGCCTCACAAGCCCCACACGAAGCAGCCAGACAGGCAGGAGACCAGCAGCGGCAAGTGGAGGTGAGGGGGATCCGCAGCGGGACCCGCGAAGCGGGTTCCGCAAGTCGTAGGTGTGAACAGCCCTCACAGCGATGTAGCGCCAGCCAGAAGCAACAAGCAGCGTCCCACGAAGAGAGGGTCCAGGTGCAGTTTAAATTTAGCAAGGTGTGGGCGGGGCGTTCAGGGAGAGCGGGGCCAGGTGACTCAGCCTCCGGGTCCGGGACTCCTGGGAAAATGAGTCCCGGTTCACGCTCGCAGCCCTGTAACCTCACAAGCCCCACACGAAGCAGCCAGACAGGCAGGAGACCAGCAGCGGCAAGTGGAGGTGAGGGGGATCCGCAGCGGGACCCGCGAAGCGGGTTCCGCAAGTCGTAGGTGTGAACAGCCCTCACAGCGATGTAGCGCCAGCCAGAAGCAACAAGCAGCGTCCAATATTCACAGAAGGCATTTAGGAGTCCTAAAGTTAGGAGTCCTAACTATACTACTACTAAACTTACTACTTTTGGTATTCACAGAAGTTAGGATTTTGTCTTAAGTTTGTCTTAAGACAAACTTAAGACAGACTTAAGACAGACTTAAGACAGACTTAAGACAAACTTAAGACAGACTTAAGACAGACTTAAGACAGACTTAAGACAGACTAAAGACAGACTTAAGACAGACTTAAGTTTATCTTAAGTTTGTCTTAAGTTTGTCTTAAGTCTGTCTTAAGTCTGTCTTAAGTTTGTCTTAAGTCTGTCTTAAGTCTGTCTTAAGTCTTTCTTAAGACAAACTTAAGACTAAATCCTAACTTCTGTGAATACCAAAAGTAGTAAGTTTAGGATTTTGTCTTAAGTTAGTTCTGTGAATCGGCCCCTAAATATTCACAGAAGTTAGGATTTTGTCTTAAGTTTGTCTTAAGTCTGTCTTAAGTCTGTCTTAAGTTTGTCTTAAGTCTGTCTTAAGTCTGTCTTAAGTCTGTCTTAAGTCTGTCTTAAGTCTGTCTTAAGTCTGTCTTAAATCCTAACTTCTGTGAATACCAAAAGTAGTAAGTTTAGGATTTTGACGTAAGTTAGTTCTGTGAATCGGCCCCCAGATTACTTGGAGCACACCACAGGACCTCAGGTTCCTTGGAGCACACCACAGGACCTCTGGTTACTTGGTCACATCACAGGACAACAGGTTACTTGGAGCACACCACAGGGCCGCAAGTTACTTGGAGCACACCACCGGGCCTCAGGTTACTTGGAGCACTTCAGTGGACATCAGGTTACTTGGAGCACACCACAGGACTGCAGGTTACTTGGAGCACAACACAGGGCCGCAAGGTACTTGGTGCACACCACCGGGCCTCAGGTTACTTGGAGCAAACTACAGGACATCAGGTTACTTGGAGAACACCACTGGATGGTGTAAGGGGTCTGCTTCCCTCTGTGCCTGTCAGAGGAGAGCAGAACAATGCCATACCTACTAAGAAGTGGCACTAGTCTCCTCTCTCCCTTCCCTCGTGCGCTATATGCTACTGTGCACCATATGCTACTGTGCTCCGACGCAGACAACCTTGTGTCATAGTGCAAAGGTGTTGGACATGGCCTTCTTTGGGGAACATCCCTGAAACATGTTGCTTTTTTGTCCTAGTCTTCGCCTACTCTCTAACTGTGACCCTAGCACTCGGGGTATATTCCCACTTTCCTGCAGTGGGAAGGTGGGAGCACTCTCCCTTTACAGGTTAGGAGCTGGGTGTTGATGCGATTGGGTGTTGTGTTGTCCCCAGGAGCGCCATATGAAATGGTACACCAGAGACCCAGGGCAGATACAGCATAGGCGAGTAAGGTGTCGTGGCACTGATCATGCCCAGCAGGACTCGCCTGCCCATCATGTCTCCCACACATGTTAGTGTCGCAACGGGTGAGCCAACCTGAAGGGGGCATCTCCTACCACGGGTGCTGCCCGAGGGTACATCCTGAAGGGTGAAGATTGGAGTAGGTGAGTAACTGGCTAGCGTGCCTGAGCGTGAGTGCTGCCTGAATTGGGGAGAACCCCTAGGTGGAGTCCCCATACCTTGGACATCTGTAGCCTTCCATGGGACACCTCCTGAGGTTACGAAGGACCCTTGGTGGCTGTTGGGCCGGAGCCCTCTCCCACTGTTGGTGCAGTGTGGAATGGCGTGTGCCCTTCGTACCTCTCTTATGAAGTGCCGCTTAGCTCAGGGGGTGGGATTGATCATCCACTTGTCATGACAAGTCGTGGGTCCGCTAGCACAAAGGTCACACTGGGCCTGCATCAGGCCTGCTAGTATTGGGCAGCCAAAACCCTTCCACCCGTGGTGCATCTAGGGATCACTGACAAAATATCGAGAAGGAGAATATCGACCTACAAAAATATCGAGGAAAAAATATAGAATGCCAAAATATCGAAGCCCTATCTCCAAACAGGTAAGTACAAAAATATAGCATCCAAAATATCGTTGTGAAAAATATAGTTGGTCAAAATATCGAATTTTTTAAATGTCTTAAAAGTAATGTAAAATTAATGAAATAATACAGATAATTAACTAAAACATACTTAAAAATACTTAAATAACTTGAACATTAATAAATAATTAATGTAAGTAAAAAAAAAATTTAATACATATATATTAACGTAATATTCCTTAAAAATATTCAATATTTTTTGCGTAGGATAGCGGGTGGGTTAAATTTACTATTACCACTCCAGTAAGTGCAATAGTAGGGAAAGCGTTGGATGGCGTAGGGGTTAAAATTACTATTCCCGCTCCAGAGAGTGCAACAGTAGGGAAAGCTTTGGATAGCGGGAGGGTAAAATTTACTATTCCCACTCCAGAGAGTGCAACAGTAGGGAAAGCGTTGGATAGCGTAGGGGTAAAAATTACTATTCCCACTCCAGAGAGTGCAACAGTAGGGAAAGCGTTGGATAGCGTAGGGGTAAAAATTACTATTCCCACTCCAGAGAGTGCAACAGTAGGGAAATCGTTGGATAGCGGGAGGGTAAAAATTACTATTCCCACTCCAGTGAGTGCAATAGTAGGGAAAATAATAATTTAATATTTTATTTTAAAAAATAAATACATTATTAATACCAAAAAAGTATTAAAATTAATTACCAATCACACAATATTTATTAATTAATTAATTATAAGCACCAATATTTTTTTTATTAATTACCTATTAATAATTAGTTAACAACCAATTAATTTTCAATACCAAAAATTAGTCAGTACAAATAATACCAATTAATAATTAATTAATAATAAATTAATTATCAATATACAAAAATTATTTCAATAATTAATTATTTACAATTAAATTACTTCCCACCATATTCCCCTATAAACCCACAACACGCTACAAATAATAAATTAATACAATTAACATAGTTATCAATTAAACAATTAATCCAAACTAATTACCAATTAATACAAATTATTTACCAATTAATAATTAATCAACAACCAATTAATTTTAAATACCAATTAATAATTACCTAATAACAATTAAATTACTTCCCACCCTATTCCCCTATAAACCCACAACCCGCTACAGAAGTAAAACACAAAATTAAATTAAAAATAATTAATACTTCCTAAAAATTATTATTTAATGTACTATAATTAAATTACTTCCCACCCTAATCCCCTATAAACCCACAACCTGCTACGCAATTAAATTACACAAAAATTAAATAACATAAAATTAATTACTTTAAAAATATTCAAACATACATTCCAAAATTAATACATACTTTTAACACATATGCTAACACTTAAAACACTATAAAAAATCGATATTTTTAACAACTATATTATGACTGTCGATATTACTTACTTCTATATTATGTAAATCGATATTTCTTACCTGATTTTCGATATTCTTCACCACTATATTTTGGCAATTCGATCTTCTGTCCATTCTATATTAAAAACTCGATCTTCTGTCCAGTCGATATTTTTTATTCGATAATATGTCTGTTTACCGTCTCTAGGCTCCCCGCCACCAGCCAACCAAGATGGGCCAGTGTGCCCATTGGCACCAGAAAGCTACTTAGGTTAGATCCGGACCACCATTGTTGGCCAAGTAGCACACAGGCACTGCAGGAGTCCTTGAGACCCAGGCCTCTGGCCAGCTCCTGCGAGCTGCTCGGGGTGCTGATTCACGTATGGAGCCTCGTGGCTCTGAGCCCTTTCCCACTGTACTGCAGTGTGAGGTGTGAGTTTGAGATGTGAGCACCTTTCCGACATACGTTAGGAAGTGGCGCAGACATGATGTTTCTAAACGTAGGTGAGGCCTGCCTTGGCGGCCTGGGTGCGCTCTTGCACTGCTGGTCTGGTTTACCTATGTGTCTGACTTGCTATTGAAGGCCGGGTGCACCCTCGCATGGACTGTGCATTTTAAACAGTTGTCAAACCTGCCCCAGCAGGTCTGTGAAAGCGCCCTTTCGCTCGTACTTCAGCTGGCCTGTAACACACATGGTCTGCCCGGAGGGGGACCTTTCGACTCCTCTTAGATGGGCGGTGAAGGGCTGGGCAAGCACCCATGGGTGTTCACTGACTCGGTAGGAAGGAGAGACCCACGAGGGTTCCCCTTCCGCAGAGGCTGGGTCTTCCCTTAAGTTAGCGTGGAGAAGGGTCGCCTGCATTTCAAGCTGCACTAATGGCTTACAGTTGCACAGCCTTGTGATGTTTGCTCTCAGTGGATTCGCTTGGCCAAGCCTGTTCCACTGGTAATGGTCGGCTTGGCATATCTTTATGTGGAAATGCCACTTATGGAAAGTGGATATTTCTATGCATCAAACTCTTTTTCGTGCCATGGTGTTTGGTGCCGGTCAACACCGGAGGCCAGGGGAGCACATCTGGACATTGCCCAGTGACAGCCAAAAACCATTGGCCATACAATTGGGATAGCCAACCTCTGCTATTTGTGGTTCCAGCGGAATAAATGACGGGCAGAGATGGTGACACCTGGCCTCTGGGGCCAGATCACGGCCCCCGTAAAAATAGGGATCTGCATCCCGCAGCCTTTTGGCAGAAAGGATAGAAATTTAGGGGACATATTTGTGGTTCAAAGGAATCCCATTTGAACCTTCTCTCTGCTTCAAAGGCCCAGTAGGGTATAACTACTAAGTGCCACCCCACTAAGAGGAGAGATCCACTTTTGGGGACGCTGGACCGGAGAACCTGGACTGCGCGGTGCACGTTGCCAGAGAACTCTCTTGTGCACATGGAGGATAACTGTCTGTGGAAAGGACTAAGTGCCTTACTGAAAAGTGTGACTTTTCTGCCACGTGGCACCCTGAAGTGGGCTCCCAAGGTCCAGTTGGCTGGTCTCCTGTTCTCTCGGAGGTCTCAGGGATATCAAAGATCTGCTACGAGGGGCCCACACCTTCTACCGGTGACATCTGGAGAGCACTGCCCTCTAAGTGCCCACATACCCTGCCGAAAGCTGGCCAGCACCATCCTAGCTTGGAACTACAGAATAATGCCTGGAGCCCAGAGTGCGAGTGCGGTGCTCAAGACGATGCCCGCATCTGTGGCAGAGCGGCACTTGAACTTCAGGGACCCCAGAACGCATAAGCGTCTTGTTGGTGTTGAGCGGATTCACCGGTTGCGGTATCCAAAGTGACCCGCTTCGTCGACTGCGTCACATTTCCCTTGTACGCCACACTGACCGCAGGCTCATTGTGTGTGGTGATCGATTCACAGGTTACGGCCCTGGAGGGTGGGGGACGTACCATTGTAGTGTCTCGTTCTACCTCATGGGCCATTGCTGACCCTGCATACCCCGTATTATTTAGCTGTGAGGGGAATAAAGTGCTTTTCTTTTTACAGTAAAAGCACTCGCTCCTGCGGCTGTGTTCTGAGTGCCTAGCCCACCGACCTTGCAGAGAAGGCCTTGGGCCCCTCTACCTCACTCTCTGAGGGTCAGTGCTAACGAAGGCACTTAGGGCTCAGTTTTGGAACTCATAGTAAAACAGCCTCCAGGACACCAGTAATTTCTAAGTCCCCTCGGCCCTCCCCGAACCAGTTCCCACAGCTACCACCTTCCACCAGGAGGTCGACCTGGACTGCGGCTGCAAATCTAACATCTTACGCCGGTGGAACTTGGATGCAGTGGTAAGTCTAGCATCTTACTGCACTGGAGATTGGATGCAGTGGTAAGTTTAGCATCTTACTGCACTGGAGATTGGATGCAGTGGTGAGTTTAGCATCTTATGCCACTGGAGCTTGGATGCAGTGGTAAGTCTAGCATCTCACGCCGGTGGAGCTTGGATGCAGTGGTAAGTCTAGCATCTTACGCCACTGGAGCTTGGATGCAGTGGTAAGTCTAGCATCTTATGCCACTGTAGCTTGGATGCAGTGGTAGGTCTAGCATCTCACGCCGGTGGAGCTTGGATGCAGTGGTAAGTCTAGCATCTCACGCCGGTGGAGCTTGGATGCAGTGGTTAGTCTAGCATCTTACGCCACTGGAGCTTGGATGCAGTGGGAAGTCTACCATCTTACATCGGTGGAGCTTGGATGCAGTGGGAAGTCTAGCATCTTACGCCGGTGGAGCTTCGATGCAGTGGGAAGTCTAGCATCTTACACCGGTGGATCTTGCATGCAGTGGTAAGTCTAGCATCTTACACCGGTGGAGCTTGCATGCAGAGTAAATATAGCATCTTACGCCGGTGGAGCTTGGATGCAGTGGTAAGTCTAGCATCTTACGCCGATTGAGCTTGGATGCAATAGTAAGTCTACCATCTTACGCCGGTGGGGCTTGGATGCAGTGGTATGTCTAGCATCTTACGGCGGTGGAGCTTGAATGCAGTGGTAAGTCTAGCATCTTACGCCACTGGAGCTTGGATGCAGTGGTAAGTCTAGCATCTTACACCGGTGGAGCTTGGATGCAGTGGTAAGTCTAGCATCTTACGCCACTGGAGCTTGGATGCAGTGGTAAGTCTAGCATTTTACACTGGTGGAGCTTGGATGCAGTGGTAAGTTTACCATATTACATCGGTGGAGCTTGGATGCAGTGGTAAGTCTACCATCTGACACCAGTAGAGCTTGTCCGGGGTGCAGGAGTACGCCTGGTCTCTCTGCTCTACTCCCAGTTGCAGCTGATGCGCCTGGTGCACAGGGAGGACTTGAGCTGTTACAAGTCACAGCACAGCCCGTGATTTAGCGCCCAGACTCTGGTGCCACCAGAGGTTATTTATTAAAAGCGAATTAAAATTCCTAACGTGGAAATAAATAAGCGCTTGTGCCTGTCCAGCGCCTCTAAGGCTGCTGCGGTTCCGGCCGCTGGAGGCATATTTCACATCTATAAATGTTCGCATGAACCCTCCGGGTCGCAGAGCAGTGAGCAGAACCGTCCCCAGGGGGCGCCGCACAGAGCGCTGCAGATTTATAGCGCCTCCCAAGCGTCACGGAGCTGCCCCTCAAGTGCGTATGTTAGCTGACTCTGTGTCTGTTTGCCACTCTGTCTGCCTCTGTCTAACTGTCTGTTTGTGACTGTCTGCCGCTGTCTACCTGTCTGTGTCTGTCTGTGACTCTATCTCTGTTTACCTATCTGCATGTACGTGTGTGACTCTATCTCTGTCTACCACTCTGTTTGTCTATCCATTACTCTGCTTGACTCTGTCTACCTATCTCTCAGAGATGTCTACCTCTCTATGACTTTACTTGCCTTTGTCTACCTGTCAGTGCGTCTGTCTGTGGCTCTACCGACCTCTGTCTACCTGTCTGTGGCACTACCTGCCACTGTCTATTTGCCTGTGTGCCTGTCTGTGACTCCTCCTTCCTCTACCTGTCTGTGTGTGTGTCTGCGACTCTGCTTGACTCTGTCTACCTATCTCTCAGATGTCTACCTATCTGTGACTCCACCTGCCTCTGTCTACCTATCTGTGAGTCTTTCTGCTTTGTCCACCTCTTTGTATGTCTATCTGTGACTCTGCTTGTCTCTGTCTACCTGTGTGTGTGTCTGTCTGGACCTCTGTCTACCTTTGTCTACCTATCTGTGTCTCTACCTGTCTCTGTCTACCTGTCTTTGTCACTGTCTGAAACTCTACTTGCCTTTAACTACATCTACCTCTCTACGACTCTACCTGCCTCAACAGAGGGCGGGCGGCTGGTATGGGGAAGCAAACAGACAACGAGGGAGGGAAGCAAGAATGGTAACAGAACGTGGCCAGGTGGGGAGGAATTAAGACCAGCAACTGAGGGACGGATGGCCTGGGGAGAAAAACAGAGGTGAGAAAGAGGAACACGTGCCACTCTTTTAGCGTGCATAAACAAAACAAAAACAAGAGCAGCATCTGGTAAGGGATCAGTGAGCGGACACAAGAAATGGGTCCATGCTCCAGGGGCGGGACAAACATCAGAAGAGGAAAGAAAGCCCATAGACGCTGACAAATAAGAATCAAGCAAATGAGTTACAACAACAACAACCAATGTCAAGCAATGGCCAGTCCACAACAAGCTAACAGTATGGTGCCGATTCCGATCCTGTAAAAACCGTCGTGCGGAGCGTTTTCTCCGTCCGACTCGTACCCGGGAAAACCACCTTACAAACCCGCAAGTACGATTCGTACAGAAATACCATTTCCGTACGATTCGTACAAAACACCGACCGGCTAAAATATACCCACAATTACGATCTGGGACACCGCGTACGTGACGTCCGGACGGAGTCAGGCAGCGTTTTACGAACCAGCAAGTACGATTCGTGCCTTCGTCACTCCGCACGTAGCATTTTTTACGGGAGCCAAAAACTGCCGGGAAATTGAGGACGACGCGAGGAAGGAGCACCTGTACGCGACGGACAGCCATGGACCCCATCCTACGTGTCATCCCGGCCCTCATAGCCTACGACCTGGTGCACAGGAACCGACGCAGACGCCGCAGAAGGTCAGAACAACACCCAGGGGCAAAGTTGGGGGGCAGGGGCAGGAAACATAACCCCCACCCAAGGCAAAATGTATACATGCCCTGTACATACCGTACCTCCAGGGACTGGTCACTCGGGGGGGCGTGTCCACCAAGGCCTGCGTCCCGCCACAACGGAAGTGGACGTGGACGCGTCCCGTCACCACAACAATTGTGGTACGCACCGTACCCACGCCTGAAGAGTGTGGGTACGGGTCGCACCACGCCTACCACTACGTCACCCCAACATTGGGGGTATGGCCCGTACCCAGGCCTGAAGGCTTGTCTGTGCCACAGTTGCGGCCACGCGGTGCCAAAGGCTGGACCGTCTGCACATGCAACGTGCACGTTGCACAAGCCTCATGTCCTTGCATGACCCACATCACACTACAGTGTGATGTTGCAGCCACCCTCCAAGCAAGGTCCATCCACACATCTCCCGCCTGCTCTCAGGCATGCACTGAGCGCACACACAACACCTTTGCATGATGAGTGTGCAACTCCGACTGCCTACACAGCGCTGCCATGCCTTCCAGGACCTGTCACACCCACCAGGTCATGTCCCTCCTACTCCCCACCGGATCTGTACCCCTGCAAGGCCATGGGAGTGGGACTCAAGGCTTCTGCATGTAGTATGCTTTCGTCGTGAGGCACATGGCACAGGTATCATCTTTCAGCGTGTCAATCTACAATGTGTCCAGGACCCCCCTATCCACCATCACATGCGCACACGCCCTCTTCATCAACTCGTATGCCATTGACAGCCAGGTGCTCCTCACCCTCACCAAGGACGCAGACATTTCCAGTTCCAATATTCAAGATTGCATGAGATCCATTGATGAATGACTGAACAGCAGCCACCTGAGGCTGGACTTGTACAGGACTGAGGTCAACATCTGAGGATTGTCCCCTTACAGCTGGGTCAACTGCTTGTGTCCCACCCGCAAGAGCCCTGCACAAGCACCCAGTGCCCACGCACACAAGATGGTGTGCATCATGGATTGCTTGCTCACATTTGCCATGGTAATCACCAGCATCTGTACCTCAGGCTGCAACTCCCTCAGCGTTATGCACATGATCTCCAGATAGATCCACTCCAAGGAAAGTCGGACCATCCCCCAGGTCCACGACAACATCCATGTCAAATACTGCCCTGCCCTCTACGGAGCAGCCACATCCAAACTCCCAGGACACTTGTCCACATCCAGGGTGCATCTGCACACCTCAGCTGTAACATCCCGCGCCCCAGCCACATCACCGTCCAGCAGAGATAGCTGCTAATGGATGACTGTCTGCTGCAGGATGACTGTCAGACTCCCCACCCACACTCAGGAGGCAGGCCACAACCCCGACCCAACACCAACCTTGTACGTCTGTCATCCGAGACACCGTTGTGCCAACTCCGTGCATCCAACCTTGCCCTGGCCACCATTCTTCACATCCACCGTACTCCAGCATGCAGGACATAGTTCTCCCACCTGGGAACACATACCTGGGACTCCCTCCCCGGGAACCTCCAAATGAGGCATGACCTCTACGCCTTAATGTTACTCTTCCAAATAGATCTGTCCGCACAGTATTGCAAGCCCCCCCCTCAGCAGCTTGAGGCCATCACAGGTGAGTATTGTGCTCCATGTCTGCATTTAATGACACATTGTGACCCATGTGTGTCCTGTGCCAGACTCAGATCCAAGGCTATGGATGGGTGGAGTTAGTTCAACACTCAGGCATAGTTTGACATTTACACACACATATGTTGGTGAATAATGCCAAATGACAGAACATCTCATGACAAAATTAAGTATTTATTTTTGGTGGGGTAAGTCTTTTGGTGGATGAAGTAAGGTGCTCTACCGGGTGCATAGAATCCAAAGTTCACAGGGGGAGATGGCATCCTTGTCAGTTGGAGTCATCAGAGTCCAGACCACAGTGTTGGTCATCATTGGTCATACTGTAACCAGCAAGTCCATGTGGCAGAGAATGTTATTGGGTGAGGTGGTGCTGTTGCGCCAGTGGGCCAGGTGCCAGGCCAGGTGACCTGGGAGATGTGGATGGTCCGCTGACTCTCACAGTCTTTTCCGTGGACGACCCACCTTCCTTGCGGGACCCTCAGATGCAGGCCTTGACGATGTCTGTGATGCTCCGTCGGATGAATCCTCCTCCTCCTCCCTCCCTGTGGCTGGCGCTGGTTTTCGCCTGGTGGCACAGGGAGGGTTGCCCATGTTGTCGGCGATCTGACGGAGTGAACGGCTCATGTCCGTTTGCACCGCCAGGAGCTCAGCCAGTCTTGCCTCCATCCGTCCTTGGTGTTGTTGTTGACTGGCATGTTGCTCGGCCTGCAGGTTCTTCATCTCGTTGAGGGTCGCCACTACCTGGCTGATGCCCCTGGTGTCACGCCGGTATGTGTCCAGGATGTTGCGTATGTGTGACATACCGGTTCCCTCAGCTGGCTGGTCAGGTTCTCGCCTCCGCCTGCCTCCACTCCCACCACCCCTGCCCACACGAGCCGGGCCTGCCGTTGTGGGCACATCGGGTCTACGGGACCCCTGAGGGATGGCATTAGCATGGTCGTCTGCCTCCTCCTGGGTGCCCGGAGAACCTTGTCCCTCCTGGTCAGACTGGCTGTGTTGTTCGGTGCGAGCAGGGCTCCTGGGTGTCTCCTGAGATGTGGCAGGAATGGGGGTGGTGGTTGGCACAGATGTTCCTGACGCAGGTGCTGCAGGGGCTTGGGCACCAGAGAGGCCAGGTTGGTCTGGGTCATCCACGGAGTGTTGAGAGGCGTCGCTGCCGGTGGGATCATCTTCACGCTGAGCCTGGGACTGTGATTGTTCCCCCCCATTGTTGGGGGGGAGGTCGATGACATTGCCCTGTGTGTGAGAGAGAGACAATGTTAATGCTGTTTCATTCCACATCCATGTTTCATACATATTCAAGTAGTCACAGTTCCTCCAGGTGGTTGGATGTGCCTAGCATTCCTCTCAAGGTACACTTGGGGATGGGTATGTTGTGGGGGACAGATTGATATGTTCTCCTGAGTGTTTGACCTGTAGAATTTTGGCTCGGATGCTTATTTGGCGATGGATTGGTCTTGTTGTGTCACATGTCAATTGTGAGAGTGGGTAAATCCATTGCCTGCCCCGGGGGTGTGTGCTTGTGTGAGGGGCGTGTGTGACCAGGCCTGTTGTTGTGTGTAGTGTGATTTGTCATTGGGTCTCCCAGGTGATGTGTCTGTCCCCTCATGGTGCATGCTGTCATGACAGTGAGTTTGAGTGCCTATGCTAGATATCTGAGCTTGTGCAGTTGGTGTTTGAGTTTGCAGTGGTCACAGGAGGGCCTTGTGCTGCCTACAGCAGGGCCAAGTGTCAGCTACCTTGTCAGTACTTTGCCAGTCCCTGTGCATTGGGCATGGTGCATGGGTATGTACCTGGGCCATATGAGCTGTGGGCATTGGTGTCTGGTTCTGAGTTGCACAATGTGTTGTGTGAGCCCCACCCTCCCAGCATCCCGGACATCCAGTCTTGGGTTTGTGGTTGGTGTGGCCTGGGACATGGCATTGCCTTTATTTGTGAATGGGGCATGGAGATGTTAGTGGCATGAGCGTGGTTTTTAGGGTGTGTTTGTGTGCGGTGAGGGCTTGGGGGTAGGTGAGTGCATTTGTTGTAGTTGGGGTGTGGATGCCATTCCCCCCATGTTACATGAGTTGTTTGTGTACGCACCAGGCTCTGCGACTCCTTCGACTCCGTGTACTCCCACCGGCGGAAGCGTGGCCATCACCTTCTCCTCCCAGGGATGGTAATGTACGGGTCTGCGGGGCAGCCCGCCTCCAGTGATGTTACTCTGGGCGTATTCCTCGTTCATTTTCCTCTTGACTGCCCTGCGCAGATCGTACCACCTGGCTTGGCATTCATGCCCGGTCCTTCGGATGGGCGCAGCAGCATTCACCTTAGCGACGATCCTCTGCCACAGGCTGGTTTTTTGGGATATGCTGGTCTGTCTGACCAATGTTCCAAAGAGCTGTGTCTCGACTCTGATTACTTCGTTGACAAGGAGCTCCAGCTCCGCCGTAGTGAACTTTGGATTCTTGTCAGTGGGCATGGTGTGGGGTGTGGGTGTGGATGGTTGTGGGTGTGTGGGTGTGAATGTGACAGTATGTGTGTGAAGGTGCAGAGGGGGTGTTTGTGAAGGAGGTTGTGTGAAGGTGTGTAAGTGAAGGTGTAGTTTAGGTGTGAGTAAGGTGCAGTTGTTTGTCTGTGGTGTCTGTGAGCAGTGGGTCCGTTGCAATGGCTCATGAGTTGTGTGTGTGGGCCCTTTTTATTGGTCCAATTTTTGGGTGTGGCTGTGTTTGAATTTGTGGTGGGTGTGTTATAAGAGCTGGTTGTGATTTGGTCCTCTGTTTGGCTGTTTGGATGTGGCAGGTCAGTCATAGAGATGTATTTTGTCATGTCGACGTGTTTTGTGGTGTTGTGCGAGTCGAATTGACCCTCCGTGTGCTGTTTTACTGTGTCCTGGTTCTGTACGAGTCTTTTTCGCATAGGTACGGTCCGTACATACGCGATGCTGGGTGAGGGTGCTGGGGTACGGTGATGGGGTACGGTGCGTACAGGTGCGGGGCTGTGCTACAGTGTTGGGGTGCGGCGCGTACAGGTGCGGGCTGTGCTACGGTGTTGGGGTGCGGCGCGTACAGGTGCGGGCTGTGCTACGGTGTTGAGGTGCGGCACGTACAGGTGCGGGCTGTGCTACGGTGTTGGAGTGCGGCGCGTACAGGTGCGGGCTGTGCTACGGTGTTAGGGTACGGTGCGTACAGGTGCGGGGCTGTGCTACAGTGTTGGGGTGCGACGCGTACAGGTGCGGGCTGTGCTACGATGTTGGGGTATGGTGCGTACAGGTGCGGGGCTGTGCTACGGTGTTGGGGTGCGGTGCGTACAGGTGCGGGCTGTGCTACGGTGTTGGGGTGCGGCGCGTACAGGTGCGGGCTGAGCTACGGTGTTAGGGTACGGTGCGTACAGGTGCGGGGCTGTGCTACAGTGTTGGGGTGCGACGCGTACAGGTGCGGGCTGTGCTACGGTGTTGGGGTGCGGTGCGTACAGGTGCGGGCTGTGCTACGGTGTTGGGGTGCGGCGCGTACAGGTGCGGGCTGAGCTACGGTGTTGGGGTACGGCGCGTACAGGTACGGGGCTGGGCTACGGTGTTTGGGTACGGTGCGTACAGGTGCGGGGCTGTGCTACGGTGTTGGGGTGCGGCGCGTACAGGTGTGAGCTGTGCTACGGTGTTGGGGTGCGGCGCGTACAGGTGCGGGCTGTGCTACGGTGTTGGGGTACGGAGCATACAGGTACGGGGCTGGGCTACGGTGTTGGGGTACAGTGCGTACAGGTGTGGGGCTGTGCTACGGTGTTGGGGTACGGTGCGTACAGGTACGGGGCTGGGCTACGATTTTGGGGTACGGTGCGTACAGGTACGGGCTGGGCTACGGTGTTGGGGTACGGTGCGTACAGGTACGGGGCTGGGCTACAGTGTTGGGGTACGGTGCATACAGGTGCGGGGCTGTGCTACGGTGTTGGGGTACGGTGCGGAGGGGGGTACGGTGCTGACATACGGGGGTACGGTGCTGACATGTGTGGGGTGAGGGGGGCTGTACGACTCGTATTCGGGCACAAGTTTACCCGTGTACATGTAGGCTACAGCGTTCGCTCCGTACGGTGCCTTTTACATGCGGTTGTGTATTCGGACGGGCGGTAAGGATTGTACTTGCGCGCTCGGACTTCTGTTTTACGATTTGAACGTAAAAATGTCCGGCTCCCTATCGGACACTTTTCCCGACGCTATTTGGATGTAAAAATATACGGCTCCCTCTCGGACCATTTTCCCGACGCAAATTGTATGTATTTTTCACGTACGAATCGTACTTCGCAGTTTGTACGGTACTTGGACGATTCGTACGTAAAAATATACGGATATGAGTCGGACGGTAAATTTTTTTAACGGATCGGAATCGGCACCTACGTCTCTCAACAGGCCGCCCAAGCCATGTCTTTAGCAAAACCTAACAAAAATCAAGATTGTATCCCCTCAGGTGAAGCAAGTGTGGGGTCTGGCAGCCGAAGTTCAGAGTTCACGAGTGAAAGGAAGCGTGCAGCTACCCAGGCAAAGGGTGGCTCTGATCTTCTCGGTTTTATGGGGCATCAGCTTCTTGAGGCAGAGGTGGTGAAGTTCGAAAACCATGCTGCATCCTGGGATATTTACCACCACTCAAGGCATGCGGCCCAGGAGTCGACCAACCAGGATGCTTACCAAGAGGGCTTAATTGCTGATAAACCCCTGTTTCAGGAGAGGTGAACCTTTCTGATGTAACACTGCTCCACAAACCAGATTCTGAGTGCCCTTCTTTGCCTGTTGGTTTGTTAGCTTCGGTGCCATGAGGGTGTCTCACCCCAGGGCTTCGACTGAGCCTGGCAAGGGCACGAAGAAAACACTCACGTTTCTTGATAACACTTTTTTAGTAAACCCTTAGGGCCAGATTAAGCCCCTTGTGCCACTTTTGTGTCATTTTTAACCTGAGAAAAATGGCGCAAAAGTGGCGCAAGGGGCTTGTAAATTTGCCCCTTCGTGGTTTTCTAAGTTCCATTTGCTCCCAGTGAGCATGTTGTATGTATGTATGCACATTGTATGCATGCTGTATGCATGTATGCATGTTGTATGTATGTATGCACATTGTATGCATGCTGTATGCATGTTGTATGCATGTTTTCATGTATGCATGTATACATGGTGTATGCATGGTATATGTAAGTATGCATGTTGGGAGCATGTACACATGTTGTATGTATGTGTGCACGTTCTATGTATGTTGTATGGATGCACGTATGTGGTATTTATATAGGGCACAACTATATGAAATGCAGCCGAGCAGTGACGAGGTCAACGCAAAGACAGAGTCCACTGGTGATTTGAGGGGCAGCTGTGTTTTAAGAGGTAAAGTGGCCTGTCTCCACCTCCTGATGTTGTCACAGCATTAATCAACATTCTAGAAGACATTACCAGCGAGATAATTCCCCTGCACTCCCATCCTGCACTCAAGATGGGGCACTTGGGTGCTGTGTGATTCTCTCAGGGCATTCTACTCTGTGTGCAGAGCCGTCCTGGAGGAGACACGCCGGAGATATCTGTAATTTTGCATCAACAGACTAAAACGGGGCCTTTTTGTACTTAAGAAGTCCTAGGGAACAGTCATAAAGCTGGAAAAACGCATCCACTTCAGTCAAGGCATGCACAGAAGGTGGCGGGCCCACATTTCAGTGGGGAAACAGCCACCTTGTGCCATCAGGGGCTCCCTGGCACAGCTCAGAATAATGCAGGGGGCAGCAGGGGGGTCTTTTGGTTTAAATCTGGTTTTGACAATGGGACAGATATGCACATTGTACACACATGAAACGAGAACACTCTTCAACAGTACCATGGGCCGGAGCCATGCGGGGAAACCCAATGTCAAATGTATGGTGCTTATGGCATGAAATCAACGTATAAATTGGCCCTGCCGACCAGTGTCATGAATCACAGGTGCCAGCAGACCATCACTCAAACTCACACTCACTCGGCACCGCTACACGGTGCGACAGGTACCAGCCCAGTCCGTACGGAACGCTCCTGCACAGATACGCACTCAGCATCCTAATGCGGCACCACTGGTACCCAGCAGGTCAATGGATAACACCCTGCAGGCGCGGTGGCCCCAGCCTCCCCCACCCTCGATCTCGCTTCAATTGCCGCATACCCCCAGATGGAAGATAACCAGCCCCTCCTCCGGGATACTGGGCCACATACGACAGGAGGCACACTTAGTCTGGGTTCTCGTGAAGCACAGGGGAATATATAGCAAATTTTAATTAGGAGGTCGCCGTAAAAAAGGGGAGTTTAGCAGCCACTTGGGAAGATCACCAACAGGTCTTGAAACACAAGAGTGACGCAGTCTCTTCGCACGCTTCCGAACTGTCTTGGAAGCGTTCCTTCAACCCAGTCAACCTCTCTCGCTACTACCTGGCACCAAGATGTGTTCGGGAGGGGCCAGGTGTGGAGAGCACAGTTGGTCCGCCTCAATGAGGGTCAGAAAGGAACAACCGATGAATGGGGACTAACACAGGAGAGCCTATCTGTAGGAGGAGGCACCCCAAAAGTCATGCCCAGGCAATCCAAGCACAGCATCTGGTGTGTGTTGGTATGGGTCACACCAGGCACTTCATGTCTCAAGCACGAAGCGTTGCAAATTCTGACCATCCCTGGAAATGAGGCACAATGACCGGTGCACGTTGAAATGGGTTGCACCAGGTAATTCCGGGCACACGCAAGGAAGAGTTGCAAATTCCATATCTTCCTGGAAAGGAGGCACTACGTCCGGAGCATGATGATACCGGCAAAAGCTCAGCAGAGCCACATGAGGTAGAATGAGGCGTTTCTATGGGTGCTCCCCACCGCCGAAAGCCGCACACTGCAATGAGCAAGCAGTTGACGTGTCGCACAAGAGAGATGTGGAAAGAGCAACAAAACATACCGCGTGGGGTCCCTCAACTGATGAATCTGCTCACCGTCAACGAGACCATAGTCACTTGCAAATATTTTCCCAGGGGCCAAATGTTTGGTCTAATATGTGACCGAGGGCCGCATTGATGCCAGAAAGGTGGTGGTCTAGTGGGGGCAGAGGGGCTGGCTGGGGGGTGTGTTGTTGGTATGGTGGGTATAGGAGAAGATATATATATATATATATATACAGATTACCTACTGGCGGTCGCCAGTAGGTAGTTAAAGTTAGGACCTTGTTTCTATTCAAAAACTGTTTTTTCTTTTGCCGATATCTTTGGCAGCGATTGACGAATCTTCGCGAAATTTTCAAAACTAATGGCCCGCTCCAGTCAGCTTCTTTCTTGAAAGTTTCGGGGTGATTCGTCAAGCGGGGGCAGAGTGAAAAGGGGGGTACCAAAACGCGTTTTGGCCATGTTCATTTCCATGGGAAATTTTGGAACAGGCTACAGTCCGAACTGCTGAACGGAATGACACCAAATTTGGCAAATGGGTAGCTCTTGGTTCAGAAAGCGACCTTTTATTTTTTAAGTGGTGTAAATCCGTTGAGTAGTTACAGAGAAATTCAAGAAATAAAAAATATATATATATCTGAGCACCGAGGAGGGTTCGCGAACCCTCCCAAGCACGTGCTGACCTCAGATTGGCTGCCAATACTCGAAACCAGGAAGTGTTGGCAGCCATCTTGTGATTCAGTAACATTTAAGCATTTAAAAAAAAAAAAATTCAGCCGAATTCGAGCTGGGTGTGTGAATCGGCCCAAAATTATTAAGAAATAGAAGCACGGGCTCCTGCGGTTTGTTTGTTAAAAAGCCCCCAGGTGGGTCAGGTCCCGGGGGCAATTCTAAATTAAGGTGTGGGGGCCGTGGGGGCCCCCACAGCCCTTGGGACCACCACCTCCCCGGGGCTTCATAATTTATGCGCGGGGCACGTGGCCCCCCCGCAGCCCCGGGGACCACCACCTCCCCGGGGCTTTAATTAAATAAGGGAGTGGGGCCTTGCGGGTCCCCCCAAACCCCGGGGACTGCCACCTCCCCTGGCCTTTGATAAAATTGGGAGGGTGGGCCTCGCGGGCCCCCCCCCAAGCACCAGTGACTACCATCTCCCCGGGGCTATAAGTAATAGTTAGTGTGGGAGGGCTCAAGCCCCCCCAAACTGTCAGGGTTCACAGGAGGTTTCCCCCTCGCAAGTCCTTTATAGCCTGCATTTCGACTTCAAGACGTTGTAAGCTAAGTCCTACGTCTTGCAATGTACCCAGCCGGAGGACGAGTTGGCGGCGTTGGAATTCCAAGAGGGTCGCCAACTCGCTCACTGATTAGCGTTTCAGCCTTCACGGAATACTCCCGTTTGGTGAAGCGCTCTCTATCTGAGAGTTCAATCTTCTTTATGTGTGCACGTCTCACTTTGCACTTTAGAATGAAACTATAAAATAAGGTTAGAATCCCATAGCGGAGTAATATGTTAAATAACTCCATGGGCTGCATCACCTCACGCATAGGCAGCATTCTAATATAACACTGCCTATAGGTTTTAACAACATAATGCCATCTGAAAAATTCAAATTGCAGCATTTTTGCCCCCAAGTACAAATATGCACTCGCCGGCACTTTGTGTCCTTGGGTCCTTTGCAGTGCTCACCACGGAGAAAGGAACCTTTCTCCCGCACAAGCGCTGTCCCTAAATGGACTCCTGTGAACCTAAGCACATTTATAACATTGTGTTTATGAGCTCTGGCATCCCCCAAAAAATGGGAAAAAACTTTGCACCCCAGGAGAGACTGTATGTACAGACAACAAACTTTAGTTTAATGCCAAGTAAGTGTCTAAGTTTCGAGAACAAGAACAGAAGCGCTCACCTTCGTTCATCCTGGCAAATCGCTTTGTCTTCCTTAGATGTGTTTATTTCAACTTTCCACGACTGGTTCATTTTTATAAGTTCTTCTAGCTTTCAGGGGAAAATATGCATATAGCAATTGAGCGTGGGAGTGGTGAGCAGGGCCCGCTTTAGGGCAGTGCGAGTGGTGCGGCCGCACTTGGCGCTGACCTGGAGAGGGGCACTGTACTCAGGAGGGGCGCCGTGCTTAGCAGCTTCTTACGATTTAAAAACGCCTGCTGCAGAGTTCCTTGTGCATCCAGCTTTTGGGCAGCAATAAAAATGTCAAGATAACTTTTGTGATTAATGTTCCTCCTAGAGAGAAAGAGATCAAGTTTTGTCTTGTCAGTGGCAATTTTGACTCGTCATAAAGTAATAGAGGGTTAATATGTCTGCGGCAAAGAACAGATCTGTATTTTATTAGGCTAGGTGAGTGGATTAGTAAAATCAACCTTTAATAGGGCTTTAAAACAAATGAAATGTTTGTGAGAGAGGGGCTATGCAGAGATGAGGGTCTCTTTTGCCAGATGGTAGTGAGGGCATCCAAGGAGGAGGTCATTGGAGGAGGGGAACCAAAAAAGACTGTAGCACCGGGCACCACCAGAGCTAAAGCCAGCCCTGGTGGTGCGTGACAAACTGAAATCATTGCATTTGCCGAAAGTGCTTACCCTGCCTTCTCGGCGCCTCCTCTGAAGTGTCTTGATTATCAACTGCTCTGTCATTGGATGGCTGATGCTGCGCCACTCACTTAAAAAGCATCACAACTCCTGACAAGCAGCCAGGGCACCATCGCGATACAGCTCTCCGAAATAACCTACAAATTAAACCACTGATCACCTCTGATGCCTATCTGCGTCCTGTCTGGTTTTTTTCTACCTGCCCTTCCAGTTTCTTTCTACCAGCGAGTGGAAACTGAGAGGTTGGGGCAGGGCAGATACGAGGAAAACACATATCTGAGGAGCCAACCAGTAAAATAAATGCAGTCTACACAGGCAAGATGCCCCCCTCGCTCCTGAACCCCGGTGCCACTGCACTGGCTGCACCACTGATAGCTCTGTCCCTGATTTTGTACCTTCCATTGCGTCCCAGCAGAGTCCTGCAACTGGAGCTGCAAACCTTCTCCTGCCCCAGTCAGCACTTTTTCTGAAGTTTCATGTAGTGCGAACTTGACTGAAGGTATCGGGTATCCGAGCGCTTTACACGAGCGCCAGTTGCATTGACATAAGGACACATTCATTTTTGTTGGGCACGGGGAGATTAAGTGATTTGCCCAAAACCACAGAATGTTGAGCGTTGTTGCAAAGACTCGAACCCGGTTCCCCAGATTTGAGGTTGACCACTCTAGCCCTTAGGCCACACCCTCTCTTATTTATCTGTGATTATTTCATCAATTCTGTGCCTGGATGGCCTACTCTGACTATCTTTGATATATGGCTGTCAGGCTGGGTTCCAATCTGTGGTGCATTATGTTTGTCCAGTAACGATTGTATTGTCCTCTTCAGAAGAATTCAACAGAATTCTCAAATTTACCGATCTTTCAAGCGGGCACTCGTCAGTTTTTACTTGTAGGAGAGTGTCCCAGGCGGCGTGTCCACCCCTTTAGGTATTTTGAATAGTGTGTAATGTTCAGCGTCCGCCCATTTCTTTACATCCATGAGCAATACTTCTGTGGCGAGGGCTCCTGAAGCTTTCCACGCCATGGCCATCCTTCTGTTTGCAGGCATAAGGGCCACGTGAATGAATTTGCTTATGTTTTTTTATTTTTTCACCTTACATGGGGCAAATGTCACCATATGTCAACATGCAAGCAGGACGAAAATCCCGATAACGTAAAGGGTATTCACAGAGTACGCATGCCTTTTGTCCCTTTGTCAGTTGTTTGGATGATGGATAAATAAAAAACACAACACATTTCTTTTGCAAACCGCAGCGAAGGATCTCTGTATTCCTTACAACCACTGTCCAATGTAGAACAGCAGCAAGCGTGAGATCCTGGGAGAGGAGGAGAAAAAGAATGGAGGATGGATGTACAAAAAAAACAGAGGAATGATAACCCAAGCTCCTGAAAGCTTTGTACCATCTTGTGCTGTCAAACACCCAGGCAGCATTGCTGTCTCGCCCTGCTCTCTCTGGGGCCCCCCATCCTTTTTCCAGGCCGGGCTCTGACTGAAGAGAAAGAATGTAACTTGTTACTTTGTTAATGTAACTTGTTACTTTGTTAATGTAACTTGTTACTTTGTTTCTCTTCAGTCCTGGGTCAGCACGAGGAGCTCAGAGCAGACTGCACATGACGCGGCTTTAGAGCAAGAGAGACACAGCTCTCTACCAAAGAGCTGAGGGGCCCCCTTCACACAGTGAAGACTGTCCCCCCCCCGCACTGCTGGGGCTGCAGGGGTGTTTGTTACGCCCCTGACTTCATGTTAGCACTCCGTCTGTCAGCAATCCCTCTGCCACACTCGCTTTGTCAGTACCAACTCTGCCAGCGTTTGCTCTGTCAGCAATCCTCTATCAGCATTCCTTCTGTCAGCACTCCTATATCAGCATGCCCTCTGTCAGCACTCTATCAGCACTCCCTCTGTCAGCACTCTCTCTTTCAGCACTCTGTCTGTCAGCGCTCCATGTTAGCACTCCGTCTGTCAGCACTCCCTCTGTCAGCAGTCCCTCTGTCAGCACTCTCTCTATAGGCACTCCCTCTTTCAGCACTCCCTCTGTCTGCACTCTCTCTATCAGCACTCACTCTGTCAGCACTCCCTCCATCAGTACTCCCCTGTCAGCACCCCCTCTGTTAGCCCTCTGTCAGCAGTCCCTCTGTCAGTACTCCTCTGTCAGCACCCCCTCTGTTAGCCCTCTGTCAGCAGTCCCGCTGTCAGCACTCCCTCTGTCAGCACTCCCTCTGTCAGCAGTCCCTCTGTCAGCACTCCCTGTCAGCAGTCCCTCTTTCAGCACTTCCTCCATCAGCACTCCTCTGTCAGCACCCCCTCTGCTAGCCCTCTGTCAGCAGTCCCTCTGTCACCATTCCCTGTCAGCAGTCCTTCTTTCAGCACTCCCTCTGTCAGCACTCTCTCTATCAGCACTCCCTCTGTCAGCACTCCCTCCATCAGCACTCCTCTGTCAGCACCCCCTCTGTTAGCCCTCTGTCAGCAGTCCCTCTGTCAGCGCTCCATGTTAGCACTCGGTCTGTCAGCAATCCCTCTGCCAGCATTCTCTCTGTCAGCACTCTCTCTATCAGCACTCCCTCTGCCAGCACTTCCTCTGTCAGTACTCCCTCTGCCAGCAGTCCCTCTTTCAGCACTCCCTCTGTCAGCACTCCCTCTGTCAGCACTCCCTCCATCAGCACTCCTCTGTCAGCACCCCCTCTGTTAGCCCTCTGTCAGCAGTCCCTCTGTCAGCACTCCCTCTGTCAGCACTCCCTCTGTCAGCAGTCCTTCTGTCAGCACTCCCTGTCAACTCAGCAGTCCCTCTTTCAGCACTCCCACCATCAGCACTCCTCTGTCAGCACCCCCTCTGTTAGCCCTCTGTCAGCAGTCCCTCTGTCAGCAGTCCCTCTTTCAGAACTCCCTCTGTCTGCACTCTCTCTATCAGCACTCCCTCTGTCAGCACTCCCTCCATCAGCACTCCTCTGTCAGCACCCCCTGTGTTAGCCCTCTGTCAGCAGTCCCTCTGTCAGCACTCCCTATGTCAGCACTCCCTCTGTCAGCAGTCCCTCTGTCAGCACTCCCTGTCAGCAGTCCCTCTTTCAGCACTCCCTCTGTCTGCACTCTCTCTATCAGTACTCCCTCTGTCAGCACTCCCTTCATCAGCACTCCTCTGTCAGCAACCCCTCTGTTAGCCCTCTGTCAGCAGCCCCTCTGTCAGCACTCCCTCTGTCAGCAGTCCTCTGTCAGCACTCCCTCTGTCATGTCCCTTGAATGTTAGTCTTCCTGGCAGTCTCTGTTCACGAGAGTGGGAGTCAGGCTCCCTCTGAGGAGCTCCTGGCTCCCTCCCAGACCCAGCCCTATGGAAAGGAGGAACAAGCCCTTCTCCCTCACCTCGAAGCCCTGTCCCTCCTGCTGTGGGTGGAGGTGAGTGTCAGTGAAGCTTCTCTGGTGCAAGGAGGTGTCTGTCACCAGAGCCTCCATGGCACATTAGTGTGAGGAGGCAGGCTGATGTCTGGTCCTCTGTAATCCCATCTCTTCCGGACCACTCCCAAGCGTCCATGCCAGGCGTGTGCCCAGTGCCCCCCACTCCAGCCTTCCTGCTCCTAGAAGCCGATGCATGGTCCTGGCCAGCACCTCCTCACACCTGCTCAGGATGCTAATATGCAAATCACTGCTACTGCAGGGGAGGAACCCAGAGCGCCTGGTTTATTGCTGAACGCCCTTCAAGCAGCACAAAGCAGGATTCTCAAAAGCTCACTTCCCACTCCAGATTTAAAAAACTGTTCTCAGGGGTGACCTAGGGTTTTCATAAATAGTCAGAAGTAACGTGGAAGCAAGTTTATGGCATGTTCCTGGCTGGAATGATAAAACCAGACAAACAGGCCTCTCCATAAGAATTACCCCTGTGCCCATCCCTTACAAGTATCATTTGGTAGCTGTTCAATGTAGGGACAAACACGGCTTTAGTAGGTGACATGTCCCACTGTCAAACATTACAGGCACGGCCCTGTGTGACTTCAGCACTGAAAACAGACTCTGATGTGGTGCTTACCCGGGGGGGGTGGGGGGGGGCTGAGCTGCCTCAGGTCACACTGTTGACAGCCTCTGTGATTGTGCTGAAGGCCCCGTGCAACTGATTAGGAACCCTTCAGTGCCTGCTGCTGTAAGCAAGAGGGGGCTTATTTACAAGCCCCCTGCGCCACCGGTGCGTCACTTTTCATGACGCACCGGCGGCATATTTTACTGCCCCAGATTTACAAGGACAGGAAAAGCCACCCTGTGTGGCTTTTCCTGTCCTTGTAAATACGGCTGCTTTACATACAGCACTTTACGTGAAAAGGGTGTTCCATGGGTGTTGCTGTGGGTGTTCCCATGCAACACCCACGGTACCCGACACATTTCCAGATTTGCGTCTGAATGCTACGCCTCCCCAGGGGAAGGGTAGGGAGGTGAAACGAAGAGAAATGTATTCATTGTTCCTCGTTTTTAGTGCCAATATCGGCAACTGTAGTCACATAACACACATAATACATCAATAAACCACACGACACATTTGTAAGTGGAGAAATATTGCTGCAGGTTTATTAGCATAACCAATATGCAAACATGGTGGGTTATCTTACGGGCGATCCGATCCCAGGGCAGGCCAACCTCTATGCCACCTGCCCGTCTGATAAGCCTAAATTACACCGTGGCAGTCGCCAATTGGTGCTTACCAAATCTTGGGAGGGGCCACCCCCTCCCATCCGTGGACCACCAGTCCACTTGCTTACTCAGGCCCCCCCCCGAAGAGGTGGGCGGAGCGTATTATGGCAGCCCCCGGTTGCTCAGACCCACAACCGCCCGTAGGTCTAACGGGGCGCCGTCGTTCTTCCAGGAGACAACGCTAAGACATCCCTGGGTATCCTGGCTTAGCACCACGCTGTGCTGCTGCATGAAGTACCCCTTGGTATCGTCAGACTCTGGATCGCCCTCTAACTCCTCCACAGCCTTGGGAGTGGCCACCGTCACTACCAGGGCCCCCCACCAAGGTAGCCTTATTTCCTTACAACCTGCTGCAGCCAAAGCGTCCCATAGGTCCAGTAGGATCCATGCCTAAACTAGAGAGGTGCACCCCATCTCCCTCCAGGCACCCTGTGGACTTGGCGTGAAGAAGACCATGCCTGATGAAGCCAAAACCTCTTTGCTCTGTGAAATCCCTGTGGATTGTGACTGATATGACCAGAAACCTAAAATAGGTGTTGGTCCAATGTTACCTTAGCCTGGCTGAAGAACAATACATATGACAAGCCACTCCTGCCCGGAAGTGCCAATGCGGGTGGAGTTAAGAGTTGACAAGCCCGCTCTACTTCCTCATTCCTCAGTTATCTGAGTCTAGCACTAGTCGGAGTATGACCACAACCTTCCGACAGTCACCACCCTATGAGAAGCCTTGCCCTCCCAAACTTCTGCTAGCATACCAGGGAGCCGACAGGACAGCGTGACCCCCTTTTGTACCGCTTTGTTCACCATAAGTTGGCAGGGTATGCTCAGACGTGAGTCCCTTGCTCACTTTGCCACTGGATTCAAGCAAGCCTGGCTGAAGACGGCTGAAATGCCAGAAACCGGTCCTAGGAAGCTTGTTTCCGGTCCAGGGTAGACATGGCTTGGCAGTTCGGGCTGGACTGTTCCCATGAGGCACAGGGTCAGACTGATTTGCATATGGCCATGTCTCAACTGGGGTGGCAGAGTGGGCTAAAGAACGGTGATGGATCAAACCCAGATCTGTTGACTGTGTGTGAGTGTTTGATTGGTTCTGATGCTCCGTCCATCACGACTCCCTTTTGCACTGCTTTGTTCGCCATAAGTTGGCAGGGTATGCTCAGACGTGAGTCCCTTGCTCACTTTGCCACTGGATTCAAGCAAGCCTGGCTGAAGACGGCTGAAATGCCAGAAACCGGTCCTAGGAAGCTTGTTTCCGGTCCAGGGAAGGCATGGCTTGGCAGTTCGGGCTGGACTGTTCCCATGAGGCACAGGGTCAGACTGATTTGCATATGGCCATGTCTGAACTGGGGTGGCAGAGTGGGCTAAAGAACGGTGATGGATTAAACCCAGATCAGTTGACTGGGGGTGAGTGCTTGCAATGTTCAACACTCCGTCCATCATTTCCTTTGGATTTGCTTTGTTCGCCATAAGTTGGCAGGGTATGCTCAGACGTGAGTCCCTTGCTCACTTTGCCACTGGATTCAAGCAAGCCTGGCTGAAGACGGCTGAAATGCCAGAAACCGATCCTAGGAAGCTTGTTTCCGGTCCAGGAAAGACATGGCTTGGCAGTTCGGGCTGAACTGTTCCCATGAGGCACAGGGTCAGACTGATTTGCATATGGCCATGTCTGAACTGGGGTGGCAGAGTGGGCTAAAGAACGGTGATGGATTAAACCCAGATCAGTTGACTGGGGGTGAGTGCTTGCAATGTTCAACACTCCGTCCATCATTTCCTTTGGTTTTTGCTTTGTTCGCCATAAGTTGGCAGGGTATGCTCAGACGTGAGTCCCTTGCTCACTTTGCCACTGGATTCAAGCAAGCCTGGCTGAAGACAGCTGAAATGCCAGAAACCGGTCCTAGGAAGCTTGTTTCCGGTCCAGGGAAGGCATGGCTTGGCAGTTCGGGCTGGACTGTTCCCATGAGGCACAGGGTCAGACTGATTTGCATATGGCCATGTCTCAACTGGGGTGGCAGAGTGGGCTAAAGAACGGTGATGGATCAAACCCAGATCTGTTGACTGGGTGTGAGTGTTTGATTGGTTCTGATGCTCCATCCATCACCACCCCCTTTTGTATCGCTTTGATCGCCATAAGTTGGCAGGGTATGCTCAGACGTGAGTCCCTTGCTCACTTTGCCACTGGATTCAAGCAAGCCTGGCTGAAGACAGCTGAAATGCCAGAAACTGGTCCTAGGAAGCTTGTTTCCGGTCCAGGGAAGGCATGGCTTGGCAATTCGTGCTGGACTGTTCCCATGAGGCACAGGGTCAGACTGATTTGCATATGGCCATGTCTCAACTGGGGTGGCAGAGTGGGCTAAAGAACGGTGATTGATCAAACCCAGATCGGTTGACTGGGTGTGAGTGTTTGATTGGTTCTGATGCTCCATCCATCACCACCCCCTTTTGTATCGCCCAGGGGGAACCAAAGCATAAATACCTCTCTATGTTGAATACTGGGAAATGCCAATAGTTCTCCTGCTACTTAGTAGCCCACATATGTTTCCCAGGAGATTCCCCCAATCATATGGCCCAAATCGCCCCGTTGGAAGGCCACTTCCACAACCTGCATCGCTGCAAGCTAGTGCTGGATGGCGGGAGAAGTTACCCGTTACCGGTACTCAAACAATGGTACCTGTTTTGTCGAACCCAAGGGCGGGCTACTAGGTGAGCCACCAGGCTCTGCCCTTGTAACCAGAGGTCAAACCCAAGCCCCTCTAAGTTCCGCTGCTGCACCTGCCTGTTAACCGAATCCCAGGGCAGACCACCGGCCTCTAACCCATGCTTGGCCAGGCCTGAGCTAAAACACCTCTGAAAAGCATGACAACAGGCTAACCTCCAACATTACATACTGAATGTTCCCGACACTGCCAAGGAACATGCACCTAACTGCAGCAACTGGCACCATGCCATAGAGTTGCAATTTAGCCTTCTATGCATGCAACATGTGCTCTTGTGGCTATCCGTATTAGTGCTCCTTCCCAACAAGCATCCCTAACCAGGCAACCCGCACCCTCTTGGCACTGGCACACTCCCGCCCCAGCTGCCCTAGAGTGCCTGTTCGTGTGTAGCCACAACCTTACGTATTATCACTGACGTTATACCGGGGTATGATGACACTCATCTGACTCTACTGCTGAGTGCCCGTTGCACCAACGCAAGTGTGTCTTTGCCTCATCAGTGTCTGGCTACAAAGGTTGTTGACATTGCCAGCCCCAGTCCCGGGCGAAAATAGAAGCGATACAGCTGCAATTCCCTTACTCTTGTTGAGCACGAACCCACAACCAATTGCTCACCATGGTTCAATATCCTCCTGCTAATAATCATTTCCTAGAAGAATGTTGACCAATCTATGTTCTGCAATGGCACTAGTAGCAGCCTGCCCCATTCTGCCAGTGCCGGAAAGACCTTTGTCATGCTGCCTGGCCTAATCAATCTGGCCCTGCTCTAGCAGCCCCGCTTCGGCCTTAGGTCAAACAATGCGCCAGTAACAGAGTGCGCTGCAGGGTTCTGCCTCTTCATCCATAGCAACCAATTATGAATCAACCCTCATCCGGCCCTGTAGCAAGCAGGACTAGGACTCAAAGCGTCACACCAGGACTCACAGTCACAACCCCCGGAACGGACGTGCTCCCCCCAACCTACTGATCCACAGACCGCTTGCATACAGCTCACAGTATGGCTGAGAAGAGAGACTGTAGATTTAAAACCCTCTTAGATGAACAATAGACAGACCCGACAGGGAGCATCATCCGAAATGAGGTCGGAACCACAGCACTCGCCTGTGAATCCACCCCGGTGATTTTTATCATGACCCCTCCTAAGCCCTTGGAGATCACCAACAACCACCTGCCGTGGCCAGAAGGCAGGCATCCAGCGGGACCTTCAAATCCCAGATACTCTCCAAGTCCTTGCCGCCTGGCGGCGCTCCCTGCTGCAGGAATCTTGCTGCCCCACAGCTCGCCCCTTTTGGCCCGTTGAAAAATGCTGAAATTGTGTGATCACCTCACGTGGGGGGGGTCAGAGGAACGTAAACATGCGTCCTGAATGTAAATATACGCGAAGGTGTGCAGGCACATAAGAGCAGAACCTAACCGTGCCTGAGCATAGGACCTAGAATTCAAACTGAGACCTATAGAATATGCGTGGTGCACTGGAAGCAAGCCCTTGCTGGGGCCCTCAGATCCTAGCCGTGCACGCCTCACCCAGGGGTTTCCCTTACTAACGAAGCATTCGTCCTACTGCTAGCCGGCTTACCGCTCAGTGTCCCAGGACATAAAATGCTAAATCCAGCACATAATCTACGTTCTCCGACCGCAGGCGGAAGGATAATGTGTTCACCAACCAATGTAAACTAAGCTTGCAAGCAGCACTCGTCTGGAGACATACCTCATCTGTCAAGAAGCGCAGCAACGTGGCAACCAAGCTTGGGGAGCTGGCACGCCTCTATTTCCCTTGACCCCAAGAGGCCATAAGAGGCAAACCCGCCCCCCCCCCCCAAGGCTAGAAGCATAGATTGGGCAGGAGGAAAGCAGAATGTAACCGACGAGCCAAATCCTACCACAGGGGAGCACACAGTTACTGCCTTCCACAGGATCCAACCAAGGACCTACCTGATAGCCCTAATGGTATAGGTTCCACTGCCTCACTCATGACATACCGGTCACCCGAAGTGAAAGGCTAACATAAAAACACCAACGGGGGCAGGGGGAGCCCAGCGTCGAGTTCAAGGATCACTATACCTAGCGAATCTCCGCGCATTGAGAAACCTCTCAATGTACAAATGTAAATGATGAGACGACGGTGTAGAAACGTGAAACAAGGGCTCCCCGTTACATGGGATCCTGAGCAGATGTCATGCGTCCCTATTCGTAACTACAAAATAAGCACTCCCTACAACCCGCCCGTCTATTGGCTAACCAGCTGACCAACAGAAGCGTATGAAAACAGGGTCAAACGTGCACGTGCCGTGGGCCCACTGGAAGGCAACAGCCTTCAGACCCTGACAGGTGTCCCGCTCCGTGGAAGCCTGCATGATCACCATTCATAGCGTTACTCCAATGCGCATAGAGAAATACATTTTGATTATACAAATGTCTGTGTATGTGAGCGCAAAGGTGTTGAAACGATAAACATGAGCTCCAGTTACATGACATACTGTGCACCTGGCATCGCATCTCTATATTTACTACGCGAAGAGCACCCCAACCCAAGCCCATCTATCGGCTGATCAGTGCTTATAGTTGCGTGTAGTGAAATAAATCCCCATCATAGCTCAGTTGCAAGGGCCACCGAGAGCTATTCTACCTCATGTCAGCCTGCCTGCGAGTACGACAGCTGGGCTGTCCCCCCACACCAGTAAACAGCCAGTTCTCTAGGAAAGACACCACCAGCGCCGAGTGCTCCCTGCGCAAGCTTCAAATAGTGAATAAGAGTTAAAACTGGTCTGCAGGGCTCCTCAACTAGCAATGACATGGCATGCAGCCCAGCCACCAGCCACCGTACGTTTGCAAGGTGACCTGCTCGATGCAAGGCCTGACTGCTCACCATTCATAGCGTTAATCTAACGCGCATAGGGAATTGCATCTCAGTTATACAAGTAAATGTGTGCGCACACACGGTGTATAAACGTTTCAACGTGAGCTCCAGTTTCATGCCATACTGACACATGCCACTGCATCCCTATATTTACTACAAACAGCACCACCTTCCACAATGCCACTATTGACTAACCAGCTGAGACCCGCAGAAGCGAATAAGGAACAGGGACACAGTGCGCGTGTCCGCGCTGGAAAGCAGCAGCCATAATGGAGCTGGACTGGCGATGTGCACCCAGCGCTGGCGAAGAAGCCGACCACCTTCTAACCGGCTGCCGCTAAGAGACCCTTCCATGCCTGGGCGACCCTGAAGCGCCGGCTTTCTTACACCACAAAGATCCAGGCTGGCTGTGCGTTACTGCACCTATGTATATATCGTGCAAACTCAACCCGAAGTTAATGGAGCGCTATACATCGCTAATTAAATTACACACTCATGCACGGGGAGAATTAAGTGATTTGCCCAGAGTGACAGGATGTGTACACAAGCTCGAGGTTCGAACCCTGGTTTCTTGCACCAGAAGCGGCAGCGCCGCCAACGGACCACATCCTCTCCCAAATTCGGCCGCCTAATATTAGTCAAAACAGAGGAGCACTCGAAGGCCTAAGTAATGTTCCCAATGCGCAGCGCTACCTCCCAGTGGCCTAATTACCTAAGGCAGAAGTCCTATGCTCGACCCACTGGAAAGGGGACAGAAGTAGTGTTGTTCTTGTGCTGAAGGACGATCCTGGTGAAGGAGGACGACTACGCGAGCCTGAGCTCGACACGCCATTTAATTAAACTCTAATAGCTCTACCGGACTTACCACAGTCGAGCGCCGCGCTTACCTAGGCAAACTGCAACGTGCAGCCAAGTGCCCCACACCGTTGCTGAATGCCTATGCCTCGGGCTCTGCCACTCCCGGCCGCTGCAACTTAATCAATGTTGCCCGCGCGTATAGTCGAGCGCGCGTGTAAGCTCTACGATGCCCTCTGCCAATGAGGGCAGGACACCCGGTGGACCCCGTTCTCTCCCCCAGCTGCCCGAAACACCTGGCAAATACCTTGGCAAGCTCCGAAAACCCGCCCATGCACTCTCGCTATCAAAGCTACCCGATGGGATGCCCCCCGTCCCTTCCGACTTCGATTTCCGACCACAAACCAAGCTCCGATTTGTCCAACAAACTTCGAAAGTGAGAACTGCTTCCCTGCACCTGGAGAATGTCTGGTTCTCTACACCAGTCTGACAATCGAAAAGGTAACTGTTATTTCCGGAAAGCAACTCACTCCTGGGGACGACGTAACAACTAAAGTTTCATAGCAGGGAGACATCCTTAGACATTAGTGGCATAAAAGAAAAACAGGAAAGTGCATGTTTGAAACATATATCAGCAGCCCGGCCGCCGCGGGAGGGAAAGCTATGCACGCTCACTGCCCCCCATCCCAAGCGATCCAATCCCCCTCCAACCAGGATAACCGACACAGTCTGCCTCTCCACATCACGCTGTACATTGTCGATGGGACTCCACCCCGCCCCTCGCCCGCTTCCGGGACTCAGGGCAACCCTGTGAACAGTAAGGCTCGAAGAAGTGGAGAGAATACACCCCGGCCCTGGCAGGCTCGCAAAGTGGCCCGAACCAGTATTGGTGTGCATAAATATCGCGAGCTGTACCCGAAGGTAATGGAGCGCTGAACCCGAGCACAGTATTTACATTACATGTTCTCACACGGGCGGACTAAGTGATGTGGACGCGACCCCGAGGATCGAACACTGATTGCCGGCACCAAAGTCGGCAGTCTAGCCGTTCCTAACAAGCCTGTCGTTCCTCTGCCACGTACGTAGGGAAAGGGGGTAGAGGGCACTCCATGTCCCCCTGTCTTCTGGCGCTCCCGTGAATTGTAGCGGCTGGAGCGACCCGAGAGAACCAGGCAAACTCACACTGCACCGTCTACCTCCGCCGGGGCCGAACAAGCATGCATGACGCCGAATGCCCTGCATTTCACGAGCAAGACACCAGACCACTGGCGCACATAAACACAGCGTCAGGTACAAGCTACCCCAGATCACCCATAAATACATGTCCAACCTGGACAGAGGCACATTACCAACCGGCCTGCAGATCTCACTTTACGAACCGACCCAGCGAGTATCCGCGCAATCAAGGAGCTTAAAACATGCACCCCACCCCCTGCCCCTGCCCCGATGGCAGGCGAGCCGAACGGACGGCCGCGAGGTGCCCCACCGCTAGGTGTAAAGGCAGAATCTAGGTGAGGTGCGAATTAAGACCATGCCACACCGTTCGCCGCAAACCAACCCGGCACACGCCTCCAAATAACCTTTCTGCACAGTGCGGTCTAAGGGGGGGGGGGGAGAATCTGCTTAAGGAGGGGAGACATGACGACACCAAAACCCGGCCCCGGCAGGTTCCCTACTCCCTCATCAACACTGGCGCCGACTATCCCGCCAGAGGCGGCACCGTGACGAGTGTCCCCAAAGCTTGTCGCGAAACCCGCCCTCCTACAGTGGAGAACGACACGCCCAAAATTTACCGTGATAAAACCTGAGCCAACTGCACGAGGGCACATGCTCACGCTTACTAAGCCCGCCAGCCCCAAAGCGGGCCTATGGCGGCAGGCTCGCAGGTCACCCTAGGCCGCGCGGCCTCTGGGCGGGTGGACCGGCCTCAAACCAAAATTAAAACTCACATCCACCTGGCCGAGCTGTATGTCCCGTGGGGTGCCATACCAGCAGCGTCACCCACCAACCTCTCCATACAGGCCTCTGCCGCAAGCAGTGGCCAGGTGGTGGTCACACTTGCAGCAAAACGGAGGGGTGGCGGGTGTGATGAGGACTCACCGCGCATTAATCCCCCCATACGCTCCAAACCCGAGCGCGCGCGAGGCCTCCGGGGCAACCTCACTAATTAAATTACAAAGTGAACCTCGAGGGGATAAAGACAGGGGCAGTAGCACCCTCTTACTACTCTTACTTCGCAACCCGCGACACGCCAGATTCAGCCCCTCAACATCGACATCCGGCACGCCCGACCAAGGCGAGCTGTTGGGGGAGTAAGGTCGGACGGGCGCCTAATTAAGACTGCTGGCCGCGCGCGCGGGCCATAAACTTTAAATGAGGTAGCCCCATTTCATGGTATGTTTCAAGGCAAACGTCCGACAATAAAAGCGGGTCCATAACCCAAAATCCAAGATAAGCATGGCAAAAGTCTGAAGATGCCGAGAACTGAACCCGGGGCCTCATACATGCAAAGCATATGCTCTTCCTGAGCTCCATCCCCAACCGACTCTCGCTCTCGTCCCCACCAACACTCACTGGGAACCGGGATCATGAAAAACCCGACGCAAGACCAGGAGGAGCGAACGGCATCAAGGCGAGACGTCGAGGGACAAGAGGGCGAACATCGCTCGGGGACAGCCTAAATACCCTTGTCCCCTCCCCCTTTCCCGGAAGTGGGTCCGCCGGACATCCTCCCTGGCCGTGGCCCAGGGACTAGACTGGTGCCTCCAGTGCCTTCCTGTGGCACTAAGGCGGCCGCCCTTTAAGGGGGGGGCTGCTGCGCAACCGCCCCCCCCCCCCGGGCAGCCTTGCATTTCCCTCTTTCTATATTTGCTGCATTCTGTTGTGTGCATGAGGCCTGCGCGCGGGCCCAGGGACGTCACATCCTGCTGCCTGAGCCGGTCCGGGAAGTTTTGTAAAGGAAGCGGCAGCTGGCTAGTGTTTTGCGCGGCTCCACACATTTATTCAAATACGGTGCTTGCGGCATCGCGCTGCCTGCTGCATGGAGCGTGCACCGGCGCCGGGGTGCGCTATCAGCCATTTGACTTAATCCCCTCAGTTCAATAATGCCAGACCTGAGGGAGCCTGAGAGGCGTGAGTGACCCGGGTTGCAGCGGCCACCAGGACAGAGTCTGCGTGTCACTGGACGGCACAGCCCGGGCAACAATGGCCTGGAGGGAGAGACTATTAACTGTGGTGGCCCGGGCCGGCAAACTCTAATTACCGCGGCGAGCGGTGGCTCGCGGGCGGCCTAAATGAGCCTGCAGCCAATTCTTTGGGGAAAGATAGTGTATCAACAAATTCTTGAAGCGGAGCGTCACCGCCACACTCCTCCGGACTCTGTGACTACTGCCCAAGCAAGTGCCACCAGCCTGTGTGATTTACACAATGAATGGCAGCGCGCGGTCAGGCCTGCCTGTGTTAGTACTAAGATCACAGGTGACACAGTGCCTGCCTGTGTTAGTACTAAGGTCACAGGTGACACAGTGCTTGCCTGTGTTAGTACTAAGGTCACAGGTGACACAGTGCCTGCCTGTGTTAGTACTAAGATCACAGGTGACACAGTGCCTGCCTGTGTTAGTACTAAGGTCACAAGTGACACAGTGCCTGCCTGTGTTAGTACTAAGGTCACAGGTGACACAGTGCCTGCCTGTGTTAGTACTAAGGTCACAGGTGACACAGTGCTTGCCTGTGTTAGTACTAAGGTCACAGGTGACACAGTGCCTGCCTGTGTTAGTACTAAGGTCACAAGTGACACAGTGCCTGCCTGTGTTAGTACTAAGGTCACAGGTGACACAGTGCTTGCCTGTGTTAGTACTAAGGTCACAGGTGACACAGTGCCTGCCTGTGTTAGTACTAAGGTCACAGGTGACACAGTGCTTGCCTGTGTTAGTACTAAGGTCACAGGTGATACAGTGCCTGCCTGTATTAGTACTAAAATCACAGGTGACAAAGCAGGACATTTTCAATTTCGAATATCCTGGTGGCTTGGGCCCCCAGTTGCTAATTTAATATTTGTGCCCGATTTCTTGCAATACGCCAGACAGAATGCTTGTGAGCCCTGCACAGCCCGTCAGTTTCTTCCCGCACTATTGCTTGTTTAATGGGTGAACTGCCCATTAAACACATCAGCTGTTGCCAGGGGAGATGTGCTTCGAATATACGAATAACATTTGCTAGACTGGAGCACCCACCAAAGAGTCATTGTGTTGGTGTAATGTGTGTCTGATGTAAAGTGCCCTGACACCCTACACTGATTTGAGCAGTGCTATAAAACAAATCACTGTTTGTGAGAGAGGGACTGAAAGAGGCTAGAGCGCTTTAGAAATTAAATAGATGATCGAAGGCATATAAATGATTGATACTACCCGATGGGGTTGTGCCATATATGATAGACAAAGAGCATAACAGTAGAAATGACAGCGGTCACCAATATTGAGTGACCGCAACGCCATAGGTCAATTGCAGCAGTTGTAAGATCTTCATAGTGTCTTGTTGCTCAAATGGGTGCAATTTCTTATATTTGCATGCTTCCCTCGTCTTCATTGCTTGATTTTGCTAGCGCGAAAGTGTCACTCATAGTCATTGAAATGCCACTCATAATTACACTGAGATTAGGAAAATGTCACACTTAAGCAAGCTGGAACCTTGGCAGCTATGTCTGAAGTGCACAATAATTGCAGGGGACAGGGAAAGATGGCCTAAATCGATGAGGCTAACAGGCCCACAAGCTCTCGACCTCAGGATACAGTCGCTTGCTCAGTCCTTCTCAATTCCTTCTTGATGCTTTGGACCTTTTGGGAAGGGAGAATCAGCTGGCAAAGGCAAGAATCCACCTCGAATCCCAGAAACTCTTTGCACTGGGAAGGAGTCAGAACTGATTTCAGGCGCTGAGAGAGTAGCGGAAGCACTGTAATCATCATCTTTCACCAATGAGCTGGACAATCTTTCAAAATCAGCTGTGTGGGGGCAGCTAGGGGGTTTCAGACTGGCCTGAGATTGGGAGGATGACTGACCACTCCGTGCTCATAAAGTGGGGGTGGGCAGCCAACCCTGCTCCTCAGCGTACCCACACAGATGCCAGTTTAGTGGTTCAATGGCTCTCACTAGGCCCTTGTTCACTGAATGCTGCACCCCAGCATCGAGGGCGTCCATAAGGTCTTGCTCCGAAGACCCAGCCCAGTCATCATCAGGACAAGAAACAAGATGGACGCCGGGTAGCGATGGAAGCTCCTGGGTTTTGGGGATTTCAAACGAAATATATCCACATATTAACCCTGCCGTCTGCATCCACAACAACAACAACAACAACAACAACAACAACAACAACAACAACAACGACGACAACAACAACAACAACAACAACAACAACAGCAACAGCAACAACAGCAACAGCAACTTGCAGCGTTTGCCCCTTTCACCACTACAGCCGAGGGAAGGCTCACTCTCGCTCCCTGGGATCCAGCAGCATGAAATAACATGACGGCAGACCACCGGAGCTCTACCAAGATCACTTGAGCCTCTCGCGGGCAAGTCGAGAGAACGGGTGAGTGCTTCCACCCCCGCCGCCTCTCTACACCATCCTGCATTGACCCACTCCTAGGGCCTATTGTTGAGATGGCCCGCTGAATTGTCGGCTGCACCCCCCCCAACCAGCGCTCAGAAAAATTGGACGACACGGTGCGATGAAACCAGAATGAAAGTGGAGCGCATGAGCTCCCAGTCTAATCATTGCCTCCAGTTCCGAAGGAAGGAGTCGGACTAACGAGATTCAGTTGAAAAACACTGGGTCGACCCTCCAGCTACCCGGGTGTTGACAGGGGGTCGCCTGATCTTGGGAAAGTATCCGCCTCATTCTCTCGCTGTGATATGAGGATTCAATAAATTGAGTAAAGATTGAGGGCACTCCCCGCTCACCAATGGGACCCTCAGGATCTGATCCACAAGTTCACGAGGCATCACTCCACTGACTAAGTCGGAAAATCACAGAAGATGGCACCCCCGTCGCCTGAATTGCAATAGAGTGAAATATTATCTGGAAACAAAAATAGAACTCCTACATCTACCACTACAAAAACACTGCAAAACTGGTGGCCATCTTTACATGCCCATTAGATATTTGTGTGCCTCATTTCTTGAACCTCCCAAGACTAATCCTGGCACCCCTTAAGGGGTCCCCGGTCAGAAGGATGCTCTACTGTCGACAATTACCCTCGCCATTAACACATGAGTATCACAAATCATCTTGCTTCTCCAAGTTGCATCTCTTTCTTTAACTTACAATTCTAGAAGAGTGGTCACAAGCACATCCCTGGAGGAACCTTCCCGCAATAAACAATGAACACAAAACTGGAAGCCACAATGCCTTCACTATTAAATTACCCCCTAATCTCTCCAAAAATGTATTAAAAAAACTTAAACATCAATTACTCAAAACCCATCCAGAAACTCTTCTTTCACATCCCTACTTCTGCACCAGCAAGGGAACTCTAAGTAATGACCTCATCTTTCGTATAAAAAGGAGCGCCCAATAGAGAATTGTCTTATTCTCCACGTTGCGCATCACCGGCACCAGGAAAACATCCCATGGATTTAGACTATCCGTCTCTCCCTTCTGCAGGGCGAACGTTACCATATCTATATACAATAATGGGAACATTCTAATACAGTCCTCGAATGAAAATCTGACCTTAATCGACAAGATCTTTCCTACCCTTAGAAAGGGGGTTTACAATAAGATCCATCTTCCCTCCCAAAACCACCCTAATGTTCTTGATGAATCACTCTCACCCTCTTTAGCGCCCATGGCTACTCCAATTTCAATCAGCCCACTTCTTATCACAAGTGGTTACGTCTCCACCATCTCTACCACCACTCACACTCCAGAGCCGGCATCTCATAGAGGGCTTGAGAATAATTCTAGGACTAGACAATCCATCTGATCGCCCCACCCCCCACTACTAGAGCAGGTATAGATCCCTCAATCACTGAACACCTACTTATACAAACCAATATCCAATCCCCAAAATAACCTTAGGCCACCCAGATCCACTGACCACCCTACAGCCATCCGCTCTACCCCCTCTCCCCCATATCCAATTATCATCATGAATACCCTCTAAAAAATCTTCCAGACGCACAAGCATGCCAGACCCTTCTTCTCAGCATTGCGTCTCTTATTGCTTCTCCCCTTTCCCGGGGACCTCCCCCCTCAACCCAGAACTACCCGTAAACATGATTATTGGGAAATGTGTTTCAACGAGATCGATTGTAGCCTACGCCATCGTAAGGATGATCTCCAGAGACACAAATCCATCACACCAGAGCTACGGCTCTCTCTTGGATCAAAAAAGCGCCATAATGACTAGAACTGATCCCCCTGCAGATACGCTCCCACCCCATGTCCCTCACATATCAAATCTCGAATGGAAAACTATACCATTCCCAAATGCCTCTTCTCGCCCGAGGAGATCGAGTGAAGATCTATCAGACAGTGAGATCTACAAACTGCTCCTCTCATACCAGCCAGTGAAAAATACTGATAAGACCGGTCCGAATCAAATCCAAACCATCCAGGTTAACCCATTCAGAGAACGAGCTACAATCACAAAGCCACAAACAAAGGCAACCTCAAGCGTGTTAATATGTCCCGAACAGCCTCTCATCACACTAATAATCCTCTGAAGTGCATGCTCCTCAATTGCAGGTCGGCAAATAAACATGTGGCTGAGATTTGCGACCTCATCCTCTCACATAAGTTTGATATAGCTATCATCACGGAAACAGTTCATCCCTTGCCATTATAGACCTACTAGCCCCCTCTAGTCACAAGATCATTCAACTAGATAGACCTAAGAAATCAAGTGGGGGAACAGTCTGCATCTACCACAACACCATTTCACACTGCCTGCATATGAATATCCTCGCATCAATTCTCTTGCAACAATAAACCCAGTTGTAAACTACATGCCTTCTATCACCATCCTGGTGATAACTCACCGTTCATCGAACAAATCATGGAGGTCATCACAACTAACAATAACTAGCCCTGGGCATCGTTCACAGAGTTTTGCTACACGGCAACTCTGCGAAGTTCCGCGAGTGGCAGACTGTAATGCGAACTGCAGTTTGTGCTTGTTTTCCTGCCGCTCGGGTAGAAATTCTACCCGAGAGGCAGCTCGAGCTCGCGAACTTGCTGTTCGCAATTGCAAACTTACAGTTCGCGATCGCAAGTGGGAAAAAAACTCTGCTGCACATCGCGAAGCAGAGTTTTTTACACTCCTCGAGCTCCGTGGAGTGGAGAAAAGTCTGCAAACTCTGCAAATGAAGCGAAGTTCACCACCCATGCCTAGAAAATAACCCTCAAGTGCCTCAGATCTTCCTTGGAGATTTTAACCTCCACTGGAATTACCTGAACAATCAGTCAGTGAACAGCTTAAAGGCCATCCTATCAAACCATGAGTTGACCCAAATCTGTGACAGGCCAACACACAACAAGGGTGAGACTTTGGACCTTATAATTTCAAAGACGGACAACATCACCTTTGAGTTCATTAGCTCCTGTTACTGGACAGACCATTATCGTATCACCTTCCTCATCAATCTAATGGTGACACCAAAGAGAGCGCAACCAAAAAAAACAACAATGGAAAAGGAATCGTAGTAATATAAACCACAATGAACTAGCCACCCTCTGCAACAACACCTTGACTCCTCAGACCAACATGGAGGACGTCAGTGACTTTACAGACTTCTACAATACTCCCATATTGGAAGTCATAGACTTGGTTGCTCCCCTTCAACAAAGAAATATATCCAATAAAGACTTTAAACCCTGATTCAGTGAAAACTTGAACCCCGAAAGAAGCAATCTAAGATCAGCAGAAAGAGCCTGGTGACCCTCTCCCTCCTTGGAATTCCTAAAACGCCCTGGATCAACGAGGAACACACACAACAGAAGAATAAGGCAAGCGAATGCCAATTTCATTACAACACAGCTTGACCAAGCCATAAATAGGGCCAAAAAACTATTCGAAATAGTCAAACAGAAGTCACGCAATGTGTCAAATCCACTAGGCCCCGGGATCAAGTCTCCTAAACTACAAAGAACGCCTTCCTTCTTCATGGGAAAAAACGCAAATATTAAGAAGGAACTACAATCAGCGAAGGAGCTACTACCGGCTGCCTCACTCAGTTTTTCCCACACCACCCCCTATATTGAAGGGAGGCCCCTCTCCAAAAACAGTGCCTCTTGGCACACTTTCTCCCCAATCAACAAAAGTGACATCTACAACGTTCTTTCATCATTTAACCCAACCAATCCCTTCACTGACCCTCTACCTCCATCTATATTCAAAGAGATCAAAGCCATCATTCTCCCACTATGGTCTACGACTATAAATGCCTCACTACGTCAAGGCACCATCCCTGACTCTCTAAAAGTAGAGCAAGTAACCCCCATATTAAAAAAACCCAATGCAGACTACTCTAATCCTAACAACTTCCGACCCATTTCCAACATCTCCACTCTTGCAAAACTCCTGGGAAAATGTGTCCAGATCCAACTCTGCCACCACAGAGACAACTTTCAACTCCTGGACCAACACCAATCAGGTTTTCGTCGAGGTCACAGTACCGGATCTGCACTCACTTGCGTTGTGGCTGACACCAGAGATTCACCTAAGAGTGGTGTGCTGGGTGATAGGGCTACAGATTCGGGGCTAGAAGCACCTTTCGACCTAAAGATCGCTCTTCGGAACACCCGGTCTCTCCAAAAGCTCAACTTCTGAAATCTTAACATTACTCCAGGAAAAGGAGCTTGCACTAACAGAGACCTGGCTTGAGGAAGCCTCTGGTCCTGACATAGTGGCCTCCCTCCCCCCAGACTACGACATCTCAGCGCATAATCGGCAGGGAACAAAAGAGGGGGCGGAGTTGCAGTCTGTAGCCGCAGGTCACTTACTACCGAGAAAATAGTCGAGGAGAGCCTGGATGGGGCAGCGGTACTGGGGATTACAATCGGGCTCAAATCATCTTGCCTGACAGTGGTAGCGGTATTTCGCCCCGCCCCCCCCCCCAATCCAACCGCACTATTCAATGAGTTGTTCCATGAAGTGATCAGTGATCTGCGTTCAAGATACCAACAGATCCTGGTATTAGGTGATTTTAACTATCACTGAGACCTTACACCCAGGGACTGTGTATCTAGTAAGTTCGGAGAGGATAGGACCATGTTGGGGATGCAACAAATTGTGGAGTCCCCTACCCACGTGAAGGGTCATACTCTAGACCTTATCTGGACCACGTCCTCAACTAAAATACATACAGATTGTAGACCATGCAGCCCGTCAGATCACTATCTGGTCAGCCTCCAACTCCCAGTAGACAGCCGCCCTACACATCTACCCCCAAACTGGAGGGTAGCACGGAATTGGCGCAAGATAGAGGATGCCAAGCTGAGGGAAGCACTAAACGAGACAGCACACACAGGATCACAGTCCGGGGATCCGGACCTGGTGTATGAAAACCTAACTTCCGGGTTAAAAGCAGCCTTCGACAGGGTAACAGACAGTATGAAGAGCGCCCCCTAGTACACGCAAGAACTAAGAGGGGAAAAACAGGCCCTCCGTCAATGCGAGGGGCACTGGCGGAAATCTTACGACCTAGAATCATGGGAGAAGTATAAATGAACACTAGCCCTCTATACAAAATCAATAATTAGATCTAAATCTGTGTACTGTGAAGGGAAGATTAGGGAGGCTACTAACATCCAGAGAGAGACCTTCAATGCACTCAAGGAGTTGAGTCGCAAAAAAGAGCAAGGGACGGTCGCTAACCAAGCCGACTGTGAAAAGGTACAGGACTTTTTTCGGGCCAAGGTTAAAAACATCATCACTGAAATAAGCAATACCTGTTTTAGCCCCTGCCCCCTATCCGTGGTGGATCTACCAGAGTTTTCAGACGCTTCTCTATCAACCTTCCCGGCACTCAACCCAAATGGGCTAGCCCACATTGTGGCAAAGTAAAATCTGGTTCACCAGAAGATCCCTGCCCCCCTTCGGTGTTCAAAAGGGTTATTCCGACGGTGGAGTCAGAAGTGCTGTCTCTAATGAATATCTCCTTGACTACAGGAAAGGTACCTCAAAAATTTAAAGAAGCCGTTGTGATCCCATTGCCGAATAAGCTGGGGCAGACATGAATAACCTGAAAAACTTCCGGCCTATCTCCCAGCTACCTTTTCTGTCCAAAGTCCTTGAGCAACACGTGCTCAGAGCCCTTTCAACCTTCCTGGAAAAACATCTGCTGTTACACACACGACAAGCAGGATCCAGAGCCCACAACAGCACTGAGTTGGTGATGCTCTCGGTGCTGGATGAACTGAGGCTAGCAGCTGACAAGAAGATTCCCTCGGCACTAATCTTATTAGATCTCTCAGCCGCGTTCGACACGGTGGACCATACGCAGCTGCTGGCCCGTGTCAGGCGGCTGGGTGTTACCGGGACGGTACTTCAGGGGATTACCTCCTTCCTAGATAAGCGCTCTCAAAAAGTCCAACTAGGAGAATATAGGTCCAGGCAGGGTGCTCTGCATTGGGGGGTTCCACAGGGCTCCGCGCTATCCCCCTTGCTATTCAATATTTACCTCCAGCCGCCGTTAGAAGCACCGGCAAAACTGGATTGCCAGGTGTTCAAGTATGCTGACGATACCCAGCTAATTGTACGAGCACAGCTCAACGTCCAGAATATTCTCCGGCTCATTATGAACTGGATGACCTCTAACTCATTGCAGGTAAACCCGGATAAGACAGAGGTACTGGCTCTAACTACAGAGGCCTCACCCTGGTCAATCCTCTTCTGGCCCCAAGAGCTTAGCGCTACCCCGACACCAGTGCCAGCCGTAAAGAGCCTGGGCATCAAACTGGACACCAAATTAACCTTAAACAATCAGCTATCAGCTGTAGTGGGGGGCTGCACAGGTTTGCTGCGGCAATTCCGCAAGCTTGGGACCCTGCTGTCACTCTCCACCATGCGTACCGTCGTGACAGCCCTAATACTGTCACGGCTGGACTACGGCAATGCAGTATACACAGGGCTCCCTCACAAACTCCTGGGGAATCTACAGGTAGTCCTAAATGACGCGGCAAGGCTGATCTTTAAGCTACCAAGAAGAGCACACGCCGCCCCCCTACTAAAAGTGCTACACTGGCTCCCTATCAAACAGAGGGTCGGGTTCAAGGGTCTGTGCATTGCGCATAAAGCTCAGTATGGCGCTGCGCCCAAATATATTAAAGATCGTCTGAAGCCCTATGCGCCTGGACGCCACCTTCGGTCATCTGAGGCTAGCCTGCTGGCCTTCCCGCGTTTTAATACAGCTACCGTGGGGGGACGGGCTTTCTCAGTCGTGATCTCCCAGATCTGGAACAAGTTGCCGGACAATATGCGTTGGGAAACAATGATACTTCCGTTCAGGAAGAAACTCAAAACCAGCCTGTTTACTGAGGCATTCGGTTAAATCCATCGATCACGCACTGAATATCCTGCGACCAGGGGACTTCTGGCTCATGGTCCACGCTGCGAGCGCCAAGAGACCGATGGTGATTGGCGCTCTATAAATACAATCTAACAACAATAGCAATATTAAAAATGCTGGATTTAAATGAATCATGCCTTCTGACACTACTTGACTTATCTGCCGCCTTTGACGCGTTTAAACACGACAGCGAACATTACATCCCTCAATTCTACTTTGCCAAACACACATCTCTCACTCACGGATAACCATCTCAAACCCAACGCTGCCAAAACCAAATTCCTTCTTGTCTCACCGCCGAATAACATCCCCAGGACCAATCTTTGGTTGAAACATCTTGCAGCCCTCAACAGCTCTCCTCACATCATAGACTCTGGTAGATCTATGGTACTTACATTAGTCAAACATCTGTATAAGCAGGATCACATTAGCGCAGTCACCAAAGGAGCGGATTACCAACTGAGCATCCTGCGGAAACTTAAACCCTGCCTCCCACATGAAGACGTAAAACAAGCTTTCCACGCTCTTGCATTGCCCAGACTAGATTATGGTAGTGCCACATTATGTGGCCTACCTCGATGCAAGTTTGCCCCTCTAAGAGCCTCCTTCAACGCAGTTGGCAGACTCCTCTCTAGAACAAAAGGAAATACACAAATTCTCCCTGTCTCTAAAATCCCTCAACTGGCTACTGAATGAAGCAAGAATTCATCAAAAAATTGCATGCATGACTCATAAAGCCCCCAGATATCTGGCCCTAAAGCTATAAAAGTCAGGGGGCTGCAGACCCTCGCGAAGTGCACACTCCCTGCTAACGAAACACAAATGAACCCCTGAAAAGAAAATGGACTCTAGAGCTTTCTCAGTTGCTGCACCTAAGATTTGGAATTCTCTACCACTGGATGTTCGTCTAATCTCATCCACCTCCTCCTCCTCCAAAAAGAAGCAAAATCTTTTCCGATGACTCCGTTTTTAGCCCAAGATGAACCCCTGATGCTTATTGAATGTGACCCTACTGGCTGCTCTTCATGGTGCAGGACCTTCTCGTCGCCGACTTTTATTTGAGATCAAACTTATTACTCTGTTTGATTTTATTGCTTTACTTTCCTCCTAAATTGGCTTTATTTTGACAGCCTGGCGCCAACGTAGATACCCCTGCACCATGCAGGACTGAGGGGGCACCTTCCTGCACAAGAACAATCCTCAGAGGTGGTTTCCTCTTTCTATGTCTGCTGCCGAATGCAGCAGAGTCGACGAAGCAGCGGTTTCAGCTGCGTTGCCTTTCTCAAGATTTATGAGGCCACGCAGGGCGACTTTGAGTGGCTTCATAAATCTGAATCAGAGCCCTGTGTCACGCATGTACCACCTTACATGGTGCAAAAGTTATGCAGGGCTCCCATAACTAAACCCCTTAATCTCCCGGGGCCCATAAACAATGAATGTGACCTTGGCATGTAACTGGTGCTCCTCTAAAGCGCTCCAATAAATTCGGATCGAGTTCACGCCACATAAAAAACTGCAAAAAAAAACAAGGTTGAAAATAGCCCACAGAGTAATGCCTAACGAGTTGCAATTGACACGGCCACGAAACTACGCGCTCCAGAATGCAAAGCGGCGATGAAATTGAGTTATCTGCGGATCGCCACAAATTTATTGCAGACAAACCTGTAAATGCCACACTTTGAAAGCAAATAAATGTGTCACATTTGCACACTGAAAACAAGTAAATGTCACATATAACCCACTGAAAAAATATACATGTCACACGTAAGCCCACTGAAAACATGTAAATGTCACACGTAAGCCCACTGTAAACATATAAATGTCACAAGTAAGCTGAAAACATATAAATGTCACACGTAAGCCCACTGAAACATGTAAATGCCACACGTAAGCCCACTGAAAACATATAAATGTCACACATAAGCCCATTGAAAACATGTCATAGCACTGTGACACTGACACCCAGGGACAGCTGGCTATGGGTAGGTCCCGTGCAAAGAGAACTATTGATGGAGAGAATGCAGGACAATGTCATACATTCACCCCAGTACAGAGATCTGGGCCTAAATCCATCATTTTTTTGCTCACCATGCCATTCCAGTTTGCACCCAGCCATATGCAAATCAGTCTCGACCCTGTGCCTCATGGGAACAGTCCAGCCCGAACTGCCAAGCCAGGTCCTCCCTGGACCGGAAACAAGCATCCTAGGACCGGTTTCGGGGTTTCACCCCTCTTCAGCCAGGATAGCTTGATTCCAGTGGCATGGAGAGCACGGGACCCACGTCTGAGCATACCCGTCCCACTCCGGGTGACAAATGCAAAAATAACTTTGGGTAGGTCCCGCACTGGGCACTTCGCGGATCCATATTGACCCCCCTCGTTACTTGAGCGAGTCTACCGGCTTGTCCCTCTTCCGGTGCACCATTTTCCGGAGGGAATCTTTGCACCTCAGTTATGATTTGTTTCTTCACACACCAGGACAACTAAGGAATCCTGACATAAGAGGACGTGACTTTGACCTCTGTCTCACACTACTTGCCGCCCCCTTTAGAGTAGACGAGGATTATAGGTCCTGATGAATTGCCGAGATCCTGTTGGACTTTTTAATAGGCAAGAAACATATTGACCCTTTGCACAACTCACCAGAACTGACATAGGTTTAATTTTCCCTACTCAGATCACAAATTTTTCAGTCTGTTTTTACTTGTGGCCCAGGTAGTGCTCGAATAAATTCCTTTTGGAGAATCCAGGAGCCATTTTGAAATCACACCCACACAATCCCACCTCTACTCACTTCACACAGGTTCGCCCTCACACAATACCATCTAGCTTCAGGACGGCAAAACCGAGAAGACCACCGGCAAAGAGCCCCCTTGCGGGGCACGTTAGGCTTTGCAACACCGGCCCAACGAGGAGCTGCCCTATGATGAAGCATGACACCCCTCGGGTGTGTGGGGGCCCTTGCTCCTTATTGGATCTATCCCTGGACGAGCACTAACTTCCCTGCCCTCTCTAGCACCTACTGCCATTACTGACGTGGATTGACTCCTCCTTTCCTCCCTCTTGCCCCCTAGGAAGAGCACTCCTTATGACTTTAACTTATGATTGGGGCCCGTATGCCGGACCTATTAAGTCCCCCGCCCCTCCCTGTGAGTCTTACAGCATTAACACCACCCTTGTGAAAGTGTCCCTGCACTCACCAGCCATGGATGTCACAGTACTATGACAGCATTAACACAACCCTTGTGAAAGTGTCCCTGCACTCACCAGCCATGGATGTCACAGTACTATGACAGCATTAACACAACTCTTGTGAAAGTGTCCCTGCACTCACCAGCCATGGATGTCACAGTACTATGACAGCATTAACACAACTCTTGTGAAAGTGTCCCTGCACTCACCAGCCATGGATGTCACAGCACTATGACAGCATTAACACAACTCTTGTAAAAGTGTCCCTGCACTCACCGGCCATGGAAATCCATGCACTATGACAGCGTTAACACCACCCTTGTGAAAGTGTCCTGCACTCACCAGCCATGATTGTCACAGTACTATGACAGCATTAACACAACTCTTGTAAAAGTGTTCCTGCACTCACCAGCCATGGATGTCACAGTACTATGACAGCATTAACACAACTCTTGTGAAAGTGTCCCTGCACTCACCAGCCATGGATGTCACAGTACTATGACAGCATTAACACAACTCTTGTGAAAGTGTCCCTGCACTCACCAGCCATGGATGTCACAGTACTATGACAGCATTAACACAACCCTTGTGAAAGTGTCCCTGCACTCACCGGCCATGGACGTCCCTGCACTATGACAGCGTTAACACAACCCTTGTGGAGGTTTCCCTGCACTCACCAGCCATGGATGTCACAGTACTATGACAGCATTAACACAACTCTTGTGAGAATGTCCCTGCACTCACCAGCCATGGATGTCACAGTACTATGACAGTGTTAACACCACCCTTGTGGATCTGTCTCTGCATTCACCGGGCATTGACGTCACAGCAAAAGTGATTACTGTCTGATGGAAGGAGCTGCAAACAGCAGCTGAATTCACACCCTCATTTTCTCTCTGCTGCCTTGACAGCTCTCCCTTTTATCCACTCTCCCCACCTTTCATCCTGCCTAAACTTTTTTTTCTCTCCTATTAAAGGCTGAGTTCCTCCACTCCACCCTGCCACACCACCGACAAGGTCCGGGTGCTGACGTGTGGTGGACTCGTAAATGTGGGGTCATGAAAGAGACAGAGGGGCATATTTATAAAGAAATGTCACAGCACGGCACTGCAAGCAATTTAGCAGCGCTGCGCTCCGTCATTTCGAAAATGCATGGATGCGCCGTATTTACAAGAATACGGCGCACCCCTGTGTTTTCCCTTGCCCCAGCGCTAAAATGTTGCCTACTGCCAGCGAAGACACCCTTGCAGCATGGTGCAAGTGGGCCTGCGTTGCACCTTCCTGCACATAAACAATCATTCAAGGTGATTTGCTCCTTCTATGTGTGCTGCACAATGCAGCACACATAGAAAAAGAAAAAGCGAAGAGAAATAAAAGTATTTCTCCTCGTTGCGCAACTCTAACACTTGGTTTTTAATGGCGCTAGTTTTTGGCACTGTCTCAGATTTACAGATCTTTGTAAATATGGGGAAGCATCAAAAAGCTGTGTGTGTTGCGTGGGACACCCATTGCATGGCCCTTCGATGCAGAAAACTGCGAGAAGGGCCATATTTACACGGCGTGGTGAAGCCACACAAAGTAGTTTAGTGCGGCTTCGTAAATATGGAGAAGGGCAGAGTCAGGAGTGGGAGAGTCAGGAGCAGCTGAGAGAGTCAGGAGCTGCTGGGAGGGACAGGAGCTGCAGGGAGAGTCAGGAGCTGCTGGGAGGGACAGGAGCTGCAGGGAGAGTCAGGAGCTGTAAGGAGAGTCAGGAGCTACTGGGAGAGCCTGGAGCTGCAGGGTGAATCAGGAGCAGCTGAGAGAGTCAGGAGCTGCTGAGAGAGTCAGGAGCTGCTGGGAGGGACAGGAGCTGCAGGTAGAGTCAGGAGCTACTGGAAGAGCCTGGAGCTACTGGGAGAGTCAGGAGCTGCAGGGAGAGCCTGGAGCTACTGGGAGAGCCTGGAGCTGCAGAAAGACCCTGGAGCTGCAGGGAGGTCAAAGGAGCTGAAGAAAGAGGCATTAGCTGCAGGGGGAGTCAGGAGCTGGAGAGAGCCAGGAACTACACAGAGAGTCAGGAGCTGGAGGAGAGACAGGAGCTGCAGGGAGAGGCAGGAGTTGCAGGGAGAGCCAGGAGCTGCAGGAAGAGCCAAGAGCTGGGGGAGAGCTAGGAGCTGAAGGAAGAGGCATAAGCTGTAGGTCGAGCCAGGAGCTGGAGGAGAGACAGAAGCTGGAGGAACAGGCATGAGCTGCAGTGAGAGCCAGGAGGTGCTGGGAGAGCCAGGAGTTGCTGGGAGAGCCAGGTCCTGCTGGGAGAGCCAGGCCCTGCTGGGAGAGATAGGAGCTGCAGGCAGAGCCAGGAGCTGCAGGGAGAGACAGGAGCTGCTGGGAGAGACAGGAGCTGCAGGGAGAGACAGGAGCTGCAGGGAGAGACAGGAGCTGGGGAGAGCTAGGAGCTGAAGAAAGAGGCATAAGCTGTAGGGACAGCCCGGAGCTGGAGGAGAGACAGAAGCTGGAGGAACAGGCATGAGCTGCAGCGAGAGACGGGAGCTGGGGGAGAGACAGGAGCTGCAGGGAGAGCCAGAAGGTGCAGTGAGAGCCAGGAGCTGCTGGAAGAGCCAGGAGCTGCTGGAAGATTCAGGATCCACTGGAAGATTCAGGAGCTGCTGGGAGAGACAGGAGCTGCAGGGAGAGACAGGAGCTGCAGGGAGAGACAGGAGCTGCAGGGCGAGACAGGAGCTGGGGGAGCGACAGGAGCTGCAGGGAGATGATCCTCCAACTTTCTACGAGTGAGTGTCTCTCTATGTGCCGGGGAGTGCATGTGTATGTCAGTGCAACTGTCTTTGTGTGCATGAGTGCATGTTTAAATGCATGTTGTGTGTGTGCAAGTAAACCTGTGAGGGAGGGGGGAAATGCACCCATGGGTCGGCAAGCATGGGCGCCAGAGTGGCCGACAGTAAATCCCATACTCCGACAGGCAGCGAGGTCCCATCTGCTCCTCACAGAGTTGACGCAGGCTACTTAAATAATGCTTTTTCGAAAACCAGCAAAGTGAGAAAAGCAAAGGTGCTGCTGTGAGAGAGTCAGTGTGTTTCGCAGACTGCGGAGTCTTACTTGGCGGGATTGGTTCCTTGGGAGAGAGATCCGCTCTCTCCACTGACTCTCTCCACTGACTCGCATTCTCCATGCACACCTCCACATCTCTACCTGGATATCTTTCTAAATTCATTCACTTTCATTTTTCTCCTACAAGTCTCTCCTTTCTCTCTTCTCTGTTTATCACTTTTTGTCTTCATCTCAGTGTCTCCCTTTTCTATTTTTTCCCTCTGTGCTATCAATTCTATATTGTTTCTCTTCATTCTGTCTTGCCTCGCCTCTCTTTCTGCTTTTCTGCACACCAGTCATGCCTCAGCTCATGAACACGCCCCTCAGAGCCAAAGTCCTACCTGGAATTTTTGAGAGATCCAATTAATTTTTTTTTAAACTGCTATTTGGCTCTGTGTTCACTCAACGTAAATTAATTTCAAACTCCGTGTAAGCTGCCTCTCCATGGTTCAAGTCGCACTCTGAATAGTCACTATTGGATCACTGACATGACACCGATGCATACAATATCGAAAAACAAAAATATCGGCAATTAATATATTGATAACTAAAATATCGACTTCCCATTATTAACTAGTAAAACCACAAATATCAAGAACACAAACATTGTTATAAATATAAATTTTTAACTATATTGAAAACATAAATATCTGATACAAAAATATAGTTGCCTTTAAATAAAAATATAATGAATCAATAATATCAATTCACACAATATTGGCTACAATATTATCAGCAAAATGATTAAACAATTGTTAATGAATATATATAAATATATTTTCTACATAAACAATTACTTCAAATAAACCCAAAACAATTTATACACAACTAAATCAAAAAACGATATAACTATAATTAGAACATTGGAATGCTGGGAGCTCCATTGTAGAGAATGGAGGGCTCCCTGCTTCTACGGGCCGGTTTTACAAAAGCCTCTCGAAGCTCGAGGGGATTTAAATCTCCGCGAGCTTCGAGAAGCCTTTGTTTAATTTGTTAGAACATTCTGCCCTCTAGTGGCAGAATGTTCTAATAGCCTTATAGCCCTTCGTAGCAGGGCTATACCGCTATTAAAGTCCAGCTGCTTTTGTTGAAGTCCCTCGCCTTCGGCTCGGGCCTTTAACGCTGCAGCGGGCCTTTAATAGCCGGTATAGCCCGCTACGGCGGGCTATAAAGCTATATTATAACAATACACACCCAAAAAATATTAGTATTAACTGCAAACATTTAAACTGAAACCTAAATTAGTGATTACCATAGAAGGACTGAACTGTTAAAAAAATGTAAACTAAAACTAAACCAAGCAATAAAAAAAAGTATAAGCAACTTTAACCAATAAAATGTAAACATACAATTAAATCAACAATATAAAAACCATACTAATTTAAACAACTAAATACTTCAAAAGCGACAAAAGATGAAAGATGAGGAAGCTCTGATGGATTTTATCACCAGACCCTTAAAGAAGAAATATATACATCTCAACAACTACCTAACCAGGTAAAATCACTTGGCCCCATTAGCCTCCCCACTTTTAAATCCTTACCTCTTGACCCCATAATTATGTGCTGCCTGTTAATAAAAATTGTAAGACACTGAAACCTATAGGCCCAAAGCTATTGCCCCCTTCGCTTTTTTCTACCTGTCTTTTCCCCCCTTCTCACACCCCCAACCCCAAGTGGCCCATCACCCATCTTGAGCCATATACGTCACGGGCTCCCACACAACCAAGGCCCACCCCTTCTCCCATCCCTCCACCCTTCTCCCTAGATGAGTGCCTTGGTATGGCACTCTCTGAGTCCTTCTCCGTGGGGACCAACAAGATACCCATAGCTGTATAAGGAATTGTACCCAGCACTAGCTACTAAACATGTATCTCTTTGGAGCCAGCTAAAAGAAAACACAAAATAATACTGAGCCCATTATCTCATATCCCATCATTCCAAATGTCTTGTCTTCAGAAGTTGCTACTTCTGCATCCCGCCTCCTTTCTGATGGAATATAGGAACTTCTTTGCCTGGTTGACTGACTGTAATATATGTGTTTGGCCCTTGGAAAAGACTTTAAGCTTGGGTTGTTGGATAATACCAGCTGGAGCACCCGATGCTTAAACTAATCGATCAGTCCAACAAATACGAGAATATTTGAAAGGGGAAGCTGTCCGTGGAAGTAAAGGACTTAGGGCCATATGTATCAAGCAAAATTGCGATCGCAAACGCCGAAATTTGCAATTTTGCTAAGTGGTATGTATGAAGGCAAATATGCGTGCAAAATAAGGAATCGCAAAATTTGCGATTCCTTATTTTGCAATTGCATTTAAGGAATCGCAAATTTTGCGATTCCTTAAATGCAATGTAAGAAGCACCAAAAAAGTGCAATTTGGCCATAAGGAATCGCAAATTACCACCAACTTCAAGTTGGTGGTAATTTGCGATTTCTTTGAAAAATGCAATTTTTCAAAGTGCAATGTGAAGCACATACATGCCCTTAGGGCATGTATGTGCACCACATGTGCACCCATGCTTATTTCAAGGGTGCAACAGGGTGTCCTTTTGACACCCTTGCACCCTTGAAATTGCATTCTCAATTTGCGATTTTCTAATTGCTAATCGCAAATTGAGAATATCCTCCCATTCATTCCTATGGGCCTCTAGGCCCATAGGAATGAATGGGGAGGTATTCCTTAATTGCGTATCGCAATTTGAGATTCGCAATTAAGGAATATGTAGGATTCGCAAATTTTATTGCAAATCCTACACACATAGCATTTTGCGATTCTCAAATAGCGATTCGCAAAACAAAGCTATTTGAGAATGGCAAAAGAGGATTTTGATACATATGGCCCTTATTCTTAATTGCCTGTGACAAAATCTGCTCTTTAATCCAAACATCAGCATTCACCAATACCATTCGGGGATATTTTGCATTGGTAGACCAAACTGCCAGACCCCAATGGGCCTGAGTGATGGTTAAATCCCCCCCTCTGGTGTGCTGTCTGGAAGCACATGCTTGAAGATCAGTTACGAGATAAGCTTTGTAACCAGTTGACCTGCCTCACGATCATCCGGTGTGCCTACAAACCTTAAATTAGTTTATCTGGATCAGTTGTCTACCTCGTCTAGGTTTAATTAGCGGTCTTCCAGCTCTGCTTGTAGTCTGAGATAGGCCCCTTCTTGTTTGTTGCTGGAGTCCTCAAGTGTAGATACCCTCTGCTTCACCTGGGTCATGGGTGAAGAGGGTTGTAGGATGCTGTCGTTGATCGGACTCAGCTGCTCATTAGTTGTTCGATGGGCATCTACTTGGGACAGCTTTATTTTGCGGAGTTCACTTAATTTCTGGTTCAGTGTTGTCTCGATGGAAGGTGGCAGCGTCAACAGAAGTTGGCTGGAGCCCATGTACATAGCAGATCCAGCATCCATTGCGGCAGCTGCCGACCTATTACTTCGTTGGCCTGCTTAAGTTTGTGAGAACTCGTCCATCACGCTCTCTTTTTGCCCCCACTTAATGCCCCCAAATGTAAACAGAGGGTACGCCAAATTATCTTTGTCTGCAGGTGGTTCTTCTTGCGCGACTTTTGACTGGCCCACCAAAAACATCTGCTGTGGAAATGCCAGAGGAAGCGGTGTCCCCAGGACTTAAAGAAGAGTCCATTCTGTCCCCTATCTTCTGCGGTGGGTCATGCCACAACCCATCTGGAGAAGAGACCAGTTAAGTTGTTGCCTCTGCCCGAGATTTGCTGTTTTGCTCTTTGAGCAGCTGGTTGTGCCCTTTGTCCCCTTTAGGATTTTTGTTGAGCATGCGGGGTCTCATTAAAGAGTCTCTCGAGATGCGTTTCATTGGAGAGCTGTTGAATTCCCAAAAGGCTGCTGCTTGGAAACTCCAGGGATCAGTGGGGGTGTCTGAGTTTTTACGGGGAAGCCACAAGTTGCATCTGTGCTACACAGACTGATCCGCAACCCCCAGCTATTCCTCTACCCGAGGTGAGACATATAGTCCCTCATCAGGCTGCTTTAACCCCCCCCCCCTTTATTCATCCAAACGGGTCTTTACCTTTATCTGTCTTACTTATATATGCGCACACCTTATAGAGCACCTAGCGGGGGCTGGAGGCATTCCTCCCAAAATGCACCATAAGCAAAAAGGGAAGGGGCAATTGCACTCCTAACCTACACTACCTTGCCCTGATTGGTTTATACTATGAGCAAACCTAGGTTTATGGCCCCCCCTTTTGCACCATAACTCCTCGTAGTGTGTTCTGCCAGCGGCCGCAGCATGAACAAATCAAAGTACCAGCCCAAAGTAGAGCACTGGCCTCAGCGTTGTCAATACAGGCATTTCACGAATGGGCCGCATGGAGTATTTGTCGATGCAGATTCACAATCAATTCCGCTCTCTTTCACTGCCGTATGTCAAGCCTGGCGACATCAGCAGGAGCCAGCAGCAAGCAAATGGGCCTCTACTTATATCGCGGGTGGGTCAACGAAGCAACTAGATTTTGGCTGGAGAGTTAAGACTCGGCTTGAAAAGAAAGTGCGGCCACAGGGGGTCTCTAGTCTTTTCTTCCCCCAGGCAGGCATTTCTGGCATGCACTGGTCCCCCGTACGGACGTATCTCAGATATAGAACGTGGAGATGGTGAAACGTTCTACTTCTATCAAATGACACCCCCACCGCTGCTCTTGCTGGTTCACATTCGGTGGGCTCCCAACAATGGGTCTTGAGCAGCTATTCATCGGCCATCTTGCTGCTGCCTCCCTGGAAGCGGACTCAACCACGGAGCATGACGGGAGCTCCAAGATGTTAGACACTGAAGAGGTGTCATTTACTCTTCCCTGTCCAGTCTGATCATACTGTGGGAACTTTTTGGACACTAAAGGGGTGACCCTTAATGTTCCCACTCCAATCCAACCATGTTGGGGGGAGGTGTTGAACACTGAAGGGGTGACACTTAATGTTCCCACTCCAGCCTAAACTAATTTGGGGAAAGTGTTGGACATTAAAGGGGTGACATTTACTATTCCCACTCCAATCTAACCATATTGGGGGAATGCGTTGAACACTATAGGGGCGGAATTTACTATTCCCACTGCAATCAAGGCTTTTTTTAAAAGGTGTTGGAGTCTAAGGATGTGAAATTGACAATATCCACTTCAATTTGAAACATTTTGCACAAGGTAATACAAATTAAACAATTTAAATACAGAACCAACACTCCATACTCATAAACATTATTTTTTACTACAAAAGTACATGCACTATCATCTAAAAACACACTAACCTAAACTACAAACCTATATATATATACATTTTAATATTGATATAGAAAAACATATTTGTAATTACTATTAATAATTAATATATCAACATAAACTTTTGTTCAAAATATACATTTCTTGAATATCTCCACGCCCTGATCCCTAAAAACTCAGTATCCTGCTACTAAAAAAAAGTATTAAACAATTATTTATATACAAGACTACATCTAAATGTACAAATTCCAACAATTTCATAACTAAAAATGTATCTTTCTAAAAACACAACAAAAACATAGTAAACAGATGCAATCAAACACACAGCAATGAATTATATACTAATAAACATTCACAAATGATATTACATACAACAATATTTTCGACATCAATATTTTTTACAGCAATATTAAAAACAACATTCAAAACAATATTCTTACCTAGGATATTCCTGTTAATGACATTTTTGATGTCCCGATATGTTTGACACTATATTTTTTGAATCACGTTAATTTTTTCCAACATTCCGTCCAAACACCTTCAGTACAATCAATCTTTACTTCGGAGTTTCTTTCCCTGCACCTCAGGGAGACTGATATTTGAGGGCATATTTACAAGGGCATTGTGCCACCAGAGCAGCACTTTTTCCAACGCTCCGGTGGCGCAATTCCCTGCTCCATATTTACAAGGCGGCACAAAGTCACTTTGGCCTTGTAAGTATGGCCGGCCCTCCTTACTGCAGTTTTCTGCGGCAAAGGGGCGTGCAACGGGTGTTGCTGTGGGCGTTCCCACGCAACTCCCATTGCTTTTCGACGCTGCCCCAGATTTACAAGGATCTGTAAATCTGAGGCAGCGCTGAAAACTAACGCCTTTCAAAAGGAGCCATTAGAGTGGCGGAACAAGGAGAAATATTTTTATTTCTCCTCCTTTTTTGCTCTTTCTATGTGTTCAGCATTGAGCATCACACATACAATGTGCAAAATGCCAATGTTGACTATTTATGTGCAGGAAGATGCCCCTTCCTGCACAAAAACAATCGTCCCTGCAATTCAGGCAACCTTGCACAAGTGTGTAAGGGTGCCTGCCCTGGCCCTAGGCAGCTTTTTTTTACATTGGCGCAAGGGAAATCACAGGGGTGCGCCGTATTCTTGTAAATACAGTGCATCCCTGCATTTTTTAAATGACGCATGTGCAGCGCTGCTAAATTACTTGCAGCGCCGCACCGCGCTGCGCCATTTCATTGTAAATATGACCCCCAATCAATCACGGAATTATTAGAGCGCACTACTTACCCGCGAGGGTCTCAAGGCGCTGGGGAAAAAAAAGGGAAGGGGGGGTGCCTCTACTGGTCGAACAGCCAGGTCTTAAGTAGCCTCCTGAAGGTCAGCAGGTCTTGGATCTGTCGTAGGCTGAGTGGAAGGGTGTTGCAGGTCTTGTCGGCGAGGTGGGAGAAGGATCTGCCGCCTGCGGTGGTTCTTCGGATGCGGGAGACAGTGGCGAGGGAGAAGTCGGCGGAGCGGAGCTGGTGGTTGGGGACGTAGAAGAAGAGCCGTCTGTTGAGGTAAGCGCCCATTTGCTGCCCCTGCAACACACCTCCAGCTGCTCCTCCCTCCCCACCTCTCCATATATGGCAAACGCTGCACGGTGAGGAGAGCGACCCTTGACCTTCCTGGTAGGTCACTCCCCCCCCGCTGCAGATCCGCCTGCACCCCCGCTGAGGACTACTGACCGCCGCCGAAGTTGAGGCCCTCCACCACCTGCAGGCTTCCACCTGCATCTCATCCCTGGTGGACAGTGGTGGCCTTAGGTTCGTATCCGCTCTGCTGTGCAATATCTCTGTCTGCCCGCTCCTCTTCTGTGTCCCCCTGCCCCCCGCTCACCGTTTTACTCAGTGCCCCCTTTCTCTGATTCTGTGCCCCATTTTTCTGACTGTTGTTGCCCCCTTTTTTTGATTCTGTGCCCCGTTTTTCTGACTGCTGTTGCCCCCTTTTTGGATTCAGTGACCCGTTTTTCTGACTTCTGTGCCCTCTTGATCCTTGCCCCTTGCCTGCCTCCTTCCCGCGGTCGCTTCGCTCCGCTTCCCTGCCCCCGTCCCCGCTTCCCCTGCGGCCCGCCCCCTCCGCGCCCATTCGCTGCCCCTGCAACACACCTCCCGCTTCCCAGCTGCTCCTCCCTCCCCACCTCCCCATATATGGCAGCCGCTGCGGGGCCGCACCGCTGGTGCGCCAAAAGCGTGCCTAAGGCAAACCCATCTGCGCCCGTCCGCGCCTGGACCGTGCCCAGCGCCAGAACCCCTACCCCCCGCACCAGCCACGAAGACCACCTCCTCTACGACGCCAACACCCTCGGCGCTCTCAACCCAGGAACGACCCACACCTGCTGCAAGGCCACCCCGAAGCGCACCCATGGTCCCTTCACCTGCCTGAACTGCAGCTTCTCCTGCCTCGAAGGTGCCGAGACACCCGCCTCGACGGAACCCAACCAGCTTTGATGCACCCGCTCCGCACGCAAACACGGCGTTGAGCTCTGGGACCTACTCGACACCGCATCCCAGACGTCGCCTTCCTGACCGAGACCTGGATGAACGAAGCCTCCTCGTCAGACATCACCATAGCCATCCCCGACAGGTACCTGATCACCCGCAGAGACCGCACCAACGGGGCCAGGGGAGGAATCGCCATCGTCCATAAAAACACCATCAGGGTCTCAACAAACACCAACGACACCCTCAGCACCGCCGAACACATGCACTTCCAGATCCACACGGACCCCAACACCACCCTAAAAGGCACCCTCGTCTACAGACCGCCAGGACCCTGGCCTCAATTCTGCGACTCCATCGCCGACCTCATTAGCACGCACGCGCTGACCTCCACCGACTACATCCTCCTCGGAGACCTGAACTATCATCTGGAGAACAACAACGACAACAACTCCTCCACCCTGATCGACAACCTCACCAACCTCGGACTAAAACAGATCGGCACGACGCCGACCCACATAGCCGGTCACACACTTGATGCCATCTTCTCCTCAAGCCCCCACGTCACCTTCAGCCACGCCTCCGAACTCACCTGGACAGACCACCACTGCATCCACTTCTCCTTCCGAAAACCCCTCACACACCACCGCACCCTACAGTTCCCCCACCGCTGCTGGGGCAAAGTCACTGAAGAACAACTACAGACAAGGCTCTCACTCATCCCTCCGATGAACCCCCAACAACCCCGACGATGGTGCACTCACCCTCGAACGCTGGATGAACGACTGCGCCAACACCGTAGCCCCGCTGAAAAAACCCACCAACGGAGACACCAGCAAAAGAGCTAGCTGGTTCACCCCGGAACTCCTCGACTCAAAGCGCACCTGCCGGAAATTGGAGAACATATGGCACAGCGACAAGACGCCAGACAGCCGCGCTGCCCATAAAGACGCCATCCGCAACCACCATCACCTCATCAGGACCGCCAAAAGGACCTCCTTCACAGACCGCCTTGACAACAACACACACAACAGCAAGGAGCTCTTCAACGCCGTGAAGGAACTCTCCAACCCCAGCTCCAGCACCAATGACATCCCGCCATCGCAAGCCCTGTGCGACTCCCTCACCACCTTCTTTCACCGAAAAATCACCGACATCCATGACAGTTTCAAACCCCGGACAACCCCTGCGGGCCTCGTCGCACCGGACCCACAGCACCCCACCGTCCACGACTCCCTGACCACCTGGGCCAACGTGAGCATCGAGGACACAATCAAGACCATGGGCACAATCCACTCCGGATCCCCGTCCGACCCTCTCCCACACCACATCTTCAACGATGAGGGCAATTCCATCGCTCCCCACCTGCGCAACATCATCAACCTCTCCTTCGAGACCGCTACCTTCCCTGAGAACTGGAAGCACGCAGAGATCAACGCCCTACTGAAGAAACCCAAGGCGGATCCGAGCGACCTCAAGAACTTCCGGCCCATCTCCCTGCTCCCGTTCCCAGCAAAGGTCATCGAGAAGAAAGTCAACATCCAGCTCACCCGTCACCTCAAAGACAACAACATCCTGGACCCCTCCCAATCAGGATTCCGCAGCAACCACAGCACCGAGACCGCCCTCATCGCCGCCACAGACAACATCAGGATCCTTCTAGACAACGGCGAGACGGCGACCCTCATCCTCCTGGATCTTTCCGCCGCCATCGACACCATCTGCCACCACACACTACGCACGCGCCTCCAAGACGCAGGGATCCGGGAGAAGGCCTTGGACTTGACCACCTCCTTCCTCTCCGGCAGAACTCAGAGAGTCTGCCTCCCCCCATTCCGGTCTGAGGCCTCCGAGATCATCTGCGGCATCCCAAAGGGATCCTCCCTCAGCCCAACGCTGTTCAACGTCTACATGGCACCACTAGCACACATCGCCAGACAGCACGACCTCAACATAATCTCCTACATCTCGACGACACGCAGCTGATCCTCTCCCTCACCAAGGACCCTCTCACCGCCAAATCCAACCTCCACCATGGAATGAAGGCCGTCGCCGACTGGATGAAGGAGAGCCGACTTAAGCTGAACTCAGAAAAGACGGAGATCCTCATCCTCGGGTCCAACCCCTCAGTATGGGACGACTCATGGTGGCCCGCATCACTGGGGACCCCCCCGGCCCCTACCGACCACGCAGTCTCGGTGCTGTGGCTGCTGCGGGACCCTGACTGGGATGGGTCCAGGATGCTGTTTTCTTCGAGGTATCGGGTTAGCTGTCTGTTGACGATCTTCTCGATGACCTTGGCAGGGAAAGGAAGGAGGGAGATGGGCCGGAAGTTCTTGAGGTCTCTTGGGTCCGCCTTGGGTTTTTTGAGCAGGGCGTTGATCTCAGCGTGTTTCCAGCTCTCTGTGAAGGTCGCGGTCTTGAAAGAGAGGTTGATGACGTTGCGCAGGTGGGGTGCGATGGAACTGCTGGCTTTGTTGAAGATGTGGTGCGGAAAAGGGTCTGACGGGGAGCCGGAGTGGATTGTGCTCATGGTCTTGATGGTGTCCTCGATGTTCACGTTGGCCCAAGCTGGCAAGGGGTCTTGGTCGATGATGTGTGGCGAGTCTGGTGTGTCGGTGTCTGTTGGGGCTGTCTGGGTGTTGAAGCTGTCGTGGATGTCGGTGATCTTGCGGTGGAAGAAGGTGGCGAGGAGTCGCGCAGGGCTTGCAACTGCGGGATGTCGTTGGTGTTGGAGAGTTCCTTCACGATGTTGAAGAGCTCCTTGCTGTTGTGTGCATTGTTGTCGAGGCGGTCTTTGAAGGAGATCCTCTTGGCGGCCCTGATGAGGCGATGGTGTTTGCGGATGGTGTCTTTGTGGGCTGCGTGGCTGTCCGGTGTCTTTTCACTGTGCCATGTCATCTCTATTTTCCAGCAGGTACGCTTGGATGCTAGGAGTGCCGGGGTGAACCAGCTGGCTTTCTTGTTGATGTCTCTGTAGGTGGGTTTTTTCAGCGGGGTGAGGGTGTTGGTGCAGTCGTCAATTCATCGTCTGAGGTCGCTGAACTGGGGTCGGGGTCCGGGGCGTCTGTAAATGAGGGTGCCTCTTAGGGTGGTGTTGGGGTCCGTATGGATCTGGAAGTGCATGTGTTCGGCGGTGCTGAGAGTGTTGTCGGTGCAGGTCAAGGCCCTGATGGTGTTCTTGTGGACGATGGCGATTCCTCCTCCTACTCCGTTGGTGCGGTCTCTGCGGGTGATCTTATTTCCGTCTGGGATGGCTATGGCAATGTCGGGTGCCGAGGAGTCGTTCATCCAGGTCTCTGTCAGGAAGGCGACATCCGGGGATGATGTATCGAGTAGGTCCCAGAGCTCTACAGCATGTTTGCGTGCGGAGCGGGTGTTCAGTAGGATGCAACGGAGGTGGTCGGGGTCCTTCTTGGCGGGCACTTCAGCGGCTCTGAGGCTGGTGTAGCTGCAGTTCCGGCAGGTAAAGGGGACAAGAGTGCATTTCGGGGCGGCCTTGAAGCAGGTGTGGGTCCGTCCTGGGTTGAGAGCGTGGAGTGTGCTGGCATTGTAGTGGCGGCAAACATCCTGGTGGGTGCGGGGGCGCGAGGACCAGGGGTTCTGGCGCTGGGCGCGGTCGAGGCGCGGAGGGGCGCGGACGGGCGCGGACGGGCGCAGACGGGCTTGCCCTAGGCCTGCCCGCTGCGTGCGTCCACTGCGTGGCCGCGCAGCGGCCGCCATATATGGGGAGATGGGATGGAGGAGCAGCTGGGAGGTGGGAGGCAGGGGCAGCAAATGGTCAGTCAGGGGGCGGGGCCACAGGGAATGCAGCAGCGGGAAACAGGAGCGGCGAGGGACACAGAACAAGGCACAGAATCAGGGGCACACAAGGGAAGAACAGAAGGCAAATCAATCGGGCGCAGGGACAGGGGGCACACAAGGGGAAACAGAAGGCAAAGTGGGCACGGAATCAGGCAAACGAGGGGAACAGAAGGCAGAGGTCAAAAGGGCAACAACAGGAACAAGCATTGGCATAGCCAATAGGTTTTGTCTTTGGGACCTTATAAGTGTTTAGCCATGCAACACTTGCATAACTAAGCACTTATAAGGTCCCAAAAGCGAGACATATTGGCTATGCCAATGCTTGTTTTAACTGCTGCAATCTATTAAAGCCTCACTAGAACATCAAAGCGGCGAAAGTGAAAGTAATAGCGGTAAAGCACTGTAGGTCTAGGCTGGCCTGGTAGCACTTTTTGGAGCCCTCACAAAATGTCTCGCCAGACCAGCGCACGCACTGGGTCAGGCGAGACCTAAAAACGGGTACAGCAACGAGGAGACAGTGGGGGACAGAGGCAAGAGCACTAACCAGCAGCAGCGGGTCAGGACAGGCGGAGCTGTGTGGTGGGGGAGCAACCTACCTGGCAAGGTCAAGGGTCGCTTTCCTCACCGCGCAGCGGACGCCATATATGGGGAGGTGGGAAGGAGGAGAAGCTGGGAGGCGGGAGGCGGGAGGCAGGGGCAGTGAATGGTCAGTCAGGGGGGCGGGGCAGCAGGGGACGCAGCAGCGGGAAACAGGAGCGGTGAGGGACACAGAACCGGGCACAGAATCAGGGGCACACAAGGGGAAACAGAAGGCAAAGTGGGCACGGAATCAGGCACGCGAGGGGAAGAGAAGGCAGAGGGTAAAAGAGTAACAATAGGGAAAACGGGCACAGCAACGAGGAGGCAGTGGGGGACAGAGGCAAGAGCACTAACCAGCAGCAGCGGGTCAGGACAGGCGGAGCTGTGTGGTGGGGGAGCGACCTACCTGGCAAGTTTATTATTCACATTAATTTAGATCACAGACAATCATTCCTTACAGACATGTTTTTGTTGTTGTTATAGATACACCTCTGCATTTCCGGGCTTGCTTACCATCCCTTCTTCAGAAGCTGAATGGTAAGCGGCATAATATACTGAGGAAATTAAAAGTGGCGCATAGAATACCTGAATGAGCCGGTACTGCATCCCAGCGCGTGGGTTTGTACCCACTGTGCCACTCAAGCCAAGGACTGGCCATGTACCAATCAGCCGCGATCCTGCTCCCAGACGAGCCGCCCAGCCAAAACTGCCAGGCCAGGTTTCCCCTGAACAAAAACACAAAACACACACCAGACTGGACCCGACTGATCTGGAAATCATTGGCAGGGCGCAGCTTGAGACCTGTGTCTCAGTGAATATGGGACCCCCATCTGGTCTTGGCCATTACACTTAGGGTGTTTCACCGAGGAAAAAAAATAAATGCTTGAATTAATCTCCCCTGTTAATTACTTGGGGCCGTAATCCAGTCCATAATTTTTTACCCAGCATGCCACCACGGACAGAAACCAGCCGTATGCAAACTAGTCTCCGTCCTGCTCCAATAGAAACAGCCCACCCCAAAGTGCCAGGACATGTTCCCTCTGCAGGGGGCACAAGGAAGCAGTTTTAGGTTAGGTAGCCTTCATCAATACGGTGTGGCTTGATTCCGTGGGCACAATGCTCATGGGACTCGCGTCCAGACCTACCCGTGGCACTTAGGGTGTTGCACTGTGGAAACAAAGAGTCATGGGTGGATTGCTTGAATTATTCTCAGCCTTTGGTAATTAGTTTGGTGCGCATTCCAATCCTTTGTTTTTTGTCGACCATGTCGTTCCAGACAGCACATCGAAGCACATGTAGAGTTACATCCGTGTTTATGGAAATAATTCAACATTCCCTGCCAAATGCCTGTCACCAGTACATCATCAAGGATCTTTCTGTCACTCATCACATCTCTCAGCGGCCAACACAACGTCACCAGCGAAGGGCTTCCCTCCTCCTCCGTTTGCATAAATGTTTTCCCATGAGCTCTCCATTCTGTATTAATCTTTTTGTTCTTGTGATGGCTCCATATGTTAATTTACTTTTGAAACAGTAAAGTAACAAGACAGATCACACTCTTCATTACAGCCACTGGGGCTGTGTAGTCTAAGTGCATGCTCCTGTTGATGTCACTGGCTGGGGCGTGTTTATGGACAGGGAGGTGCTTCGCTGGAGCCCCTCCTTTCTTTAGTTCTAGAATATTCATAGGGGGCAGATTTACAAGAAGTGACGCATTGCTTCCGCAATGCAGCGATCCGTCAAAAGAAATGCGTCGCCACTGTGGCAATGTAAATCGCCATGGATGCGCCAAATCTACATCTTGGCGGACCATGGCGAAAAGCGTTAGCCTGCATCAGAATATTTGACATCGGTGCTGCAAAACTGCCGCAAGTCAGCCTGAAGCACCTGCTGAAAAAGTCACATAAGACTGTTTTGCGTGACACAATGCCAGCCCTAGCGCCCTGCAACACACACCACTACATGAAGCGGCAAAAAATCACCCAAAAGGCCACACAAATCCAAAAGGAAAAACATTTGGAGACCACAGAGGAGTCTGCAATGGGCCAGGAAGGACACTGCAGTAGTCAGGAGCCTCAGGCAACCACCCGCAGCAAAAGCCCAGATGCACAGACTGAGACCAGGGCAAAGAGGAAACGCAAATCGAACTTCAGTTAGGAGGAGAATTAAATACTGGTCACTGAGGTGACCAATTACCAGCACCAGCTCTTCGCAAGTTCAAAGTTGCCAATTGCCAAAAAGGAGGCGATATGGCAGAGCATTCTCCAGAAGATAAACAGTGTCAGACACGCTAAGAGGACTGACGTCGACTGTGATCTCTTACCGCTGCCGCTAAGCCTCTTACTTCTTGCCCGCATACTTGCACACTAAAATTTTAATCACTGGAACCTTTGTTCCTCATTTTTAATCGCTGGCCAGAGTGTTTTGTTGTGTGTGTTGTGGGGACTGACGTTGAGGAGCCTGCTTTCATCTGCGTGGGTTGCCATGACGCCCCCTAACACTCGCTCCTAATTTGCGAGTGAAGTAGGAGGGTCTCTTCCGCTTTTGGCCACGCCCCCTTAACTCGACCGGACGCTACTTAAACAATCTGATGCAAGCGCGCAGCGCGCGCGCTCAGCGGGTGCGCCGGTGGCGCGCCAGATGCAAGCCCCTCTGCGCCCGTCCGCACCCTATAGCGGCCAGCGGCCAGTAATAATGTCCCCGAGAAGTGAGACAGCAGTTTACGTTGTAAATACTCCGCTAGCGACCTGTACCAGCTACGGGGTAAGGAATGCGCTTGTATACCTCTTGACTTGTCTATTAGATCTTTGGCTAAATGTACAGGCTGTGATTTCACATTTAGCTGTATCAGAGGCAAGACTCAATCTGAATCCTGCACTACAAAAAGCTTATCGGGGTCAGTAAGCTCCACTTTTAAATTTTGGAGTATTAACTGCAGGTCCCTCCCTAAGAATAAGGAACATATATTTGACCTTTTAAGCACTGCTCACCCGGATGCGCTATTTCTTACAGAAACTTGGCTCCACTCTAGTTCCTGTGCGGATGTGGCCAGTGCCCTTCCGCCTGGCTATGTAATATTGAGAAGAGACCGAAGCTCTGGGAAGGGTGGTGGGATGGCAATTATATTTAAAGACATCTATACATGCCGGTTAGAGGCTTTGCCATTCCCCGACTGCGAAGCCGGGCTATTTAAATTAGCACTCTCACCCCACCTGACCCTATCGGGTATTCTTCTTTTTCGTCCCCACCCATGGGCTCTCCTCATTCTCAGAGCGGATAGCTCCCTATGTTTTAAAGGCTGCAAATTTCATTATCATAGGAGATCTCAATCTTCATTTAGAAGATATTCATAACAACTTGAGCAAAACATTCCTTGCTGACTGTGAGGCAATCAACTTAGTTTTACGTAATCGAGGACCTACCCTCAGGCTGGACATTTACTTGACCCTGTTCTATCCAATGTTTCGCTTGACTGTAGCATCCCGCCCCTCCCCCTTATTTGGTCGGACCACTTTGCCGTTCAATTCAGCTTTATTTCAGAAAGTGCTGTTACATCGGCCTTGCCTCTTAATGCTGTTAGGTTCAGAGCATGGTCTAAACTGAATCTGGATAAGTTCAATGCTGAGTTGATATCTACATGCCCTGATACCTCTCTTCCTGTGTCCTCTTTGAAATTGGAGGTGTCACAGTGGCTGTCATCCACGATCAAGCACCATCTTCCTTTATGCACTAGGCGTCCCCTTGTGCATCTGCCCCCAGCCCCTTGGTTCACGCAGGACCTTAAATGATGAAGGTTAAGTGTAAACACCTGGAAAGGTGTTGGAGGAAAACCTATTCAGTAGAGAGCAAATTAGCTTACAGGTTAGCTTTAAAACACTATCACCTAGCCTGTAGGAAAACGAAAGGGATTTTTATCTCTGATTCCATTTCTAAGGACAGCAATCGCCCTAAGGCCCTTTTCTCTATGATAAAGAAGCTGGCAGGGGCTGACACCTCCCCTGCCCCTCCGACACTTGAGGAATCACAATGCAATGATATCGCTGACTTCTTTACCACCAAAGTTGAAACTATCCACAATTTACTGGCAGCTAGTTTGCCGCCGCCCAGTAGTGAGTCTTTTCCCACTATTCATGGTGAGATCCCTTCTCCCAAGGTAGTGATCTCCGACTGGCCTCTACTGGATCGAGAGTCTTTTTGCCTTTGCCTTTCTAAGGTGAAATCTGGCTCCCCTCTAGATCCTATGCCTACTACTATTCTTGGCCAGCTCGCACCTGCTCCCCTCTTTGTGGTCCAAGAATTGCTTAACGCCTCTCTTCGGGAGTCCATAGTGCCCGTAGAATGGAAGAGGGCTATGGTGATCCCTCTCTTGAAAAAACCTGGGGCGGATCCTAAAATTTTTGCAAACTTTCGGCCTATTTCCTTGCTACCCATGTTCTCAAAAATCTTGGAGAAACATGTCAATACTCATCTGACTGCCCATGTGGAGGCAACAGGCTATCTCCATTCTTCTCAGTCTGGTTTCCGCACTCACTTCTCTACGGAAACTGCCCTATTGGGGGTTACAGAGACTCTGCGTGCTCGTTTGGATCAAGGCGAAACCATGGCGCTGATCCTGCTTGATTTGAGCGCCGCTTTCGATACGATGTCCCATCCCATTCTTCTCACCGCACTAAAAAGTGCAGGGGTGGCTGGGTCTGCTCTGACCTGGCTAGCCTCATTCTTGTGTCAGCGCTCTTTTCAGGTCTGCTCATCAAGTTGCTCCTCCTCTATTCGCGTATCCGCTTATGGGGTTCCCCAGGGGTCCACGTTAAGCCCTATGCTTTTTAACATCTACGTGCGACCCCTGGCCTCGATTGTGGAGGATGCGGGACTATCTCTCTATTCCTATGCGGACGACACGCAGATAATTTTTTCTCTATCCTCAAACAAGGAGTGTTCCTTGTCAACGTTACAGGTGGGACTTGGCCGCGTGGCAGAATGGATGCAGGTGAATCTATTAAAACTCAACGGCGATAAAACCGAGGTAGTCATACTGGGCAAGGATAAACATCTCTGGAGCCCGAACCACTGGCCTTTGGTCATGGGCCCGTTACCCCAACCGGTTACGCATGTACGCAATCTGGGCTTCCTACTGGACGATTCTCTATCTATGCGTCAACAAGCGGTCATCATTTCAGCCACCTGCTTTACCATCTTAAGGTGGCTTCGAAAAATCCTCTGGCTGCTTCCTGTTTCAACCAGACGTACCGCGGTCCAGGCACTTGTCACCTCCCGTCTTGACTATGGTAATGTACTCTATCTGGGCTGTAGTCAGGAGGTACAAAAGAAGCTCCAGTTGGTGCAGAATTCTGCCGCCCGGCTCCTTTGCAAGGTCCCTAGAAGATCTTCCATCTCTCCCTGTCTGCGGGACTTACATTGGCTGCGTATAGAGAGCCGTATTAAATTCAAGGCTCTCTGCTTTATGTTTAAAATCAAACAAGGCCTGGCACCTCTGTACCTACGCTCACTTGTGTATCCTTATGCCCCTTCCCGGCACCTTAGATCAGCTTCTCAGGGTAACTACGTGATCCCCAGATTTAGACTGGTTAGAATGGGCGGTCGCTCCTTCTCTTACCTTGCCCCTAAGCTCTGGAACTCTCTCCCTGTTTCTTTAAAATTGCAACCCACTTTTACACAATTCCGTAGGGGCCTGAAAACTTGGCTCTTCTCTCAATAAACAGCTATCTCAGTCTGACCTTTTCCATCTTTGGCGCCGGGAGACCCCATTGTGGGTAGCTGTGCGCCCTATAAATTTATTTACAATACAAAGCGCTGGCATGACTGCAAGCGCAGAACAAAAGAAAAGCTTATGACGAACCGTAAGGCAGGCTCACAAACAGGAGGAGGCAGCCCAGCAGAACAGGAGGTTCTGGATGCCCTGGAGGAGCGGGTGGCAGCTGTCATACCAGAGGAGTTGGTCACTGGAATATCGGGACAGGACAGTGCAGCCGTAGAAAGTCAAGAGCAGTCAAAGTCACAATAAGTGCACAGATGTCAGCAATGGGCCATGGTGGTGATCACAGCTAGAAATGTCCCTGTGCCACAGCCTGATGTGTGCATCTCGGTGTGCTGGGACTTGTCCCCAATTCCAAATATTCTCAATGTAAGTAAATCACATGTGACAATCACACTTTGCACATGTTGAAACTGCCCTGCCATGTCTCTCTCTGATGGGGCAGATATACTGGGCCTTATTTATGAAGAGCCTTGCGCCACCGGTACGTCACTTGTGTGAATTTTTAAAGAGACGGACCGTTGGCGCAAGGACTTCATAAAGGAGACCCACAATCCAGTGCTGTACCCTTGTGTGCGCTGAACAAGGACAGGTAATGCCACCTTGTGTGTCTGAACCTCTGCTTGTAAATAACAACCTATAAATGCTACATTTGTCATGTCAGTAGTGTGGGTATTTTCATGCCACACACATGTCCACTGATGCATGTTCAGGTTAATAAACAATTCTCAATCCAAAAAAGCATCTGAGTGCGATGCCACCCTACGGCTGGCCTAGTGAGGAGGAACAAGGAGGAATTCACTTATGTACCCAGCGTATTTATTCCAGTCAAATGCACAATGTATTCCACTGCATGCATCGGAAGATGAATTAACACTAACCGATTGTTCATGTGTATGAAGGTGCCCCATTATGTCTAAAAACAATCTAACCACCAAGGCTGCCTGACTGGGCAACGTGCCGACAAATATATGGGGGCTCAACAAGCAACGTGTCCCTCCTGTGTGTCACTGTAAACATGATTAAGATTGATGCACTGGTGGTGCCAGGTGCTCATAAAAAAAACTCAAGGCCTGCACAGTATGTACATTTTCAAGCACCATAAACTTGTTAAGATGTTGCATGCTAAAATATCTGAAGGGTTGCAGTATGGGGTGCTGCAAAGGCAACACGGCGATCACACACTAATTTAAAAATCTCTTCACAGGAGGAGCCTAGCGCTTGACCAAGATGGCCGCGTGAGCTCTGAGCTCCCGAGACCCTCGTGCCCTCCGTCGACTATCCTGTCTCTAATCCTGTTTGCATGCATGGCATCGTGCAGATGACTTGTCAGGGAGGCGATTGATGCTACCCGCGGTCGGATCGCCCACCGGGAACCGGAGTTATGCATGGCGGAAGATTGAGGCCTATCTCCGAGGGATGCCAGGGGCTAGAGTTGGCAGGATGCCCTACCTCTAATTGAACAACAGCGGCCAGGCAAGGTGTGAACTACCGGACGGAGGTCCCCATCCTTTCACTTTCACTTTCTCGCCCTTTGTTGGCCCTGCCCAGGGAGTGCCCTCGGCTGCTTTATTATCATTTGGACGCTCTGCACGCTACTCTGGCAGCCCATCGCAGGACTGCGCACTCCTGCCTTCTTTCGTTGGAAGAGGGTCGTCCTGTTTGAACCGACCTGCTTGAGCCAACCATGTCGGGCAAAGCAGAGGTGGATCGGCTGAAGCCTAAGGCCACCAGGCGGGGAGCCTATACTCAGGCCAATAATATGGACCGCTACGCCCAGCAGAAGGGGTCACCGGGTGGACCGATCCAGTCGCCGGATGCACAGAAGACTGCCTCACCCTTGGCCCCGGAGCTCTCGCTCCAGGATGTCATGGGCGCGCACGAAGGGCTGGCAGACTTCGATTGGGAGACAGTTTGATGCCCTGGCGCACAAAGTGGATGCCATCTTGGTGGACGTTAATCTGATCCGCGCGGATTTGGGCAAAACGAACGAACGAGTTAAAACCCTGGACCTCAAGACCACGGGCCTCGCTGATGATGTCTCAGAACTACAGACCGAGGTCCGTAAGTTGCGGACCGAGAGTGATCTCGCCGCCCGTCGGCTGGAGGACTTTGAGAGCCGGGCCAGGCGCAACAACGTGCGCGTTATCGGGGTCCCGGAGTCCTCGGACGAGACTTCTGTAGACCTGCTAGTGGAGGACTTGGTGCTTAACCATCTGCAGCCTAAGGGTCTTGGAAAGTTTTTCTCAGTTGAGAGGGCCCATAGAGTGCCGGGTGGTAGGCCCAAGGTGGGAGCCACACCGAGGCCGATTGTCGCCCAGCTCTTTCATTTTCGAGATCGGGACGCTATCCTGCAAGCATCGAGGGTGACGGGCCCGGTCCCCTTCCAGAACGCTTCGGTGAATTTCTATCCTGACTTCACCCAGCAGGTGCAGAGGCAGAGGCAGGGCTTCCTGGGGGTGAAGAGGCGGCTTCGGGAGAGGGAACTGAAATATGCCATGCTCTTCCCTGCCAGACTACGTGTGGTGTACGAAGACCGAACATTCTTTTTTGAGTCGCCTGTCATGGCCGATGAATGGCTGGACGCTCTGCCCCGACGACGGACGGGAGAGGACACTGCCGCAGACGGGGACAGTGGCCGGGATGAACAAGGTTGATGTCTTCGGAACCGGACTGACTCGATTTGACTCTAGTTAATGACTTGAACAGAATGCAGTAAATACGGAGGGTTGTGGGAGGACGAGGGGAGCTCTTTCCTCCCTTAGGGTACTTTTTGTAGATTTTGGGTTTGGTAGGGCGACAGGCACACTGCAAGTTGGGGGGGCTTTGTAAGCTGCAGCAGGGGTGCAGGGTGGGGGGGATGGTTGGGATTTTGGGGTTGTTGTTGGGGGGTCTGTTTTTGCAAGGCGTAGTGATCATCTTCGGTATTGTCCCATGGTGGCTCTTCGGGGGGGGGGGGGGGTGGGCCTCTTTGTGTTTGGGGATGGGGGGTAGAGGTTTAAGTGTTATTAGCTGGAATGTTAATGGTTTGGGGGATCGCATTAAGCGCGGGATAGTTTTGCAACACTTGAAACGGTCATTGCCGGATGTCGCCCTACTGCAGGAGACACACCTTATAGGTAACACGTGCTATGCTCTTAATAGGAAGGGGTATAAATTCATAGCTCATTCGGGATTTTCCTCTGGGTCCAGGGGTGTGGGCATCCTAGTCAGAGCCTCGCTACCATTTGAGGTGGACTCCACCATTGTTGACGATAGGGGGAGGTTTGTGGCGGTGGCGGGGCGGTGGGAAGGAAGAACTTTGGTTTTAGTTTCGGTTTATGTCCCTCCAGCCCTGCAGGCCTCCACGTTTACAGATCTGGGTAGGGCCTTGCTGGATCTCCCGGGGGGTATGCTTGTGGTGGGGGGTGACTTCAATGCTGTAGGCTCTGGGCTGCTGGATAGATACCCGCCCAGAGACACAGGGGGGGCTCAGAAGTGGCTTCCAGACTTTCTTGACACTCTTGGCCTGATAGACTGCTGGAGGCTCCGGCACCCCACACAGAGCCAATACACCTTCCACTCCGGAGCGCATGGTAGCCTCTCTAGGATTGATTACCTGCTCACTCTGGCTGCGCATGCCTCAATGGTGTCCGAGGCCAGGCACATGGCGCGTGGTATATCGGACCATTCGCCAGTGTGGGTCAGGCTGGATGTTGGCCGTGAGGGAGGGGGAAGAGTGGCTCCTATTAACCCTTGGTACTTCCGAGACCCCAAGATGCGCAGCGCACTGGTGAAGACAGTGGATAATTTTTTCAAGGATAATCAGGGATCCGTGGACTCGGCAGTGTCGCTGTGGGAAGCATTTAAGACCGTGCTGCGAGGGGAGGCCCTCTCCCTTGTAGTGGCGGCCAAGCGGCGGAGAGATGGCGAGGTTATGCAGGTTGAGGAGGAGATCGTGGCTTTGGAGGGAGCGCTAGAAGAGGAGGTTACAGAGGCCTCACTGCATGAGCTGAGCTTGAAGCAAGCCGAGTATAAGGACCTGGTGACGAATGCTGCTAAGACCCTCAGTAGGGAACAGCAGGGCCGCTTGTATGATGTTGGTGACAAGGCCGGGAAACTCCTAGCTTGGCTGGACAAAAAAGAACGGGTTAATAGAGTAGTGCCGGAGTTGACGGGAGAGGGGGGAGAGGTGATTGTGGAACCTGAGAGGATTGTACAGTGCTTCACGGACTATTTCCGTATGGTTTATGCCTCAGTGTCGGATAGGCCGCCCGAGGACTCGCGTGACCTCTTGCGTGATATCGCTTTGCCCTGTCTTTCCGACGTAGATAGGGACGATTTGGATGGAGACATAACGGTCGATGAGGTGGCGGGAGCTATCCGCGCGCTGAACTCGGGCAAGGCCTCGGGCCCGAATGGCTTGCCAATTGACCTGTATAAGCTGTTTCCGGATAGGGTTGCCCCTCACCTGCGCGCCATGTTCGTGGAGGCGCGGGGGAGTGGGACCCTCCCGTTGGATCAGCGACTGGCGACAATTGTTGTTATACACAAAGATGGTAAACCCCGAGATAAGTGTGCCTCATATAGGCCTATCTCACTTCTTAACGCCGAGCCGAAGATTCTGGCTAAAGTCCTTGCGGCCCGATTGATCCGGGTACTTGGAGACCTGATCCACCCGGATCAATCCGGTTTTATTCCGCATCGTAACACCGCGTTAAACCTTCGGCGCCTTCATGGCGTAATCGCCAGGGCGGGCACGCTGCGTGAACCAGCCGTTGTGGCGTCTCTCGATGCCACGATGGCCTTTGATACGGTGGAATGGGCATATTTGTGGGCTGTGCTGGCCAAGTTCGGCTTTGGCCATGGCTTTGTGAGCTGGGTGAGGTTGCTGTATGAGGGACCCCTTGCGAGTGTGGTGGTAAATGGCCGGGCGTCGACTCCGTTTCAGCTTGGGAGGGGCACTCGGCAAGGTTGCCCCCTGTCGCCATTGTGGTTCGCCCTCGCCCTTGAGCCACTGGCGGCGTGGATACGCTGGAACCCGGATATACGGGGACTTAGATGGTCGCCCGAACACGAGGACCGCATTTCGCTATATGCTGATGACATCCTGCTGTATCTTGCCTCGCCCAAGAAATCACTGATAGTGGTCTGTGACGTTCTTACATCTTTCGGTAGGAATTCGGGTCTCGTCATCAACTGGAGTAAATCGTATTTATATGTTCTGAGTGGCGAGGTTCCACCGATCCCGCGAACTTGTTCGATCCAGATCGCTCAGCAGGGCTTCGTGTATCTGGGGATCTTTATCTCCACGGACTCCGCGTTGCGGTATGAGAGGAACCTGCTCCCCCCCCTGGCGTGCCTGCGGCGGGATGTAGAGGGCTGGCGGAGGCTGCCGCTCTCCCTCGTTGGGCGCGCTGCCTTGTTCAAAATGATGTCTCTTCCCCGGTTCCTCTACGCATTGCAGAATACTCTAGATTGGGTACCGGCCAAATACTTTCGGGAGATCGAAAGCCTCCAACGAACGTTGTTGTGGGACGGGCGGCCGCGAATAGCAATTGCTAAGTTGACGCTTCCATGGTATGATGGGGGTATTGCGCTTCCAGACATCCGACGCTACTATTGGGCCACCCAGCTGAGCGCGATTAATCATGGTCTCGATGGCCCTGCCCTCAGCCCTGGTTATGCCATGGATAGGTGGTTGCTGCGTGGTGGTAACTATCACAGGGCGTTGTACTCGCGGTCCCTGGACTCGTCCCTCACGGGGCCCACTGGGGTGGCGGTGCGTGTGTGGAAGATGGCAACTGACTCGCTGGGCTGGAAGGATAGGCTCACCCTCGCTACCCCGCTGTTTGAATCTGAAAGATTGGGTAGGCTTTGGCATACAAAAGGTTTTGATAAATGGGACCTGATCGGCATCTCCAGGGTCGGAGATGTGCTGATTAAGGGGAGGGTGAAGTCCTTTGAAGAGTTGCAGAAGGAGTATGAGCTGGGGACTTCCGAGTTTTTCCGCTATGTTCAGGTGCGTCATGCCCTCCGGTCAGTCCTCGTGGAGGGTGAGAAGGTGCCTGAGTCTTCTCCTTTGGAGGACCGGATCCTTGATGGCCATATGCCTGAGAGCACGATCTCGCTCATCTACAAGAAATTGATAAACGTCCGGGCGGATGCGCTTCTGGGGCTGCGGGACCAGTGGACTAGGGATGGACTCGAGTTGGATGACGAGGATTGGCAGTCTGCTGTTTCCTCTCTCAAGGAGGTTGCGATCCCGTCGTGTCTGAGGCTGGTGCAGCTCAAAATACTGCATCGAGTGTATGTGACGGGGCCAAGGCTGGTTCATATGGGGTTCTCTGAGGAAGGCCTATGTGGGAGGGGATGTGGTATGGTGGGTACTTTCCTGCATATCATCTGGGAATGTGGTGTCATCGCGGAATTCTGGAGGAGAGTCCATGCAGTGATGGGGGAGGTGACGGGCATTGCTATGCAGCCGGAAGCGCGGTGTTGTCTCCTGAATGTCTGGGGGCCCACTGATCACGATGCGGCACAGACCCAATGGGTGACTCTGGGTAACATGGTCGCTAAGAGAGATATCGCGCGATTGTGGGGCTCCGCGGGGCCCCCCACATTGACTGCGTGGAAAGAAAATATGGATTGGAGTATGCTCAGGGAGAAGACAGTATATTGCGCTAGAGGCCGCCCTCGGAAGTGGCACGCCATCTGGGGGCGGTGGAATCAATACAGGGGGGGAATATGTCTTGCCCCTGATTTGGATCCCCCCGAGGAACAGCTTTCTTCTTGACATTCTTTCCAGCTCAGTATATAAGATGTGATGATTAATTGACTTCTTGGGCCTCTGCGGTCCCCCTTCTTCCTCTTATCACAGTACTGTGACTGTTAGATGATTGGGGTCCGGCCTCCCCTGGGGGGCTTTCACCATGGGCATTCAGTGTTTTTGCCTTGCTGGGGTTTGTTGTGTGTTTGTAATTATTAAAAATGGAACCTTCTCACTGCTCCTTCAATGTACTGTGGACGATTCTTCCTATTGAAGCTGCCGAACCTCCGGGTTGTCGGCTGAATAGCTGTGTCCAGACTCTTAAAGAAATAAAGGTTTTTAAAAAAAAAAAAATAAATAATCTCTTCACAGTGTTGGCATTTAAGTGTACATACCACCAAGAGAAACATTAGCAAGGCAGTGGATGTCCAAGAGTCAGTAAGAATAAATGCCACCGCCCGGCACCGCTGTTGTAACAATAAGTGGTGCAATGATGATGCAAGGGGGAGAGTTCTTGATCCTTGATCGGCATCACAACATACATCACTAGACTATGACACAGAGATCAGCCTTGAAAAAACACACGTGAGGCCTTTGTGCAAACATTACAAAGATCAAACACGCAAGCACTAGTAACACATTCCTATCTTTTTGAAGCAGATGCACCTACTACATCCAAACATGTGGATGACACACATGATTTTGAAGAGATGGACGACAATCTGCCCACAATAGACCATGACACTCTGAATGACATACTGTACACCATATGGCCACCTTCTCCACCTCTAGAGAGTAACAATTATGTGTTTGCTGCTCCCGCAGAAACAAAGTTCTAACACAGTATCGGATACTACACATCCAACCCCTTTCTTTGAGGATTTGTAGCTGCAGTTCCAATGAACAGCTGTTGGGCTACAGCGTGACCTACTAAGAGAGGTGCATGTGGCCTGAACTCTGAATCTGTTAACATGGAACATGAACAAGCCATCAACAACCCAACTCCTGGCCTCATCCAATCATTATCCAACATATCGGCAATAATGAGTCAGAGGCATGAACAAATGCCAACACAAAGTGGCAGCAGGGAGGTGGCAAAACATCTTCAAAATATCATGCAGCAAAAGCAGGACACTTACCTTGCAACAATGTCCGGCTGTCATAGGGAGTTATTAACTGTCATCAAAAACCAGCAAATCATAATAAATGCGTAATGCCTGACAACTCGACCCAGGATAATGCTGTACCACACACCTCCTCTGCCACTGCTGTTGGTCTCACTACTCCCACACACCCTGCAGCTACAGAGCCAACCGAGCAACAATCTGAATTTTCTGATGAGGATGACACTACTGCAACTCAATTTTCTCTCCACTGTTGACAAATATTGCAAAGAGACAATCTCCTCTTAAAACCGGTGACACCTGTGCCACTAAATCATTAGTTTCATCATTTCTGAAGTTCAAAACAGTGTGCAAACAACAATGTCTAACTCACAAAACAAAGTTCAGAGAACTAGCTTTTTGCAATTGTTGGAAATGGCCCTTTTTGCAGGGTCATCCCTAAGCTTTTTGCCTTCCTCCTGGATTTTTCCTAAACTGTTTTTGTTGGCTTTATGACTCTGGGCACTTTACCACTGCTGATCAGTGCTAAAGTGCATATGCTCTCCCTGTGTAAATATGACATGTGAATTGGTACATCCATGATTGGCTTATTTGGTTTACCTGTTAGTCCCTAGTAGCGTGGCCTGTGTGTGCCCAGGGCTGGTAAACCAAATGCTGCTGGTTGGCCTGCAGCGCTGGTTTGCGCCACCCACAGAAGCAGCTTGTAAAGTGTGTCTCAGACCTGCCACTGCAGAGTCTGTGTGCAGTCCAGAACTGCCATCTTGGCTTTGAAGTTTACCCACTTCCTAGCTCCTGAACCTTCCCTTGGCATCATGTGAGTCACCCCTATTGTAGGGTGCATTGTATGTGTAAGGTAGGACATGCCCTGGTATGTGTAGCATGTCCTGGTAGTGAATTACACCCAATGTCGTTTTTCACTACTGTAAGGCTACCTGTTCTCCATAGGCCAGAATGGGAGGTTTGACTATTACACTATATAGTCCTAACTGACCCAAAGAACATGGTAGAAACCCGAATTTAGTATGCCTGAGCTTAGAATATTAAAATACATCTTTTAGTGAAGTTTATTTTTATATTCTGTGTTTGAAAATACCACTTTTAGAAAGTAGGTATTTTCTTGCCTAAGCCTTCTAGTGTGCTCTGCTGTTATGTGTATTGGCTGTCTGGTTTTGGAGGGACAGGGCAGGCTGAGTCAGACCTGGGTTGAATAGAGAGATCTGCATTGGAGTATGGGATGGGGTAGCTCCTTGACCTGAATAGGGCTGTGCCTGGCAAGGTGAATGCTGGCTCCACCCCCAACTGTGCGTCTGATGGCAGAACCCCTCTTTCTCAAAGGAAGGATGCAGCCTGGTAAACAAAGTGCTCCAGGACTGAGCAGAACTGGTTTTGGCTGGGTTCGGTGACTTGTAGCTTTTGAGAACAAAGACTTTTGGGGTATAAATATCTGTGCTGAAACCCCTACAATTTGTATTGCTCCTGGACAACAAGAAGAACCTCTGTCCGTGTAACTGAAGGAATCTGCAGGAGAAGGACTGTCCTTGTGCTTGTGTGCTGTTTCTTGGATTGGCCTGCAGTAGTTTTCACTTGACTTGGAAGAAGAGGAAAAGGAATTTGAAGAGAACTTTTATTTCAACTTGCTAAAGCAATCACCCAAGGGCTAGAAGAGAGCTAGACTCCTGCTGGAGTCTCAGGCACATCAGACTTCACCACCAGCCTCCTGTTTCCTCCCAGCGAGGATTTCTATCTGCAGGTGAGGCTCTTGTGAGTTCCAGGGCCTCTAGTTCTACTCCAGAGAAGAGAGTGCTGAAAATCGTCGCTAACGCCCATTTGCGAGCCGACACAGCTGAAACGCGTACGAAAAATCACCGAGCTGCTGCTGCTGAGTGCTCGCTACTGGAGATCATCGCATCACACGATTGCGGGCTGCCAAATGTTCGCTGACCTCAAGATTATCGCACCGCATGTTTGCGGGCCTCCAAGTGCTTGCTAACCAAAGATCCTTGCATTGAGTTCATCGCTTCACGACATTGCAGCGCTGACGCCGGGCGTCCGCCATTTTCATCGCATCAGGATCGTCGCTCCCTCACGGAGCGCAATTTCTTTTCATCGCAACAAGATCGCAGACGCAACAGGCTCGGCGCATCATCCTCCCTTTGCGGCAAGGATTTCAACGCATCGCCGGCTTAGCGTGTATAAGTTTGTCGCTTTGTCCTGCACACAGATCAGCGCATCATCCTCCCTTGCGGCAAGGATTCAACGCATCGCTGGTCACGCGTGAGGAAAATCATCGCTACAGCTCCTTAGCGACATTTTGGTTGTTTTGCTACAGAATCCAGGTACTTTGTAAGTAAAAGGGTCGCAGAGACCACTGCCTTGAACTGAACTCCTCTTTGCACGCTTTGAACTATTTGTGCATTATTTTAAGAGTAACCCTATTTTCTAGTATTGTGGCTTTTTACTGTTATTGGTCTTATGTTACGTCTATATATAAAGATACTTATTTTTTATAACTGCTTGTGTGGTGTCCCTTTGTAGTGTTCCTCACTGTGTTACTTTGTATGGTCATAAATGCTTCACACACTGCCTCTGAGATAAGCCTAGCTGCTCGTGCTACGTTACCACAGGGTTGAGCAGGGGTTATCACAGGGTGTAGCCCTCTTACTCTGACTTAGGACGAAGGGTCCCTACTTGGACAGTGGCTCGCCATTGCCAACTAGAGACCTCAATTTCTAACAGCAATCCTCACAATAATGTCAACATGAGCGCAGCTTCCCAATTTGTGTGACAACCGCAATGTCCCCTTGTTTCATGTTTGAACACTTTCACCATGTCACTGTGATTGTTGTGTGTAAATAAATCTGAGCGCCCGTGCAAGAATGTGTAAGGACTCGCTCAATGTCTGGTAAGTATTACAATGTCAATATTTCAAACCATGTCCAAATATTGCAATATAAAACATATATGACGCTGTGTAAAATAATCAACATGTACCGTAGTGAGATTAGTCATACCAGTAAACAAGATGTGTGCGCAGTTGTACCTGTGTACTCCATACACCATCATTGACACTCAACGTGTCCAGTATACTGACATTGTGGTGGGCAGCGTTATGAATTCACCACTTGTAACACAATAACTAGTTGACCATGAACATGAACATGCTCAAACAGCACTATACTGACACTGTGTAGTGTGTATGTCCTGTCCATCTGTGTGAGAAACAACACCTATGTACCCAAAGATATCATCACAAAACATATGTGTAACAGATTTTTGATACATACACATACAAGCGTTCTCTGCATAGCCATTAGTGAAATCTTAGCCATATGTACATCAAGCCACAAGAGTGTCTGCACAAAACTGTTGATTCCCAAGTATTGACATAACACGTCCAAATACATTGTCATGGAGCTGCAACCTGCTACATTTTCCAATGACTAATCACCCAAACACAACATCATGTTCACATTCCATGTGCCCAATGACCCAGACATACAACTTTTGAACTGCTGACCATCAATCAATATTATCAAATTTTTAATAAATCCAAAAGTTTTATTAAAAATGAAAATATGTAATAAAAGTCGGTAACTAACTATCTATACAACTCATACTAAAATTTCTTAAAAGCAAAATCTCTATCTAAAAATCTATCTATCCTAACTATGGGTAACCTACCTTACTTAAGTTAACTTATCGTAAGCTAAATATGTGTCACGTTAGACCACTAAACATCGGCCCCCACCCACCCTTAACACCTCAATGGACAATAGACATACACATACTTATCCTATACATAAACTAAGATGTAAACCTGTAAAACACATATACATTTTTTTTATTTTATTTTTTATACGAAAGAAGTAACAACACACTAGATCATTCAACCACTCCAAAGTATAGGAAAAATTAATTATAACTAAAATTGAAACTTATCTAAAATGTAGAGAATTTAGAGAAATAACTACCCTACCTAACACTACCTAATACAACTATGCTACACGTACACTAGGACTAACCCTAAATATAATAATAACAGAAGCTATAAAAACTACATACAATTTGGCCACTAGAGTTGGCTCATGAGATGGTCCATACACTGCTGCATGCAGTCAATTTTTTTCAACAGTGCAGCCATCTGTAATTCCAGGCCCCGTATTCCTAATTTCAAAAAATCAACATCTTGGTTGGACATCCTCTGGCTGCAAGACTGTCGAGGAGTCGAGGGCGCTGCAACTCCAGGTCCTGGGGCTGTTGTTGGGGCTTGAGAGGGTCCTGCCTGCAGAACAGTCCCACCTCCATTGCCAGTCTCCTTTGAGGATGCCTTTCCATTCCCATTGCTTTTTTTCATCCCAGGAACATTTGAAAGCCATGTCTTGGCAGCCTTCTGCTTTTCATATAGACGAGACATGCACCGGAAGCCCTTAGCCACCTCACAGATGTGTGAGTACTTTGTTTTACGAATACAGAAATTCCTTTCCTCCTCTGCAGTCATGTTATCTTTTGGAAAAGAAGTACACATGTGTCACTCAATGTGTACATAACTGACAAATGCAGACAGACAATGCATGCATTCATTTCAGATGACTCTAAAAATGGTGCCATTCATCTGATCACTGTGGGGGCCACACACACCAAAAGCATACGGCTAAGTTTGTGCATCACAAACTGTTCTCTCAGCTCAACCTCATGTTTCCAAGTAAATCCTTGTGTCTCATGAATAAAAATAATATCATCACTCGGAGACATGAGAAACCAGTTAACATACAGCATGTTCTCCGATCATTTCTTTAAAAATTGTCATTATGTGGCGCACCAGGTGACATTCACGCAGTCATGTGATCCTTGAGCTGAAACAACTGCTGTGATCAGACAGTGTCGCAGTGTGTTTAGTTTGAGGCACATATTTGCAAGCCATTTGAGCCGCATGTACGTTCATTTCACACATTCACTGAGTTATGCACTGTTGGTGCAAGTTCCTTTGCAAGAAGCAGAGATGTGGTCTGTGGTGCAACAATGAGGCCACATCCAAAGAATGGCACTACTCATGTTGACTGACATGCAACATGCTGTGTAGGACTAGCAGGGGAACTACACACAGGCTTATGATGTAAGCATACATGTCCCTACCTGGGAACATAGATCCATGGTGTTGTGGAAATTGTTGATTCAACAACACATCAAAAGATTGCTACAGTTTGATGACAGCTACTGGGTCCTCATGTGAATGGCCCAATGACTCATTCCTGCGTTAGGAATTCAGTCTCACACAGACAGGACTCTGAAGGCATTTCTTGAGCACAAGATGCGCCTCATTTGTGTCATGACACAATAGAATCTTGTCCTTAACAATGCACAACAATTACCTCATGAAATAACACAAGGCAGACTGACAGTCCCAGAGCTCAGTTGCATACAAATTCGCATGGTCTATTTTCAGATATTGAAAGTGCCGGATTGGTCTGAATTTCCAATTACCAGACACCAGAAATCTGATGCACGTATAACAAGTAACTGTTCGATAACTAAACATGCACACATGTTAATTTGCAAAATCTTTAAGCGATAGATGTCATCGGTGCACACTGAACATAGGTATATTTTTCTTTATTTTACTCCGGGGTATTACATTGACTCTCAGCAAAAATGCATTCCGTACCGCGTACTTCCCTGGCCCAGCTGACTCTGACCTTGCACCCGCACTTCAACCGCGCACACCATCCTAATGAACAACTGGACACAACACCACCACTCACACGTATCGAGGACTGTTGTAAGGCTGCCTTCCTCACCAACCATCATCCAGCCGATGCTGCTGCCTCCACTTGGCTTCTGCTACCCCAGTCAGAGTGGCAAGGGGCCCTGCATTGTGCATTGTGGATGCGGGAAGGCATGTCCGACACTGTCATGGATTTTCATTGGTCCAGGGATGTCTTCAAGCAGTGCACCATGCACAATGTGTTGCCCCGTGTTATTTGAACTTGAATGGCGTAGCCAAGTGGAGCCAGCAGCTCGATCTACTGAACGTTTTACAGGCCGCCACAGACATAGTCAATTTTTGATCCTTGCACATCATCAACATCACAATCTATGATAAATGATATTCACGGGTAGCGTTGGGGTCCTCAAACGTGTCGACCTCCACTTGTGTATATGGCTGGGGTCCGCCTATGAAACTGGAACAGATGGGCAATCAGCTGTGAGTGCCGGCCATATATACAGTTTATGCATTTTGCAAAACATATTGTCACAACACATGTAGCTAATTCCCAGACCATGTAACTCTTTTAACATTTCGTGCAGCAACGTTGCGCCACTGGCGCTCGGTCAGTGTCGATGGTGGGACACTTCCACAGCACCGTTTGCTGAGAGTTAAAGAATGATATGTAGTGTCTCAGATATCGTGCCTGACTCACCAGACATGCCCTTACGCAGACACACTTGCACAATAATGGAAGGATATCTGCATCACAAATTAGTTTTTTACACATATGGACACATTCTTGCACATGATAAGTCACAATAGTTGTTTGACTATCTACATGTTTGCAGCATGATGCCTCATGCTTCCAAAGGCATTCTGACTAATGTGAAAATTGAAATTGTGTCAACATAGTGCCTAGAGATGTCACCCAAGTGTTGGGTTGCAGTGCAATTCCCTTACATTATGTTTCATTTCAAAAACATTAATGAAAAGTTAGATGGTTCACACACACAGCAACACCTATGGAACAGGGCTGTTATGTAAAAGTGCCACACACATATGTGACCTATTTACATGGCTAAGGAATGTCACACATATTATCTTCATACATCACTGTTAAAATGATGACACAAAAAGCTGTTTTGTTGCTTCACACAAAGTGTTCCACCCTCGGCACTGAGCGCTTGTGATGTGCAAAGATACCATTAAAAAAAAATTGTTTCCGACACATGGAACTGTGACCTCACAACATGAAAATGGAACATTTTAATTCATGATTTATTCTCTCAGAGACCATTGCGTCACCTCTGATTCTAATTTAAAATATGGAAAGAGTTACGTATGGCGTTGCTGTCGAACTCTTGCTAAACAACAAATGTGTTCTTAGATATGTACTTAGCAATTGGGACACCGACTTCCAGTCCAAGATGGTCCAGCAAGTCTCTCTCTCTGCTGACGAGATCCTGCCGGCGGTGTTTCCGTTGATGTACTCTCCTTTGGACATCAAATATCCTGGGCTTGTGGTGCTGGACCCTGGCGCACCTCTGCCGACGTTCAGTTGGTGAGTAGCCCTTGCTCACCCTGCTGATCATACGGGGCAGGAAATGGAAAATGAGCCATATAAGGCCCATAAACTGTCTGTGGGATAGGTTTTTGGACCTTCCAGACATGTCAATATATGAGTTTTAAAAAAAAAGGAAACTTACAGAATATATAAATGGAACTTATTGTTAGAACAAAATTAAAACCCACCCGTATGATCAACCTACACCTATCCACCCCAAATAAACACTAACACTTCAAAAAACAACAAAAGACTTTAAAATGACAAAAGGCAGACAAACAAATGTTTAAAGTGCACAAAAAACAGACAAAGCACAGTACAAAGTCCAAAAACTATCACAGCAATCACCAACAGCCTCCTCCACCAAGCGCACTCCTAGGAATAGTAAGAGAAAGTGAAAGTAACTGTGTACTTCCTGGTTTTCAGGATGGCTGAGTCATTACATCATTTCCTGCATCGAGGCGACACGTTTTTACGTTATGCATCATATTTCCTACGATGCGTCGTGATTTCGACTCAATTTCCAATTTCAATTCACAAGTGCATGAGTGACATTTCTCTGTGTTGCGTATGTTTCAGCTTTGTTGCGTTAGGCATCATGTGGTAACAGGCATTTGTACATGAAAAGCGTCACGCTTTTAATTTTGCGTCTCGATGTGTACAGATGCTACTCGTTTTTAATTTTGCGACATTTTTCTTTCATATGCGACACATTTTGTGTGTCTGAGTGACTCAACCCTGATTTAGGGATGAAGAGGTGAAGAAGTGTGGTATTGTGCATGTGATGCATTACATAATGCACATGTATGTGGTTTTTTCAACATGGTGCATGATTTTTTGATGCTTGTGTTAATTTATGTTACAGATCTTCACGTACATCATGGGATATGTGTGCATTGGGGCTTATTTACAACCCCCTTGCACCACTGGTGTGTCACTTTTTTGTTAACAGTGATGCGCCGGCGGTGCAAGTGACTTGTAATTGAGCCCCATCATTTTTGGGAAATAGGTTTTTTTGTGGTACTTTTACAGTCAACTTGCACAGCAGGTGTATAACTTTGCATCATGCATCATCAGCACGGCCTGCAGGACAATTCTTACCATGTCACAGCCAGGCACCCTGCGTGTCTTCACATATGCTTGTGTCGAATCCCACCTCTCACGCAAACTTTTCATGTTGGGGGTGGACATGTGTGTTGGTGTGGATTTTGCATCCAACACACGTCCACTATTGCATTGCAACAGTTATGTGCATGAATACATGCACCTCGGCATTCAATTGGTACAGAATACCTGCGTTGATGTCTCAAGCCACAATGAGGTGACTTTTTGTGGTACACATACATTTTCACTCTTCTAATATGTGATGATTCACACCTCACACATCTTAAGTGATTATCTTCCTAAATGGTTTTTTTCTAAGTGATGGGAGGTGCCACTTTCTGCAGCTATGCATGTCATCCACACCACACAGCCATCCTTGCACCATGGTGCAGGTGTGCTTCTGCCGACGAATGCCATGAGCTTGTGCGCATGCACAGAGTAGAACACAGGGAAGAACATGGGTTTGCGAGTATGTTGCATGTCTGTGCATCATTCATGACCCAGCTTGACTCAGCACATGTCCTTGCATAAGCATGTGGTGTTGCTTTATCGTTCACAGGGACAGTTGTGCACAGTATTGACACTTCACATGGGAGATGTTCATGTTTGTGAAGTGACAAATCCCATTGTTGCATACTACGCACTGTTGCAGATTTAATGACATTGCCTATAGGCATGATGTGTGACATCTGCAATATTAATGTAAATGCCTCTCCCGACCAATTCATACAGTCACTGCTTGAGGCAGGTGGACATGCCAGTGAAGACTGGTGTAGTTTGCCATTTGCATGTGGCGGTGCACATATGACAATCTGTGTGTCAAATCTGTAGATGTTGATAGCATGCTGAATGTACATGTCCTATCTGTAGCAATGGGGTGCACACACAAGCGGATGCAACACCTTCATTCTCATTTAGGTCTATGTGTGACCGAAATCCATGTGTGCACACATGTTACATACACAGATCATGTTGAGGATTCCCAACATGAGATGTTACATGCCATGAGAGCAATTTACATATTATGTATTTGTATCATATGACCTGTATACAAAATGTACACAAAGGTGAATCTCTGATTTTTTTTTATTGTGACCTTAGTGCATATTGGTACACCTCACGGGTATGTAGTGCGCTCTATAAATGCTATGATTGATTGATTGATTGTATAGCAACATCATGTGAAGAATTGAGTGACGATGTGAGTGTGACGTCTTATCCCTGCAGCAGTGTGGAGTGTGGCTCGTCCTTCTGCTTCAGCTTCGTCATCACCCTCATCCATTGAGTGACGATGTGAGTGTGACGTCTTATCCCTGCAGCAGTGTGGAGTATGGCTCGTCTTTCTGCTTCAGCTTCGTCATCACCCCCATCTATTGAATGACGATGTGAGTGCGACGTCTTATCCCTGCAGCAGTGTGGATTATGGCTCGTCCTTCTGCTTCAGCTTCGTCATCACCCTCATCCATTTGTTCAGGGGGCTGCTCCTCTTCATCCCAGGGCACTTTTGTTTTGACACATATGTTATGTAGTATTGCACATGTCATGATCATCTTGCGCACCATTTCTGGTGAGTACAGTAGCCTTCCACCTGACAAATCCAGGCACCGAAACCTGGACTTGAGCATTCCGAAGCTTCTTTCTATGATGTTTCGAGTCCTGCGATGGGCATGGTTGTATGCCTTTTGTGGATCAGTCTGTGGATTGCCAAATGGTGTCATCAGCCACTTCTGTAGTCCATATCCTTGATCGGCTGTAAGTGTAAAGTAAGATGAATGTGTTAACTTTAGTGGGGATTCAGTATACATGGCATGTGTTGTACGTCATGTTTGTAAATATTTAATTTGAGATTTCTGTTTGTGATGATTTGATGTTGTGTTTAACCCCTTCCCTGCTCATGACGGAACCACTCCGTCATGAGCCACGGTTGCACTGTGCTCATGACGGAGTGGTTCTGTCATGCTGCGGCTGTTGGCCGCCGCTCCGCCCACGCGGCGCTAATTCCCCACCTGTGCGGGCGATTAGCGCAGTGGGCGGAGACGTGACGGAACCACTCCGTCATGAGCACAGCTCAACCGTGGCTCGTGACAGAGCGGTTCCGTCACAAGCACAGCGCCACCGCGCTGCCCCCAAACCCCCCCCAGCGCCGCGGCGGAATTCCTGCCGCGGCGAAGGGGTTAACATTGTTTCCCATTGTTTGTGACACGTGTCACTTGACTTGCTGTCTATCAATTGATGTGCATGGCAGGGGACGGTGTTTTGCAGTGCATGATTTGTTGAGTGTAAGGTGTGTGGTGCTGCAATGTGTAAGTGATACCTGTGTGATTATTATGTTTGATGCACACTTTCCCTGATTGCGCATGGCACATCTAGGCACATTTAAATATGGGAGCGCAGCCATTGATTTGTCTGTCCAGAAGTGAGTCAGTTGCAAGTCATAACGATGCAACATATTTAGGAATTATTTTGGTTCAATATCCTTGCCCCTGCGTTGTACACATTCGGTTGACATGGCCCTGCACAGGGCACCCGTGTCCCGTGGTGCACTACTACCTGCATCCTGCGTATGATATAATTGAACACAAAGGGACGCCTTAAAGCGCGGACACATTCCATTTGGCTGGATAGCTATTTCCATGCATGCTTTACAATGCATCGCACATTTCAACAGATGGTTTGAATTAGATGGGATGTGTGCAGAAGGCGACAGTGTGACTCATTGGTCTTCACGGGTGTTAGAAAGGGTAGACGGACCGGGAGGGTCGGCCGGGGTCAGGAGGAGAGGTCTCCGGGGAGAGCCGTCTCCAGCGATCGTACAGACAAGTAACTTCCCCCCCCACAGACAGATACCACACACGGATAAGGTTCAGTGTTCTTTATAAGCACTTCTTAAGGTACGGTTGAATGGTACAAGGAGGTCTGGACTCAGGGGTCCCCTCGATTCAAGTCTCTCAAAGCAGGGTAAGGGGTAGCGGGACAGTCTGTCTACCAGTCAGGTAGTTCGGATGAGATGATGACTAGCTCACAATCCTCGAGCTTGGTGGTTTAGTTGGTACGGGCCGCGGCAGCGCCAGCAGGTCCCGGTTGAGATGGTCGGTACACGGTCCGCGGCAGCGCCAGCAGGTCCCGGAAAGATGGTCGATGTACGGTCCGTGGCAGCGCCAGCAGGTCCCGGTGAGGATGGTCGATACAACGGGCCGCGGCAGCGCCAGCAGGTCCCGACGAAGATGGTCGTTACAACGGGCCGCGGCAGCGCCAGCAGGTCCCAACTAGGATGGATGTTGCAGAAGGCCGCGGCAGCGCCAGCAGGCAGGACGATGGTTCACAAGAGCGGGCTACGGCAGCGCCAGTAGTCCGTCAAGGCTGAGTTCTCTCGGTGTCTCTCGACTCCAGGATACAACTGCCTTCCTGCTCCGGAGTTGCCCCAGTTATAGGGCAGGCGCCCTTTGATGTCCGGACCCTCGCACGTGGAGGTCGGAGGGCCCGGGATGAAGGTGTCCAGACACCCAGCAGGGGGTGGAGCCAGCGCCTGGGGGAGCTGGAGGCGATCGGCACCTGGCGGGGGAAGAGCTCTTGACACTTCGTTCTCCCATTGACCTGCCAAGTGATCCGCTCACCTCCTGGGTGGAGGGTGGTGCCGGGATGTCGGGGCCGGCCAGGCCCGGGGTTAGGGTCGGGCCGAGGCCACGCGGCCTCGTGGTGCAGGGCCCAAGATGGCGGCTTGAACCAGCCGGGGAAGCCGGTGGGGCTGGGCCCCGTGATGAGTAGAGGTCCGAGGGCAGAAGATCCGTCGGGAGACGGGGTACAGGTGCTTTTCGTGGGTTATGCCTGGTGGGCCGGAGCTCGGGCCCTGTCGTGCGGGGAGGGAGCAAGCCCTTCGTGTGGCCTGTCCAACAACGGGTTTTTGTGGGATATTCGTTCGGATTTCTATCTGGTGTCCCTTGGCAGTTTAGGTCATGCTGCTGTGCATGTATGCAGCTTTGGACTGTATGTTATGGGATGATAGTGTATATGTGGATTGGTATTATCACATTCACTTACTGCGTCATTCTGACCCAAGGGCATGTAATGTGCCAGAGGGCCAGCTATTCTTGCAGAGTAATGGTATGTGTTAATTGATTGATGCTTCCCTACGATGAGCACGTTGCCATGGGATCCATTCTGGAAGCGATCATTGATGATGCTGTTTCTGTAGATATATGAATCATGCACACTCTCCAGATATTCGGGCGGGACATTGATGAACAGCCCCCGATGGTCCACAATGGCCTGGACATTGATGGAGTGTGTGTCGTTCCGGTTGCGGTAGAGGTGTGAGGCTGCTGCAGGTGGCACCAGTTGAACATGCGTGCAGTCCATTGCACCAAGTACATGCGGGTAGCCAGCGTTGGCATGGAAGCCTTGTTTAATGTCCGTCTGCTGCTGGGGTGTGTTGGTGAGCTGAAGGATGGCATCCAAGAGAGAAGAGAGGAAGTCGGAGAAAGATACCTGCCACTCCTGCTGCTGTTGCTTGAAAAGATCCGGAGACCAACATGTGTAACACCGCCAGTAGCTTTGTCTGTGGTGGAATGTTGCAGACCCCGTCGTTTGGTGTCTGTAGCCGGGGTGAGATCTGATGCAGCAGGGTCAAAATGGATGCTTTCTTGAGGCAATACGTTTTGATGACTTCTGCATCCCTCATTCGGCAATAGGTGCGCTCCCTTCTCCTGCGCTGCCTTTGTGTTGATGGTGGAGGGTGCGTTGTTGTATTTGGTCTGGTGGTGGTTGATGTCTTCTTGGTCCAACTCCCAGCTGCAGGATTAGGAGGTCCATGTTGTTTGATCTGCTGCAAAACTGCTCTGCTGGACGTCTGTTTTATTTATATGGTACTTGCGTCATTACCTGCGCATGGGTTTATGAGGTCCAGGCTTGCGAGCGCACTTTCAAAGTTGCGTGATGCAGCCTGAAGATACGTCACCGTGGGGAATTGTTGTAAATATGCCTGCGTAGAAAATGCATTGGATTTAATGTCGGAACCCCTACCTTGCATATTTTAACACTTACGTGACACGGCAGATTCTCGCACAGTTCCATTCCGTCGCATCTCCATAGATGTGTCACCTTGTAAATTTAGCGTAAAAAAAACAACACTGGTGCGCCACAATAAGTGACGCAACGGTGGCGCAAGGGGCTTGTAAATCTGCCCCATATTTTATTTCAGCTGATTGCCCTGAGGGACTTCTGACAGCTTCTTAAGATGCCCGAGCGCCCCCTGCAGGACAGGAAGAGCAGCAATCTCCCAAACAAAGATGGCAGAGTCACCACCTGAAACAAAGCCTTTGTACCGACAAAACGATCGTTTGTGTTTCCGTGAGGAGGACAGCGGATTACAGCATTCGGATCATGTTTCCCAGCCCCGTCCCTGCTCCCTTTCATCCCACTGTGGGCTCTGTCTTAATTTTTAATTAACTTTGTACTAATGCATTCAGAGCAGATGCTGCTCCTGAGAGGCGCCGGGGGGGAGGGAGGCTGGCAGGGTGGTGTAAATATGTCTGTGGAAATGTAGCCTGTCAGGTACACAAACATGAAACGCCTGCAGCAGGCAGGCCCCGCGGCTGAGCAGAACGCACAATATTTGTCTTTTTTTGTTGACTCTCCCTAACATTTTTAAATGCTACAATTTAAAAAAACATATAATTTTTACGAATCTGGGCCCGGATTTACTAACTAACGTTTCATGCAGCGCAGCGCATCAAAGCACCTGCAAGGTGAAACGCTGGAACGCACCTTAAGATATGATGAACGTCTGCTCTCTCCCTGCGCTGGCGCACTGAGCACTGTCTAGCGCAAATGCAGGCACCCTCCGCCATGGTGCGAGTGTCTGGGCACTACGGGCAGGGATATCTTCCTGCACAAAAGCTATCCTTAGGGGCACAGTCCTCTTTTCTGTAACCTCAACACTTGGTTTAACCCCACCCCTGCTTTGTAATGGGACACTCCATGAACAGAATCTTCACCGCCACAGGACCTGCGGCTCTAACAGGAAACTCTCAAGATGTATGGAGATCACGCAGCATCTCTTTCAGAATCCACCAGGACCGAACGTGCACCCGCAGAGGAGGCCCAAACGAGGACCCGCAGAGGAGGCCCAAACGTGCACCGGCAGTGGAGGCCCAAACGAGGACCCGCAGAGGAGGCCCAAACGAGGACCCGCAGAGGAGGCCCAAACGAGGACCCACAGAGGAGGCCCAAACGAGGACCCGCAGAGGAGGCCCAAACGAGGACCCGCAGAGGAGGCCCAAACGAGAACCGCCAGAGGAGGCCCAAACGAGGACCCGCAGAGGAGGCCCAAACGAGGACCCGCAGAGGAGGCCCAAACGTGCACCCGCATAGGAGGCCCAAACGAGGACCCGCAGAGGAGGCCCAAACGTGCACCGGCAGTGGAGGCCCAAACGAGGACCCGCAGAGGAGGCCCAAACGAGGACCCGCAGAGGAGGCCCAAACGAGGACCCACAGAGGAGGCCCAAACGAGGACCCGCAGAGGAGGCCCAAACGAGGACCCGCAGAGGAGGCCCAAACGAGAACCGCCAGAGGAGGCCCAAACGAGGACCCGCAGAGGAGGCCCAAACGAGGACCCGCAGAGGAGGCCCAAACGTGCACCCGCATAGGAGGCCCAAACGAGGACCCGCAGAGGAGGCCCAAACGAGGACCCGCAGAGGAGGCCCAAACGTGCACCCGCATAGGAGGCCCAAACGAGGACCCGCAGAGGAGGCCCAAACGTGCACCGGCAGTGGAGGCCCAAACGAGGACCCGCAGAGGAGGCCCAAACGAGGACCCGCAGAGGAGGCCCAAACGAGGACCCACAGAGGAGGCCCAAACGAGGACCCGCAGAGGAGGCCCAAACGAGGACCCGCAGAGGAGGCCCAAACGAGAACCGCCAGAGGAGGCCCAAACGAGGACCCGCAGAGGAGGCCCAAACGAGGACCCGCAGAGGAGGCCCAAACGTGCACCCGCATAGGAGGCCCAAACGAGGACCCGCAGAGGAGGCCCAAACGAGGACCCGCAGAGGAGGCCCAAACGAGGACCCGCAGAGGAGACCCAAACGAGGACCTGCAGTGGAGGCCCAAACGAGGACCCGCAGAGGCAGCGAAGAGACGGAAGCTTGCAGACCTGGGCTCAGCCTCATCAAGAGCTGGTCCAAGAAGCAACGAACAGACGAGGCTGAGGTATGGCTTCCGTCCTTGCACCCTTCTGTCATTTCTGCCTCTCATGCAGGCCCGGCTCTAGATGGTGGGCGGGAGGGCAGGCCCACCCAAACATTACCAATGGCCCTCCCAATGATGGCATCGTAGCCAAAAACATGAACATACATACTAGATAAAACGGCCCTCCGTGTCGGCGGCAAACGTTGCTTTTCTACCTCCTATCACTCTTCATCGCTGGAGGAAAGAAGTTAATCCTAACAGAGCTCACCTCTCCTGAACGCGGCGCTGCTGCGTTGTTAGATGGCGCTGCGAGGCAGAGCGGACTTTAAAGTCCCAAGCAGGCACAGGAAGCTGCAGGAGCGCGTGGCTGTTAGTTCACGGTTTAAGAAGCTGCCAAGGCCCAGCCATGAGACGCACTTCGAGTAAAATAGCTGTTTTCAATATTTCTGTTTTGAGTAGGAAATTCGTGCAGGAACATTAAAAATCTGCCTTAGCTTATTATAACACCCCTGGGGATTATTACATCAAGGGGATAGTAAAGGTGCTGGTGGCTGATAAGGAGCGGGGCCAGGGTACAGATGAGATTAGGCGAGCTGGAGGTCGATGGCAGAAAAGTGGCTACTGAGGACTGGGAGGGGGGGCGTTCTTGTAGGACGCTGGCTCTGAAGACAGCGCACTAAAACGAAGCACACTGTGCAGAGAGTCCAGTGAGACCTAGCTTGGTACAGAGAGGTCAAAGCAGATCCTTCTAGCGCTCTATATGCGCTCGTGTGGCCGAGCAGTTAGGCTTATCAGCGGGTTGTGCTAAGCATTTGTTGAACTCACAGAAGCACTAAACGAGGCACACGCCCAAGAATAGATCCCAGACCAATTTATAAAAATAATATCGATGTTTGTAGGATTTTAAGAACAATAACACAGTTCTAAGGTAAGTTCTTTCATAATTACAATTTTTTAAAGTTTGGAAAATATATCACTTTTGTGCACAATTAGGCACTGTTGGAAACGATTGAGAAAAAGTAGAAAAATGCAAATGAAATCAGGAAACGCTTCCACGAAGTTCACCTCCTCGATGCAGGTCAATGTCGGGACCAGATTCAGCGTCCCAGCAGGAAACATTTGGGAGCGTCCCGGATCGGGTGGGAGCAGAGTGCTGAGTGTTGAGGGTCTTGGAAGCTGGTGCACAAAGACAAAGAGGGACGCTTGAAAATACACTCAACAGGAGAATTCACAATAAGTCCGATGGGTCTCCTTCGAGGGAGGAGGTTGCAAGGGCTTGGTGATCATGGGGGCACAGCTGGTTAGTCGGTGCCAGGGCCAGTGGGGCTGAGTGCAAAGCAAACAGATCCGCTGGGCATCGTACATCCTGAGGTCCTCGCGGTCAGGAGCAGGCAAATTTAAGAGGCGGTCTCAGGGCATCTGGGCCACTCAGGAAGTGGGTCTCAGGTGTCTTGCTGTCCCTCGATGGGCGCTTGCTTCTGGTACTTTTGGAGTCTGGAGTGGAGTCTTCTTCTCTGTCTTTGCTGTAGGGTGTTCAGTACACCAGGTATTGGTGCTCTACAGCTCCGGTAGGTCCTGGTGTCTCCAAATGTGGTGAGGAGACATATCTGACCCCCTGGAGCTGTTGTACCTTCTCTTGCTTTGGTGCTGCATCGAGGTCGTCAGGGAGCAGCAAGTCGACAAACCAGACATCATGGGATTGGTGCCTGAGGTGTACATTGGAGTGATACCTTCACTCCAAGGGAGCTTCTTAGCAATTTCTTGAAGGCTGAAGGAGCTCTGGGTTTTTTTGGAGTCTTTTTAGGTTTCAGGACGCCCCAACAGCAGCGATTATCAAGTCCTGGGAGCAGCAGGCTGGGTTCGGCACCTTTTTCTTCTGCAGAGGTGCTTCAGTTCTCGTGCTTCTTTGTACTAGTCTTCTCTTCTGATGTTCAGATCTTAGGGTGCCACCTACATACTGAATTTAGAGGCGTTACAAGGGGAGACAGGCAATCGGCTACCTACCTTTAGGGAGTCTACTCCCTCAAGTGACCACTTCCTAAGGGAAAAGGCACTACCCTCGCCCTAATAGGCTGTTTTTCCACCATCCCAAGATGGTGGAATTTCAGGAGCGGGGGCTTTGCATCGCCTGCCCAGCCCCAGGGATGGTGGAGGCCAAGTAGAGACCCTCCTTCTATTCTAACTACTTTTTCTGCCTTTCCTCACATCACAACTGGAGCAGGAAAGGGGGTTTCCCCCACTATCTGGAGGTTTCTGGGTTGGACTTCAAAGGTAAAGTTAGAAAAATACATGCAATTACACACCATCGGAAACAATGGGGACAAAGTAGAAAAATGCATATAGATTTAGGCAATGCTTTCATGAAGTTCACCTGCTCGTTTAAGGTCGATGCCAGGACCAGGTCCAAAGTTCCAGCAGCAGAAGTTAAAGAGTGTCCCGGATCGGGCGGGAGCAGACTGCTGATGGTCTTGGAAGCTGGAGCGCAAAGATGAACGGGGGTCACTTGAAAACGCATTAAACAGGAGGAAATACCAGTAAGCCAAATAAGGCTCCTTCAAGGGAAGAGGTTGCAAGGACTTGGGGACCAAGGTAGCACAGCTAGTTGGTCAGTGCTGGGGCCGATGGGCTGGGTGCAAAGTGAACAAGCCAGCCGGACATCGTGCATCTTGAGGTCCTCACAGTCAGGAGCAGGCAACTTTGAGAGGCAATCGCGGGACAGCTGGACCACTTAGGAAGTGAGTCTAGGGTGTCTTGACATCCCTCAACAGCTGCTTTCATCTGGTGCTTGGGAGTCTGGAGTGGACTCTTCTTCTTCTTGTTTGCTGTTGGGGGTTCGGTATCCCAGTTATTGGTACGCTGCGGCTCCAGTAGGTCATGGTGTCTCCAAACTTGGTGAGGAGATATATCTGACCCTCCGGACTTGTTGCACCTTTTCTTGCTTAGGTGCTGCCTCAAGGTCATCAGGAAGTAACAAGTCGATAAATCGGGCTTCACAGGATCGGTGGCTGCAGTGTGCAGGGGAGCGATACCTTCAAACCAAGGGACCCTCTTGGTGATTTCTTGACGTCTGGAGGTGCTCCGGGGTTCTTGAAGTCCTTTCAAGTTTCAGGACGACACAGCAGCAGCAATTGTCGAGTCCTTGGAGCAGTTGGCAGGGTTTGGAGCCTTTTTTTCTGCAACAGGCCTTCAGTTCTCATGCAGCGGGTCTTATTTGTCCTCTCCTGTCCAGAGGTCAGAGACAAAGCCTGCACTGGGCAGAAGTGTTTCACACCTCCTCCCGGACAGGATAGCCTTCCTGGACGGAAGCTTCCAAGGTGATGCTGTGTTTAAAGTCCAACCCAGGAACCTCCACTTTTGGTGGGAGTATGTGAAAATTAGTTCGTTTAGGAGGTGGGTCCCCACTTAACCTACACCACCCCTAGGGTGGGGCAGGCGATGCGAACCCCTCTCCTGAAATTCCACCATCTTTGAATGTTGGAAAAACAACCTTTCAGGGCTAGGGTAGTGCCTCTTCCCGCAAGAAGTGGTCACTAGAGGGGTTAGACACCCTAAAGGTAGGTAGCCCATCTTCTTTTGACATTAAAAAGTGAAAATCACTTTTTGAGGTTAACATTTAGGAAGAGACTTGGAAAAAAGTGCATCCTACAGGGTCTTGTATAGCTCGGGGGAGACGAGGAGGGCTCAAGATAGGCCGGGATAGACACCTGGGCCCCGCTCCGGAGGAGGTCGAGCCAACAAATGAACTGGAAGAGACAAGTGTTGGGCTCGGCTCGAGGGGCCTGGACATGAGTCGAGCCCTGAGAATGGCTGCCAGGTAAATTGAGCAACAAATCTCATGTAAAATAAGAAAATCTCTTTTACATTAAAGAAGTGTTTTTCTTTAACGTGGGGGAGCATCGCACTTTAGTACAACAGATGATATCACTGCATTGAGAGGCCTTTACTAAAAGGGATAGTTTTTGAATATCAAGAGAAACAGTCATGCCCTCCCCGTGCACAATGCTTTCAGTGAATTAAAAGGTAAGTAAATTGTCGTGTGCACCCTACTTGTGACATAGGGCCAGATGTACGATTGAATTTTGCATGCGCAAATGGGTTTTAGACCCCTTCGGCATGCAAACATCCTGTGGGCCATATACTAACGCTTTTTTGCGAGTTGTAAATAATTTGCGACTCGCAAAATAGTGTTTAGCGACTTGCTATTAGGATCAATCAATCAATCAGGTGTTTGTTAAGCGCGACTACTCACCCGTAAGGGTCTCAAGGTGCTGGGGGAGGTGCTGGTTCTTGTCCATCAAGGAGGGGGTCTGTCGAAGAGCCACGTTTTGAGGTTTCTCGTGAAGATGAGGAGTGATGTTGTCTGTCTGAGGTGGAGCGGAAGGGCGTTCCAGGCTCTGGCCGCGAGGAAGGAGAAGGAGCGGCCTCCCGATCTGGCCTTTCTGGCGTGGGGAACCACGGCGTAGAAGAGCTGGGCTGATCGTAGGGTTCTTTGGGGTGCGTGGAAGTTGAGTAAGCTGTTCAGGTATGCTGGTCTGGTGTAGTGGTGGGCTTTGTGTGCGTGGGTGAGGATCTTGAAGGTGATTCTAGTCTCGATGGGGGGCCAGTGGAGTGTGCGCAGGTGCTGGGAGATGTGGCAGTGTCTTGGCAGGTTTGAGGACCAGTCTTGCGGCGGTGTTCTGGATGTTCTGTAGATTGCGGGTGAGGTTTTTGTTTATTCCGGCGTAGAGTGTGTTGCCGTAGTCAAGTCTGCTGGTGATGAGGGCGTGAGTGACAGTCTTTCTGTGCTCGGCGGGGATCCATTTGAAGGTCCTACTGAGGAGGCGGTGGGTCTGGAAGCAGGAGGATGCAACGGAGTTGATCTGCTTTAAGGGAAGGTGCGTTCCCTTCCTAAAAGTGACCCCAGCAGCTATGTTTTAATGTTTTGCAACCGCAATTGCTGTGGTTAAACACTCACAGTTTACCACCCTTCGCAGAACGGTGGTAAAGCACTCACAAATGGGAAGGGTTCCCCAAGGGACCCCTTCTCCTTTGGGAATGCATGTGCAAACATTTTTTTAAGGGGAGGCAGTGGTCCCTGGTCCCAGGGTCCACTGCCTGCCCTTTAAAAACAAAAATGAAAAGTTAATTTTTTTTTTATATGCCTCCCATTTCCCTTTAAGGAAAACGGGCTGCATTAAAAAAAACCTGTTTATTTAAAAGCAGTCCCAGACATGGAGGTCTGCTGACCCCAGCAGGCCACCATCCCTGGGAGTGCCTACCATTCCCAATGGGGTTGCAAATTGCGATGGCATCCTTAATATTAATGAGGCATGCAATTTGCGACCCCATTGGGAATCCCAAACAGTGTCTCAGACACTGTTGTACATTGTAAATTGCGACTCGCAATTTGGCGCCATTTGCCAGTCGCAATTTCCAACGGTCGCACATCTAGGCCTTAGCCTCTCAGTGCAGATGGAGCAGCATTATAGTAAAATAAATTAAACAGAAGAGGTGTTTGTACCGTGCACATCCTGAACACATGTATGTGAAGGTGCCCTCTAATGTGATCATGAAAAGAGGGGGCTCAGGAAATAAATATTTGCCCAGGCTTACACAATTTGGTCGAGCAGGAAAGCCAGGATTGATCTCAGGTTTTCTCATTTCAGATAGTGCTATTCAGCCACTCGACCCGACTCTCATTCTCCTGTTTTGCATAAAAGATTAATGTTTTGTGTTTCATTCTTGGCATATGACGTTACACCCTGGGCAGCAGGCAGGAGCCGAATGAAATCTCGGCTTGCTTTGGGCTGCAGCTTCCGAGAGGACCTTCACCTGAGCCAGGCCTCCGCCGCGAGCCTTCAGTGGCCTGCCCACCCCCACGAGCCCCTGCTGGAGGCAGCCCTGGCCCTTGGGAAGCAGACCACTACTGGCCCCGACCCACCTCTCCACAGAGATAGATGGCCAGTCCGCTCCACCACCTACAGGAGTTGAGAGCCGACTTCGTCTCATCTACTCAGAAACCCCTCAGTTTCAGAGCAGAGGAGCTGGCATTAGTGTGAATCCACTCTCTCCAGGCACCCATGTGGGGGCTGGCAGCATTGTGTATCCACTCTCTCCAGGCACCCATGTGGGGGCTGGCACCATTGTGTATCCACTCTCTCCAGGCACCCATGTGGGGGGTGGCACTAGTGTGTATCCACTCTCTCCAGGCACCCATGTGGGGGCTGGCACTAGTGTGTATCCACTCTCTCCAGGCACCTGCTTGGCACCAGTGTGTATCCACTCTCTCCAGGCACCCATGTGGGGGCTGGCACCAGTGTGTATCCGATCTCTCCAGGCACCCATGTGGGGGCTGGCACCAGTGTGAATCCACTCTCTCCAGGCACCCATGTGGGGGGTGGCACTAGTGTGTATCCACTCTCTCCAGGCACCCATGTGGGGGCTGGCACCAGTGTGAATGCACTCTCTCCAGGCACCCATGTGGGTGGTGGCACTAGTGTGAATCCACCAGGCACCCATGTGGGGGCTGGCACCAGTGTGAATCTACTCTCTCCAAGCACTCGTGGGGGCTGGCACCAGTGTGCATCCACTCTCTCCAGGCTCCCATGTGGGGGCTGGCACCAGTGTGTATCCACTCTCTCCAGGCACCCATGTGGGGGCTGGGGCGCTGGCACCGGTGTGTATCCACTCTCTCCAGGCACCCATGTGGGGGCTGGCACCAGTGTGAATCCACTCTCTCCAGGCACCCATGTAGGGGCTGGCACCAGTGTGTATCCACTCTCTCCAGGCACCCGTGTGGGGGCTGGCACCGGTGTGTATCCACTCTCTCCAGGCACCCATGTGGCGGCTGGCACCAGTGTGAATCCACTCTCTCCAGGCACCCGTGTGGGGGCTGGCACCAGTGTGTATCCACTCTCTCCAGGCACCCGTGTTGGGGCTGGCACCAGTGTGTATCCACTCTCTCCAGGCACCCGTGTGGGGGCTGGCACCAGTGTGTATCCACTCTCTCCAGGCACCCGTGTGGGGGCTGGCACCAGTGTGTATCCACTCTCTCCAGGCACCCGTGTTGGGGCTGGCACCAGTGTGTATCCACTCTCTCCAGGCACCCGTGTGGGGGCTGGCACCAGTGTGTATCTACTCTCTCCAGGCACCCGCCTGGCACCAGTGTGTATCCACTCTCTCCAGGCACCCATGTGGAGGCTGGCACCAGTGTGTATCCACTCTCTCCAGGCACCCGTGTGGAGGCTGGCACCAGTGTGTATCCACTCTCTCCAGGCACCCATGTGGAGGCTGGCACCAGTGTGTATCCACTCTCTCCAGGCACCCGTGTGGGGGCTGGCACCAGTGTGTATCTACTCTCTCCAGGCACCTGCCTGGCACCAGTGTGAATCCACTCTCTCCAGGCACCCATGCGGGGGCTGGCACCAGTGTGTATCCACTCTCTCCAGGCACCCATGTGGAGGCTGGCACCAGTGTGTATCCACTCTCTCCAGGCACCCATGTGGGGGCTGGCACAGTCCACGTCCAAGGCTGTCCACTGGAAGCTCAGGGTAAAGAGGAGGCATGCGCACAAGGGTTGCTTTAGAAGGATGGGTGGGAGGAACGTTACCAAGAGTATAAGCGGGTTGAAGCTGTTTTATAAGCACAGCGCTGTAGGTACCAATGATGCAGCAGGTGCAGTGGCACCAAGCCCTCCGGCTGTGACGGTTCCTCTGCACCTCAACCATTTACGCTGCTGTGCGCGGGCTCTGAGTGTGCTTATGCATTTGTCTGTGCATGCTGTGCCCAGATATACTGCAGGATGCTATCTTAGCGCAGTGCATGCCTCCCTGGGGAGCGTGAACCTCTGCTCTGTTGACCCCCGCGGGGACGCGCAAACAAAGGAGTGATACAGGTGAAGACCTTGCCAGAGTCCGCAGAGCACTGCCGTGAGGGGAACGGCTATTATCGTTGGGGAGCACGTACCTTCCCGCTTCCTGCTGAATCCAACGTGACCGTGAGGGAAACGGTTCCTGGCAAAAACTACACCTCCCAGCAACCCCTGAGTCAGGCGCATGCAGAGGGTGTCATCAGGCAGCGCCTGAGAGTTATTTAATCCTCGTGGGTGCACCACAGCGTGGGACGCGCGCGGGCGGCGCCCGGGCGAAGCCCGGGCCAAGGGCGGGCCCGTCCTTGCCCGTCATTGACAGGAAGAGACTGGACTGGGCAATCCCCCTAAAGTCGTATTTGTGGTAGATGCTTTCAGGTACCATTTACAGCCTATATTGTAGAGTGCAGAGGAAGGGATATATAGTGATAATTTAACAATATATTGAGCTCATATCTCCCGTGTAACCCCGCTGACTAGTGAAGCTAATTACATTCTAACTTGTGATTATCTCTGTGCTTTACTATGCCTGCTAAAGACATGAAAGGGAAAGCCTCCAAAGTTCAATATTCTGGAGCCATGGACCAATTTATCACTAAAGTAAATTGTGTCATCGACCAGGAAATTACGCTCCTGGAACGCCGCGTATCACAGGACCTCGCGGCGGCCAGGAGGTCTTCGATGGGTCATATAGCCAATGTTTGTACTCCCGTTCAATCTACTATTACAAGTCTCGTAACGCCATGTTCGGACGCTGATGTTTCGACTGCGGACTTGCTGCCTAGCGGAACAGTCGCAGCATCAGCGGGTGAACAGTCCACGGTGTCTGATTCACTCCTGAGTTCTCCCCGTTTGTTACCATCTACACATAGTGTAATCATAGAACCATGCACCAGACAACTGCGGGATAGGAATCTTGGGGCTGTCCCTAAAACTAAACATGGCTATACTCCCACAAATGGTGGCAAGGCCAAGAAAGGAAGTAAAAAAACTAAGCCTGCGAACCACCCGAGTAGTTCTAGATTGTCTAATGCCCATTTAGAGCAGCATACATTGGCCGCACCCGTCCAAAGAAATGCACCTTCAGCCCTTCCTCTACCTGTTATGCAGGTTGCAAGTGGGGGGGTAAACGTCACAACTAGAGATGAGGGAATGTGCCATATTTTGTCTAATATTTTTGACACAATCAGATCTCTCCTTCGCCCTATAGAGGATAGAATAAATAAGATCGAAGATCATCTATCTAGGATTGAAATAGGGCTCAGGGGCCTCATCGATTCCAGAAGTAATACCGGCCATACTGGTGTTTGTAAACCACTGGATAATACCCGAGTAGAAATTGTCTCGGCTGCTCCCCAAAACTTGCCAGGTTTGCCCATAACTCATCAGGATCTAACTACAATTAACAAATCTTTAGTTATGCCTGATTATGAGCAATCTGCCCAATGCAAAGTATTCCAGCATAAGCATGATGCTAAGTCTTCTACTCCAGAGACATCAAGGGGAAAAAATATCCCAAATTTACCACCTGAAGCTGCCCCATTTGTTGTTATCTTAACAGGGGTTCCCTTATTGGGTAAACATGAGGTTGAATCCCCAACAACTTTGAGAAACAGGGTTGTGCACTGGCTTAATAAAAACATACCACTGCCATTGCACAAAGCCTGTAGGATAACTATGGTTAGGAGGGCGCCATAGGTTGGCCATTTGACAAAAAACATAGAGGGGGACTGTATTTTAATAAACTTTGATGACCCCACTATAGTTGACTACATTTGCAACTGGAATGACCCTAAAATAGGTACGTCAATTAAGGTCTTTCCTCTGACTTACTTCTACCCCCCTGGCCATTTTGCCACTAAACTTGATGGATGGGAAATTGTGCATAGAAATGGGAGGGGCCCGCAACAAGGGCAATGGCCTAGACGCCCCTTTACCACAGACCCTATTCCCTTGCAAAATCGGTTCAGTAGCCTGGAGTCAGTCGATTGACTGAGGGGCGATGGTGCTACATTGGGTTGCTGTTTATCCAATGATATATATACTCACCTGAATGTAACAGACGCCCAAAATAGTCATATCACTAGTAGGGAGGAGATATCAGGGGTCAGATTAAGTGTTATACCTGGTATGCCTCATGAGGAGAAGCCAACTACATTACTTTCGGGGTCCCCAGTCGAAGCAAGAAATATTTCCGAGGAGGGTGCTGTTAAATCTATAACTAGCCAAATAATATCCAAAAATGCTATACTACCAGAAGCAGGTCTTAACATCACGACATGGAATATAGCTGGCTTAAGTACAAAATTAAACACCCCTTTCTGGAATGATTTCATCACACAAGGGTTCGACATCATATGTCTTCAAGAGACCTGGCATAAAGAAGCTATTTATGTGGAAGGCTATACCTCATATTGGGCATTGGCTGTGAACTCAACAGCAGGAAGGGCTAAAGCCGGGCTCTTAATTTTAGTATCAACTAAATTAACCCAGTTTAAACCTAACATTTATCATGAGGTGGCCCCTTATGCCCAGTTATTACGTCTGGAGCATGCCGTAGGTAAGGACTTAATTATTATTAATTATTATAATAACACCTTTGATGCACGTAGGGGTCCCATTGTTTATGAAATAGGTAGAGAAATAGATAAATTGCTGGCTCTAGGAACCAACCGATTTTACTTTGGACAGGAGATTTTAATATACAGGCCTGTCCATATGCAAACCCAAGGATTTGTGGCTTTTTGGGGGAAATAGGTGATAATGTTGGTTCTACACATATCCATTTCCCCCATGACGATTATGGAAATTCTCTTAATAATTTGATAGCCAAATTGGATTTAGAGTTACTCGACTGTACCCTGAAAAAGGGCAATATTATATGCCCAACTTTTACTGGCAGGGGTGCCCACTCTAACATTGACCACATACTTCTCTCTTGCAACACTGCTTATACTGATTTATGGATAACAGAACAAGCAGTAAGTGATCATAATAGTATCTCTGTAACTTTACTGACGTGGGGAAATGTACATTCAGACCCCACCAGTTCTGTTGGAGATATTGTTGCAGAGAGACCAAATGGGGCAAGAATCGAGTGGGTCAATGTTAATCCTGCCAAACTTCTGGGTGAAGTTATTACTAAATGTACAACAGAAATCGACTACTGTCTAAGTAATGAGATAGTACCCACCATACTGCTTTCCAAATTTTATCAAATTAATACTGTTATCGAAGGCTTACTGACAGGTAGGAGTAGGCCATCAAAAAACAGGTCAGTTGGTTGGTTCGATAAAAATTGTACACAGGCTTTGTCGAGATTAAAAATTGCCCTGGATACTAAACCTAGGGATAATACTCTTATTAAAGCTGAACGCCATAACTATAAGACTTCCTTGAAAGTCCGTAAAAAAGAAATACAGGAGGAGCTATGGCATAAACTAAATTTAGCTGCTGACACTAATAACAATGGCCTATTCTGGGAGACAATTAATTGCCCTTTCCTTAAGAATGATACCTTTCCCGAATTAACATCCCATGTGAATTGCAATGATTGGATTGATAATTTTACTAATATTTTTAATCCTGATAGGTTGGTTTTAGATTTGCTAGTTAATCACAACTCTGTATGGCTATCGTTACCCTTATCTATTAGCCTGGATGAGGTTTATTTGGGGCTGATAAAAAGTAAAGGGGGTAAAGCCCCAGGCCCGGATGGTGTTCCCGTGGATTTATATAAACAGGAGATGGATCTATGGGCACCTATTTTAACCCGTATTTTTAATGCCGCTATAGAAGGTAACCTTCCTTTGTCCTGGGGACAATCTATTATTGTTCCCCTATTCAAGAAGGGGTCCAGGTCCGAGGCACGAAACTATCGCCCTATCTCCCTCCTGGACTCATCAATCAAAATTTTGAGTAGAATACTCCTTAACAGACTGGAGATATGGGTAGAAGAAAATAATATTTTATCACCAGTCCAATATGGGTTCAGGAGGGGTTTGGGTACGATGGAGCAGTGCCTGAACCTCGACCTCATCATAAATAAATATGTTACGGTCAAAAAAGGTAATCTGTTTTTATGTTTTGCTGATCTTAGCAGTGCCTTCGATCTGGTCGAACACTCTATTCTATGGCCATACTACTGGAAATGGGCGCCCCAATAGATATTGTACATTTTTTGGCCAGACTATACGAAAGGCTCTCCTGCAAAGTACGTTTTGGGCCTGATGGGGAATCTACCCCCTTTTTTAGAGTGACCCGAGGCATCAGGCAGGGCTGTGTTCTGGCCCCTTTGCTTTTTTCTTTATTTGTTAATCAAATTGATTCAATCCTTAGGCAAGTTCCTGCCGATGCCCCCCGAGTAGATGGCGACCCTATTCCAATACTGCTATATGCGGATGACGCCGTCCTCTTGTCACGTACTCAAATTGGCCTCCAACGTTTAATTAGCTGCTTTTGCAGGTTTATTGATAAAAGGAAACTGCTAATTAATAAAGAAAAAACATATGTAATGACCTGCGGGAATAAGAAAGGTGCTAAAAGGACCTTCTTCCTGGATGAGAAAAAAAAAATCCAATCTGTGACTAGTTTTTGTTATCTTGGCGTCACATTCTCCGGCGATGGGAGATGGGATAATGAATGTGTAAATGTCCGCCTTAAAATGGAAAAGAATATTAACGGAGTGTTTAGATTTGCTTCCAAGCTTGGGAATAGTAGAATCAATGATATGATTTCAATTTATAAAGCCAGATGCATTTCTTCCGCTTTATATGGAGCTGGTGTATGGGGGCACCATACCCTTTGTGGTAATCACATTCAACTTGACGAGAACTCATTTTTAAAGCGTCTATTATGTGTCCCCGCATCAGCTTCCACAGAACTAATTCTGCTAAAACTAACCAGCACCCTGCTCGACAACCTGGCCAACCTGGGACTTAAGCAACTGGTGTCCACCCCCACCCACCTCGCCGGACACACACTCGACGCCATCTTCTCATCCAGCACAGACATCGACTTCAGCCACGCCACAGAGCTTCAATGGACGGACCACAGCTGCGTCCACTTCACCTTCAAGAGAACGACGACCCACCATCACCAGCAACAGGCCGCCCGCAGAAGCTGGAACAAGATCACAGCAGACCAGCTCGCCACCTCCCTGAGCCAGCACCCTCCTGCCAGCTCAGCGAACCCCAGCCAGGCCGCCGACAACCTCACGAAGTGGATCAGCAACTGCGCGGACGAACTCGCCCCGCTGAGGACCCCGCCTAGCAGACCCGGCAGCAAGAAGGCCCCATGGTTCACCGACGAACTCAAGAGCTCCAAGAAGAACTGCCGAGCCCTCGAGAAAGTCTGGAGAAGGGAACCGACACCGGACAACAGGACCTCCTACAAACTTGCCACCCGGAAACACCACCAGCTGATCCGCGCCGCCAAGAAAACAGCATTCAAGGACCGGTTGGACAACAACGCACACAACTGCAAGGAACTCTTCAACATCGTGAAAGAGCTTTCCAACCCCAGCGCAGGAAACAACGACATCACCCCATCGCAAGACCTCTGCAACTCCCTCGCCTCATACTTCCACAACAAGATCACGGACATACACAGTAGCTTCAACAACCAACCAACGCACACCATGACCGACCAACCACCCCCCCCCACCACCACCCTCCACGCCTGGACCCCGATCAGCACCGAAGACACCATCCGCACGATGAACTCCATCCACTCCGGATCACCGACCGACCCCTGCCCTCACCACGTCTTCAACAAGGCCGACGCTGTCATCGCACCCCACCTGCGAGACATCATCAACACATCCTTCGACACCACCATCTTCCCTGAGAGCTGGAAACACGCCGAACTCAGCGCTCTACTCAAGAAACCAACAGCGGACCCCACCGACCTCAAGAATTACCGCCCCATCTCGCTTCTCCCGTTTCCAGCCAAAGTCATCAAGAAGACCGTCAACAAGCAGATGGCCGCCTTCCTCGAGACGAACGGATCCCTCGACCCCTCACAGTCCGGCTTCCGAGCCAAACACAGCACCGAGACCGCCCTCATCGCCGCCACCGATGACATCCGAGCCCTGATGGACAATGGAGAAACAGCGGCCCTCATCCTCCTAGACCTCTCCGCGGCATTCGACACGGTCTGCCACCGCACCCTAGTACGGCGCCTCAGCAACATCGGAATCCAGGACAAGGCGCTGGAATGGATCATCTCCTTCCTCGACGGAAGAACACAGAGAGTCCGCCTACCACCGTACAAGTCAGAGGCCTCCGAAGTCATCTGCGGCGTCCCCCAAGGATCATCTCTGAGCCCCACCCTCTTCAACGTCTACATGAGCCCCCTCGCGGCCATCGTACGCAAACACAACCTCAGCATAATCTCCTACGCCGACGACACCCAGCTGATCCTCTCCCTGACCAACGACCCCGCCGCCGCCAGAGCCAACCTGCACGAAGGGATGAAAGAGGTAGCCGAGTGGATGACGTCCAGCCGCCTGAAACTGAACTCAGACAAGACGTAGGTCCTCATCCTGGGCTCCTCACCCTCCACCTGGGACGACTCCTGGTGGCCTCCCGCCCTAGGCACCGCACCCAAACCGACGGACCATGCACGAAACCTGGGCTTCACCCTGGACTCCTCCCTCTCCATGACCAGGCAGGTCAACAACGTCTCCTCGGCGTGCTTCAACATCCTACGCATGCTACGGAAGATCTTCTGGTGGATCCCCACAGAGACCAGGAAGACCGTCACCCAGGCCCTCGTCACCAGCCGACTGGACTACGGCAACGCCCTCTACGCCGGTACCACCGCCAAGCTCCAGAAGAGACTCCAGAGGATCCAGAACGCCTCAGCCAGACTCATCCTCGACATCCCACGATCCAGCCACATCTCCGGACATCTGAGAGACCTTCACTGGCTCCCCGTCAACAAGAGAATCACCTTCCGCCTCCTCACCCACGCACACAAAGCCCTACACGACCAAGGCCCGAGCTACCTCAACAGCCGAGTCAACTTCTACGCTCCCAAACGCCACCTCCGATCAGCCAACCACGCCCTCGCCGCCGTCCCCCGCATCCGAAGAGCGACTACAGGAGGAAGGTCCTTCTCCTACCTGGCCGCCAAGACCTGGAACTCCCTCCCGACCGACCTGCGCCTGACCCAAGACCACCTCTCCTTCAGGAAGAAGCTGAAGACCTGGCTGTTCGAGCAGTAGCGGCACCCCCCCCCCCCAGCGCCTTGAGACCCTACGGGTATGTAGCGCGCTTTATAAGTGATTGATTGAGAGAGGTGGGGCTTGATTATATTGAAGATCTTGCAGCCCTTCGCCCTCTGACCTTATGGCGATCCATCTGGTCCAAAACTGAAACCATATTTACACAAAGAGTAATTAGAGATTGTCTAAGGCTGGACCATTGTTTGCATATCTCTTGGCTAAGGCACATTCATTACTGGTTCAAGCTCCTTTTTAAACTAGATCCTTTTTTAATACCTGAGGAAGCTGCCAGTATATCTAAATTAGATCTCAAGGTGTTTTTTTTACGTCATAGAAGACAATCCAGAGACTCTGTTTGCCTTAAACAATGTACTTATGCTTTTTATCGTGAAAACAATTTAAGTGAAGGTTTCCAGCCATATTTGACAGAAGTTACACGAAGATCCCACCGCTTTGTTCTTACCGGCCTAAGGGTTGGAATAGTACATCATCTTGTGTCCTTCCCCATCACTAGGCAGCATAGTAATACTTTATGCCCCTGTGATGACTTATCCAAACAGAGTTGTTGTCATTTTATGCTTTTTTGTAAATTTTATGTGTTTTTAATACGACATTTTTTAAAACCCATCTTTTTAAAATATAATGTCCGGTCTACAAGGAGCGCTATGCAGCTAATGTTTAATCTGGAAAGTGCAGATATTTGTTTTTATATAGCTACTTATATTCTGAAATGTATGAGTGCCAGGAAATCCATTGTCTTGTAATTTATTCGGCTTCTAGTAAGCTGTATTATCACTCTACTAAACACTATAAGTGACTTCTTGTACATGCACATAACTGCGATTTGCACTTTACCCTGCATATTTTGCACATTACCCGGCATGTTAGTCTTCAAGCACCATAAGTGACTCTTTGCACATATCCAGAATCTGCGAATTGCATTTTACCTTGTATATTTTGTACATTAACCGCATGTTAGTTTTAGACTATATACATTTTAAGCCCATCAGAATTATTTTACCTGTTCTACATTGCTAATCCTATCTGCACTGGCTCTTTTACGGGGATGGAAATATAATTAATTTTCGGGGATAGTATAACAAATTTTCTTGCTCTGTGCCTAATCATGTAATTGGTTGATACTCTGCCATTTTATAGTTTTATTGTATGATTGTTGTATGTTATTATGTTTGCTATGTGGCTGTATATACTTGCCGAATAAAGCATTTTGAACTGAAAACTGACCCCCGTCCCCTTCCCATGTTCAGCAATCACCTCCATGTGGAGCTGAAGAAGGCCTGCTGCCTGCCCAGGAGTCCAGCTGTCTGTACACCCCTCATACTTTAGCTTCCTGGGGAACGCATACAACATCTCCCTTCCCACATGCTTGGCACCCTGGGAAGGAGCTTGTCTAACTGAGGGGATTCCAGGCGCCTACAATCCGCGGCTGCAGTGATCGGGAGAGCTCTCCCTGTGCGCCAAGGGATGTTTCCCTCTCCTTCCATCTGTACCTTCAGATCTGCCCCCCACCCCTTCTCTGGACTGCAGTGCCTCAACCAGCCGTCTTTGCCTGTATCACTGCCCTTAGATGGATTCCATGTTTTTCCTCTTGTCCCCTTTGCCTGTATGCGTGAGGGGCTGGTGATGCATGTTGGCATGGCACTCAGGGAGGGGGCGTTGACGCCTAGAGGCGCGGGAGCAACGTGCGATTAAACTACCCTTCACGACGATGATACCTCGAGTACATCAGGTGAAGCAAAGCGTGTGAGCTCTGCCCCTCCCCCCCCCCCCCAGATAAGGTCCCTTCATTCCACCTTCCGTCCCTCTGGCTCTCCATCCCTTAAGCCTTCCATGCATCCATCCATCCATCCATCCGTCTTGTCCTGTTTCCATCCATTCGCCTCCCCGCCCATCCTTCCTTTACCATCCTGTGTATCCACCGGCTATGTGCCCAAGGTAGGCCCATATACCATGCGGCCCGTTTCCTCACAGTGTCCTCTTTTCTGCCTCGTAACATTATTTGCTGTAACCTTTTGCACATGTTCACGTGCAGGTCTGAACCTGCTTTGCTTACACATCTGGCTTCGCCCAACATTATCACAGTGCCTCGAACACCGAGTACAAGGCCTTTACGCACACTGTACAAATGTCACTCTATCTCCGTCCACGGGGCGACAGGGCTATCTACATATCCACAACAATGCTAACCTCTTCCATACATCCTTCCACTCCCAGTTCCATCCATGCAGCCAATCATTTTCAATCATCCATCAATTCATCCACCATTTATCATATCAAGCATCCATGGAAACTTCCACTCATCCATCCACACACGCATTCAGCCTTTCATCATGGCAGCCATTCTTTCCCTTACCCACCCACACAAATGTTGTTTTACACTTCATCCCTCGGTCCTTTCACCCTTGCATCCATTTTTTGATACTGCCTGCCCTTCGTCTTTCCCATTTTTTCTTCTTTTCATATATTCTTCATGTTACGCCTCCTTCCTTCCTGCTCGCTCTTTCTCTCCCACTCTCAGCAGCCTAGCCAGAGTATCGTGAGACCTACTGCAAGAAGAACACGAGCCCCTAACTGCTACTTGAATTATAAAAAATACATTATATACAGGGTTCAGGGAGCACCCCAGGCCTCTGGGCCCTGGTGCCACTATACCTGCTGCACAATGCCTCCTTTACTGTAATTTACTTTACATCCCTGTTATGGTTTCCCCTCACATTGTGTTTTTGAGCACTTTTCTCTACAGAACTGCAGACAAAACACACTCATAATTCTGTGTCATCACCACCCCCACTTCAGCTGTGAAAGCAGAGCATTGATGACGCTACTGCCGAGCGGTACGGTAGTAATGACGCTACTGCCGAGCGGTACGGTAGTGTTCATGAAGCTACTTCCTAAAGGTGCGGTAGTGTTCATGGCGCTACTGCCTAAAGGTGCGGTAGTGTTCAGTGACCTTGTGCTTTGTGCCAACGCCTTAAACTTACAACGGCGATCTACAACTGGTGCAAGCAGTACATTTCACATCTGTCTTGTTGCACGGATTCTGCTGGTTGCGCAGAACTGTGTGTTAGAATGACAGGACGTCAGATTGTAGTGACTGAGGGCCGCATTTACAAGGCCATTGCACCGCCTGTGCTTCACTTTCTATGACGCACTGGTGGCGCAGTGTGCCTGCCCATATTTACACAGCCATGTAAAGTCACTCTGCATGACCTTTCATGGCCTTGTAAATTTGGGCCCCATTCACGCATCACTCTGCTTGAAAGCGGCGTTCCATGGGTGTTGCTGTGGGCGTGTCTGTGTGAAAGCGGTGTTCCATGGGTGTTGCTGTGGAAGTGACTGCGTGAAAGCCCTGTTCCATGGGTGCTGCTGTGGGAGTGTCTGTGTGAAAGCGGTGTTCCATGGGTGTTGCTGTGGAAGTGACTGCGTGAAAGCCCCGTTCCATGGGTGCTGCTGTGGGATTGTCTCCTTGAAAGCGGCGTTCCATGGGTGCTGCTGTGGGAGTGTCTGCGTGAAAGCCCCATTCCATGGGTGCTGCTGTGGGTGTGTCTGCTTGAAGGCGGAGTTCCATGGGTGTCGCTGTGGGCGTGTCTGCGTGAAAGCGGCGTTCCTTGGGTGTTGCCGTGGAAGTGTCTGCGTGAAAGAGGCGTTCCATGGGTGCTGCTGTGGGAGTGTCTGCGTGAAAGCCCCGTTCCATGGGTGCTGCTGTGGGTGTGTCTGCGTGAAAGTGGCGTTCCATGGGTGCTGCTGCGGTTGTATCTGCGTGAAAGCGGCGTTCCATGGGTGCTGCTGTGGGAGTGTCTGCGTGAAAGCAGTGTTCCATGGGTGCTGCTGTGGGTGTGTCTGCATGAAATTGGCATTCCATGGGTGCTGCTGCGGTTGTATCTGCGTGAAAGCGGCGTTCCATGGGTGCTGCTGTGGGAGTGTCTGTGTGAAAGTGGCGTCCCATGGGTTTTGCTATGTGTGTGTCTGCGTGAAAGCGGCGTCCCATGGGTGTTGCTGTGGGTGTATCTGCGTGAAAGCGGCGTCCCATGGGTTTTGCTATGTGTGTGTCTGCGTGAAAGCGGCGTTCCATGGGTGTTGCTGTGGAGTGTCTGCGTGAAAGCGGCATCCCATGGGTGTTGCTGTGGGTGTGAAAGCGATGTTCCATGGGTGTTGCTGTGGGTATGTCTGTGTGAAAACAGCGTTCCATGGGTGTTGCTGTGGGTGTGTCTGCGTGAAAGCGGCATTCCATGGGTGTTGCTGTGGGTGTGTCTGCGTGAAAGCGGCATTCCATGGGTGTTGTTGTGGGCCTTCCCGCGCAGCATCCACGGAACCTGACGCATTCCCAGATTTACAAAGTTTTCTGCAGCACACATAGAAAGAGGAAAATGCCAGCAATGATAGTTCTTGTGCAGGAAGGTGTCATGCAGGGATGATTGTTTTTGTGAGGAAGAAACACCTTCCTGCACAAAAACAATCATCCCCGCAACGCAGCCACCCTTACAACATGACGCAACGGTGCGTGTGCTGGTGCATGGCTGCCAATTGTGTGCCAGTGCAGGGGAAAGCACACAGATGTGTCGTATTGTTGTTAATACGACGCATCCTGTGCTTTCAAAATGACACAGTTCAACGCAGCAAAATGGCTTGTGGCGCCGCTCTGCGTCATTGTTTTGTAAATGAGGCCCTGAGTGTCTCTACAGCATCAGTGCCTGTCGGCCCAATCCTGGCTAGCTCACCGGGCCTCACCCGATCTCCTATCCTTTGATTTTGAGGTGATTTTGGCAACCTTGAATATGACCCTCTATTCCCCAAGGGAACCGCGGAAACAGATCATCACCTTTCATCACTCACTCACGCACGCTCGTAGTAAACATAAGAAAGACACGAAGGAAGTTTTGAATACATTCATTGAAACTATCATAGTTTATTATGAAGCAAACGTGCTGCAGTCATGAGGCCGATGAAACTAAACAAAGGAATGAGCATTACTAACAGGGGGCCCGATTCACAGAACTAACTTAAGACAAAATCCTAAACTTACTACCATTTTGGTATTCACAGAAGGCACTTACTCATTTCGGTATCCACAGAAGTTAGGAGTCCTAACTTTAGTTCTCCTAAATGCCTTCTGTGAATACCGAAAGCCTTAAAGTTAGGATTTTTCTCAGTTTAGGAGTAGTATAGTTAGGACTCCTAACTTTACTACTCCTAAACTGAGAAAAATCCTAACTTTAAGGCTTTCGGTATTCACAGAAGGCATTTAGGAGAACTAAAGTTAGGACTCCTAACTTCTGTGGATACCGAAATGAGTAAGTGCCTTCTGTGAATACCAAAATGGTAGTAAGTTTAGGATTTTGTCTTAAGTTAGTTCTGTGAATCGGGCCCAGGGTCTCCGCTCCCGGATAGCTGAGTACATGAAAAAGGCAAACAAAAACATTGAGGCTAGCCAGGAACTGCAAAAAGCCTGGCATGCCCAAAAGGCTGTACTGACTGTTTAAAAGCCAGGACAGAAAGTGTGGGTGTTGGAGCCTGTGGCCCCAGCAGCTCTCCAGGACAAGTGGAGTGGACCCCACACTATTGTTGAACAGAAGGGAGAGGTTACTTATTTAGAGAGACCTAGGAACTCCCAGGAGCCCCTATAGGGTTCACCATGTCAACAGGCTGAAGCCATATGTGGACAGGGCTGACATGGGCTTGCTCTTGGCAACTGATGAGGGACAGGAGGAAGAGAGTGACCCACACCCTGACCTCCTCTCACAGAACCCCGATGATGGGTCAGTTGATGGTGTGGCCTTGGCAGGCAGCCTCACTGCCCAGTAGCAAACTGATTGCAGACAGGTTCTCAATCAGTTCAGACACATGTTCTCACTGACTCCAAATCAGACTACCTGGTGCACTCATGAAGTGGACACTGGGGACAGTCTGTCTATTAAAAATAAGATTTATAGGCAACCTGACCATGTCAGGGACTGTATCAGGACAGAAGTCCAGAAAATGTTGGATTTGGGAGTTATTGAACCCTTAGATAGCCCCTGGGCTAATCCAGTGGTCCTTGTGCCAAAACCTCACACCAGTGCTGGGAAAAGAGAGATGAGGTCTTGTGTGGACTACAGGGGTCTCAATGCAGTCACTAGGACTGATGCCCATCCAATACCAAGGGCAGATGAGCTTATAGATACTTTGGCCTCAGCCAAGTAGCTTAGCACATTTGACCTGACAGCTGGCTACTGGCAGATCAGACTAGCCGATGATGCAAAACCAAAAACAGCATTTTCTACCCCTAGTGGGCACTATCAATTTGTGGTGATGCCCTTTGGTTTGAAGAATACACCTGCCACTTTCCAAAGGTTGGTGAATACAGTTCTCACAGGCCTGGAAGGCTTTAGTGCAGCATATCTAGATGATATTGCTGTCTTTAGCTTCCACCTGGGAGGATCACCTGGTCCACCTAAGGAATGTTTTGGAGGCTCTACACAAAGCAGGCCTAACTATCAAGGCTACTAAGTGCCAGATAGGGCAGAGTCAGGTTGTGTACCTGGGTCACCTTGTCGGTGGAGGCCAGGTTCAACAATTGCAGAGATTTTTCCCAGTTTAGTAGTAGCAAAGTTAGGAGTCCTAACTATACTACTACTAAACTGAAAAAAATCCTAATTTTAAGACTTTCGGTATTCACAGAAGGCATTTAGGAGAACTAAAGTTAGGACTCCTAACTTCTGTGAATACCGAAATGTGTAAGTGCCTTCTGTGAATACGAAAAGGAGTAAGTGCCTTCTGTGAATACCAAAATGGTAGTAAGTTTAGGATTTTGTCTTAAGTTAGTTCTGTGAATCGGGCCCTAGGTATTTCCACTTAGAACATGAAGACTCAACTGGTCAAGGTTAGTTTAATGTCCCTGCGTTTGGGGGGGGGGGTTGTGTAGGAGAGTAGGATCTGCTTCATATGGGTACCCCCACCTTTTGCTGGTGTTTCACTGTTTTTAATCCTTAGTCTGGCTTTGGCCCTGCTAATCAGGACCACAGCCTAGCTGCTTCCTCTCTAAAATGGTTTCCATGTATATTAGGTACATATCTAATTGGGTTCTACAGGTGTGTACTATGTACCTAGGGCATAGGTACCTCTGAGGCCTACCAGGGGCTCCAGCATGTATTATGCCACCCCTGGGAAGCACTCCAAAATGACACCACAGGTCTGCTACTGCAGCCTGGGTAAGGGTGTGCTTGCACCCCTTACTGTGGTATGGGCTACCTATATCACTACCCTATACAGACACATATAAACCTATAAGCCACTCCTATGGCAGGCCTTGACAATCCTGAAAGCAGAGTGCTTGGTTTTATGTAAGGTTGTCTTTAACCATTCACCATAAGGGGTTGTTTGGACTGATACTAGAACTAGTGGACAGCATAGATCAGGCCACCTTCTCACAGCAACCACAGCAGCATTAACAGCTGCCAGCACGCAGAGACTTGACAGGTGTAACCTTAGCAGGGAACACAGAAGCATCAACAGCTGCCAGCACGCAGAGACTTGACAGGTGTAACCTTAGCTGGAACCACAGCACCATTAACAGCTGCCAGCACAGCAGATACCATGACAGGTGTATCCTTGGCAACGATCACAACAGCAACAACAGCCGCCAGAACTGCAGGGATCATGACGGGTGTAACCTTAGAAGCGATCACAACAGCATTAACAGCTGCCAGCACTGCAGATACCATGACTGGTGTAACCTTAGCAGGAACCACAGCAGCAGAAACAGGTGTAACCTTAGCAGGGGCCACAGCAGTCTTAACAGCTGCCAGAAATGCAGAGACCACGACAGGTGTAACCTTAGCAGGAACCACAGCACCATTAACAGCTGCCACCATTGCAGATAACACGACAGGTGTAACCTTAGCAGGAACCACAGCAGCATAAACAGCTGTAACCTTAGCAGGGGCCACAGCAGCCTTAACAGCTACTAGAAATGCAGAGACCACGACAGGTGTAACCTTAGCCGGGACCACAGCAGAATTAACAGGTGAGACGACGACCGGTGTGACCTTAGCAGGAACCACAGCAGCATTAACAGCTGCCAGCATCGCAGGGACCACGACAGGTGTAACCTTAGCAGGAACCACAGCAGCATAAACAGCTGTAACCTCAGCAGGGGCCACAGCAGCCTTAACAGCTGCCAGAAATGCAGAGACCACAATAGGTGCAACCTTAGCAGGAATCAGAGCAGCTTTAACAGCTGTCAGCATCGCAGGGGCCACAGCAGAATTAACAGCTGCCACAACTGCAGAGACAACGACAGGTGTAACCTTAGCAGGGATTACAACAGCATTAACAGGTGAGACCACAACAGGTGTAACCTTAGCAATAACCACAGCAGCCTTAACAGGTGAAATCACGACTGCTGTAACCTTAGCAGGTACCATAGAAGCATTAACAGGTGGGACGATGACAGGGGTAACCTTAGCAGGGACCACAGCAGCATTAACAGCTGCCAGCATCGCAGGGACCACGACAGGTGTAACCTTAGCAGGAACCAAAGCAGCATAAACAGCTGTAACCTCAGCAGGGGCCACAGCAGATTTAACAGCTGCCAGAAATGCAGAGACCCCGACAGGTGTAACCTTAGCAAGGACCACAGCAGCATTAACAGGTGAGACAATGACAGGTGTAACCTTAGCAGGGACCACAGCAGCATTAACAGGTGAGACCACAACAGGTGTAACCTTAGCAGGGACCACAGCAGGATTCACAGGTGAGACCAAGACAGGTGTAACCTTAGCAGGACCCACAGCAGCATTAACAGCTGAGACCCTACAGGTGTAACCTTAGCAGGGACCACAGAAGCATTAACAAAAGGGACCACGACAGGTGTAACCTTAGCAGGACCCACAGCAGCATTGACAGCTGCCAGCATCGTAGGGGCCACGACACGTGTAACCTTAGCAGGAACCACAGCAGCATTAACAGGTGTAACCTTAGCAGGGGCCACAGCAGCCTTAACAGCTACTAGAAATGCAGAGACCACGACAGGTGTAACCTTAGCCGGGACCACAGCAGAATTAACAGGTGAGACGACGACCGGTGTGACCTTAGCAGGAACCACAGCAGCATTAACAGCTGCCAGCATCGCAGGGACCACGACAGGTGTAACCTTAGCAGGAACCACAGCAGCATAAACAGCTGTAACCTCAGCAGGGGCCACAGCAGCCTTAACAGCTGCCAGAAATGCAGAGACCACGATAGGTGCAACCTTAGCAGGAATCAGAGCAGCTTTAACAGCTGTCAGCATCGCAGGGGCCACAGCAGAATTAACAGCTGCCACAACTGCAGAGACAACGACAGGTGTAACCTTAGCAGGGATTACAACAGCATTAACAGGTGAGACCACAACAGGTGTAACCTTAGCAATAACCACAGCAGCCTTAACAGGTGAAATCACGACTGCTGTAACCTTAGCAGGTACCATAGAAGCATTAACAGGTGGGACGATGACAGGGGTAACCTTAGCAGGGACCACAGCAGCATTAACAGCTGCCAGCATCGCAGGGACCACGACAGGTGTAACCTTAGCAGGAACCAAAGCAGCATAAACAGCTGTAACCTCAGCAGGGGCCACAGCAGATTTAACAGCTGCCAGAAATGCAGAGACCCCGACAGGTGTAACCTTAGCAAGGACCACAGCAGCATTAACAGGTGAGACGATGACAGGTGTAACCTTAGCAGGGACCACAGCAGCATTAACAGGTGAGACCACAACAGGTGTAACCTTAGCAGGGACCACAGCAGGATTAACAGGTGAGACCAAGACAGGTGTAACCTTAGCAGGACCCACAGCAACATTAACAGCTGAGACCCTACAGGTGTAACCTTAGCAGGACCCACAGCAGCATTGACAGCTGCCAGCATCGTAGGGGCCACGACACGTGTAACCTTAGCAGGAACCACAGCAGCATTAACAGGTGGGACCACAACAGGTATAACCTCAGGAGATACCACATCAAGTACAACAGCTGCTAGAACTGCAGGGACCACGACAGGTGTAACCTTAGCAGGGACCACAGGAGCATTAACAGCTGCCAGCACCTCAGAGATCATGACAGGTGTAACCTTAGCAGCGATCACAGCAGCATTAACAGCTGCCAGCACCGCAGATACAACAACAAGTGTAACCTTTGCAGCGACCACAGCAGCATTAACAGCTGCCAGCACCACAGAGACCATGACAGGTTTAACCTTAGCAGCAATCACAGCAGTATTAACAGCTGCCAGTACTGCAGAGACCATGACAGCTGTAACCTTAGCAGGGACAACAGCAGCATTAACAGCTGTAACCTTAGCAGGGACCACAGCAGAATTAACAGCTGCCAGTACCGCAGACACCACAACAGGTTTAACCTTAGCAGCGACCACAGCAGCATCAACAGCTGCCAAAACCACAGAGCCCATGACAGGTGTAACCTTAGCAGCGATCACAGCAGCATTAACAGTTGCCAGCACCGCAGAGACAACAGGTGTAACCGTAGCAGCGACCAGAGCAGCATTAACAGCTGGGAGCACCGCAGAGAGCATGACAGGTGTAACTTTAGCTGGAACCACAGAGGCATTAACAGCTGCCAGCACTGCAGAGACGACGACAGGTGGATCCTTAGCAGCGATCACAGCAGAAACAACAACTGCTAAAACTGCAGGGACCACAACAGGTGTAACCTTAGCAGCGATCACAGCAGCATTAACAGCGGCCAGCACCGCAGAGACAACAACAGGTGTAACCTTAGCAGCAATCACAGAAGCATTAACAGCTGCCAGCACCACAGAGACCATGACAGGTGTAACCTTAGCAGGAACCACAGCAGCATTAACAGCTGCCAGTACTGCAGAGACCATGACAGCTGTAACCTTAGCAGCGACCACAGCAGCATTAATAGCTGTAACCTTAGCAGGCACCACAGTAGAATTAACAGCTGCCAGCACTGCAGACACCACAACAGGTGTAACCTTAGCAGCGACCACAGCAGCATCAACAGCTGCCAGAACCACAGAGACCATGACAGGTGTAACCTTAGCAACGATCACAGCAGCATTAACAGCTGCCAGCACTGCAGAGACAACAGGTGTAACCATAGCAGCGACCACAGCAGCATTAACAGCTGCCAGAACCACAGAGACCATGACAGGTGTAACCTTAGCAGCGATCACAGCAGCATTAAAATCTGCCATCACTGCAAAGACCATGACAGTTGTAACCTTAGCAGCGACCACAGCAGCATTAACAGCTGTAACCTTAGCAGGGACCACAGCAGAATTAACAGCTGCCAGCACCACAGAGACAACAACAGGTGTAACCTTAGCAGGAACCACAGCAGCATAAAGACCTGTAACCTTAGCAGGGGCCACAGCAGCCTTAACAGGTGAGACCATGACAGGTGTAACCTTAGCAGGGACCATACCAGAATTATCAGATGAGACGACGACAGGTGTATCCTTCTATGGGACCACAGCAGCATTAACAGGTGAGACGACGACAGGTTTAACCTTATCAGGAACTAAAGCAGCATTAACAGCTTCCAGCATCGCAGGGACCACGACAGCTGTAACCTTAGCAGGGGCCACAGCAGAATTAACAGCTGACAGCACCACAGAGACAACAACAGGTGTAACCTTAGCAGTAACCACAGCAGCATTAATAGCTGCCAGCACACAGAAACTTGACAGGTGCCACCTTAGCAGGAACCACAGCAGCATAAAAAGCTGTAACCTTAGCAGGGACAACAGCAGAATTAACAGCTGCCACAACTGCAGAGACAACGACAGGTGTAACCTTAGCAGTAACCACAGGAGCATAAACAGCTGTAACCTTAGCAGGGGCCACAGCAGAATTAACAGCTGCCACAACTGCAGAGACAACGACAGGTGTAACCTTCGCAGGAACCACAGCAGCATAAACAGCTGTAACCTTAGCAGGGGCCACAGCAGCATTAAAAGCTGCCAGAACTGCAGGGTCCACGACAGGTGTAACCTTAGCAGGGACCACAGCAGCATTAACAGGTGGGACCACAACAGGTATAACCTCAGCAGATGCCACAGCAAGAACAACAGCTGCTAGAACCTTTAGGCACCAATACAGGTGTAACCTTAGCAGGGACCACAGGAACATTAACAGCTGCCAGCACCGCAGGGGCCCCAACAGATGTAACCTTAGCAGGGACCACAGCAGCATTAATGGCTGCCAGCATTGCAGGGGCCACGACAGGTGTAACCTTAGCAGGAACCACAGCAGCACAAACAGCTGTAAACTTAGCAGGTGCCACAGCAGCCTTAACAGGTGGGACCACAACAGGTGTAACCTTAGCAGGAACCACAGCAGCATTAATAGCTGCCAGCATCGCAGAGACCAAGACAGGTGAAACCTTAGCAGGAACCACAGCAGCATAAACACCTGTAACCTTAGCAGGGGCCACAGCAGCCTTAACAGGTGAGACCATGACAGGTGTAACCTTAGCTGGAATCACAGCGGCATTAACAGATGTAACCTTAGCAGGAACCACAGCAGCATTAACATCTGATACCACTGCAGAGACCCCAACAGGTGTATGCTTAGCAACGATCATAGCAGCAACAACAGCTGCGAGAGCTGCAGGGACCATGACAGGTGTAACCTTAGCAGAGATCACAACAGCATTAACAGCTGCCAGCACCGCAGAAACCATGACAGGTGTAACCTTAGCAGGGACGACAGCAGCATTAACAGCTGCCAGCACCACAGAGACCATGACAGGTGTAACCTTAGCAGCAATCACAGCAGCATTAATAGCTGCCAGTACTGCAGAGACCATGACAGCTGTAACCTTAGCAGCGACCACAGCAGCATTTACAGCTGTTACCTTAGCAGGCACCATAGCAGAATTAACAGCTGCCGGCACCGCAGAGGCCACAACAGGTGTAACCTTAGCAGGGACCACAGCAGAAATAACAGCTGCCACAACTGCAGAGACAACGACAGGTGTACCCTAAGCAGGAACCACAGCAGCATAAACAGTTGTAACCTTAGCAGGGGCCACAGCAGCATTAACAGCTGCCAGAACTGCAGGGGCCACGACAGGTGTAACCTTAGCAGGGACCACAGCAGTATTAACAGGTGGGACCACAACAGGTATAACCTCAGCAGATACCACAGCATGAACAACAGCTGCTAGAACTGCAGGGACCACGACAGGTGTAATCTCAGCAGATACAACAGCAAGACCATCAGCTCCTAGAACTGCAAGGACCACAACAGGTGTAACCTGAGCAGGGACCACAGCAGCTTTAACAGTTGCCAGCCTCGCAGGGGCCACAACAGGTGTGACATTAGCAGGGACCACAGCAGCATTAATGGCTGCCAACATCACAGGGGCCACGACAGGTGTAACATAAGTAGGGACCACAGGAGCATTAACAGCTGCCAGCATCACAGGGGCCACAACAGGTGTAACCTTAGCAGGAACCACAACAGCTTTAACAGCTGCCAGCATCGCAGGGGCCACAACAGGTGAAGCCTTAGCAGGGACCACAGCAGCATTACCGGCTGCCAGCATCGCGGGGTCCACGACTGGTATAACCTTAGCAAGAACCACAGCAGCATAAATAGCTGTAACCTTAGCAGGTGCCACAGCAGCCTTAACAGGTGGGACCACAACAGGTATTACCTTAGCAGGAACCACAGCAGCCTTAACAGCTGCCAGCATCCAGCATCGCAGGAGCACGACAGGTGAAAACATAGCAGGGACCACAGCAGCAAACAGCTGTAACCTTAGCAGGGGCCACAGCAGCCTTAACAGCTGTCAGAAATGCAGAGACCACACCAGCTGTAACCTTAGCAGGGACCACAGCAGCATTAACAGGTGGGACCACAACAGGTATAACCTCAGTAGATACCACAGCAAGAACAACAGCTGCTAGAACTGCAGGGGCCACAACAGGTGTAACCTCAGCAGATACAACATCAAGAATAACAGCTGCTAGAACTGCAGGGACCACAACTGGTGTAACCTTGGCAGGGACCATAGCAGCTTTAACAGCTGCCAGCATCGCATGGGCCACAACAGGTGTGACCTTAGCAGGGACCACAGCAGCATTAACGGCCGCCAGCATCGCAGGGGCCACGACAGGTGTAACATTAGAAGGGACCACAGGAGCATTAACAGCTGCCAGCATCGCAGGGGCCACAACAGGTGCAACCTTATCAGGAACCACAGCAGCTTTAACAGCTGTCAGCATCGCAGGGGCCATGACTGGTGTAACCTTAGCAGGAACCACAGCAGCATAAATAGCTGTAACCTTAGCAGGCGCCACAGCAGCCTTAACAGGTAGGACCACGACAGGTGTAACCTTAGCAGGAACCACAGCAGCATTACCAGCTGCCACCATCGCAGGAACTACGACAGCTGAAACCTTAGCAGGGACCACAGCAGCACACAGCTGTAACCTTAGCAGGGTCCACAGCAGCCTTAACAGCTGTCAGAAATGCAGAGACCAGGTCAGCTGTAACCTTAGCAGTGACCACATTAGCCTTAACAGGTGAGATCATGACAGCTGTAACCTTAGCAGGAACCACAGCAGCATTAACAGCTGACACCGCTGCAGAGACCACAATAGGTGTAACCTTAGGGGGACCACAGCAGCCTTAACAGGTGAGACCACAACAGGTGTAAGCTTAGCAATAACCACAGCAGCCTTAACAGGTGAGACACAACAGGTGTAGCCTTAGCCATAACCACAGCAGCCTTAACAGGTGGGACGACGACAGGTGTAACCTTAGCCAGGACCAGAGAAGCATTAACACGTGAGATGATGACTGGTGTAACCTTAGCAGGGAACACAGCAGCATTAACAGGTGAGACGATGACAGGTGTGACCTTAGCAGGGACCACAGAAGCATTAACAGGTGAGACTACGACAGGTGTAACCTTAGCAGGGACCACAGAAGCATTAACAGGTGAGACTACGACAGGTGTAACCTTAGCAGGGACCACATAAGCATTAACAGGTGAGACGATGACAGGTGTAACCTTAGCAGGGAGCACAGCAGCATTAACAGGCAGGACCACGACAGGTGTAACCTTAGCAGGGACCACAGCAGCATTAACAGGCGGGACAACGACACTTGTAACCTTAGCAGGGACCATAGCAGCATTAACAGGTGAGACGATGACAGGTGTAACCTTAGCAGGGACCACAGAAGCATTAACAGGTGAGACTACGACAGGTGTAACCTTAGCAGGGACCACAGAAGCATTAACAGGAGAGACGATGACAGGTGTAACCTTAGCAGGGACCACAGAAGCATTAACAGGTGAGACTACGACAGGTGTAACCTTAGCAGGAACCACAGCAGCATTACCAGCTGCCACCATCGCAGGAACTACGACAGCTGAAACCTTAGCAGGGACCACAGCAGCACACAGCTGTAACCTTAGCAGGGTCCACAGCAGCCTTAACAGCTGTCAGAAACGCAGAGACCAGGTCAGCTGTAACCTTAGCAGTGACCACATTAGCCTTAACAGGTGAGATCATGACAGCTGTAACCTTAGCAGGAACCACAGCAGCATTAACAGCTGACACCGCTGCAGAGACCACAATAGGTGTAACCTTAGGGGGACCACAGCAGCCTTAACAGGTGAGACCACAACAGGTGTAAGCTTAGCAATAACCACAGCAGCCTTAACAGGTGAGACCACAACAGGTGTAGCCTTAGCCATAACCACAGCAGCCTTAACAGGTGGGACGACGACAGGTGTAACCTTAGCCAGGACCAGAGAAGCATTAACACGTGAGATGATGACTGGTGTAACCTTAGCAGGGAACACAGCAGCATTAACAGGTGAGACTACGACAGGTGTAACCTTAGCAGGGACCATAGAAGCATTAACAGGTGAGACTACGACAGGTATAACCTTAGCAGGGACCACATAAGCATTAACAGGTGAGACGATGACAGGTGTAACCTTAGCAGGGACCACAGCAGCATTAACAGGCAGGACCACGACAGGTGTAACCTTAGCAGGGACCACAGCAGCATTAACAGGCGGGACAACGACACTTGTAACCTTAGCAGGGACCATAGCAGCATTAACAGGTGAGACGACGACAGGTGTAACCTTAGCAGGGACCACAGAAGCATTAACAGGTGAGACTACGACAGGTGTAACCTTAGCAGGGACCACAGAAGCATTAACAGGAGAGACGATGACAGGTGTAACCTTAGCAGGGACCACAACAGCATTAACAGGTGGGACCACGACAGGTGTAACCTTAGCAGGGACCACAGAAGCATTAACAGGTGAGACGATGACAGGTGTAACCTTAGCAGGGACCACAGAAGCATTAACAGGTGAGACTACGACAGGTGTAACCTTAGCAGGGACCACATACGTATTAACAGGTGAGACGATGACAGGTGTAACCTTAGCAGGGACCACAACAGCATTAACAGGCGGGACCACAACAGGTGTAACCTTAGCAGGGACCACAGAAGCATTAACAGGTGAGACTACGACAGGTGTAACCTTAGCAGGGACAACATAAGCATTAACAGGTGGGAACACGACAGGTGTAACCATGGCAGGGACCACAGCAGCATTAACAGGCGGGACCACGACAGGTGTAACCTTAGCAGGAACCACAGCAGCATTAACAGGTGAGACGATGACAGGTGTAACCTTAGCAGGGTCCACAGCAGCATTAACAGGTGAGACGATGACAGGTGTAACCTTAGCAGGGTCCACAGCAGCACTAACAGTGAGACGATGACAGGTGTAACCTTAGCAGGAACCACAGCAGCATTAACAGGTGAGACGATGGCAGGTGTAACCTTAGCAGGGACCACAGCAGCATTAACAGGAGAGACGATGACAGGTGTAACCTTAGCAGGGACCACAGAAGCATTAACAGGTGAGACTACGACAGGTGTAACCATGGCAGGGACCACAGCAGCATTAACAGGCGGGACCACGACAGGTGTAACCTTAGCAGGAACCACAGCAGCATTAACAGGTGAGACGATGACAGGTGTAACCTTAGCAGGGTCCACAGCAGCATTAACAGGTGAGACGATGACAGGTGTAACCTTAGCATGGTCCACAGCAGCACTAACAGTGAGACGATGACAGGTGTAACCTTAGCAGGAACCACAGCAGCATTAACAGGAGAGACGATGACAGGTGTAGCCTTAGCAGGGACCACAGCAGCATTAACAGGTGAGACGATGACAGGTGTAACCTTAGCAGGGACCACAGCAGCCTTAACAGGTGAGATCATGACAGCTGTAACCTTAGCAGGAACCACAGCAGCATTAACAGCTGACACCGCTGCAGAGACCACAATAGGTGTAACCTTAGGGGGACCACAGCAGCCTTAACAGGTGAGACCACAACAGGTGTAAGCTTAGCAATAACCACAGCAGCCTTAACAGGTGAGACCACAACAGGTGTAGCCTTAGCCATAACCACAGCAGCCTTAACAGGTGGGACGACGACAGGTGTAACCTTAGCCAGGACCAGAGAAGCATTAACACGTGAGATGATGACTGGTGTAACCTTAGCAGGGAACACAGCAGCATTAACAGGTGAGACTACGACAGGTGTAACCTTAGCAGGGACCATAGAAGCATTAACAGGTGAGACTACGACAGGTATAACCTTAGCAGGGACCACATAAGCATTAACAGGTGAGACGATGACAGGTGTAACCTTAGCAGGGACCACAGCAGCATTAACAGGCAGGACCACGACAGGTGTAACCTTAGCAGGGACCACAGCAGCATTAACAGGCGGGACAACGACACTTGTAACCTTAGCAGGGACCATAGCAGCATTAACAGGTGAGACGACGACAGGTGTAACCTTAGCAGGGACCACAGAAGCATTAACAGGTGAGACTACGACAGGTGTAACCTTAGCAGGGACCACAGAAGCATTAACAGGAGAGACGATGACAGGTGTAACCTTAGCAGGGACCACAACAGCATTAACAGGTGGGACCACGACAGGTGTAACCTTAGCAGGGACCACAGAAGCATTAACAGGTGAGACGATGACAGGTGTAACCTTAGCAGGGACCACAGAAGCATTAACAGGTGAGACTACGACAGGTGTAACCTTAGCAGGGACCACATACGTATTAACAGGTGAGACGATGACAGGTGTAACCTTAGCAGGGACCACAACAGCATTAACAGGCGGGACCACAACAGGTGTAACCTTAGCAGGGACCACAGAAGCATTAACAGGTGAGACTACGACAGGTGTAACCTTAGCAGGGACAACATAAGCATTAACAGGTGGGAACACGACAGGTGTAACCATGGCAGGGACCACAGCAGCATTAACAGGCGGGACCACGACAGGTGTAACCTTAGCAGGAACCACAGCAGCATTAACAGGTGAGACGATGACAGGTGTAACCTTAGCAGGGTCCACAGCAGCATTAACAGGTGAGACGATGACAGGTGTAACCTTAGCAGGGTCCACAGCAGCACTAACAGTGAGACGATGACAGGTGTAACCTTAGCAGGAACCACAGCAGCATTAACAGGTGAGACGATGGCAGGTGTAACCTTAGCAGGGACCACAGCAGCATTAACAGGAGAGACGATGACAGGTGTAACCTTAGCAGGGACCACAGAAGCATTAACAGGTGAGACTACGACAGGTGTAACCATGGCAGGGACCACAGCAGCATTAACAGGCGGGACCACGACAGGTGTAACCTTAGCAGGAACCACAGCAGCATTAACAGGTGAGACGATGACAGGTGTAACCTTAGCAGGGTCCACAGCAGCATTAACAGGTGAGACGATGACAGGTGTAACCTTAGCATGGTCCACAGCAGCACTAACAGTGAGACGATGACAGGTGTAACCTTAGCAGGAACCACTGCAGCATTAACAGGTGAGGCGATGACAGGTGTAAACTTAGCAGCGATCACAGCAGCTTTAACAGCTGCCAGCATCGCAGAGACAACAGGTGTAACCTTAGCAGGGACCACAGCAGCATTAACAGGAGAGACGATGGCAGGTGTAACCTTAGCAGGGGCCACAGCAGCATTAACAGGTGAGACGATGACAGGTGTAACCTTAGCAGGGACCACAGCAGCATTAACAGGTGAGACGATGACAGGTGTAACCTTAGCAGGGACCACAGCAGCATTAACAGGCGGGACCACGACAGGTGTAACCTTAGCAGGGGGCACTTTGCACATTTCTTCTTAACAGCGCAGAACTATAGCACATGGAATGGAAAGTAAACATTTTTATATTTAGAAGTCTAGATTGCTGCCGAGCCTCAGGACAGCGCAGGTCTTTGTTGACGCGTTAGCTGGTTGTTAACGCCCCTCAGCCTTGCTTCTCTGAAGCCCCCCTGTGATGCATTATGCAGATGCACTGTCAGCCACATTCTCAGCTTGAAAGCGAGAATAAAACACAAGTGTCACACAGACAGCACAAAGCCTGATGGATGGGGGCGTGAGCGGCCTCCTCGCCAGTAAACATCCTGGGCCACGTGCCAAGCCATTGTTTGGCGTCTCTGTGCAGTGCAGTCTCTGGCCCGGCTGATGCAGAGCGCCCAGAAGAGACGGTCTGCACCAAGGTGGCAGGGCGGCAGGGCTGCAGACGGGTTTCATCCTTGCCGAGCGTCGTCAGTGAGGGGCAGCTTCAAGTCTGTGGACCTCTTTTTCCAAATGTGACAAAAAGTGATGGATAAATGCTTGAAGTGGTCTCGGCCACTGCTAATCCGCTTGGCCCACATTCCAATCCACTGTTTTTAGCTTGCTCGTGCTATGACAGAGTGGTTATCACAGCTCACTGTGGGCTGCTTCTATTGGGAAGAGCAAGGCTGATTTACAAATGGCTCTTCCCCTTTCGGAGTATCATTTTGATCAAAAACATTGACGGACTGGAATGCAGATGGAGTAATTAACCGTGTCTGAGATTAATTCATCAATTACACCCATCGTGTGTTTGATTGTCTAACAGTTCTTACTGTTCTCACAGCTTTTGTTGCTGTCCGTGCTGTGGTGACAGCTGTGGTCACTGCTGGGATTCTTACTGTTGTCCAACTTTTGTTGTTGTCCCTGCTGTGGTCTCTGCTGTGGTTATTACTGTTCACAGTTCTTGTTGGTGTCCCTGCTGTGGTGACAGCTGTGGTCACTGCTGTGCTTCTTATTGTTGTCATATATTTGGTTGTTCTGCCCGCTGTGGTGACAGAGGTGGTCACTCCTGTGGTTATTACTCCTCACAGTTCTTGTTGCTGTCCGTGCTGTGGTGACAGCTGTGGTCACTGCTGTGGTTCTTATTGTTGTCACAGCTTTTGTTGTTGTCCATGCTGTGGTGACAGCAGTGGGGTATTAGCATACTCCCCGGCAGGGAACCAGGCTACCCACATGTTCTGCAGGAAACCCGAGCCATTGAGCGCCCAAGTGCAGGACAAAGAGCGGTCTACTCGGTCCTGAGGAGTGCCCGGGATAAAAGTCCCATCTCCGATTCGAAATAAAAAATAGCAAGAGAGGGCCAACACATTCTAAACAGGGGTCTGGAACAGGCCTGCACATGGTCATGGTTGGCGGGATCATTAAACTCAACCCGGCTGCTACGCTGACAAAACAACACCCAAAAGGTCCAAGAAGCCTGCCCATTAAGGATCTGCTCTTGGAACATAAATGGGCTATCAAACAATCTGGGGGACGATGCCGTGACCTCCTACCTACGGTCATTTGATATCATGTTGCTTCAAGAGACATGGCTCGTGGCGCCGCAGCATCTGGAAGGGTTTAAAACTCACCACACTCCAGCTTTGGAAACGAAATTCTCCGGACGAGGCAGCGGAGGCCTAGCCATTTACATATCATCAAACAACACAATCACCTCATGGGACCTCGTAAGCTCTTCCCATTCTCTCCAGTCTGAGGGAATTTCTTTCAGCACCTACAAAGGCCAGCCCAGGACCATAATCTTATTGAATGTGTACATCCGCCCAAACTCCGTGTCCAGGCACACCCTCTCAGAAGAGGTGAGAGCGACGGTGCTGGGAATGAGATCTGGATCCTCGGACGCAGATATCATACTATCTGGAGACTTTAACATGTGGCTAATGTCTGACCTGCAAAAAAATGAGGTAACCAAATCACAGGAACGCGACTGGGCCATACCATCGCAGGACCACCCCGGATGGATCAATGAGTACCCGAAGGGCCGCACCTTACAAGTAAAATCTAGAACATCTTGGCCTTAGAGCCCTTAACGGGCGTTTCTTTCCTGACAAGCCACCCGGCCTTTCATTTTTATCAAAAACTGGCGCATCCTTAATTAACTACACTTTCGTCAGCCTTCCCCTCTTGAATCAAATCTCCAGCTTCGGGTTTGGCAACAGACTTGAAAGCGACCACAGCCATCAAGAAATACTGCTTAGCACTAGGCTGGCACAACATGCTAAGGCAGGGGCACAAGCTTTCGAAAGCTTTACGATCAATTTAAAACGAATTAAGTGCTCGGTCAAAAACCTAAAGCAGGCAGCAATGGAGGCAAAATACATGATTGAGAACACCAGCACAACAACCGAAGACCAAATTTCAAATTGGACAAACTTCGCGAGGAAGCTGTCAGCCAAACACGCAAAACCAATAATGCATGTAAAAGGGACAGGGACCCAACAGCCGACCTCTTGGGATCCTGTGATACGATCGGCGAAAAGAAGTATGAACCGGCTATGGCGGGAACTAAATATAAAGCCAATGGACCCATCAACTATAACCAAACTGAGAGAAGCTCGAAGACATTTAAAGACTGTAAAAAGAGAACATCGAAGGGCTCATTGGAACTCTTATTGGGTCAAATTATACAGTGACATCAGGACAAACAACTCTGCGAGGTTCTGGCGCACGATAAACAGTCTTGGAGGCTGTGTCCAGAAAGCTGCCTCATCAAACATACTGGAGTCCGAGTGGTACTTCTTTCTGTACAGTCACTTTAACGATCGACAAACCCTCACCTTTAATCAGGTTATTGGTATAGAGGTCAGCAATGCAGCAACAGTGGCTAACTTGCCTCCGGAACACTTTCGCAAAGCACTAATCAGGGAAGAGCATTTCCATAAAGGCCTAGCAACCGAAAAGCATACAGACAGACAAAACTATGTCAACAGCATTGAGCACAGCACAGTCCCTGTGGACCAAAACGAAAAGCTGTCCAAAAAGGGTCGGAAAGATGTCAACAGCATTGAGCACAGTACAGTCCCAGAGGACCAAACTGAAAAGCTGATCAAAAAGGGTCGGAAAGATGTCAACAGCATTGAGCACTGTTCAGTCCCAGAGGACCAAAACGAAAAGCTGTCCACAAAGGGTCGGAAAGATGGGGCCCCCGGACCTGGAGGCATACCTCCAGCCTTGTTTAAGGAGGATCCAGCCTTCTGGGCCTCCAAGTTAGCTCCACTCTTCACTTCCATCTTAGAAAAGAACACCATCCTACCCTCCTGGCAAGGATCAATTCTCGTTCCAATTTTTAAAGGAGGGGACAGAAAATCTCCAGAAAATTATCGGTTAGTCACCCTAATCGATAACGAGGCGAAGTACTTTGCAGGGATGCTGCTCAATTCTCTTCGGGTATGGGCCGGGGAACGCTCAACGGGATTCACAAAAGACACTGGCACTACGGTCAATCTCTTGGCTCTCTCTTGCTTGATAGATCAGGCAGAGTCTAGCACCAGACCGCTCTACATGGGATTTATAGACTACAAATAGGCGTTTGATAAGGTCAACAGGGCCAAGCTATGGCAGAAGCTCTCCTTATTAAACATACCAAGTGGTCTACTAAGAGCAGTACAGCTACTACATCAGGACACATGGGTCAGGATCAAAATTGGTGACGGTTCCAGACTGTCACGACCAATTTTAACAACGCAAGGACTCAAACAAGGATGCGTCTTTGCCCCTACACTTTTTAACTTATTTTTATCGGATTTCCTGGAAGCTTTAAACACAGTCAACTCGCACGCTCCCAAACTAGGCAGCCTACAGCTGTCAAACCTATTATTCGCCGACGATGTGGTCCTCCTAAGCAATACAAAGATAGGTTTACAAAGGCTCATGGATGCAACTGCCGCATACTCAATTAAGAACGAGCTTCAGATAAACAATAAGAAAACTAAAATCTGGGCGGTTCGTCCGGGAAGGCCCAAGAAGATGGCCTGGGTCTTAAATTCGGAAAGCATCACAGAAACCAATTGCCAAAAGTACTTAGGAGTCCTCTTCAACAACAACGGAAGATACAAAAGCCAAGAAAGGAACAGCGCTAGCATTTGCACTCAGCTCTATCCACAGGATATTACTCGGCCCAACATTCGCTCCAACACTTCAGGTGGCACAGGCAAAAATCATCCCAACTTTAACATAAGGAAGCGAGGTGTTAAAAGGACTGGACCGTGGCCAACTTGATAAAATCCTTGCAAAAATATTCAGAACAGTCTTCCAGCTACCATCAAATACGTCCCCGGCTCAAATCAGGCTGGAATTGGGAATCTGCAAACAATCACTGGGCAGAATGATGACTTTTCTAGTGAGCTGCCACAAACTGAGAATATCAAAGGAAGGCAGCCTAGCGCAACATCTATGGGCAAACCAGAAAACAAAACGATGGCTAGCGGGGCATGGCTACTTGTCAAGCGGGTTAAATACCTTAGGCCTGAGCAAAGTATGGGATCTACACGTTAGCCAAAATGAGTTCAAAAGGCTAGCAAAAATAAGCGCAAAAAAGCTCTCCTCTATGGAAGACAAGGCAAGTCTTGCAAGAATAAGCCACGGCTGGATGACCCTTAGATCATATGAACAGCTGACACCTCAGAGTTATCTAACTTTACCATTCCGTGCACGCACTAAACTCTGTTTTTTTAAAACTAAGGTTAGGGGTGATACCCTTGTCCTGCCACCTTCCCAAATGAAAAAGAGATCAAGCTCAGGAACCATGTCGGTTCTGCGGCTTTCATAGGGAAGATATAATTCATGTTTTATGCCTGTGCCCGAGCCTCATGAAGGAAAGAAGGTCCCTCCTACGGAGGGGCTGGAACAATAAGGAAGTCAGATCGTGTAGAGCTGCAGAACACAAACTTAAACTGTGCCCTGGTAAGGTTTATGGACCGTGCAGCAAAACAATTGGTGGAGGGGATAAGTCGACCGCCAACTCAGGCAGTGACTCAGATTTCAGGATGTCTACAACAGCTGGACAAGCTTCCTTGCGGGCATTTAGACGCATGAAAATCTGTTGGAAACCTCAAAACAAAACTGCTACAAAAAAAAAGGGATTGTTGTATAGGCTGGCTAATTCTGGGACTTAATATACAATCTCACGACCACAAAGGCCCCTAAGGGATCATGATCACAGGCATTTGTGGGTAGTGTAATTACAAGAGAGCTCGGACATGTGAGGGGCCGGGCGCTTTTTTACAGGAATCGGGGTTCAATTTTATAAAACTCACCAATGTGTTCCATTTTATCTTTTGCATTTGCAAAGGTTTTTTTTTTTTAAATCATGCAATAAAGTTATTATTATGGTGACAGCTGTGGTCACTGCTGTGGCTCTAATTGTTGTCGCTGCATTTGTTGCTGTCTGTGCTGTGGTGACAGCTGAGGTCACTGTTGTGGTTCTTATTGTACAGCGTTGGTTTCTGTCCCTGCTGTGGTCACTGCTGTGGTTATTACTGCTCACAGTTCTTGTTGCTGTCCCTTCTGTGGTAACAGCTGTGGTTCTTATTGTTGTCATATATTTGGTTGTTCTGCCCGCTGTGGTGACAGGTGTGGTCACTGCTGTGTTATTACTGCTCACAGTTCTTGTTGTTGTCCCTGCTGTGGTGACAGGTGTGGTCACTGCTGTGTTATTACTGCTCACAGTTCTTGTTGCTGTCCCTGCTGTGGTGACAGGTGTGGTCACTGCTGTGTTATTACTGCTCACAGTTCTTGTTGCTGTCCCTTCTGTGGTAACAGCTGTGGTTCTTATTGTTGTCATATATTTGGTTGTTCTGCCCGCTGTGGTGACAGGTGTGGTCACTGCTGTGTTATTACTGCTCACAGTTCTTGTTGTTGTCCCTGCTGTGGTGACAGGTGTGGTCACTGCTGTGTTATTACTGCTCACAGTTCTTGTTGCTGTCCCTGCTGTGGTGACAGGTGTGGTCACTGCTGTGTTATTACTGCTCACAGTTCTTGTTGCTGTCCCTGCTGTGGTGACAGGTGTGGTCACTGCTGTGTTATTACTGCTCACAGTTCTTGTTGTTGTCCCTGCTGTGGTGACAGGTGTGGTCACTGCTGTGTTATTACTGCTCACAGTTCTTGTTGTTGTCCCTGCTGTGGTGACAGGTGTGGTCACTGCTGTGTTATTACTGCTCACAGTTCTTGTTGTCCCTTCTGTGGTGACACATGTGGTCACTGCTGTGTTATTACTGCTCACAGTTCTTGTTGCTGTCCCTGCTGTGGTGACAGATGTGGTCACTGCTGTGGTTATTACTGCTCACAGTTCTTGTTGTTGTCCCTGCTGTGGTGACAGGTGTGGTCACTGCTGTGTTATTACTGCTCACAGTTCTTGTTGTCCCTTCTGTGGTGACACATGTGGTCACTGCTGTGTTATTACTGCTCACAGTTCTTGTTGTTGTCCCTGCTGTGGTGACAGGTGTGGTCACTGCTGTGTTATTACTGCTCACAGTTCTTGTTGTCCCTTCTGTGGTGACACATGTGGTCACTGCTGTGTTATTACTGCTCACAGTTCTTGTTGCTGTCCCTGCTGTGGTGACAGATGTGGTCACTGCTGTGGTTATTACTGCTCACAGTTCTTGTTGTTGTCCCTGCTGTGGTGACAGGTGTGGTCACTGCTGTGTTATTACTGCTCACAGTTCTTGTTGTCCCTTCTGTGGTGACACATGTGGTCACTGCTGTGTTATTACTGCTCACAGTTCTTGTTGTTGTCCCTGCTGTGGTGACAGGTGTGGTCACTGCTGTGTTATTACTGCTCACAGTTCTTGTTGTTGTCCCTGCTGTGGTGACAGGTGTGGTCACTGCTGTGTTATTACTGCTCACAGTTCTTGTTGCTGTCCCTGCTGTGGTGACAGGTGTGGTCACTGCTGTGTTATTATTGTGCTCACAGTTCTTGTTGCTGTCCCTTCTGTGGTAACAGCTGTGGTTCTTATTGTTGTCATATATTTGGTTGTTCTGCCCGCTGTGGTGACAGGTGTGGTCACTGCTGTGTTATTACTGCTCACAGTTCTTGTTGTTGTCCCTGCAGTGGTGACAGGTGTGGTCACTGCTGTGTTATTACTGCTCACAGTTCTTGTTGCTGTCCCTGCTGTGGTGACAGGTGTGGTCACTGCTGTGTTATTACTGCTCACAGTTCTTGTTGCTGTCCCTGCTGTGGTGACAGGTGTGGTCACTGCTGTGTTATTACTGCTCACAGTTCTTGTTGTTGTCCCTGCTGTGGTGACAGGTGTGGTCACTGCTGTGTTATTACTGCTCACAGTTCTTGTTGTCCCTTCTGTGGTGACACATGTGGTCACTGCTGTGTTATTACTGCTCACAGTTCTTGTTGTTGTCCCTGCTGTGGTGACAGGTGTGGTCACTGCTGTGTTATTACTGCTCACAGTTCTTGTTGCTGTCCCTGCTGTGGTGACAGGTGTGGTCACTGCTGTGTTATTACTGCTCACAGTTCTTGTTGTTGTCCCTTCTGTGGTGACAGCTGTGGTTCTTATTGTTGTCATATATTTGGTTGTTCTGCCCACTGTGGTGACAGGTGTGGTCACTGCTGTGTTATTACTGCTCACAGTTCTTGTTGTTGTCCCTGCTGTGGTGACAGGTGTGGTCACTGCTGTGTTATTACTGCTCACAGTTCTTGTTGCTGTCCCTGCTGTGGTGACAGGTGTGGTCACTGCTGTGTTATTACTGCTCACAGTTCTTGTTGCTGTCCCTGCTGTGGTGACAGGTGTGGTCACTGCTGTGTTATTACTGCTCACAGTTCTTGTTGTTGTCCCTGCTGTGGTGACAGATGTGGTCACTGCTGTGGTTATTACTGTTCACAGTTCTTGTTGCTGTCCCTTCTGTGGTGACAGCTGTGGTCACTGCTGTTGCTCCTCTCGAACCTGCAGCTCTTGCTGTACTTTCTGCTGTCATGACATCTCAAGGGCTGGACGCTGAGAAGGGTCACTCCTGTCACTGGCCACAGAGCCATGGACTGAGAGGTGTCAAGATCTTCCCAGAGAGCCCCAGCGACGAGGAAAAAGCCACAGAGGGCAGGAAGAAGCCACAGGAGGACAGGAAGAAGCCACAGAGGGTAGGAAGAAGCCACACAAGGGAAGGAAGAAGCCACAGATGGCAGGAAGAAGCCACAGATGGCAGGAAGAAGCCACAGATGGCAGGAAGAAGCCACAGATGGCAGGAAGAAGCCACAGATGGCAGGAAGCCTCCTCCACCATCTTGTAGCTCTCGATTAAAGATGAGGAGTGGAGCAGAGGCAGAGAAACAAAACACCAAACTCCCCTGACACTGGGGAGAGGATAGCGCCAAGATAAGACACCAAGCACTAGATGGGCTAGAAGGTCTACCACAATCAAAAACCGGGACAGAAACAGTAATAAAGGAGTGAAGAAGGAGAGTGAGAATATGCTGTGATGCGTCAGTTACTGTAACTGCCGCCTTATTTGTGATGCTAACAGGAAGTGACATCCCAGGAAACAGTGCGACTTCCTCTGGGATTGGGACCTCAGAAGGAGTTTTTGGGACAGATCGTCATCCTGGAAAGGGCAGTGTCTATGGCTTGTCACGGGCAGGTGGGTACATGAAGAAGATGAAGTCTGACATCCTGCGCCCAGCACTGACCTACGCAGTTACTCCATTGCCCTTCTCGCCCAAAGCGCCTCTTGCCTCACGGATCACCCCCGGGGGACTATACCCCCGGGGGACTGTACCCCTGGGGTACTGTACCCCTGGGGGACTGTACCCCTGGGAGACTGCACCCCTGGGGGACTGTAGCCCCGGGGGGCTGTCAGCGTAGATGCGCCCGTGCGGTCTAGGAAGCGGGGATGCTAATTAGAGGCTGATGGTGGCGTACAGCAACACACTGGTGCACACCGGCTTCTCTTGCAGCAAATCACCCCTGAAGGCCTCAAGGCGCTGGAGCTGCTTGCTGCTTTATGATGATCAGTTCATTCATTCACAAGGAAGGAAAAATAAGGAGAAAGAAGTGAAAACAAGGGAAAATCAAGGAGTAGTCACTCAAAACAACAGGGGAAAAAGCAGAAGAAAGCAGTGAAAAATGAGGGAAGAGCACAGAGAAGTGTTGGAACCGGCACATTCTGGTTGGATGAGGCGATGTCCCAGCCAGTCAGAACCAACCACTCCCATCAGGGGCGAGTGATTATACACACTGCATAACCGGTGCTCACCCTTGGGTAGCGTGGCACTGAGCAGTCAGGCTTACCACTGAGGCAATGCGTAAAGCAAAGGCACGGCACTCACTCGCGATAAATACACTGAGCGTCGCAAAAGAGACTTCACACAGGATGTGTGTAAATGACTTTTGTATTTAACATACACAATAATCAACACAACATGAAAATCATGGTTTTTCTGTGCATAAATTACACTTACTAGCAGTACTAGGCCCAACCGTGTTAAAATGGCATCAGCAATATGTACCCTTGGGAAAGATCTGACACACTGCAGACCCTGTGGCCCCAAGCCTCCCTCCAACGTACACTGTCTATCCCGTCCTCCCCCTTGGGCACGAGGCTGCACGCAGCTGAAGTTAATCTTAGTCAGGGTGCCAGGGAAGCAGGTGAGAGGTAGGCAGCAAGGTCAATTAGGAGGCAGTCAGCAAAAGGGGTTCGGCAGCCACTCAAGAAGTTCACCCACAGGATGCCGAGCAGGAACGGACCGAGCGCAATAGTCGGTCACACCAAAGGGGTCCACAAGGGCCTTCTGGCACCAGACCCGTTCTGCAAAGCACAGGGAGGGTCAGGCAGTCTCTTCACCCACTTCCGATTGTTGTTGAGAGCGTTCCTCCAGCCCACGCAATCCCTCTCACCACCCAGACCCTAGTCAGGCAATACTACCTAGCACCACAATGTCGTCGGGAAGGCCGCGTTATGAGAGGGCAGTTGGTCCACTGCACTGAGGGCCAGAAAGGGGAACAATCATGGACTGAAGAATGAAGCAGCGGAGAGGGGCCTCTCGGAAGGAAAAGGCACCCCGCCAGGTATATGTAGATCAGAGTCGCACACAGGCAATCCAGGCACAACATCTGATACGCGATGATACGAGTCGCACCAGACCATCTCGGTCACACTATGAACAGTTGCACAAACAGATCCTCCCTGGAGAGGAGGCACAACTTCTGGTGCACTATGATATTGGTCGCAGTAGACAAACCGGGCACAATGTCTGGTGTGCGATGATACAAGTCACACCAGGCCGTTCTAGTCACACACACAAAGAAGAGTTGCAAAATCCATACCTCTCTGGAAATAAGGGACAAGTCCGGTGCCCGCTGATATTTGTAGCACCAGACAGTTCCAGTCACACACACAGGCACAGGTTCAGCAATGCCTCACGAGGTAGAATGAAGCAGTACCATTGTTAAGCCCCCACCTCTGAGGGTCACAACCTGTGAATCAGACACCATACGCATTGAGCATGCAGTCGGCATGACGCACAAGAGAGATGTGGCATGATCGATGAAGCGGGCCAACTGGATCCGGCAATGGGTGAATCCGCTCACCACCAACATGATGCATATGTGTGCCAAGGTCCCCATGATGATGGGGCCACACGCCTTAGGCGATTGGGCCTCAAGGCACAATACTTAGATCCAAGCTCACACCACCCTACAGTTGGAATCCAGCCAGCGATGTGGGCACATGAGAGGGCACGATCTCTAGGTGTTACAAGTAGATGGTGTGGGTCCCTCATAGGAGATCTTTGATGTCCCTGAGATCTCCAAAAGAACAGGGCACCCAGCCCTTGGAGAGCACACTTCACGGTGCCACACAGCAGCAGGTAGTGGGCCCAGGCCGGCCTCTATTCAGGAAGGGCGCACAGTCCCTTTCAATGGCATGAATCCTCCTTGTGCACAACAGATTCCTCTGGCAGTGTGCACTATGTAGTCCAGGTACTCTGGCCCTATGTCCCCGCAAGCATATCTCATGCCTTGCTGAAGGATGGCACCAGTAGTTATACTGTAGTGTGCCTTTGAAGTTAGGGGTGGTTCAAAGGGTCTCCCCTTGAACCACAGATGTCGCCCTAAAATGTCAGTCCTGTCTGCCATGAGGCCATGGAAGGCAGATCCTATTCTTTAGCGGGGGCCACGATCTGGCTCCAGAAGTCAAGTGTCAAAACCGCTTCCTCCAATCCCTCCAACGGCCCACAAATGGCAGAGGTCTGTCGTTCCAGTTGCATGCCCAATCTTATATAGATGTTACTTGGGAATGCCCGGATGTGCTTCCCCCAACCTCCTGTGTGGACTGGAGCCAGGTACAATGGTACACAAACGGCACACAAACAAATGGAAAGGAGCTATCACTGCAAATCCAATGATAGGAAACATGATATGGCTGTGCCGCCCGATCCATTGTTGCAGCCCAACATACCAGTCTGCAATAGCAAGCTGGACATGTATTCGGAAGTACCATCGGTGCCAGTGTGCCCACCAGCCTGCAATGGCACACTAGACACAGATTTAGGTACACTATCAGTGCGACATGCCGAGCATTCTGCACTGGAGGCCAGCCCACCTGTTTAGAAATCGCAGCAGTGCAACACGCACTCAGACTGGACACATATTTAAAAATACCAGTGGGGCAACACACACCCCAGTCTGCAATGGCAGGCTGGTCACGTATTTTGGGAATACCAGAGGTGCAACACGCACCTCAGTCTGCAATGGCAGTCTGGATACGTCTTTAGAAACACCAGCGGTGCAACGTGCATCAGATCAGCACTGCTTCCTAACATGTGTAGGAAGGATGTGCATGCACTTTCTCACTGCATCTACAGTGGGGACGTGCCCCAATCCTTACGGCCACCACAAGAGAATCAGCAAAACCTGGGAGGATAAAGCAAAATGTCTGGTGAAATGCTACCTGAAGTGTTCAGGCCTAACAAGTAGGCATTCAAAAAATGGAGGAAAAAGCAAGGAGAAGACAGGAGCAAGAGCGAAGCAGCAGCACTCGGAGAGCTGGGCTGGGGCCTCTAGTAAGCTCTTGATTCAGGTGCAACATGGCAGAAGCTGTTGCTATTGTCCCTATTGTGGTCACAGCCGTAGTCACTTCAGTGTGCCTTGCCGGCAGCTGGAATTTCTTATGTTCTTGGCATTGTTGGTGCTGTGGTAGCAGCTGTTGTCCCTGTTGGAGCTGTGCAATGTGCATTGGTTGGTAACTGCTGTAGTGGCAGCTGTGGTTATCGGTGCTGCGACTGCTGTTGGTGCTGTGGTAGCAGCTGTTGTCCCTGCTGTGGTTGTGCAGTGCGTGTTGCTGTGATCACTGCTGTGGTCACTGCTGTGGTCATTGCTGTGGTCACTGCTGTAGAGATAGCTGTGGATATCGGTGCTGCGACCGCTGTTGGTGCTGTGGTAGCAGCTATTGTCCCTGCTGTGGTTGTGCAGTGCGTGTTGCTGTGATCACTGCTGTGGTCACTGCTGTGGTCATTGCTGTGGTCACTGCTGTAGTGGTAGCTGTGGTTATCGGTGCTGCGACTGCTGTTGGTGCTGTGGTGGCATTTGTTGTCCATGCTGTTGTTGCGCAGTGCGTGTTGCTGTGGTCACTGCTGTGGTCACTGCTATGGTCATTGCTGTGGTCACTGCTGTAGAGATAGCTGTGGATATCGGTGCTGCGACCGCTGTTGGTGCTGTGGTAGCAGCTATTGTCCCTGCTGTGGTTGTGCAGTGCGTGTTGCTGTGGTCACTGCTGTGGTCACTGCTATGGTCATTGCTGTGGTCACTGCTGTAGTGATAGCTGTGGATATCGGTGCTGCGACCGCTGTTGGTGCTGTGGTAGCAGCTATTGTCCCTGCTGTGGTTGTGCAGTGCGTGTTGCTGTGGTCACTGCTGTGGTCACTGCTATGGTCATTGCTGTGGTCACTGCTGTAGAGATAGCTGTGGATATCGGTGCTGCGACCGCTGTTGGTGCTGTGGTAGCAGCTATTGTCCCTGCTGTGGTTGTGCAGTGCGTGTTGCTGTGGTCACTGCTGTGGTCACTGCTATGGTCATTGCTGTGGTCACTGCTGTAGTGATAGCTGTGGATATCGGTGCTGCGACCGCTGTTGGTGCTGTGGTAGCAGCTATTGTCCCTGCTGTGGTTGTGCAGTGCGTGTTGCTGTGGTCACTGCTGTGGTCACTGCTATGGTCATTGCTGTGGTCACTGCTGTAGTGATAGCTGTGGATATCGGTGCTGTGAATGCTGTTGGTGCTGTGGTAACAGCTGTTGCCCCTGCTGTGGTTGTGCAGTATCTGTGAAGAAGAAAGTCTTTGTTGTTTCAGCTAATAAAAACCATAACAATTTCGAAACTACCAATATAATCCATTACAAAACGCCTTCACATTTACAAAACCCAGGCTAGGGCGGCTGGGCTATATGGGGGCGAAATCTGAGGACATGTACCTATCCAGAAAATACAGGTTGTAGAGAACAACTTATTGAGGCAGCTGACAGCTCTACCATCAAGCACCCCGCTATTACCCTTAAGATTGGACTTGGGCTTAAAACCCATTGCGGTGGAACTAGGCCTCAAACCTCTAATTTTCTGGCATAAATTATGGCGTACCCCAGAGCTTGAGAATTACAGAAAAGAGCTACAAGATATTCTGCGCCTTATAAGAATTGATCAAGTACCATGGCTTGCTTATATTAAACATTCCTGTGAATTAATAGGAAGATCTGATCTGTGGACTGACCCAGTTAATACATGCCCAATGTCTTCCCGCAAAACTATCTCCTCAGCTTACTATGAGCACAATTTACGTGCCCTAGTTATGAAGGCTAGGGCTGGGTCCCTTACTGAACAGTTCCTGGCATTTAAAGATACATACACCCGGGAACCAGTCCTAGATGATATTGAACCAACATTAACCAGGAAGCTTTACCTACAATGGCGCTACGGTACTTTGCCTCTTGGAGCCCATACTGTCAGCTGGTCGCCTAACTCAACAACTCTATGCCCAGCGTGTGGCCACCCATCAGAGTCTGACTTGCATATAATTTTCTTCTGCCAAGCCTACCACAGACCACGGAGATACTGGCTTCTTCCACTTTTAAAAAACCTGGGTTTTAAGCATTACATTTCAGCTTATAGGATTTTAAAAACTGACTTATCACCACCAATAGTATTTGCGGTAGCGAAATTTTTAACAGCTATGTGGATCGGCCGCAACCGTCATGTAAAGCCCAAAAATTGAGGATGGACTGATCTGAATGTTGCTATGCTGCTAACTCTAAATGAGTATTTTAATGTGGTGCATAACATGTTATTTATTGTATGTTTATCTCTTTTATTCTTTTATGGCCCAAGTGGCCGAAATAAAGTTGAAATGATGATGATGATGAATATAATCCATATCGTGACATTTTTAGAAGAAGATTTCATAAGAAAATTATTAAAAGATTTCATAAGAAACTGTAGTGTTGCTGACTTTCTAAATATAAAATACATTGAATCCGTTTAAAACCAATCTGAAAAACCTACCTAACATATTAAAATTAAACTGCATGGTCCAATTCCTATTTGCCACATTAAAAAACGAGCTTCCATTACTACCTCTTCCAATCCTGATATAGAATTCATTAATGCAACTCCTGCTGTAACTTCTTACTTGTTCATAACGCAGGGACGTAGCATTTTGGTTCTCGCGATCACTGCACCATCAATGGCGCGGTGATTTGTTTGCCCATTTTCATTGTTGACTGTTCATACCGTATCAAAAATGTCACCACCTTACAGGTTAGATAGGATCTGTTCAGTCCAAACCTTTGATTATTGCAGCTCCACAAGACCGAATCCCTCTATCGTTAAATTTAAAAGAAGGGCATATGCAAATAAGATGAATGAAGCCTTGTTTCGCTGCGCCACATAGAATGCATATCATGGGACCATTGTATCTCCATTTGGGCTGATCCGCTAGACTTGGTAAGAGCCCAAACCTGGTGGTAACTGTGGTTATCGGTGCTGCGAAAGCTGTTGGTGCTGTGGTAGCAGCTGTTGTCCCTGCTGTGGTTACGCAGTGCGTGTTGCTCTGGTCACTGCTGTGGTCACTGCTGTGGTCATTGCTGTGGTCACTGCTGTGGTCATTGCTGTGGTCACTGCTGTAGTGGTAGCTGTGGTTTTTGGTGTTGTGAGCGCTGTTGGTGCTGTGGTAGCAGCTGTTGTCCCTGCTGTGTTTGCGGCAGTGGTCACTGCTGTGGTAACTGATGTAGTGGTCGCTGTGGTTATTGGTGTTGTGACATCTGTTGGTGCTGTGGTGGCAGATATGTGAGCTGCTGTGAGCCCTAATGTGGGAATAGCTGTGGTTGCGGCTGTGGTCCGTGCTGTGGTTCCTGCTGTTACAACGCCAGGGATTCTATGGCTGCGCTCCTTGCAACGCCTCTTTAGCCACTCATGGTGAGAGTTTGATGTCCGGTTAAGCGCGACCCTTCACACTTGTGAATCTGTTTAGCTTCCCCACTAGGGGCTTCTCTCTTCTTTTTCAGGTGTAATATTGTTTGCTTTGACCACTCCTCCATAGCAAAGGTAATACAACGCTAATGTGTGTGTAATGGGATGGCACATACAAACAATATCTCCAGGGTGTGAAATTATGAAATGTTATATGCAAATAAAAATCATTTTTAGGAATCAGCCAAGGTTTGGATCATCCCTGTAGCATACTTGTGAAAAACACTATTGTCCTACAGTGAAAGGAGCAATCCTTGTATAGAAGCCTGTCTGTAATTTTCTCATTACAGTGCATCTGTCATGTCTCTAGTTTCCTGTAATAATGAAATGATGTGGCTGCTCTACTGCAATAGGTTGTTACAGGTGACTTCTGATGTCACACCACCTTCTGCCTGCAGCCAGGGTGAACGGCAGGTCACAAAGCATAATTACAGCTGCAGTTTAAACGAGGAAAACAGAGGCTGTCTGTCCTACTTCTGGTATGTATAGCTATAGCACGTTCCTAGCTAGAAAGCATGTGACTTATGAAAACGGGAGACAGTCTAGCCGACCATGTACATCAAGGGGGGGACACAAACACAACAAATGCATTGTATTTCACACTTTAGGCACAAGGAGGTCATGTGCAGCTCCACCGGTCAAAGCACAAATCACCCATCAAAGGAGCAGAAACCTCAATGCCATCCCCCTCTCTGACCTCGAAGAAACTATAACATCACTTCTCCCGCCCTCCACCGACAACCTCAACACGGTCAAGCTCACTACACTGTACAACAGGACAATGCCAACTGCTCTTGACCAACTAGCCCCCATGAAACTCAAAAGAATCAGAGAATCCCAACCAGAGCATGGTTCAACAAAGACCTCAACTCCGAAAGAAGAAAAGTTAGAGCCGCTGAGAGACTCTGGAGAGGAAACCCATCCACAACCAACCTCTTCCAGCTCAGAAGAGAACATAGTAATTACAAAAAACACATAATCAAGGAGAAAGCCTCCTACTTCCGGGGTGCACTAGACAAAGCCAAAAACCGCCCCAAAGAACTTTTCAACATCATCCAGAAACAGACCTCAAAGCCTACCAAAGTAAACCCCCCTGCCTTCAAACTTCAGTGTAACAACCTGGCCAAATTCTTCAATGACAAAATCACCAATATTGAGCTCTCCCGAGACCATCACCCACAACCCCAACACAGCAAATCTTCACCCATACCGAAACCTAACTCAACCCTAGTTCACAACATATTCCCCGAAGCCGAGACCCCTCTTCTGTCAACCACCAAAATAAGCCTACACCCAAGACCCTCTTCTTCCCCCAAGAGTTAGAAGGACTTCAAACCTCTCTCCGAAGAGGACATTTCCAGTGTGATTGCCAACTTCAAACCCTCCAACCACTACGCAGACCCTCTACCCGCCTCCCTGGCTAAGAACCTCAACCTCACCCTAACCCCACTGTGGACAAAGATTATCAACAGCTCCCTAAGCAACGGACTGATGCCCGACTGCCTCAAACAAGGCCAAGTCACCCCCCTTCTAAAGAAAACAGATGCTGACCCGAATGACCTCAAAAACTTTAGGCCCATCACCAAACTTCCGTTCCTAGCTAAAATCATGGAGAAATGTGTTCTCGCCCAACTGAACCAACACCTGGAATCCAACAACCTACTTGACTCACACCAATCCGGGTTCAGGAAGGGATGCAGCACAGAAACGGCTATACAGAGCATTACCGATGACATTCACAACTCCCCTAACTCCAACGGATGCTGCCTACTAGACCTCCTCGACCTATCTGCTGCTTTTGGCACGGTTGACCACAACCTACTTTTAGATGCTCTACAATAACGTATCGGAGCAGAAGGCAATGTCTTAAAATGGATCTCCTCATTTCGAAACAACCGAACCCAATTCATAAAAATCAAAAACTCAATGTCCAACATCTCCCCCTCAACTCGAGGTGTCCCTCAAGGCTCAGTCCTCTCCCCCACACTCTTCAACATTTACATGGAACCGCTGACTGCCATTCTAAAACAAGCAAGCATCGCCTACCACCTCTATGCTGACGACACCCAGCTGTACCTCGAGATCTCCTCCCTCAATGACATCCTCCGCCTCAACTCCACTCTTTCAAAAGTAGAAAACTGGCTAACCCTCAACCACCTCAAACTCAAACAAGAAAAAAACTAAACCCTTGTCTTCTCCAATCACAAACAACCCCCTCAGATCCAAGAATGGATAAACAAGCTAGACTCCCTAAACTGCAAACATACCCCAGCAATATCAGACAAATCTCTAGGGATCTCTCTAGACGCAAGACAACATGAGCTACCACATAAGCTCCACTGCAAAGGGCACCTTCTACAGCTTAAACCCTCTCAACAAAATCAAGCCTTTCCTACCCCCCAATAACCTAAAAATCGCAACACAAGCCCTAGCTCTGTCCGGACTTGACTATGGAACTGCCACACTGACTGGAGCAGCTGAAACACACACAGCCCCCATGAGAGCCACCCTGAACGCCGCAGCAAGAACGGTCACAGGATCCAAGAAACACGGCCACATCACCCCTGCAAAGCAAAACTTAATATGGCTACCAATCAAAGCACGCTGCTGTTTCAAAACGGCCTGTCTCGCCCATACAGCCCTGCACACTGGCAAACCGGACTATCTCGCTGCCAAACTCACGAAAACTGGGCAATCAAGAAACCTGAGAAGCTCCAACTCGCTCCTCACCACGTTAAGTATGGGGGCGGCCCCTGTGCATTGCAGGAGTTACGTCACACTTGCAACGCAACTCCAGCAATGCGCCGCCCGTACGCCACAAGATGCGTCACGCATCTTCCCCTCCTTGCACCATGGTGCGCCGCATTATAAATGTGACGTATCTGTGGTGGCGCATGGGGGGGATTATGTGACGCATCTGTTTTGGCGCATCCCTGCTGATTTGCAGAGATGCGCCAGAAGTTGTAAATCTGCCCCAAAGTCTTTAGGCAGACCTAAAATAGGACCGGGTCCACCTTGCCCCCTAGGGGCAGATTTACAAGTCCCTTGCGCCTTTTTTACGCCACCGTTGCGTCACCAGCGCCATGCTGCGGGGTATTTACAACGTGACGCATCTGGGAGATGCGGCACGTTGTAAAGCCCTGCGCCAGAGGTAGGCGGTCCCTGCGCGGGGGGGGGGGCGTTCCGGCGCAGGAACGCCTCCTAAAAGTGGCTGAGTAAAATCTACAAGATTTCACTCAGTCACTTTTAGACCCATGCTGCGTCAAAACCCTGCGCCTGCTTGAAGCAGGCGTAAGGATTGACGCAGCATTTCAAAGATAGGGCACCCCGGAGCCTTGCTGGAGATGCGTCGCACTTGCGACGCAACTCCAGCAATGCGCCACCTTTATGGCACAGATGCGTCACAAATCTGTCCGTTTTTGCCCCATGGTGCGCCGCATTGTAAATACGGCGCATCCACGGTGGCGGAGCCGTGACGCACAATAACTGGCGCATCCCTGCTGATATGCAGGGATGCGCCAGTTATTGTAAATCTGCCCCCTAGTGTTTACAATAAACTCACTCAAAGCGTCACACAGAACACATACACACGTACCCCTGTGGGCGCGCTGGTAATATATAGCAGACACACACCTGGCGGGTGCGCAGTGAGTTCGGGCGCGTCCCGGGCGCTATAATCAAAGCTCGTGCTCGCAGCGCCACGAAGCCTGGTCCCCGAGCAGTGGCCGCTTCATCGCCGTGGGCTGTAAATAATCAGATATATGGAGCCCCGTCTGCGCCACAATGCGGGTCATTTCAGACTCTGAGAAACGACAGGACTGTAAATAGAGATGTGTGTGTCTTCAAGGCTGCGGGGACATTTATCAGAATAAAAGCACTTCAGACTTGGAACATTTCTGAAATTGAAGCGTGGGGTTTTAAATGGAATAAATGGAGCTGCGATGCTGCTGTGTTGCTGCTGTGGTGGCCCTCTGCTGCCCTCCAGCGGCCAGGCTTGGGAGGCGCTCCTGGCACATGGCACAGAGCCTGCAGGGAGCCACCATTTGACACCAGAGCTGCTCACTCTGTGCACATCACATGTACATACATCATGAGCTGGTCCAAGGGGGAGGGAGGGTCCCTCCTCCCTGTGCACACTGCTGCTGGTGCAAGTAACCGCTGAGTGGGTTGAGTGCCCGCTGCTGCTATCTTTGGAAACTCGCACAGGGTTGGACCCTGGCAGTGTCGACGCAGCTTTTCATTCTTTCAAGGTCGGTAACGAGCGCCTCTTGGGCCAAGCTCACACATGGACGCTGCTTCCCACCTACATCTGTCTCTTCGCACAATGTCCTTCTGACGTCATAGGGATGGTGAAAGAAACAGGTGACATACAAAGAACACGCATGGCGCATGTATTCAGCAGGAGAGTGGGTGGTGAAGGGGGGGAGGGGAGGGGTTTGCACCCACAGGTGCACGTTGGAGCCCACTCTCGGGAATATATTTCTACAGCACCGCGCAGCAGCCACTGTCATTGACGGACAGCGCCTGCTCCTTTGAAAGGGACACTTTAGTGTCATAGACACAGTTTTTAATGATAAAACTAGTCAACGCACAAACCGTAATGCATGGAAATCAAATCTATAGTGAAAATGTGACTTTTAGGCGCCACCAGTAACGTCTCTTGGGGGCATATCAACAAGGGCTTTATCTCTGCTGTTTTGGCTTTAAAAGCCAAAAAAGCAGAGATAAAACTAGCGCCCTATCAACAACAGGGTGCTAACACGCAAATTTGCATGTTAGCACCCTTTTACTCTACGCTTCCCCTTGCATCTCTAATGAGATGCAAAGGGGGCGTTCCAGAGTAAAATAATAGGAGAAATGTCGCTAAGCGACATTTCTCCTATTATCAAGAATGTCGCTAACCCTGTTAGAGACAAAAAAAAGCAGCGCTAAACGCGGTTAACGCTGCTTTTTTACGTCTGGTATTTTCAGACTTAGCCATGATATCCTATGGAAGGAGGATATCATGGCTAAGTTTGCCTGTCCCTATCAACAAGGTAACGTGAGATTATCGCTGGGTTTCCAGCGATAATCTCACGTTAGCCTGTTAGCGTGTAGATTTTTATCGCTATTGAGATAAGCGTTGCTAATAGCACGCTATCTCAGCGATAAAAAGTCACGCTAGCCGGCGATAATTATCCTCACGCTAAGAGCGATAATTATCGCCGGTTGTTGTTGATATGCCCCTTGGTTTGTTTTGATCCTATTAAAATCTTTGGAGCATATGTAGTTACATTTCATGCAACGCCGAACAGCAAACAAAAGTTGCTGTGCTGCGCTGTGCTGCGTGAAAGAGAGGCAGCAGAAATGTACCGTATCTACTGAGGTATTGTGCCTTTCTGCTCGGTCCTAGCGCTGGCGCACTCGAAGCTGCCTAGCGCCAATGCAGGCTCCCTTACGCCACGCTACAACGGTTCCTGCGTTATGGGTCAGATTGTTTCTGTGCAGGAAGGTACGCGTTCCTGCACTAGAACTGTTATTAGAGGCGTTTTGCTCTTTCTCTGTGGGCGGCAGAATGCGGCCCACATACACAGAGGAAGTATGGGGAAAAATAAACCGATTACTCCTCGTTACGCATCACTGGAGAAGGTGCAGAGTTCTGACACATTCCCAGGTTCACAAGCTTTAGTAAATCAGGGAATGCGCCACAATTCATGGGCGGATGCGTGGGAACGGCCGTGCTCCATACTGGGAACCTCTTCCCTATGCAACGCACCACAAGGCCGCGCTCTGCGATGACTTGCATTACTTTGTATTTACTCAACCACACAAGGCCACACAAAGTGGTTTTTGATTGCTTAGAAAATCATAAAAAATATTTTGTGTCTGGAACACATCATAAAAGTCACAGAACCCCGAAGTAAAACCTTAGTGAATGTGCCATCACACTTCAGAATGACAAAATAAAGCGCTTTCTATTGTCCTTCCTACCTGCTGATATAGTTTGTACAGCTCCTTTATGTGTTAAAGTGTTAAAGTGTTGTTGTGTGTTAGAATAAAATTACCACCCTACAGTCTTCCCTTTCACACCCCCTGTATCCCACAAGATCATCATGGGGAGAGGATGTGGTCTCACGGCCAGAGCTGCTGATTTTGGTGCTGGAAACCAAGGTTCGAGCCTCGGGGTCGCGTCCACATCCTGTGATTCTGGGCAAATCATTTAATCTCCCCGGGCCTGAATGTGTCCTTGTGTAACACAACCGGTGCTCATGTAAAGCGCTACAATACCTTCGGGTCGAGTTCGCGCAATAGAAGTCTGAAAAAAATGCCCAACGTCCCTGCCAGGGCGGCACCTCTCACCCCACCACGAGGCCTACGCCGTGAGCGGTGTTGCCTGGGATCCTGTGCGCCTGCTGCAACCCGGCCCGCTGGTCCCCGAAGCCGTCATGGCAGCTCAAGAGCTTCCAGGAATCACTGCTCACCTGCCAACACCGGCGTGTCTCAAAGAGGGCCCACCACGTGCCGGTGCAAGCTTCAAGCCCGAGGCCCCCGACTTTAGCAGACTCCTCGGACCATCACGGCCTCTGCGACACAGGCCCGCCGAACTCCTTTCTCGGTGACGTACTCCACCGGCATACACAGTGGTCAAGTAGGACACACATTTGGAACTGAGTCTTGATTGCACCATGGCAGAGTACATGATTTAAGGCTGAGTTCATGTCACTATACTCCCTCCGATGTGGTGTCAACAAGTCTGTGCATAGGACTGCCACCAAACGTGTCTGTGGGCCCTTGCTGCCTCCGGCCTCTGGCCTGCACTGCGGCCCTGCAGGCCTCACACCAATCCAATGCAGTCCGTCACAGGCAGGACACGGCCTCCTCGCCGGCTGCACACCTGCTCAGCTCTGGTGTCACTACCAATGTCAGCTACAAATCTAATACAAATGCCATTCCAGCGTCGTGTGTGAGAGATCCAAGAGGAGATGGCTGGACAGCGTTTGGCCCGCGCTGACCGCTGCCTCCGTCTGACACTGCGGCCAACCAGGTCGCACTTTTGGAACTGAGTCCTGATTTCTTCATGGCAGTGTACATGTCACAGTACGCAAGGAGAGGAGTAAGAGGAAGACGCACTTCAGTCCGGAGGAGAAAAGACTCACCTATCCGGAGGTGAGGGGACACTATCAACAACGGCACTGGTGCCACTGACTCTGTGCGGTGCATGCCTACCACACCCGCTCACCTGAAGGGCAGAGACTTGTATCCCTGCCCCCTCTACACCCCCTCACCTGCAGGGCAGAGACTTGCATCCCTGCCCCCTGCCCCCTCTACACCCCCTCACCTGCAGGGCAGAGAATTGCATCCCTGCCCCCCTGCCCCTTCTACACCCCCTCACCTGCAGGGCAGAGACTTGCATCCCTGCCCCCTGCCCCCTCTACACCCCCTCACCTGCAGGGCAGAGACTTGCATCCCTGCCCCCTCTACACCCCCTCACCTGCAGGGCAGAGACTTGCATCCCTGCCCCCTCTACACCCACTCACCTGCAGGGCAGAGACTTGCATCCCTGCCCCCTCTACACCCCCTCACCTGCAGGGCAGAGACTTGCAACCCTGCCCCCTGCCCCCTCTGCACCCCCTCACCTGCAGGGCAGAGAATTGCATCCCTGCCCCCCTGTGGTGCATGCCTACCACACCCGCTCACCTGAAGGGCAGAGACTTGTATCCCTGCCCCCTCTACACCCCCTCACCTGCAGGGCAGAGACTTGCATCCCTGCCCCCTGCCCCCTCTGCACCCCCTCACCTGCAGGGCAGAGAATTGCATCCCTGCCCCCCTGCCCCTTCTACACCCCCTCACCTGCAGGGCAGAGACTTGCATCCCTGCCCCCTGCCCCCTCTACACCCCCTCACCTGCAGGGCAGAGACTTGCATCCCTGCCCCCTCTACACCCCCTCACCTGCAGGGCAGAGACTTGCATCCCTGCCCCCTCTACACCCACTCACCTGCAGGGCAGAGACTTGCATCCCTGCCCCCTCTACACCCCCTCACCTGCAGGGTGCATCCCTGCCCCCCTGCCCCCTCTACACCCCCTCACCTGCAGGCCTTGCATCCCTGCCCCCCTGCCCCCTCTGCACCCCCTCACCTGCAGACCTTGCATCCCTGCCCCCCTGCCCCCTCTACACCCCCTCACATGCAGGGCACAGTCAAACATTTTTTATTGCATGATTAACTAAAATCTTTAAAATTATCCCAAAAAATAATAAAATAAAATATCTTTACAATCGCAATTAAAAAACCAGGCAACATTAATAATATCCCATTGGTTGTATAGCTAAGGTGCGTGTGCTTAACCAGCGCATAAAAAATTATAAATACAATAATTAAAATTTAAATCCAGCTTCTGTGATCCTGCTTACTAAATAAACTCCTGATCTGTTTTACATTCAGTCCATATGTTACGCAATTGACACCGTAGGACCCAAGCCTGGTCGGTCATACTTCTCTATTTTCCTCCAGATCGGCTTGCCGTAAAAGTTTTCTTACAGCTGCCAGGTATTTTACTCCCCGGCAGGCCAGGATTATGGAGGAACCATCCTGTGAGAAGGTGGCCTGATATATGCTGTCCACCAGTTCTAGTGGGCACCCTGTATCAGTCCAAACAACCCCTTATGGTGAATGGTTAAAGACAACCTTATGTGAAAGCTATCCTAGTGATAGCTATGGAGAGCAGTCTTCAGGCTAAGGGCCCGATTCACAGAACTAACTTAAGACAAAATCCTAAACTTACTACCATTTTGGTATTCACAGAAGGCACTTACTCATTTCGGTATTCACAGAAGTTAGGAGTCCTAACTTTAGGACTCCTAAATGCCTTCTGTGAATACCGAAAGTCTTAAAATTAGGATTTTTCTCAGTTTAGGAGTCCTAAATCTAAATTTAGGACTACTAAATTGAGAAAAATCCTAATTTTAAGACTTTCGGTATTCACAGAAGGCATTTAGGAGTCCTAAAGTTAGGAGTCCTAACTATACTACTACTAAACTGAGAAAAATCCTAATTTTAAGGCTTTCGGTATTCACAGAAGGCATTTAGGAGTCCTAAAGTTAGGAGTCCTAACTATACTACTACTAAACTGAGAAAAATCCTAATTTTAAGAATTTCGGTATTCACAGAAGGCATTTAGGAGTCCTAAAGTTAGGACTACTAACTTCTGTGAATACCGAAATGAGTAAGTGCCTTCTGTGAATACCAAAATGGTAGTAAGTTTAGGATTTTGTCTTAAGTTAGTTCTGTGAATCGGGCCCTAAGTCTTGAAGGAATGTAAAGCAGCTTGTTTTACCAGTCTATAATCTCTTGAATGAACAAATGAAAGGAGAACCACACCAGGGGCCCGATTCACAGAACTAACTTAAGACAAAATCCTAAACTTACTACTTTTGGTATTCACAGAAGTTAGGATTTTGTCTTAAGTTTGTCTCAAGACAAACTTAAGACAGACTTAAGACAGTCCTAATACAGACTTAAGACAGTCCTAATACAGACTTAAGACAGTCTTAAGCCAGACTTAAGACAGGCTTAAGTTAGGATTTTGTCTTAAATCTGTCTTCAGTCTGTCTTAAGTCTGTCTTAAGTTTGTCTCAAGTCTGTCTTAAGACTGTCTTAAGTCTGTCTTAAGACTGTCTTAAGTCTGTCTTAAGTTTGTCTTGAGACAAATTTAAGACAAAATCCTAACTTCTGTGAATACCAAAAGTAGTAAGTTTAGGATTTTGTCTTAAGTTAGTTCTGTGAATCGGCCCTCCGGTATATATTTAAAATATATGTATTTAGGTTAAAACACACCCCTCTAGTCTCTTTATGAGACTGGAGTTCGAAGTACTTAAGTTACAAGTGAGCAATCCTCAGTAATAGCACAAATACACGTTTGGGCCCAAGGGGCGTACCAAAAAATATACCAAAAAAGTGGTATAAGGACCAAGACAGAACTAGACACAAGGCCTAGAGCCTGTAGAATCACTGGGACCCCAAGGAACTACCCAAGGTAGTGATGGAAGGAACCTGAAAGCAGAGGGGACAGAGTCTGGGTCACTTGCCAGTGACCAAGGGCAGGATGGACCAATGCCCACAGATGTCAGGTGCTTCAGGTGAGTTGACGGGTGTCTTGACTCTTCAGCCACGAGGTCCAGGAGGTGTCGACGAAGTCCATGAGCCGGATTCGAGCTGTTCCATGAAGTCTGTCGAGTGCTGCGGTGTCAGTGACCAGATTGGACCCAACAAGCCTTGCCAACGGCAAGTCACTGGAAATCAGAGAAAGGACTGCTGTGCAGACCAGCAACGTCTGAGGGACTCACCCAGCGAGGGTAAGTTGGGGCACATCTGGAGCAACCAGGAAAGCCCAATCAGAAGAGGAGTTTCCTTCGTGGTGACCTGCTAGCCAACAGGCTAGTGATCGCGAAGGAGCCTCGAGCGGTTGCACTTGAAACTGGCCCACGGGTCACTCGTAGAGTGGAGGCCAGCAATCTTCGGTGCAAGAGGTGCTAAAGGTTGGGGCTACTCGGAGCCCAAAGCACAACTTTGAGGAAACCCAGGAAGATGCTGTTGCTGCAAAAGATCATGAGCCACGGGCCTCAGCTTTGCTGTGGACTCAGGGTAGCCTCGGGGAAGTCTGGAAATTCACCTCTGGGGATACAGAGACTTCGGCGTCCGGCGGGAGCTACAGAATTGCAGACCGGTCAGTTGCTTCTTTGGTGCCTGCCAAGCAGGGGAGTCACCCCTTGACCCCAAGGGAGATTTCTTCAGTCTTCTAGTCAGGATAGAAATTCGAAGGTCCAGGATGTACATTGCAGAGTTTCGTCCAGGGTAATCTAAAGTCCAGGGACTGGATTCCTATACTTATACTAAGTTTAGGGGATGGACTAATTCTGAGGCCCCACCTATGGGTGGGCTTGGAAAGAGGGGTGGTTACACCCTTTTCCTTTGTCCAGTTTCGCGCCAGAGCAGGGGCAGGTAGCCCCTGCCACCAGGTTGAACTGGACTATGCACAGGAACACCAAGTGTCCCCCCAGGGCAGGACTTCAAAGCACCAGAGAGAGCTCCCGCCCAGCCCCAATACACATCTGCCTGTCTGGGGAGGTGGTTACACCTCCCTTCGACAGGAAACCTATTGTCCAGGCCTCCCCTGCTGGAGTTTCGGTCAGCAGCAGGAGGCCAGACCTGTGTTTGTGGCAGAGGCATCCATTTTGTGATGCCAGGGCTCAGGAAAGTCCTACCGGGTTAGACCAGTGTGAACATGTCTTTCCCTCTAGAAGGGTGGAATGCTACCCACACTGCCAGAACTGGCGGGGGTAGTTTTCCAAAGCGGTTGACACCAAACACGACATGTTTTGATGCAGCCATTCCAAAGTTAGCATTTACCGCAAGGTTATAATGCACTTAAGAGTATATGGTATGGCTGTATCACAGAACAGCCATAAGGAAGTATTTCCGAAAGCTGCAGAAGGGCTTAGCTCATGCTTGGGCACCCTCTCACACAAAACCACGCACTCTGCCTTCAGGATTGTCAAGGCCTGCCATAGGAGTGGCTTATAGGTTTGTATGTGTCTGTATGTATATGTGGATATAGGTAGCTTATACCACTGTAAGGGGTGCAAGCACACCCTTACCCAGGCTGCAGTAGCAGACCAGTGATGCCATTTTGGAGTGCTTCCCAGGGGTGGCATAATAGATGCTTCAGCCCCTGGTAGGCCTCTGAGGTACCTATGCCCTAGGTACATAGTATACCATATACTAGGGGCTTATAATGCACTCCAGAATCCAATTGGATATGTATCTAATGTACATGGAAATAATTTTAGAGAGGAAGCAGCTAGCCTGGGGTCCTGATTAGCAGGGCCACAGCCAGACTAAGGTCGAAAAACAGTGAAACACCAGCAAAAAGTGGGGGTAGCCATGTGAAGCAGATCCTACTCTCCTACACATCCAACCAGCATATTACAGCTTGCCTGCACGTGCGGATATTCAGTGTGATAAAAATGGGTTTTAAGTACCGTCTCCTCAGGACCATAACTGCTGGGCATACGCATAATAGATGGATTAGGGATTCCTTATTAAAGCCACACAGTCGACACTGCGCTGTTTGTTTGGTGTTTTTCCAGGACGGCTGTAGGTCTTTTGAATCGGGCTGACCCATCCGGTAGTCTGTGTAGCTCTTTTTTAAATGTCGGCTAAAGTGTGATATTAAATATGCTTGCGGTCTTAATGATTTATAAGAGGTGATGACAGTCCACCCATGCCGACGTTTGGAAATTGTATTTTTATATTCCAGAAAAGACTTCCTTTTTGCTGCATCATTGATCGCTTTACTGACACTTGATTTGTCTGCCCTAATTTCCCATGCTGCTTGTATTTCCAGGTCGGCCAAACAAGTTCTCAAATAACTTCCCCATGAACTCGATGTTTCTTGGTCCACCTGGTGCTTGATGTCTTCCCAGCATAAGCTTTCCATGGTGTCTGGGTCTGCGGAGCGCAGTTTTTGGCATAGCTTGACAAAGCCGCTCATGCCCGAAATTCCTGGTTTTGAAGGCCGAATTCAAGCCGAACTTGCGACGGGGAGGCAGACTCTGGCAGATTGAAAACGGCCTTATAAATCTTCGTCTGGAGATCATTTAACAAATCAGCCTCCTTGCCGCACCAAGTGACTAAACCGTATGACAAGGTGGGCAAGATTTGCGCAGCCATCACTTTTAAAAGGTGGTTATGATTCGGGCAATCCAATTTTAGTTTTAGTAGTTTATATGCAAAAGTTAGCAATTGCGGTTTGGCTTTTATGGCCAATTTATGCTCCTTGTGTGTTATGCCCTGCCCTGTTGTTATACCAAGGTATTTATAGGACCCTTGCTCTTCCAGCGTTGCCCCTTTCACCGACCATTTGAACGTAATTTTTTTGGGATCCACTAGGCGGACGACTTTTAAAATGTTTTTTTATTTAGTTCCAATTTTTCCTGGTCCAAATAGGATACTAGGTTATTTATCGCTCTTTGTAGGCCTATGGGAGTTTGGCTTAGCACTACAATGTCGTCTGCGTACTGTTAAATGGTAATCGGCTTGTTGGCCACATTCGGCGGATGACAATCAGCTGCTTCCATATTTTTGCTGATATCTGAGAGGAACAAATTGAATAGGCTTGGTGCTAACAGGCATCCTTGTTTTAAACCTTGCTGCGTGTCAATGCTCGAAGTTGTACTGCATCCATCGCCTAATTTCACTCTTGCCCAGGCGTCACTGTATAGGGCAATTCTTGCGTGTAGTGATTGACTCGGCAATCCCCATGCGTTTAGCTTTACCCAGAGACGCTCTCTACTCACTCGGTCAGAGGCAGATTTTATGTCAACAAAACATGCGTACAGCCGTGTTCTGTTTTTTTACTGCTTTTCCGGTTAAAAGCGCCAAGATAGCCAAGTTTGTTATTGTACCCAGCCTGTTTGGAACTTGGGAATGATGTTCTTGTCGTCCATCCAATCTCGCAGCTGTACTAGGAGGCAAGAAGCGTAAAGCTTGGCCTCTACATCAATTAAAGATATCATCCTGTAATTCCCTGGCTTGCGATGGTCAACCTGTTTAAATATTGGATGGATTATGTTCCCTTTCCAAGAGTCGGGGACGTCGGTATGCGCATAAATCTGGTTGAAGAGAGGTGTTAGATTCTCCAATCAGAAACTTGTGTCATTCTTGAAAAGCGCGTTGGGCAGCCCGTTCGGACCTGCAGCTCCTTCTGTCTTAAGTTTTTGTATTATGCCTCGTAATTGTTTACTGTTGGTCAGGGAATTTTGTTCATTACCCCATTTCTCTTGTTCTGTATCTTCACTTTCCACCTTATCCTGACTCGATTTTGTGTTTAATTTTTTCCACTACTAACGCTGGCCCTCGGGAACCTTCAATGGTACTTAATTCTGTACTACTGTACATATTTCGCACGTGTTGAATCCACATTTCCTCTCCAATTCCTGCTTCTTGTTGAAGTCTTGCTCCTTTATTCAAATTGTTTATGATGTCCCAGAAGTCCCTGGTATTTGGCAGTTTGCCTGCACACAATAGTTTAGTCCAGATGGTTTCCTTGTATGCTGTTTTAGCATTCCTCAACATCTTCCTGTAGTTGTTCCTTATTTATTGAAGTTGGAGTCATGTTCCAAGTTTCCTGGAGCAAGATTATATCTTGTTGCTGTAAAAAGGCTAGGGTTTCGTGGTCCTTGTCCATATCTTTAAAAGTGTGGACATTGCATGAGCAGATCGTAATGCTATACGGCCTTTTTTCCTTCGAGATTTGGTCCTGCGTCTCTTCTTCCATTGTTAGTTTTGATTCTTCGTTAGGTATGCTTTATGCTTAACGCCTTTGGCACCCATGACCAATCCAGCCTGTCCAATGTTCGGCTTCCCGCATTTAGTACACTTGCTGATAGATTGGCCCCGTTTCCAATGGATGCCGTTACAGGCGTGGTGGATTGAGCGCCTCGTACGCATGTATTCTGGCTTTTCCCGAATCTGTCATCCTTTTTTGAGTTTCTTGCAGTGGCGTAGCTAGAGCTTCTGGCGCCCGGGGCTATCCCTCAGATTGCCGCCCCTGGCCAATAGCGGGAGCGGGAGTGTTGTAAATTGAAACAACGATGTGATTAAGCATTTACTAAAGACATTAATTCCCCTCTTATAGAGCATGTTTTCTCCGTTATGTTGACCGAAGTTTGGACTCCATTTTGTACTGTCATGCTTCCACGTGTTCACCACGAGAAGAGTCCAACCTCTGTGTTAGTTGCTCTTGTAATCTGCCTAGTAACAGTCTATAAATAGCTCCTTTGTCCATCTGGCACATGCCCAGACTTGACCACATCTGTTATCAGTTAGCCTTGCTTGACCATGTTTTCGCGGGCTCAAGGAGTGTGTTAGCTCCGCCCACATATTGATTCAGTATCGAAAATGACCATAAATGGTAATGTTCTTCGGCCTCATGTTGTATCCACCCACTTATGAGCCCCTCTGTTGTGTATAAAAGGGGACCATGTACGAAGGTTCTTTGTACTACTCTATGCAATACTGAAGAGTGTTGTGTGGATTGTAGGACCACCCTTAAGGGTTAATAAATGCTGTCTTTGTACTTTGCAGTTTCCGTGCCAACTTCCTTATAGATTCCATTACAGGAGAGCGAACCCTTGTGTCCTGCGGGCCTAGCTGGGGCCTGTATTCATCAATTGGCGCCCGTCACGTGGGGCTCATCGGCGACTCGGATGCTCGAAGGACTGGTCGCGACGAAGGTGAGGAATTTGGCCGGGGACGTGATCACTGCCAGCGGCGTCTTAGCCCTGGCATCCCGAGTTTTTTTTTTCCTTCCCTTCCGAGCTGACCGTCTGGGTGGCGCCGGTCCTCGACTGAGACCTCTTCTGTCGGTCTTGCCGTGAAAGCCGTTTGGGCGATTGTGGAGCTTGGCAGTTGGAATCTGGACTCTTGATTGGTAAGAACCGGTGTACGGTACTTGCTCCGAGTTTTTGAAGCCTGGTCCGGCTATTTGAGTTTGATTTGTGATGACTAGTCATATTTTGTATTTGTCTTTGTGAAAATATATGCGTTGCAACACATATAGGCAGGTAATGTGGAGAGATTTCTCCGGAGCTGTGTAACTTTGAACGGCGCAACGATTAAGTGCCATTTTTCTATAATATTGCATATTTTGCATTATTTCTGAGCATGCCTGCTTTCAGCGCACTCCGTAAGTGGTGTTGCTGTTTTGGGAACCGGTTGAACCTCGAGGAATCTGCTCCAGCTCCCCCAGAGGGGACTCCTAATAGGGATATGTATGTGAAGCATGGTCTTTCTTCCATAATGTACAGCACAGTATGGAGGAAATATACAAAAAAAGATCCTGAGTTGCGATGGCCTTTGTATGGATCGTTTGATATACGTAAGATTGAGTATGTGGAACAGTGTATGTGCAAGCGGCGTGCTCGTCAGGATATGTTTGAGTGTGTACGGTTGTGGGTGAAGGAGGTGCGTGAGCGAGAGAAGCGCGAGAAAGTGCTGTTTGATAAGGAACAACGGAAGAATGATCATGTGCGAGCGCAGGAAGCGAAGCGTCGGGAGGACAGAGAGCAGACGGACAGGCAAGAGAAGGAGCGTAGGCTACAAGTTTCGGGACAATACGCTGTTCGGCAGCCACTTTATCCTGTCCTTAATAATCTTGATGATGATTTTTATTTACTAGATCGCTCTCCGCCCCCTTATGTTGGCGCATCTGCTCCGAGGCCGCAAGATTCTGTCCCGGGTCCGGGTAAGGTAGATACGCGGTCCATGTTATCGGCTGAGCATATGGCTGAGCTTCGGCAAATTTCCTTCCGTGCACTTAAGGGTAAGGTGTCCGTGGATGAATTGTTCCATACTTGGGGGTCGTGGCAGGATAGAGAGAGATTGTATTTTTTGAACCATTTCGCTGAGGAAGTGATTGCTGCTTTTCGGAAATATTCTAGTGTCTTTGAGCCTGAAGAAGTGACATCGGATGCTAAAGCATTGCATGATGGTGTTTTTTCTCCCTCTAAGGCTCCTGATACGGCTCGGCGGCTATTCGCCTTGCGGGACGCGGTGCTGGCCCATAGAGAAAAAGCGCGCCAACGAGCAGGGGAGGAGACGCAGTCGGATTCGTGTACCGCAGAAGGCCACTCATCCACCTCTCAATCAGATAAGAGCGATCTAGTGCATGCTAAGCCAATGCGCGAGGCGGCGCCTTTGTATGTTCCTCCTAAAGGAGCGGGGACTAGCTCGGACATTACCTCCGCCGATGCTAAGGGATATTTTGTGTATAATTGGGTTTATACTCCGTGGCATAGAGCTGATGTGATGGCATTAAAGAATGCGCTGCCTGACCCCCGCAAGAATCCAGCGGCCTTCTACGAAGAAGTCGAGGGGGCCTTGAATTCTTGCGTTATGACTTTAGCAGATATCGATTTGTTCTTTGGCCTTATTCTACCACCGGATATGTGGCGATCTGTCCGAAAGGTAGATGATACAGTTGCCTTTAAGGCCCGGTGGTCTGACCTTGAGGATGAGGATAGGGAGCGGAAGCCTGCGCAGAAACCGCCCCAGAATATTTTAGATCTCCCTGCTGCTATTGTGGCTAAGTTGAAGACAATTATCCCCCCTAAAAAGATTGACTGGAATATGTTAGCTGCATGTAAACAGAAAGCTGACGAGTCAGTTGCGGACTTCTTTACGCGCTTTGAGGAGACGTTTCATGATTTTAGTGGCCAGTCGCTTACTGACGATACAGGCCGCCACCTTTTTGCGGATAAATATGTGGCTAATCTGCTGCCGGCAGTTGCGGCCCGTTTAAAAGCGAGCGAGAGTTCTTGGTCCTCCGCTACACCGACGGCCCTCCTGACTATCGCCCAGTATTATGAGCGTCAGGAGCAAGAAGCGAAGGGCCAGGAGGAAAAGAAATCGAAAGATTTGAAAACAAAGGTGATGTTGGCACAAGTCTATGGCCCGCCCCGGCGGGGTAGTAATAGAGGTAGGGGAGGATCTTATGGTCCTCCCTCGGGCCGATCTGACTTAAATAGGAACCAATGTGCGTATTGTAAGCAATCGGGTCATTGGGCTAGGGACTGCCCGGTGTTGCATGCATCGCGTCAGGGGCATACCCATGGTGGCCCGCGAGGTAGAGGGGGTTTCTCGAACTTCCGAGGGAATTCTAACGAACAGGCTCGTTTTGACTCTGCTGGGCAGCACCGAGACAGATCAAATGTTTTTGATCGCCAGCATCAGTACCAAGCGTCGGGGATTGACCGGTCGGGGTACCATGACTCTCAGCATGCATAGGAATGCGTTGGATGGGGGTTAGAATCAGTTGAGGTGCCGGTCGATCAGAAGGGCCCTTATGTATCGGCTGAGGTTTTGGGCTCTACTGATCAGTTCCTAGTGGATACAGGAGCGACACGTAGTGCACTGTCTAAGCAATTGGTTCCGGGGGCTCCCCCATCCGGCTTAATGGTCACATCGGTAGGGTTTGACGGAACACTCTCCCGAAGCCCTCTTTCGCAGCCCCTCATGTTTAAAGTTGACTCTTTTTCTGCACCCTGTCCGTTTCTGCTTGCCCCGTACACACCGGACAACATTATGGGCCTTGATATGTTAAAGCATTTTAGGGCTACGATCCGCTGTTCCCCTGCTGGTGTACGGGTAATATTGAATGACAATTACCCCCGATCAGAACGGATGTGTACGATGTCAGAGGATGCGCTGTTAGCTACCCTCCCTCGTGCTTTGTGGGCAACTTCGGATACTGATGTAGGACAAATGGTGATTCCACCGGTCCACATTAGCGTCCAGGAGGGGGCGGTGTTACCACGCCTCCCACAGTACCATATTTCCCAGGAGGGGGAGGAGGCTCTCACACAGATAGTGCAGGATTTGATAGCGGTAGGGGTAGTGGAGGAAGTCCCCTACAACATTTGTAACAGTCCGATTCTTCCCATACTGAAAAAGGATACGGATGCCAGAGTTTATCGGTTTATAATTGATTTGAGAGAAGTGAACAAGATCGTGATACCTCAATACCCAGTGGTTTCCGATATCACGACGTTGCTTACTTTGGTACCACCTACGGCGACTATGTTCTCCGTGATCGATTTGAAGAATGCCTTCTTTTCCATTCCCATTCACCCTGATAGCCGATATCTTTTTGGGTTTACATTAAATAATAGATCTTATCGTTTCTGTAGGATTCCCCAGGGCTATACAGAAAGCCCTAGCATTTACAGTCAGGCTTTGAAACGACAATTGGATTCCTTTGTTCTGCTTGAGGGGGTCGCCCTCATTCAATATGTCGATGACATCTTGCTGGCGGCTGACACTCTGGAGTTGTGTGAAAAGAGTACGTTATCCTTACTTTCCTTTTTAGCATCCCACAATCATAAGGTATCTAGGAAGAAATTGCAATTCTGTAGACCAAAGGTGACTTATTTGGGTCACCTTTTGTCTAAGGAGGGACGTGCACTCACACCGGATCGTATCCAAGTAATTCTGGATACACCGAGACCGTCCACACAGAAGGATGTGCGTGCATTTCTGGGTCTTGTTTCTTTTTGTAGACAGTGGATATTGGGGTTTTCGCACATAGCTAAGCCATTATTAGCCCTCTTGACAAAGGATACGCCTATCCCAATCCCTTGGTCAGATGAGTGTGATACTGCTTTTCAGCAACTACGACAGGCCCTTTGTTCAGCACCAGTGTTAGGGACCCCTGATTATGCAAAACCCTTTTCGTTGTATGTGCATGAGAAAGATGGATGTGCATTGTCAGTTTTAGTGCAGATGCACGGCGATAAGCAGCGCCCTTGTGCATATTTTTCGGCTGTACTTGATCCTGTCGCCCGAGCATTACCGGGGTGTTTTCGCTCGGTTGCGGCGACAGCTGTGTCAATACGCCAAAGCGAGGGAATTGTGTTATCTCATAAGCTGTTGGTATTAGTCCCCCATGCTGTCGATGCCCTGCTCAATCAAACGAAGACGCAGCATTTGACCAGCGCCCATTTAACGGGATATGAGTTGACACTTTTGGCTCCTCATATTACGTTAAAAAGGTGCGTAACGTTAAACCCGGCAACATTGTTGCCATACCCCGAAACCCAGCCTGAGGCGCGGAAAGCGCATGATTGTATTCTCGTGACTGAGGAACAAACAAAGGGTCGTATTGATCTCCAGGATACGCCCTTTCCAGACGTAGATGGAGAACTGTGGGTGGACGGATCATGTCTGAAGCTACCAGATGGTACGACTTCAGCAGCGTATGCGATTACCACATTGCAAACGATAGTGGAGACAGCACGCATACCACAGAAATCAGCTCAAGCAGCGGAACTGATAGCATTAACACGAGCATGTGAGCTCAGTACAGGACTATGTGTGAATGTTTATACAGATAGCCGCTATGCCTTCGGAGTAGCGCATGACTTCGGCCTACTCTGGAAGGAGAGAGGGTTTTTGACGTCACATGGAGTACAGATAATGCATGGAGAGTTAGTTCATAATCTTTTAACCGCATTGACATACCCAAAGAAAATTGCCATCGTTAAGTGTAGCGCCCATAGGAAAGTAGTTGACAAAGTTGGAGAAGGGAATGCGTTGGCAGATCGAGTAGCACGGGAAACTGCGATGCAGCCCGGTACTACTGCCGTGTATGTAGTAAAGTCGCAGGTGGAAATATGGCATGATGCGAAGGAGGAAGTGCGAGAAATGCAAAGGACCGCTTCTGACAAAGAGCGGGAACAATGGGCTAGTGAGGGAGAACTGGATGACGAGGGCTGCTGGAGAAATAAGCAGATGGATAGATGGAAATTACCCACGGCTTTTGTACAGCCTATGGTTCAGATGGCACATGGGCTAGCACATGTTGGAGCTTCCGCAATTGTGAAATTGCTTACCCAAGTCTGGGAGCATCCAGAGATTGCTAGCACAGCGAAGAGGGTGGTGCAGACCTGTATGATCTGCTTGAGGTATAACCCAGGAAAAGGTACTCGAACTCCAGCAGGAGGATTTGTGACACCCACTGCACCCTTTGAGGTTCTGCAGATGGATTATATCCAACTGGAGCGCTGTAATAATCTGAAGTATGTCCTAGTAGTGGTCTGCGCTTTCAGCAAATGGGTTGAAGCGTACCCTACGAAAGACAATACTGCAATGACTACTGCGAAGATGCTGCTGAAAGAGTTCTTCCCTCGATATGGCGTCTGTAGACTTCTGTGGAGTGATAATGGCCCTCACTTTGTAGCGGATGTTATAAAGTATGTCTTGAAGGGCCTAGGCATCACCCAGAAGTTCCACGCCGTGTTTCACCCTCAGTCTGCAGGCCTAGTTGAGAAGTATAATGGTACACTGAAGCTTAAGATCGCTAAAATTCAAGCTTCAACGTCTTTGACTTGGCCAGACGCTCTGCCACTGGCGTTATTGTCAATTAGATCGGTACCACACTCTCGAACTGGCCTTACACCTTATGAAATTGTCTTCGGACGCCCAATGAATATTTGGGGTCCGCCAAGACCTAAGGCTATGTATGATGTACCTTGTGTAATGATGAACGATTATCTAGCACAGTTAACGGATAACTTGGTTTCTATCCATCAACAGGTCCGAGAGGCGCTCCCTGATCGGTCTACCGGCGAAGGACATGGTCTCCGGCCCGGTGACCATGTCATGGTGAAAGTCTTCGACAGGACGAACAGCTTGGAACCGAGATGGGTGGGCCCTGAGCAGGTCCTCCTCGCAACGAGGACGGCTGTGCGAGTCTCCAACCGAAAGAATTGGATCCACTCTCTGCACTGTAGGAAGGTGCCGCCCGGATTGGTGGAACCTGCCGTGCTGACCGATCAACGAGAAATCTTGGCTGCAGAGACAGGCCGTGCTGCGGAGCCAAACGCCACTGAGGAGCTCTTTCCGGACCACGCGACTCTTGGAGGAAGGCGATATCATCTTCGACCAAGGAAGTGAGTTTTCCAGTACCGGGACATACTGTCAGAACGGCCCTTGGGTTAGTGAAACGGAGAGCCGATGAGGCAAGGGGGGGGGATCAGCCCTGCATTAGTGTAGCGACACCCGTCTTGGCCCGCTGGTGAAGAAATCAACCGCTGCCCAAGGGGAAGAGTTCTGACAGACTTTTAGTTTCAGGAAGATATTGGGTTTTATTTTTACCTTGACATGGAGAAAAAGAAAATCCTTTGTGCATTAGGGTTCATGTTGACAGTAGCCATTGTTGGGATAACCACATGGTTTGTGGAGGATGTAACTCCTGCTCGGAAGATTCTTGTGTTGACAACTCCGGTGCCTGAGGAGCACTACTTTTATACATTACCGTATCAAGAGTTGAAGCATCGACAATCTTACTTGAATAACACTTTCATCCAGATGCTGCATCATACCCACGTTGCTACGAATGCTACGAACTGTTGGATATGTGGGATGATGCCAGCTCATCAGAAGAAAGGAGGAACGCCATTTATACCACTTCCTTTCTCTCATAATGGCTCTTGTAGAGCATGGTATACCTTGCTTTTTGCTACTCGGAAACCAACAGTGGGACGATTGCTCTTCAGACTCAATAAAGAATGCCATCAAGACAAAAATGGGTATCCACAAGCGAATGGGACAATTTGGGAGTGGGAAGAGTACCGACCAGACAATGAATCCATTCCCTACATCTTTACGAACACAAGAGACACTGTGGGAAAGGACAAGTTTGTAATTCAAGTAGCACAAGCTCAAGCGGACCTGTGTGTCCAGAGTGTGGGTTTTATTCCTGTTGGTGTTAGTGATTGCGTTACTGTTTTGAATATTGATGGGTTGAACAATAGTACCTTCTTGGCCTACCATAATACGTATTTTGTGTGTGGAAATAAAGGTTATTACCGTCTGCCGGCTGGGTGGTCTGGGGTATGCTATGTATCATTTCTATTACCTCCTGTATTCCTAGCTCCCGCATCTTATCATAAGGATCTGAAATTATTGAATAATGTGACTGTAAATAGGTATAAACGTACTTTATCACTTGACGATGTAGATCAGACTGATACCAGTCTGCAGCAGTATATTGATTTTAACCTAGGATTGTTTTTCTTTGTTGGAGCTGCCCTGAACAGTAGGAAGATCCGAAGGTTAACAAGAGTGGTAGAAGCTGTGACAAATCAGACTGCTGCTGCTCTTGGGAATCTTACGGAGGAATTGCAGATTACTAGAATTGTTGCATTGCAGAATCGTATGGTATTAGACGTTATGCTTGCTGACAGAGGAGGAGCATGTAAAATTATTGGAAGTAGCTGTTGTGTGTTCATCCCTGATCATACGCCATCAGTTTATAATGCCATCAATAAACTGCATAAAATTGCAGCTGAGATCCATACAGAAAACGGCACTTGGTCCTTTTCTGGATGGTTTTGGGCGTTAATTACTGCCTGGGGATGGAAGGTTCTAACTGGTCTCTGCATTATTGTAGCGGTTCTGTTTTCATGCTGTATCTGCGTTCAGTGTGGTCCTTTACTCTGCTCAATATGTGTATCAATCTGTATCCATGATAAGAAAGCTATTGCCGATGTTGCTCACCAGAAACGTTTAGCTAAAGAAGTTGAAGAAATGATGACGATTGACATATATGACGATTATCCTAACAAACCGGATGTCTTCAGTAAATGCTGAAAGGGTCGTCTGTTGTAAATTGAAACAACGATGTGATTAAGCATTTACTAAAGACATTAATTCCCCTCTTATAGAGCATGTTTTCTCCGTTATGTTGACCGAAGTTTGGACTCCATTTTGTACTGTCATGCTTCCACGTGTTCACCACGAGAAGAGTCCAACCTCTGTGTTAGTTGCTCTTGTAATCTGCCTAGTAACAGTCTATAAATAGCTCCTTTGTCCATCTGGCACATGCCCAGACTTGACCACATCTGTTATCAGTTAGCCTTGCTTGACCATGTTTTCGCGGACTCAAGGAGTGTGTTAGCTCCGCCCACATATTGATTCAGTATCGAAAATGACCATAAATGGTAATGTTCTTCGGCCTCATGTTGTATCCACCCACTTATGAGCCCCTCTGTTGTGTATAAAAGGGGACCATGTACGAAGGTTCTTTGTACTACTCTATGCAATACTGAAGAGTGTTGTGTGGATTGTAGGACCACCCTTAAGGGTTAATAAATGCTGTCTTTGTACTTTGCAGTTTCCGTGCCAACTTCCTTATAGATTCCATTACAGGAGAGCGAACCCTTGTGTCCTGCGGGCCTAGCTGGGGCCTGTATTCATCAGGAGGGGGGCTACAGAAAAAAGGACATTGTTTGCTAAGGGGCCACCAATAAAGTCAACCTTGTAGCTTGGCTTTATCGCGCCAAAAACCTCCAGCTTGTTATTGATATATAGAAGTTCATTTCACACAAGGCCTAGTGACTTAGAGAAATTGCACACTGCTTTTGTGTTATGACGTAAAGCATGCCAAGAATGTCAGAACGTTAGACATACTCAATTATTCCATCCCCTTATCATGTATTTTTAACGTTATTCCTCATCACCGCTTTCAGTACCTTCCAGCCTGGGTTGTGACCCCTAGCTATGTGCCTGCCCATCCATTTCTGGTGCTTTCCAGCCGTTTTAAGATCTTCTTATAGTTTCTCGTTGTTCAAATGGGTGTAATTTATAATATTTATATGTTTCCCTCATCTTCATTGCTTGATTTTCGTCGCGCGGAAATGTCACTCATAGTTGTTGAAATGTCACTCATAATTACACTGAAATTCTAAGAATGTCACACATAGCAATCTGAAACCTTAGCAGCTATGCATAATGAAGCTATTTATTTCAAAAAAGATATATTGAGCAGTTTAATAAAAATCAATTAGTTGATTACAACACTGCGCGCAGCGCCACCAGCTATTATTAACCTGAGGCTGAAAGTAAGTTGCATGGCTAGTCTAACTAATTACATTACAATACAATGAGGCATGATGGGGGGGCAAGCCTCAGGTGAAGGGGCTGACTGAGGTACACATTGCCTAGATATATATGCTGTATTATTTGAAAAAGACACTTAGAGACACTGAGCAGTAATGATCCTAAAGCTAAACGTAGGATCCATCCCCAGGCAGACTCCCTCTTTGCATCTGTCTGTATCCGTAGCTGGGAATAACCCCCACAACCATGCTCTACGCTGCCTCCAACTCCTGACTGTGCACCAGTGAATGCAGCCGGTGCCTGTGCGGGGAGCCCGACCACTGCTGTCCTCAATGTTCGGCCTCATGGGAACCCTCATGAATGTACCGCTTGCTGCAGCAGTACTAGAATAGAAACGTCGTGCGCTCTCCAAAAAGTAAATTAATTTGACTGTGATATTGTGACTGGCAACTATGTAATCGCTGGTCCCTCGTTTATGGAATTATTGCTGTTGTATAACATGCTTGAGATGATGGCTACACTGTCTGAATCTGTTTATGGTACTGTGTTTTTATTGTACTGAATGATCTAATCAAATAAATAAATTCTTAAAGCGTTGAGACACTCACAGGTGAGTAAACACGCTATACAAACCCCCTGATGGATTGATTGATTGATTAAAAACAAATGTTAATCTAGGGACATAAAAATCAAATTTATATTTCAATGCTACAGACAGAGCACTTTCATTACAAAGGTGCAAATCAGAATCAGTTCCCTCCACCCTCTGTGGAATGAAGAAAGTAAGACAAAAGGAATGTGTGTATGCTGCGCATAATGGAAATACTATAAAGTTTAATAAAATATGAGACCAATTTATGGTTGGTTAGCTGCGCAGGAAGGAAGGGTGGTGAGAAAGGAGCCCCATGTACAGAGGAGAGATTGTGCAGGACGAGGTCCAGATTAACACAAAGGGGAAGGGACTTTAGAGAAGGTTAAATTGCGACGAAAATGTATCTCTATCTGTATGAGGGATGTAGGAAACTTTAGTTTTTCAGCAGTATTGTGTTATTTAGGCTAGTAAAATAATGTTCAAATATGGATTCTTATAAATTATCGAAATGAGAGGACTGTGCACTTTCCATTGGTTTTAATTATATTGAACCAAAACTGAATTTGTGTGAAAATAATGTGATATATCAATGAAGAATGTGTGACTTATACTGTTTGTAGTTTTGTATTTCTGTGACCTGCTGCGAAAATGTGCTCCGATATAAAAATATAAATGAAGACAAATAAATGGACATGCTGCTCAGGGCAGCCCCAAACGTTGGACGCTGTGTCTGCCCCTGGGATGGCTACGACTGACCGATTCTTCGTCACGCGGGCTCTCATTATTGTAGGCTTTGAGGTCCTGTTTGGGACTCATTCATCTGTGGCTGTCATCGGGAACTTCCTCTTCCAGTCGAACAATAGACTCATTCTCCCTTATCTAGTTCCTGCAATGCATTGCACCCACTACTCCACCCACATGGGTGGAAGCTGTCGGAGGTTACCACAGGGTGGCTTGAGGAACTTTACTAATACCCAAAATAAAATAAAACGTAAGTGCGTAAAATCCCCAGGGGCTTTTAAACATCGGGTTAACATATATTGCTATAATACACCATTATTTAGTTTAATAATATATTTGTATTGGGACTCAAAAGAAAACAATTCAGCGGGTTCCTATTTGAAGAGGCATTAGGGGGTGAACACATCTGAAAGACGCTCCATGCTTGGGGCCCCTGGAGGCTGGCACGGGGGTGAGACCTCTCTGGCCTCCCTTGCTGGACACTGCCTGGACTGGGGGCCGGTGGTAAGGCGGGTCTCCCACTTAACTAACTGGGCCCGGGACCCCGCAGCTATGGCTGTACATTATTCCTGAGCTCTCAGCTCCTCACAGAGCTGTACCGCCACTCTCACTCATGGGGGGAGACAGGGTAGGGAGAGGCCCCCCTCCCGACGGAGGGGGCCCCAACGGATGTCCGGCTACCTCGGGACCTCATCGGGGACCCCCTCGCGATGGGAGAGGTCATGACGGGACCATCATCTGAGACACTGGACTTGGGACTCAGTGTGATGGAGGGCACCAGAGTGGTAAATACAGTGGGCGCAGTTGTGATTGAACTGGGGCTTCTCTGGAAGGATCAGTGCAAACTCTCGGAGTGAAGATCACGGAGAGAGCCATTTACGGGCTCCAGCCCAAGGCTGCGACCTTCTCCGACAGATCACTGACGTCAGTTGAGACTTGTCCGAGGTGGACACCGCTGCCAGGTGGAATGCCCTGACTGTCATCCGGAGACTATTCCTTCTGAAATCTGGCCCACCAAAACCCCCAGACAAGCTGTTGCAGACAGCCCTCAGCTGTTAATGCAGAGCACGGCCAGTGTTCTCTCTTGAGGCGATGCCTCACACCCCTGAGGTTCCTCTCTAGTCCTTTCCTATAGTGTCAGAGGCCACTGGCGGGATGCCGCAGGTGCATGGGAGGAAGGAGGAAGAGCCACGCGGGGACCCATTTCAGGATAAAGCCATGTCCCCTCTGTACCTCCAGTCATGACCTCTTGCCTGGCCTACCACCGGGACAGTTTTAGCACACGGCCCTCAGCTGCAGAGCTGCAACCTCCACTGTGAATTGCACACACGGTGAACTACACACACACAGTGAATTACACGCACACACGGTGAATTACACACACGGTGCCACCCGCCCACCCACTACTGCAGGTCCGTTTGGCATTGGAATACACAGGTCGGTCAGTGGCTGGTTAACTGACAGTGTTCGTTCGTTCTTCTTCCCCCAGGCTGTGTCAGCGTGACTCTACCAGTGACGATCGGCCCTCAACCTCTCACCTCTCACCATGGTCTCTTGAGTGCATGGCGCAGCACTCTCCTTCCTTCACCCAGTGGCATTGTGTCGGCGGGGCCGCCCGGGCTCTCTGGATGTTCACAATTAACAGGCCTGGCGGCATCGCATGACAATCTCCCTGAACTCCCCAGACTCGAGAGCGCGTGGTGGTGGCGCACGTCACTGCTGCGCTTTCTGCTACGCTTTCACGTCACTGCTTGCGCTTACACCGTAGGGGCTGGCCAAAAATGATTCCCAAAGCCATCATTGGTGGCGCTTTCGCGCGCTACCAGATTGATGGCTCTGGGACTCACATACGCGGCGGCCACGCAGCACTGATGGCCCATGACGGCGGCCTTTATAATTTATTTGGGGACACTGTGTCAGTGTCCGCAAATAGAATATAAAGGCCGCCGCCATGGGCCATCAGTGCTGCGTGCCCGCCGCCCTGAAAATAGCGCCGCCTGGGGCGGACTGCCCCCACCGCCCCCCCCCCCTAGCTACGCCGGTGGTTTCTTGGACAATTTAGGAGGGGGTAAGGGTACCTTGGATGTTTGTGTAGCATCAATGTAATTCCCCAGGCTCCGAATCTTGATCTTGTAGAGTATATCTTGCCCACTAGTTCCTTTGAGGACCAAGTTGTCAAGGATTCTTCAATGTCTGGATTTAATCTTTTTTATTGGAATTCCACAGCTATTAAATCTTGTGAGGCTATCCCTTTTAGTTCTGGGATTTCTTTGAACAGCTTTAACAAGTTCCCACGGTTCAGAATATCCGGCCTTCCTTTAGTAGGATATTCTGGCACGAAAGTCAATTTTGATTCGAACGCCTCTAAATGGGTTTGGAAGCCATCGGGAGATTGTAAGATTTTGTCTTTGGCAACTGCAGGATTGCTAATTATTAATGAGTCGCGCACAACGTGAGATTCTTGTTCCGCTAGTTCTTCATTCACCTTCTCCTTTTTCTTCTCTGTTTTTCCCGGGATTTTTGTTGTCCTTATCCCTGTTGGTTCGGGGTCAGGTTCCATGGCAGGTAGCATGCATCTTCGGGCATTTCCAATTATTGTGACCTTTATTGAATTCTGTTGGGGTAGCCGTTTGATTTTGATTTTCTCCAGACACCTCTTGCTTGTTGAATCTTCCCGTCTTCCTTGTTCGTTCCGTATTTTACTTTCCTCATTCCAATGTAAAGATTCATCTCCTATAGCTGTTTTTGACGTGTATTATTCCAGGAAGCGTTTATATCTATGATTTGAGATGTTGCTGCTTGCCCTACACCTTTGATTGATTGAGGTCTTTCAGGTACCCGTGTTTCCTGTCCTACATCTGTAAGGAGACATTGATTTGTCTTATTTTTTTGAAGGGTAGGGACGGTGTTAACTGCCGCAACTGGGCTTTCTTCCATTAGCATGGGTTTTGAAGTATCAATTGAACTACGTCAGTTAATACTGCCCCACACAAGGGCACATTCGGTGATTTACTTTTACCCCCTCGAGGTGTTTTCATTTTAAATATTGAAAAGTTTTTTTCTGAATCTATACATTGTTGCTTTTTGTATTTAAGCCTGGCCTTCCTTGCACATTTTCTTTGCCTTTTTGTCGGTTTTACAAGGGGCGAGATCTTAAGGGAATTCGGTGTTGTTTCCATTTGGTTATCTGTTGTATCCGGTTGCTCATCGAATTCCGCTTGCTCTAGTTCGCCATTTGCTTTGCTACTTGACTTTGTTATTGATTTAATGCATTTTGAAGTTGCCGTCATATCTGTCTTATGTTGAGTTTCCATGATCTGCTTGTTGTTACAGGTTAGTTTTACGGCCCCTGAAATATCCTTTAAAATGTCAGGGAGACTTGCCAATTTCTGAATTATGCTCCCGCAGCCGCAATTAGGCAATTGTTTATCTTTATTTGTTAGATGCTCCGGGTTTCCCCTGTTTGTTAGTAGGGACGTGATTAAGTCCATCTTGGCGTTTATGCCTGAGATGTGACCAGCAATTAGATTTATGAGGTCTATTTGGACTTCCATTTTAGAAGATTGATAATTCAGTACCCTTATTGCTTGGTCCAGTGTACCTCGCAAGGACTGTCTCCATTGTGTGCTCGGCTGTTGTTCACGGCACTTCTCCGAAACCCCTGATTCGTGATCAATCATACTGACAGATGAAATTGTTATTGGTGCTGAAAGATTCAATTGATTTGCTTTTATTATAAAACTTCTTCTATCATCTAATACTATCCGTTGTTGATCATTGTTGGACGGCGGGCTTTGTGGGGTTGATACCGCCATTCCCAATCTGCTCTGTTGAGCTTCTGTGCGAGTTACGAGTTACGAGTTACTGATAGCAAGGCGCTCCCTTGGGGTTCTTTTTCCTGTGTTATTGTTTCCATGATTTCTAAAAAGTTGGGGTCATTAGATAAGGAAAATGAGTTTAACCAGGGTTCCTCCTCTAGAGCTGCCCGCTTTGGTGATTCACTTAACTTTAATATTTCCTCCATAGGTTCCTCCATATGTTCCTTTACATGCGTGCGTCCCTCGGTTGCTATGTCTCTGATTGTTACACTTCTGCTTGAATTGTTTAGTTTTAGTTTTTCCTCCGTGATTTTCTCTACACTTCCCTTATTTGCTGAACTACTAATTGGTTCCCTTACGTTTATTGTGGATTTAAACTGGTGCACCTGTGCAGTTACTGTTACCGGCTTACTCAATGGTTGATCTGTCATTTGTTTCTGTGGGGCTTCCTTCCCTATTGGAGCATCGTTGTTTTTTGCCAGAACTTGTACAGAAGGAGCATTTCATCTGTCTGGAAAAATAGGGCTTTGGCAATTTGGTGGCCTCGAATGTTGGTGCATAAATCGCCACCATTGGGTCCTTTAGAAAGAAAAATTTGTGAATCCCGGTTTTCCTTCTCGGGCTCAGCGTTGTTGTATCAGGAGTCGGTGCTGAGACCAACCTCTCTCTCGATCTTGAAGCCTTTCCTTTTTGGCTTGTAGGCGAGCCTTCCTCGAAGGATTTTTTAGATTTGACTTTTTTTGATTTTGTCGCCACTTGACGAATTTTCCCCGATCTCATTTCTTCCTTTGCTTCTTTCCTTCTCTGCTCATTTGCACACCTTCATTTTCACTTATGTTTTTTACAAATGAGTTTGAGGTGGGGCTTTTGGCCCCGAGTGGTCTTCTTAGCCTCTGAGCCTTGATGGAGCCCGAAACAGAGCGACTATGCAACCACCCGATGCTGAAAATGAGGGGGTGGCCGGGGGTAGCCAGGAGTGGCTGCAGGTGGCTGCTGATGACTGCACGGGTGATAAGCTAAGCACTGCAGGCTCCACTGGCTCAGCCTCAGACACAGCCTCTGACTTGTCCTCCTCTATGATCTATGTTCTCACTGTGGTCTGTGGTCACCACAATCTCCACAATCCTTGCTACCTCTGCATACCCCTCCCCCCTGGCAGCTCCTCACGGTAACCCCCTGTAGTCCTCCGCAGCCTCCGCAGTCCTTCGCGGACCCCAATCCTGGAGAGTGGGACTGGGGCAAGGTTTTCCAGCTACGCTCGCCTCTACTGCTGCTCGTCACCCGGTTTTACCCGCAGGCAGGGAGGTTTTTCCTGCAGGGAGGCAGGCAGAAAGGAGGTATAGCGGTAGGAAGATGGCAAATAGACAGGGAGCAGGGTGGCAGGGAGGTCAACCCCCGCTATAGGCAGACAAGGCAAAGCAAGTAAAACCAGTTGACAACTGTCTGGCAGCTCCACTCCTTCGCCGCTCCTGTCCTGCCCTGCTCCTGTGGCTCGGCGGGACGGAGGCTCGCGGCACTCACTTACCAGGGACTCGCGGGCTTCGCGAGATCTTCAGGCTCACGGGCTCTCTCTGCCCCCTCTCGCTGCCCCCGTGATTCCTTGCGGCCCCCTGGGCTCATGTCACACTGGTTTGCGCTTCTGCCACTCCCGCTGCTGCTGCCGCCGCTCAGACTTGCTGCTCAGACTCTCCCGCGTTCGTGAGACTTGCAAAACCTGGACTGGAGTTCCTGGTCCACTGTAGCTGCTAACCGGCACTGTATCCCACTCCTATTCAGCTCCCCCTCTACACCCCCTCACCTGCAGGGCAGAGACTTGCATCCCTGCCTCCTCTACACCCCCTCACCTGCAGGGCAGAAATGTGCATCCCTGCCCCCCTGCCCCCTCTACACCCCCTCACCTGCAGGGCAGAGACTTGCATCCCTGCCCCCTCTACACCCCCTCACCTGCAGGGCAGAGACTTGCATCCCTGCCCCCCCTGCCCCCTCTACATCTGCTCACCTGCAGGGCAGGGACTTGCAATCCCTGCCCCCCTGCCCCCTCTACAACCCCTCACCTGCAGGGCAGAGACTTGCATCCCTGCCCCCTCTACACCCCTCGCCTGCAGGGCAGAGACTTGCATCCCTGCCCCCCTGCCCCCTCTACACCCCCTCACCTGCAGGGCAGAGACTTGCATCTCTGCCCCCTGCCCCCTCTACACCCCCTCACCTGCAGGGCAGGGACTTGCATCCCTGCCCCCCTGCCCCCTCTACAACCCCTCACCTGCAGGGCAGAGACTTGCATCCCTGCCCCCCTGCCCCCTCTAGACCCCCTCACCTGCAGGGCAGAGACTTGCATCTCTGCCCCCTGCCCCCTCTACACCCCCTCACCTGCAGGGCAGGGACTTGCATCCCTGCCCCCCTGCCCCTTCAACACCCCCTCACTTGCAGGGCACAGACTTGCATCCCTGACCCCTGCCCCCTCTACACCCCTCCCCTGCAGGGCAGAGACTTGCATCCCTGCCCCCTGCCCCCTCTACACCCCTCCCCTGCAGGGTAGAGACTGGCATCCCTGCCCCCTCTACACCTCCTCACCTGCAGGGCAGAGACTTGCATCCCTGCCCCCTGCCCCCTCTACACCCCCTCACCTGCAGGGCAGAGACTTGCATCCCTGCCCCCTGCCCCCTCTACACCCCTCCCCTGCAGGGCAGAGACTTGCATCCCTGACCCCTGCCCCCTCTACACCCCTCCCCTGCAGGGCAGAGACTTGCATCCCTGCCCCCCTGCCCCCTCTACACCCCTCCCCTGCAGGGTAGAGACTGGCATCCCTGCCCCCTGCCCCTTCAACACCCCCTCACTTGCAGGGCACAGACTTGCATCCCTGCCACTCTGCCCCCTCTACACCCCCTCACCTGCAGGGCACAGACTTGCATCCCTGCCACTCTGCCCCCTCTACACCCCCTCACTTGCAGGGCACAGACTTGCATCCCTGCCACTCTGCCCCCTCTACACCCCCTCACTTGCAGGGCACAGACTTGCATCCCTGCCTCCTGCCCCCTCTACACCCCCTCACCTGCAGGGTCCACAGAACACAACACACTGAGCACCCACACACAAGACAGTCCCCTTCAAATGAAATACTTCCCCTGAAGTGGCCTGGCCCACACACACTGCGTGGAAATGAAGTAAGTTGACTGATCACAAATGATGATTTAGGATGTCTGTAGCTATCTAAATCTAAGAAAATATAAGCACCTGAAATGCTGTAAGACTGATGATGTAAGCCAACACAATCTCCCCTGAAAGGGTTTGTCCGAACTGCAGTTATCCACCAGGATTGCCCCTCTGACTCCTAATTCTACACCCTGATTAGAAGATTATATGATTGTCATATGTAGTCAATATATTATCCTGAAAGCCTGCTCAGAGGATGGTGTTAGGTCTTTAACCACCACCGTGAGGTGCTCCGTCACCGCCAGAGCCCTGTGCGTACCGCTATAAAACCACAAAAATGGATTCATAATAAACTAGACTGATGAAGTGAAGGTCTTCCAAAGCTCCACAAGACCTTACCTGCCACAAGACCTCACCTGCCACAAACCCTCACCTGCCACACACCCTCGCCTGCCACAAACCCTCACCTGCCACAAGCCCTTCACTGACACACACCCTCACCTGGCACAAGCCCTCAACTGCCACAAACCCTCACCTGCCACAAATCCTCACCTGCCACAAACCCTCACCTGCCAAAAGACCTCACCAGCCACAAACCATCACCTACCATAAACCCTCACCTGCCACAAGACCTCACCTGCCACAAACCCTCTCCTGCCACAAGACCTCCCCTACCACAAACCTTCACCTGCCACAACCCCTCACCTGCCACACACCCTCACCTGCCACAAACCCTCACCTGCCACAAGACCTAACCTGCCACAAACCCTCACCTGCCACAAACCCTCACCTGCCACAAGACCTCACCTGCCACAAGCCCTCCACTGCCACATGCTCTCACCTGCCACAAACCCTCACCTGCCCCAAACCCTCCACTGCCACATACCCTCACCTGCCACACACCCTCACCTGCCACAAACCCTCACCTGTCACAAGACCTAACCTGCCACAAACCCTCACCTGCCACAAAACCTCACCTGCCACAAACCCTCACCTGCCACAAACCCTCACCTGCCACAAACCCTCACCTGCCACAAACCTTCACCTGCCACAAGACCTCACCTGCCACAAACCCTCACCTGCCACAAGACCTCACCTGCCACAAACCCTCTCCTGCCACAAGACCTCCCCTGCCACAAACCCTCACCTGCCACAAACCCTAACCTGCCACAAGACCTCACCTACCACAAGACATCACCTGCCACAAGACCTCACCTGCCACAAGCCCTCCCCTGCCACACACCCTCACCTGCCACAAGCCCTCACCTGCCACAAACCCTCACCTGCCACAAGACCTCACCTGCCACAAGCCCTCCAGTGCCACACACCCTCACCTGTCACAAACCCTCACCTGCCATAAACCCTCACCTGTCACAAACCCTCACCTGCCACAAGACCTCACCTGCCACAAACCCTCACCTGCCACAAACCCTCACCTGCCACTAACCCCCACCTGCCACAAGCCCTCACCTGTCACAAGTCCCCACCTTCAACAAGCCCTCACCTGCCACAAGCCCTCACCTGCCACTAGTCCACAAGTCCTCACCTGTCAAAAGTCCACAAGTCCTCACGTCCCACAAGTCTTCAGCTGCCCGAAGTCCTCACCTGCCACAAGTTCTCATCTGCCGCCTCAGTGTCTCCACCTTTTGGACCGTCACCTTCCGCTTCATCTGTACACCTCCTGCATCACCAAATTTCAGTAGAGCAAATTGTCTGACCATCTCCTCGTCTAACAGCCCTTTCAACAACATCTTTCATGAACCTCAGCCACCGAAGAGACTCCATCACCAAGACAAATAAAGAAGCAGACCCCAGTATAGTTAGAAATTAGCATTTAAAAAAACCTTATAGATTCACTGAAAAAACCATAGGTTTCAGGGACGTTATAGTTAGTTTTATGCTTTTGCTTAAACACTCCACAATACTGCATGTGTTTTCCAGCTGTCTTCCACATGCTCCTCTCCCACTCTGTGCTGCTCTATCTATACTGTGTGCGTTCGTCCACACTCTTTAAAGTGAGTAGTGAAAAGGGAATATTGAATAAGAACCAAGCAAATGAGAGTGACAACAGTGTCAACCAATGGTAAGCAAGGGGTGGGATTCCAAGTCCATTGTCATATGACGATAGGGGGCACATTCACTAAACCTACACGCAAACAGGGCAGGGGCAAAGACACTGCGTGCGTGAAAGGGAGAGGGCAGAAATGTTCCATGTTTACAAAGATATGAATCATTTCTGGTCTCTCCTTGCACTGGCGCCAATGCAGGCGCCCTTGAACCGTAGTGTAATGGTGCCCGCGTTACAGGTAGGATTGTCTTTGTGCACGAAAGGACACCTTCCTGCACAAGAACAATCCTACGAGGCATTTTCCTCTTTCTATGTGTGCTGTAGACGTGGAAAGGGAAAATAATGAGGAGAAATACAATTTTTCCTCCTCGTTGCCCCTGGGGAGGCCTAGCATTGTGACCCATTCCCAGGTTTGCAAGTCTTTGTAAATCTGGGAATGCCCATGGGTGGATGTGTGGGAACACCCATGCTCCACCCATGGAACGCCCATGCTCCACCCATGGAACACCCATGCTACGCCCATGGAACGCCCATGGAACGCCCATGCTCCACCCATGGAACGCCCATGCTCCACCCATGGAATGCCCATGCTCAACCCATGGAACCCCCATGCTACGCCTATGGAACGCCCATGCTCCACCCATGGAACGCCCATGCTCCACCCATGAAACTTCCATGCTCCACTCATTCAACACCCATGCTCCACCCATGGAAGATCTATGCTCCACCCATGGAAGACCTATGCTCCACCCATGAAACACCCATGCTCCACCCATGGAATGCCCATGCTCCACCCATGGAACACCCATGCTACGCCCATGGAACGCCCATGCTCCAGCCATGGAACACCCATGCTCCACCCATGGAATGCCCATGCTCAACCCATGGAACGCCCATGCTACGCCTATGGAACACCCATGCTCCACCCATGGAACGCCCATGCTCCACCCATTGAACTTCCATGCGCCACTCATTCAACACCCATGCTCCACCCAAGGAAGACCTATGCTCCACCCATGGAAGACCTATGCTCCACCCATGGAACGCCCATGCTCCACCCATGGAACGCCCATGCTCCTTCCATAGAACGCCCATGCACCACCCATGGAAGGCCTATGCTCCACCCATGGAACACCCATGGAACACCCATGCTCTACCTATGGAAGGCCTATGCTCCACCCATTGAACGTCCATGCTCCACCCATGGGACGCCCATGCTCCACCCATGAAGCGCCCATGATCCACCCATTGAACGCCCATGCTCCACCCATGGAAGGCCTATACTCCACCCATGGAACGCCCATGCTCTACCCATGGAAGGCCCATGCTCCACCCATGGAAGACCCATGCTCCACCCATGGAATGCCCCTCAAGATGAAAAGTAACATGTCGCAGCCAAGCAGCTGCCTTGTGTTACATTTCTTAACAAAGCCGCACAAAGGGGCTCCCATCAGGCCTTGCCTGGCTTTGTGAATGTTACTGAAGCCTCTGCGTTGTCCTTGTGCCTCCTCGCAGGGTGCGTGACAACGCAAAGGCTTCATAAACGTGGGCCCTGGTCTTTCCCAGCAGACAGCTTGCGCTGCCTGATAGGTGAGGACTAAAAACAGCAATCAAGACACCTGCAAGAAAGAGAATCCAGCGTTCAGAGAACCTGACAACCCTAAAGCGCTTCGCTGCGTGCGAAAGCGACGCATCACCGCAGCCAAGGCGCAAATCAATCATCGGAGACGCGTAAAGCAGAGCAGAGGGTTAGGGCTGCGTTGTGCTCAGTCTGGGTTTAGTTTACTCGGTGGAAATTAATTTGTCTGAAATGGAAGTACATTTTGCTCGAGGGGACAGATTGTGTATTAACTCATAAATAAATATAAATTGGTTTAATATGCGAAGACAAATAGGCTGTGGAAGCAATGACATGAATTCTAAATATTTAGATGCCTTCAGATACTCTTTCTTTAAATTTGGAAAATGTCCGTTTTTTAGACAGAAGGGTCTAGACTGGTGCAGGGGTCTAGACTGGTGCAGGGGTCACTGGGGCAGGGGTCGCTGGTGCTGGGACCTAGACTGGTGAAGGGTCGCTGGTGCTGGGACCTAGACTGGTGCAGGGGTCTAGACTGGTGCAGGGGTCTAGAATGGTGCAGGGGTCGCTGGCGCAGGGGACTAGACTGGTGCAGGGGTTGCTGGTGCAGGGGTCTAGACTGGTGAAGGGGTCTAGACTGGCACAGGGTTCTAGACTGGTGCAGAGGACTAGACTGGTGCAGGGGTCACTGGTGCAGGGGTCTAGACTGGTGCAGGGGTCTAGACTGGTGCAGGGTCTAGACTGGTGCAGGGGTTGCTGGTGCAGGGGTCTAGACTGGTGAAGGGGTCTAGACTGGCACAGGCGTCTAGACTGGTGCAGGGGTCTGGACTGGTGCTGGGGTCTAGACTGGTGCAGGGGTCGCTGGTGCTGGGGTCGCTGGTGCTGGGACCTAGACTGGTGCAGGGGTCTAGACTGGTGCAGGGGACTAGACTGATGCGAGGGTCTAGACTGGTGCAGGGGTCTAGCCTGGCGCAGGGGTCAATCGTGCAGGGGTCTAGACTGGTGCAGGGGTCACTGGTGCAGGGGTCTAGACTGGTGCAGGGGTTGCTGGTGCAGGGGTCTAGACTGGTAAAGGGGTCTAGACTGGTGCAGGGGTCTAGACTGGTACAAGGGTCTAGACTGGTGCAGGGGTCTAGACTGGTACAGGGGTCACTGGTGCAGAGGTCGCTGGTGCTAGGACCTAGACTGGTGCAGGGATCTAGACTGGTTCAGGGGTCGCTGGTGCTGGGACCTAGACTGGTGCATGGTTCTAGACTGGTGCAGGAGACTAGACTGGTGCAGGGGACTAGACTGCTGCAAGGGTCTAGACATTGCACAGGGGTCACTGGTGCAGGGGTCTAGACTGGTGCAGGGGTTGCTGGTGCAGGGCTCTAGACTGGAGATGGGGTCTAGACTGAAACAAGGGTCTAGACTGGTGCAGGGGTATTGACTGGTACAGGAGTCTGGGGTCTAGACTGGTGCAGGGGTCTAGACTGGTGCAGGGGTCACTAGTGCAGGGGTCACTGGTGCTGGGACCTAGACTACTGCAGGGGTCCAGATTGGTGCAGGGGTATTGACTGGTACAGGAGTCTGGGGTCCAGACTGGTGCAGGGGTCTAGACTGGTGCAGGGGACTAGACTGGTGCAAGGGTCTAGACTGGTGCAGGGGTTGCTGGTGCAGGGGTCTAGACTGGTGGAGGGGTCGCTGGTGCAGGGTTCAAGACTGGTGCAGGGGTCTATACTGGTACATGGGTCTAGACTGGTGCAGGGGTCTAGACTGGTGCAGGGGTCTAGACTGGTGCAGGGATGTAGATTGGTGCAGAGTTCAGGACTGGTGCAGGGGTCTAGACTGGTTCTATTGTCTAGACTGGTACAGCAGTCTAGACTGGTGCAGGGGTCTAGACTGGTACATGGGTCTAGACTGGTGCAGGGGTCTAGACTGGTGCAGGGTTCAGGACTGGTGAAGGGGTCTAGACTGGTGCAGGGGTCACTGGTGCAGGGGTCTAGACTGGTGCAGGGGTCTAGACTGGTGCAGGGTGTAGGAGAGCAGGATCTGCTTCACATGGGTACCCCCACTTTTTGCTGGTGTTTCACTGTTTTTCGACCTTAGTCTGGCTGTGGCCCTGCTAATCAGGACCCCAGCCTAGCTGCTTCCTCTCTAAAATGGTTTCCATGTACATTAGGTACATTTCTAATTGGATTCTAGAGTGCCTTATAAGCCCCTAGTATATGGTATACTATGTACCTATGGTATACTATGTACCTTATGCCACCCCTGAGAAGCACTCCAAAATGGCACCACAGGTCTGCTACTGCAGCCTAGGTAAGGGTTTGCTTGCAGCCCTTACAGTGGAATAGGTCAACTATATCCACATATATACAGACACATATAAACCTATAAGCCACTCCTATGGCAGGCCTTGACAATCCTGAAGGCAGAGTGCTTGGTTTTATGTGAGAGGGTGCCCAAGCATGAACTGAGCCCCTCTGCAGCTTTCGGAAATACTTCCTTATGGCTCTTCTCAGATACAGCCATACCATATACTCTTAAGTGCATTATAACCTCGCAGTAAATGCTAACTTTGGAATGGCTGCGTCAAAACATGTCGTGTTTGGTGTCAAACATCTTGGAATACTACCTGTTGGACAGGCCACACAGAGGGCTTGCTCCCTCCCCGCACGACAGGGCCCAAGCTCCGGCCCACCAGGCATACCCCACGAAAAGCACCTGTACCCCGTCTCCCGACGGATCTTCTGCCCTCGGACCTCTACTCATCACGGGGGCCAGCCCCACCGGCTTCCCCGGCCGGGTCAAGCCGCCATCTTGGGCCCTGCACCACGAGGCCGCGTGGCTTCACCCCGACCCTAACCCCGGGCCTGGCCGGCCCCGACATCCCGGCACCACCATCCACCCAGGAGGTGAGCGGACCACTTGGCAGGTCAATGGGAGAACGAAGTGTCAAGGGCTCTCCCCCGCCAGGTGCCGATCGCCTCCAGCTCCCCCAGGCACTGGCTCCGCCCCCTGCTGGGTGTCTGGACACCTTCATCCCGGACCCTCCGACCTCCAAGTGCGAGGGTCCGGACATCAAAGGGCACCAGCCCTATAACTGGGGCAGCTCCGGAGCAGGAAGGCAGTTGTATCCTGGAGTCGAGAGACACCGAGAGAACTCAGCCTTGACGGACTACTGGCGCTGCCGTAGCCCGCTCTTGTGAACCATCGTCCTGCCTGCTGGCGCTGCCGCGGCCTTCTGCAACCTCCATCCTCGTCGGGACCTGCTGGCGCTGCCGCGGCCCGTTGTAACGACCATCCTCGTCGGGACCTGCTGGCGCTGCCGCGGCCCGTTGTAACGACCATCCTCGTCGGGACCTGCTGGCGCTGCCGCGGCCCGTTGTAACGACCATCCTCGTCGGGACCTGCTGGCGCTGCCGCGGCCCGTACATCGACCATCTTTCCGGGACCTGCTGGCGCTGCCGCGGACCGTGTACCGACCATCTCAACCGGGACCTGCTGGCGCTGCCGCGGCCCGTACCAACTAAGCCACCAAGCTCGAGGATTGTGAGCTAGTCATCATCTCACCCGAACTACCTTACTGGTAGACAGACTGTCCCGCTACCCCTTACCCTGCTTTGAGAGACTTGAATCGAGGGGACCCCTGAGTCCAGACCTCCTTGTACCATTCAACCGTACCTTAAGAAGTGCTTATAAAGAACACTGAACCTTATCCGTGTGTGGTATCTGTCTGTGGGGGGGAAGTTACTTGTCTGTACGATCGTTGGAGACGGCTCTCCCCGGAGACCTCTCCTACTGTCCCCGGCCGACCCTCCCGGTCCATCTACCCTTTCTAACATTGGTGGCCAGCGGCGCGATCCGAATCAACGCGTAATCGTACAGAGAGTAGCTCACCCCACGACAAAAACACGATGTCAGCCAAAGATAGCAGCTCCACCGAGAATTTCCAAATGGATAAATTAGAAGAATACAACCACCGCGAACTGAGACAATTCTGCATAGAACTTGGCATTGCTACCACCGGCCTGAGTACCAAGGATGATCTAAAGCACGCCCTAGAGTCGTGGACAGAAACTGGGGTCGCCGGACCCTCCGACCAAAGCAGCATCACACCAGAGGGGAACGCCACGGCTCCCGAGGAGCGGGGAACGGGCCTCTCGCAGGAGGAGATCCGAGAAAGAGAAAGAACCCGATTGCACGAGTTGGAAATGGCACGACTCAAGATGGATGGGGAACTCAAGTTAGCTGAACAGAAACTCAACCTCGAGCATATGCGGCTCCGAGATGAACGAGAAGAGAAGCAGAGACAGAGAGAGCTGGAGGAGAAAAAAATAACGCTCGAGCACGAGCGCCAACTAGCGGAGATAGAACTTCGGAAACAAAATAAAGAACTGGGGGTGCCTGAGCGACCACATACCCCGGGGCCAATCGAGAAAAAAGTCCACATCCCCAAGGATGTTGTCCGCGAGTATGTCCGAGAAGACGACATACAACAGTGGTTTAAAGCCTACGAGATCGCCATGACCTCCCACCGGATCGACCGGAGTGATTGGGGAGCCGGACTTTGGGGGAGGTTTATCAACGAGGGTCGCGATGCCCTACTGCAGCTCCCAGATCACCAAATGTCGTCCTACGACCACATGAAGGCTGCCCTCCTCACCCGCTACGGCCTCACACCCGAGATGTACCGCCAGAGGTTCAGAGATTGCACCCGGATCCCAGGTACAACTTGGGTAGAATACGTGAACTATTTCAGCCGTGCCTTCGAGGGTTGGATAAGGGGGAGCCATGTCACCACTTACGAACAACTCTTTAACCTTATGGTATGGGAGCACCTGTCGAACAACTGTTTCGTCGAGCTCAGGCAGCACCTCCTCGACAGTAAGCTGACTGACCCCCGGCAGCTCGCCGCCGAAGCTGACCGATGGGAAAGCACCCGAGTGGGCCGGAGGGGGCCACACGAACAGAACAGAAGCAACCCAGGCCAGCACCGTCCTCGGGGAGGAGGAGGGGGCCAGGGGCGAGGAAGAGACGCCTTGCCAACAACACCCGTGGCCAGCACCCCGCCTCCGGCCGGCCGGGGCAACCCCCCGTGGCGTCCTGGGGCCCGAGCCAACGTCACGTGCCACCGATGCCAGCGAGTCGGCCACTACGCCAATGACCCGAGCTGCCCGCAGAACCAAGCACCCAAGCCCCGCCAGGTAGCTGCCGCCGCCCTGGGGGAAGAGCGATCATCGGAGGAACCAGAAGAGTATGAGCCGGCCCAGCAAGAGTGGGAGCCGGCCGCCATGGTCCTGGCGTGCTTAGGGGGAAGAGACATGGTCCCGCGGGCTCCCCTACCCGCTAACACCAGGAAATACGGTCAGTGGGTGACCATTAATGGACAGCGAGCCGAGGCCTTGCGTGACACAGGCGCCAGTGTGACGGCCGTCCGCTGTCACCTGGTGAAGCCCGAGCAGATACTGCCGAACATTCTCTGCCCCGTCCGCTCGGCAGACAACTCTGAAAGTATGTGTCAAATGGCCTGCGTCCCATTCGAATGGGGAGGGGTCTCCGGCCTGTTGAAGGTGACGGTCCGGGACGATGCCCCCGTGGACTGCCTCCTGGGGAATGCTCTCGAGAGTTCCCCGTGGGCCACCGTTGAGAGAAGAGAGCACCTGGGGATGCTGGGCCTCCCGGACTGGGCCTGCATAACCACCCGGTCCATGGCCGCCCGTGCCGTCCCTCGATCAGAAGAACCGGAATGGCCGGCACCTCCGCCCCCGGTCGCCCCAGTAGAAGACAACGACAAGGCCAGCCCCCCAGACCCGACGACCGAAGGGGACGCGCAATCCCAGGACCTTCCTGACCTGGCTCAGTGGCGTCAAGAAGGGGGGCCCACCCAAGAACAGTTCCGCCAGGAACAAAAGACCTGTCCCTCCCTCGAGGGACTCCGCCAACAAGCCAGCGCCCAGAATGCAGGGGACGCCACCGGAACTCACTGGGTCTACTGGGATAACGACCTGCTATACAGCGAGCAAAGAATCGCCGAGCTGGGGGCCGGTCGAGTACTGGTGGTACCTCTCCGCTTCAGAGACTTTCTGCTCAACCTGGCACACGATGTCCCCCTTGCTGGACACCTGGGCCAGGACAAAACGTACAGCCGCCTAGTAACCCACTTTTTCTGGCCGAAAATGAGGAACGACGTCCTGAACCACTGCCGATCTTGCCCCACATGCCAAGCCAGCGGGAAGAGTGGTCGGAAGCTGAAAGCCCCTCTGCAACCCTTCCCTGTGGTCACCACCCCGTTCGAGAGGGTGGGGATAGACATTGTGGGGCCTCTGGACCCCCGCACGGCACAAGGACACAGGTTCATCTTAGTACTGGTGGACCATGCCACCCGCTACCCCGAGGCGGTGCCCCTACGGACCGTGACAGCTCCGGTGGTTGGCCGGGCCCTAATGGGGATCTTCTCCCGGGTAGGCTTCCCCCGAGAAGTCGTCAGCGACCGAGGTACGAACTTTATATCCAAATACATGAAGTCCCTCTGGCAACAATGCGGGGTCACCTACAGATTCACGACCCCCTATCACCCCCAAGGGAACGGACTAGTGGAGCGTTTTAACCGCACTCTCAAGGGGATGATTGGGGGATTGGAAGAGCCCCTCCGTCGCCAGTGGGATGTACTACTCCCGTGCCTCCTCTTCGCTTACCGAGAAGTTCCCCAGAAGTCCCTCGGTTTTAGCCCTTTCGAACTCCTGTACGGGCACCCTGTGCGAGGGCCCCTCAGCCTAGTAAAAGAAGGTTGGGAGATGGCCCCCCTAAAGACCCCTCCAGACGTCTTCAAGTACATCCTGGCCCTACGCAATCAGACCCGGCGCTTCAGACAGATGGCCAAGGCGAACCTCGAGGCCAGCCAGGAGGACATGAAGAGGTGGTATGATCACAATGCCTCCTCCGTTGAGTTCGAGCCCGGACAACAAGTATGGGTGATGTCCCCCACCGAACCATGTGCCTTGCAAGATAAGTGGACGGGGCCCTTCAAAGTGGTCGAGCGCAAAAGCCCCGTCACTTACCTCATCGACATGGGGACCTCCCGGAACCCCCTTCGGGTCCTCCACACCAACCGACTCAAACCACACTTTGTGCGCTCAGAACTTAGCCTCCTGATGGCTACGGACAGTGGTGCAGAAGAAGACTCCGAACCCCTCCCGGATCTCCTGAAGACTCAGGAGAATGACGGCTCCGTGGACGGGGTCCGGCTCTCTGACGCCCTCACTTCGGAGCAACGCCAGGACTGCCGGAACCTCCTGCTGCAGTTCGCTGCCCTGTTCTCCCTCACCCCCGGGGTCACCCCTTGGTGTTTGCACGACGTAGACACCGGGGACAGTCCCCCTGTCCGACACCGGGCCTACCGCGTACCAGATCGGGTACGGGCCTGCATACAGGAGGAAGTGGCCAAGATGCTCACGATCGGGGTCATCGAGCCCTCGGACAGTCCCTGGGCCAGTCCGGTTGTATTGGTTCCCAAAGCCGCTGCCCCCGGCACCGCACCCGAACTGAGATTCTGCGTCGACTACCGGGGCTTGAACGCTGTCACCCGGACCGACGCTCATCCTATCCCCCGAGCAGACGAGCTGATCGACCGGCTGGGGGCCGCCCGCTACCTTAGTATCTTCGACCTAACAGCGGGCTACTGGCAGATCGGCCTCACACCCAGGGCTCAGGAACGGTCAGCCTTCTCTACCCCCGATGGCCACTATCAATTCAAGGTCATGCCCTTTGGCATGAAGAATGCCCCCGCCACGTTTCAACGCCTTGTGAACCAGGTCTTGGCGGGGCTCGAAGAGTTCAGCGCTGCCTACCTGGACGATATCGCTGTATACAGCCGCCACTGGTCCGACCACCTCCGTCACCTCCAAGAGGTCCTACAAGCCCTCCAGCGGGCCGGCCTCACCATTAAGGCCGGCAAGTGCCAAATTGGCCAAGGGTCTGTGACCTACCTTGGGCACCAAGTGGGAAGCGGGCTGGTGGCCCCGCTACAACTTAAGATTGCTGCCATCCAGTCCTGGCAGCCCCCCGTCACCCAGACCGAGGTCCGAGCCTTCTTGGGGCTCACCGGCTACTACCGGCGGTTCGTGAAGGACTACGGCAGCATCGTGGGGCCTCTCACGGGTCTCACGTCCAAGAACCAACCGAAGCGGATTAACTGGACTCCTGATTGTCAAGCGGCCTTCGAGAAGCTGAAGGCCGCCCTGTGCACCGCCCCTGTGCTCCAGGCCCCTGATTACAGTCGGGAATTTGTGGTGCAGACCGACGCCTCCGACCACGGCATCGGAGCCGTCCTTTCTCAGTTAAACCCCGAAGGTCATGACCAACCGGTGGCCTTCATCAGTCGACGTCTCCTGGCCCGAGAACAGCGTTGGAGCACCATCGAGAGGGAGGCATTCGCAGTAGTGTGGGCCCTCAAAAAGCTCCGACCCTATCTCTTCGGTACCCACTTCCGGGTACAAACCGACCATCGACCCCTGCAGTGGCTGATGCAGATGCGGGGGGAGAACCCAAAACTCTTGCGCTGGTCCATTTCCCTGCAGGGAATGGACTTCACCGTGGAGCACCGACCAGGCCAAGACCACGCCAACGCGGATGGCCTGTCCCGCTTTTTCCGCCTCGACGAAGAGAGTCCCCAAGGAGATGGGTGACTCTCCCCGCCTTCAGCTGGGGGGGACGCATGTTGGACAGGCCACACAGAGGGCTTGCTCCCTCCCCGCACGACAGGGCCCAAGCTCCGGCCCACCAGGCATACCCCACGAAAAGCACCTGTACCCCGTCTCCCGACGGATCTTCTGCCCTCGGACCTCTACTCATCACGGGGGCCAGCCCCACCGGCTTCCCCGGCCGGGTCAAGCCGCCATCTTGGGCCCTGCACCACGAGGCCGCGTGGCCTCACCCCGACCCTAACCCCGGGCCTGGCCGGCCCCGACATCCCGGCACCACCATCCACCCAGGAGGTGAGCGGACCACTTGGCAGGTCAATGGGAGAACGAAGTGTCAAGGGCTCTCCCCCGCCAGGTGCCGATCGCCTCCAGCTCCCCCAGGCACTGGCTCCACCCCCTGCTGGGTGTCTGGACACCTTCATCCCGGACCCTCCGACCTCCAAGTGCGAGGGTCCGGACATCAAAGGGCACCAGCCCTATAACTGGGGCAGCTCCGGAGCAGGAAGGCAGTTGTATCCTGGAGTCGAGAGACACCGAGAGAACTCAGCCTTGACGGACTACTGGCGCTGCCGTAGCCCGCTCTTGTGAACCATCGTCCTGCCTGCTGGCGCTGCCGCGGCCTTCTGCAACCTCCATCCTCGTTGGGACCTGCTGGCGCTGCCGCGGCCCGTTGTAACGACCATCCTCGTCGGGACCTGCTGGCGCTGCCGCGGCCCGTTGTAACGACCATCCTCGTCGGGACCTGCTGGCGCTGCCGCGGCCCGTTGTAACGACCATCCTCGTCGGGACCTGCTGGCGCTGCCGCGGCCCGTACATCGACCATCTTTCCGGGACCTGCTGGCGCTGCCGCGGACCGTGTACCGACCATCTCAACCGGGACCTGCTGGCGCTGCCGCGGCCCGTACCAACTAAGCCACCAAGCTCGAGGATTGTGAGCTAGTCATCATCTCACCCAAACTACCTGACTGGTAGACAGACTGTCCCGCTACCCCTTACCCTGCTTTGAGAGACTTGAATCGAGGGGACCCCTGAGTCCAGACCTCCTTGTACCATTCAACCGTACCTTAAGAAGTGCTTATAAAGAACACTGAACCTTATCCGTGTGTGGTATCTGTCTGTGGGGGGGAAGTTACTTGTCTGTACGATCGTTGGAGACGGCTCTCCCCGGAGACCTCTCCTCCTGTCCCGGGCCGACCCTCCCGGTCCATCTACCCTTTCTAACACTACCCCCCCTGCCAGTTCTGGTGGTGGGGATAGCATTCCACCCTTCTAGAGGGAGAGACATGTTCACACTGGTCTAACCCGGTAGGACATTCCTGAGCCCTGGCATCACAAAAAGGATGCCTCTGCCACAGACACGGGTCTGGCCTCCTGCTGCTGACCAAAACGCCGGCAGGGGAGGTCTGGACAATAGGTTTCCTGTCGAAGGGAGGTGTAACCACCTCCCCAGACAGGCAGATGTGTATTGGGGCTGGGTGGGAGCACTCTCTGGTGCTTTGAAGTCCTGCACTGGGGGCACACTTGGTGTCCCTGTGCATAGTCCAGTTCAAACCGGTTGCAGGGGCTACCTGCCCCTGCTCTGGCGTGAAACTGGACAAAGGAAATGGGTGTAACCACCCCTCTTACCAAACCCTTCCATAGGTGGGTCCCTAGAGTATGTCCAACCCCCAATCTTATTATAAGTATGGGAACCCAGTCCTTGTGACTTTAGATTACCCTGGACGAAACTCTGCAACATATATCCTGGACCTTTAATGTTCTATCCTAACTAGAAGACTGAAGAAATTTCCCTTGGGGTCAAGGAGTGACTCCCCTGCTTGGCAGGCACCAAAGAAGCAACTGAATTGCTGAAGCTCCCGCTGGATCCCGAAGTCTTTGCATCACCAGAGGTGGATTTCCAAACTTCCCTAAGGCTACCCTGAGTTCACAGCAAAGCTGAGGCCTGTGGCTATCGTGGGTGACGTGGAACTGTGTCACGTTGGTTCAGTCCCCGGGATCGGATTGTTGCTATATATGGTCCATCTCTTGATCTACCTAAGCCTGGAAGTCGTTATGACACAGGTCAGCGGGAGGATCAAGCGAGGGAAGGAAAGGAAGGGGACAGCAGGGAGGGAGATCTGTAAAACATAAGGAAAAAGATTAGCGTCTCCACCTATCCTAACCCCTGGACTCCACCCCTCCCAGCGTTAAGGAGAAGGACCACAGATTCTATTGTGGTACCTGTAAAATAAAAAGACCGGCCCCAATAGAACCAGACCCTCTACCTCGGGCAGGGATGTTTAGTCTTTCTTGGCGCTGTGTTTTTGCTGCAAGGGGGGAATACATGTAATAAACAAGACATACATCAGAGCATTTTTCCACAGTGAAGTTTAGCGCCTGCACAGTAATCCCGCTAATCCGGAACACAAATGGTCACACCAGAACCTACCCTGATAGAAACTCCTCTGGGCTTCACAGGGATCGAGCGTGTACAGCTACCATTCAAAGGACCCCTGTTAAAAGAGAGTCACAGGCAAAATAACAAACAGCAATACCAAACACCATAAATGCCAGAGGTTGTCTTAGAATGAGCCAGATACGTTTGCATGATCCAGGTTACCTCACCATGGAGTGGCAACGTGTGGTTGAAGGCGTAGTATAGTAAGGCAGGAAAGCCAATACGGTATAAGGTTTCACAATTGAACCATCAATGGCTGTTCTTAATAGGCCTGACACTACCAGGTTTGTCCTACAGCGGACACGATGCTCGATATCAAACAAGTCTTAGGCTTTTAGGCAAATATCATGATCCCGGAGCCTTTACGTAAAGCTCCTAAACAGAACCCAGCAGTAAACATATATTAATGTACATATCAGGGGACTGGAACCCTCTTTATGTCAAATGCTCATCCAGTCTAGCGTTTCAATTCTCCCTTCCTCCGCACGAGCTGGTGCAAAGCTCTCCAACGGAGAAGGGAAGGTAACAAACAGGGAGACTGCACCGGAGGAGGGACTGGTGCACTGCACCCTTACCCGACCGTAAGCCGGTGAACCGTACTTCCGTGTCCGCCTCTAACCGGACGGCTGAATCAGGGATATATCCAAGGGCCTTGCAGGAACAGAATATCTCCGGCGTCCGGACCTCCTGCAGGCCACTCGAACTCTGGTCGACTGAAGGAATTTCCGACGCGCGACCTCGCAGCACTTCCGCTTTTGTGGAAGACGCCGCAACGTAACCGGACTAACGCGCTCTCGCACGTATGCCTGTAACAGTACATCCCTCCTTCAACGAGAGCGCTTAAGTGGACCTGGTTTTTGTGGATGTTTCTTGTGAAAGAGTGCTACCAACCGTGCAGCGTGTACATTAGACGCTGGTTCCCAGGAGTCCTCCTCCGATCAGTCTCCTTTCCAGGCGACTAAGTACCACAGTTTGCATCCGTGGATCTTGGAGTCCTTGATCCCTTTCACCTCATATTCAGGTATATCACCGACCAAAACAGGTGGAGGTCGCGTGAGCAGAGGAGAACAGGCTGGCTTCAATAGGGACACGTGAAAGACCGGGTGGATTTGTAGGTGAGAAGGCAGTCGCAGCCGGATTGCCACCGGGCTGAGGCATTTCTCTATCTCATATGGGCCGATGTACTTGGGACTAAACACACTGTGCTTCTTGAAGTGTATATTGCGGGTTGATAGCCAAACCCTATCTCCTTTCTGGTACAGTGGACCTGGTCTTCTGTGTTTATCCGCTGATGTCTTGTACCGTTGCTTTGTGACTCGTAGTTGCCTTTGTGTCTTGACCAGTATCTCCCGAATATGGGCTGCTCTCCTTGATACTTCTGGTAAACTGGTAGAGTCGTTGGGATGGATAAACGGGAGGAATCGGGGGTGATGCCCATAGGTGCAGTAATACGGAGACACCTGCGTCGAGCTATGGGTGGCATTATTGTAGGCTATCTCTGGAAGCCACAGGTAATCCACCCATTCTTCGGTGCCCAGATTAACATAGCATCGCAGGTACTGTTTAAGCGACTGATTAAGGCGTTCAGTCTGCCCATCCATTTGTGGGTGGTAACTTGTAGACAGGGCCGTGCTGATGTGGAGTGTCAAGCACCACTGTCTCCAGAACTGAGCAGTGAACTGAGAGCCTCTGTCTGAGATGATCGCCCTGGGCAGTCCATGTAACCTGACAATGTGTTTCATGAGCAGAATGGCTAGTTGTCCTGCCGTAGGAATGGATTTGCAGGCCACGAAGTGTCCCATTTTCGTTAAGTAGTCCACCACTACCAAAATGACTGTATGCCCCTGATCGGTAGGTAACCCCACGATGAAGTCCACCGATATGTTGTCCCACGGCCGGTTCGGAGTGGGAAGAGGTTGTAGTAGTCCTTGCGGACGTTGATGGTCGGTCTTCATCTTTGCACAGGTTTCACATGCCTTGATCCATTGTCTCACATCCACTCTGATAGAAGGCCACCAGAATTGTCTGCTGAGAAGATCTAGTGTCTTTTCTGTCCCGAGATGTCCCGCACTCGGTGATTCATGACACCACCGATAGGCTTGTTTTCTAAGTCGCTCTGTGGGTAGCAATAACCTACCCTGTTTCAGTGGGAAACCGTCCTTGATTTGCCACTCCTTGTGGTACTTCAGCCATGTTCTCCATAGTCCCGTGTGGATGCCTTTCCGAACGCCGTTTAGGAATGAATTCGGTTGTACAACACATAGCACCTTAGATGGATGGATGATGGAATGCTCTTGTTTCACTTCTTTCACCTGAGAAGATGATTGTCTAGTAAGCGCATCTGCTTTTTTATTCTCTGACCCTGGTCGATAGGTAATAACAAAGTTGTATTCTGAAAAGAAAAGCATCCACCTAAGCTGGCGGGGGGTGAGATGACGAGCCGCCGCCATATACTGTAGATTGCGGTGGTCAGTGTAGACCGTCACCACGTGTCGTGCCCCCATCAGAAAGTGTCTCCACTCCAAAAAGGCGATCTTTATGGCCAGCAATTCTTTTTCCGAAATGTTGTAGTTTTGTTCGGCGTCGTTCAGCTTTTTAGACATGAATGCCACTGGATAAAGCTGTCCGGTAGTGGTGTGTCGTTGGGACAACACCGCCCCTACTGCTATATCGGATGCGTCTACTTCAACGATATACGGTTTCTCTGGATCGGGGTGCGACAGAATCGGAGCAGTGACAAACGCTGTTTTCAGGGCCTCAAACGCCTCATGAGCCTTGTTCGACCACTGGAATTTCTGTGTTTTTCTTAGAAGATGTGTTATTGGGGCTACTAGCGTGGAAAACTGATGGATGAATCGCCGGTAAAAATTCGCGAATCCGATGAAACATTGGACGTCTCGCACATTCGAGGGGGTAGGCCACTCTTTCACGGCTGCTATTTTTCTCTCGGCCATTTCCTGCCCATGTGGGGTAAGCATGACCCCCAAGAATTCCACAGTGCTCTTTTGGAATTCACATTTAGTTAGTTTACAAAACAGGTAATGTTCCCGTAGGATGTGCAGTACCTTTCTCACGTGTTGGATGTGTGTGTCTTCATCTTCCGAATAAATGAGGATGTCATCTATGTACACTACGACGTAGTGGTCCAGGATCTCACGTAGAACGTCATTCAGAAAGTACTGAAATGCCGCTGGAGCGTTGCACAGCCCGAACGGCATCACCAAATACTCGTATAATCCATAGCGGGTCTTGAATGCTGTCTTCCATTCATCGCCCTCCCTCATCCTTACCAGGTGGTAGGCTCCCCTAAGGTCCAATTTGGTGTAGATCTTGGCCTTCTTTACCTGTTCCAGTAATACCGGGATAAGGGGTAGCGGGTATCTATTCTTCACCGTGACTGCGTTCAACGCCCTGAAGTCTACACAGGCGCGTAGCTCACCATTGGCTTTGGGTATGAAGAATAGTGGAGACGCCGCAGGGGACTTGGAAGGGAGGATGAAGCCCAATCCCACATATTTGTCCAGGTACTGTCTGAGATGGATAGTTTCTGGTTCTGTCAATGCGTATATCCTCCCACTAGGCACTACTGCTCCTGGGACTAGGTCTATCTGGCAGTCGTATTGCCTGTGAGGGGGAAGTTCTTCTGCCTGGACCTCATTAAACACATCTTGGTATTCCAGATAGGCTGCCGCTAACTGCACATCTTTCTCTGCCGCCGTGGCTATAGACAACCCTTCGGCCAGGATGGTAGCTAGTTCCTTGGTTCCTTTAGTTTTCCGGGGCCGTATCTCCAACTGCCAGAGCAGACCTATTCCGGAATCTATTTGTCTTTGGTGTTACAGGGCAGTCCTTCACATAGTGTCCTTTCTTGCCGCAATATAGGCACAGCCCCTGTTTGCATCTTGTTTCTTTCTCAGTTTGGGTTAGCGCTGCTCGTATGGAACCTATGTCCATCGGTTCTACCGAAGGACCTCCACGGGCCTCGGTATATCTTTGTTTTTCCCATTGGGGCATCTTTCTCTCTTTCCTCTTGTGATCCCCTTGGCGTTCTCTCAAGTGATGGTCTAGTCTCAGGACTAGACTGATCAAATCCTCACACTTTACGGGTTAGGGGTCAATTTGAGCGATAGTATCCTTTAGTTCCTCTCTCAACCCTTGATGGAATATGGCTGTTTGTTTGGCTTCGGGCCACTCAGTCTCGGCAACTAACCTTCTGAAGGCATTCAAATATGTGATTAGGTCCCCATTGCCTTGTCTCAGTTCCAGTAATTCCCTATCAGCTGTATATGACGCTGCCCTCCTGTCAAAAACTTTTATGAATTCATTCTTGAATTCCTCCCAATCGTAAAGAAGCGGATCATCTCGAGTGACCAACGGTACTGCCCACTGAGCAGAATCACCGGCCAAATACGAGATGAGGAAGGCAACTCTCGCCTGATTAGTGGGGAACGACTTCTGTTTACATGAGAAGTGAAGTAAGACCTGCGTTAAAAATACCTGAACCTTGCTTGGCTCCCCGTGAAACCTCTCTGGTGTGGCTAAGGGGATAGACACGGGCAGTTCCACCACTACGTTGCTAGGAACCGCAGGAGTACTTCCTATGCTAAAGGGGTTATGTTGCATTCCTTCCACCCTAGCCCTAAGATCTGCTGTTTCCCGACGGGACGCGGCCAGTTCTGCCTGTACAGCGGCAAGAACTGCCAGCACATCATCTAGTGTGGCCATCTCTCACAACCCGACCAGGAGGACTCAATTTGTGGGTCGGAAATTCTGTCACATTGGTTCAGTCCCCGGGATCGGATTGTTGCTATATATGGTCCACCTCTTGATCTACCCAAGCCTGGAAGTCGTTATGACACAGGTCAGCGGGAGGATCAAGCGAGGGAAGGAAAGGAAGGGGACAGCAGGGAGGGAGATCTGTAAAACATAAGGAAAAAGATTAGCGTCTCCACCTATCCTAACCCCTGGACTCCACCCCTCCCAGCGTTAAGGAGAAGGACCACAGATTCTATTGTGGTACCTGTAAAATAAAAAGACCGGCCCCAATAGAACCAGACCCTCTACCTCGGGCAGGGATGTTTAGTCTTTCTTGGCGCTGTGTTTTTGCTGCAAGGGGGGAATACATGTAATAAACAAGACATACATCAGAGCATTTTTCCACAGTGAAGTTTAGCGCCTGCACAGTAATCTCGCTAATCCGGAACACAAATGGTCACACCAGAACCTACCCTGATAGAAACTCCTCTGGGCTTCACAGGGATCGAGCGTGTACAGCTACCATTCAAAGGACCCCTGTTAAAAGAGAGTCACAGGCAAAATAACAAACAGCAATACCAAACACCATAAATGCCAGAGGTTGTCTTAGAATGAGCCAGATACGTTTGCATGATCCAGGTTACCTCACCATGGAGTGGCAACGTGTGGTTGAAGGCGTAGTATAGTAAGGCAGGAAAGCCAATACGGTATAAGGTTTCACAATTGAACCATCAATGGCTGTTCTTAATAGGCCTGACACTACCAGGTTTGTCCTACAGCGGACACGATGCTCGATATCAAACAAGTCTTAGGCTTTTAGGCAAATATCATGATCCCGGAGCCTTTACGTAAAGCTCCTAAACAGAACCCAGCAGTAAACATATATTAATGTACATATCAGGGGACTGGAACCCTCTTTATGTCAAATGCTCATCCAGTCTAGCGTTTCAATTCTCCCTTCCTCCGCACGAGCTGGTGCAAAGCTCTCCAACGGAGAAGGGAAGGTAACAAACAGGGAGACTGCACCGGAGGAGGGACTGGTGCACTGCACCCTTACCCGACCGTAAGCCGGTGAACCGTACTTCCGTGTCCGCCTCTAACCGGACGGCTGAATCAGGGATATATCCAAGGGCCTTGCAGGAACAGAATATCTCCGGCGTCCGGACCTCCTGCAGGCCACTCGAACTCTGGTCGACTGAAGGAATTTCCGACGCGCGACCTCGCAGCACTTCCGCTTTTGTGGAAGACGCCGCAACGTAACCGGACTAACGCGCTCTCGCACGTATGCCTGTAACAGTACATCCCTCCTTCAACGAGAGCGCTTAAGTGGACCTGGTTTTTGTGGATGTTTCTTGTGAAAGAGTGCTACCAACCGTGCAGCGTGTACATTAGACGCTGGTTCCCAGGAGTCCTCCTCCGATCAGTCTCCTTTCCAGGCGACTAAGTACCACAGTTTGCATCCGTGGATCTTGGAGTCCTTGATCCCTTTCACCTCATATTCAGGTATATCACCGACCAAAACAGGTGGAGGTCGCGTGAGCAGAGGAGAACAGGCTGGCTTCAATAGGGACACGTGAAAGACCGGGTGGATTTGTAGGTGAGAAGGCAGTCGCAGCCGGATTGCCACCGGGCTGAGGCATTTCTCTATCTCATATGGGCCGATGTACTTGGGACTAAACACACTGTGCTTCTTGAAGTGTATATTGCGGGTTGATAGCCAAACCCTATCTCCTTTCTGGTACAGTGGACCTGGTCTTCTGTGTTTATCCGCTGATGTCTTGTACCGTTGCTTTGTGACTCGTAGTTGCCTTTGTGTCTTGACCAGTATCTCCCGAATATGGGCTGCTCTCCTTGATACTTCTGGTAAACTGGTAGAGTCGTTGGGATGGATAAACGGGAGGAATCGGGGGTGATGCCCATAGGTGCAGTAATACGGAGACACCTGCGTCGAGCTATGGGTGGCATTATTGTAGGCTATCTCTGGAAGCCACAGGTAATCCACCCATTCTTCGGTGCCCAGATTAACATAGCATCGCAGGTACTGTTTAAGCGACTGATTAAGGCGTTCAGTCTGCCCATCCATTTGTGGGTGGTAACTTGTAGACAGGGCCGTGCTGATGTGGAGTGTCAAGCACCACTGTCTCCAGAACTGAGCAGTGAACTGAGAGCCTCTGTCTGAGATGATCGCCCTGGGCAGTCCATGTAACCTGACAATGTGTTTCATGAGCAGAATGGCTAGTTGTCCTGCCGTAGGAATGGATTTGCAGGCCACGAAGTGTCCCATTTTCGTTAAGTAGTCCACCACTACCAAAATGACTGTATGCCCCTGATCGGTAGGTAACCCCACGATGAAGTCCACCGATATGTTGTCCCACGGCCGGTTCGGAGTGGGAAGAGGTTGTAGTAGTCCTTGCGGACGTTGATGGTCGGTCTTCATCTTTGCACAGGTTTCACATGCCTTGATCCATTGTCTCACATCCACTCTGATAGAAGGCCACCAGAATTGTCTGCTGAGAAGATCTAGTGTCTTTTCTGTCCCGAGATGTCCCGCACTCGGTGATTCATGACACCACCGATAGGCTTGTTTTCTAAGTCGCTCTGTGGGTAGCAATAACCTACCCTGTTTCAGTGGGAAACCGTCCTTGATTTGCCACTCCTTGTGGTACTTCAGCCATGTTCTCCATAGTCCCGTGTGGATGCCTTTCCGAACACCGTTTAGGAATGAATTCGGTTGTACAACACATAGCACCTTAGATGGATGGATGATGGAATGCTCTTGTTTCACTTCTTTCACCTGAGAAGATGATTGTCTAGTAAGCGCATCTGCTTTTTTATTCTCTGACCCTGGTCGATAGGTAATAACAAAGTTGTATTCTGAAAAGAAAAGCATCCACCTAAGCTGGCGGGGGGTTAGATGACGAGCCGCCGCCATATACTGTAGATTGCGGTGGTCAGTGTAGACCGTCACCACGTGTCGTGCCCCCATCAGAAAGTGTCTCCACTCCAAAAAGGCGATCTTTATGGCCAGCAATTCTTTTTCCGAAATGTTGTAGTTTTGTTCGGCGTCGTTCAGCTTTTTAGACATGAATGCCACTGGATAAAGCTGTCCGGTAGTGGTGTGTCGTTGGGACAACACCGCCCCTACTGCTATATCGGATGCGTCTACTTCAACGATATACGGTTTCTCTGGATCGGGGTGCGACAGAATCGGAGCAGTGACAAACGCTGTTTTCAGGGCCTCAAACGCCTCATGAGCCTTGTTCGACCACTGGAATTTCTGTGTTTTTCTTAGAAGATGTGTTATTGGGGCTACTAGCGTGGAAAACTGATGGATGAATCGCCGGTAAAAATTCGCGAATCCGATGAAACATTGGACGTCTCGCACATTCGAGGGGGTAGGCCACTCTTTCACGGCTGCTATTTTTCTCTCGGCCATTTCCTGCCCATGTGGGGTAAGCATGACCCCCAAGAATTCCACAGTGCTCTTTTGGAATTCACATTTAGTTAGTTTACAAAACAGGTAATGTTCCCGTAGGATGTGCAGTACCTTTCTCACGTGTTGGATGTGTGTGTCTTCATCTTCCGAATAAATGAGGATGTCATCTATGTACACTACGACGTAGTGGTCCAGGATCTCACGTAGAACGTCATTCAGAAAGTACTGAAATGCCGCTGGAGCGTTGCACAGCCCGAACGGCATCACCAAATACTCGTATAATCCATAGCGGGTCTTGAATGCTGTCTTCCATTCATCGCCCTCCCTCATCCTTACCAGGTGGTAGGCTCCCCTAAGGTCCAATTTGGTGTAGATCTTGGCCTTCTTTACCTGTTCCAGTAATACCGGGATAAGGGGTAGCGGGTATCTATTCTTCACCGTGACTGCGTTCAACGCCCTGAAGTCTACACAGGCGCGTAGCTCACCATTGGCTTTGGGTATGAAGAATAGTGGAGACGCCGCAGGGGACTTGGAAGGGAGGATGAAGCCCAATCCCACATATTTGTCCAGGTACTGTCTGAGATGGATAGTTTCTGGTTCTGTCAATGCGTATATCCTCCCACTAGGCACTACTGCTCCTGGGACTAGGTCTATCTGGCAGTCGTATTGCCTGTGAGGGGGAAGTTCTTCTGCCTGGACCTCATTAAACACATCTTGGTATTCCAGATAGGCTGCCGCTAACTGCACATCTTTCTCTGCCGCCGTGGCTATAGACAACCCTTCGGCCAGGATGGTAGCTAGTTCCTTGGTTCCTTTAGTTTTCCGGGGCCGTATCTCCAACTGCCAGAGCAGACCTATTCCGGAATCTATTTGTCTTTGGTGTTACAGGGCAGTCCTTCACATAGTGTCCTTTCTTGCCGCAATATAGGCACAGCCCCTGTTTGCATCTTGTTTCTTTCTCAGTTTGGGTTAGCGCTGCTCGTATGGAACCTATGTCCATCGGTTCTACCGAAGGACCTCCACGGGCCTCGGTATATCTTTGTTTTTCCCATTGGGGCATCTTTCTCTCTTTCCTCTTGTGATCCCCTTGGCGTTCTCTCAAGTGATGGTCTAGTCTCAGGACTAGACTGATCAAATCCTCACACTTTACGGGTTAGGGGTCAATTTGAGCGATAGTATCCTTTAGTTCCTCTCTCAACCCTTGATGGAATATGGCTGTTTGTTTGGCTTCGGGCCACTCAGTCTCGGCAACTAACCTTCTGAAGGCATTCAAATATGTGATTAGGTCCCCATTGCCTTGTCTCAGTTCCAGTAATTCCCTATCAGCTGTATATGACGCTGCCCTCCTGTCAAAAACTTTTATGAATTCATTCTTGAATTCCTCCCAATCGTAAAGAAGCGGATCATCTCGAGTGACCAACGGTACTGCCCACTGAGCAGAATCACCGGCCAAATACGAGATGAGGAAGGCAACTCTCGCCTGATTAGTGGGGAACGACTTCTGTTTACATGAGAAGTGAAGTAAGACCTGCGTTAAAAATACCTGAACCTTGCTTGGCTCCCCGTGAAACCTCTCTGGTGTGGCTAAGGGGATAGGCACGGGCAGTTCCACCACTACGTTGCTAGGAACCGCAGGAGTACTTCCTATGCTAAAGGGGTTATGTTGCATTCCTTCCACCCTAGCCCTAAGATCTGCTGTTTCCCGACGGGACGCGGCCAGTTCTGCCTGTACAGCGGCAAGAACTGCCAGCACATCATCTAGTGTGGCCATCTCTCACAACCCGACCAGGAGGACTCAATTTGTGGGTCGGAAATTCTGTCACATTGGTTCAGTCCCCGGGATCGGATTGTTGCTATATATGGTCCACCTCTTGATCTACCCAAGCCTGGAAGTCGTTATGACACAGGTCAGCGGGAGGATCAAGCGAGGGAAGGAAAGGAAGGGGACAGCAGGGAGGGAGAACTGTAAAACATAAGGAAAAAGATTAGCGTCTCCACCTATCCTAACCCCTGGGCTCCACCCCTCCCAGCGTTAAGGAGAAGGACCACAGATTCTATTGTGGTACCTGTAAAATAAAAAGACCGGCCCCAATAGAACCAGACCCTCTACCTCGGGCAGGGATGTTTAGTCTTTCTTGGCGCTGTGTTTTTGCTGCAAGGGGGGAATACATGTAATAAACAAGACATACATCAGAGCATTTTTCCACAGTGAAGTTTAGCGCCTGCACAGTAATCTCGCTAATCCGGAACACAAATGGTCACACCAGAACCTACCCTGATAGAAACTCCTCTGGGCTTCACAGGGATCGAGCGTGTACAGCTACCATTCAAAGGACCCCTGTTAAAAGAGAGTCACAGGCAGAATAACCAACAGCAATACCAAACACCATAAATGCCAGAGGTTGTCTTAGAATGAGCCAGATACGTTTGCATGATCCAGGTTACCTCACCATGGAGTGGTAACGTGTGGTTGAAGGCGTAGTATAGTAAGGCAGGAAAGCCAATACGGTATAAGGTTTCACAATTGAACCATCAATGGCTGTTCTTAATAGGCCTGACACTACCAGGTTTGTCCTACAGCGGACACGATGCTCGATATCAAACAAGTCTTAGGCTTTTAGGCAAATATCATGATCCCAGAGCCTTTACGTAAAGCTCCTAAACAGAACCCAGCAGTAAACATATATTAATGTACATATCAGGGGACTGGAACCCTCTTTATGTCAAATGCTCATCCAGTCTAGCGTTTCAATTCTCCCTTCCTCCGCACGAGCTGGTGCAAAGCTCTCCAACGGAGAAGGGAAGGTAACAAACAGGGAGACTGCACCGGAGGAGGGACTGGTGCACCGCACCCTTACCCGACCGTGAGCCGGTGAACCATACTTCCGTGTCCGCCTCTAACCGGACGGCTGAATCAGGGATATATCCAAGGGCCTTGCAGGAAGAGAATATCTCCGGCGTCCGGACCTCCTGCACGCCACTCGAACTCTGGTCGACTGAAGGAATTTCCGACGCGCGACCTCGCAGCGCTTCCGCTTTTGTGGAAGACGCCGCGACGTCACGCGCATGCAGGAATGCTGGGATGTGTAGTCTTGTGCGGTCGCACTAATCCTAACCGGACTAACGCGCTCTCGCACGTATGCCTGTAACAAACTGTGACCCCTGGACACCCTGAACATTTGCAGCAACACTATCTTCCTGGTCCTCCTCGAAGTTGTGCTTTGGGCTCCAAGTAGCCCCAGCCTTGAGCACCTCCTGCACCGAAGATTGCTGGCCTCCACTCCACGAGTGACCCGTGGATTAGTTTCAAGTGTGACCACTTGAGGCTCCTTTGCGATCGCTAGCCCATTGGCTAGTAGATCCCCACGAAGGCAACTCCTCTTCTACTTGGGCTTTTATCGTTGCTCCAGATGTGCCCTGACTTACCCTCACTGGGTGAGTCCCTCAGACCTTGCTGGTCTGCACCGCAGTCCTTTCTCTGAATTCCTGTGACTTGCTGTTGCCAAGGCTTGTTGGGTCCATTCTGGTCGCTGATACCGCAGCCCTCGACAGACTTTGTGGGACAGCTCAAATCCGGCTCATGGACTTTGTCGACGCCTCTAGGACTTCGTGGCTGAAGAGTCAAGACACCCATACACTCACCTGAAGCACCCAACATCTGTGGGCATTGGTCCATCCTGCCCTTGGTCACTGGCTAGTGACCCAGACTCTGTCCCCTCTGCTTTCAGGTTCTTTCCATCCTAGATCCAGGCTTGGATCTCTTCTGACACATCTCTTCACGGCAGCAGCAGTTCTTTGCAGGCTTCCATTGAAATCGACGATGCGACCCGACACCAAAAGACACCTATGCACCCGGCTTCCCTGGGTGAGGTAGCTTGAGTACTCTAGTGCTCCCGTGGGTGCTAGCCCTAGAACTTCTTAAGTCCAAAAGGGTTTGGTCCTGACTCGATTCTAAGTGTCCCTAATCTTTAAATTTCAAACCGCGACATTGCCAATAGAAGCTAACGGGAACCCGCGGTTGTGTTTACACACTGCATACAGTCCCCGTGGGTCCCCTGTGTCACTACCTTGGGTGGTTCCTTGGGGTCCCAGCGATTCTACAGGCTCTAGGCCTTGTGTCTAGTTCAGTCGTGGTTCTTATACCACTTTTTTGGTATATGGTTTGGTACGCCTCTAGGGCGCAAACGTGTATTTGTGTTATTACTGTTGATTGCTATCTTGTAACTTAAGTACTTCGAACTCCAGTCTCATAAAGAGACTAGAGGGGTGTGTGCTAACCTAAATACATATATTTTAAATATATACCTGGTATGGTTGTCCTCTCATTTGATCATTCAAGAGATTATAAGGTAAAACAGGCTGCTTTACATTCCTTCAAGACTTAACCTGAAGGCTGCTCTCCATAGCTACCACTAGGATAGCTTTCAATAAAGGTTGTCTTTCACCTATCACCATAAGGGGTTGTTTGGACTGATACAAGGTGCCCACTAGAACTAGTGGACACATATATCAGGCCACCTTCCCACAGCATTCCTAAGTGAGTTATATCCAAACCACCTTTACCACTGGAAAGGGTTTGGCCTGGCGAATCCATTGAGAGTTAACATCATGAGGCTGCTCCACCGCAATCCACCGTTGCAGCCTGAAGTAATGTCAACCACTTCCCCATGTTAACCTATGGAAAGAGCAAGTCTCATAGGTAGTGAAAACGGGAGGAGGTGACCCGCTCTCCCTCAGAGAGGCACCTCGCATTGGTCTGTGGAGGCCAGGACCGCGGGAGGCGAAGGTGGAGGAGCCTCCGGGGGCGCCCTCAGACGACAAGACGTGCCAGGCTGCGAACTGGTGACGCCTCAGACTGTGCTAGAAGTTGGGCGCTAGTTGTCTGGTGCTGGAAATAGGCTGAGAGAGAGCGCGTCTTCAGTGTTGCATACTGCTAAGGGAGGAGGGCCCCTGATGGTGAAGGGAACCGCCTATAACTTTCACATGCAGTCCACTAAGTATAGTCCCCGCATGGGTGGAGAGTAATCGGTCTGGAGCTGCAAAAGGAAAGACTCCTAGGCAGCTGCACTGGAGTGATGTGTTACAGCTGGCGAGCAGCCAGAAGAAGCCTGGATTAAATGCAGCGGAGTAACAGGAGTGCAATCGTGAGGCCCGAATAGACTTGTGTGGGTGGCGCACTGGAGATTCCCCAGCCACTGGAAGGGTGTATATTTGGCAGCGTCGTACATTAGTGGTGAGTGCATGACTGGGGGTGGCCCAGATGGAACTGGACACGTGGAGGTGTGCTGTAGCCGAGGGGACTGCCATCTGGAGTAATAGAAATAAGTGTTTGGCACATGCCCAAACCCACGGACTAACTGGCCCTCCTCACGGGGCGTGTGTGAAAATCAGTGAGACCTGGCTAAGGACAAAGGGGGCAAGAATGTGCAGGCAAACAAAATTGATGTTATACCATGCCACTACAGACAGAGAGGGCAACAGGGGGTGCAGACCTGCAGGCCCTAATGGAGAACAGGAGGCCCCTACACTCGCTGAATTATTAGCTAAGATTAAGCGATCAAGGGACCTCACCATAGCAAAGATTGATACTGTCGCTTTGGATATGAGATTGCTCCGCGCAGATGTCTGGAAGATCTCAGACAGGGTGACTGCCACAGAGTGATAAATGCAAATGGCACAGTCAGAACTAGCCTCCCTGAAGAAGACGGTTACAGAGCTTAGATCCAAGACCACACAGCTGGAGTAACAGGTCAAAGATGCGGCGGGGCGCTCCATGAGAAATAATCTCTGCATAGTTGGTGTCCCAGAGAAGGCAGAGGGTCAATCGATGGAACTCTTTCTGGAGGACTAGATCCTGAATAAATTATGCCCCAAAAGGATATCTAACTTTTTCACAATAGAGCAGGTGCACAGAGCTCTAGTGCCTCCGCCCAGGGCAGGAGCACCACCACGCACGATAATAGCCCGGTTGTTTAATTTTATTGATCGTGATGTAATAGTTCAGCATGTCAGAGCGCACGGCACCCTAAAGATCAACAAACAAGTGATCATGATATTTCGTGACTACACTCGTAAGGTAAAGGAAAAGCGAAAGGACTTTTGGGCAACTAAGAAAAGGCTACGAGACAGTGATATGAGATACAGTTTCCTGTTCCCTGCAAAACTTAAAATCCAGCACGATAGAAAGGCTAACTTTTTCACGACCCCAGCAGAGGCTAATGATTGGCTTGACACACTGGGGACTGCATTTCAAGAGGAGTACCCTAGAGAGTACAGCACCTCGTCTGAGGGGGCCAAGGCGGGGCCCTTACCAGTCAGAAAGGTCCGCAATCTTGGGGTAATCATTGATGACGATCTCCAGATGGTTTCCCAAGCCAGTAAAACTGCAAACGTCTGCTTTGCCCTGCTGCGACTGCTCCGAAGTATTCTACCTCTGCTCCCTAGGGAGTCGCGAGCTACAGTGGTGCGCAGCACGGTATTAAGCAGACTTGATTATTGCAACTCCCTGTATTTGGGGGCTCCGCAGTATGTCCACCAAGGATTGCAGAGGATTCAGTCAGCCGCAGCCAAATTGGTGCTCGATAGGCAACGCCGCTCTTCATCAACCAGAGCACTAAGGGACTTACACTGGCTTCCGGTGAGAGAAAGGATCCTCTTCAAGTCCTTGTGTCTGACTTTTAGAGCAGTGCACGGACTAGGTCCAGTCCCTCTACAGGACAGGTTTGCTCGCTACCTTCCAAGCAGAAGTGTAGCTCACTGGTTAGAGGAGGCATACCCTGAAGCAGAGATCAGACCCGGGACCTGGGTTTGATTCCCGACGCGGCAGGGTCCAGAGCCCAATCGTCCACGGACTCGATAATTCTCGCTTCGGTGCCCACTCTAAGCACGAGTTCACACTATGCAACTCTGGGCAACAAGCCTGCTTAATCTCCACAACGGCCCCCCGCGGCGGGATGCTTGGCTTTCACCTTGGGGATGCCCAGTACGGGTTATCTTACAGGGAAAAACCAGGACGGGTTCCCAATGCAAGCGCCAAGATGCCCGTAGGGTGATAGCTGCGCTCTATAAGTACATCAATCAATCAATCAAGCAAACAACTACGCTCCTCTACAGCTGGACTACTAACGGTCCCGAGATTTAAGCGTATGAGGGTAGGCGGAAGAGCCTTCAGCACGGTAGCCCCTGGAGAGTGGAATAAACTCCCTGCGAACCTGCGACAGTGCAATTCCTTACTTGAATTCCGTAAGGGACTCAAGACCTGGCTATTTCCTAAAGCTTAATCTTGGCATGTTTATTCGGTCCTCCTCTATCATCTCTGATGCTCTCCTCTCAGTCTAAAGCGCCAAGATGCCCGTAGGGCGATAGCTGCGCTATACAAGTTTCACAATCAATCAATCAATCAACCTTGTGCAAGGAGACACTGCGGAATCAATGACGAATCACGATGATCGTTGTTTTGGCAGAATCCTGGTCTGCCCGGATGGCACCGTGGCAGACTCAGACTGTGTACCTGACACAGATGAACCTCCACAGCAGTGGAGAGAGAACAAGTACAGAGCAGGGGGGACAACAGGCGGTGAGTGAGCACATGCTGGCACGCTGGATAGAGGGTAAGTGGACTCCAGTGCATGCGCACGACGGCACCTTCATGGTAACGTTTTGGCAGGACTACCAACATACTGTTTCCGAAATCACTGTGAGTATGTATACTATGATTGTCAGTGAAGAGTGAGTAGGTATGGCCGAGACACCTTCTCTGTTGACAAATATTCATGATAATGTGGGTATTGTGGTAGCAACTTGCAGGATGCTCCACGTGGGTTCATGGCCCGTGGGGCGAGCTGAGTGCTTCAGCCTGGCCTGCACGCAGAACCCTGGCACTCTTCTAATAGCGTAATGACACTGAGGCCGTTGCCGCTTCAGTGGGCTTGGGGCGATGAATCCTACGTGAGGGCTGAGTTGGGGGTGGTTTGTTACAGTTTTCAGGGGGGGAATCATGGCTCAGATTGACTGTCAGAATGTGGACCCAGAATATATGACGTATAGGGTAAAGGCGAGGGGGTGGGAAGGGTAGGGAAGGGTAATCCTAGCATTGCCCATAACTTACAACAAAATTGATGGTATCTGATTGAAAATACGTTACTTGGAATGTCCGGAGACTGGGCAGATATGTCAGGAGGCCGAAAATACAATCATACCTATGCAGATACCATGTTTCAATAGGTTTTCTGCAAGAAACACACACATGGGGGGAATGTCTGCCCGCTATCTCTAGTCGGTGGCGAGGGCAAATGTATGCGACCACTTTTTCCAGTTACGCTAGAGGGGTGCTGAACTGGGAGGCACCGAGGGTTCCATGTGTGGCAAAAGAGGTAAAGATAGATCCGGGCGTAATTGTGGCCAACACACTGGATGCCCGAGAAAATTGTATGGTGAACGTGTATGCCCCGACAAACGACAATCCCTCCTTTTAAAATGGACTCCTGGGGGCAATCACAGAATACACACGATCCACGTTAATTCTGGCGGGTGACCTGAATTGTGTGCTCGATAGAGCCTTGGACCTCTACCCCCCTAAATTGGCCAATAAGCCTGCTACAACAGCTGCATTGTTGGATTTGATTACGGTTCTAGGACTACACAATGTCTGGAGTGTGCGCCATTCCGAAGATAGGGAATACTCATTGTTATAATCTCCCTTGCCCTCTCTACCCCATTGTGGTATATTCCATTCCTATCCCACCCAGTTTTCCCAGTGGTCTCGCTCTCGGGAGCCTGCTTTAGAATGTTGGTGATGTTCACTGTGAGGCAGAGTCGGAGAGTGGATGGCCAATAAAGAAGTTACACAGTTCTTACCTCGTCTTCTCGTCATTACTTTCCAACACTGGCAACGATCTACTGCATAGGGGGCAGTCTGGCCATCCCTCCTTTGTGTGCTCTCGCCATCTACAGCTGTGGGATTTCGCAGAAGAACATTAAAGGCGGACAGAGTATCCGGGCACCTACATCTAATCTCTGGAACGAGCTTGGTGGTGGCATTGTTGCAGACCGTGTGCTCAAATCTACCATCATTTTCACCCGTGTGAAGGAGAACTTGTCCCTCTGCTTTCCCACGTTTGGTCATGTTGTGGAGTGCCCCAACGGTCAGCTGTCTTCAAGGCTTGGAGGGCTTGCCTGATCCTGTCAAAGAAACACACCGATTTCATCTGTTTCGGAGTGTCAGTGTTTTGGGGAGTGCCTTTTTAGGTCTCGCCTGACCCAGCGCATGCGCTAGACTGGCGAGACATTTTGTGAGGGCTCCAAAAAGTGCTACCAGGCCAGCCTACAGTGCATGTGCGCGGGCGCTTTACCGCGATTACTTTCACTGCCGCTTTGATGTTTGCTCGCAATCGCGATCACTTTCGCGGCCGCACGGCCGCTTTGATGTTCTCCGATAGGCTTCAATAGATTGCAGCAGTTAAAACAAGCATTGGCATAGCCAATAGGTCTCGCTTTTGGGACCTTATAAGTGTTTAGTTATGCAACTGTTGCATGGCTAAACACTTATAAGGTCCCAAAGGCGAGACCTATTGGCTATGCCAAAGCTTGTTAAATTTGCCATTGTGGTTTTTGCGGACGTTCCGGTTGCCTGACTGGAATATCTACCCACATCGGACAATCGGGCGAGAGGAGTTCCCCTCGTCCAGCTGTCATCGTAAATCTCCAGCGTCCCTGTCACCATTGCAAGCATTCCTGTGGTGGCGTGCGTCTGAGCCACTGATCACTCTTGACGTGCGCACCTCGATCCCCCTCTCTCCTCGATGGTTGCGCATTTGTGAAATGGAGTCGCTCACAGGCACAGAGATGAAATTCAAGCGGTCAGGGGGCACTACTTCTCCTCTGAGCACGTGCCCTGACAGGAATAATCAGTCGGAAGGAGCTGTCAATCTCTGGTAAGATCTGCTGAGTCTGTGCATGTTACGACGGCCATCTCCATTTATCATGTATCGGCCCGTGGTGTGAGGCTTTTCTTCTCCCCCTCCCTCACCCCGCACACGCCTTGGGAGACCAGCTTTTCAAGCCCGTGTGGGACACCGTAACCTCACAGGATCCCAAGCAGTTGAGAGGTGAGACTTTGTTTTTGCATACGCAGATGCTCTCTGGGTTCCTGAGGAGTACTGTTGTTTCTTCAAGAAGGGTGCAGCAGGATTTCGCTATGCAGCTGAGCTTAGGGCGTACGTTGGAGCACAGTGCGTGCTAGCCATCGAGCGAACTTAGTATTTCTGCTGAAACCTTGGAATTAACTAAGGAAGGAATCTGCTTGTTCTTTTCCCTTTTTTCACCTGGGGGTCCACTTTATTGCGTGAGGGTACACTCTGGTATCTGAAGGAGCCGTGTCCTCAGCCAACGCACGCTTATGTCCTGTCATCTTTAGTGAAGTACTGGTCAGCATTAAACATCCTTGTTTTTCGGTGCATGATGATGGCCGCAGCGAGCATGAGTCAACCCCCATCGTTCCTAAATGAGAACGGAGAGCCTGAGATATATTGGAAGGACTGGGTCAAACTGTTTGAGCCTTACTTAATTACCATTGGGGGTGAACGGTTCTATCCATTGTGGCAGCAGCATATCCTACTACACAACTTCAGGATAAATGGATAGAAAATGTATAAAACATTGCCCAAATCCGAGAATGAAGGAGAAGGGGAAGGGGAGGTTTTGGACATTTTTGCTAGCACCATGCTCAAATTGGAAATTCATTTTGGTGACAAAATCAATGTGGTGTTAGAACGTTAGGTTTTTCTGTAGATTGCAAGAGAAGCAAGAGTCTGTAACCAATTATATCGCAGCCTTAAGGGGTCTAGGGAAATTGTGAGATTTAGGTAACCTACAGATTCACTTATAAGAGACCAGCTAGTACGTTGCACAAACATGTGCATACAGGCAAAACTGTTAGCTAAGAATCCTACCCTCAGGAGGCAGCTGCCATTGCCCAAGAGGTGGAACACACTGCCAAGTGTATCAAAGAGATGAATCTTTACAACGGATCTGATAGCAAAAGAACAGGAGAATGTAGAGGAGGGTGAGATTTGTAAAGTCAAGGGCAAGGAATGTTTACAAAACAAATCGCAACTTAATGAAAGGAAACTTAGGGGCATATTCTCAAGGACCTATCACCGAGTTATCGGCACTTTAGCGCATCCAAAGTCATGATAAATTTATCGTCCCATTCACAAGCTGGTGCTAACAGCCGATATCACCAGTTTTCCGGCGATAGCATCCTCAAAAAACATCGCCACAGATGACACCGGCAACTATCGCTAATGAGATGCAAATGAGGCGTTCCCGAGCAAACAGCCGCGACAACACCACTCCACAACATTATCAACGACCAGCCAGATCAGCCATAAGATCACAAAACATGCGATAAGGTGCATTAGCAGCAGGAAATTAACACCTGCTCTGACCTGGTGCAAACTCGGACAGCAACTGGCACCAGAAAAGGGAGCCCAGACCCACACCTGAAGAACAACAGATGCACCCGGGCAACTGAACATGCAGCCCGGAGCCCCAATAGGGCAACAACACCCACCGCCACCACCCCCAGGACACCCCCCCACCCGGACCAACACTGAGGCAGCGCAGACAAAGACAGCAACCTGCTGAAAACGCACCAGCCTCACAGACCTAACACCAGAGGATGTCATTGCCCACTACAGGCTCAAAAGGACAACCATCCTCCGCATCCTGAACATCATTGCCCACAGGCTGACTGTACCAACACAGCGGATAACCAACATCCCTCCGCAGACAAAGCTGCTGGCTGTCCTGCACCTGTTGGCCTCTGGGACCTTCCAACCAACAACTGCCAGAGTCGGAGGAGTCTCACAGCCAGCCCTATCAAAGTTCCTCAAACCTGTCCTGGATGCCATCATCTGCTTGGTACCCCAGTACCTATACTTCCCCCACACTGCACAGGAACAGCTGGTGACCAAGCAAGACTTCTATGCCCTAGCTGGCTTCCCGCACCTGTTGGGGGCAATTGACTGCACACATATCCTACTTGTGCCCCCTGCCGACACTGCACACAAATGCCACAACAGAAAGCACATGCATTCCATCAATGTACAGTAAATAGTGGACCACCGGGGACTCTTCACCAATGTCGTCGCCAACTACCCAGGCAGTGAGCATGACTCATACATCTTCCGACAGTCCGTCATCTACCGGCGCTTCCAGGATGGCACCAACGGAAATGCAGTGCTCGTTGGTAAGTACCAAATGAACACACCACACACCTCAACTACACAATTATGCAACTCACAACTCTGGCAATGCACATGTTACCAACCCACATACAACATGACAAACAACATGCCCACCCACCAGACACGACAGCACAACTTGCTGTGGCAACCTGGGCTAGCCATGTACATGAGCCGCCAACATCATGGCACATCAGCCGCACACCAGCGGAATGTGGAGGTGGGTGGCAACCAGGCATGTGCGAAGGAGGCAAGTGACCCATGAATGAGAATGCACACATTGCCATGTGTGGCGTGGATGTGCTGGACAGACTGCAGTATGCAGACCACAGACATATGCATGTCGACATATAATGCTGGTGTTGGTAGTGTTGTGGACAGTGGACGCAACCATGTCACCCCAGCCAGTGGGGAAGATCACGGAAATGTAGCTTGTTACGTCCCCCCTGTAAGCGTGTGTGGAGTGGGCTTACCCGGCGTATGCCAGGCTAGCGTTGGGGTGTGAATAAAAAGCACGGAGTCCTGGGCGTGGTTCTCTTACGGAATGGCCAACGGCGGCGCCTCCAACCCCGCCATGAGGCCGACTCCGTGTGCGGCGGTGCCTGCGATCCTGTGCAACTACCGCAGCCCGGGCCGCTGCTCCCCGAACCAGTCTCGTCTCCCCTGCGCATCCACGCCTCACTGCTCACCTGCCGACACCGGCGTGTCTCCAAGAGTGCCCACCACGTGCCTGTGGAAGCTCCAATCCAGAGGCCCGCGACCATGGCAGCCTCCTCAGACCATCGCAGCCTCAGCGAGCAAGGCCCACAGTACTCCTTTCCCGTTGATGCACTCTGCCGGCATACACAGCGAACAAGTAGGTTACACATTTGGAACTGAGTCTTGATTACACGATGGCAGAGTACATATTCATGGCATTCTTTTAATCCCTATACTCCTTTCAATATGGTAACACCAACTCTGTGCATAGCATTCCGACCACATGTGTCTGTGGGCCCTTAGGGACTTCTGGCTTAGGCCTACACACGGGTCCAGCAGACCTCAGACAAATATAATCCAGTCTGTCCCAGGCAGGACACGGCATTGTTGGCCCCAGGCCCCGGGCCATACCAGATCACATTGTGCTATGTACAGCGTGCCCAACCTTGTCAAATCAGACAGTGGGGACATGTGGCTGTGTCGGACCCCCCTGTGATCGTATGTGAGTGTACCGGTGTATGGCAGTACAGAGTAGGGGTGTGGTCATTCGACACGTGGCTCTGGGCATGGTTGAGTTTAGGCCTTGACAAGGAGGTAACTGATGCGTGTGTCTCTGGTGTAGTGTCTGCGCCACCCGTCACGCAATGTGCAAAGTTGCTATGTAGCATGCCCACGGAGTGCGGCCTCATACGAGGGGTACATGAGGGTGAGGAAGCCGCCCGGGTGTCCGGGATCAAACATGCCAATGGTTGTGTGTGTCGCTATTTCCGCAGCATAAGCCAAAGGTCTACCCTCAACCGCGGTGCAAGTTCAGCCAGGCATGAACTCTACATCTGTGTCCGCCCTATCCTTACCATAGGCCTACACACACGTGGCCGCCCACCTTCAACGGCCAACATCACAGTGTCGTTGTCAGGCTTGTGGACATGCAAAGACAGGCAGGACAATGGTGTGCCGTAGGAGTGCAAGTGATGCAACCGCGCTGCGCACACTAGGGAATAGGCTCAGGGGGAGGGAGGAGCAGCAGTGAGGCCACGTAACACACAGTGATGCCGCTCATTTGTAACAAGCAGTACATGTCATACAGGAATCACAAAGTCACACATCACACACCAATGAACCAGTGAGCCTGCCAACACATCATGCAGAACCAACTATAGACCCATGTCTCTCTGCACTGTCACAGGTGACCAAGGATATTCACTCTGCCCTTGGATGATGACACCCCTCCGAGCCCCGAACACACAGGCCCAGAGGCAGTACAATGCAGCCCACAAACGCACCAGGGGCATCGTGGAACGCACATTTGGCGTGTTGAAGTCACGTTTCAGGTGCCTGGAAGTCACAGATGGAGGGCTCCTGTAGAGCCCAGACATTGTTGTGCAAGACGATTGTTGCATGTTGTGTGTTGCACAACATATGTGTATGCAGCAAGGCACCATGGATACCAGTTCCAGAGGCATCAGACGAGGATGATGATGATGAGGCAGGTGGACCAAACCCTACTGCAGCCAAAGCAGGAATAGCCCGCAAGGACACCATCATTGCAAATTTCATTAGATGATCACGTCACATTGTGACAGTCCTTGGCAATCATGGGACAGTACAGTATAACCACAGGCACAGCATTTGCAAATAAATGCATTTCAAAATTACATTCCCTAAGTGCATGTCACTCATCTGTACAGGCACATCACTCAGACAAGTGTGAGTGCGACATGTGTTGATAACGATTTTATGATGTGTTCATGGATGGTGGGTGTGTCACCTCTGTGCAGAGAGGCTGTTTGGGGTGTCACGTATTTGAACTGCCAATTCTGTGTGTCACAGTTAATAGGGTATCCCACTCTTCGGAGTTTCACATGTGTCCAAGATCATTCCATTTTGACTGCCATCTGTGACCTACAGGTGACAGCAAGGTTGCTTTTGGGGTCAGTTATGTACCACCACATTGACGGTCCACTGAAACCTCCTTCCAAGGAAGTGACTCCCAACACTACGGTGAGTTCGAACCCTCCCACCCCCCTGGCAACTTCCCAGCGCCGCTTCTGCCATGGCCTTACATTAAGCCTATTTCTTGCCTCCCTCCTTCCAGGCCCGAGTGCCGCTGAGCACGCTTTAACGGCTCCGCACCTTCCATTCCGGTGAATTGCTCATCATTTTTGCCTCTCCACTACCCGGTCCCCGGCAGTTCGCGCATTGCCGCACTCCTCCTGCCCACCGTATTGACGGATACCAGAAACCCACTTCTCAGGAAGTATTCCTAACATTACAGTGAGTTTTTACCACGCCCCCCCCCCCTTAATCTCCTAGCACCGCTCCGACCATGGCCTCACTATATGCTTTACCCTTGCCTCCCTCCTTCCAGGCTTGAGTGCCTTGAGCACATATCCGTAGCTCCGCTCCTACCCTCCTACCCTCCATCCCTCCATCTTGGTGAGTTGTCCATCAAGATTGCCACCCACTTGTACGGGTCTTATCTACCCGTGACCACTTTCCCGAGTACACTCCTTCTCCCCCATCCCACATACGGTTACCATAATTGCCGTACTCTCAGTCCCGGTCTCCACTGGCCGCTAAGCACGTACTCTCCTGCACATCTTTTCCGTTATTAATCTGACTCTTTTCTTCATGGCTTCAAATTCCTTTTTCCGTCCGTGACCCTCTAAATGTTTTGGCTCGTAATTAATTTTTGCCAGTCATGTCGTACTCGAGGTCTGCCTAAAATAGCTTTCGATAATTTTAAAATTGCGACTTATTACTAAAAGAAATGTTTTTACGCGCGCATGTTGCATGTACTGTACAATTTTGTCACTTGCATCCATGATTCCATCAGTCGTATCCTTGCTACACACATCAATTCTGATGTTAACCGCGTGTCCTTCACTTGTTTACCATCCATAAACCTACAAATAATTGGCAAATTCTACTACCATATATTCCTAGCACACACTATCCTCTGGCACTGTAGATTCCACTGCCTTTTTCCTTTTCCTTTTTCACTTATAATCACAAAACGTCCTCCTTAGCAATGCTTAAGTTGTCAGTCAAATCTTTTTATCTGAATTGTCTTAAACTGTACTCCCCATTTTCCTTTCTCCCCCTCCCCTTGCCCCAGGTTATTCAGGCTCCATCCAACAGGCATAATACTTGTTGTCCTGATGATGATCCTTGTATTTCCCCAATGGATCGAAACGCCGTCGACACTCTAAAAACACCTTATATGCTAAAAATAACTTATTGTGAAAGTATAAAGGTGTTCTTGTGATTTGTTTGCTTGTTTACCTTTTATTTGCTCCTTACAACAAACCATGTTCTCTGCCTGAGCCTACGTTCTTTTTCCTTCTGTTTTGCACATTTTCCCTTGTTTATACAGGACACAGGCTTGTGTCCCACTTTGTGTATTAATGTATCAATGTTTGCTTATTAACGTACGAGTAAATAATTGACTTCTGTCCGGCTGGACAAGTCCCTTTAATATAGCACTGATTGAGTCTCTATTTATTTTTCCTACATTTCTGAAAATTTCTAGGGACCATTGTTGTTTAAAAGAATTAATTCCCAAGGTCCCTGGTCGACCTTTCGTTGGTGCCCTTGTTGTGTTAACCTCTTCTGTGCCCATGACGAGATAGTCTCGTCCTGGAGCACGGTCGCGCTGTGCCCATGACGAGACTATCTCGTCATGAAACCCACCCGCGTGGGAAACGCCTGGCACAGGAGGAGGAAAGGGCGTGGCACCGAAGAGGTTAAAATACATTTATTGACGGTGCACACAGTCTCTTATGTTATGTACAGAGTGCCATGCTGAGACAATTCTGTCTAATAACTCCAAGGAGCTTACAGTACTTAGAGGTTTAATAAGGAGAGGCCTGCGCTGCCTGCACATCACTTTTTTTGGCGCTCTGGTGGTGTAAGCCTCTCAATCATATCTATGAAGTGACGCAAAGCCACGCTGTGTGGCGTTGCATGGCTTCGTAGATATGGCGCTTGGCAAAGCAGCGCAAGTCACTGCCTTGCCTTCCATTGCGTTAAGGAAGTGTTCCATGGTTGTTGTGGGTTTTCACATGTGGCACCCATAGATTTTGACTCTGCCCCAGAAACTTGGGGCATTGCATAAACCTTAAGCCTCCCCGAGCAAGTGTGACGAGGAGAAATATTTGTATTTCTTCTCGTTTTCTCCTCTTTCCATGTGTGCAGCATTCTGCAGCACATATAGAACGAGGACAACACCTCTCTGGATTGTTTTTGTGCAGGAAGGTGCCCCTTCCTGCACAAACACAATCCTGCCTGCAACGGAGGCACCCTTGCACCGTGGCGCAAGGGTGCCTAGGTTGGCGCTAGGCAGCACATTGTGCACCAGCGCAAGGGAAAGGACAGTATTGCACTGTATTTCATAAATGTGGTGCATTCTTGCCCTTTCACACTGACGTAGGGCAGTGAAGAAAGAAGACTTGCGGCGCTGCCCTGATCCAATTCCTCATAAATGAGGCCCTGAGAATCTACAATGTGGAATCTCTGCCCTGTTGGAAACTTTTTCAGCAGAGCCAAAAAACGTGTTTGGAACATACCGGACAGAGGTCGTCAACTCTCATCCGCACACAGACTTACGCTTCAATACAAAAATATACAAAGTGTTCAATACCTCTTCACACCTATGATGTATTAGAAGCACATCCGTTTTGTAAACAATTACACCCAGTACTCGGATTCTGGCTGTGCAAAATGAGGTACAAAAGTAATGTGGTAGTTACCTGCCCCTGTGGCTCAATGGTTAGAGCAGCAGACCCTGAAGCAGAGTTCTGGCCCGGGACCAGAGTTCAATCCCCCGCCTCGGCGGGTCTTGGATTCAATTTCCTCGGACCTGATAATTCTCGCCTCGGTGCCTATTCTAATCATGGGCCCCACGCTGCAACTCTGGGCAATAGCTTGCTTAATCTCCACAAGGGCCCCAGCAGCGCTGGGATGCCTGCCTTCACCATGGGGGTGCCCAGGAGTGGACATTTCACAGGGAAAGGCCAGGAAGGGTTCCTCAGTGGTATGAGAAAAAGTGCCAGGAAACCCCCCGTTGGGGGTGGCAGTGCGCTATACAAGTACATACACATTTACATTGCATGATGTCATCAGTAATGTCAGCAATTATGTAATTTGAGATGCCATCAGTGGCTTCCTAAACAATGTCATAGAATATGTCCTAAAGTGATGTAATATGTGACGTCACAAGCAGTGCATGGTGGGGATGGAAGCTAGAGTTTGCGCTGCTAACTATAACTGGTGAATTTCTGTGTTTTATTTTTAGTTCAAAACGTTAATTTTGTAACCAACAAATTAACCTAACTATAGCATTACTTTAACCTTTGTTTTCTTCACTAGATATATATATATACACACAGATAATTAAGTGTAGGGGAGTACAGGAAATGTTACATTATGTTAAATAAACTGCTGCTCACAAAGGTTGACAAACAGAATGATTTTCATAGAGGCGAAATACCTCATTGACAGCAATTAAATAATTAACAAAACATAGAAAACAAAGAGGTGTTGAGGCCCCCACAGAGTTTGTTCCCCGTAACATCTTCTCAAGATGACGCACGTGAAGTGAGCGCGGTGCGGTGTGAGCTCCAGTTTCCATAGAAACATTCCAAACAGAAGAGAGCACTTTCATACCTTAAGACTGTGCTCCGTTCTCTCGTGTTTCAGCAATGTTTGTCTTATAAAAGCTCTATTAGGGAGCGAGAGGGCGGTGCCTGGCTTGTTGTGGGTCAGCGCATGTGGCTTTAATTCCAGTGAATCTAAGGACAACTCCTCTCTCCACAGACCCCCAACCTTTATGGCAGCACCGCAAGCCTTCCTGTGGTGCTACCCTGAGTCAAAAAGAAAAGGTAGGAACGCGCCGTATCTATCAGACATGGCGCATTCTTGTCCTGTCCACCTGCGCCGGGGTACAATGGGCTGCCATGCACCTACACAGGCACAATTGCACCATTGTGCGAGGGTGTCTGTGGTGTAGGGATGATTGTTTTTGTGCAGGAAGGACACCTTCCTTCACAAAACAATGAATGGAGTTGATTTCCTCTTTCTATGTGTGATGCTGAATGCAGGACACATACAAAGTGGACAAAACGAGGAGAAATAATGTAATTTCCCCTTGTTGCGCCTTCCCTGGGCAGACTATGCTTGTGACGTATTCCCAGATTTACGAAATCTTGTAAGTCTTGGAAGGTGTCAAATGCCAAGTGTGTTACATGGGAACAGCCACGTAATGCCCACGGCACACCTCCCTATCGCAGGGGTTGCAATGCAGTGACTTGCGCTGTGTTGCATCAGTCCATATCTACAGCGCCATGAAAAGCCACGCAGGGTGGCTCTACGTGGCCTCGCAGATATGGCCCTGTAGTCACCAGAGCGCCATTGAAAGTGATGATCGGGTGGCACAGGGGCCTTGTAAATAATGGCGCAGGACAGTACTGTAATATTGCATGAGAGCCCTTTCAGAGCTTATCAGTTATTAGCAAATTTAAGTGAAACTGAGACTGTAAAATGCGCTACTTAATGCAGTTATAAAAAGAACTGATTCTATAAGATGTATTTGATTAGACAGTTGTAAACTTTGGAAGAGGCCTACACACGGGCTCTCCTCTTCACGTGCATTGATGGCAAGGTACACACGTGCGTAGTCCTTCACTGTGCATGTACTAGAGATAGTAACTTACATGAAAGTGTAGTATCATGTGTTGTATTTATCTGGTTACTTTCTCCCTAGCTGCTCAGCCGGTGTGAACGTGATGCATGGAATGTTGGTGTGAGGGTCTTGAATGGAATGTTTGGTCCCTGGATGCTGGAGTGTGTCAGCTGGAGTATGGGCCGAGCAGCAGGCAGACTGCTGCTGGTGGGGCTGCATCTCTACAACTCATCTACTTGTAACTGATCCTAATAAATCTACATGAAACTACATCCTGGCCACGGACTTCATTGCTACAGAAAGTTGAGGATATTCACATATAATCACAAAGACGAGTGTTCAAAAATGTAAATCAAGTGAAGCGGTGCAGTGCCCATGGGTAGTGAAAAAGGAAGGAGCGAATATAAAATTTGAGGAAGGCATTAGACCGTCCATGCAGGGATGGTTCCTGCAGGCTCCCTCCCTGGAAGGGACAGAGCTCCGAGCAGCTGCAGTTAGTGAATATCTCTACCCCTTCAGTCCGCCTCCCTCCCTCTCACTCCATGGCTTCTTCTCCCTTTTCTTCCAGTCTTCCTCCTTCGTGCCCCATCACTGCCTCCGCCTTTCTCCCTCCTCAGCCTCCTCCTCTTCCGTCATGCTCCCTGTCTCCCTCCTTAATACCCCATCACTGCCTCCGCCTTTCTCCCCTCCTCTCTGTCTCCCCCTCTACCATCACGCTCCCTGTCTCCCTCCTTAATACCCCATCACTGCCTCTGCCTTTCTCCCCCCCTCTGTCTCCCCCTCTTCCATCACGCTTCCTGTCTCCCTCCTTCGTACCCCGTCACTGCCTCTGCCTTTCTCCCCCTCCTCTCTGTCTCCCCCTCTTCCATCACGCTTCCTGTCTCCCTCTTTCATACTGTCACGTGGCCCATGTGGGCATTGTCGTCTTTCCAATGTTAGCATGAGCACGTTGCTGACTGTCCGCTGCTTTGCGCATGTTAATACATGAGGTTTTTTTGCTTGTGCCACACCGGGACTTTCACATAGAACATGCTGTTGTTTTTACGCTTTGCTTGTTCCTGGGATTTAGTCTGAACATTGTGAGCAAGGTCGATGTCCCTTGTTATTCTGTTCTGGCCAGGCCCTCGCACCTAGACAAAGCATACCGGTGCAGCTGTTGTTTGGGACAACGTACTTTGGTCTTATTAGAATACACGGACAGGTAGCGCACACTTGGAGAGGGGCCTTTCCAGGGAGAGGAGCGAGACAGCGCCTATGATGTAGATCTACCATCTTAGACTGAGGTGCGGCGTCTGCGGATAATGCCCAGAGATCTTCTAATATATAATCCTTCTGCTTCTATGCAAGGGGAGGGAGCTTAGGCTACACTGTCTTTTCATGACAGCTCCTTTCATGATTTACGGAACATGCTATGCCGACCGTATTGGTGTTAGGCATTTTCCTGCTTGCTGTGGCACGTATACTGCACATTAGAGCACGTTAGTTTAAATAAATATTTTAAACTTGTTCGTGTCTCTGTCAGATCTTATTGTGAACGAGTACAAGAGAGTGAGCGAAAGGGTGTGTCTTGAGAGAGTCTGGAGTGTTGTGTTCTGGGATGTCTCATCACTTGTTCCTCTGTGAGTGCGTTGGAGAGCAAGTGAGACACTATAGCTAGTCGGCCCCGGGCTCATGGGTACTAAGGTGGTAGGATGCCTCAGTCCCCGTCTACTAAAGTCCCATAAAACCAAGCACAGTTCTGTGATTGCGCAGATTTCCTGCGGCAGTACCCCGTCACTGCCTCTGCCTTTCTCCCCCTTTCTGCCTCCCCCTCTTCCATCATGCCCCCGGTCCCCCTCCTTTGTACCCCATCACTGTCTCTTCCTTTCTCCCCACCTCTGTCTCCCCCTCTTCCATCACACCACCTGTCCCCCTCCTTTGAACCCCGTCACTGCTTCTGCCTTTCTCCCCCTTTCTGTCTCCCCCTCTTGCATCATGCCCCCTGTCCCCCTCCTTTGAACCCCGTCACTGCCTCTTCCTTTCTCCCCCTCTTCCATCATGCCCCGTCTCCCTCCTTTGTATCCCGTCACTGCCTCTTCCTTTCTCCGCCTCCTCTGTCTCCCCCTCTTCCATCACGCCCCCTGTCCCCCTCCTTTGAACCCCATCACTGTCTCTTCCTTTCTCCCCCTTTCTGTCTCCCCCTCTTCCATCACGCCACCTGTCTCCCTCCTTTGAACCCCGTCACTGCTTCTTCCTTTCTCCCCCTCCTCTCTGTCTCCCCCTCTTCCATCATGCTCCTTTTCACCCTCCTTCGTTCCCTTCTTTTCTTCCCCTCCCCCGCCCTCTTACTCCTTCCCTCATGCCAGGCCCTGGTCAGGCCACGTGGCAGGGGTTACTGGGCTCAGGACCCACCTTTGATTCTCTGCACCTGGGCCACGGTTCCCTTCAGCACGTGACCCTCCAAGGCTGGGGGGCTTTGGGGAGGGGGGGGGGGCTGGAGGGGATGTCGATAAAAGGGCTCAATGGGTAGCTTCATTATGGTAGAATTTTCCCCTCCCCGTTCACTTTGTTGCTCGGATATGAATTTAACTTTACACAGATCCTCTTCAGCAGACTGACAATTTTACCACGGCCCCTCAATGGGGGGGGGGGGGGGGGGGCATTGCTCACTCTGCCCCCTTCCTTAAAAGGTCTCTGAAAGTCAACCCTGCTCGGCACAGGGAAAAATACAACAGATTATTTCCAAAAGGACATCCTTCAGCCTTGATAAGAAGATACCGCAGGATGCGTGTGAAGGTAACGAGGCGGCTCCAGGAGGGGGGTCAGGAGTTCAGCACCACCTCTCATACCACCTCTCCCCCTACTCTCTGCTTCCCTCTCCCTCCAACCCCTTTCACATCCTCCCTTTACTCCGTCTCGTCTTCACTTCTCTCACCCTTTCACTCTTTCCCTTCACTCTCTCTCTTGACTCTTTCTGCTGTCCTCTCCTGTCTCTCTCTTACCCCTTCCCTCCCTGTGTTCTTCACTCCACCCCCCGTCTAAACCCTTGAGTCTCTCCCTTTCCTCCATCGTCTCTTCCTCTTACCCCTCCACTCCCTCCCTTTCCTCCCTCTGCTCTCTGCCTCTCTCTTATCTCCATCTCCCCCTCCCTTCACCCCCTCTGTTCCTCCTGGCTTTGGCTTCTTAAGACGGATTGTGTCCAGGAGCAGCTGTGCGCGGAGCGGGAGCGCCACCTCGTGGCCATGAGTGGAAAGGCAGGCTGTGGAAACCCTGCTGCAGCCCATCACTAGGAGCGTTCTTCCTGCATTGTAGTGCATCATTTATGTAGCGCTTACTATCACTGTGTGGGGGCACTACGGCGCTTGCATGCGTGGGCAGCACGCTAGGCTCTGTGGGCTGTGGGCTTGGAAGTGTGTTGTCTTTGTTTTTGGTCCTGTGTGGGAAGTGTTTGCAGGTCGCGCCTGATCACCACTGCAGAGGGCGTTAGTGTTCTGAGACGCAGGGCTTAGATTTAGAGGTGTAGGAGAGAGAGGGGGGAGCAGGGGGGAGAGAGCAGGAAGAGAGAGAGAGGGTGAGAAAGAGAGAGAGTGGGAGAGAGAGAGAGGGAGAGGGAGAGGGGAGAGGGAGGAGAGAAAGATAGAGAGCGTGTGAGAGAGAGAGAGGGGGGAGAGGGAGAGAGGGGGAGAGTGTGGGAAGAGAGAGAGAGGGAGAGGGAGAGAGAGGGGGGAAGAGGGAGGAGAGAGAGAGGGGAGAGGGAGGAGAGAAAGAGAGAGAGAGAGCGTGAGAGAGAGAGAGAGAGGGGAGAGGGAGAGGGAGAGAGGGAGAGAGAGAGAGGAGAGAGGGAGAGAGAGAGAGGAGAGAGAGAGAGAGAGAGAGAGAGGAGAGGGGGAGAGAGAGAGGAGAGAGAGAGGGGGAGAGAGGGAGAGTGCGGGAAGAGAGAGAGAGGGAGAGGGGAGAGGGAGAGAGGGGGAAGAGGGAGGAGAGAAAGAGAGAGTGGGAGTGGGAGAGAGAGGGATGAGAAGAGAGGGGGAAGAGAGAGAGGGGGAAGAGGGAGAGAGAGAGAAAAAGAGAGATAGGGGAGAGAGCGAGAGAGAGGGGAGTGAGAGAGAGAGGGGGAGAGAGAGAGAGAGAGAGAGAGAGAGAGAGAGAGAGAGAGAGAGAGAGAGAGAAAGAGAAAGAGACCGATTGAGAGAGACAGAGACAAGGCAAAAACAGCGAGGGAGAGAGAGACACACTCATGGCTTCCAGGAGGCTGTGAGCTCCGCGGAGCTCTCTCGGTCTCTTGAAGGTACTTCTTAGGTTCACGTCACATCTCCTCACTTCCTGCTGCCTTGGAGTTGCGTCCTGCCCTGGCTGCGCACTTCCAGGACAAGATCGTGAAAATCTATGAAGTGTTTGATCCACTGTGTGCGTCCGGGGGTATCTGGGATAGATCTGGGGGTGCACCTGTAAACTCACCTGGCCAGTATGGTGGCTCGGATCGACGCCATGGAAGGGCTGTAGCTGGGTTGTAAAGTCAAGCCGGGGTCAAGGGTGACCATTCTATTCCCAGCTCACACCTCTGCTTCCAGGCCCCTCTTGATGCATCCTTATACTGAATTATGTCAGCCCTCTTTAACAGCAGCCACAGAACCAAAAGCCTGCCTGGGTCTCGCCGTCTGCAGACCCGGCTGTTCTTTCCAACTACGCCTGAGTTCCTTATCACCGTCTCCCATTAAAGTTTTGGGGAGAAACCCATCTATGCGGATATACTGAGCACAGCCCGGTGTGGGGTCCCTTCCCGTCAGGCTTCAGGGCTGCACGCAGCACAGAGATAGCCTCATTAGATGTGATTGACTCCCTGAGGTCCACCCTAGACAAGGGTCTATGGGACACACTCACTAAACACTGACCTACATGAGGCACAAGGAAGGATGCACTAAAGACTGGTCTACGGAAAGCACTCACTAAACACTGGCCTAGGGGACGCACTTGCTAAAGACTGGCCTACACGACTCACTAAATAAAGACTGTTCTATGGAACACACTCACTAAACACTGACCTACGGGAAGCACTCACTAAAGACTGGCCCACGGAACACAGTCACTAAAGACTAGCCTATGGGACACACTTACTAAACACTACTCTACAGGATGTACAAGTAAATGACTGACCTCCAGGATGCACTAAAGCCTGGCCTAATGGACACACTCACTAAAGAATGGCCTACGGGACACAGTCATAAAGATTGGCCTACGGGACACACTCAGTAAAGACTGGCCTACGGACACACTCACTAAACACTGACCTACGGGACACACAAGCAAAAGATTGACTTCCAGGATGCACTAAAGACTAGTCTAAGGGAAGCACTCACTAAAGACTGGCCTACGGGGAAAACTCACTAAACACTAGCCTACGGGACACACTAATTAAAGACTGGCCTACGGGACACACTAAGTAAAGACTGGCCTACGGGACACACTCACTAAAGACTGGCCTCTGGGACACACTCACTAAAAACTGGCCTCCGGGACGCATGAGCAATAGACTGACCTCCAGGATGCATTAACCACTGACCTAGGGGACGCACTCACTAAAGACTGGCCTACGGGACACGCTCACTAAAACACTGACCTACGGGATGCACAAGCAAAAGACTGACTTCCAGGATGCACTAAAGAAAAGTCTACAGGAAGCACTCACTAAAGACTGGTCTATGGGGAAAACTCACTAAACACTAGCCTACGGGACACACTTACTAAAGACTGGCCTACATGACACACTCACTAAAAACTGGCCTACATGACACTCCCACTAAAGACTGGCCTACGGGACACGCTAAGTAAAGACTGGCCTACAAGACACACTAAGTAAAGACTGGCCAACGGGACACACTACATAAAGACTGGCCTATGGGACACACTAAGTAAAGACTGGCCAACGGGACACACTAAGTAAAGACTGGCCAACGGGACACACTAAGTAAAGACTGGCCTACGGGACACACTAAGTAAAGACTGGCCTACTGGACACACTAAGTAAAGACTGGCCAACGGGACACACTAAGTAAAGACTGGCCAACGGGAGACACTAAGTAAAGACTGGCCAACGGGACACACTAAGTAAAGACTGGCCTACGGGACACACTAATTAAAGACTGGCCTAAGGGACACACTAAGTAAAGACTGGCCTACGGAACACACTAAGTAAAGACTGGCCTACGGGACACACTAAGTAAAGACTGGCCTACAGGACACACTAAGTAAAGACTGGCCAACGGGACACACTAAGTAAAGACTGGCCAACGGGACACACTAAGTAAAGACTGGCCAACGGGACACACTAAGTAAAGACTGGCCTACGGGACACACTAATTAAAGACTGGCCTAAGGGACACACTAAGTAAAGACTGGCCTACGGAACACACTAAGTAAAGACTGGCCTACGGGACACAGTCACTAAAGACTGACCTACGGGACACACTCACTAAACACTGACCTACGGGATGCACAAGCAAAAGACTGACTTCCAGGATGCACTAAAGAAAAGTCTACAGGAAGCACTCACTAAAGACTGGTCTATGGGGAAAACTCACTAAACACTAGCCTACGGGACACACTTACTAAAGACTGGCCTACATGACACACTCACTAAAAACTGGCCTACATGACACTCCCACTAAAGACTGGCCTACGGGACACGCTAAGTAAAGACTGGCCTACAAGACACACTAAGTAAAGACTGGCCAACGGGACACACTACATAAAGACTGGCCTATGGGACACACTAAGTAAAGACTGGCCAACGGGACACACTAAGTAAAGACTGGCCTACGGGACACACTAAGTAAAGACTGGCCTACTGGACACACTAAGTAAAGACTGGCCAACGGGACACACTAAGTAAAGACTGGCCAACGGGAGACACTAAGTAAAGACTGGCCAACGGGACACACTAAGTAAAGACTGGCCTACGGGACACACTAATTAAAGACTGGCCTAAGGGACACACTAAGTAAAGACTGGCCTACGGAACACACTAAGTAAAGACTGGCCTACGGGACACACTAAGTAAAGACTGGCCTACAGGACACACTAAGTAAAGACTGGCCAACGGGACACACTAAGTAAAGACTGGCCAACGGGACACACTAAGTAAAGACTGGCCAACGGGACACACTAAGTAAAGACTGGCCTACGGGACACACTAATTAAAGACTGGCCTAAGGGACACACTAAGTAAAGACTGGCCTACGGAACACACTAAGTAAAGACTGGCCTGCGGAACACACTAAGTAAAGACTGGCCTACGGAACACACTAAGTAAAGACTGGCCTACAGGACACACTAAGTAAAGACTGGCCTACGGAACACACTCACTAAAGACTGGCCTACAGGAAACACTAAGTAAAGACTGGCCTACGGGACACAGTCACTAAAGACTGGCCTACGGGACACAGTCACTAAAGACTGACCTATGGGACACACTCACTAAACACTGACCTACGGGATGCACAAGCAAAAGACTGACTTCCAGGATGCACTAAAGAAAAGTCTACAGGAAGCACTCACTAAAGACTGGTCTATGGGGAAAACTCACTAAACACTAGCCTACGGGGCACACTTACTAAAGACTGGCTTACAGGACACACTCACTAAAAACTGGCCTACATGACACTCCCACTAAAGACTGGCCTACGGGACACGCTAAGTAAAGACTGGCCTACAAGACACACTAAGTAAAGAATGGCCAACGGGACACACTACATAAAGACTGGCCTATGGGACACACTAAGTAAAGACTGGCCAACGGGACACACTAAGTAAAGACTGGCCTACGGGACACACTAAGTAAAGACTGGCCTACTGGACACACTAAGTAAAGACTAGCCAACGGGACACACTAAGTAAAGACTGGCCAACGGGAGACACTAAGTAAAGACTGGCCAACGGGACACACTAAGTAAAGACTGGCCTACGGGACACACTAATTAAAGACTGGCCTAAGGGACACACAAAGTAAAGACTGGCCTACGGAACACACTAAGTAAAGACTGGCCTACGGGACACACTAAGTAAAGACTGGCCTACAGGACACACTAAGTAAAGACTGGCCAACGGGACACACTAAGTAAAGACTGGCCAACGGGACACACTAAGTAAAGACTGGCCAACGGGACACACTAAGTAAAGACTGGCCTACGGGCACACTAATTAAAGACTGGCCTAAGGGACACACTAAGTAAAGACTGGCCTACGGAACACACTAAGTAAAGACTGGCCTGCGGAACACACTAAGTAAAGACTGGCCTACGGAACACACTAAGTAAAGACTGGCCTACAGGACACACTAAGTAAAGACTGGCCTACGGAACACACTCACTAAAGACTGGCCTACAGGAAACACTAAGTAAAGACTGGCCTACGGGACACAGTCACTAAAGACTGGCCTACGGGACACAGTCACTAAAGACTGACCTACGGGACACACTCACTAAACACTGACCTACGGGATGCACAAGCAAAAGACTGACTTCCAGGATGCACTAAAGAAAAGTCTACAGGAAGCACTCACTAAAGACTGGTCTATGGGGAAAACTCACTAAACACTAGCCTACGGGGCACACTTACTAAAGACTGGCTTACAGGACACACTCACTAAAAACTGGCCTACATGACACTCCCACTAAAGACTGGCCTACGGGACACGCTAAGTAAAGACTGGCCTACAAGACACACTAAGTAAAGACTGGCCAACGGGACACACTACATAAAGACTGGCCTATGGGACACACTAAGTAAAGACTGGCCAACGGGACACACTAAGTAAAGACTGGCCAACGGGACACACTAAGTAAAGACTGGCCTACGGGACACACTAAGTAAAGACTGGCCAACGGGACACACTAAGTAAAGACCTGCCTACGGGACACACTCACTAAAGACTGGCCTCCGGGACACACTCATTAAACACTGACCTACGGGACACACTCACTAAAGACTGGCCTCCGGGACACACTCATTAAACACTGACCTACGGGACGCATGAGCAATAGACTGACCTCCAGGATGCCCTAACCACTGACCTAGGGGACGCACTCACTGAAACACTGACCTACGGGGATGCATAACCTAAATACTGACCTACAGGATGCAGCCTCAGACTCTCACTTACCACCAGGACCCGGGGTCAGCTCCTAGCTTTGTATTCGGCCTGTGGAAGATGCACATTAGATGCCCTGGATGGCACCAGCGCACCCTGAGCGCAGCCTCTTCACGGCCAGCTGCCCACGGTCCATTGCATTCACCTGAGACACCTCGGAGCTGCCCTGCCTCCGTGGGGCACTCACATGCCAAGCCTGCCAACCAATCAAGGACAGCGCCCTCCAGTGCCACGGGTACAACACCTAAAGGTGGAGTGGGGCATTCCTGGGACCGACCTGCTGACCTAGCCACAAGAGCTTGAGAATGGTCCACAGGCACCAAAGGAGACAAATCATCAGAGCCCCCGAACAGCCCCAGGACATCCACTGACCCATTTGACACCTGCCCTGTCAGAGCAGCCGGGCTTTCTCCCCGTCCATAGCGAGTTTCACCCTGACAACAATGCACCAAGGGACGAGCCCGCTGTTCATGTACAGTGTTGTGTGTCAGAAGTAAAGCACCTTCTCATTTCTGAATAAAATTACTGGTCGGCCCAGAGGGGGTGGAGGGGTCAGCGTCCTCAAGAAGGGAAGTTACTAGTGTCTGTAACACACTGTCCAATGGGACAGTGGGTTCCCGCCGAAATGTTTTTTTCAAAAAACATTTTTTTTTGCCATGGGGGACCAAGAGGCTAAAGGAGTCAGAATATTCCTACCCTGCCCCCTTCTCTTTAAAAAAAATTTTTTAAACATTTGTGTTGGGACTTGGGTCAAGACGAGTCTCAAGATGGCTGCCAACACTTCCTGGTTTGAAGTGTTGGCAGCCAATCAGATCTCAGTACAAGATTGGGAGGGGTCGCGGATCCTTTGTGCCCCTACATATACACAATCGAAAATGTATTTTAATAAATCCACAGCTACTGAATGAATGGATTTACACCAAATCACTAATAAAGGCCCTTGCATGGACCAACGTCTACCTTTCTGCCAAATTTGGTGTAATCCTGTTCAGCAGTTCAGGCTGTAGCCATGCCTAAAGTTCCTATGGAAATTAACATGAGGAAAACACGTTGTAGGTCCCCGCCCCTTTTTCTCAGCCCCCGCTGGACAGATCACTCCGAAACTTTCAAGACAGCAGCTGAAGTGAGCAGCAAACTAGTTTTAAAAATTTTCTCGAGGATTCGTCAAATTACACCAAATTTATTGGCAAATGAAAAAATGCTCTTCCTATGGAAATACTTGAAATAGTTTGCACAAACATTCTTCCATTTGGGCTGTTTCAAAACAGACTCTCCTGCAACTGAAAGAAAAAACTGTGGTAGAGTAATGCTTTGCTTTATGCAATGTATATAGTAGAATGTAACTTTAAAATATTTATTCCATCACATGAAGGATGGCACCAGCTGAACCAAAACGTCTATGGTTTGTCTCAGCCGTGGATTCCGAGATCACACATCAGTCACCCCTTCCTCAGCAGTGGATTCGGAGACCTCGCAAATCAGTCGCCCCATCCTCAGCAGTGAATTCAGACAGCTCATGCATCAGTCGCACCCGCCTCAGCAGAAATCCTCAGCAGTGGATTCAGAGAGCTCACGCAACAGTCGCCCCATCCTCAGCAGAAATCCTCAGCAGTGGATTCAGAGAGCTCACGCATCAGTCGCACCCGCCTCAGCAGAAATCCTCAGGGTGGATTCAAAGAGCTCACGCAACAGTCGCTCCATCCTCAGCAGAAATCCTCAGCAGTGGATTCAGACATCTCATGCATCAGTCACCCCTTCCTCAGCAGTGGATTCAGACAGCTCATGCATCAGTCGCCCCATCCTCAGCAGAAATCCTCCAAAGTGTATTCAGAGAGCTTGCACATCAGTCGCCCCATCCTCAGCAGTGGATTCGGAGACCTCGCAAATCAGTCGCCCCATCCTCAGCAGTGGATTCAGACAGTTCGTGCATCAGTCACACCATCCTCAGCAGTGGAATCAGACAGCTCGTGCATCAGTCGCACCCGCCTCAGCAGAAATCCTCAGGGTGGATTCAGAGAGCTCACGCAACAGTCGCCCCATCCTCAGCAGAAATCCTCAGCAGTGGATTCAGAGAGCTCACGCATCAGTAGCCTCATCCTCAGCAGTGGATTCAGACAGCTCATGCATCAGTCGCCCCATCCTCAGCAGAAATCCTCCAAAGTGTATTCAGAGAGCTTGCACATCAGTCGCCCCATCCTCAGCAGTGGATTCAGACAGCTCATGCATCAGTCATGCCATCCTCAGCAGAAATACTCAGAAGTGTAGTCAGAGAGCTTGCACATCAGGCGCCCTATCCTCAGCAGTGGAATCAGACAGCTCGTGCATCAGTCATGCCATCCTCAGCAGAAATCCTCAGGGTGGATTCAACGTGCTCACGCAACAGTTGCCCCATCCTCAGCAGAAATCCTCAGAGTGGATTCAGAGAGCTCAAGCATCAGTCGGCCCATCCTCAGCAGAAATCCTCAGCAGGGGATTCAGAGAGCTCACGCATTAGTCACCCCATCCTCAGCAGTGGATTCAGAGAGCGTGCACATCAGTTGCCCCATCCTCAGCAGAATCCATCAGCAGTGGATTCGGAGAGCTCACGCATCAGTCACACCATTCTCAGCAGTGGATTCAGAGAGCTCGTATCAGTCATCGCATCCTCAGCAGAAATCCCCAGCAGTAGATTCAGGAAGCTGTGCATCAGTCACCCCATCCTTAGCAGTGGATTCAGACAGCTCATGCATCAGTCGCCCTATCCTCAGTAGAAATCCTCAGCAGTGGATTCAGAGAGCTCGCACATCAGTAGCCTCATCCTCAGCAGTGGATTCAGATAGCTCATGCATCAGTCGCCCCAGCCTCAGCAGAAATCCTCAGCTGTGGATTGAGAGAACTCACACATCAGTAGCCCAATCCTCAGCAGTGGATTGAGGGAGCTTGCGCATCAGTCGCCCTATTTTCAGCAGTGGATTCAGACAGCTCGTGCATCAGTTGCCCCATCCTCAGCAGCAATTCCCAGCAGTGGATTCAGAGAGCTCGAGCATCAGTAGTCCCATCCTTAGCAGAAATCCTAAGCAGTGGATTGAGAGAGCTCATGTATCAGTCGCCCCATCCTCATTGCTAATCTGGAGTGCATCCAGAATGAAGCTTGCCTATTAATAGTTCTCGATCTCTCATCTGCTTTTGACACAGTCAAACAGGACAACCTTCTTAACCTCTTGGAATGTAGGATGGAGCTCTCTGGCACTGTCCTAAAATGGTTTGCCTCTTTTCTCAAAAACAGAACACAAAGAGTCAAAACCAATCAAACTCTGTCCAACTCCAGTCCCTGCACACTGGGTGTGCCTCAAGGGTCCTCGCTCTCCCCCACGCTCTTCAACCTCTTTATTGAACCACTGACTGTAATCCTCAAAGCATCCAACATCCAAAATCACATGTATGCAGCTGATACCCAACTGTACATGAAATTATCCTCACCTGAAGACATCCAGTCACTGAACGGAACACTGCACAAAACTTTAAACTGGCTAACCTCCAACCACCTCAAACTTAACGCCCTTAAAACTGAATTCCTCCTCATTTCACCTACTTGGCTATCCCCCACTGTGGGGCAATTCCCAACAAACCTCACCACCCTCAACTGCACCCCACACATCAGTGGCTCCACTGAATCACTGGGAGTTGTACTAGACAAGAACCTAAACATGCAAGATCACATCAGACCATCGACCAAAGGAGCGACTTCCAACTGAGCATCCTAAGAAAACTTAAACCCTACCTCCCACAAGAAGACTTCAAATCAGCGGTGCAAGCACTGGTCATCTCTAGACTAGAATACGGCAGTGCTACTCTATGCGGGCATCCGGAACTCAGTTTAGCCCCACTCAGAGCATCTCTCAATGCGGCAACTAGACTTGTCACTGGCTCCAGGAAATCCAACCACATCTCTCCTGACCTGAAAGCGCTCAACTGGCTCCCATTTGAGGCAAGGATCCAGTTAATAATTGCGTGTATGACCCACAGAGCACTACACTTCAATACCCCTCTCTACCTGACAAATAAGCTTGAGCTGTCTGGTAGCGCCAGGTCCTCAAGGAGCAGTAGCACTCTGCTCCTCAAGCCAAAGAACTTCAAAAAACGGAAAACCTACAAAAGTACTTTCTCTGGCATTGCACCGAGAATATGGAACTCCTTACCTGTGGAAACAAGACTAGTTCCCTCAACCCTTGCCTTCAGAAGGGAAGTGAAAGCTCTACTGATGAACAATAACCTGAACTAGAAGCTTTGCTCCTTTGTCGCCCTGCCTGCTTTTAACTGACTTAGTTAGCACCTGGCCTCTGCTACGCCACCATTGCACTGTTATTCCTTATGTATCTTGTTGCAATTGCTAACGGGTGTAGGAGAGTAGGATCTGCACTTAAGTTGCCCCCACTTCTTTTCTGATGTATACACTGGTTTCTGGCTATAGACTGGCTGGGTCCCTGCTAATCAGGGCCCCAGCCTCTCTGTTCTCTCTAAACAATTTGGAGTGCATATTAGATGCACTAGTGATTGGATACTGTGGTACCTTATGAGCCCCTAGTATATGGTACCTTAGGTACCAAGGGCATAGGTACTTCACAGGCCTACCAGGGGCTGAAGCATGTATTATGCCACCCCTGGGAAGCAGACTAAATCTGACACCACAGGCCTGCTACTGCAGCCTGGGTGAGGTAGTGTTAGCACTCCTCACTGAGGTATAGGTTCCCTATATACCACCTTACACACACATATAAACCTATCAGTCACCCCTAAGGCAGGCCCTATCAATCCTGAGGGCAGGGTGCTTGGTTTCCATGTGAGGGATGCCTCTGCCTGAGCAGGGCCCCTCTGTAGCCCTCAGAGTCTATTCTCTGGGGCTGTTTGTGAATGAGGTCAAACCATATACTCTTAAGTGCATTATAACCTAGCGGTAAATGCTAACTTTGGGATGGCTGCATCAAAACCTGTTGTGTTTGGTGTCAAACGCTTTGGAATCATACCCCCACACCAGTAACTGGTGTGGGAGTATGATCCCACCCTTCTAGAGGGATAGACATGTACCTACTGTGGAAACACGGTAGAATCCTGAAAGATTCCTGTCATCACAAAATGGATGCCACCAGCACAGACACTGGGCTGCCCTCCCGCTGCTGACCGAAACTCGCAGTAGAGGAGGCCCAACAATAGGCATCCTGTCACAGGGAGGTGTCACTACCTTCCAGACAGGATGTAGTGTATTGGGGCTGGGTGGGTGCACTCCTAGAGTGCTTTGAAGTCCTGCACTGGGGGAGCAGTAGGCTCCTCTGTGCATATGCCAGCTCAAACCGGTTCAGGGGCTACCAGCCCCTGCTCTGGCGTGAAACTGGACAAAGGGAAGTGGGTGTAACCACCCACTCCCCTGACCCTCCCATAGGAGTGGTCATAGAGCTAGTCCCTCCCTTTCCTTTAGTATTAGATAGGGAACCCTTGCCATTGCAAACTAGATATCCCTGGACGATGCACTGAAGAAGAATCCTGGACCTTCGACGTCCCACTACCTCTGGAAGACTGAAGAATCTCCCTTGGAGTCAAGGAGTGACTCCCCTGCTTGGCAGGCACCAAAACTTTGCATCCAGGGTCGCAAACTTACCCACTCCCGCCGAAGTCCGAAGTCCCTGCAGCCCTGGAAGTGGATTTCCTGACTTCTCGACGGCCATTGTGAGTCCCCAGCGAAGCTGAGGCGAGTGGACCCCACAAGTGCAGAGGAACAGCAATATCTGGGTACCATGCACAGTGCAACCCCTTCACGACGTTCTACAAACTTGTGCATTGGACTACGTGTGGTCCAAGCCTCCAGCAGGATTTCCACCGAGAATCAGTGGCCTACCTCATCCCGAGTGACCGTGGGCTCCTGTGAAGTGAATCCTCCCAAGGTGTCTTTGCAATCCCTTGCTGGTTGGCTTGTGGGTCCCCTGAAGACTTTTTCATCAAACCAAAGGGCTCCCCTGGTTGCTCCAGGCCTGCCCTGACTTACCCTTGGTGGGTGAGTCCCTCAGACCTTACTGGTCTGCACCGCTGACTTTCTTCACATTCCACGAGACTTGCTGTTGCCAAGGCTTGTTGGCTCTAATCCGGTTGTCGACACGTCAGTAAGCTGCAGACTTCGTGGGATACTCCGAATACAGCTCATGGTTGTCATCGACGCCTCCTGGACCTCGTGGCTGAAGAGTCAAGACACCCATGATCACCTGAAAACACCCGACTTCTGTGGGCATCCATCTTCCTGGCCCCGGGTCACCGGCAAGTGACTTTGAACACTGTCTCCTCTGCTTTCAGGTCTTCTTTCATCTGAATCCAGCCTTATATTCCACCGGACACTTCTCCTGTCTTCACAAGCAGCAAGTCTTCTTTGGCTCCCATTGAAAACGACACCGCGACCCGACACCAAAAGACACCTATGCACCCGGCTTCCCTGGGTTAGGTAACTCAAGTACTCCGGTGCTCCTGTGTGTGTTGGCTCTAGAACTACTTACCCTGTAATTGACTTGCTTGTAGACTCTCCCGAAGTATCCTAAAACTTTAAAATTCCAACCGTGACTTGCTCCATTGAAGTCTATTGGGATCCGCGGCTGTGTTCTCACGCTGCATGCGTCTCCCGTGGGTCCTTTACTACCTGCCTTGGGTGGATTAGTGAGGCCCCAGCACTTTTGAAGACCTTAGACCTTCTCCCTTCTCAAGTCGTTCTTCTTATACCTCTTTTTTAGTATATGGTCTGGTACGCCCCTAGGGCCCCAGCCATATGAGTGCTTAATTTGTTGTGAAACATTGATTTGTGCATATGTTCCTGACTTCTAATCTCATCAATAGATTAGTAGAGTGTGTCTAGTAATAAATACATATATATTTGAAATATATACCTGTGTGGTGTCCTTTCATTTAGTAATTCAAGAGATTATAAGGTAAAACAAGCTGCTTTACATTCCTCAGAGACTTAGCCTGAAGGCTGCTCTCCACATTAAAAGGTTGTCTTAAACCTATCTACCATAAGAGTCGAATTGGACTGGTGCAAGGTGGCCACTATAACTAGTGACCATCATATGCCAGGCCAACTTCTCACAACTGTCCACTGTCATTGTCCAGTATAACCACTTTGTCATTTATGTTATTGATGTAAACTGCCTTAAATGTCTCTGTTAGACCTGTCAGCCCTAGGGTGGTCTTTCCCTGTGTTTTTGCCCTTGCCTCATTTTTTTCCACCCTCTTTTTCGTTGGCCTTAGGTCTCCGAGCGCCTTCCCATTGCTAATCAATGCTAAGGTGCAGGTGCTCTCTTCTCCCAACATGGCTGCCACAGGCCCCTGCTACTGCGGAGTGGTCTTTTTAGTAGCACCCTAGTCGCCAGGAGCTGGCTGGGACCCTACAACATTGTTGCCACACCAGCCGCCTCTTTCTCCCATAGTTAGAGTAGGGAAGCTCCTGGAACCTTCTAGAATAAGGGTGGGGTCTGCTTTTGCCGCCTTAGAGTGTGGTCACCTGACCTGGGCATACATAAGGAAAGGAGTGAAACTTTTTAGTCAGATGGGGCGATGCTGACCTGGGGGAACCTACGCAGGAGACTTAGGCGGTAGGGCCTAGTCAGGGACCTATACCACTGGGAGTGACAGGGCTTAGGTGCTGCCTTCCAAGTTGAGTGAGGAACACTGGACTAGCCCACTGATCTGGCCCGGCAGGAGGGGAACCCAGGGACGACCTACGGAGGCTGACTAACCTGCTTGCAGCCACCAACTAAAACCCACCTTCCCCCTCAAGAACCCAACTACCAAGGGCGCAGGAACCAGCAAGCGCCGAAGAAGACCCTATAAAATTCCCACTGGACTGCTGTGGGATCGACCAGGTATCCGCGCTGTGCCACCCCTGCGCTCCCTGACTCCACCTGGGACCCCCCCTTCACTGAACTGCTACTGTCGTGTGGCCTGCCCCACTCCAGCCTGCACTGCCCTGAGCTGCTGCGCTCCCCCGCTGGGCTTAGGGGAGCGCTGGGCACCGGTGAAATCGCCCCCCAAACTGCGGGCTGGGCCTTGAATTCCCCCCCACCCCTGCTGGGGTGTCATAGAAACACTCACTGCCGCGGCCCAGCGCTGCGAGGACCGAGCACCGCCGATGTCCCCGGGGCCCGCTGAGGAGATCGGGTCCCCGCCACTGCCGGCGCGAGCTGGGCGTGTAATTCATTGGGGACCCCATTGCTGCCTGACCTTCGCGGCAACCCTCGGTGAGGAGAGGACCGCCGGACTCAAGTGTAGGCCGCACTAGGCCTGAGGCCGCTTCCCGTGTCACGTGATGGGGGCAGACTCCTGAACGCCGCCCCCGCCGCTTCCCTATTGGGTTGGGAGGCCGCACCCCCGCAGACCGCGCTGCCGTTGGCGGCTGCGGGCGCGCCTCCCCTGCGGCCACTACGACCGGTCCCCGGGCCCCAGGAGCCATCGGAGGGCCCGGGACCAGCCCCTCTACAGCCCGGGGATCCCCGGCCACCCGAGGCCCGCCGGAGGCCTCACGAAGCTCTGCCCACCTCGGGCCTGCTGCAAAGTCCCTCTTCACCTCCCGGACACCGTCGGAGAGCTGGTACTGCTGGCGGGAGGGGCTCCACGAGAAGCGAGCCCCCCGCCTTGAATAGAACCCGCCGCAAGGGCCCCGAGGAGGCCGAAAGATCAGGTAACCCCCGGGGATGAGGGCGGAAGGCCAGAGGGAGGCCTGGAGCTCGCCCCTCCCCCGGGGGAGGCTATCGTTGGGCCCTGTTGGCCCCCACTTGCCCCAGGAACGGGTATTAATCTGCCCCAGGCCCTGTTGACTCCTACGATATGAAGGGCTGATCGTTCACCTGATGTAGGGGACATCGTGGGCCAAAGGAACTGTTGATTACTTGCCTTAAACGACATGGTTATTCCTGCCTAACGAAATGCTCGGATATTCAATTCTTGCCTGAAGAAAGGGTGATTACTCGCCTTAAATGCCATGTTTAATGCCCTAATGAATTGCCATGGTTAATGCTCTGATGAGTTGGAGATGCAGTGATTATTGATTGCTCGGATCTTGATATAGATTTTTACTCAAATTCACTGGTGTGCTGTCAGTCATTGCGTGCGTTTCCTGTCTCAGTGGATGTGTGTGCTGTATGGTCACTTTACACTTAAGCTTTCGGGTCTCTACCTGCTCGCGCCAAGCTACTCCCTGTGGAACTGGTGATCCCAGTTCCTACAGTCTCCCACAGCTTTCGATCTATGTCTTCCGCAACCGTCTGATAAAGCGCTCTGATACCCGCTTGCATCATGTTCGCGCTATACAAAACTTTAAATAAATAAATACATATCAATATCAAGAAGAGAGGAATTTGGGAGGCTAGTCCACTTCCCCTGCAAAATCAAAGTATCAACAAGAACTTGCCATCACAGGAAAATTATGATCAGTTTGTGTCCAGGAAAAACCATAAGTTTTTTAAAAGAACCCTCACCCACCAACCTAGTTGGTGGCATACTTCATCATCGGGTTCCCACCCAAAGCGCCGAGTGCACCTTGGGTGTGCTGCGACGCCTGAACTACAGCCGAGCGGGTGTTTTTGGTGGTGAAGTATAGTGCGGTGAATTAAAACTGTCTATAGGGTCCCCCTCAGCGAAGAGTGAATTTTGATAATGGGGGCGCTATGGCAGGGTTAAAAATAAGTTAAGGAGGATACCTTGCGAGTTTGGGTTTAACTCATGTATCCAGTATGAGGGTCTACATGTTTCAGCCAGTCATTTCCATTAGCAGGCTTTCGTCAGGAGCAAAAAATGTGTGAAAAGACTGGGGGGAGGTCCTCGGTTTAAGGCTGAAAAATGTGCGCACACGCTAAGGTGCGTAACAAAAAAAAACCTCTTCGTTTTCTCAAATGCACAATTTCAAGTCGTTTTTTAAGTCGCTTAACATTAGAGCGACATGGATCCCAAGAAGGGAGCAGTGCCTGTAGTCACACAATCATCATGATCTGCTGCCCACCATTGTTACCTACTGCGGCCTTTACTGGGGATCCAGACGATGAAACGACTTGAAATTGTACATATGAGAAAACGAATAGGTTTTCTTTTTTGCTACGCACCTTAGCGTGTGCACACTTTTTTCACCCTTAGACTGAGGACCTCCCCTCAGTCTTTTCACACATTGTTGGTCCTGACGAAAGCCTGCTAATGGAAATGACTGGCTGAAACATGTAGACCCTTATACTTTTTAACGTCCTTTTTAAAATGATGGTCTTGCCTACTTTAAAAAAAAGTTTTTTTCGAGTTTTCTCCAACCTATTCCCCAGCGGTGGTTCCAGGCCCTGGCTTCGAAGGTCAGCACCTTCCGCTGGGCTGGGGGTCGCCCTCAGGTGGACTTCCTTAATGGCCATCATTCCCCCTCCCAATGATGGGGGGTGGGCATTGCAGACGTTTATTATTACTTGGCCTCGCAGTTGGTCGCTCTAAACAACTGGCTCACTGGGGGAAGGGACGACCCGGCCTACTGGACGGAGCTGGCAATGCAGGACCTGGATGGACTGCTGGGTCTGCCTTACAGAAACCCAACACCCCTCGCCCTCCCGGACTGCACCCGAGTGACACTTTGTGTTGGACGGCAGCGCTCGGTTTACAAACTCACAGCATTCACCCCACTGTGTCAGGGAATATGGTTGTCCCATACTGTTGGACTGGAGGGTTTTACCCAATGGGACGGTTTAGGCATCTCCCACCTCAGGGATGTCTGGGCAGGCAGAGGCGTGCATACGTTCCAAGCGCTGCAGATACTCTACCGTCCCTCCCGCACCCAGTTCCACAAATAACTGCAGCTGAGACATGCCTTACCAGCTAATATCCCTGTGGATTTGCTGGTCCCAGAGCTCATCCCTCTGGAGACTAAACTGTTGATGGGGGAAAGCTGGGTACGGGAACCCTTTCTTGGATCTACTGTTCCCTTGTCATTGATGCTCCAGACCGCTTCCTTGGGCTCCGTAGAAGATGAGAGGCCTGGGTGGGCGAACTGGAGGGTGAGGAAGGACAGCCCCCAAGGAATTGGCTATCACTGCATGCCTCCGTTGGGTCCAACTCATACTACCTCCATATTGCATACTTGGCTCCTCAATGGGCATGGGCATGGTACCCCCGGCTCACTGAGCCTGATGTCCCTTATAAGAGGCAGACTTCTTTCACATGGTATGGTTCTGCCCGGCACTGATCCCCTTTTGGGAGGGGGTTGAGAAGGAACTTGCCGCAATTCTGGGCCGACGGCTACATCTCACCTCGAGGATTGCTCTGCTGGGACTGATGGAGGACGCGGGTGAACAGACGATGGAACAAACTTTCATCAGGGTGGCGAAGCAGGACATTACCCATCATTGGAAATCAAAGACCCCCCCACTCTTTGATGCAGTAGAGAGGGGGGTGGATTGGGGTGCTCATCAGGAGAACCACATATATGAGGCCAGAGATTGCCCTCGCAAACACGAGAAGATTTGGGGCCGATAGTGGGCTTATCATTACCTCGATGTGGGGATGAATTAACTCTATGATGCCAGGTCTCTAATGTGTCGAATGGTGGATTGTGGCCATGTTTGTGTTGCTGTTGTGAAAATCAATAAAAAATAATATTAGGCAAACATGCTCAGTCATTTAACCTCTTCAGTGCCCATGACGAGATAGTCTCGTCATGGAGCACGGTTGCGCTGTGCCCATGACGAGACTATCTCGTCATGAACCCCACCCACTAGTGCAACGCCCGGCACAGGAGGGGGAAAGGGCGTGGCACTGAAGGGGTTAAAGAAGTTATATGGCACAAATCTCACTAAGGACCAAGTTATTCTTGCAGCGCATTTTCCTTCATTGCCCCGGGGGCACCTTTTAAAAGTTGCACCTGGCACAAACAGGGAAAATGCACTGTACAAGAAAGAATGTGCTGACCCCAGGGTAGCCGCAAACCCGCACTGCCCTGGGGACAGCACATTCATGTGAAAAATGTCAGAGGTTGCTTTGAAGCCGGTCTGTCTTTCACTGTGCAGGCTGCACTTCAAAAGGGGATTTGAGATCCCCATGCAGGCAGGTGCAGTGAGTGACTGCACCCGCCTGCAAAAGGATGTTCCCTCCTCCCAAGCGCTGCCATCTGCATTTTAGGTGGCACTCTGTCAGGGCACTTCCAGACAGCCTCTTTACCTCTGTGCCTGCGTCTATAATACAGCGCAGGCACAGAGGCAAAGGGATTCCCACGCCCCCATGCAAATGAGGGAACATCCGCTGGTGATAGCACTGTCGCTGTATGTGCGCCAGCACCATCGGTATTACGGAGGGAGCCGCACAAGCATTTGCAGCCCCTTCTTTAATACCAAAGTGCCACGTGTAGGAAGGTGGATATCTGACTATGGTTACCCCCAACTTTTTGCTTAGTGTCTAGCTGGTTTTTCGACTTAGTTGGCCTGAGATCCTGCCATTCAGGGTCTCAGGCTGTCTGCTCTCTCTTTAAAATGGACTCCATGTACCCTAGGTACAAAACCAATTGGTAAGGATCACCTTACTGGACCCTGTACAGTGTACCCTAGGTACCCAGGGCATAGGTGTACCCTAGGCCTCCCAGGGGCTGCAGCATGTATTATGCCACCCCTGGTCTGGCCTTCCAATCAGACACAACTGGCTGATCACTCAGCTGGGGCAAGGTCGTGTAATCACCCCTTGCTTAGATATAGTATACCTATATCTACCTTTAAAATAGACACATGTGTACCTATCAGCCACTCCTATGGCAGGCCTTAACAATCCTGGAGGCAGAGTGCTTGGTAACATGTGAGATGGTGCTCTAGCATGAGCTGAGCCTGTCTGCAGCTTTCGGAACCATGTCCTTATAGCTGTTCTATGATATAGCCTACCATATACTCTTAAAGTGCCTTATAATCTTAAACGGTTATGGTAACTATGGTTTGGCTTTATCAAAACATGTCGTGTAAGGTGTCTAACACTTTGGAATAATACCCCCATACCATTTCTGGTGATGAGGATATTATTCCTCCCTTCTAGAGGGAGAAGACATGTTGAAACCTACTTACCCGGTTAAAGTTAACCAGAGCCCCAGCATCACAAAATGGATGCTGCTGCCATGACACAAGTCTGACCTCCTGCTGCTGGGAGTGATCCCGGCAAGGGAGGCTTGGACAATAGGTTTCCTGCCTTGGGATGTGCTAGCACCTCCCCAGACAGACTTTAGTGTATTGGGGCAGGGAGGGCTGAAAGGAATGAAACATGCCTGGGGCACACAAGGTGTCCCATGCATAGTCCAGTTCAAACCGGTGCTGGGGCACTCCAGCCCCAGTCCTGACGCGAAACTGGACAAAGGGAAGGGGGTGTAACCACCCCCCTCCCAGGTCCCACCCATAAGGCGTGACCTAGCAGGTAACCCAGCCCCCCAGATTAGTATAAGAGTGGTAGCTGGGCCCCAGGAGATTAGATTATCCTGAACCTGCAACTTGAACAGAAACTCTGGACCTTCGACATTCGACGAAAGAAGAAGACTGAAGAATCTCCCTTGTGGCCAAGGAGTGGCTACCCTGTGCAAACAGGCACCATCAAGAGACTACCCTTTTGGGGAGGAGCCTAGCGCTTGACCAAGATGGCCGCGTGAGCTCTGAGCTCCCGAGACCCTCGCGCCCTCCGTCGACTATCCTGTCTCTAATCCTGTCGGTATGCATGGCATCGTGTGGATGACCTGTCAGGGAGGCGATTGATGCTACCCGCGGTCGGATCGCCCACCGGGAACCGGACTTATGCCTGGCGGAAGATTGCGGCCTATCTCCGAGGGATGCCAGGGGCTAGAGTTGGCAGGATGCCCGACTTCTAGTTGAACAACAACGGCCAGGCGAGGTGTGAACTGTCGGACGGAGGTCCCCGTCCTTTCACTTTCGCTTTCTCTCTCTTTGTCAGCCCTGCCCCTGGAGAGCTCTTGGGGGCTTTATTACCCTATGGACGCTCTGCAGGCTACTCTGGTGGCCCACTGCAGAACTGATCACTCCTGACTCCTTTCATTGAGAGGGACCCGTCTTATCTGAACCGACCTGCTTGGTATCAACCATGTCGGGCAAAGCAGAGGTGGATCGGCTGAAGGCTAAGTCTACCAGGCGGGGAGCCTATACCCAAGTCAATAGTATGGACCGCTATGCTCTGCAGAAGGGATCACCGAGTGGGTCGAGCCAGTCGCCGGATACCCAGAAGGCGGCCTCGCCTTTGGCCCCGGAGCTCTCACTACAGGATGTCATGGGCGCGCTCGAAGGGATGCAGACTTCGATTGGGAGACAGTTTGATGCCCTGGCGCATAAGGTGGATGCCATCTTGGTGGATGTTAACCTGATCCGGGCGGACTTGGGCAAAACGAATGAACGGGTTAGGACCCTGGACCTCAAGACCACGGGCCTCACCGATGATGTCACGGAACTGCAGATCGAGGTTCGTAAGCTGAGGACCGAGAGTGATCTCGCCGCCCGCCGGCTGGAGGACTTTGAGAGCCGGGCCAGGCGCAACAACGTGCGCGTCATCGGGGTCCCGGAGTCCTCGGATGAGGCTTCGGTTGACCTGCTTGTCGAGGACTTGGTGCTTAATCATCTGCAGCCTAAGGGTCTTGGAAAGTTCTTTGCGGTTGAAAGGGCCCATAGAGTGCCGGGTGGGAGGCCCAAGGTGGGTGCCCCACCGAGGCCGATCGTCGCTCGGCTCTTTCATTTTCGAGATCGGGACGCTATCCTGCAAGCATCGAGGGTGACGGGCCCGGTCCCCTTCCAGAACGCGTCGGTGAATTTCTATCCGGACTTCACCCAGCAGGTGCAGAGGCAGAGACAGGGCTTTCTGGGGGTGAAGAGGCGGCTCCGGGAGAGGGATCTGAAGTATGCCATGCTCTTCCCTGCCAGATTACGTGTGGTGCACGAAGATCGGACATTCTTCTTTGACTCTCCTGTTATGGCCGATGAATGGCTGGACGCTTTGCCCCGGCGACGGACGGGGGAGGACATTGCCGAGGATGGGGACAGTGGCCGGGATGGGCAGGGCTGATTTTTCGGAGCTGGTCTGACTCGATTTGGCTATATTTGAAGACTTGAATAGAGTGCAGTCATTGCGGAGGGCTGCGGGAGGACGAGGGGTGCTCTTTTCCTCCCTTAGGGTACTTTTTGTAGATTTGGGGTTTTGTAGGGCGACAGGCACACTGCAAGTTGGGGGGGCTTTGTAAGCTGCAGCAGGGGTGCAGGGTGGGGGGGGTTTCTGGGATTTTGGGTTTGTTGTTGGGGGGTTTATTTCTGCAAGGCATGGTGATTCTTTCCAGGACTGTTCCATGGTGGCTCTTCGGGTGTGGGGTGGGCCTCTTTACGTTTGAGGATGGGGGGTAGGGGTTTAAGTGTTATAAGCTGGAATGTTAATGGTTTGGGGGATCGCATTAAGCGTGGGATTGTTTTGCAATTCTTGAAACGGTTAATGCCGGATGTTGCCCTGCTGCAGGAGACGCATCTTATAGGTAATACGTGCTATGCTCTGAATAGGAAGGGTTATAAATTCATAGCACATTCGGGATTCTCCTCTGGGTCCAGGGGTGTGGGCATCCTAGTCAGAGCCTCGCTACCATTTGAGGTGGACTCCACCATTGTTGATGATAGGGGGAGGTTTGTGGTGGTGGCGGGGCGGTGGGAAGGAAGAACTTTGGTTTTAGTTTCGGTTTATGTCCCGCCGGCCCTGCAGGCCTCCACGTTCACAGATCTGGGTAGGGCCCTGCTGGATCTCCCGGGGGGTATGCTTGTGGTGGGAGGTGATTTCAACGCTGTTGGCTCCGGCCTGCTGGATAGATACCCGCCCAGAGACACAGGGGGGGCTCAGAAGTGGCTCCCAGACTTCCTAGACACGCTTGGCCTGATAGACTGCTGGAGGCTCCGGCACCCCACACAGAGCCAATACACGTTCCACTCCGGGGCACATGGTAGTCTTTCCAGGATTGATTACCTACTCACTCTGGCTGCGCATGCCTCATTGGTCTCCGAGGCGAGGCACATGGCGCGTGGTATATCTGACCATTCGCCAGTGTGGATCCGGCTGGATCTAGGTCGGGAGGGAGGAGGAAGGGTGGCCCCTATCAACCCGTGGTATTTCCGAGACCCCAAGATGCGCAGCGCGCTGGTAAAGAAAGTAGATAATTTTTTCAAGGACAATCAGGGATCCGTGGACTCGGCAGTGTCGCTGTGGGAAGCATTTAAGACCGTGCTCCGAGGGGAAGCCCTCTCCCTAGTAGTAGCTGCCAAGCGGCGGAGAGATGGCGAGGTTCTGCAGGTTGAGGAGGAGATCGCGGCTCTGGAGGGAGCGCTGGAGGAGGAGGTTACAGAGTCCTCACTGCATGAGCTTTGCTTGAAGCAAGCTGAGTATAAGGACCTGGTGACGAACGCCGCTAAGACCCTCAGTAGGGAACAGCAGGGCCGTTTGTATGATGTTGGTGACAAGGCAGGGAAACTCCTGGCTTGGCTGGACAAAAAAGAACGGGTCAATAGAGTTGTGCCAGAGTTGACGGGAGAGAGGGGAGAGGCGATTGTGGAACCTGAGAGGTTTGTAAAGTGTTTCTCGGACTATTTCTGTAGGGTTTATGCCTCAGTGTCGGATAGGCCGCCCGAGGACTCGTGTGACCTCCTCCGTGATATCGAGTTGCCCTGTCTCTCCGATATAGATAGGGACGATCTAGACGGTGACATAACGGTTGACGAGGTGGCGGGGGCTATCCGCGCGTTAAACTCGGGCAAGGCCTCGGGACCGAACGGCTTGCCGGTCGACCTGTACAAGCTATTTCCGGATAGGGTCGCCCCTCACCTGCGCGCCATGTTTGTGGAGGCGTGGGGGAGTGGGACCCTCCCGTTGGACCAGCGACTGGCGACGATCGTGGTTATACACAAAGAGGGCAAACCCCGAGATAAGTGCGCCTCATATAGGCCTATCTCACTTCTTAACGCAGAGCCGAAAATTCTGGCTAAAATCCTGGCGACCCGATTGATTAGGGTACTCGGTGACTTGGTCCACCCGGATCAATCCGGCTTCATCCCGCACCGAAACACAGCGTTAAATCTTCGGCGCCTTCATGGTGTAATCGCCAGGGCGGGCACGCTGCGTGAACCAGCTATTGTGGCGTCTCTTGACGCCACGATGGCCTTTGACACGGTGGAATGGGCATATTTGTGGGCCGTGCTGACCAAGTTCGGCTTTGGCCACGGTTTTGTGAGCTGGGTGAGGTTGCTGTATGAGGGGTCCCTTGCGAGTGTGGTGGTGAATGGTCGGGCGTCGACTCCGTTTCAGCTTGGGAGGGGTACTCGGCAGGGTTGTCCCCTGTCGCCTTTGTTGTTCGCCCTCGCCCTTGAGCCGCTGGCTGCGTGGATACGTTGGCACCCGGATATACGGGGCCTTAGATGGTCGCCTGCACACGAGGACCGTATTTCGCTCTATGCCGATGATATCCTGCTGTATCTTGCCTCACCCAAGAAATCACTTATAGTGGTCTGTGACGTACTCACATCTTTTGGTAGGAACTCGGGCCTTGTTATCAACTGGAGTAAATCGTATTTGTATGTTCTTAGTGGCGAGGTTCCACCGATCCCTAGAACATGTTCGATACAGGTCGCTCAGCAGGGCTTCGTGTATTTGGGGATTTTTATCTCCATGGACTCTGCTGTGCGATATGAGAAGAACCTTCTCCCCCCCCTGGCACGCCTGAGGCGGGATGTTGAAGGCTGGCGGAGGCTGCCGCTCTCCCTCTTTGGGCGTGCGGCCCTGTTCAAAATGATGTCGCTTCCCCGCTTCCTCTACGCACTGCAGAATACTTTGGACTGGGTTCCGGCCAAATACTTTCGGGAGGTCGAAGGCCTCCAACGAACGTTGCTTTGGGATGGGCGGCCGCGAATAGCTATTGCAAAGTTGACGCTTCCATGGTACGACGGGGGCATTGCGCTCCCAGACATCCGACGGTACTATTGGGCCACCCAGCTGAGCGCGATTAATCATGGGTTTTATGGCCCTGCCCTCAGCCCTGGGTATGCCATGGACAGGTGGTTGCTGCGTGGTGGTAACTACTACAGGGCGTTGTACTCGCGGTCCCTAGACTCGTCCCTCACGGGGCCCACTGGTGTGGCAGTGCGTGTGTGGAAGATGGCAACTGACTCGCTGGGCTGGAAGGATAGGCTCCCCCTCGCTACCCCGCTGTTTGAATCGGAGAGACTGGGAAGGCTTTGGCACACAAAAGGGTTTGATAAATGGGACCTGATCGGCATCTCCAGGGTGGGAGATGTGCTGAATAAGGGGAAGGTGAAGTCCTTTGAAGAGTTGCAGACGGAGTATGAGCTGGGGCCCTCCGAGTATTTCCGATATATTCAGGTGCGTCACGCCCTCCGATCAGTCCTCGTAGAGGGTGAGAAGGTGCCTGAGTCCTCTCCTTTGGAGGACCGGGTCCTTGATGGCCATATGCCCGAGAGCACGATCTCGCTCATCTATAAGAAACTGATCAACGTCCGGGCGGACATGCTTCTGGGGCTGAGGGACCAGTGGACTAGGGATGGCCTCGAGTTGGATGATGAGGATTGGCAGTCGGCTGTTTCCTCTCCTAAGGAGGTCGCGATCCCGTCGCGTCTGAGGCTGGTGCAGCTTAAAATACTGCATCGAGTGTATGTGACGGGGCCAAGGCTGGTTCACATGGGATTCTCGGAGGACGGCCTATGCAGGAGGGGATGTGGTATGGTGGGTACTTTCCTGCATATCATTTGGGAATGTGGTGTCATTACGGAATTCTGAAGGAGAGTCCATGCAGTGATGGAGGAGGTGACGGGCATTGCTATGCAGCCGGAAGCGCGGTGTTGCCTCCTGAATGTCTGGGGGCCCACTGACCACGATGAGGCACAGACCCAATGGGTGACTCTGGGTAACATGGTCGCTAAGAGAGATATCGCGCAATTGTGGGGCTCCGCGGGGCCCCCCACATTGACCGCGTGGAAAGAAAATATGGACTGGAGTATGTTAAGGTAGAAGACGGTCTATTGCGCTAGAGGCCGCCCCCGGAAGTGGCACGCCATCTGGGGGCGGTGGAATCAATACAGGGGGGGAATATGTCTTGCCCCGGATCTGGATCCTCCCGAGGAACAGCTTTCCTCCTAACCTTCTTTCCAGCTCAGTATGGTTTATGGACTTTTTTTGGCCTCTGCTGTCCCCCTTCTTCCTCTTTACACTGTATTGTAACTGGTAGATGAGTGGGGTCCGGCCTCCCCTGGGGGGCTTCATCATGGGCTTTCAGTGTTCTTGCCTTGCTGGGGTTTGTTGTGTGTTTTTGTGTTTACTTAAAATTGAACCTTTGCACTTCTCCTTTCACGGTACTGGGGACGCATCTCTGTTTCTATATATCGATGCTGCCGAACCTCCGGGTTGTCGGCTGAATAGCTGTGTCCTGACTTTTGAAAATAAAGGTTTTTAAAAAAAAAAAAAAAAAAAAAAGACTACCCTTTGCTTTGCTAAAGTTCTACGAGGGACCGACTGCAGAGCCCGACCAGAGCCTTGACTTCCAGACTTCTCCGACCCTGATATACATCCACAGCCGAGCTGAGATCCGTGGAGGCGACGAGAGACGTGGGACTGGCTACCTGGGAAAAGTGGCGAGTATCTTCCAGCGCAGCTTCTGAGGTACCCTTGAAGTTGTGCACCGGGGATTGAGAAGCCCCAACCCCAAGCACCATCTGCACCGAAGATCAGCCCCCCACACTCCACGAGTCCTGCGTGGGGCCCTTCTGCATTTTCCTGCTTGCCGCGCCTGTCCGGTTGCTTGCCCGTTGGCTAGTGGCCTTTGTGACGACGCATCCAGAAATCTTCACTGTTGGTTTGGCTCCTCCAGACTGGCTCCCGCTTCCTTGCAAAAGAGAAGCACCCCAGACCTTCCTGGTCTGCACCAGAAGCAAGTCCTCCGTTCTTCGTGGGTTCCGCTTGCCAAGGCTTGGTGAGTCCTAGTCCAACTTCGACGCCGCCGACAGCAAGAGCCTTCGTGGGACAGCTCGCCTCCTGGTCCTGGTCGTCCTCGACGTTCCCTGGTCCTCGTGGCTGCAGCGACAAGCTTCACCTTCACCTGCAATCTTCACGACATCGCCTGGTTCCTTCCTGGTTCCACGTGGTCACTGGCTAGTGAACTTGACTCTGTCCCTTCTGCTTGCAGGTCTCCTCTCTTCTTGATCCCAGCCTTGGGATCCCCCGGACACTCTTCACTGACTGCCTGTCAGCAACTTTCCTTCAGGCATCCATAGAAGTCCACGACGAAACCCGACGCAAGTTCACACCTATGCACCCGCAGTCCGTGGGCTAGGTAACTTGGGTACTTCGGTGCTCACAAGGGTAGTGACTATCCTAGGGTCTAGTTTCCGAGTCTCGACTCTCTAGCTGCTTCAGAAGTGTCCTTAAACTGTTAATTTCTAACTGCTAGTAATTCTATCGACTTTTACGCATTACGCGTGAGTGTTTCCACTCTGCACCTGAATCCCGTGGGCCTCCCACTTCCTAACTGTTGCTAGTGTAGTGTAGCCCCAGCGATTCCCTAGGCCTAGGCCTATCCTATTTCCGTGACAGTGGTCCTTATACCACTTACTTAGTATATGGTTTGCGTGGCCCCTAGGGCCTAACTGTATTACTTACCTGTGTGACTTAATGTATGCTTTAATAAGACTGTGTTGTACTTACCTCTAATCTCATAAAGAGTGCTGAGGGTTTGACTAGAATAAATACACTTTATTTTATATATATATCTGTTGTGGTGTCCTTTCATTTGGTATTCAAGGGATTATATATGGTATCACAGCTGGCTTCACATGCCATTCAGAGTTTAGCCTAAGACTGCTCTTGTCCATGCTACCACTAGGATAGCTGGTCTATAAGGTTGACTTTACAACCAATCACCATAAGGGTTGTTTGGACTGATATAAGGTGTACACTAGAACTAGTGACATCATACATCAGGCCAACTTCTCACACCACGGGGCAAAGAAAGCGGGCACACATTACTGTTGCACCCCAAAGGCACTTGTATAATACAGCCCTTGGTATGCTCAGTAAATAACCATTTGAACCGTGCGCAGGAGACCAGGAGTGAAGTTACACAACAATTTACCTTCTGATTTAGCCAATCACATAGGCTGCATTCTGTCTGTCACTAATGCAAGTGCACCTCAATGTTCTGAAGTCTATTTGGAGTGTTTGGGAACTCACGGAAAAGCTCCAGACCTTTAATGCCAGGACTACCGGGTTGTTGTAGAAGCAGGGGATGGCAGCAGGGGAACGGCAGTTCGAGGTGGCCTGTCCCACAGCACTGCATGCTGACTGGGTGATGTTGAGCTCTCGGTGCTTGTTGCCAGTAGATCACAATTACAGAATACAGTTGCCAGAGAGGCCTCAGTGACTGCTGCAGATGAGCAGGGAAGACCATGCATTCTTGAAAGCTCGGGCAGCGCCAGTTGTCAGGTACAAGTTGCATCGAGGATCACAAGGAAACCCACCAACTCCAACAGACCACGCCCGAAACCTTAGCATCATCCTAAAATCCTCCCTCATCGTGACCCGCTAGATCAACGCCGTCGCCTCCACCTGCTTCAACTCCGTCCACATCCTCCACAAGACCTTCAAGTGGATCCCTCCCGAATGCAGAAAGACTGTCACCCACACACTCATTTCCAACAGACTGGACTACGGCAACGCCCTCGACACCGGAATCAACAGAACCCTGGTACACAAGCTCCAAACTATCTAGAACACAGCAGCCAGACTCGTACTTGGAACTCCACAACACGAGCACACGACCCAGCACCTACGAGACCTCCACTGGCTCCCCATCGAGAAAAGAGTAAACTTCAAGCTACTCACCCACGCCTACAAATCCCACCACAACATCGGACTCAAATACCTCAATGAGAGAGTCTCCTTCCACGTACCCAAAAGGAAGCTCCGCTCCGCAGACCTCGCCCTGGCAGTGGCCCCGCACATCTGCCGAACCAGAGCTGGCCAAAGAGCCTTTTCCTATGCCACAGCAAAAATCTGGAACAAGCTGCCAGTCAACATCAGACGTTCCCCCACTCTGAACACCTTCAGGAAGAGCCTCAGGACCTGGTTCTTCGACTGATCCGGAGCCGCACCCCATTCACCCCCCCCCCCACCCCCCACCCCCCTAGCACCTTGAGACCCTCCCGGGTGAGTAGCACACTTTATAAAACCCTGATTGATTGATTGACAGGGTTGTCAGTTCTGAGGGCCACTTCATGGGGGTGTCACACAGAGGCCTGACACTTGAGGGATGCATGAGTTCACAACAGCCACAGTGCGACTCCTGCAGGGTCACACAGCTGCCTCACACTTGTGGGATGCATGAGTTCACAACAGCCACAGTGCGACTCCTGCAGGGTCATACAGCTGCCTCACACTTGTAAGATGCAGGGATTCACAATAGCCACCGCGAGACTCCTGCAGGGTTACACAGCGGTCTGGCAATTGTAAGATGCAGGGGTTCACAACGGCCACCACACAACTCCTGCAGGGTCACGCAGCAGCCTCAGACTTGAGGGATGCAGGGGTTCAAAACGGCCGCCGTGCCACTCCTGCAGGGTCACTCAGCAACCTGACACTTAAGGGAGGCAGGGGTTCACAACAGTGATGGGACAACTTATACCTGTAGAACGTACTCAATAGGCGGTGAAGAGGGTGATAGGCTTCAGTTTGGGCTAGGCTGCAGAGACACCTCCAGTCATGGCTCCCTTTTTGGTCGCACCTTTACCTGATGAAACTGGTTTGGAGTTTCAGCAAGAGCACAACATGTGCTGGTGATAAAAGCCAGACCTTTCTGATGGTTTACCATGAATCCCAGCCAGGGGGAGGCGCTTACAGGAGCAAGCAGGGGGGCCTGTGGGAAAGGGGGGATGCTTACTACAAGGAATCCCCCTGCAGACTTCACACACAGAGAAGGGCACCTGAAACCAGGCATGCCACCTGACATGTATTCAAACATTTAAATGCTCATGCATCACACACAAGGAGGCGGGGGGGGGGTCCAGCTATGACCGACTGCACAGATTTACCAGGGAGAGCCAGCAGGCCGTGCACCGAGTGAGAATCCAGTAAAAAGATCCTGACCCCACTCGTATAATCAGCTGCTGTTGTTAATGTCCTAACCTGGACATGGAAGCAGAGGTCGTCCATGATGGGAGGATGACCACTTGGTGTGGCTCCACAGATTCCAGAGGAGTGAAACAGTCAAAGAGAATGGGCCGGAACACGTGACAAAGGTTCCCTGCACCAAAACACATACCGGGTCTATCAGGAGGGGATAATGAGGAGTAGTTGATCACGTAGACCTTGCGGAAGAGACTTTCAGCCATATGGTCAGGATTTTTGGTCCACCTTGTGGCAGGATTGTAGGAAAATGGGGTTCTGTTGCTCAGTCTCAGACTTTTTCTCTCTTTTTTTATCTTTTTTTTTTTTTATCTGGGTCCCCGATGACCAGGCACCAGTACTTCTTTTTGTTCCCCCCCCCTCCCCCAATCTGTACCATTGTTTCCACAATTGGCACACATATAAGTCCCTTCTAAAAGGTACCACGGGCTTTGTGACCAGAGAGAGTCTCTAAGGGCTGTGGCATGTATTGTGCCACCCTCAGATACCAGTCAGCAAACACATACACACTGCAATTGTAGACTGTGTTTAGGTGCAGATATAACTGAAGAGTCTACACGGTACACATCCTGTGTGCTATGCCTAAAAACCACTGGCTATGGTATAGGTAAGTCACCCCTCTAGAAGGCCTCACAGCCCTAAGGCAGGCTGCAACAGGGGACGGCATAGCTGCAGGAGCAATATGCCCCTACAGTGTCTAACTCCAGTCTTACGAACTCCACAGCTCCTTGAAGGCTTTACTGAATGCTAGGAAGCTTGATATCAAACTTCTCAGCATCTTACACCCACACTGATGCCAGTGTTGGATTTATTGTAAAATGCACTCAGAGGGCATCTTAGACATCTCCCTATCCCCTTCCTCCCGTCCTCCATGTTGTGCTGCCTCCCCTGCGTGGTCTGTTGTGAAGCCCATTCCCCTGCCCTCTTCTGTCTGTGTCCAGCCTCTGGTCCTCCCTTCTGTCCTCCATGGTCCTTTGTGCACACCCCTGCCCCCTCCCTCTTGCCCACCATGGCCGTTGTGCTGCCACGGACCCTCCCGCTTGACATGCTTGGTCTTCTGTGTTATCACAGCCCCAACCCACTACATAACCCATGAGCAATCAGAGCGCCCAGCCCAGCAAGCTCCTGTTGTGTGGAGAGGAAGCGGGTCGCAGCTGTTGACTCCGACGGCCGCAGTCCTATTTCTAGCCCTTCAGGGCAGGGTGCACATGTGCGAAGCCGCTCCGATTCTTTAGAATTTTGGCAGACTGAAATTGATGCGTCTAGTAGTGGGTGTGTCCAGTAGAGGCCTGCAATTATCAGATTTGGCCCCATATGTGCCCACATTGACAAATATAAGCTCCCACTACCCCCTGGTGCGTCCAAGTGTGCCCAGGGTCGTAAAATATTGCATAGACTCTGCCTAGTGTGTGGCAGGATACTCCCTCGACATTTTATTGATATTCTTTGCCTGCTGGGGTTCTGCACGCCCCTGACTGTAGCCCATGGCTACCCTGAGTCTGGTACTTCGCTGCCTTCATGGCCCCATACAGTATGCGTTACGGCCCAGTATGAACCTTTTGAGGAGGATGGTCACTATCAGGAAGACATGCAGGCCTCTTCAGAGGAGAACCTGGTTGATGCCCTGGATAAGTGTCTAGTTGAAGGTCGATAAGGCCCTGGCCAGGGCCCTGGGCCCCCCTCACTCACCAGTTCAAGGGTTTCGCCCGTCAACAGGGTTGGCTCCCTCCTCTCGCACCTGGAGATTTACAGGTCCCTCTTGGCAAGGAAGAGGCTCCTGAGCCTAGTAAGAAGTAGTACTCAGGGCGACCGATCGACATCACGTGCCTAATGTGCCGACCTTTAACCTGAGGGATATCGTCCACCCTCGGTCCTCTAGCTGGACCCCTTCCTAGGAAGTTGTGGTTTACGTTCAGGAGCACATCCGGCAAGGTTTTGATAAGGATGCACGCACCAAGTTGTACTCCGAATGCCCCAGGGACGACCTAGTGTGGAAAGTCGCTGAAACGCCGGAGGTGGATCCCACCATGGTAACCTTTATGAAAAAGTGGGCCAAGAACCCGAAGCAAAGCCTGGATAGGGCCTGGCAGAACTGCCAGGACAATCTCCTGGAAAGATCCTGGAGCTGGCCTTTCAGGCTAAGGAATCCAACACGCCCATTGAGCCTTGCCGCAAGGGCAAAGCGTGCGATCTGCTAGCTGGGAAACGCCAATGTGGCCATCTCCACCAAGCGACGGCGTTACATCTTGATGCAAATCGACCTGCAGTTCAATGAGTTGGCCTCCTCTGAGGCGGGGCCAGGGCCTCCTTTTTAGAGCTCTTTTGGTTAAGGATTTGGCAAGATTTGCAGCAACCTTTGACTCCAAGAACAAAGCCCAACTGAAAGAAGGCTTTCCGTCATGCTCTTTTTTGCAGGGTCGGATGAATCAGGGCCCGCTCCTCAGGCCGTCACTATTACCAGGGCTCCCAGCAAGATTTTTCCTACCGCGAACGCAGTTATGGACAGGGCCAGTCTGCTGACATCTTTTATACCAACCCAGCTCATGGGGGACAACGTTTCCACAAGGGATACAACAGAGATGACAAAGGAGCCACCCAAGACACAAGTGACGCAGGTGAGAATTATTCTTCTTTCCGAGTTAGTGTTGGGGGGCAGGACAAGATTGTTTTTATCAAATTGGTAACGTCTGACCCAAGAATCTTAGGTTCTCAAGGCAGTCCAGGGCTGCAAACTAGAATTTTACAGCACTCCAACCCAACTGTGCCCCCCTCAAGAACTTTATTTTTCCATAGGAGGACAGGAGGTCATCTCGGCACAAATTCAGGCTCTCTTGGTAAAGGAGGCCATTGGTCATTCTTGTCCTCATCCCGGGGGCTTCCTCAGTGAAATACCTACCCGGGAGAGAAACTCTTGCTGATTGGCACTCCTGCGTTCTCTGAGATTTCAGTAATTGGAGAATAGTCTCAATCGCAGATGGGGCCAGTGTTCAATGGATCTTTTCACCTCCCGTCTCAATCACCAGCTTCCTCTGTTCTTCAGTTGGAGGCCGAATTCGGAAGCGGTAGCAATAAATGCCTTCTTACTAAATGTGGGTGGAGCAAGCGGAGTGCCTCTATGCGAAGCTTCACGGAGTTGGAAAACATGGAGTTGTAGTTTTGCCTAAACTCCACGTTCGTAACGGAACGCGAGTAGGCAAAACTACGTAAACTACGCTGGCGGAGCATGGTTACCCACGCGGGCTTACTTCTTACAGGACTGGTCTCGCCAACTGGGGTATAGATTTACCCCTTTCAGCATGATCCCCATAGTCCTGGCTCAGGTGCGGCGTCAGAAAGCAGAGATTGCTCTTGTAAATCCATTTTGGGGAGCACAACCTTGGTTCCTATTGGATCTGGAGCTGTTGTGCGATATTCCTCTCCTGATTCCAGTTTGCCAGAACCTGTTGTTGGACCCGATGGGCCAACCTCCTCCGTTGATCTGCTTGGGACAACTCTGATCGGTGGCCTGGAGAGTTTCCAGGGTAGATTGCAAGTGACAGGCATTTCTCCAGGTGTGGGCTTCAGGTACCCACAAGCGATATGCTTCAGCATGGCGACGATAGTCTCATTGGTGTGACGAACGAGATTCCGATCCTGCTACAGTGGATTTTAGCCTGGTGATTAATTTCCTTTCTTCTTTGCAGACTTCTGCCCTAGCTTATAGATTGACTGACAACTAGAGGTCAGCTATATCTGCGGGGCACCGCCCCATTGCAGGGAAACCGGTTGGAGAACACCTGGTGGTGTGCAAGCTCATGAAAGGCATACACTTAAGTAAACCCATGCATGCCAAATATTCTGCACTTTGGGCTGTTAATGTGGTCTTAAGATTTTTGGAAAGATGGCTGGAGAATAAGTACCTTTCGCATAAGCAATTGTCTGCCAAGCTTATAAAGTTATGCTTTACAGCTTTTAAGAGAGCATCAGATGTCCGCGCTTTTGATCGGTCTGGCAGGGTTTTTCCCCATGACAGGGTCATTTTTTCCATTTCTAGACAAAATAAGTCTAATACTAGGATGCCGTCGTACCCGCCGTTCCCTAATAACACAAAGTTGTGTGTGGTACAATGTCTTAGGGCCGACGAAGTGACCAGTAGTGAATTCTGTGTATACCCTGAGGTACAAGTGCTCATTGCACTGCAGAAAACTTTCAGGCTTGTGGCGCCAGCTACACTGGCCAGATGGATGCGTTGGTTATGGTCCAAAGCTGGTATTGATGTTTCTAGATTTGGTGATCGTTCGGCCAGAGGTGTATGGCCTACAAGTCCTTCGCTTTGGGTGCACGTTTAGAGGATATTTTGAGAGCAGCCGATTGGTCCTCTGAATCAACCTTCTAGTCCTTTTGTTACAAGCCGATCGGGGAAGTAGACTTAGTGGTGGTAGCACAGCTTTGAACAAGCATACTCTGAGCCTCCGGTCCCGACATAGAATATAACATTTTCTTGCTTACGCAATAAGAATTTTCAATTCTATTAAGGGCACGGAGGCAAGGATCACCTCACAAATATACTTACGTTCCAAGTATACATTTCAGTGAAGGGAATATTCATATGTGATTTTTTTCTGGGTTTCCCGCCCTGTATGTGATGTTTATACTTATAAGCTCTTTTGCTGCTGTCCTATGCATAAAGGTTTCTTCTTTGGTATAGATACTAAGGCTTTGCTTCCAGGTTTCACAGGAAACAACCAGAAGCGGTCGCAAGATGGACTGCTTCTTGCAAGACGTATATCAAGCGAGAGTTCCAGTTATTGTAAAGATGGCCCCGTTCATCACCGAATGTTTCGGAGGACTAGTTCGGAGGAGGTGCCCTTATTTCGTCCACTCCGGATGAGAGGATTGGAGGGGCTACTTCCTGAGTTTTTAGACAAGGTTTTTCTTCCTGGATGTTTGTTTTGATTACAAAGAAAGAGGTTTCTAAAATGGAGGTTACTGATCTTAAAGGACTGGATAAGGTTTTTGTTTTGTATTATTCTAATTGGCTGCTGTGAATTTATATCGTAAAGAGAGAGAAGCATAATCCTCGCCTCTGTGTCCTTAATAGAAATGAAAATTCTTATTGCGTAAGCTAGAAATTGTTATACTTACTGAGAATGTCAGACTTCATTCTCACATGACTGAGAAAGATAATGTGAATTTACAGAAAATATGCTCTCAGTTTAGCTTATAGATCACCTTCCAAACCTCTATGGGAAAATCATGAGCAAACCGTTTTCTCTCAAAACATGATTCATGATAACCAAGCAGAAGGATTTTTCAGATGGTAAAATCACCTTAGAACACACCACAATTCCTAAAATCAGTATGGTACCATCAACAAATGATTTATATTGTAACTAAAATCTGGCATAACCCTTAATATGTTCTCCTTTTCGTGACCCTCAAAACCTACCATTCACTACAGTGCATTTTCAACGGTGTGCGGTCATGTGTATTGGTCCCAAGACAGCTGCCAGCATTGAATGAAATGAAAGTAGCAATTGTAGAGCGCATGCTCACCCGTAGGCATCGCAGCACTAACGACAGCAACTTAACACTTAGACGGACATCAAGGGAAAAGATGCGTTTTTACTTTCTTTTGAAAGATCAAGTGGTCAGCCTCTAAGCGAATGTGAGGAGGGTGATGGTTCCATAGCTTTGCCACATTATACGAGAAGAGTCGGCCCCCGCTTCGAACTCTTCTGATTTTCAGGACTGTGATCAGTCGCTTATTTTCAGATCTCAGAGCTCTATTTGGGTAGTAGGGCTGGATGAGAGAACGCATCAAACGAGAGCCTTTACCAGAGAGTGCTTTATGAGCGATGCATAAAGCCTTAAACTGAACTCGTTCTTTAATAGGGAGCCAGTGGAGGGCGGCAAGAGCAGGTTTGGCTGACATACGCCTAGGAGTATTCAGCAGCAAACGGGCTGCACAGTTCTGCACAGTCTGCAGTCTTCTGATCGTAGGAGGTGGTGCTCCAAGATATAGTGCGTTGGAATAATCCAACCGCGAAAGAATTAAAGCTTGGACCAGCTGCCTATTAGCACTAAAAGGCAATAGAGGGAGGATCTTTCTGATCAGCCTCAGCATTCCGTAGCAGCTAGCCGCAACCTTCTGAGCTTGTTCTTTAAGGTCCTGGTTACGGTCAGGCCACACACCTAGGCTCCTAAAGTGTTCTTTGGGGTTAGGGGCTGGACCCATGCAACTGGGTCAGAGATGATCTATATTCAGGGGGGCGGAGTTGCCCAGTAGCATAAGCTCAGTCTTGGCCCCGTTGAGCTTTAAGTAGGATTCTCCATCCACTTGGAAACAGCTCCAAGACAAGAGGCTAAGCCTGGTGAGGAACTGTCTTGCTGGTTGATGGAGACCACCAGCTGAGTGTCATCAGCATAAGTGACTATAGGTACCCCAAATGGCAATACGATTTCGGCCAAAGGGCCCAAACAAATATTGAATAGAGTCGGGCTTAGGGAAGATCCCTGAGGTACCCCACAGTTTAATGGCATCAGGTTTGACATGATGTCATCTTCCAAGACTGCGAAAGATCTGTCTTCCAGGAAGGACTGCAGCATTTTAATACGGTTCCAGACACTCCCACATTTCTAAGTCGTTGAATCAGTAGTTGGTGGTTCACGGTGTCATAGGCTGCGCTAAGATCGAAGAGAATAAGAGCAGCGCAGCCTCCACCATCAAGTATTCTTCTGGCTTCCTCCGTAACACTGAGAAGAGCAGTTTCCGTGCCCTGCCGTGCTCTAAATCCTGTCTGAGTAGGGTGGAGACAGTTATTGTTTTCCAAAAACGAGGAGAGGATGGAGTTCACCTACCTCTCGGCTACTTTGCCAACTCCAGGTAACAGGGAAATGGGGCGATAGTTTGCCAACTCCTCGGGATCCAAGTTGTGTTTCTTTAGGAGGGCTTTAACCATCGCTAGCTTCCATGCAGGGGGTACAATTCCTGTCCGCAAAGAGGCATTAAGTCCAGGATCACTGGGGATACCGAATTAATGACTTGTTTTAAAATTGAGGGAGGGACAGGGTCTAGAGGGGAGGCAGATTTTAAACGGCCCAAGATCCCCTTGAAAGATGTCATAGTCAGGGGAGGGAATTCTTCAAATGAACATAGTTGGATTGGATTTGTGGTAACAGACATAGGATCCATTTGAGGGACTTTGGCCCATGGAAAAGACCCTTAAATCAATTGTATTTTATTTGAAAAAAATTCTGCTAACTGGTGACATCGGAGATGAATATCCTCTGAAGTATTAGGGGGGGTGTGAGGGGTAGCGAGAGCTTTTGCAATCAGAAATATTTCACGGGGGAGTTTGCGGCAGATGTAATTGTATCTTGGTAATAAAGAGTTTGGGTGCCCTTTATTTCGGCTTTATAGAGTTTAATTGCTGCTCTATATTCAGTTTTTTTGGAGACCAGATAGTCCTTTCTCCAGCTCCTTTCTAATCTCTTACAAGATTGTTTGAGCTCCCGGAGTTTCGGGGAGTACCAGGCATTTTTATTAATTCCTACTTTTTTATAAATACGTTTTTTTGGGACAACAGACTTGAGGGATGACTCAAGCCAGTTGTTCAAATTGTCATTCGCCGTGACAGGATTCAGGTCCACCATGGGCAGGCTATCTTCAAGGATAGCGACCCAAGACTTCTAAGGAAGTTTGGACGAGGACCGGGTACGTTTTTAAATCTTTATAGCTGGAATAGTGACATCTTGTGAGGCCCATGAGACAGAGATAAGCAGATGGTCCGTCCAAGGCATGGGAATGGGGTCCCTAACCAGAAGATTATGAATATTAGAAAATATAGGGTCCAATAAATGGCCTTTGGAGTGAGTGGAACCACTCACTTTTTGGATCAATTGGAACATCCCCAGACCATCAACCAAATCTAAAGTGGATGAGGGAAGTGACACGTCAAAATGAAGATTAAGGTCTCCCAGTAGTGTGAAATTGGAGAGGGGGCCGGTCAAATTGGCGGCAATGTCCGGAAGGTCCTGACCGAAGAGGCATAAATGGCCAGGTGGGCGATAACTTTGCATGCACAACTAGAATCAGCAGGGCACTTTTGTGGGAACATTTTGTGAAGAGAAGTCAAACGGTGCCAAAGACATAGGCAAGTCAAAAAATGGTTTTTCTATGGAAACTTGGTCCTAACTATAACTGCCTACTGGCGACCGCCAGTACGTAGTTGGTAGGTAGAAAATACACACATTCCTGTACTGGGCACTGGGTCCAGCTGCACACGTAGGGCAGTATTTTTAATGGGTCAAGTGTGGAAATGCTGGATGGTACACATTTTGTGATTCCTTCTGATTCTGGAAGAATAGATCACAGAAATGCAAGAAAGATGTGCTATTTTAGTCACATTTAGAAGTTTCCAGGTCATTGTGGGTGAGAAAACTTTGAGGCATCCATGAGACGCGCCTCCCTGTACTCCCCTGGGTGTGTAGGTTTTAGAAATGCCTTAGTTTGGTAGGTTTTTCTGGGTGGCAGCCAAGCCCAGGCCCAAAAACTGCAGCTACTCCTTTTGTTCATATTGCCACATTGCGTCTTAGATTCCATCCTTTTGCGGGCATGCGCCCACCCACACAGTTGAGATACCATTTTTATCAGGAGATATGTGGGAACTTTGGGTGGCATGAACTCTGAGGCTCCCAGCAGATTCCAGTAATTTGATGGAGCCAATGTACACCCTGACAGAGGAAAAGAGAAAAGACATATATGACTGCACAACCATCTACTCCTCAGGTACGCACACATACTGGCTGAACCTGGCACGAGAGTGAGTGGAAAGTTCAAAATGTAAAGGGAGCCAGACAGCATCACCTTAGCAAGCAGGAATTATAAAATCAGTTCTTGTCAGAAAAGAGTACTGTTATATTTCAAAGAAGACTTCACTCTGGTAAGTTTAGCTGTAACCTTTATTCTCTGACCATCCGCTCTCACAGCAGTGATAAGACCAGCATGAACATTCTAAGATGAACTCCCTAGGGTCATACCATACTCTAGCGAGGAGGGGGGAGGGTGGAACATACCAACTCACAATAAGTGTACTAAGATTGTAACACATCTCCCCCTGAAGGGAATACAACAAAACATTAATTCACGAAATGTTTACAACTCTGTCTTTGCTCCATGTTTGTCCATTTTCCAAACGAACTACGCTTCTACTTGTGCTTTCCACCCTTTGAGGTACACCAAATTTGCTCATTCCAGGTTGCACCGTGCCAGGTTTTTTGACACACACCGGAGTACTAGGTTTCACCTCCACATCTTTTGCTCCATGTTTTCCATCATACCACGACTTGTATTTCTGTTGATGAGACTCCACTCTTCCCTCAATACAACATAAGTCTGGTACCACACTCTTTTCCCCACCCAACCACCTCGGATTCATTTTGGTGCTGGGTTCCCTTCCTCTGAGAAACAGAAAAGGAGATAACCCTGTGACCACATTGGGCGTGGTGTGATATGCCCAAATGGATTCTCTCAATGATTCCTCCACATTCAACCCATTGGTGATGGCTAGTTGTATGTGTTCCTTGATCATGCGATTCACCCTTTCTACCAGTCCGTTGGCTTTCGGACAATAGAGAGCAGTCCTCTCATGCTTTATATTGTGTTCCTCCAAAAACTCTTTCATTGTCTCAGAGACGAATTGCACTCCATTGTCCGTTACCAGGGTGGCTGGATGCCTTCATATACAAAAATGTTCTTAAGAAATGTGATAAGATTGTTCGTTGTGGTGGACGCTGTGAACTTAAAGTTTACCCAATGGGAAGTGTAATCCACCAAAACAAACATAAATCTCTTTTGTGGCCCCAGGATGTCCATGGGACCCACTATGTCCATGGCCAGTTTAGTCCACGGAATCATTGGCATGTTGACAGGAGCCAATGGAGCCCTGTGAATGATTTTGCTCTTGTCGCTTCTCGCATAGCTGACACACTCTTTTACCTTGTGTTCAACCTCAGAATCCATTCTGGGAAACCAAAAACAACTCCGCACTTTGTTCTTTGTGAGGCTCCTGCCCAAATGTCCTTCATGGGCCAGGTCTATAATCTTGTTCCTCAATCCTTCAGGTGGAACAATTTTTTTCCCCCCTGTGCAAGCGACCAGCTATAATCGAGAGTTCAAATCTCACCTCCCAGAAGTCTTTAACCTGTTCGGGGACTTCAGAAATCTTCTCTGGCCACCCCTTAACAATGAGGTCTTTCAACATATCCATGGCCCTATCTTCCTTCATGCCCTTGTCCCATTCGGCATCCGTAAGCGAGGGTAGATGCACTGCACATATGGGTAAATCTAGCAATTCCTCACTCTGATTACTCTTGAGAGGTAACCTTGACAGGCAATCTGCAATAACATTTTCTGGCCCTGGTAAGTACTCAATTTTGAAACAAAAGTTCTCTAACCCTAATACCCACTTACTTATCCTCGGGGACATGTTTTGTGCCTGTTTAGGAGGAAACATAAAGGTTAGGGGTTTGTGGTCCGTGTGAATGGTAAACTTTGTTCCCCACAAGAAAAATTTTAAATGGTGTACCGCCCAAAAGCAAGCCAACGCCTCCCTTTCAATGACTGAGTAGTTGCGTTCTGGCTCACTCAAGGTGCGGGATGCAAACGCTATTACTCTTTCTTCCCCTTCTCCTTTTTGGGATAACATGGCCCCCAATCCCTTGCTAGATGCGTCAGTGGTTAAAATGGTTCTCCTTTTGGGATCAAAAGATCCCAATGCTGGTGAATCCAATATGCGTTGTTTAATCAGTTCAACCATTTCACTGTGTTCTTCCTTCCACACAAATGCAGTGTTCTTCTTCAGAAGATCACGTAAACCCACACACAAATCAGCAAAGTTCCTGACAAATTTAGACATGTACTCCACCAAACCCAAGAATGATTTAAGCTCGTCCTTATTCGTTGGGTGCGGGGCATCCCTGACGGCCTGAACTAAGCTGTGCTTGGGTCTAAACCCATCTTTGGTGATGATGTGCCTCAAATAGTCCACAGACGTGACCTTAATCCTACACTTGTCTAGCTGTACCGTTAACCCTGCATCAGATAGTCTGCGACACACTGCATGGAGGGTGGCGTCGTGTACTTCCTCCGTCTCCCTATACATCAGAATGTCGTCTTGGAAACAGAGTGTTCTCAACACCCTTAAGCACCTGCTGCATTATTTTCTGAAAGACTGAGGCGAGTCCGAACGGCATTCTTACAAACATAAACGCCCCGAAAGGCGACGTGAACGCTGTCAACGGTCTCGACTCAGGGTGCAGCTCCACTTGATGGTATGCCCTGGACAGATCGATTACTGAAAAAAAACATGCCTTGCCCATGGTACTTATCTCATTTATATTGGGGAGAGGATATCTCTCCACCCAAATGTTTTCATTTAAGGAGCGAAGGTCCACACATAGGCGAATGCCTTTACCATTACCCTTAGATGCTAAAACTAAGGGCGCAAGCCATTCTGTAGCCTCAATAGGTTGTATGACACCTATTTCACATAGTTTGTCTAGCTCCATCTTGAGTGTCTCTTTCAGGTGGAAAGGTACTGACCGTGTTTTGTGAACCACCGGTTTAGCACCCTGTCTGATTTTAATTTTGTGCTGGAAATTACGTAACTTGCCTAGCTTCTCATTAAAAAGTTTGGGGAACGTAATCTGTAGACCTTCCTCATCACTAGCTCCGTCAACCATAATCACCTGATTCTCATTGTTGGGATCTAATATAATCCCCAGCTCCCTTTGATGTTGCCACCCAAGAAGATTGGCACCATGCTCTACAATGTACACATTCCCCCTTGTGGTCCTCCCTCCGAAATCAATGTGACTGTTCAACATGCCCACCAGGGGAATGGGATCTCTCGTGTACCCTTCAGGTGTGATATCAGGAGACTCTAATACTTCTCTGGACCCGCCCAGTGACTCCTCAAAATCGTGCACATTTACTAACGTGAAAGGGGAACAGGAATCTGCAAACACTTCAAGCGGGTTGTTATTGAACGGTACAATACATTTAGGGTACTTTTGTTTCCCACCCACAGCAGTACTTCTCACTTGGAAAATATACTTGGCATGAGATTCCTCACCACTACTAACCACACTCACGGTGTTGCTTATCCCTTCTCTGCACACCCTTGCTAGATGTCCTCTCCTGTTGCATTTTTTAAATAAAACACTTCTGGCTGTACAACTCGGGTTATTCGCAAGATGGTTACTGCTTCCACATCTATAACATTTTAAATTATGCATTTCTTTGTTAGCTTTAGGGACTTGAGCCTCCTTCGTGCTCCATTTGTCTGATAACTTAAACACATCCTTACTCTGCTCCTCCACCTGTACCGATGCTACTACATAGTCTCTAACTTTCATTTCTTTTACACATTTCGCAGTATGTTCAATGGATTGGGCAATCGCCACTGCATCTTTCAAGGTGGGATTTTTTGCCAACAGTTTTTCTTGAACCCTGCTATTGTTTGTGCATCTAACTAATTGGTCACGTATGAGTGAGTCATTTAAGTCCCCAAACTCACATAGCTGAGTAAGACCCCTTAGAGCTGCAATGTAGTTACTGATCGATTCACACTTCCCTTGTACTCTGCTGAAAAACTTGTGTCTCTCCAACACTACTTTGATCTTATCCCCAAAGTGTGACTCCAGTTTCATCAATGTCACATCAAATACATCAATACCATCCTCCTCCTCCAACTCAGGTTCAGGAAGGGTCTCATATACTTTGCGCCCGTGATTATGCAGAAGAATGTGCTGTTTCCTTAAGGCTGAAAACCTTTCACCTCCCATGGCAATTAAATACGATTAAAAAAACTTGGCCCAATCTTTCCAGTGAATCTCTGGATCCCCACAAAAGACGGGGGTTGACTCATGCCTGGCGTGCCCATGGTGTATGCGTGCGTAAGGTTATAACAGACAGTAAATGCGTAGCTGAACCCACTGCAAGAACGCAAACTTTAAGGTGGCCCCTAAGATGTTCCTGAAAGACTTTGAAGTGGGGTACACACGATGCACTGAATTAGCTTCCCCTTTGAGTGCTCAAGATGCCAAGGGTCACCCACCCCCAACACGGTCTAGTTCCCTGTAACACTTCCTTGTCACGTGAACTCTCCTCATAAACTCACCTCACAGAGATACAGGAGAGGTCCGGTACCACTTTTGACCAGAAGGACTTCACTGGAAACACCGCACACAAAGACAATTTGCTTGAAACTGAAAAGAACGGTCCACAGGCGGCTGAAGCGCTGGACAGGGCTGACTGGATCTTATCCCCAAAGTGTGACTCCAGTTTCATCAATGTCACATCAAATACATCAATACCATCCTCCTCCTCCAACTCAGGTTCAGGAAGGGTCTCATATACTTTGCGCCCGTGAACGCCTAGATTATGCAGAAGAATGTGCTGTTTCCTTAAGGCTTCGGGTCTGATAGCGCCGGGACACTCTGCCTGAGTAGCTGAGCGCTTAACAAAACTCCGATTAACATAACATAACATAACTGGAACTTCCCTCGTAACGGAATGGTCCTTAGAGGCTGGTGCGCCGGCTCCTCTGAGAGGAAATTGCCTCACAGGACGTCCGCTTGATCCGGAATGTAGACACTGCAGAGCACACCTCCGGGACGCGCTACTCCTCAAGCTCTCCACACCGGGAACACTTTCCTCTCACAGGCAGATTCTCGCATCACTCGTGGGTCCAGAGTACTTCACTCGTGACGCGCTGGAAGGCGGCTGGAGTGGCGTTCGACTGCGCGGAGAGCACGTTCCAATTTGAGGTAAATTAAGCGCACGCAAACTGCCACAGTGCTGCGCCTAACTGCAATTGATTCCGTGACAGCGGCGGTGAAAAGCAAATAGAAGGAATGTCCGCTTCACCAGCAAGGTGAATGCTGCAACTTCCTAACGATGCGGAAGCGAGGACAACATAGCATTTTCTTCAGAGACATTGCGGCGAAAATCAGCACCTCACACAGCTGAGACCTGGCACAAGCAAATTTATCGCTAACGGGATCCCCCAATACTCCGATGGCTCCCGTCAGAACCCAGGAGAGTCCAACTGCACTCCTCATGCGTCAACTGAATAGTTGACTCCCGACACTGTTCACACCACCCGAACGTGCCAAACGCTGACCTGGTCTACTGCTTGTCCACTGCTTCAACTTGCTCTTGCCTTTACACTCGCCTTACAGCATCCACGAAGTGCGTGTCTTTCAGTCGTTCCCGCTGTAGTCCCTTGACGTTGTGCCTCAAATTGCCTACTGCGCCGACCTTCGTAGTACAGCACCCACAGATGCATCAAATCACGACTAATGAAGACAGTTCCTGACGTAGTTCCTAAATTCACCTTCTGCCCCGAGAGAATATACAGAGGGGAGATGGCCAGCTGCCCCCTTCGCAGTTCGTCGCCAGTGTTATATTTCAAAGAAGACTTCACTCTGGTAAGTTTAGCTGTAACCTTTATTCTCTGACCATCCGCTCTCACAGCAGTGATAAGACCAGCATGAACATTCTAAGATGAACTCCCTAGGGTCATACCATACTCTAGCGAGGAGGGTGGAACATACCAACTCACAATAAGTGTACTAAGATTGTAACAAGTACGTTTACACTCACCAGGGCACCATACTCCAAATCTTTTATCTTTCCCACTGATCCACAGCTTAATTTCATCCATTACACTGTCAAAACAATGCACCCAACACAACACCAGCCAGTGTCGCTCCATAGAATGATTAGTACACAGTCAGGGCTCTAAAAATCCCCAAAATGGTACTGATCCTGCAGGTCTAGAACCATGAAAAATCTCCTCGACCTAACTGCAACCAACTTGATGTGACAAGATAACAAGATTTAAAGGTATCTTTATTGCATTCACTTAGCGAGCAATAAAATTGCCTTTAAATCTTATCTTGTCACATTTGCTCAGTTTTCAGAGACAGAGGACAAAAGTCAGTTTGTCTCCCTACTCATTAAATTTAGCTAGCAAATGCGAGCGAGCGAATTTTTCGAACCTGGACAGTGCTCTGATCCCAGTTTGATACAGATAAGGCTATTCCGGCACGAGCCAAGGTAGGTGCAACATTGCATATGAAGCTGTGATTTCAGGGAAACCAACATACCTGGCACTTTTATAAGGGCTGAAATCTACTTTGGTTGCATTGTGTGGACCGTGTCATGTCATCTCACCTTGTACCTGCCAAACATGAAATAAAACTGACTTAGGGCAGTTATCATGTAATTGTTGTGCAGGATCAGACGTTTCTGCTCTCTGTGCTGGCTGAAGAAACCTAGTAGGTGAGGATTAAGACCCCAAAAGGCTCAGAGCAGGGACTGCGTCTGCCCACGCTGTAATGGCCAACAGTCTAAACCTCAGGGATTCCCTGGTACTTCATGACAATAAAAAGCAATATACGTTTTCGGCTACTACTGTAAAAAGCCATTTAAAAGGCTTTTTAAAACTTTGTGTTTTTTTTCCGTATTAATGGAAAACCGATTGGAAATGGGGCAGCCGAAGCCTAAAGGGACCTATTGCCAACTTGCATATGTTGCAAACCAGAGATTACCAGTTAATGATCAATAGAGAGCGAACAGCCGGCCCAGGTGGATAAAGTAAAGTCTTTCATACACGAAGGCGAGGCTTCTATTGTATTGCAACCCCATACTGTCAGGGATCGCAAATCACGCCCCCATCACACGCAACGCGCCTGCTTGGCCTACAACACCCATGAGGCCACAGCAGAAGGGGCGGAGCCGCGTCCTTAAAAGAACGCGACGCGCACTGACTTGCGTGCGTAATTCCCTTAGCGAGTCCGTCTTCGCTTTTTGAACTTTGCCGGCATCAGCAGATACAGACTGCATGGAGCCTTCCTGGCAGTCTCTGGGGCGCGTCTCGTCCCGATTTAAGAACAGCCGGTCCAGCTGCTCTGTTTTCCCCAGCACCTAACTCGCTCCCTTCTATGACCGGGAGAGGCGCGGTCGGCGCCAGCATCATTTTCCTGACCACCGCATAGAGCCCCGAAGCAATCCGGTGTGGTAGAACCGACCGGGTGAGTCCAGCCGGCACCTTCCGAGAGGCCTCTTTAGCGGTGAGCCCTGTGCATTGAGCAGAGCCCCGCAGGGGCCTTGGTGGTATTTATCTGGTTCCTGGATTTCCTTTGGCTTGTGCAGGGCCCCGAGGCAGGAGCATGCGCGGTACCCCCCTTGTGCGAGACATTTCCTATCAACACGTACTGAGTGTCAATAACAGTGATTATTATTGGTAACTTGCCTCGCTCTGAATTAAAAGCCATTTTCTATAATCATTAACCTCTCCCAAAAAACCCTACAGCAGTGAGGTTTACTGTTTAGGGGAGACCTTCTTTGTTGTTTGGAACTATCGTTTCTTAATGTTTTCTGATCGGGACAGCAAAATGAATTAACCTGTTAGGCACTGGCTTTTAGACTTGCTTGAGTGCTCCGAATGTAGAAAGGACCCCCCCGAACCTTACCTGTGGAAGTTCTTCAGCCTCCAGGATAAGCGAATGCTGATTCTCCTTTATTTGTGGTGAGCGTGGATTTCACAGGCGGCCTGTGCTTCCTTGGGTGTGTGTGGGCAGAGCGCTAATATCTGTGTTATGTTTTGTAGTGTGTGCTGGTATGACGAAATACCAACAGTGGTCGGTCTGAAGAGGAGATTGGTCTTAGAGCACCCAGTCTAAGGTAGATATCGACCTAGTGAGAGTTCACGAGAGTAGTGTTGCATGTCATGTTGTTTATGTGGTGGTCTTTTTCTTTCAGGTTCTAATCCCCGCTGTTGCCTTCCTACACTTCCCTCACTCGATCACTCTAATCCTTCGTGCAGTAATTGCTGGAGTTGGAGATTTCAAGAGGTGGATACCCTATTGCATCACTCGGATCCTGAGGAGTACCGGATCAAGGGCGGAATCGTACCACATACACAATGCAGCGTGCAGTGTGAAGCAGGGTCTATTTTTTATCAAATAGTACCCCAGGCCAATTCTGCCCACACCTGAGGCATGCGGCCCAGATAAGGCTTCACCAGCTAGCATATAGGAATCTGTTAAGATGACCAAACTGTCCCAGTTGTTCTTTTTCTGTGAATAGGCCCCAAAGTGTCTCTCCCACAAGACATCTCCTCAGCGAGGCCCAGCTCCCCCGGGCCCCCCACTCCCTCGATGTGCTCTTCTTCTCTTACACCCACGTAGATACTGCAAGAATAGGGAACTTCCCGAGCTACAAGAGTCATCACGCAATACCGAATGGTGGGGGCCACTTGCCATCTGTCAATCTTTCATATTATTGTATCTGTTGCTAACTTTGATGTAACTAAGACATGTAAACCTGGCGTGAGAGTATGACCTATATCTTTGTAAATGTTCCTCTTTCTTATAAAAGTTTCCCTGAAGGGACGCAAATCCTGTTCAATAGATGTTCAATTTCATTATGATTCATCGTCAAACATCCTGTGACCTTTAGGGAAACTTTTTGTAGCGTGGGTCTCACTTCTGTTTTCCTAAATATTTCCGAGACGTGACCAAAATACGTCATATCCTATAGGTCAGAGGCACCTGATAATGTCATAATTTTGTGGTCAATAGTTCATCATTGAAAGAGTATAAAGATCTGCTCCTCAGTCCATTCGACGGACTACCCCGCTGCAGTGACCCCTTGGGTCGCTGACGCCTGTGTGGTCTCCTTCAGCCATCTATCTAGCATCTTTCGCTGAAGCTCTACTTGCTTGTACTTTGAAATGGTCTCTCTCTCTCTCTCCTATGCATTGCCCTTATTCTAAAACATTATTGCAATTGCAAAGCAATAATGTTTGTTCCTTCTAACGCAACGTGTGCATTCCTAGCATTCAATTTCTATCGTTTACACGTCTATTTTGTCATACTTTTTCAGAAGCACCCCTGCAAATTAAGCTGCCTTGGTCCAGTGCCCCAGGACCATGTAATTTCACCCTTTCATTGCATTTAATGAACTTTAAGAATTGTAATTCATGGATGGTTAGTTTTCTCATTTCAGGTCTGCCTTCTAGGCACTTGCACGTTTATTAAAAGGTATTTGTGTTGCTATTCCTGATGGATTGAAATTTCTGAGCTAATGAATTGATGAATATATTTCTTTTGCTGTGCTAATGACTTAATGAATAAAAGTGCCACTTCAATGTAAGACCTTTGTTTCACATCCGTGTTCATTATTTTTAGATGAGCAGTATTGGAGTGGCCTGTGACCACCACAGAAGGGAAATACTTACTCTTCATCAAGTGCTAGTGGTAGTAACACAACTAGACTATTTAAACCTCAGTAGTGGCCTGGTCGCGACACACTATATATTCTAAGGTAAGAGACATTTTCAGGGTAAAATGCTGTCCTTTGTGTGGTGATCGACATATGAATTCATATGAAATACATTATTCAAGTAGTGTCTGCAGGTGACTTTGCAAAGGAAAACATCATGATCTCCGCTGTATAACAGAAGGGAGAGGAAATATATGGAGATCACTAGACTAAGACCGATACCCACCATCTTGCCCTGTCTGTACATGAAATAAAGGAGATGAGAATTACTGCGAAAGGTTTTATTATAATGAGGTCACTCTGTGTTCACACAGGACAGGAATTACGCAACTGAAACCTTGCTAGAGATCCGGAGCCCTGAGCGAGCAGGAGCGCATCACAGAGGAGGCGGCACGCAGCACCGGTTGTGGAGATACAGGCAATGTGACACTTGACTCTAGTGTGAAGACTCTTTACTTTTATTCCCTGAGCATCAGCTATATTATAGTTAAAGGAGAATTTCCAACTCACCACAGAAGCCTAGAGTGTCTCTGGGGCCCAGCCTGGCTTTGACACCGCTTCATTGCAATCTACACCAAACTAAGAGGTTTTCAAATATTTGCATTTATGCCACATACATGCCTTGTTCGGTGGGGAGTATACAACTTCCCTTTATAAATATTTAAATTAAAAACAGGATTTGCTTTCTGGGATACGCTTTTGAACAATTTTTCCTCCTCCAGCCATAAAATACTCAGCAATCCTCCTGTAAAAGTGACAAAAGGTTGACCAAATAATTCATGAATGAGAAGAGCCTGAAGAGGCAGGATTCACCTCACGAACCGAGACACACTCTCCACACCGATGGTGCCGCAGGGCTGGGACACTACGCAGCGGTGAAGCAAAGGCACTAATGTTGGTTGTCAGGGGTAGGATGAGGAAGCTCGGGAGGAGGAAGCTCGGGAGGGGTGGGAGGAAGAAGCTCGGGAGGGGTGGGAGGATGAAGCTCGGGAGGGGTGGGAGGAGGAAGCTCGGAAGGGGTGGGAGGAGGAACCTCGGGAGGGGTGGGAGAAAAGGATGTGCACATTTTCAGATTCTTCACAAAAAAATGGAAAAATCATTCAAATTTGTGATAGAACTGTATGCAAATGCCACTCATTCTGGAAAGTCCACAGTCTGATGAGGGTGGCAGAAAGGACTCCCCGTCAGTTGTTGGGCCTCAGATGAGACCCTTGGTAATCCTCGGCTTCCACAGATCCATAAGCTCTTGGAAGAACACTGTAGTTTTGGCAAAGGTCTTATCTGAATCTGGAAGCAGAGGCCAGATCCTCTGCAATGGGACAGCTCAGGATTTCTCAGACGGCCCAGTTGGTCACCAGCCCTTCTACAGGACAGATTCTACACAGCGGGGCAGGTCCGATGAGTCTGGTTCAAGGTCATTCTTTGCCCCCTGGAGGTCATGAGCCCTTCTAGATGGACAGATTTTACACAGCGGGGCAGGTCCGATGAGTCCGATTCAAGGTCAGCCTGCTCCCTGGAGGTCACCAGCCCTTATAGCCTGGGCTGACTCAGCACAGCGGGGCAGGTCTGGGTATGTCCAGAGAGGTCAGCCTGCTCCCCATGAGGTCACCAGCCCTTCTGGATGGGCAGTCTGCGCTTGTCCTTGCCGGCGTTGCGCTTCCGTTTCTTGCTCAGGAAGTTCTCTAGCTTGCCGCTCTTTTTGAGTTCCGCATATTTATCAGCCAGCTCCAGTGTGCGCTTCTCGGCTGTGAAAAACACGAAAGAGAACAGTTACAGTCCCATTAAAGCACGTTTGTTTGATTAGCATGGATAGATTTAGGGGTTCAGCTAACAGACCAGGGTTGCTTCATGCACACATCTCTCACTTTCAGAAGGGAAATATGGAGTGAACAGGGCTGCTCCTAAGCAGTGCACATGACATCTGGACGAACCACAATAAATTACAAAACAGCCGGTCTGTTTCGTTTTCGGTTCAAAACAAGTGGAAAATCTGCATCTTTAACCCATCCCCACTTTCTCTTGAAGTAGGTCAATAAATATTATTGATCAAAAAAGGGGGTCACTGTTCCTGAGAGATATAGACGCGATAAAGATATCTAGGTTCTGGACAAAGCATTGGGGACAGTCAACAAGACTGTTTCTTGCTCGGCTCACAGATCCGAGGGATGTCCGGCTTCATCATCCGGTAGGTGCTTCTCGTCGGGCCGGCGCTGCAATGACCTACGGCTTCCCTCGAAGGGTCACCTTAGCGGAGACCTTTTGGTGTTATTGCAGTTTGGAGAGTGTGAGACTGTCCAAGTGAGGTGGTTTGTAATATATACAATAAATATTTCAGCCAAGCTGAACGAAGGCTGTGTGGTCAATCACTGCCCATAGGAGCAGGCAATGTGGTAAATAGCCTACACTTAACTAGACTAGTCCAACTTCTGTCCACTGTGGATCTCAATAGCCCCGATCATTACCCAAGAGGCCAAAAACAGTTTCAGAACAGTAGCAGCTTTATTCAGGTAAAACAGCTTCCTGCTATGCTGGGATGACCACCCAATCCACGCCCCTAGACCCTGACATGGCTTAGAGAACGGTACTCACATTTCTTCAGGAAGAACGGCTTCTTGCCTTGCTTCGCCAACTCCCCTTGCTTCTTTTTGAATTCCAGCTCTCTTTCCCGCTGCCTCTGGCGAGCCTGCTGCGCCTTCTCCTGATGTACCTACAATGGGGTGCAAAGAGGTAAGTGGGGGCCATATGTCTGGTGCAATGTTGCAAAGAGAGCTAGCAGTCGGGACCACTGAGGCTTGTAAAAGATCTGATACAGCACCTGCAGGGGGAATCTCACCTGGGAACGCCTGAACTATGGAGGTGCTCAATCAGAAGGGCACCCCATGGCTGGCATCACAAAATATCACTTGCCCCACATGCCCTGGCACTGCCTGTCATAAGCATTGTTCACATTGCCACGCTCTGATCATCCTTGCGTTGGCTGACAGAAAGAAACCAGTTACTTGCCTGTAAGGATTATGTTACTTACCCAGTATACATCTGTTCTTGGCATGTAGAGCTGTAGATTTAACTGCTTTGCATACTCCTGCCATCTAGTGTTGGGTCCGGATGTTTGCAAGTTGTTTTTCTTCGAAGAAGTCTTTCCAGTCACGAGGTAAGGTGACTCCTCCTTTCGGTGATAGTGAACATGGGCATGGACTCCACTGTTAGATTGTTTTCCCACAAGAGGGTGAGAATGGAGGGAGTGAGAGATGTCCATGCGTAAATAATGTAAATAATGAGAACTGCAACAACTACAAGTGTTCGGGGAGGTGGGAGGGAGCATTGAAATCTACAGCTCTACATGCCAAGAACAGATGCTTACCGGGTAAGTAACATAATCCGTTCGAGGCATGTGTGCTGTAAATACACATGCTTTGGATAGACTATACAGCAGTATTCTCCCAAAGCTGTGGCTAACCAGTAAATGTTGCAGCTGTCTTAAAAAGTGTCTTTAGCACTGCTGGGCCTACATTTGCCTGTTGGAGTGCTGACACATCCACACAATAGTGTTTGGTAAATGTGTTTGGTGAAGACCATGTTGCTGCTTTACAGATGTCAGCTGGAGGTATGTTACCTAAAAAGGCCATAGATGCCCCTATTTTGCGAGTGGAATGCACTCTATGGGTCATAGATAAAGTTCTTTTAGCTTTTGTGTAGCAAGTTTGGATGCAATTAACAATCCATCTTGAAATACCCGATTTAGAAATGGGATTGCCTTAGTGAGGTGGAGTAAATGAAACAGTTGCTTTGTTTTCAAAAAACAAAATAGTTTTTTCGATATAAATCAATGGAGCTCTTCTGATGTCAAGTGTGTGAACAGCCCGTGCGGAAACTGAAGCAGGTTGAGGAAAGAACACGGGCAACTCAACTGACTGGTTAATATGGAAAGGAGAAACCCCTTTGGGAAGGAATCTGGGATTGGTGTGAAGAATTACCCTATCTTTATGGAGTCGACAGAAGGGTTCTTCTAAGGTGAATGCCTGTAGCTCGCCAACTCTCCTGAATGAAGTGATTGCAATGAAGAATGCAGCCTTCCATGTGAGAAACTGTAAAGGACACTTGTGTAGCGGTTCAAAGGGTGGACCCATACGTCTTGTAAGTATAATATTAAGATTCCACACTGGTGCCGGGGGAATTCTTGGCGGTATAACTCTCTTTAATCCCCCATAAAGACTTTAATGGCAGGAACTTTGAAGAAAGACAAATGCTGTCTGTTTTGTAAATCCACAGCTACTGCTGCGAGGTGCGCCCTAATAGACGTGGAAGCTGCCCACACTGCTGTAGGCTTAGAAGGCAACAGACAATGATCTGAATAGAAGCATCTAGAGGTTGAAAGTTGTTGTTATTGCAGTAAACAACAAATCATTTCCATTTTGCTATATAGCAAGTATGGAAGGAGAACTTGGGGATGAAGTTCCCACTTCTTTATTTGCTGACTAGGTCGGCAGTTTGATTGTTCACTCCAGGGAGGTGTTCTGCCAGAAGGTAAATCTTGGGATGGATTGCCCATTCCTAAATTGTCCGAGACAGTTGTGACAATTGGAGAGAGTTTGTCCCCCCTTCTTTTTGTACATAGTACATCGCTGTCATGTTGTCTGTGAGGACTAGTACAACTTTGGCTGCGAGAGGAGACTGAAAATCTTTCAGCGCTAGAAACACAGTTAGAAGATAGTCGATGTGGAGACGTTTGTGTTAGTCGTCCCATAGACCTTGAGTTGGGTAATGATGGAGATGTGCACCCCAACCGGTGAGAGATGTGTCTGCAGTTAGCACGACTTGTGGAACAGGGTCGAGGAAGAGCCGCCCTTTTGATACATTTTGTGGGTTCCACCACTGCAGAGAGCGATGGGTGCGGCTGTCTACCAACACTAGATAGTTTAACTGACCCTGTGACTGATTCCACTGACGTGCTAAGCATTCTTGTAGTGGATGCATGTGAAGTCTAGCATGAGGCACTATTGCAATGCAAGACAGCATCATTCCCAGTAGTCGCATGAAAGTCCTGGCTGGTGAGGTTTGGTCGGACTGGAACTGGAGCAATAGACTCTGGATATGGCAGATTCTTGCTGCACTGGGAGAGGCTAGAGCAGGGTGAGTGTTGAGAGTGGCTCCCAAATAGGATTGTATCTGGGAAGACTGTCGGTGAAACATTGGAATATTGACCGTGAAACCTAATTTGTGGAGTAGGTCTAGCGTGATCCGAGTGTGTGGCTTTGATGAGCCAGTCGTTTAGGTACAGGAATAAATGAATTTGTTGTCTCCAGAGATGAGCTGCCACTACTGCTAGACATTTTGTGAATACTCTGGGAGCAGTAGTTACTCCGAATGGGAGTGCTTTGAATTGGTAGTGCTTGCGTGCTATCACAAACCTGGGATATTTGTGATGAGCTGGATGAATGGGAATGTGAAAATATGCATCTTTTAAGTCTAGCGTGGACATAAAATTGTTTTGCTGTAGAAGTGGAAGGACCGGTTGAAGTGTTACCATATGTAAATGTTCTGACAATTTGTACAGGTTTAACTCTCTGAGATCTAAAGTTGGTCTTAACAATCCGTCCTTTTTGGGAATTAGAAAATAAAGGGAGTACACCCATGAACCTTGGTATTGTAAAGGAACTGGTTTTATGGCTCCCTTTTGTAAAAGAGATTGCACCTCTTGATTGAGCAACTGCAAATGGTCTGGCGACAATTTGTGAACGCGAGGTGGAATGTTTGGTGGATAGGTAGTAAACTTCAGGCAATAACCATGCTGGATAAGGTTGAGCACCCATTTGTCGGTTGCTATAGATTGCCAAATGGGGAGAAACTGTTGAAGTCTTCCCCCGACAGGCGTTGAGTGATCGAGGGGGAAGTGAGGGCAAGTCGCTGTTTATGAGGGGAAGGAGTGTTACGTGGTATGGCACCTTTACCCCTGCCATTGGAATGGTTTGCTTTATATCCTCCTCTGTAGAATCCTCTAGAGGGAAAGGATTGATTTTCGCCTTTATAAGAGGAAGCATTTGGGTCTGAGGATGTTTTGGACCCTCCTCTGTAAAATGAGCAGAGAAAGGAGCCTCTATCAGATGGGAACTGGAGCGCTCCCACGGACTCTGCGACTTCATAATCCTTTTTCATCTTTTCTAAGGATTGGTCGACGACAGGACCGAACAGGTGTTCCTTCTCAAAGGGGGTGTTCAAAATGGATTGTTGAACATCAGGCTTAAACCCCGAGATCCTAAGCCATGCATGGATGTGCATTCCCAGAGGTTTGTGAAGTAGCTCTTTTACGCGCAGTGGACACTACTAGTGAGGCGAGAGGTAGTTCTCCTTTGATAAATACCGGATGGGATGGTGAGAGTTTGTATTTTTTTATCCACTCTTGGAGTTAAAATACGTGCTCTGACAGGATCTTTACATCAGCTGCATGCCTCATCATGCCTTAAGCATGGGGAGTGTTTGACTGGACCTGTCCGTGGACTCGAGGGTTTCAAATAAAAAGTCTTCTTCTGAGGCCTCTTTGTGTCAGGCCGCCCCATGATACTCTGCTGCTCCAACTTGGAGTTGTTGAGAAGCCATATTATCGTCTGGTGGTGATGGCTTTGCAGGGTGAAGCTCTGGCTCATTGTCTACAGGGGAGGTGGGTCAATGGTGTAATCATTCCATGGGTCTGCAGGCACATAAGTAGCATCATCACCCTGATACACATCTGGATCTGTATGTGGAGAGCCCTGAGGTGTTATATGCAGGGGATCTTCAACTAACGGTGGAGAAAAAGGGTTGTGGGCAGGATAAACCGGGCTGGTAGCCATGTCCTTCTTTAGAGGGATTTTGTGCCCTCTAAAGGAAGTTTGCATTTTGCTGGTGTTTCAGCAGCAATGTGTCCAGTATCAGGATTAATGTAAATCTTTTTCTGCTTAGGATCCACTTTGGCCTTAAGAGTGTCTAAAATTGGCTGGGGAGGCTCGGAGACTTTGTCTTTAGCTTTCGAGGTTGAAATAGGCTTGTCTTTAGGTTTCGGCTCTGAAATGTGTTTGTTTCAAAGTGGAGGATTTCGGCTCCAAAGCATGTTTCTGTTTCGGTCCGGAGGATTTCGGCTCCAAACTAGATTTGTCCTTGGAGCCTGAGGGTTTCGGATCCAAAGGAGACTTGGGGCGACTCGGTCACAAGCCAGAAGGCTTGACGGTTTGTTTCGGTGCCGAGGCGAGAGGCGGGGTGTCAGAAACATCGTCTCGGTTCTTGGCCAGAAAGCAGAGGTGGTGAGGTAGCCCTATGGGTCTTGGAAGATTTAGGGGGGCAAGGGGTCTTCAGTACTCATGGCACCTTGTCCCGGAGGCAGATCTTCAGCCTCCAGATCGATCTCGAGCTCGAAATCGGACTCTGGAACAGAGAGGGGTTCTTACTCTTCAGTGGCCGACGCTTCAATCTCCTCTTGCTCTGATTCTTCCCCGAATTTATCCAGAGTGTGTTGGATGCTTTGACATTGCATTTCTCGTCATCAAGCCTGACCGCCTCAACCACCCCGGAGGTGGGCTCGCCATCGCACACAAAGACTCCCTCCGACTCACTTCAGCCAGCACTAACGATTTCCCGTCCCCCATGAAACACCTCCATTTCCAGACCCATAACGACTCTACGTGGAACCCTCACCTACAGACCTCCCGGACCGCGCAACACGTTCATCACAACCATCACAGACCTCATCACACCCCTCACCTCCTTGGACTACGTATTCCTCGGAGACCTGAATTCCACCTCAACAACCTTAGCGACCCAAACTCCACCAACCTCCTGGACAACCTCACCAACATCTGACTGAAACAGCTTGTCACCACCCCCACTCACAAGGAAGGACACACCCTCAACCACATCTTCGCAGGGGAAACATTTGCTTCAGCCACACCACGCAACCCCTCTGGACGTCCCTCGTTCCCAGAACTTCTGCAACAAGCTTGGCTCCTACTTCCATCACAAGATCAGGACGCTCTACGACAACTTCGACAAACGCAACCAAGCCACCAACACTAAACCCACCACCGGCAACACCACCCAACCTACCATCACCACCTGGACCCCTGTCACCACATTAGACACCGCTAAAACCATGAGGAGCATACACTCAGGAGCCCCCACTTACCCCGTCCGCCACACATCTTCCACAGAGCAGCCGCCACCATAGCACTAGAACTGCGACGGACAATCAACTGCTCCCTCGAAACAGGCACCTTCCCCAATAACTGGAAACACGCAGAAGTCAATCCTTCCGCAGACACGGCGGACCTCAAGAACTACAGACCCATCTCCCTCCTCCCCTTCGCAGCCAAAGTCACAGAGAAGATCATCAACAACTAGCTCACGAACTTCATAGAACCCAACTCGATCCTTGACACCTCTGAATCCGGATTGTGCAGCAACCACAGCACTGAGACCGCCTACCTAGCTCACACAGACGACATCCGCACCCTCCTCAACCAAGGCCACACGGCTGCCCTCATCCTACTAGACCGCTCAGCAGCCTTCGGCACCGTCTCCCATAGCACACTAACCGACAGACTCCACAACGCAGGGATACAGGGAACCGCCCTAGACTGGACCCACTCCTTCCCCACCGGCCGAACTCAAAGAATCAGACTTCCGCCCTTCCTCTCCGAACCAACAAAGAGAAGAGCTGCTTAGTACCCCAAGGATCTCCACTAAGCCCCACGCTCTTCAACATCTACATGGCCCCCCTCACTACCATAGTCAGAAAACACAGACTCAGCATAGTATCTTATGCCGACAACACCCAGCTCATCTTCTCCCTCACCAAGGAACCCAACATCACCAGACACAGCTTCCAGGAAGGAATGAAAGACATTGCATCCTGGATGAGCAGCAGATGCCTGAAGCTCAACTCGGAGAAGATGGAAGTCCTCGTCCTATGATCCACCCCCCTGCATGGGTCAATACCTGGTGGCCCACCGCCCTCAGCAACCCTCACACACCCACGAACCACACAGTCAACCTTGGCATCATACTCAACTCCTCCTTCACCATGAACCAACAGGTCAATGCCGTATCTTCCACGTGCTCCAACACCCGCTGCATTCTCTGCAAGACCTTCAAATGGATCCCTCCCGAATCAAGAAAGACCATCACCCACGCACTCATATCCAGCAGACTGGCCTACTGGAACGCCCTCTACACCAGAATCAAGAAATCTCTACTCCACAAACTCCAGACCGTCCAGAACGCCACAGCCAGACTCGTCCACGACAAGACCACATCACCCAGCACCTACGAGACCTCCACGGGCTCCCCATCGAATAGAGAGTGACCTTCAGGCTGCTCACTCACGCCTACAAATCCCTCCACAACACTGGACCCCAATACCTCAAAGAAAGACTCTGCTTCCACGCACCCAAGAGAAACCTCCGCTCCGCCGACCTTGCCCTGGCCCAAATCCTGCACATTAACAGAGCCAGAACGGGAGGAAGAGCCTTCTCCTACATCACTGCCAAGATCTGGAACGAGCTCCCCATCAGCATCAGACGAACCCCCACACTGCAAGCATTCAGGAAGGGCCTTAAGACCTGGCTCTTTAGATGAGCCAGAGCTACTCAAACCTCCCTCCCCCCCAGCGCCTTGTGACCCTCACGGGTGAGTAGTGCGCTTCACAAATCCCTGACTGATTGAGAGACTTCTTGGACCGAAACGATTTACAGGCATCGCAGTCTTCTTCCTTGTGCTCTGGAGAGAGGCTCCAGAGAGAGGCACAAGTTAAAACCTTGATGTAGGTCAGTGCGAGGGTACTTGGTGTGGCCACCAGGACAGAATTAGAATGGAGTCCGTTCCATCGGCAGAAGGCTGGCCCAAAGTGGCTATGCCCGATGGCCGCTCACAAGGTTTTCGATCGAAATTGGAGAATTTTGTTGAGTGATTAGATACGCGGAGAACAAGAAAACGTGTACAGAAACAATACTGTTGAGGGTAGAGTGGATTGCCCACCAAAGGGCTATGCAAAGCATGTGTACCTACAGCACACATGCTTTGAACTTGTGGTTTTGCAGCTTGAGGTCCTTTTAGATTCACGTGCTTTCCACAATTATGTTTTTTAATGGCTTGGTCCGTGAAGTGTTATTTGTTGTAAAACTCTTTCTACTGTGGGAGGGCGATGACACAGGCAAAGCCATATCATAACTTCATCCATAAGCCCACAAGACCCCTGTGTGGGCTCCGCATCTTCGCATTCTTTATTTTTTCCTTCTACGTGTGGCATTGAGCATGCGCTCAAATGGGGTCTTTACCAACCCCCTAATACCAGCCTGAATTTCCCCTGAGTGGAGGCGCAGCTCGTGTAGGGAAGAGTTGTTGCTTCTTCCATGAACCTTTTGGTTTGTGGTGTGCAGAATATTTCTGTAGCATGTGCACCTCTCAAATATGTTGTCCCCTTTGTTGCGCCAGACAGTCTACAGTTAATGAAGTGGGTGAGGTACCCAACTTTGACTGTGTCCTGATGAAGGCTCTCCTGGACCTTGTTTTGGCACCATACTAGGTGCCCTTTCCATTTGAGGACATAGCTCCTTCTAGAGGGAGGTCTTTGTGCCTTCTTGAAAATGAAAGCGTTTCCTCACGTATGTAAATGGCAAAACACTTGTATGTCAGGAACCAAGCTATCAACTGAAGTTGCCCTGGTTTCGGGTGAAACACTCCCTCCTGCAGCATCATTAGAGTGCGCTTGTGCGGGGCAGTTTTTACATACTGTTGCTGCGATAGTTCCACTCGGCGCGAGACCCAGGGCTGCTGAGGCCACTTAGGAGCTATTAAGGTGAATGTAATATTGGACACTTTGAATTTCTGCAGAACTGTTAGAAACCGTAGTAACGGGGGTGGGAGGGGGGGATATTGTGAAATGATCTATTTGTGGCATTCCATACTGTAGGACCGGGGGTCACCAGGCCCTATGGGGGTAGCGTGGCGCGAGCAGGTAGGCATCCAAGGGCTTACGTGTAAAGTGACCATACAGCACACACATCCACTGAGACAGGAAACGCACGCAATAATTGACACCACAACCGTAGGTTGAATAAAACCAATCAGTTTTATCTCGTTCAACGTTAGGATCAAAAGCAGTGCGTTAGAAATAAATTTGGCAGGTCATTAACACATCGAAACCTGGCCTGGAATCAAAGCGCAGCACATAGCAGATCCATAGCGCTTCAAATATGGCATTTAACATAGCGGTGCACATAGCAATTCAATAGTGCGTTAAACCATGGCATTTAACAAAGTGCTGCACATAGCAATTCAATAGCGCTTTAAAAACATGGCACTTTAACATAGCCCTGCACATAGCCAAGTATTAGCGCTTCAAATAGAGCATTTCGACATAGCGCTGCACATAGCAAAACAATAGCGCTTCCGAACTGGGTATTTCAATGTAGCCTGAAACATGGCATTACCTTGGCGCATTAAACATTGCCGGTTTACGGCACCACTAGCCTGGTAAATCACTGAAGTGCTAGCCAACTGAACCCTGAGGCGCTAAACAGACGAGATCACCACAGTGCTAATCATTCTATCTTTGGAGCGCTAGGCATCACAGTCACTGAGGCGCTCACCGGGTAATCAGATTGGAGCTTCTGCATGACAGCGCTCCACTTGCATGGGATTCAATCGCTTCACCTGGTAGGAAGTCACAGCGCTACTCCTCCTACTAGGTAATCCCTTACCCAGTCATAGGGCGGGGGTTGAGGCTCCTCTGTCCGGGATGATGGGGGGCCAAAGACGTGACGGTGGGTCCCCCCTGGGGGAGGAGCGTGCTTCGGGCTCCACGTGGGCCTCCCGCCCTCTTCCCCGGGGGGTTACCTTGGTCTACGATCCCTCGCGGGTCCCGGTGAAGGGGCAGGGGAAGCGGGCACTCCTGGAATCCTCCCGGCGATGTCCGGGTCGAGGGGGACAGCGCGGGGCTCCCGGTCGAGCCAGACGTGGCCGGGGAGCTCCGCGGTGTTCACAGGCGATTCCGGTGATCTTCCGGCAGGCTTACAAGGCCCACCCGCAGGCCGCCAATGACAGGGCGGTCTGCGGGGGCGCGGCCCACTTGACCAATGGCACTGCGGCGGGGGCGGCGTTTGGCAGCCCGCCCCCGTCAGGTGGATTTTTCTGGTCAGTTATGTCCCCTATCTTGGACCCCAACGGTTCTATGTGCATGTCACAAGTACATGTATGTTCCCTCCAGTTCCAGTTATGAAGACGCAAATACATGTGCGTCCACCGTCAACATGTCCTCTGTCAGATCCGCCATGAATAGGCCGGATATTCCATTCCTAAATATGAAAGGCCACCGGTTTTATATGGTTCACTTATGCCATTTTACAGTCCAGGCAAGTAGGCCCTGATTCTGTCATCAAACTCTTCTTGCCTTCTGCCTCTGAAAGCTCCAGTCTGAGCCTGCATCTGTGACCATGAACTTTGTCTCATTCTCTGCGCGGCTCACGAAGCCTGACATCAGCCTATTCTCTGCCAAGAACTGTATTTCACCTTCGAATTATCTGCTTCCCCCTCAGCCGATGCATTCCTGCCTAGTAGTTTAAGTAAACATTCTTCCAGTTACCAAGCAAAAGGCCCGGCTTCTCTGTCCTCATGCAAGTAATTCATAGCCCTGTTACCATGGAATATTCCTATCCCCTCGCATTTAGTGTAGACACTTAGACGCTTGTACACGCACGCACAGTCAGTATAGAATAGATTCTGTCCGAGAGTCCTTCTTTCGTGGATAACATAGTTCTTTAAACATAGGATGTTAGATATGATTTGGGATTAGGTTGACTTGACCCCCCAGACTTCTTGTCTCCACATGTAGAGCTAAATGTCAAGTCCCCTTCACCCCCTAGTTACACGTCAATTACACGTCATGTTGCTGCGCGCGCATCTATGCCAAGTATTATCTTATGGATCCACCTATATGTGACATCATAACCAATTACGTTCCTTTTTACTCCTTATTACACCCATTTTTTGGTTACGCAGATAAATCGTCATTTTCCTTATCAATTGTTACGCCTACTGCATTCGCTTCATTGTAATGTATGATCTATAAAAGTCATTTCATGTCAATAATGTATGTACTTCACTTCCTGAACCCCCGTGGTGATGGAACTTGGAGCAACCGATTATAATCGATCACTGGAATAAAGCCCATTCCGAACCTCTAATACCACGGATTCTGCCTCTCATTTTACTGAGCTATTTTATTATGTTTATATATCAAATTAAGTCCCGGTAAAGGAATTTTATTTACCACATGAATGGCGCCCGAACAGGGACACTTTCTCATCTCACGCGCCGGCGGTGAGTTGCAGGCCCGGTCTCCTGCCACAGCTGGACGGACAATAACGCGTACCAGCAGGATTTCCTGTAGCTCCCTCCGGTCAAGCGGGGGCGACTGAGGCTGCGATCAACACCCAGACGAGGCGGTGAGAAGTGCGAAGTATCCCGACCAGAGCCTAGCTGAGAGAGCAAGATCCGAGGTATACAGAGACCCACCAGTTCGAAGTCAAGCCCAGTTTCCGACGAGTCGAGTCGAGTCCAGTCCGGTTCAAGTTCAAGTTACCGAGGCCTTCCGTTTCCGAAGCTACCCGGTGAGTACCATTACTGGGGAGGCATTTCTGACGTGCACATAGGTTGTGCCGGTCAAGACGGGTTTGGGTACACAAATCCGGTCTGCACTGTTTTAGCAGTGTATCTGTACTGTTTAGCAGTATATCAAGTATTTCCGAAGTATCTAGTTATTGTCAAAGAATTATGCTTGGTGATTAGTTATGCAGACGATCATCATTGTCGGTTATTTTAAAGGTTAAAAAAAAAAAAAAGAAATGTTTAATGTTTAATGTTTAATGTGTTAAACGTCCTGCATATTGTGGTATGAATGGTTGTTCATTATCGTGTTTATTGTATTAAGTGTGTTCAAGATTAAGTATCGGATCAGTTGCCAATATGCCGCTCTTTTCGAAATTAAGACAGATCACTACTAGAAAAGGGGTTCTCGAAGAAGCCGTCCCTATTCCTCCTAGGGATACTCCAGGGCACTTCATGTATCACAAACATGGCTTAGACGCTATATTATTTCTTGATTTATGGGTAGACTACACCAAGGGATTACCAGAAAGTCAGAGGTGGCCCGCAGCGGGAACCTGGGATGCGGAGTGCATCATGAAAGTCGAGGAAGAGTTATGGAAAAGGAAGGTCAGACAGTCACAGAAAGACGCCGTTGAGTTATGGCGTAAAGAATCTCATAGACGCACAGAAAAAGCACGTAGACAGGAAGAAAAGAATAAAGAGAGTTCAAATAAAGTTCGAGAGAATCCATTAATTGAGGAAGGTATCCGAGTGAAATCAGAACAAGTAGATAGGCAAAGAAATGCCCTTATGAATGGTATGTATCCCCTTCTGGCCGAAGGATTACCTAAGGCTACTCCAGAAATACCGAAAGACTTGCCACCCCCATTGTTCCCAATAAAGGTACATCCTAAGGGGCATCCTAGAACCGCAGAAGATGTTTTTCTTTCCTCATATTTAGATGACGCAGCTCCCGAGTATGCTAATTCCGCCCCGCATAGACCGCATACCAGGGAGGTCCAACGCCAAGATCCAGTACCCGTATCCCTACAGCAACAGATCGAGTCACAAGTTCCGGCAAGCACATCTGTTTCTACATCTGTTCCTACAGCTACTTCTATAGCTGTGTCCACACCTGTAGTTGCCGTGTCACGTTCAACGAATCCTTTCACACCCGACACCCCCGATGGGGCCACGGGAGGTGCTACCAATATTTTTTCTACGCCACCCAGAATAAATAAACTTACTTTTCAAGAGTCAGCACATTCACGTACACCCAAACTCATAAGTGCCCGTACGCTTAAGGAACTTCTTATAGATTGTAGATATGACCCTGTGCCCGGTAAAGAGGACGAAATGACCCTGGCATCATTGCGTATCAGACGAGCCGCAGTGTATTTAGGGAAGTTACCAGGAATGACTGCGCATCTAGATAAAATATATCATTTTGTCCAAACAGGGCGAGATCCAGAATGTATTAACAGAGCTATGGAATACCAGAAAGTAGAGATACAGGGGGAACTGTTACGTTTCCTCATAAATTGTGTGATCAGAAATCAAGACCGACCGGGGGTAAACCCGGAAGCAATGCAAATTCTTACCAGATGGAGCCAGAATATATCAGAAGGGAGACATGATAAGCAAAATTGTATAATAGCCATGTGCCGAAAGATCCGTAAAGAAATAGAACGCCTACACGAAGAAAGATTAGAGGCAGACGAGTTCGAACAAAGCGAGGAAGAAGGGTCAGGACTGCCCACAGGACAGTCAGACACCATAGCCTATGTAGGAAGAGGAAGATCTTGTAATAGTAATAGATGTCTTATTGACCCGATACGTCCGATATGTCCAGATAATAACAGGAATTTCCAAATACCTATAATTAATATAAGGTCTAACGAGCATTCGTTCCAAACCGCCGACAAACTACTCCGAGAACGAAGGGGTTATCATTTTCTCGATTCTATGGATGAACAAGATTTAGCCAGGGCAGCTGTCCATTGGGTGGACAGTCCCGGAAAATATAGTGATGATACAGTAGTACGCACATTTTTGAATCTCACCCCAGATGAACAGAGGTTAGTTGGGATTTATATGATTCAACAACTCATTATACTATATCGGAGTCAGCGTTCGGACCCTGGTCCCTTACCTGACATATTGACTGAATTGCTTATGAATAAATGGAGAGGTGCAGGTACTAAATTAATTAAAGAAATTCTAGAATCAAGAAAGCAGTATATTCTTTTTGTATGCGCAGAGCATGTCTCATTGCCCGTCAAGGAAAGAACCACGTATCACATGGATAGACAGAATCCCTTACGAGAAGTGCACCCAATAAAAGGCGAGGACAACGAGTTTAAGCGCGTATTTGTATATACGCCCATATCAAAAATAGAATTGTTACAAATGAAGAAAGTGGTACCCAGTCATGACAAAGATCCAGCGGGTTTTCACCGAGAAATTAAAGACATGTTACTCATGGGAGAGTATACCTATCCCGACATTATGACAATATTAAAGGTATTGATGCCTGCTGGTATTTATGAGAAACTCAAGGAAAAAGAGTGGGAGGTAGGAGACCAAAAGATAGAATGGTCAGTGTTAGAAGCGGAAGAAAAGGCCCGAACTGCAGGAGCAGGACTTGGGGATAAAACTAAAGCACTACCAGGTTTATTAGTACAGGTACTGCCACGTTTATTAACTACGAAAAAGGAAGATTGGGGTACAATTTCAGCCTGTAAACAGAAGCAAGATGAAGACACTAGTGATTACTATGCCCGATTTGAAAAATGTTTTGGTATAAATAGTGGCATAAAAGCAAGTAGCGAATCATACCCACATCTGTTTGTAACAAAATTAGTAGAAAATGCCCTGCCCCCAGTAAAGAATAGAGTATTAAAATTCGAGAGTACCTGGCAAGGTAACACTCCATCACAAATGTTACAAATGTTACAGTACCATCACAATAGAATTAGAGAGGAACAAGAACATGAACACAGACGCATGAAAGACATGAAAATGCTACCACGAATGCGACAATACAAGTTACCACCAGATGCTGTAGTGGCTTTACTACAAATCATTGACGAGCTCATTGCCCAAGGAGTAGTTGTGGAAACAGACTCCAATGTATGTAATTCACCGATAATTCCGATTCTTAAACGAACAGATCCAAAGGCCCCGCCAGTATATCGATTGGTTATTGATCTGCGCGAATTAAACAAGTGCATTGTGCCACAATTCCCTGTGGTCCCAGATATCTCGTCATTACTGACAGCCATTGATTCCGAAGCAACATTCTTTACTGTAATTGATCTCAAGAATGCTTTTTTCAGCGTCCCAATAGATCCGGAGAGCCAATATTTGTTCGGATTTAGTTTAAATGGACGTAGCTTTAAATTCTCACGCGCACCTCAAGGATTTACAGAAAGCCCCAGCATCTATAGCCAAGCACTGAAACGAGAACTAGATAGTATCCACATGCCAGTTAACACTGCTCTGCTCCAATACGTCGATGATCTGCTGATCACCGCAAGAAGCGAACCGGAAAGTGAAAAAGCATCACTGACAGTTTTAAAATTTCTAGCCGAAAAGGGGCACAAGGTGTCCCCTTCTAAGCTGCAATTCTGTGTCCAGCGAGTTGTTTATCTTGGACACTCGCTGTCCAAGGAGGGAAGGCAGCTTACACCGGACCGCATTCAGTTAATAGCTAACATGCCAACACCCAAGACACAAAAGGAGGTGCGGGCTTTCATAGGTCTCACTTCATATTGCAGGCAGTGGATCCCTCAGTACGCATTTCTAGCAAAACCACTCATTCAGTTAACCACACAGGAGGCAGCCACATCGACTGTTCTCCCTTGGACTCAGGAACATACACAAGCTTTTGAAAGCCTAAAGAAAGCTTTATGTCAAGCACCTGTCTTAGCAACACCATGTTACAGAAAACAGTTTACACTCTTTGTTACAGAACGCGAAGGTACTGCTTTGTCAGTACTCACACAGGAACAAGCAGGAGCACACAAACCATGTGCTTATTTTTCTAGTACATTAGATCTCGTAGCTCAGGCTTTGCCTGCATGCCTGAAATCAGTGGCAGCGACAGCTTTAGCAATCAGACAAAGCGATGCCATAGTGTTAGGACATCCATTGACAGTTCAAGTGCCACACGCAGTAGAGGTTCTTGTAAACAGAACGCAAACACAACACTTGACTATAGCGCGACTTACAGGGTACGAACTTACATTGTTTCAGCCACATATAGAAATCAGACGCTGTAACACATTGAATCCTGCCACACTTTTGCCAGTAACCGGAACAGACCCACTAGCTCATGACTGTATTGAAGTTATTACTATAACGACAAAACCCAGACAAGACTTAACCGATGTCCCATTGTCAGATCCAGACCTGACATTGTATGTAGATGGTTCATGTATGAGAACAAGTACAGCAGAGTTAGTGGCCGCTTACGCAGTCACAACAGATACTGAAGTCATCGAAACTAATCGTATAAATACTTTGTCAGCTCAAGCCGCAGAGCTCATCGCTCTGACACAAGCCTGTATTCAAGCCACAAATAAAAAAGTCAACATATACACTGATTCACGTTATGCATTCGGAGTTGTACATGACTTCGGCGTGCTGTGGCGAGAGAGAGGTTATTTAACTTCCCACGGTGCCCACATTCAGCACGGACCCCTCATTCATGCCTTATTAGATGCAATACATCGACCCACTGCAATATCAATTATGAAATGTAAGGCTCATACGAAGGTTACTGATATCATTTCCCAAGGCAATGATCTAGCCGACAGAACAGCTAAACAGACTGCTCAAACTCAAACATCCGACATGACAAAGACAATAGTCCCGATGCCGACACATTGCATGACAGTTAAAGATCCTACCCTTGACGTAATTGACATACAGACACATGCTACACCAGACGAAATAAAGAAATGGACTGAATTAGGAGGGATCCAAACGGATCAAGGATGGATGATGAAGGAAAAGTCTGTATGGTTCCTTCCTGATTCAATGGTCCAAGTTATAATTAACAGTATACATAGTCCAGCACATCTAGGAGAAAAAGCTATGCTAGACAGCATTCAACACATTTGGTTCAATAAACATTTACGAGCAGCAGCCAAACAAAAGGTCCGTACCTGTATGATCTGTTGTCAGTTTAACCCAGGAAAAAGCGTTCCCGTAGAACAGGGTGGATTTCATCCTCCTGATCACCCTTTTGAAGTGCTCCAGATGGATTATATCCAGATGGAACGATGTCGAGGATTCAAATATGTTCTCGTAGTTGTCTGCGCTCTGTCCCGTTGGACGGAGGCATACCCGGTTTCAGATTACACTGCCCCGACTACTGCCAAACAGTTGGTTCGAGAATTCTTCCCACGATACGGTTTACCACGTGTTGTCTACTCAGATAACGGCCAGCCGTTCTCATCCGAATTAATGAAACATGTTTCACTTCTGTTAGGATATCAGTGGAAATTCCACTGTGTCCGACACCCCGAGGCAGCAGGTCTCGTAGAAAGACATAATCAGATACTGAAAATCAGATTGTCCAAAATATGCAGAGAGAAAGGTGTCGACTGGATAGTAGCGTTACCAGTTGCACTCTTTTACATGAGAATGGTAGCACACTCTCGAACAGGGCTATCCCCGTATGAGGTGATCTTTGGCAGACCACCAAATATGTGGGGGACGCCTATACCACGCAAAATAACTGATGTTGACTGTAATATGCTGACAGATTACTTGGCTTCCTTGATGTCTGCACTACAATCTTGTCGTTCACAGGTAGCTGCAGCCTTTCCCGACAACACTGAGGTGAAACCCCATGACGTAGTTCCGGGTGATCTCGTATTTGTGAGAAATTTCGACCGAAAGACTCAGCTGGAGCCCAGGTGGAAGACACCCAAGTTGGTTCTGCTCACTACAAGGACAGCCGTGAAGATCGAGGGCCGCAAGGGCTGGATTCATTCAAGTCATATCAAGAAATTTCATGGACTATCCTCGGATATAGACATTGTGCCCTGCACTCCCTCACAGACTGATTCAAAACTTCCTTTGGTTGAAAAGACTAAAACCGAACTCTATAAAGTAAAATTGAGGCCTAGAACGTCAGACAATTTGATTGTTTAAGTCCTCTCCAAGGTGAAGCGGTTGAATTTGTCTCTGACATGTATCCTCTAGACCTGAATCATGGACAGTCGCGGAAAATGTTGAAACGACAGGCGTATTGTAAATCACTGCGTAGCCATTGCATAGTGACATTAATAATCTTGTTTTCCTTAAGTCTTTTAATAATTACTGCAAGTATATTGTTGCACATATATTACCCTATTGCCAGAAACGTTTACAATGTTACCGCAGAACATTCTTTTAGTGACCTACCGCCGCATGAATTGTCTTATAGACTTGCGCTGCGCAATAACACTTTCATTAGTATGTTACATCATTCCCATCAGACTAGTAATGCCACCAATTGTTGGGTGTGTGGTCGGCTCCCTCCCTATCAGAATTATGAAGGAGTCCTGCCATTCTTTCCACACCCATTTACACATAATGGCTCCTGTGGAGCATGGTTTAGTTTAATCAATTCCATAGACTCAGACACAGCAGTTTACCAAGATCATTGGGTATGGGGAAACCTGAACCTAGTTTTACTCAAGGTCTGCTACCCTGACAAGGAGGGTCGCCCCAAAAGAACAGGAACTGATCTAGAAAATGAAGTATATGGATTAGGTAATTTTACACCTAATCTCATGATTCTAAATGTCGTATCCGAAGTTGAACTAGTCTTACCCACCATGTCAGTATTCCCAGCGAAGGGTGAATTGTGTGTAAGAAAGGTTGGTTCCATACATATGGGCCATAGTAAATGCACTACTATAGTAGAATTCAGTGATCAAGGCAAATCGTCATTTAGAGCTTATCGCCACTCCTACTTTATATGTGGTCAGACTGCATATATGCGTCTACCTCTAGATTGGGATGGTACCTGCTACATTGCATTCCTTTTGCCACCTGTTTTCCTAGCTCCTCCTGATTATTACAGAAATATTCATTTAGTACACAACAGAGAGCGGAGAGATCTCCCAATTGTCGATTACACTGAAACAGCATGGGAAAAATACACAGATTTCAATAAAGGCATCTTTCCTTATATAGGTACTGTTACTAATAGTAAACTGATACGTAGATTAACTAGAACCCTTGAAGCAGTAGTGAATGAAACTATTTCCGCCCTAGGCAATTTAACAGAAGAGCAGTCTGCTATGCGGATTGTTGTGCTTCAAAATCGTCTTGTCCTTGACGTCATCCTGGCTGATAGGGGCGGAGCTTGTAGGGTCATCGGATCAAGCTGCTGCGTATTCATACCAGAAAATTCGCCATCTGTATATAAAGCCATCACTCGCCTTCATAAGATTGTAAACCAGATACATCAGAACCCAGGCACTTGGACTTGGTCCAGTTGGTTTTGGAGTGTGATATCAGCCTGGGGATGGAGAGTTCTATCCTTCCTAGGTATTGGCCTTCTCATACTATTCAGTTGCTGTCTATGTCTACAATGTGGACCAGCGATCTGTGGTCTGTGTGCCACATCGTGCATTCCACATCAAGATTTTCATTCAAGATCCCGGAAGAAGAAAGAAGAACAAATGATGCTATATGAACAGATCAATGGATTAATGAAGATTGATATCTCTTGACGGGCAAGTAGGGGACAAGGAGGGAATGTGGAAATATGGATTTTTCTGGTCAGTTATGTCCCCTATCTTGGACCCCAACGGTTCTATGTGCATGTCACAAGTACATGTATGTTCCCTCCAGTTCCAGTTATGAAGACGCAAATACATGTGCGTCCACCGTCAACATGTCCTCTGTCAGATCCGCCATGAATAGGCCGGATATTCCATTCCTAAATATGAAAGGCCACCGGTTTTATATGGTTCACTTATGCCATTTTACAGTCCAGGCAAGTAGGCCCTGATTCTGTCATCAAACTCTTCTTGCCTTCTGCCTCTGAAAGCTCCAGTCTGAGCCTGCATCTGTGACCATGAACTTTGTCTCATTCTCTGCGCGGCTCACGAAGCCTGACATCAGCCTATTCTCTGCCAAGAACTGTATTTCACCTTCGAATTATCTGCTTCCCCCTCAGCCGATGCATTCCTGCCTAGTAGTTTAAGTAAACATTCTTCCAGTTACCAAGCAAAAGGCCCGGCTTCTCTGTCCTCATGCAAGTAATTCATAGCCCTGTTACCATGGAATATTCCTATCCCCTCGCATTTAGTGTAGACACTTAGACGCTTGTACACGCACGCACAGTCAGTATAGAATAGATTCTGTCCGAGAGTCCTTCTTTCGTGGATAACATAGTTCTTTAAACATAGGATGTTAGATATGATTTGGGATTAGGTTGACTTGACCCCCCAGACTTCTTGTCTCCACATGTAGAGCTAAATGTCAAGTCCCCTTCACCCCCTAGTTACACGTCAATTACACGTCATGTTGCTGAGCGCGCATCTATGCCAAGTATTATCTTATGGATCCACCTATATGTGACATCATAACCAATTACGTTCCTTTTTACTCCTTATTACACCCATTTTTTGGTTACGCAGATAAATCGTCATTTTCCTTATCAATTGTTACGCCTACTGCATTCGCTTCATTGTAATGTATGATCTATAAAAGTCATTTCATGTCAATAATGTATGTACTTCACTTCCTGAACCCCCGTGGTGATGGAACTTGGAGCAACCGATTATAATCGATCACTGGAATAAAGCCCATTCCGAACCTCTAATACCACGGATTCTGCCTCTCATTTTACTGAGCTATTTTATTATGTTTATATATCAAATTAAGTCCCGGTAAAGGAATTTTATTTACCACAGTTCCGGCGACCTTCTCTGCCCTCTGACGGCAGCAACGGGGCCCCGGGCTTCTCCGCGGGCCCCGGTGATCACGGGGACAATCTTTCTCCTTTCCATGGCGGCAATATGCGGGGTGGGCACCCGCTTAGTTACACAGCCTGCAGAGCGCCGCCATTACGCGGGGTGGGCACCCGCTGTCAAGACGAAGTACCCAGGCGCTAGAAACACAGGGTGGGCTCCCGATGTTTCCAGTCAGCAAAAGGACCAGCGATAACGCAGGGTTTTCAAATAAACCAGTTCTCCTCTCCTCCCAGCGCTATGGGAGCCGTGGCTATAGCGCTTCCCAGGCGCTAGGTAGTAGGCAGCTGGGATTACCACACTCACCAGCAGAGCACAGTCCATTCCAGGGTAGCGCCCACCGGATATAGCGCTTTCCTTCCACGGGCAGCTTGTATATAGCGCTCTCTCTCCGCAGGGACTGCAGTCAGGGTCCCACGAGGCGCTTGCTGGTTCCTGCGCCCTGGGTTGAGGGTTTCTTGAGGAAGGGAGGGGGGGGGGGGGGGGGGGGAGTTGAGTTGGTGGCTGAAGGCGGACTAATTAGTCTCTGCCTGTCGTCCCTGGGTTCTCCTCTCGCCGGGCCAGATCAGTGGGTCAGTTCAGGATCCCTCACTCACTTAAAAGGCAGCGCCTAAGCCCTGCCACTTCTAGCTGCATAGTTCCCTGACTAAACCCTACCGCCTAAAACACCTGCGTAGGTTTCTCCAGGTCTGCTTTGCCCAAACTATAGCTTTCCCTCGCCCTGTGGACAGTAGAAGGGGGTAGGTAGGCTCAGGGCCCAGCACACAGGCCCATGTGGCGGTAACCCCTGGCAGCAGGTCCCCTCTCTCTCAGGTCCACCCTCTGACTGAGCACATGGCAGCCCAGCTCCGCCCTTTATACGCCCCTCACCCCACCTTCCAGACAGTGCCAGAAGCTTCTAGAAGCGTCTGGGGAAACTGGGTCTAACTGGCCTAGGGGGAGGGGTAGAGCACCCTGGGTGCCAGGCTTCCCTCCAAAAGCTGGGGTTGCTGGGAAATAACCACTAGACTGTTAACTCAGCTCAGTCTAACGGCGCAACCACACAGCTATGGCATCCATTTTAAGTTACATGTTTAAAATGGGGAAACTCAGTCTGCGTACACCATCACACAGCTTCAATCTTCGCATTTATTTAACATGCGATTTCCCTTAAAAGCGAAAAATTTCTGGGAAAAATGGCCAAGTCCAACACCTACCGATACCAGATTGTGTCTGCTATACATTGTGTTAGCTATTAGTGCAGCATGTTTGTCTGCTTAACTCCTGTGCATGTATGTTTTCTATTCCTTGGACGTGGTCTGCTACCAGTGTGATGTTCCTTGCAATGGCCCATTTCCAGATGGTTTGGCTCAGCTCGGAGACTGGATAAAGATACGCTTCCTCTAGGTATGTTAAGGCAGAACATTGCTTCATATGGTCCGTTAGTATCTGTACTGTCTTGTTCTGCACTTGGCTCTAGAAAAGCTTCATAGCTAGGAAAGTCATTTTCAATTATTCCTGTGTGAACCATAGACCCCTTAATTTTGAGGGTGCCCATGTGTGCTCCTCATTCCATATATGCAACGTCTGCTGTTATGATGGCCTGCGGGAGGGGTGCAACGAGCCATCTCGCTTTTAGCAGCAACCACTAGGCTCCTTCAAATGTTGCATTGGTTTTGACCGTCCCTGCGTAACCAATCCTGGAAGTGCCTCATGTGTAGCTGTGTCTGGAATGAGGTGAAGGCAGGATGATTACATCCAACATTTGAAATGCTGTCCTCGTGGTCATATTGAGAGGTCTAGTAAAGGAGATTACGGCTTGCAATCGGCCCAGAAGGCTTTCTTTGTAACTGGAGAGCCTCCATGGCTTTGGCAATCTAATTTGTCTTTTTCACTGCCTCAAAAAGCTTTGTCTACCCCTGAGCCGAAAAGATGGGTTCCTATGAGGGTTTATCCACAATATTCGCCGGGACCTTTGGTTTGAATCCTGAGATGCGCAGCCACGCATGCTTTCTCAAGTCTATGCCAGCAGGAATCTTCCTACTTGTCCAATCCTGAGATGCACAGCAACGCATGCTTTCTCAGGTCTATGCCAGCAGGAATCTTCCTACTTGTCCAATCCTGAGATGCACAGCAACGCATGCTTTCTCAAGTCTATGCCAGCAGGAATCTTCCTACTTGTCCAATCCTGAGATGCGCAGCCACGCATGCTTTCTCAGGTCTATGCCAGCAGCAATCTTCCTACTTGTCCAATCCGGAGATGCGCAGCCACGCATGCTTTCTCAAGTCTATGCCAGCAGGAATCTTCCTACATGTCCAATCCTGAGATGCGCAGCCACGCATGCTTTCTCAGGTCTATGCCAGCAAGAATCTTCCTACTTGTCCAATCCTGAGATGCGCAGCCACGCATGCTTACTCAGGTCTATGCCAGCAGGAATTTTCCTACTTGTCCAATCCTGAGATGCGCAGCCACGCATGCTTTCTCAAGTCTATGCCAGCAGGAATCTTCCTACATGTCCAATCCTGAGATGCGCAGCCACGCATGCTTTCTCAGGTCTATGCCAGCAGGAATCTTCCTACATGTCCAATCCTGAGATGCGCAGCCACGCATGCTTACTCAGGTCTATGACAGCAGGAATCTTCCTACTTGTCCAATCCTGAGATGCGCAGCCACGCATGCTTACTCAGGTCTATGCCAGCAGGAATTTTCCTACTTGTCCAATCCTGAGATGCGCAGCCACGCATGCTTACTCAGGTCTATGCCAGCAGGAATTTTCCTACTTGTCCAATCCTGAGATGCGCAGCCACGCATGCTTTCTCAGGTCTATGCCAGCAGGAATCTTCCTACTTGTCCAATCCTGAGATGCACAGCAACGCAGGCTTTCTCAGGTCTATGCCAGCAGGAATCTTCCTACTTGTCCAATCCTGAGATGCGCAGCCACGCATGCTTTCTCAGGTCTATGCCAGCAGCAATCTTCCTACTTGTCCAATCCGGAGATGCGCAGCCACGCATGCTTTCTCAAGTCTATGCCAGCAGCAATCTTCCTACTTGTCCAATCCTGAGATGCGCAGCCACGCATGCTTTCTCAGGTCTATGCCAGCAGGAATCTTCCTACTTGTCCAATCCTGAGATGCACAGCAACGCATGCTTTCTCAAGTCTATGCCAGCAGGAATCTTCCTACTTGTCCAATCCTGAGATGCGCAGCCACGCATGCTTTCTCAAGTCTATGCCAGCAGGAATCTTCCTACTTGTCCAATCCTGAGATGCGCAGCCACGCATGCTTTCTCAGGTCTATGCCAGCAGCAATCTTCCTACTTGTCCAATCCGGAGATGCGCAGCCACGCATGCTTTCTCAAGTCTATGCCAGCAGGAATCTTCCTACTTGTCCAATCCTGAGATGCACAGCAACGCAGGCTTTCTCAGGTCTATGCCAGCAGGAATCTTCCTACTTGTCCAATCCTGAGATGCGCAGCCAAGCATGCTTTCTCAGGTCTATGCCAGCAGCAATCTTCTACTTGTCCAATCCTGAGATGCGCAGCCACGCATGCTTTCTCAGGTCTATGCCAGCAGGAATCTTCCTACTTGTCCAATCCTGAGATGCGCAGCCACGCATGCTTTCTCAGGTCTATGCCAGCAGCAATCTTCCTACTTGTCCAATCCGGAGATGCGCAGCCACGCATGCTTTCTCAAGTCTATGCCAGCAGGAATCTTCCTACTTGTCCAATCCTGAGATGCGCAGCCACGCATGCTTTCTCAGGTCTATGCCAGCAGGAATCTTCCTACTTGTCCAATCCTGAGATGCGCAGCCACGCATGCTTTCTCAGGTCTATGCCAGCAGCAATCTTCCTACTTGTCCTCTCCGCAGAGTCCATGGCCAGCCTCAAGCAGGAGTTGACCATGTTCTTGCCGTCTTCAACAGTACTTTTGCCCCTCTTTTGATAATCCTCCAAAAGGGGTGCTATGAGGTCCTCCAGGTACGCCCAGTGCTGGTATACGTACCGATTGAGGAGGTCGTTGATGTTGGCTGTTCTCCGGTGGGTGGCAGCCGCTGCCTCCAATCTTCTGCTCTCTTTGTCCGGAGGAGGCCCGTGGATGCTGGTGACATGTCTCTTTCCTCGCAGTGCTGACAATCAGCGAGTCTGCCTCAACATGAACGTGTGTCTTGTGAAGAGGCACTGTACCACTTATCTATGCGAGTGGCCACTGCCTGGGATTTTGCTGGCTTTGAGACAATGTCTATCCCTTAATGCATTATGCTTGGAAACATTGCAAGGACCTGATCTTTCTTATAAACTGGTCTGTGTTTTCAGGAAAGAACATGTGTCCTCTTTTTCTACCTCCATTTCCATCCCGGAGGAGTCTGCTGACATGTAACCACCCTGAGGTATGTGGAAACGTTGTCCAGAGGGGACGGCCTTGAGGGATACAAGTCTACCTCCTTCTGCGGAGAGTCTGCCTTAACATATTTTCAGTGTCTCTTCCTCGAGTGTGGAACCCTTTTTTTCCCAATCCTAGCGGAATAAAAATAGAATTCACTTCCCTCACCTCCGTGTCCTGGTCTAGCTCTAGTTATGTTACATCTTTCTCCCTGGTCCTGCATCCTGCCTGGGTTTCTCAACCCTCTAGGGGCTTAGGATCCCTAAGTCGAAACACTGTCCCTGAAAGCGTACTTTTTCCTTATCATCTTATCAATCTCAAACTTGAGCGCTCTCCGCCCTCTCGACATTGAGGTTTTCCGGTCTCCAAGGGACTTTTCGTTTGAGAGAGGCATTGCCCCTCTTGGCACTCGCTCATCTTTGGAAGTCAAGGAGTCGCCCTTTAGTAAATCCTTAACGGTTCTCCTCTCATGCCCACTAGGATGGAAAGTCTCTCCTGCTCCTCCGTCTGCCGGATTGTTTACGTCAAGGGCTTGATTGTGTCTGGCTCAGTAGTACGGCTCAAAGACTTGCGTTTCAGCCTCTCAGCAGTAGACTGCATGTCTTCTTGTTCGACAGCGTTTAGGGCTCTCAGGCCTGGGGCACCGTAGGCTTAGGATCTTGTTTTTTAGTGTCCTCACCCTCTGGTGAAATTTCCTCTAGGTCTGAGTCTTGGTGTTCCCTGACCATCTCCTCCATCGACAGCGCACTCCCTCTGTTTTTCCAAATCCGTGAGCCCAGCCAGGTCTGCAAAAGCCCAATGAGCTTGAAGAATCGTATTTCGATAAAGTTGGAAACAAACAGCGAACATGGAAAACAATCCTTTAACTTATGGTCTCCAGAAAGGCAGAACCTGCATTCCAGATGTTGGTCGTTTAGGTCAAACTTCCTGTGGAAGTTCGGGCAAAATTTAAAGACTGTGCTAATTTCGGAGCGGAACCTCAGGGATCCCATGTGGATATTTAACCTTCTCAGACTATGTTAACTCTCTGCCCATCTCCACTTCCAACATCAATTTCAGCCTCTCTTTCGACCGCTTCCTGATTTTCTTGAGGTCCATGACAACTTCAACAAATATTGCGGGAGCTCTTGATGTACCTCTGTACCAAACGGCTGGGAAAATAAGTATCTAAGATGGTGGGCACACACCGGGGCACTTCTGGGGCCAAATATTAGAAGGAGGAAATGCGATAAGTATGTGAATCTAGAAGAGAGTTCAGGCTGCAAAGCAGGGCCCGTCAGTGTTTAGACATTCGCATAAGCAGTTCAAACCAGGGCACATGGTCCCAAGAAGACTCTTTCAAACATGGAGCGATCACCGTTTCTTGTAGCCTCTGAGACAACAGTGAAAATATTACTAATGTCAAACAATGGGATAGAAGAGTGACCTCATCTTACAGAATAGAGGGCTTATGCACGGGAGGACCTGCACTTTAAGCAGCCATTGAGAGGGGTCAGAAAGATGGGCAACTAGGGTGGTTTTACAGATAAGCTTGCCCCGGAGAGGAAAACTGAGGGTTGGCACTGGGGTGAAAGATGGAGGAGTCTTTGCTTGAGGCCATTCGTCTTCTCTGCCAGGAGTACTTATTTTCACCTCTTATAACAGCCCTGGGTTGAACGGGGCATTCACAGCTGTTGTGCTGAGCTGGTTAAGGCCGTGGTTAGCTTTCCACTGGTCAGGGAAAGTCAACATCTTGAGCCGAAAATATTAATACAGCTGTTTGCAGTTCCATCTTCCTAATCTGGCCTGTCTTGTATAGTGCTGGTTGCAGATGTAGTTGAAGTTTAGCAACCCAAAAAAAGTGCATCTTGTTCTTGAGGAAGAGAAGGCGAGGCGTCCACTGGTATCCAGACCAGTGAAAGACTTGGGTGTCCGAAAGGACTACGTGCAGGACATGGCTGCAGGCCCAGGCGGGCTGATGCAAGGATTTGCTACCGAGGATTGTTAATGGAAAGGATGAACTGAACTCAGAAGTAATAAAGCAGACACAAGATCACATGATTCGCTTTACTCTCAGAACTGCACTTTCTGTACTCTAGAACCACCCTCAGAGCCAGAGATGCGCAGACACTTCATGATAGATCCTCTGAAGTGAACACTAAGCACACGATATCGCACACCCGCGCCTGAAGTGAGCAAGCGCTCTGGTAGCAGAAGTCGATTTACAATCCTGTGCCTTCTCCCCAGAGGAACGTTGAAGATGTCCTGATTTAGGCCCAGGATAAAGCACAGGGTCCTTCTTACCAATGCTGCCTTCTGTCCTTGATCTGGCACCACTAGGGGTCTCCTGATCCCGCCAACCACCAAGGACCTTGGCTTGGCGCACAGCTAGGGGTCTACTGGTCCCGCCAACCACTGCAGCCCTTGGTTTGGCTCCGGGCTGGGCCTCCTAGAGGGATAGCTGCCATTAACTCCTGTCGGAGACACAGTGCTATATAGTTTACCTTTGCCAGCTACTACTGATCCCAAACATTTGTCCGGCCCACCTGCTGGATCTCGTTACTGCCAGCTAATGCTGACCTCCAACCTTGCTCTGACACTCAGTTGCCCCAAGCATGGTCTCAAAGAGAAGGGAGCCCCCAGGGGTACCACAAATGATCCCCTCTGTCTTGACAGACAGAGCGACCGGCCTCTTCATGAAGGATGGACCAATCACCTGACCACAAAGGAGTCTTTTGAAGCATGGCGGAGACAGATGGAATCAGCTAACTGTGACAGAATCAGGCAACAAGGGGTCCACTCAACTCTGCCCAAAGCGGATCCCTGTCAAGGACTTTCACGCAGATATTCTCCAAACCCAATAGAAAGGATGGCAAAGGGAACCATGAGCAGGAAGGTTCTCTTGGCGCCACTAGGACTAGCCATAAAGAAGGCAAGATGCTACTTGTGACCACATTGGGAAAAGGATCACTCCCTTGCAAGGAATTCCACCAAAACAGAGTCACTGCTGCCCTGATCGGGAACACCACAACCCCACTGCCCAGATCAGGAACACCACGACCCCACTGCCCAGATCAGGAACACCACGACCCCACTGCCCAGATCAGGAGCACCACGACCCCACTGCACAGATCAGGAACACCACGACCCCACTGCCCAGATCAGGAGCACCACGACCCCACTGCCCAGATCAGGAGCACCAGAACCCCACTGCCCAGATCGGGAGCACCACAACCCCACTGCCCAGATCAGGAGCACCACTACCCCACTGCCCGGATCAGGAGCACCACTACCCCACTGCCCAGATCAGGAGCACCAGAACCCCACTGCCCAGATCGGGAGCACCACAACCCCACTGCCCGGATCAGGAGCACCACAACCCCACTGCGCAGATCAGGAGCACCACAACCCCACTGCGCAGATCAGGAGCACCACTACCCCACTGCGCAGATCAGGAGCACCACTACCCCACTGCGCAGATCAGGAGCACCACTACCCCACTGCCCGGATCAGGAGCACCACTACCCCACTGCCCGGATCAGGAGCACCACTACCCCACTGCCCGGATCAGGAGCACCACTACCCCAATGCCCAGATCAGGAGCACCACAACCCCACTGCCCAGATCGGGAGCACCACAACCCCACTGCGCAGATCGGGAGCCCCACAACCCCACTGCGCAGATCGGGAGCACCACAACCCCACTGCCCGGATCGGGAGCACCAGAACCCCACTGCCCGGATCGGGAGCACCAGAACCCCACTGCCCGGATCGGGAGCACCAGAACCCCACTGCCCGGATCGGGAGCACCAGAACCCCACTGCCCAGATCGGGAGCACCAGAACCCCACTGCCCAGATCGGGAGCACCACAACCCCACTGCGCAGATCGGGAGCACCACAACCCCACTGCGCAGATCGGGAGCACCACAACCCCACTGCGCAGATCAGGAGCACCACAACCCCACTGCCCTGATCAGGAGCACCACAACCCCACTGCCCTGATCAGGAGCACCACAACCCCACTGCCCGGATCAAGAGCACCACAACCCCACTGCGCAGATCAGGAGCACCACAACCCCACTGCCCGGATCAGGAGCACCACAACCCAACTGCCCGGATCAGGAGCACCACAACCCAACTGCCCAGATCAGGAGCACCACAACCCAACTGCCCGGATCAGGAGCACCAGAACCCCACTGCCCGGATCAGGAGCACCACAACCCCACTGCGCAGATCGGGAGCACCACAACCCCACTGCGCAGATCGGGAGCACCAGAACCCCACTGCCCAGATAAGGAGCACCACAACCCCACTGCCCAGATCGGGAGCACCACAACCCCACTGCCCAGATCGGGAGCACCACAACCCCACTGCGCAGATCGGGAGCACCACAACCCCACTGCGCAGATCGGGAGCACCACAACCCCACTGCGCAGATCGGGAGCACCACAACCCCACTGCGCAGATCGGGAGCACCACAACCCCACTGCGCAGATCAGGAGCACCACAACCCAACTGCCCAGATCAGGAGCACCACAACCCAACTGCCCAGATCGGGAGCACCACAACCCCACTGCGCAGATCGGGAGCACCACAACCCCACTGCCCGGATCGGGAGCACCACAACCCCACTGCCCGGATCGGGAGCACCACAACCCCACTGCCCAGATCAGGAGCACCACAACCCCACTGCCCGGATCGGGAGCACCACAACCCCACTGCCCGGATCGGGAGCACCACAACCCCACTGCCCGGATCGGGAGCAACACAACCCCACTGCGCAGATCGGAAGCACCACAACCCCACTGCCCGGATCGGGAGCACCACAACCCCACCGCCCGGATCGGGAGCACCACAACCCCACTGCCCGGATCGGGAGCACCACAACCCCACTGCCCAGATCGGGAGCACCACAACCCCACTGCCCAGATCGGGAGCACCACAACCCCACTGCGCAGATCGGGAGCACCACAACCCCACTGCTCAGATCAGGAGCACCACAACCCCACTGCCCTGATCAGGAGCACCACAACCCCACTGCCCTGATCAGGAGCACCACAACCCCACTGCCCGCATCAGGAGCACCACAACCCCACTGCTCAGATCAGGAGCACCACAACCCCACTGCCCTGATCAGGAGCACCACAACCCCACTGCCCTGATCAGGAGCACCACAACCCCACTGCCCGCATCAGGAGCACCACAACCCCACTGCCCGGATCGGGAGCACCAGATCAGGAGCACCACAACCCCACTGCCCAGATCGGGAGCACCACAACCCCACTGCCCGGATCGGGAGCACCACAACCCCACTGCCCGGATCGGGAGCACCACAACCCCACTTCCCAGATCAGGAGCACCACAACCCCACTGCCCAGATCGGGAGCACCACAACCCCACTGCCCAGATCGGGAGCACCACAACCCCACTGCGCAGATCGGGAGCACCACAACCCCACTGCCCAGATCGGGAGCACCACAACCCCACTGCGCAGATCGGGAGCACTACAACCCCACTGCGCAGATCGGGAGCATCACAACCCCACTGCGCAGATCGGGAGCATCACAACCCCACTGCGCACATCGGGAGCACCACAACCCCACTGCCCAGATCGGGAGCACCACAACCCCACTGCCCGGATCGGGAGCACCACAACCCCACTGCCCGGATCGGGAGCACCACAACCCCACTGCCCGGATCGGGAGCACCACAACCCCACTGCCCGGATCGTGAGCACCACAACCCCACTGCCCGGATCGTGAGCACCACAACCCCACTGCCCGGATCGGGAGCACCAAAACCCCACTGCCCAGATCGGGAGCACCACAACCCCACTGCGCAGATCAGGAGCACCACAGCCCCACTGCGCAGATCAGGAGCACCACAACCCCACTGCCCAGATCAGGAGCACCACAACCCCACTGCGCAGATCAGGAGCACCACAACCCCACTGCGCAGATCAGGAGCACCACAACCCCACTGCGCAGATCAGGAGCACCACAACCCCACTGCGCAGATCAGGAGCACCACAACCCCACTGCCCGGATCGGGAGCACCACAACCCCACTGCCCAGATCGGGAGCACCACAACCCCACTGCCCAGATCGGGAGCACCACAACCCCACTGCCCAGATCGGGAGTACCACAACCCCACTGATCAGGAGCACCACAACCCCACTGCGCAGATCGGGAGCACCACAATTCCACTGCCCAGATCGGGAGCACCACAACCCCACTGCCCGGATCGGGAGCACCACAACCCCACTGCGCAGATCGGGAGCACCACAACCCCACTGCCCGGATCAGGAGCACCACAACCCCACTGCCCGGATCAGGAGCACCACAACCCCACTGCCCGGATCAGGAGCACCACAACCCCACAGCCCGGATCAGGAGCACCACAACCCCACAGCGCAGATCAGGAGCACCACAACCCCACTGCCCGGATCGGGAGCACCACAACCCCACTGCCCGGATCGGGAGCACCACAACCTCACTGCCCGGATCGGGAGCACCACAACCTCACTGCCCGGATCGGGAGCACCACAACCCCACTGCGCAGATCGGGAGCACCACAACCCCACTGCGCAGATCGGGAGCACCACAACCCCACTGCGCAAATCGGGAGCACCACAACCCCACTGCGCAGATCGGGAGCACCACAACCCCACTGCGCAGATCAGGAGCTCCAGAACCCCACTGCCCTGATCAGGAGCACCACAACCCCACTGCCCTGATCAGGAGCACCACAACCCCACTGCCCGGATCAGGAGCACCACAACCCCACTGCCCGGATCAGGAGCACCACAACCCCACTGCCCGGATCAGGAGCACCACAACCCCACTGCCCAGATTGGGAGCACCACAACCCCACTGCCTAGATCGGGAGCACCACAACCCCACTGCCCAGATCGGGAGCACCAGAACCCCACTGCCCAGATCGGGAGCACCAGAACCCCACTGCGCAGATCGGGAGCACCACAACCCCACTGCCCAGATCGGGAGCACCACAACCCCACTGCGCAGATCGGGAGCACCAGAACCCCACTGCCCAGATCGGGAGCACCACAACCCCACTGCGCAGATCAGGAGCACCACAACCCCACTGCGCAGATCAGGAGCACCACAACCCCACTGCCCAGATCAGGAGCACCACAACCCCACTGCCCAGATCAGGAGCACCACAACCCCACTGCCCAGATCAGGAGCACCACAACCCCACTGCGCAGATCGGGAGCACCAGAACCCCACTGCGCAGATCGGGAGCACCAGAACCCCACTGCGCAGATCGGGAGCACCACAACCCCACTGCCCTGATCAGGAGCACCACAACCCCACTGCCCAGATCAGGAGCACCACAACCCCACTGCCCAGATCGGGAGCAGCAGAACCCCACTGCCCGGAGCGGGAGCACCACAACCCCACTGCCCTGATCAGGAGCACCACAACCCCACTGCCCAGATCGGGAGCACCACAACCCCACTGCCCAGATCGGGAGCACCAGAACCCCACTGCCCGGATCGTGAGCACCACAACCCCACTGCCCGGATCGGGAGCACCACAACCCCACTGCCCAGATCGGGAGCACCACAACCCCACTGCCCAGATCGGGAGCACCACAACCCCACTGCGCAGATCGGGAGCACCACAGCCCCACTGCGCAGATCAGGAGCACCACAGCCCCACTGCGCAGATCAGGAGCACCACAGCCCCACTGCGCAGATCAGGAGCACCACAACCCCACTGCCCAGATCAGGAGCACCACAACCCCACTGCGCAGATCAGTAGCACCACAACCCCACTGCACAGATCAGGAGCACCACAACCCCACTGCCCGGATCGGGAGCACCACAACCCCACTGCCCAGATCGGGAGCACCACAACCCCACTGCCCAGATCGGGAGCACCACAACCCCACTGCCCAGATCGGGAGCACCACAACCCCACTGATCAGGAGCACCACAACTCCACTGCGCAGATCGGGAGCACCACAATTCCACTGCCCAGATCGGGAGCACCACAATTCCACTGCCCAGATCGGGAGCACCACAACCCCACTGCCCGGATCGGGAGCACCACAACCCCACTGCGCAGATCGGGAGCACCACAACCCCACTGCGCAGATCAGGAGCACCACAACCCCACTGCCCGGATCAGGAGCACCACAACCCCACTGCCCGGATCAGGAGCACCACAACCCCACTGCCCGGATCGGGAGCACCACAACCTCACTGCCCGGATCGGGAGCACCACAACCTCACTGCCCGGATCGGGAGCACCACAACCCCACTGCGCAGATCGGGAGCACCACAACCCCACTGCGCAGATCGGGAGCACCACAACCCCACTGCGCAAATCGGGAGCACCACAACCCCACTGCGCAGATCGGGAGCACCACAACCCCACTGCGCAGATCGGGAGCTCCAGAACCCCACTGCCCTGATCGGGAGCACCACAACCCCACTGCCCTGATCAGGAGCACCACAACCCCACTGCCCTGATCAGGAGCACCACAACCCCACTGCCCGGATCGGGAGCACCACAACCCCACTACGCAGATCGGGAGCACCACAACCCCACTGCCCAGATCGGGAGCACCACAACCCCACTGCGCAGATCGGGAGCACCACAACCCCACTGCCCAGATCGGGAGCACCACAACCCCACTGCGCAGATCGGGAGCACCACAACCCCACTGCGCAGATCGGGAGCACCACAACCCCACTGCCCAGATCGGGAGCACCACAACCCCACTGCCCAGATCGGGAGCACCACAACCCCACTGCCCAGATCGGGAGCACCACAACCCCACTGCGCAGATCGGGAGCACCAGAACCCCACTGCCCTGATCAGGAGCACCAGAACCCCACTGCCCAGATCGGGAGCACCACAACCCCACTGCGCAGATCGGGAGCACCACAACCCCACTGCCCGGATCAGGAGCACCACAACCCCACTGCGCAGATCAGGAGCACCACAACCCCACCACAACCCCACTGCCCGGATCAGGAGCACCACAACCCCACTGCCCAGATCAGGAGCACCACAACCCCACTGCGCAGATCGGGAGCACCACAACCCCACTGCGCAGATCGGGAGCACCACAACCCCACTGCGCAGATCAGGAGCTCCAGAACCCCACTGCCCTGATCAGGAGCACCACAACCCCACTGCCCTGATCGGGAGCACCACAACCCCACTGCCCTGATCAGGAGCACCACAACCCCACTGCCCTGATCAGGAGCACCACAACCCCACTGCCCGGATCGGGAGCACCACAACCCCACTACGCAGATCGGGAGCACCACAACCCCACTGCCCAGATCGGGAGCACCACAACCCCACTGCGCAGATCGGGAGCACCACAACCCCACTGCCCAGATCGGGAGCACCACAACTCCACTGCGCAGATCGGGAGCACCACAACCCCACTGCGCAGATCGGGAGCACCACAACCCCACTGCCCAGATCGGGAGCACCACAACCCCACTGCCCAGATCGGGAGCACCACAACCCCACTGCCCAGATCGGGAGCACCACAACCCCACTGCGCAGATCGGGAGCACCAGAACCCCACTGCCCTGATCAGGAGCACCAGAACCCCACTGCCCAGATCGGGAGCACCACAACCCCACTGCGCAGATCGGGAGCACCACAACCCCACTGCCCGGATCAGGAGCACCACAACCCCACTGCGCAGATCAGGAGCACCACAACCCCACCACAACCCCACTGCCCGGATCAGGAGCACCACAACCCCACTGCCCAGATCAGGAGCACCACAACCCCACTGCGCAGATCGGGAGCACCACAACCCCACTGCGCAGATCAGGAGCACCAGAACCCCACTGCGCAGATCGGGAGCACCAGAACCCCACTGCCCTGATCGGGAGCACCACAACCCCACTGCCCTGATCAGGAGCACCACAACCCCACTGCCCAGATCAGGAGCACCACAACCCCACTGCCCAGATCGGGAGCACCAGAACCCCACTGCCCGGAGCGGGAGCACCACAACCCCACTGCCCTGATCGGGAGCACCACAACCCCACTGCCCAGATCGGGAGCACCAAAACCCCACTGCCCAGATCGGGAGCACCAGAACCCCACTGCCCGGATCGGGAGCACCACAACCCCACTGCGCAGATCGGGAGCACCACAACCCCACTGCGCAGATCGGGAGCACCACAACCCCACTGCGCAGATCGGGAGCACCACAACCCCACTGCCCTGATCGGGAGCACCACAACCCCACTGCCCTGATCGGGAGCACCACAACCCCACTGCCCGGATCGGGAGCACCACAACCCCACTGCCCAGATCGGGAGCACCACAACCCCACTGCGCAGATCAGGAGCACCACAACCCCACTGCGCAGATCAGGAGCACCACAACCCCACTGCCCTGATCAGGAGCACCACAACCCCACTGCCCTGATCAGGAGCACCACAACCCCACTGCCCTGATCAGGAGCACCACAACCCCACTGCCCTGATCGGGAGCACCAGAACCCCACTGCCCATATCGGGAGCACCACAACCCCACTGCGCAGATCGGGAGCACCACAACCCCACTGCGTAGATCGGGAGCACCACAACCCCACTGCGCAGATCAGGGGCACCACAACCCCACTGCGCAGATCGGGAGCACCACAACCCCACTGCGCAGATCGGGAGCACCACAACCCCACTGCGCAGATCGGGAGCACCACAACCCCACTGCGCAGATCGGGAGCACCAGAACCCCACTGCGCAGATCGGGAGCACCAGAACCCCACTGCCCTGATCGGGAGCACCACAACCCCACTGCCCTGATCGGGAGCACCACAACCCCACTGCCCTGATCGGGAGCACCACAACCCCACTGCCCAGATCGGGAGCACCACAACCCCACTGCGCAGATCGGGAGCACCACAACCCCACTGCGCAGATCGGGAGCACCACAACCCCACTGCCCTGATCGGGAGCACCACAACCCCACTGCCCTGATCGGGAGCACCACAACCCCACTGCCCTGATCAGGAGCACCACAACCCCACTGCCCTGATCAGGAGCACCACAACCCCACTGCCCGGATCGGGAGCACCACAACCCCACTGCCCGGATCGGGAGCACCACAACTCCACTGCGCAGATCGGGAGCACCACAACCCCACTGCCCGGATCAGGAGCACCACAACCCCACTGCCCAGATCAGGAGCACCACAACCCCACTGCCCAGATCAGGAGCACCACAACCCCACTGCCCGGATCGGGAGCACCACAACCCCACTGCGCAGATCGGGAGCACCACAACCCCACTGCGCAGATCGGGAGCACCACAACCCCACTGCGCAGATCGGGAGCACCACAACCCCACTGCGCAGATCGGGAGCACCACAACCCCACTGCGCAGATCGGGAGCACCACAACCCCACTGCGCAGATCGGGAGCACCAGAACCCCACTGCCCAGATCGGGAGCACCAGAACCCCACTGCCCAGATCGGGAGCACCAGAACCCCACTGCGCAGATCAGGAGCACCACAACCCCACTGCCCTGATCGGGAGCACCACAACCCCACTGCCCTGATCAGGAGCACCACAACCCCACTGCCCTGATCAGGAGCACCACAACCCCACTGCCCGGATCGGGAGCACCACAACCCCACTGCCCGGATCGGGAGCACCACAACTCCACTGCGCAGATCGGGAGCACCACAACCCCACTGCCCGGATCAGGAGCACCACAACCCCACTGCCCAGATCAGGAGCACCACAACCCCACTGCCCGGATCAGGAGCACCACAACCCCACTGCCCAGATCGGGAGCACCACAACCCCACTGCCCTGATCGGGAGCACCACAACCCCACTGCCCAGATCGGGAGCACCACAACCCCACTGCCCAGATCGGGAGCACCACAACCCCACTGCCCAGATCGGGAGCACCACACCCCAATGCCCAGATCAGGAGCACCAGATCAGGAGCACCACAACCCCACTGCCCAGATCGGGAGCACCTCAACCCCACTGTGCAGATCGGGAGCACCACAACCCCACTGCCCGGATCAGGAGCACCACAACCCCACTGCCCGGATCAGGAGCACCACAACCCCACTGCCCAGATCAGGAGCACCACAACCCCACTGCCCAGATCAGGAGCACCACAACCCCACTGCCCAGATCAGGAGCACCACAACCCCACTGCCCGGATCAGGAGCACCACAACCCCACTGCCTGGATCGGGAGCACCACAACCCCACTGCGCAGATCGGGAGCACCACAACCCCACTGCGCAGATCGGGAGCACCACAACCCCACTGCGCAGATCGGGAGCACCACAACCCCAGTGCCTGGATCAGGAGCACCACAACCCCACTGCCCTGATCAGGAGCACCAGAACCCCACTGCCCTGATCAGGAGCACCACTACCCCACTGCCCAGATCAGGAGCACCACTACCCCACTGCCCAGATCGGGAGCACCACAACCCCACTGCGCAGATCGGGAGCACCACAACCCCACTGCGCAGATCGGGAGCACCACAACCCCACTGCCTGGATCAGGAGCACCACAACCCCAATGCGCAGATCGGGAGCACCAGAACCCCACTGCGCAGATCGGGAGCACCACAACCCCACTGCCTGGATCAGGAGCACCACAACCCCACTGCGCAGATCGGGAGCACCACAACCCCACTGCCCGGATCAGGAACACCACAACCCCACTGCCCAGATCAGGAGCACCACAACCCCACTGCCCAGATCAGGAGCACCACAACCCCACTGCACGGATCAGGAACACCACAACCCCACTGCACGGATCAGGAACACCACAACCCCACTGCGCAGATCGGGAGCACCACAACCCCACTGCCCTGATCAGGAGCACCACTGCCCCACTGCGCAGATCGGGAGCACCACAACCCCACTGCCCAGATCGAGAGCACCACAACCCCACTGCGCAGATCAGGAGCACCACAACCCCACTGCCTCCTGAGACAGAAGGAGTTCAAAGAGAGTCAAACATCTGAAGGTGTTAACACAAGCACGCGCTCACCAGCCTCTTCAGGAGCTGCTGCAGCTTCTGCTTCTGTTCAGGGTCCTTCAACTTCTTCAGCCTCTTCTCGATTTCCTGGAGGAAAAGAAGGTGCAGACATTACACAATGGGATCCAGAACAATTAATCAGGCATTTTAAACATCCCACAAGAATCCAGATCCCCAGATAAAAGGTTTCCATCGAGGGCAATTTCCTCATTCTATAATCTTACTCAAAACAAAAGCAAAGATTGAAAGTGAGAGTCGCCCTGATCAGAGCCTTCGAGAAACAAATAAAACAGATATTCAGGCTTGATGTAACCACCTGCCGACACCACCTGCCGACACCACCTGCCGACACCACCTGCCGACACGCTCAATATAATGTAAGGTTCAGGGAAGGGGGGAAATCTACTTTGCACCCTTCTGCTCATCCTAGTCACGTCTGCTACACAGTGTAACCCTTCCCTGGAAACTTGATCAAGCTCCAATGAGATTAAATCACACAAGCAGCCTCACTGCCAGCCTGAAGGTCCAGGGTCACGTCATACACGCATGGGTGTCACTTCACCTTGTCCCAAACAACCAACAGGTTAAGACAGAATCATGTACACACATGACAGCGCCAGGACTAGCATTCTAGCTACAGTTCATGGGTACATCCCACCCACCTGGTGAGTCGGGGTAAATTAAATTAACAAGAGCAGCACCGGTTATTGGAGCATTTCAGGAGGGATGGAGAGCTGCGTGCCTGTGCTGAGCGGAAGCTCGACATTTAGCAGGACTACGGCAATGCAAGAGCAGTTCATTACATGCGGTTATTGAGCTCAGATATGATGTGTGCAGGACACCTGTAAGAAAGTGGCTCTGTATATACTGTTCCCAAATAGGTACAGTGTGTATAGAGTCCACAGCCGCCAGAGATTTGGCAGAGGCTAAAGTTAGATATAACCTTACTCTCTAAAGTGGTAGCTTGGTCGAGCAGTAAGGCAGTATCAGAGGACAGTGCAAAGCATTTGTTGCACACACTCAGCCAGCAAATGGTCTCACACACTCAAGAACTGAACTCTAGGCCAATGGTTTATATAAAAAAAATATGCTGGTTTTATTTTAGAACCAGCAATAGGTATTAAAATATACTTTCTCAGAATGAGATGCTTTATATAAATACTTTTGCAATATGCAATTGACTTTTGTAGAAAGTTACACGTGGTTGCAATAGGCAACACAATTCTAAACACAATAATGCATTGAGTTCAATGGAAGTTTCATGTTATTTGCCACAGATTACTTTTAGGATTACTTTTGGAATTCCAGGACTGGATCCTAGATTCAGTCCTGGGTCAGTACTAAGAATCAAGTGATAAAAGTCGACTTCATTACTGTGATGATTTTTAGATAATAATTTTGCTATTTAAAAGTGGATACTTAGAAAATATTTCATAGAAAACAGTCAATGATTCCCTAGGGCAGAAAATTCAAGTTGCAGGTATAGTATGTTCTCGTTACTTTTGTAATCCACTACTGGGTGCCTAGACTCAGTACTGGGACCTTTATCCAAAACAGGTAAGTAATTACATTTTCAGATATTATACGATTTTTAAAGAATATTTAAAGATTGCAGAAATTGACACTTAGAAGAAATTTCACAGAAAAACAGTCAATGATTTCCTATGGGAGAAAATTGGGTTACTGGTAAGTACAGTTGTAAGTATTTTTCAGAGTCAGTGCTGGGCACCAAGATCCAGCACTGGGAGCTCACCTAAGAGCACGTGAGTATTTTCGTTACTCGGCTGATTTTTGGTGAATATTTTAAAATTTGAAAAGTCCACACTTAGAAGAAATTTCAGGAAAAAGCCAGTCAATGTTACCCTATGAAGAAAATGGAGTTATCGGTTTAAAGGTAAGTACTCAACTGGCAGAGTTAAGGTTCTGGGCATAGACTCGGGGGTCTCCCAGGGTCAGATAGGTACAGTTGGTTCACCCTCAGCAACACAAGGGCGGCCGGGTGCAGAGAGAGTTAGGCCCAATGTTATCCTATGAGAGGTAGGGGGGCCTTGGTTGGTGGCTGCTGACTAGCAGGCCACGCGGCTGTGGGAGCTGGGCTCCTGGTCACTTACTCAGGGCAAGTGGGGAAGTAGATAGGTGTAGAGATTACACTGCCAGGGTCACTCGGGCGGCTGGGTGCAGGGTGCTTTTGAGCCTTCGGGCGCTCAATTGATTTCAATGGGAAATCTATGGTTTAGAAAAAGACTGCAAGCTCGGGGACGAGGATTCTTCAGGTGCCACCACCACTTCGAGAGGTAAGTTGGGTAGTTGGAGGATAGGTAGGTACCCCGGGATTGGGCACAGGGGGCCGTGGGGCGCCGGGTGCAGGGGTGCCTTTTGGTGTCGGGAAATCTTATCCTCTGTTGATCGTGGTGGGGGGGGGGGGGGGGGGTCACCTTGTTCTGAGGCTGCAGGCTTCTTCAGGAGTGTCGAGGGAGGTCCCTGGGTGCCGGGCTTGGGGCCACAGTCACCGTGGGGTCGTCCTCGTGGTCTTTGTTCACTCCGGCACAGGCCAGGCTTGGCTGGTGCAGAGTGTGCTGGGTTCGCGGTTCCAGGCTGCTGCCAGTGAATAGAATTAGATTTTGAGTAGAGCCTCTACTCATGGGAGTCCCAGGGGTTTAGAGTCAAAATATAGCCAGGTCCTCCGGTGTTTGTGAGGTTGCTGGCCACAAGAGATGCCGGGTTGGAGCAGGAGCAGGTTTGAGGGTCGACAGGCCGGTAGGGCTGGGGCCAAAGCAGTTGGTGTCTTCCTCTTCTTAGCAGCTGCAGGGCAGGTCTTTGTTCTTCTTGCTCTTCTTCGGATTTTGGAATCTGGAATCTGGGGAAGGAAGGTTCAGGGTGCTCCTAAATACTAGATTTAGGGGCATTACAGGTAGGTGAAGGGCAGGGACCAATGGGTCCTTGTGCTGGGGTGGGTACACCCCCTATCCTGCCTCTCCTGTGGGAGGGGCTCAGTAGCCTAGTCCTGATAGGGTAGGGCTTCCCATCTTCAAGATGGCGAGAGCCCAGAGATGTGCTTCACCTCGCCTCCCCACCTGAGGGGTGGGGTTGGCAGGCTGGCACATCCCCTGTCCTTATTTGGGGTTTCCGGCCAAGCTTCCCGCCAGAGTGGGGGGTTGCAGTGGCCTGGGGAAGCTCACAGAGGTGGCATGCCTTTGAAGCTTCCCCCTGCCCATCCTGGGGGAGGAGACCTAGCACCTCGCCCAGGATGTGCATTGTTGCAGGCCCAGGAGGGCAGGGGCTCTCCTACCCAGGGGTCCAGCAACATGTCTGCTGTGTGGCAGCCTAGGCAGCCTCAGAACAGACGTGGATTGTAGGTTAGGTTTTAGGGGGCATCTCTAAGATGCCCTCTGGGGTGCTTGGTACATTAAATCCCACACTGGCATTAGTGTGGGTTTAATGTGCTGAGAAGTTTGATACCAAACTTCCCAGTCTTCAGTGTTGCCATTATGGTGCTGTGGAGTTTGTGGGCACACCTTCTATTCTCTTAAGTTTTCCCACTGCTTTTCCTACCCAAAGGGGGGTGTAAACCAGTGGCTGCCATTTGCTGCTAGTAGAAAAGGCTGGGGGTCGCATTACAAAGGTGGCAGGTGTTTGAAGCTTCCCGCTTCGAGCACTGGCCCATCCTCCTGGAGAAAGTGCGACACCTCTGCCCAGGATGTGCATTGTTTCTGGTCCCAGCAGGGACTATCTACCCAGGGGTCCAGAAACATATCTGTGTGTGGCTGGCAGCCTGCAACCGGCTAGAGACCCCACCAGATGCCCTCTGAGTACATGGTGCAATAAATCTCACATTGGCATCAGTGTGGATTTATAGAGAGGAGTAATTTGGTACCAAACACTCCTGTCTTCAGTGAAGCCATCATGGTTGTCTAGTTCCCAGCACATGTACTCTCTATGGCTTACTTGTCACTTACAATCTTAAGGAATGGACCCTAATATTGTTGGGGCATATCTCCTCATGCAGATATGCCCTCACCTGTGGTATAGTGCACCCTGCCTTAGGGCTGCAAGGCCTGCTACAGGGGTGACTTACCTATGCCTTCAGGCCATGCTGGTTGGCATGACACCCAGGCAGGGTGCAGTGTCGACTTTGTCGTTTTTTACCTCACAGGGGTATGCAAGCTGCAAGGGCAGCGGCATGGTATCAATGAGGGGTGGGGGTGGGGGGGGGGGGGGGGGGGGGGGACGCTCCCTGGGACCCTCTTCAGCTCCCAGGCCCTAGGTGCCGAGGGTATCATTTACTAGGGACTTACAAGGGGCAGAAATACCACTTGGGGGTTTGTTTTAAGGAAGGGGCACAGGGGACCTGGTTGGCAGGGACCCTGTGCACTAGAATTGAAACCACATCAAAATCTGGCAAAAAGCGGGGGCTAACCATGCAAAAGACGCACTTTCTCACATCCTGCCTAGGCGAGACCTAAAAAGGGAGTGCATCAAATGGCCATCAGATGGATAAGATACAACAAATGTTGAGATATCGCGCACTCCCTTTTAATCTCTGAGTATATTGAATTTAAACAAGTAGCGGCGTGCAGCTGGAGGAGCGACCCCTAAACCAAGGTCGAAGAAATGACAAGAGTTGCACTATCCCATCGATGGTTCGAACCAGAGCAGTTTGGACATGCTCATTTGAACGGGTGAACTGAGGATTCCTCCTGATGAAGGGTTTTACCCGAAATGCATAGAGGATATCCATCAGTACCTTTGTTGACTTAACATGTGAGAATTTATTACACGGAATAATGAATTTCAAATTTTCAATCATGAATAAATGAACTTTGGTTTAACCAGAACGAATATTGGTAACTTCGTTACCCCATAATGCTGTGCGCATAGAGGGACACCACCCTGGATGGGATAGTGCAACTCTTAAGATACAACAAAAACACACCTCTTTCTCCTTCTTCTTGATGTCGTTGATGAAGCCGTAGGTTTTCTCAAAGATTTCTGGCTTGTACTCTCCAGAGAGGTCATCGAAGCGAGGGTCTCTGTGCACCTGCAACACAGCACAAGAGGGGAGGCGTTAAAGGAAGCAGCGAACTAATAAATCAAAGCTCATCTAATGGACAAGAAAGCAGCAACACACCTGACGGGACACAACTACCTCCAACACCAAAGACAGACGAACACAACAAGAGGGAAGCCTCACTCATGAACCCACAAAGGACAAAGATGTAACCGAGCGGCAGCCATTCACCCATGAACCCAAGGAGGGCAAAGATGTAACCGAGCGGCAGTCATTCAACCATGAACCCAAGGAGGGCAAAGATGTAACCGAGCGGCAGTCATTCACCCATGAACCCACAAAGGGCAAACATGTAACCGAGCGGCAGTCATTCACCCATGAACCCACAAAGGGCAAACATGTAACCGAGCGGCAGACATTCACCCATGAACCCAAGGAGGGCAAAGATGTAACCGAGCGGCAAGTCATTCACCCATGAACCCAAGGAGGGCAAAGATGTAACCGAGCGGCAGTCATTCACCCATGAACCCAAGGAGGGCAAAGATGTAACCAAGCGACAGTCATTCACCCATGAACCCACAAAGGGCAAACATGTAACCGAGCGGCAGTCATTCACCCATGAACCCAAGGAGGGCAAAGATGTAACCAAGTGACAGTCATTCACCCATGAACCTAAGGAGGGCAAAGATGTAACCGAGCGGCAGTCATTCACCCATGAACCCACAAAGGGCAAACATGTAACCGAGCGGCAGTCATTCACCCATGAACCCACAAAGGGCAAACATGTAACCGAGCGGCAGACATTCACCCATGAACCCAAGGAGGGCAAAGATGTAACCGAGCGGCAAGTCATTCATCCATGAACCCAAGGAGGGCAAAGATGTAACCAAGCGACAGTCATTCACCAATGAACCCAAGGAGGGCAAAGATGTAACCGAGCGGCAGTCATTCACCCATGAACCTAAGGAGGGCAAAGATGTAACCGAGCGGCACTCATACACCCATGAACCCACAAAGGGCAAACATGTAACCGAGCGGCAGTCATTCACCCATGAACCCACAAAGGGCAAACAAGTAACCGAGCGGCAGTCATTCACCCATGAACCCACAAAGGGCAAACATGTAACCGAGCGGCAGTCATTCACCCATGAACCTAAGGAGGGCAAAGATGTAACCGAGCGGCAAGTCATTCACCCATGAACCCAAGGAGGGCAAAGATGTAACCAAGCGACAGTCATTCACCCGTGAACCCAAGGAGGGCAAAGATGTAACCGAGCGGCAGTCATTCACCCATGAACCCACAAAGGGCAAACATGTAACCGAGCGGCAGTCATTCACCCATGAACCCACAAAGGGCAAACATGTAACCGAGCGGCAGTCATTCACCCATGAACCTAAGGAGGGCAAAGATGTAACCGAGCGGCAAGTCATTCACCCATGAACCCAAGGAGGGCAAAGATGTAACCAAGCGACAGTCATTCACCCGTGAACCCAAGGAGGGCAAAGATGTAACCGAGCGGCAGTCATTCACCCATGAACCCACAAAGGGCAAACATGTAACCGAGCGGCAGTCATTCACCCATGAACCCAAGGAGGGCAAAGATGTAACCAAGTGACAGTCATTCACCCATGAACCTAAGGAGGGCAAAGATGTAACTGAGCGGCACTCATACACCCATGAACCCACAAAGGGCAAACATGTAACTGAGCGGCAGTCATTCACCCATGAACCCACAAAGGACAAAGATGTAACCGAGCGGCAGTCATACACCCATGAACCCACAAAGGGCAAACATGTAACCGAGCGGCAGTCATTCACCCATGAACCCAAAAAGGGCAAAGATGTAACCCAGCGGCAGTCATTCACCCATGAACCCAAGGAGGGCAAAGATGTAACCGAGCGGCAGTCATTCACCCATGAACCCAAGGAGGGCAAAGATGTAACCGAGCGGCAGTCATTCACCCATGAACCCAAGGAGGGCAAAGATGTAACAGAGCGGCAGACATTCACCCATGAACCCACAAAGGGCAAACATGTAACCGAGCGGCAGTCATACACCCATGAACCTAAGGAGGGCAAAGATGTAACCCAGCGGCAGTCATTCACCCATGAACCCAAGGAGGGCAAAGATGTAACCGAGCGGCAGTCATTCACCCATGAACCCAAGGAGAGCAAAGATGTAACCAAGTGACAGTCATTCACCCATGAACCTAAGGAGGGGAAAGATGTAACCGAGCGGCAGTCGTACACCCATGAACCCACAAAGGGCAAAGATGTAACCGAGCGGCAAGTCATTCACCCATGAACCCAAGGAGGGCAAAGATGTAACCGAGCGGCAAGTCATTCACCCATGAACCCAAGGAGGGCAAACATGTAACCGAGCGGCAGTCATTCACCCATGAACCCAAGGAGGGCAAAGATGTAACGAGCGGCAGTCATTCACCCATGAACCCACAAAGGGCAAAGATGTAACCGAGCGGCAAGTCATTCACCCATGAACCCAAGGAGGGCAAAGATGTAACCAAGTGACAGTCATTCACCCATGAACCTAAGGAGGGGAAAGATGTAACCGAGCGGCAGTCGTACACCCATGAACCCACAAAGGGCAAACATGTAACCGAGCGGCAGTCATTCACCCATGAACCCACAAAGGACAAAGATGTAACCGAGCGGCAGTCATACACCCATGAACTCACAAAGGGCAAACATGTAACCGAGCGGCAGTCATTCACCCATGAACCCACAAAGGGCAAAGATGTAACCCAGCGGCAGTCATTCACCCATGAACCCAAGGAGGGCAAAGATGTAACCGAGCGGCAGTCATTCACCCATGAACCCAAGGAGGGCAAAGATGTAACAGAGCGGCAGTCATTCACCCATGAACCTAAGGAGGGCAAAGATGTAACCAAGCGGCAGTCATTCACCCATGAACTCAAGGAGGGCAAAGATGTAACCGAGCGGCAAGTCATTCACCCATGAACCCACAAAGGGCAAACATGTAACCGAGCGGCAAGTCATTCACCCATGAACCCAAGGAGGGCAAAGATGTAACCGAGCGGCAGTCATTCACCCATGAACCCACAAAGGGCAAAGATGTAACCGAGCGGCAGTCATTCACCCATGAACCCACAAAGGGCAAACATGTAACCGAGCGGCAAGTCATTCACCCATGAACCCAAGGAGGGCAAAGATGTAACCGAGCGGCAGTCATTCACCCATGAACCCAAGGAGGGCAAAGATGTAACCGAGCGGCAGTCATTCACCCATGAACCCAAGGAGGGCACAAAGGGGTATAATCAGCAGCAATCCTGAAAAAGCATCAACATGAATGAGCGGCATGTGTCGCCATCGATAAGAAACAGACTTACTGTGAGAGACATTCATTAATGATCTCACAGAGGACACAGAAATAACTTGGGGGGTGGGGGGGACCAACTTAAGAACAAAATGAAGGGCGGAGCGCAACTAACAGACAAGCAAAACAACGATCTTACACCAGGATCATCAAATATTACCTGTGATCCCACAGATACAAAGGCTACAACTTCTGCTTATTTTGTAATTGGAGACCAGAGTCACAGTCATCAGCGAACGGTGTGTCCTGGGTACTGTGCTCGGCACCTCCGCTGCTTTGGTGACTGGGTCACATTCAACGAGCTGTGGGGACGTTCATTTGGTGCTGAAATGGGCCTGCTTAAGGCCCTTCACCAACTGCTTAGGAATAAGACCACGTAAGTGTAACATGACCTCTGCCTAGTAATTAAGTCCAGGCTAAAAGTGGCCTTTGGAAAGGTAGGCAGAGGAGCACTCTCTGAGAAGCACACAAAACTCAACCCACTTATTCCTGCACCACAGCCTGCTGAGAGCTTCACGGCAGCTTGCAGGATGGCAGGATTCCAGGTACGCTCCGGTGACAGCCGACAGACTCTAGAACAAGTACACAGTTGGATTCCGCCATGGAGAGCTGGGGATGGAGCAAGAATATTTCACCCTGGCAGCAAATGGCATGTCCACTGATGCAGATGCCGGGTCACCCTGCTGAGCTGTCAGAAGCTGCATCAGAACCAGAAAATTACTTACACAGGTGATCAGAAAAGGAAGGAACAATAGCTACCACTATAAACACTTCAAAAGAAAGGCAACCCCTGTAAGCACTCTCACTAGCACTTCAGGCCGTCGATGTGCAATCGACCGCACTAGTCATAGCCTGGAAGAAGCCTGGAGAGACCATGGACCAGGAACGAGACTGGCGCAGCCATATACCTGCAACAGCCTGTAACCAAAGGGTGATTATGAGGCTCGTCAGCTGGGAGACTGAAAGGTCTACAGACCCCAAGAAGCCTGGAGACCATGGACAAGGAACGAGCCTGGAACGGCCTTTAACCAAAGATTGCTTAGGAGTGTGAGACCGGCCTCGTGGCGTGGGCCCTCCCGACCAGCAAGCTACCCTGCAACCGCACCGATCCTCGATGTCACAGACTTCTGGCCCCCATGGCCCAACATCCCGAGGGCCGGCCAGATCCCCAACACACATGCCCGGCCAAGGGAGAGCGAAACCCCCCAAACCAGACAGAGGCGCCGACCCTGTCATACCTCTGGTCTCTTCCCCGAGGGAGGTTTCGATCGACCACCAGGCCCCCGGTGAGCGGCCGCCTCGCCTGCTGGGTGTCTGGAGTCCCTCCCAGACCCACCTGAACTGATCACAGGGCCGAGTGACAGGAAGTCCCGACACACTGTGTGGTGTCCCTCTATCCGAAGAGAGTGAGTGCAGCGTGTGCGATCCTAGGTACGAGACCCTTCCAGGAAGGGCCTCCCCGCTCTTGCTCGGCCTAACTCTGGGAAAGGTGGGCCTCCGGGTGGTCAGGAACGTATTCCACAACCTCCCCGGGGAACGCCTTCCAACAATGAGGTTTGTCACCTGACAGACTGAAGGGTCTACAGACCCCAAGAACGCTGGAGAGATCATGGACAGGAGCAAGTGTGGAGCAGCCGTAGACCTGGAACGGCCTGGAACCAAAGAGTGCTTCCGAGACTCGTCACTGGGAAACTGAAGGGTCTACAAACCCCAAGAACCCTGGAGAGATCATGGACAGGAGCAAGTGTGGAGCAGCCGTAGACCTGGAACGGCCTGGAACCAAAGAGTGCTTCCGAGACTCGTCACTGGGAGACTGAAGGGTCGACAAACCCCAAGAAGCCAGCGATGAACATGGACCAGGAACGAGCGTGGGCCAGCTATAGACCTTTGAACAGCCTGGAACCAAAGAGTGCTTATGAGACACGTCACCTGGGAGACTGAAGGGTCTACAGACCCCAAGAAGCCTGGAGAGACCATGGACAAGGAGCGAGCCTGGAGCAGCCGTAATCCTGGAACGGCCTGGAATCAATAACTGCTTATGAGGCTCACCACCTGGTTGACTGAAGGGCCTATGAACCCAAAGAAGCCTAGAGACAACATGCACCAGCAACGAGCCAGGTTCGGTCATAGACCTGGAACGGCATGGAACCTTACGAGACTCGTCACCTGGGAGACTGAAGGGTTTACAGACCCCAAGAACATTGAAGAGACCATGGACCATTAAAGAGCATGCGCCAGCTATAGACCTGGCCCGGCCTTAAACCAAAGATTGCTTATGAGGCTCATCAGCTGGGAGACTGAAGGGTCTACAGACCCCAAGAACCCTGGAGAGACCATGAACCAGCTGTAGACCTGGAGCGGCCTGTATCCAAAGAGTACTTATGAGGCTTGTCACCTGGGGCACTGAAGGGTTTACAGACCCCAAAAAACCTGGAGAGAACATGGACAAGGAGCGAGCCTGGAGCGGCCGTAATCCTGGAACGGCCTGGAACCAAAGAGTACTTACAATACTCGTCACCTGGGAGACTGAAGGGTCTACAGACCCCAAGAAGCCTGGAGAGACCATAGACAAGGAACGAGCCTGGAACGGCCTGTATCCAAAGAGTACTTATGAAGCTTGTCACCTGGGGCACTGAAGGGTCTACAGACTCCAAAAAGCCTGGAGAGAACATGGACAAGGAGCGAGCCTGGAACGGCCGTAATCCTGGAACGGCCTGGAATCAAAAACTGCTTATGAGGCTCGTCACCTGGTTGACTGAAGGGTCTATGAACCCAAAGAAGCCTAGAGACAACATGGACCAGGAACGAGCCAGGTTCGGTCATAGACCTGGAACGGCCTGGAACCAAAGAGTACTTATGAGACTAATCACTTGGGAGACTGCAGGGTCTACAGACCCCAAGAACCCTGAAGAGACCATGGACCAGCTGTAGACCTGGAACGGCCTGGAACCAAAGAGTGCTTATGAGGCTCATCAGCTGGGAGACTGCAGGGTCTACAGACACCAAGAACCCTGGAGAGACCATGGACCAGCTGTAGACCTGGAACCAAAGAGTGATTACAAGACTCGTCACCTGGGAGATTGAAGGGTCGACAATCCCCAAGAAGCCTGGCGAGAACATGGATCAGGAGTGGGAAGGGCATGAGCGGTAAGGTGGGAAGGGCATGAGCAGTACGGTGGGAAGGAGCTGTAAGGTGGGATGGTGGGAAGGGCAGGAGCGGTAAGGTGGGAAGGGCAGGAGCAGTAAGGTGGGAAGGGCAGGAGCAGTAAGGTGGGAAGGGCAGGAGCAGTAAGGTGGGAAGGGCAGGAGCAGTAAAGTGGGAAGGGCAGGAGCAGTAAAGTGGGAAGGGCAGGAGCAGTAAAGTGGGAAGGGCAGGAGCAGTAAAGTGGGAAGGGCAGGAGCAGTAAGGTGGGAAGGGCAGGAGCAGTAAGGTGGGAAGGGCAGGAGCAGTAAGGTGGGAAGAGCAGGAGCAGTAAGGTAGGGAGAGCAGGTTCACTCAGCCGAGGTGAGGGCATCAAGTTCCCGGACCCAAAGTAAACACTGTCGGGCAGTGTAAGATGAACAGGAACGGAGGCATTGAGTATCTAACTCCAGAGGCTGTGGTAGAAATAGGTTTGGTGCCCAACATCCCGACCTTCCCTTTCCGAAGCAAACCTCTAAATGCGAGAACCTTGGGAAAAACAAGTCACAATTCAACTTAATGTCGGATAGATTGTGTACAGGTATGAACAGGTATTCATGGTTTGCTAATCTCATTAAAAACAAGTTTATAACATTAGAATGCAAATAATGCCACTCATGTGTAACACATATGAAATTTTTTTGAATGATGAATGCAGAATTTCCCTTTTCCTCCTGGTAGCCTTCATTCTTTCAATGGGAGGGACCCTCGTGGAGCACTTTCTCCGATCCTTTGCAGTAGAAAAGCTGCACTCACACTTAGTGCCTGCACAAGTGGCCGGCACAAGAGAAGCACCAGAGGCCTCAATGTGAGGAGCCACTGGTAGCGATTGCAGCACCACAGAAACAGGAACTTCATCCTAAGATGCTGGTGAGTCTTGGAGAACAAGCATTAGAAGTGAGACAGACTACGGAACACCCAACATAGGGGGACATAGGCCCAACACCAGAGGGTGGGGGACCACACCAGGGGAGGCGGCCAGGGGCCCACATCAGGGGATGGGGGGCCACACCAGGGTAGAGGGGCAGGGGCCCACACCAGGGGAGGAGGCCAGGGGCCCACACCAGGGGAGGAGGCCAGGGGCCCACACCAGGGGAGGAGGCCAGGGGCCCACACCAGGGGAGGAGGCCAGGGGCCCACACCAGGGGAGGAGGCCAGGGGCCCACACCAGGGGAGGGGAGGGGAGATCTACCTTCATGCACGTAAGGGGACCACCTGGTCAAACACCTTGACATTCTCTGTTTTGTTTCCAGTGTGGGTAAACGCTGAGGAGCTACAAGTGGCTTATCAGCTTCGTTTCAATTGGTTTTGGATCTGAAAGGGTTAGACACGTTTAACATAGTACTGCACCGTACTCAAGGCACAAGGGTAACACTTGCAAAGACAAGCTTCTCACAGCTCTGCACTGTACTGCACGACAAAGTACTCAAGAAGCAGAATTAACACTCCCAGGCACAAGCTTTACATGGTGGCAGCCAGAACTGCACTGTACAAAAGGCACAGAGATCACTCATCCAATTACAGGCATTACACAGTACTGCACTGTACTACAAAGTACCCAAGGTGCCCAGGTAACTGCGAAAGGTAAGCTTTCAATGTACGGAGCACAACCGGTACATGGAGCTACAAGGGAGTTATTGTGTACATTTAACAGTGAATTAAGATAAACACAAACCTTCTTCTTCACAGGGACCACCTGCCTTAAAAATGGTGCTGGCTTCTTGGCGGAGATCTCCATTGGTCTGCAAGAAAGAAAGAGATACTATTCAACAACACTGACGTTACAAGTGTCGTGGTCACTGTGGTGTCATCATTCAGGGGTACCACTCGCCGAAACTACTCTAAACTGACCCCATAACTTAGAGAACTACAGACCCGTGATGTCCACCCCATTGAAGAGGAACTTTTGTAGTTCTCAAAAAGATCACGTGCCATGAATCGGTGATCGAGTCTTACAGTCAACTTTATTTCTTGGGCCAGAAACAAGTGCTGCTCACAGTAGGCGCCATCGTAAGGAACAGGCATAGAGAAGTACTGCTCACAGCAAGCAGGATCACGAGGAGCCAGCGATCAGCGCTGCTCTCGGGCTCTTCACTCAGAGCGACAGAGCAACGCTGCTCTCAGGCACTTCACTCAGAGCAACAGGCCATCGCTGCTCTCAGGCACTTCACTCAGAGCGACAGACCATCGCTGCTCTCAGGCACTTCATGCAGAGCGACAGACCATCGCTGCTCTCAGGCACTTCACTCAGAGCGACAGACCAACGCTGCTCTCAGGCTCTTCACTCAGAGCGACAGACCAACGCTGCTCTCAGGCACTTCATGCAGAGCGACAGATCAGCGCTGCTCTCTGGCTCTTCACTCAGAGCGACAGACCAACGCTGCTCTCTGGCTCTTCACTCAGAGCGACAGACCAACGCTGCTCTCAGGCACTTCACTCAGAGCGACAGTCCAACGCTGCTCTCAGGCACTTCACTCAGAGCGACAGACCAACGCTGCTCTCAGGCACTTCACTCAGAGCGACAGACCAACGCTGCTCTCAGGCACTTCACTCAGAGCGACAGACCATCGCGGCTCTCAGGCACTTCACTCAGAGCGACAGACCAACGCTGCTCTCAGGCACTTCATGCAGAGCGACAGATCAGCGCTGCTCTCTGGCTCTTCATTCAGAGCGACAGACCAACGCTGCTCTCAGGCACTTCATGCAGAGCTACTGTTCAGCGCTGCTCTCTGGCTCTTCATTCAAAGCGACAGGCCAACGCTGCTCTCAGGCACTTCACTCAGAGCGACAGACCAACGCTGCTCTCGGGCACTTCACTCAGAGCGACAGACCAACGCTGCTCTCAGGCACTTCACTCAGAGCGACAGACCAACGCTGCTCTCAGGCACTTCATTCAAAGCGACAAGCCAACGCTGCTCTCAGGCACTTTATTCAGCGCCTTTGACCAGCACCACTCTCAGACTGCAAAGCCATGAGGGGTTTCTGATGAGTCCTATTAAAAGCCTGCAGTTGATGGCAGCTACAGACCACCCCGGTCCTTGGCCACTACAGGCCACCACCGGCCTTGGCCACTACAGGCCACCACCAGCCTTGGACGCTACAGACCCCCCCTGCCACCCCACCCCCCTATCCTGGCAACCAAGTCATTAAGAGCTCCAGACCATGCGGTTCTCAGTCTATGGCCAGTGGGAGAGGGAGGAGCAAGCCATCCACTGGCCTCGCAGTCGCTTTGGAGTGTTCTACTGGTCTCACCCAGCACCAAGGTTTGTAAGTGGTCCCAACAGAGTGTAACAAGATACCCAACTTATAACTCCAATCTGCATTTATCCCGTACATGAGTTGTAAGGTAAGCGCACTCCCACCCCCCAAAGCCTTCCGGAGCTCCCATACCTGTTCTTGTTCAGACGAGGCTTCTTCTTGTTGCTCTCCGCAGCCGAGGGCCCCGTCTTGGCTCCAAACACCATCTGATTGTAGAGTTTGGTCCCAACTTTACTCTGGAGCTGCAGTAACTCCTCAAAGGACATCCCGGACAGTCCTGCTGAACACAGGACAAGCTTTATACATTACAACGCGCTATCAGTGAAGTCCCCTTTCTAACACGATATATATTATTTAAAAACCACAGATACGTGTATTCTCTGTGAAAACTGAACACAGTAGTCACTAGTGTTGTTATATGAAAACTTCATAGATTTCTTTCTTCACAGTCGCACATTTCTTTATTTACAATACTTCCGTCACGGGCATCAGCATGCTTTCCATAACAAGCGTTTGCAATGCAATAGGTCTCGCATTTGCAAGAGTTTAAGCTATTGGCATTGTAAATGACAATGCCTTTTATTCATGTGTTTTTAAAAGCAACACAGATATAAAAGGCATTGTCATTTTTAATGCGGATAGCTAAAACTCTCACAAATGTGAGACCACTTTCATAGTGGCCGGACCCCTTTCTTTAGATGCTGCTCACCATATTCAGGGTACAGTGAGCAGAGTTTAAAGAAAGGGGAGTGGCCAACATTAAAGTGAAAGCGCCGTATGGGGCTCTTTCACCCAAAGTGGAAAAAAAATAAAAGTAAGAGTTTCTGTAGCGAGGCCGCTAAAGTGAAAGCAGGCGGCGCTGCAAATTCAATAAATAAAGAAGTGCGACCGCTTAAGTGAAAGCGGACTGCGCTGCAAATTAAAAAATAAATACATTAACAATATAAAAGCGGGCGGCGAGCTGCGACATCGTGTGTGGAATAGGGGAAGTTCATTAAAGAAAATAGTGCTCCCCAACTAGGTAAAGCAGACCGTGTAACACCACAAGTACAAGGTCCGGTCCTCATGGAAGGCTACTAATGCATAAAAGGCAGTACCAGGGAGGGACTAGAATGCCTATTTGCGAATGAGGAGCAACAATTTTAAAAGGACAGTAACAAGAGCCAAATGAAAAGATGAACGGGGAAATGGGCGGAGCTTCTATTCCATACCTCAATACAGCAAGCCTCGCAGAGCAGCGCATGCGCTGCACAGGTTCAACCTCAAAACAACTGCACAGAGTTGTTTGTATTGATGTGCGACACTCACATCAAGAGTCTTACAAGTTGCCATGGTGATATCACCCCCTTCGCCAATAAGAGTGACGTGCTACTGTCTGAAGTGAAGTCTAGCAAGACAGAATAAACACGTCATGATTCTTTAGCAGGGATTCTGCAGAGTCAAAGAACTATGGGATCATGGAACCTTAATAGGCAGCGACCAAGTCATCCTACCACCTGAGTACCCATGATCCTGGGACCGACTAGCTATAGTGTCTCACTTGCCCTCCAATTCACTCACAGAGCAACCTGGGATTAGACACCCCAGAACACAACACTCCAGACCCTCCCCGGGGTCACGTTTACAGGACACGCCCTTCCGCTGTCACTCTCGTACCAGTCCACAATAAGATCTAACAGACACGAGAAGAGTTTAAAAAATTTATTTTAATTGCTCTTCTCTAGTATACAGTATACGTGCCGCAACAAGTAGAAAAATGCCTAACAGAAATATGGTCAGCATAGCAAGTAGTCTGTAAATCATAAAAGGTGCTGTCAGTATATACGACAGAGTAGCCTGACCTCCCTCCCCTACAGAAGCAAAATAATTATGTATCAGAAGATCTCTGGATGTTAGCAGCAGACCCCGTAACTCAGTCTATAGATGGAAAATCTACATCACAGGTGCTGTCATGCTCCCTTCTCCGGAAAGATCCCTCTCCAAGTGTATGTCACCCACCCGTGTATACCTATATGACCAAAGTACATGCTCCTAAGCAGCTGCAGCTGCATCTGCGTGTTTTGTCTAGGTGCTAGGGCCTGACCAGAACAGAATAACAAGGGGCATGTTTGTTCGAACTGGTCTGCAGTGTTCAGATTAAATGCCAGGAAAGAGCCGAACGCAAAAACAACAGTATGTTGTTCTGGTTGAAAGTTGCAGTGAGGCACAAAGCAAAATATGTACGTCTAGAAACGTCAACAAAGGAGAAGACAGTCTGCCACGGGCTCATGCTAACATTGGGAAAACGACAATGGCCAATTGGCCCATGTGACAATTACACTGGGGCCGCGCAGGATGGGGCAATGGGGGGCGCGCAGGATGGGGCAACGGGGGCCGCGAAGGATGGGGCAACGGGAGCCGCGAAGGATGGGGCAACGGGAGCCGCGAAGGCTGGGACACAGGCTGGGATTTCGAAGAGCCAGATTCTGAGGTTTTTAGCAAGTAGAGTGTTTAAAGTTTGGTGAGCTCAGCCCAATAAAGGAAGCATCGCAATAGAGGATTCATTTTAGCTGGATCTATCTATTAAGACTGAAATTCTTACATGTACATCGACTAGGAACATGTCAAGAGCATTGGCTTGTACAATCTTGCAATCAACAGAGCAAATGTCTAATGCGAAATTGTACCAGACAATGTTCTCTTGATGTTCTGACACTTTTCCACTTGGTCACACGGTTTTCACTTGGAGCAGCTCACTTGACATGTATGCTGTTATGAGTCAGTCTTTGGGCTGGACGGGCTGTAGTCCTTATTGGTGAAATAATCTGAAACAAACCAGTAGAAGGGTTGTTTGTAACTAGACATTTCACCGCTGGTGCCTTGTTTGTGCGTTCGATCACTTGGCACTAAAAGGGAAGTCTTCACTCACTCAGCCACCTCACTCCTCGCTAGGTGCACAGAGCAATCAATCAATCAAACAAACATTTGTAGAGCACACTACTCACCCGCGAGGGTCTCAAGGCGCTAAGGGGGGGGGGGGGGGGGGGAAGAAAAACTGCTACTGTTCGGAACAGCCAGGTCTTGAGAAGTCTCATGAAGGTCAGTAGGTCCTGGGTCTGTCGCAGGTGGATGGGGAGAGTGTTCCATGCCTTGGCGGCGAGGTGGGAGCAAGATCTGCCGACGGTGGTAGTTCGGTGGATGCGGGGTATGGTGGCGAGGGAGAGGTCCGCGGACTGAAGCTGGCGGTTGGGAGTGTAGAAGGTGAGTCGTTTGTTAAGGTATATTGGTCCGGCGTCATGGAGTGCTTTGTGAGCGCGGGGGAGGAGTTTGAAGGTGATCCTCTTGTTGACGGGGAGCCAGTGCAGGTCTCTCAGGTGGGCAGTGATGTGGCTGTGGATGTCGAGGCGTGCGGAGGCGTTGAAGTCTTTTCTGGAGTTTGGCTGCGATTCCCACATAGAGGGCGTTGCCGTAGTCTAGCCTGCTGGTGACGAGGGCCTGGGTGACCATCCTTCTGGTTTTGGTGGGGATCCATCTGTAGATCTTGCAAAGCATGTGGAGGGTGTTGAAGTAGGAGGAGGATACGGCATAGACTTGCTGGGTCATCGACAGTGATGCGTCTAGGATGAACCCCAGGTTGCGTGCGTGGTTGGTGGGTGTCGGTGTCGGTGTGGCTCCTAGCGAGGCTGGCCACCAGGAGTCGTCCCAGGCAGAGGGAGTGGAGCAGAGGATGAGGACCTTCGTCTTGTCCGAGTTCAATGTTCTTCATCCATTCGGCAACAGCCTTCATTCCTTTGTGGAAGTTGGTCTTGGCGGTGGCGGGGTCCTTGGTGAGGGAGAGGATCAGCTGGGTGTCATCGGCGTATTAGATGATGTTGAGGGCGTGCGATCGGACAATGTTGGCGAGTTGTGTCATGTAGACGTTGAAAAGAGTCGGGCTGAGGAATGATCCTTGGGGTACTCCGCAGGTGATCTTGGTGGCTTCGGATCAGAATGGAGGGAGGCGGACTCTCTGGGTTCTGCCGGTGAGGAAGGAGGTGATCGAGGCTAGGGCTTAGTCGCGCATCCCCGCGTTGTGGAGGCGTGTGCGTAGGGTATGGTGGCAGACGGTGTCAAAGGCGGACGAGAGGTCTAAGAGGATGAGGGCCATGGTTTCGCCGTTGTCCAGCAAGGTCCTGATGTCGTCGGTGGCAGCGATGAGGGCGGTTTCAGTTCTGTGGAATCTGTATTGGGACGAGTCCAGGGTGGTGTTCTCTACGAGGAAGCGAATCAGTTGTTTGTTGACGATCTTCTCGATGACTATCACCGGGAACGGGAGCAGGGAGATAGGCCGGAAGTTCTTGAGGTCCGTTGGGTCCGCCTTGGGTTTCTTGAGTAGGGCGTTGATCTCGGCGTGTTTCCAGCTCTCCGGGAAGGTGGCGGTCTCGAAGGAGATGTTGAGGACCTTCTGGAGTTGGGGTGCGATGATGGAGTTCGCTTTGTCGAAGATATGGTGGGGGCAGGGGTCTGACAGTGAGCCGGATTGGATGGTGTTCATGGTTTTGATGGTCTCGCACAATCACTCACTGGTTACAAACAAACGAAGCGCACCCCGCTCTGCTGATGTAGGTCTCGGTAGAGGTTAGTGGTTTCTTTACGCCCCTGTGCTCGGTGCAAAGACACCGGCTTGCTGATAGACTCAGATGGGGGATGGGGGACATTGTAGAGTCCAGGTAACCTAGTTTAGAGGGTCGTCGAGTGATGCGTTAATATGGGTGTGGGTCTGGGGGTAGAGGGGTGCTACCAGCACACTCCTTCGTCCCTGTGAGGTCACAAGTGCTTTATTTGTACTGGTATGAGAGAGCGGATCATTTCATAAGTTTAACAATTGAAAACACGCCAAGACGACAGTACATAACTTGTAAGGAAACCTCCATCTTCACATATGGCTGATGGGTCAACAAAGCAAATGTCAGGGAGCTAGGAGGTAAAAGGATGGGGTCAGTAAAAGGGGGAGGAGCGTTAGTAGAGAGAAAGTGCAGGGCCTCCTTTTTGGAAGAATTCAGCTTGAGCGACGGTACTGACATCCAGTGTCAGGTGGTCGTGGGCGGTACTGGATTTAGGGCGTAAAAGTCAAAAGAAGAGTTGAGGAAAATCATCACAGAGATGGCATGACCAGCTGAAGGAGACAGGGGTGGATGTGGAGTTCAGTCAGAGAGTAAAAAGCAGGGCCGGACTGGCCGTGGAAGGCACCGGGCGTTTCCCCGGTAGGCTGCCAGGGTGGGTCCGGTTTTGGGCCCCTGGGGGGCCGTTTTTGTTACCGGGGGTCAGTAATATCGTCCCCCTGTAACAAAATTGGCCGGAACCTGCCCTCGCAAACAGCCGAGCTGCACCCCCCGCTGGCCCCCAGGGGGGGCCAGCCGAGCAGTTTGCCAGGGCTGGTTTCGGTTTCCAGTCCGGCCCTGGTAAAAAGACCAAGAGCAGAGCCTTGTGGGAGCTACGAGGAGTGAGGGCAGAGCAGTGGTCTCCAAGGTCCACAGCAGAGAGATGTAGGAGGAGGGTGTATGGGTATTAATGGAAACGTGTCCCTCGAACTCCATTGTCATCGTTACAATTTAATGGAAACGTTTTTAATCGAATTATTATTTTAACATTGGTTTGTATTATCGAAACCTTTTGGAGGAATGGCTTTCTTCTCGAAAAAGGCTTTTTAGGTCTCGAGCCTAGCGTTGCACTGCATAGCAGTGCTCGCGCAGCGAGAGTCCTTTTGTCCGGGGTTCAGAAATGGACCCTGGAATCATACACGCTTGTGCGTGTGTTTTTTGTTTTATCTTCTATTATTGGGCTTTTAGTGGTTGTATTTTTTAGACAGAGCACGCAATAGGCCAAAGGAGGGCGCATCACTCCGCCCACGGCCTATTGGTGTCTGTTACGCGGACTAAAGCCTATCTGGTTTCAATTATCGTGCCCAGATACGGGCGCGATAATTGAAAGCATATGGCTGTCTGTGGCGCGCGCGCACCATTGGCGGCGGTCTCTGCTTCCAAAAGCGATTGCTTTCGGTTTCGCACTCGCTTTACTTGTGGCTTTGCTTTCAGTTTTGCGATCACTTTACTTGTGGCTTTGCGGCTGCAATACAGTTTGTTGCTTAATTGGGAGGAATGCGTGGCTAATCTTTACGCGGTTACAAGGTAAAATAAATTAAGGCGGTTACAAGGCAAAGCAAATGAAAATAAGCGGCAAATATTTCCTTCGTTACAAGGTAAAATAAATGAAGGCGGTTACAAGGTTAAAAAAATGAAAAATGCGCTGCAAATATTTACGTGGTTACAAGGTAAACAATGCGTGCCTAATAATTGCACTATACTTCTCTTTTTCTAATGTCGGGTCAGGCTTACTGAATTAATGGACTATCTGCTTAGCTACAAAACAAGGACTCGTTGGGGCTAAGTCATACTTTCTGACTGGACTGAAAACGTGTGATTTTGGATAGAGTTCTTTCTCTTTCCGTTACTCGATCCCCTTAATCTGTAATGGCTCTTGTTTACAAATAGTTATAGACAGAAATACACAGAGCTAGACCTAGGTACAGGAAAACAGACATACACACATATAGAAAAGGAGATTAACAAGCAAAGAGATATACAGAAACAGAGGCACATACACAAAGCTAGAAACTGAGACAGATAGACACAGAGGAAAGGAGGCAGAGATAAAGACAAACTTATAAACACTAAATGGCACATATAGTTTGATACATACATGCAAATACAGTGTACACATAGGTAGACACATATAGCGGAGCATGACAGGCACAGAGGAGCATATACAAAGACAGAGACACACAGATAGACAAAGAGAGATAGAAACGCACAAACTAAGAGAAAGATGAATACACTATGAGAGAAGAAACAGACAGTAAAACAAATACATCTTGTGGCTTTGCTTTCTGTTTTGCGATCACTTTACTTGTGGCTTTGTGGCTGCAATACAGTTTGTTGCTTAATTGGGAGGAATGCGTGGCAAATCTTTACACGGTTACAAGGTAAAATAGCGGTTACAAGGCAAAGTAAATGAAAATGCGCGGCAAATATTTACTTTGTTACAAGGTAAAATAAATGAAGGCGGTTACAAGGTAAAAAAAAAATGAAAATAAGCGGCAAATATTTACGCTGTTACAAGGTAAACAATGCGTGCCTAATAATTGCACTATACTTCTCTTTTTCTAATGTCGCGTCAGGCTTACTGAAATAATTGGCTATCTGCTTAGCTACAAAACAAGGACTCGTTGGGGCTAAGACATACTTTCTGACTGGACGGAAAACGTGTGATTTTGGATAGAGTTCTTTCTCTTTCCGTTATCCGATTCCCTTAATCTGAAATGGCTCTTAAGTTGTGTGTGGTGTTGTGTGTGGTGTTGTGTGTGTGGGAGGCTGTGTGTGTAAGGTTGTGTGGGAGGCTGTGTGTGGGAGGCTGTGTGTGGGAGGCTGTGTGTGGGAGGCTGTGTGTGGGAGGCTGTGTGTGGGAGGCTGTGTGTGGGAGGCTGTGTGTGGGAGGCTGTGTGTGGGAGGCTGTGTGTGGGTGGCTGTGTGTGGGTGGCTGTGTGTGGGTGGCTGTGTGTGGGTGGCTGTGTGTGGGTGGCTGTGTGTGTGTGGTTGTGTGTGTGTGTGTGGTTGTGTGTGTGTGGTTGTGTGTGTGTGTGTGGTTGTGTTTGTGTGGTTGTGTGTGTGTGGTTGTGTGTGTGTGTGTGGCTGTGTGTGTGTGTGTGGCTGTGTGTGTGTGTGGTTGTGTGTGTGGCTGTGTGTGTGGCTGTGTGTGTGGCTGTGTGTGTGTGGCTGTGTGTGTGTGTTTGTGGCTGTGTGTGTGTGTTTGTGGCTGTGTGTATGTGGCTGTGTGTGTGTGTGTGGCTGTGTGTGTATGTATGTGGCTGTGTGTGTGTGTGTATGTGGCTGTGTGTGTGTGTGGCTGTGTGTGTGTGGCTGTGTGTGTGTGTGTGGCTGTGTGTGTGTGGCTGTGTGTGTGGCTGTGTGTGTGGCTGTGTGTGTGTGTGGCTGTGTGTGTGTGTGGCTGTGTGTGTGTGGCTGTGTGTGTGGCTGTGTGTGTGTGGATGTGTGTGTGGATGTGTGTGTGGCTGTGTGTGTGTGGCTGTGTGTGTGTGTGTGGCTGTGTGTGTGTGTGTGGCTGTGTGTGTGGCTGTGTGTGTGTGGCTGTGTGTGTGTGTGGCTGTGTGTGTGTGGATGTGTGTGTGGATGTGTGTGTGTGGCTGTGTGTGTGTGGCTGTGTGTGTGTGTGTGTGTGTGTGTGTGTGTGGCTGTGTGTGGTTGTGGCTGTGTGTGTGGTTGTGGCTGTGTGTGTGGTTGTGGCTGTGTGTGTGTGGCTGTGTGTGTGGCTGTGTGTGTGTGGCTGTGTGTGTGTGTGTGTGTGGCTGTGTGTGTGTGTGGCTGTGTGTGTGTGTGTGTGTGGGGCTGTGTGTGTGTGTGTGTGGGGCTGTGTGTGTGTGTGTGTGTGGCTGTGTGTGTGTGTGTGGCTGTGTGTGTGTGGTTGTGTGTGTAATTGCACTATACTTCTCTTTTTCCAATGTTGCGTCAGGCTTACTGAAATAATTGACTGTATCTGCTTAGCTACAAAACAAGGACTCGTTGGGGCTACGTCATACTTTCTGACTGGACGGAAAACATGTGATTTTGGATAGAGTTCTTTCTCTTTCCTTTACCCGATTCCCTTAAGTTGTGTGTGTGTGTGGGTGGCTGTGTGTTTGGGTGGCTGTGTGTTCGGGTGGCTGTGTGTTCGGGTGGCTGTGTGTTCGGGTGGCTGTGTGTTTGGGTGGCTGTGTGTGTGTTGTTGAGTGTGTGATTACACATCACATAATTACACTGTATTCTATACAACAAATACACTCCACATACCACTCAGTACTACATAATTGCGCGTCACATAATTATTCTCTACTTAATGCAAGATAAATACACTCCACACAATACCACTCTGTGCCACATAATTACACTGTACTCAATGTAACATAAATACACACCTTTCACTCAAGTTTGTGCTATATAAAAAAGCAACAACAAAAATAATTGCAATGCAATAGGTCTCACATTACTGAATCTTTGAGTTGATATTGGTGTTGCATTATTATTAGCAATAAACAGCTCAAACTTTAATAATGCGAGACCTATTGCATTGAAAATGCTTGTTTTCTTCTGTTTCAAACTATTTTCTCCTGGTGCATGTGAGGCAGAAGTTACACTGTTGATCTTTCCTCGGATCAGGTGTCATTCTACCTGGAGGGCAGCAGGGGGCGCCGCTCCACAAGACTTCGGTAAAGTTAAGCATTTGCTGATGCAAGTCCGCTCTGAATGCAGTGTTCCTTTTCCCCTCTGTATCTGTCGTCTTCTACCAGTGCCAACAACTCTGGAAAGAAATGGAAGTAAAATATATGACCTCCCAGCGCGGCAGACCTTGGTTAACCACAGGAGGGTCCGGCCACGGCAGAGAGAGAGGTTACAAAGAGAAGCTTTCAGGAAACGCGCTCAGTGCCCGGGGTGAACTGCCCGAGGGGCAGCTCTGGCTTCTAACACTACCGGCGCCGCCTGTGAACTTTAACCTCTGTGGCGGAGTCTATTGCCAGTGCCATTATTTAAAAATTAGCATCCACTGCTCCTTGCTTCTTTAAAATTAAATAAATCACCAAGGACACTAAATACTTATTGAACTGTAATTTCGCTTAAACTGCGTTTTCAGTTAATTGCACCCTTACATTTAAACGCATTTCCACTCGAATGTTTCCACTTACTCTCGATGTTTCGTTCTCAAAGACTTTCCCTAAATAAGTTTTCCATGACTTTGTTTCCTCCAATATGCTTTCTACGTTTTTGTTTCTCTATGAATTCACCCATTAACGTGAGAGGAACCGGATGTGCGCGGATGCCAGGGAGAACTAGAGGGCATCGGGGAGAGAGGGCAGGGGTGGACTCGAGGGGGCCAGAGGCACTGGCACTGAGATGAGGGGGTCCCATGGGGCACCCCTACTGCGGGGCCCTATGTTACACTACTGAACAGCGCCTTGAGGGACGCCACAAGAAGCCAGGTTGGAGCAGAGGTATTCGAGCTCCACGCCAGAGGCGTCCCTGGGCCAGGGAGAATAAGAGGGTATCGGGGAGAGAGGACAGGAGTGGACTCGAGGGGGCCAGAGGGGCATAAACAGACTATCCCCTGGTCCTAACGAAGTGTCGCCCGAACCTTGGGCTCTCACGGCACTTAACATGTTGACCACATTGGACTAGTAGCTATCCTGGTACTTGAAGAGCACGTTAGAGCACCACTGTTTTTACTTACTCCCGGTACCCATTTCCTATAAAAAGTTTTTAGGATACCAGAGCCTATTTTAATGACCATTCACTCACCACACTTACTTAATTCCCCCACTTACACTCATCCATACAGCGTTCTCAGATCGAAAGATCTCTGATAAAGACGCCCCAAGGCCCGTCAGGCCTGACGAGAAGCGCCCAATGATGAAGCATGACACCCTAAGAGGTGTGTGAGGGCACAAACATCTGATCTCCAGATCTTTCTGAGACCCGTATAATAGCAGGTGTGTGAGGGCACAAACATCTGATCTCCAGATCTTTCTGAGACCCGTATAATAGCAGGTGTGTGAGGGCACAAACATCTGATCTCCAGATCTTTCTGAGACCCGTATAATAGCAGGAGTGTGAGGGCACAAACATCTGATCTCCAGATCTTTCTGAGACCCATATAATAGCAGGTGTGTGAGGGCACAAACATCTGATCTCCAGATCTTTCTGAGACCCGTATAATAGCAGGAGTGTGAGGGCACAAACATCTGATCTCCAGATCTTTCTGAGACCCGTATAATAGCAGGTGTGTGAGGGCACAAACATCTGATCTCCAGATCTTTCTGAGACCCGTATAATAGCAGGTGTGTGAGGGCACAAACATCTGATCTCCAGATCTTTCTGAGACCCGTATAATAGCAGGAGTGTGAGGGCACAAACATCTGATCTCCAGATCTTTCTGAGACCCATATAATAGCAGGTGTGTGAGGGCACAAACATCTGATCTCCAGATCTTTCTGAGACCCGTATAATAGCAGGAGTGTGAGGGCACAAACATCTGATCTCCAGATCTTTCTGAGACCCATATAATAGCCGTCTCGTTCAACTCTTCCTGACCACTTGGCTTAGGAGTAACTAGCGAGCCGTTTCCTGGGAGGAGCTATCTCGCTCTTCCTTCCCTCTTTTGGTTTAGAGACGCATATAAGCCCCGACAGACGTTTCACAGACTCATCCACATACTCCAGCTCTTTGGCAGCTACTCGGGTTACCAGATAAACTGGGACAAAGCCCTGATCTTCCACTTTGCTGAGGAAATCCCTCCGCTCACGTCGGCCTGCGCGGCACTAATACAATGTGACGGGTTCAAATATCTAGGTATCTAGATTATAAAGTCAGAGGAGGACTTTCTGGCCGAAATATACATACCCAATTGGCAGGACTGAGCGGAGACGTGGCACACTGGCGGCGGTTACCGACCTCCCTAATGGGTAGAGCAGTCTTGTTTAAAATGATGGCCCTCCCCAGTCTCTTATATGCTCTCCAGAACACCCGTATCAGATCGCAGATGCCTTCTTCTGGGCAATCAAAGGACAGCAGCGCAACTTGCTGTGGGAGGGTGGTAAATCACATATATCGCTGTGCAAACTACAGTGAGGGGTCTATGAGGGTGGACTGGCGATCCCAGACATTAGGAACTACTATCCGGCGTCCCAGCTTATTAATGTTAATGGCTGAGCCGGCATATAGGATCGATCGCCACGCAATAGGGGATGAAGGGTACCCTACAGCGCTGTACCGCAGGGGGCGGAAACATTTCTACCTATGCACACACAGACAGTGGTACGAGCATGGCACACAGCTACAAAGTCACTGGGGTGGGAGTCTAAATTACCACAACAAACTCCACTTTGGGAAGTGATGTGCTGGACAAAGCAGGGCGCCTGCAGGGCTTTCACAGATGAAGATCCTTGCGATAGATTGCCTTGGGGAGGTCTGGCGAAGCGGGACCATGGTTACTTTTGAAGAGCTGCTGGTAGAATACCAAATGGCTGAGGGGAAGCGGTTTCGCTACCTACAACTGAGGCACGCCCTGAGGTGCCATGTGCCAGAAGCGGAATCACTGCCCGATTACACCCCAATGGAGGACTGGTTACTACTAGACCCCATGAATGACGAGGCGGTTTCACTCGCATACCGAAAGCTAATGAATAATCTTTCGGACCCGCTGGGCCCACTGAAGCGGGCACGGGAGACGGACTTGGGGTCATTAGAAGGCGACGACTGGTCTGCAACCATGCAGAGCCCCAGGGAAATCACTATATGAACGCAGTTTAGACTGATCAAACTCAAGACTCCTACATAGGTCGTATACCCCCAGGACGCTCCAAAATAGATTGGGTTGATGGGACTCGGACCGGTGTGCCGGGGGTGTGGGGAGACCAGCACGTTCTTTCACATTATCCGGAGAGGTCCTATAATTCAGCGACACTGGGCTGAGTGGTTAGGGTTAGGTTTGAGGTGACGGGTCTTCCAATACAGGCGGATGCGCAGTGGCACTTGCTCGGCGTAACAGGGGAAGTCAAGTGGCCCACACACACCAAAATGTGGCTCCTGCTAGATTCGGAAGTAGTGAAATGAAACATAGCGAAGGCATGGGGGGTGAAGGACCCACAGAGAAACGAAAACTGGAAACTGGATCTAGACTGGTGTCAACAGGCAGAGAGAGCTGTCTATAAGAGCTGAGACTGCCCCCAAAAATGAGAACAGATGATTTGGAACTCACGGGGAAATTACAGACAATAGCTGTACAGAGTTGGGGGGAGGGGAGAATTTCAGGAGAATTAAAGCCTGGTTCCATCAGGATCCACAATTGTGAACCTGGTCCTATTCGAACTACAATGATCACCCGGCCTGACACTGCCGGAACACTCGCAACCTCGGCTTGGATTGTAATGGTGGATTGACTAAACGTTTGATTAAAAAAAACTTTTGGGGGATGGTGTTACACAGACAAAGCTGGACCTCAGAAAACAGTGTTGCTGCGGACATGCAGGATAGTTCTCAGGAAAAGGTGGGCGTCTTTGAAACATGTTTAAACCTGTGTTTAATGCCAAGTATTTAACATTAGAGCGGGCCCTCCATCTGGCTGTCATGGATCAGATGTCTGTAGATTATCTGGGAGAAGGTCGAAAATATTGGGGGATGACGTCTCCAATGGACTTGCCCCAAAATGGTCCATCATCTTAAAACAGGCTCTTGAGAGACATCAGCCTTCTGGCAGGTGCAAGTGAAACAGGTAGGGCAGCTGAGGGCTTTATCCAGGGGTGTATTAGGATCCCCGGTCTATTCCATCTGTAGATCAATGGCTTCGATGAGGATCCGCCCAATGTTCACTCCTATCCTGCTAGGGGAGACCGTCTCAAGTTTTATTAAATGTCAATAATGTCGGGGAGAGGCTCGTACCGAGGCACATGGTCTTTTTGAAGAATTTTACTCGGACGAAGTACTTAATAAAAATCAAAAATGATGTTCATAGGACCGACAAACTACAATCAGGACTTTCCGTGTAGAAGTTAGATCAGAAAAAGAAAATTGCTTGCTTATCTCAACATAATCTTCAGTGAGAAATTGGAGGCCTTTAATTAAATCATTAAATGGCAAACCGGCCAAGGTTACTGGATAATCACCATTGTTAGAAGAGAATGTGGCGCTCATGTCCCCTCTGTGCTGAGGGTTCACCGTACTAAAACGGTCCGCCAGGTGAGCCACGGGGCAGGTTACTTGGGGTAGGAGGGGGTTGAAGACCACAAGGTAAGTCAAAGGCTGCTTGGACCGCCTTTCCTCTACCTCGAGTTTCAGGTCCCGAGAGGAGCCTGAACCTCCTCCTGTCCCAGACAGGATCGAATGGTGTCCGTGTTCGTATCGGGGAGGTCTAACACTTCTCCTGCACTCAAAGCAAAACCTGGGCGAGGTCTTGGATCAGAACAATGCTCAGTTGCGGGGATTCCTTGGGCTGTAAGGCAGGTTTGGAGGGAGTACCTCGGTTTCTGTGTCAAGTAAAAAGCACTTGAATACTTTGGTTAACTCAAGAGGGAGACAACTGAACCTGAACAGACGATTGGTAAAGCATGTACTCCTATAAAGACCTCTTTTGACATGGAACCCCATCGGAGATGGCCGCCAAGTCTAAGTGATATGATTTAGAACAGGTCTTGCAGCCCGACCGCCCCAGCTTTTCCAAAACCAGGGTGTCTAAGACATCCTCCACCTCACGCCCACCCTTCTGACTGAGACTTTGCATAGATTTGCATGTTCATTTTTTCAGAAAGTTTTATTGACCCAAAGAACGCATTTCCCCTACTCTCTGCCGATTTATCTAGATCAGAGTACACAAGCTTTCTTGAATTTAGATAAACCTTTTATCTAGCAGTTCTGCAGCTACTTTCGGAACAGTCACTAGAACAGCAATTAGCGGGGAGAGAAGAATGAACTCTGTGTTGGTTGCGGTCTACAGGAAGCCCGTGATCCCATCGCGGTGTCTGTGATACTTGACACTGCAATATTCTGACGCCTTCTTGAGATGTATAATTTTGAGTATTTTATTTTTGTTGGACATAGTAAGCATCAGGCATGACTATATTATTTAGTCTGTTTGCAACAGGGTTGTTATTCATTGCTGTAAATAACTTTTGCACTACCTCCGCTTTTCAAACATTACGAGTCCCTATAATGTTGATGTTTATGGATTATACCCAAGTAATTTACTGTTTTTTATATATTTTTTGTGTGTTTTCATGCCTGATTATATGGAACTAAACTAATAATTATGAAGACTTCAACAGTTCCTGCCAGTGTGACCAAATGTTATCTGGCCAGAGTCAATGAGGCTGAACTCATTCTGGCCATGTCGGTCTGTAACTTGGGGCCCACTCTGGGCCCCAGGCCACCTCTCTCGTGGTGCACTTTACCATGAAGCCTCACTGCGTCAAAGTGTGATGATGGTAACAGGATTATCCTTGGCACTCTGAGGTAGGCTGAACCAGCTGCTTCTCATGCGGAACTCTGCGGATCCACTACTGATGGCCGTGATAAGTGGAACTTACTGGTTGCCAATAGAGACCGGGGAATTTAATGCTGTGACCACCAGAGCTCACGACAGAAACAAGGTGTCAAGGCTCAGGAAGCATGCCCTCAGAAAGGCTCAGAGGTCTGCAATCTGGTGCTTTTGCAGTTTGTTTCCAAAAAGCATTGAAAAAGCGAATAGGTCTCCCCTATGGGTGACCTATTGACCGAGCCAATTGTGTGGGGGGGTGGAAGGGGCGGGAGGATGGTAAAAATTAAATGGAGAGGATAAGCCATGCAGACGTGAAGAAGCTACACTGACCAGGGTGGGGGAGCAGTGGGGGGGGCTGGGGGCTTGGGGGGGGGGGATCAAGCAGCAATACAGACAGTTAAAGAAGTAATATGGACCAGAGTGTGGGAGGGGAAGCAGCAGCACGGACGGGGATGGGAGGGGGAAGATGCAAGGCAGGCGAGACCTAAAAACCAGCAGCATGGGATACCCTGCCTTCTCAGAGGTCAGGCCACACTTTGGAACTCTCTGCTTTTGTGTTAGTAGGGAATTGGTATGAACAGTGAAAAAAGACTAGGACAGCTGCTTATATATTTTCACTTGTACATGTAGTGCACAGTTTTGTTCATGTTAGTGCCATGGTACTATTGGCAGTGCACTTTAAAGATGTAGGTTAGGGCGTGGCCTGGAGATGGCTGCCAGAGTGGTGAGCTCCGTTGCCGCTGCCCACGAGTTGATCATCCTGTCCACCCCAGAGTCCTCGGACTCCTACCGCACAGGGGGTCTAGGACCAGGGGCCCATCCTGCTGCGGGGTCGGCTCTGAAAATGGCCAGGAGGGCCAGCCACAAGACATACGGAGAGCGCAGGGGCCGCGGAGAGAACAGCGCCTGCCATCTTGGAAAGCTGTGCTCATCCGGGAGCGCTAAACAAACCCCTGTGCAGAGGGCCCTCGATATAGTATTTTTTCTCCCCCTCTCCCCCCCGACTGCCCTGTATGGGGAACGTTCCAAGGACACCCACAAGGGAAAGGGCGGCTGCTCTGCCGGGCCATGATGAGGGCTTCCCCTGGGGGAAATGTAGGTGTTGTAAGGCTCCTTATGACGTCACAGGGGGTCATGGAGGGTGCTCGTGCCGGGATACAGTGCAGGGAGATGCATGGGGCAACCGGTCATAGTGGTTTTCCAGTGTGACGGCTGGTGATACCCATCTGTGGTGGCCCTCGGCGGGGACTCCCATCACTCCCCCCACCCCCTTTCCTGCGGAGGCATTTAGAACTGTAGCCCTGCCAAAGGAATCAAACTGACTACAGGGTCAGGAAGTAAACCTCTTTAGGGCAGATTATACAAAACTAGCAGACATAGTATCAAATGCAGAGTCCACACCTGCACAAGCAAGGCCTACTGTGACGGAGACTGCCACCCACATTAGAACCCAGGAGAAGGATATTGCTAAGCTGGCAGAAACGGTGGAAGATGCGGAAGGCGGGTCCCGCCGCAATAACATCCGGATTGAGGGACTTTTGGAGAACGTAGAAGGCGGCATTGCAAGTCTCTTACTGGAGGAGTGGCTTTCATTGGCGGTCCTAGAGGCAAAACCTCAAAGCGGTTTATAATAAAGCATGCTCACAGGATGCAGAGAAGGCTTCTGATACCGGGTGCACCTGCACAGGCCATGGCGGCTAAGCTGCTAAATCTGAAACCAGGATGCCATACTACAGACGGCATGCATAAGTTGACCACGGACAGTAGCGGATGCCACCATCAATATCTATGCGGATTATACCACATCTATACATCAATGGGAAGCCTTTCAAGGAGTTAAGAGGCACCTAAGAACTCTTGACATCCACTATGCCCTCTTCTTCCTGGAGAAACTCCGCATAGTGGACAGGGGGAGAAGCGCACTTCTTTATGGTCACGGGGGTCTAGGTCTGGCTGGAAAGGTGTGGGCAGCCCAGGCCACAAACTGGACCGGCAATGTAGGCATTGAGATGCAGGAAATGCTGCATGGCGCAACAGCGCCCACATTCCGTGCCGACACAGGCCCAGGCAAAATCTGAAAGAACTAAACTAGTAACGGACACTCAGAAGGCCTGCACTTGGGTCGCTACCAACAGATGGGAAACTCTGGAGAAAGAAACAGACCACTCCCATGAGGAATGCTCAAATGTTGGCAGCAGAGAGGAGATTCCTGCCCCACCAAAGTTTACCACAATGCCATCTGAAGAGATGGTATGAAAGGTTGAGAGGTATCGATTGCCTTCCCGGACAGGTGTGGGCGTGCTTCGATGGGGATTACCCGACCCAGCCAACAGAAACCGTACTCTTGCTCATGGGCTGAGCCGCAGCTCTCCCTTACCAGAATGACACATATATGTTAGCTACACTTGCCATGGTATTTCAAGATTTTGCTTTTCTGGGGCGAAGGACATACCATGCGTAGGGGTAGTGGCCAGTTCGAAGACCACAAGATGGTATGGTAGGGTGGAGGACATGGGAGCATGTTTCTGTTTAAAATGTTATCTGACTTAACAGACCATGGGGAGTGGTTATATCGTAAAAGGACAGAGGGATTATTGTCACGGGCACTGATCTACACAGTAACCGTAAGGTATACTCACTCAAAATACTAACATGGAACGATAACGGACTGGGTAGCCACTGGTAAACAAGCCCTCTTGTGCTACGCTGCAGATGTGGAGTTTCCACAGGTAACATTTAGGAGGGTCTAATTGTGGTTTCCTGGGGAGGGGGTGTTGGGCCACCTGGGGTATCCCTCTGCGTCCAAGAGAGTTGAAAACAGGATTTTAAAAAACAGTCACAGTTCAAGTAAACCAGGCTCCTTCTGAGGATAGGGGATGCTATACTATGCTGCTGGGCAAGTGGGAGGGGCAGTTGGTCTGGTTAATGTATACATCCCACCAGGATTACGGATTGAGATGCTGGTGCATTTGGGCAGCTTGCTACTAGGTCTCACAGCTGCAACAGTACTGGCGGGATGGAACTTTAATATGGGACACACACATGGATGAAACAGTTACACACACACACAAGGTACCCCTTGAACAGGGAAACTAGGAACCTTTGTGACTGCCTTGAGTTTGGGAGACGTATGTCAATCAATGCATAGGACAAATAAGAGTTACTCCTTTTTCTTAGGGGCACAGAACTCCCATCTCAGGATAGATTACTTCCTTACGCCGCTAGCAACGCTACACAGATTCACTGAGGCAAACTTCAAGGCAAGCAAGATCTCTAATCAGTTGCTGCTGTGCATAGCTCTAACCGCACCGACTTTACGAGGGAGAGCAGACTAGAGAATGGCCACATGGTGACTCACAAATGTGGAGAGTCTTCATAAAGAAACAGCCTTATACTTTAGAGAAACTTCCAGACGCTACGGACGCAATTACTCATTGTGAGGTTTATAAGGACACTATATGCGGGACGATCATGGCGGGTGAAATTGGGGTAAGGTAAGAGTGGCCCCAACCCTGTGGGAAGCTAGAAGAGGAACTCTTTGCCCTTGAAGCGGACTGTGTACAGATACCTTCTGATGTCCCACTTTGGTGCGTTCATCTCAAGACTGAGAAATATGGACTACTAGTCACAGATGAAATAGGAAGAGCATACATGATCAAACAGGAACAGCTGTACAAGGTGGGGAACAAAGCCGGGACACACAGTAGGCCTGACTTCACAGTAGAGGCAGGGACAGACATCATATTGGGGAAATCATAAAACCTGAATGGTTCAACTATCAGAGGTAGTGAGGAGATAGTGACAATAACGGTGGACTATAAGCAGGACTTCCACGCAATGGTCCATCACGAATAACCCTTCCCACTCTGCAGAGATGCGTATACAAGGGTGGAATAGCTCTACAGGACAGTATTGGGAAACAACCTTTACAACGCAGTCATTATGTCGCAACATCCTTTACATCGCATGTCATTACAATGCATGTCACTACAACGCAGGCATTACATCGCAAGTCATTACAACGCATACCATTACAACGCATAGTAACCTTACACTATCCAACACCTACCAAACTGTTGCACTCACTGGAGTTAGAATAGTAATTTTTACCCCTAAACTATCCAACACTTACCTTAAATGCGATGTAATGGTATGCTTTGTAATAGTATGCGTTGTAATGGTATAATTCGATGTAATGGAATGAGGTAGTTCCTAAAAATGCGATGTAATGGCATGCGATGTAAAAGAATGCGTTGTAAAGGATGTTGTCATGTAAAAACTGCATTGTAAAGGCATGCTTTGTAAATGTATGCGTTGTAACGTCATACATTAGACAGTATTATGAAGCGGCACAGATTCAAATAGTAAATAAATGGGCATATGTCGAAGGAGTACCTACATGTGCCGTAAGGGGGCGAATTACCGGTGGACGCACTACCGGCCACCGCCACAAGTGTAGTCTCTCTGTATCATAAGAGGAATAGAGAAGTAGACTGGGGAAAGGGACTCACTCTCCAAACCCCCCTCTAGGTAAAGACGAGGCTGCGTCCCATTATGGAACCAATGGGCTGTAGGCAATGGGCTATGATTGGCCCCTGCACGTTGGAGGATGTATGGGATGCAAATGGTATGGTGTCTTTGGAGACTTCCGGGCGGAAAATGCAATGCCTGCCACATAGGTTTTTAAGTATTTGCAACTACGGTCCGCAATATAGGCAAGAATACCAAGAGGGGAAGAAACAATGGAGGATTCCTTTATAGAGTCTCGACTGTAAGATGGCCATAGGATATTGAGGGCTAATTCCCTCACGTATGAGATGCTGATGAGGCTCATGCAGGGTGTACTGCCCCGACTATGGGCCCGTTGGCAAGGTGATGTGATGAGTTTGACTGACGATAACTGGAGGGAAATACTCAGGCATCCAAGTGTGAGTATACCTTCTCTGGTTAAGTAAATGAGAAAATATATGAGATGCAGCTTTACTGTTTACAGCTCGTGACGAAACGGGTCGACTGCAGCTTCGATGACATTCACAAGGTTTACTGAATTCACTACGCATTAATAAATCCCTGAACTGGATGTTCTACATACCCTAGTTTGTCCACTTAGATTCGTTGGACTTCGCTTAGGAGGGCTTCTGTATCTTTGCATTATTTCAATTTGTACAGAAGACGGGCATAGGTAAACTTGGTGGAGTTACTAAACTCTGTGGGCGAATGCCTGCAAACAGAAGGATACCACAAGCAGATTATTTGAAGTTAGTAAGCTCTGTTGGCATACGCCAGAAGGCTGGCATGCAGGTGCTAAACAATATGGGTGAACACCCTCTGGCAGAAGAGCAGCACCACCAGGCATGATGAGTTACTGTAGTGCATTGTCAAGAGCCAGCGGACAGAACAGAGGAAGACAGTAGTGTTAGTAAACTGAAGAGTCATTCGACAGAAGGCTGATACAAGCATGCCATGGGGAGTTAGTAAACTGCAAACAGATGCCCAGTGACTGAATACTGGAACAGTCAGACTTTGGTCAGTTGCTGAACGTCTGTGGGCAGACGTTTTACAGAAGACGGACTGGCATAGGCTGACTTATGAATAACTAAACTCTGTAGGACACATGCTCACGGACAGAAGACCGGCACAGGCAGACTGTGGTGGTAGTGTTTATTGGCCCTCGTTACCTTTCTTTATAGCATTATCTGGTGCTGTTTGGCCTGGACCAGCAGGAGCAGGCGGTTCCTCCGTGCTGCCTACAGAAGAATCACTATCTCCATCGTCTTCATCACTGTACGTACTACTGCTGCTGGTGGAGGTGGTGGTCTCTGTGCTGCTCTCCGTGCTGCTTTCACTGTCTTCGCTGTCCCACTCATCACTGGGGCCAGTGCTCGAGGGTCTGGAGTCAGGAAGATTTGGCAGGGCAGGGTCACCACCCGGAGAGTGGGTTCCAGGGTCATTTTCTATCTTCTTTTTGATAATGTGCACGTGGGGCTTCTTTCTGGACAGCAGTCGTCTCTTCGGTGCGATTGGTTCCAAGGCATTCTCCCCACCCGCTTCCACAACCTCCACTTGCCGGTCATCTGTTGGCTCTTGAACTTCACTCTTGGGTACCTGGGAAAGCTCTCTGTCTGTTCCCTTCTTTAGTACCCTATTCGGAGCGGATGGAGTCTGCTCCCCAGACCTTGCCTTCTTCCTTCTGAGGGAGCCCTCTTTCACCGGAAGGCCCATGTCAACCTGTGGAGAAAAATCAAGGCATGTCAGTGTGCAATAACAAGGGTGCTCTTCACGCCAAGTATACAGCTCTAACTCAGCACATTGGAAAACACTGGAGTGCAAGCAAAATGCACAGTGGCACATGTGGCGGTTCGTTTATATGAGCACAGGGGTGGGGACCCCCTACCACTGCAAGCCACTATCAGGCTCATTTGGCAATGTAAATTAGTCCCGTACGTCCTCCACTGTTTTGTTATCTTATGGGGCGGGGCTACAGAGCTCTACGTGAGTGTGACGAGCAGCTGAGGCCGAAATTGAGCTGCGCAAGTCAGATTGGCTGTATGTTTGGAGCGTTGTCCTTCCAAGCCCCAGCCAATCCTAACACTGCTATTATGCTGCTTATTATTATTTACAGCATAAGAGCAGAGCTTGGATTGGCTGGGCAGCTTCCCTCTCACCATTTCCCTTGCCATCGATTTATTTTTTATCTGTACAATCCCACCCCTTTGTGTCTAATGCTCTCTTTCTTTCCCTCACCCTTAATTCATACTGAAAGTATAACTGGTCAGAGCTACAGACTTAGAAACTGGGAGCAAGGTTAGAGTCTCAGCATCTGGCCCACTTCGTGTGCGATTCTGGGCAAATCCACATTGTAATAAAAATGAATGTTGCGGCCTCAGGACTGGAATGTGAGCTTATGTTGTGTAACTGCTTCGTAGCCACCTATACGTCCAAACTGTCTTTTTTTTTTTTTTTTTAAACAAAAGTGGTCTAAACCCAGCAAGCAGGTTTATAAAATCTGTAACTCACATGCAAAAAAATTAATTACTTGACCTCAGCCTCACCACTTAAATTCTACCAACCGCCACTGCACACCGCAGAAGCTGCAGTCCACTATGGGCCCAACCACAGCACCAACATCCAGCAGCGGTGCTACAGACTAGTATAGTGCGATACAGCAGACAGTCGAGCGGCAGCGGGGAAGCTGCAACCATAGCAGAGCCGATCTAACACACTCATCCCCCAAGACACGTGTGCACACTCACCAGTACTTACACAAGTCATTGGCCCTGTTAAAAACATACACAGCACAAACATGACTGACACACTGGTAGGTTACAAATGAAACTATGGAGGCCGCTGTACCTAAAGGTAGCTCTCGCTTCTATAGAAACAGCCTAGGCATACCTGCGCGTTAGTAGGTATCTTTAGGCAAGTCAAGACCGTGACGTCACATCCAAGTATGGAAAAAACTGTAACACAAACACTTTCCCCGTGTACAAAGGTTTATGCTGACTTCAGTAACCTGAGTGGAAACAGCCCCAGTCCAACCCCACAGATTTCCTTCATGTTGATCACGGCTATACTTATAACTTACAAAACAGATTTTTCCACTGAAAACATTGAACTATTGATGCAAATTTACACAAACGTCTGGCAACAGACACCGGTGTTAGTAAGGGGAGCCTGCACATTTATGGCCCATATTTAAAAATGGTGTTGTGTTGGTCATCCCAGAGAGGCCAAGGTGCTAGAAAAGTAACTTGAGGGGGGTCTTTAAACCTGGATACATCAAGGTGAGTTAGAAATAGAGTTTTAACAAAAGCACCTTTGTATCAATATCCAGAACGGATTAAAAGTGACTTGGGAGAGAAATACAGAGTAATCTAAAGGTACCAGCTAGGGGACTGCGAACCCCGTCTGTTCCTTTACACGTAACCCCAGCTTGTGTTGCGCTTCTCACACAGATACAAAGTCCTTCACAGCTAAGCTTGCTGTGTTGTCCTGGGTCTGAAGGTTGGCGGGACTGAATATACATATATAGGCGAGGCCCGACTATACACAGCTGTAAAAAGTTATGGCAACAGATCCTCAAAAAAGACTGTTTTCTAAGCCCTTCGATCAACTATTCTCCTCCGTCAGCTACAAGGCACCATAATCAGGGCAGAATAATGAACAACTCCACGTGCACCACTCCTGAACCGTCCGGTTGGAGTATTTGTATTTCCAGGGAGCTGAATTAAAAGGACAAAAAAACCCTGTCTTGTTACAGAAAACCAGGTCAAAAGGTACATTACAAGTAGTTTCAGTTAAGAGACAAGGGTAATGTGAGCCATAACTCTAGTTATTAGTTTTATAATTGCATTAACCTCCTCAATTGTACGCGTCCTCCTAACTGTAGCACACCTTCACGTTATACAGACCTTTCTAACCGCTAATATTCGAACACCCCCCCAGGATTTGCAAATTTCCACTGGTGTATTTCCACGAGTACTCTAAAAGCACAATTTTTTACTTCTCACCACCTAACACAAGATTATGTTTGTCCCAAGGCACCAGTGAGTTTACCTCATGGTAGCTCGAAGATGCACATCTCCAAGTCCCCTAAACCACAAGTGCAGACCCTTACAACCCAGCGATACCTCCAACTTACACACCTTCAAGTCCCTAAAACCGCCAGTGCAGACTCTTAAAACCCCGCAATACCTCAAAGTTACACACCTCCAAGTCCCCAGAAACACCAGTGCAGACCTTTACAAAGCTGCAATACTTCCAAGTTACATGCCTTCAAATTCCCAAAACCACCAGAGCAGACTCTTGCAATCCACGATACCTCCAAGATACACATATTCAAGTTCCCAAAACCAACAGTGGAGACCCTTGCAGCCCCGCAATACCTCCAAGTTACATGCCTCCAGGTCACAAAAACCACCAGTGCAGACTCTTGCAACCCCGTGTTGCCTCCAAGTTACACATCTCCAAGTCCCCATAACCACCAGTGCAGACCCTTACAACCCCACAATACCTCCAACTAACACGCCTTCAAGTCCTCAAAAGAGTCAGTACCCCACGAAGTTACATGCCTCCAAGAACCCCGTAGGCATGTGTCTGATTTGTTAAAGGTATTTTCATTCCTCACAGGAGAACTCCAGTCTGGCCTGATCTATGTTCTTGTTGATAATGATCACACAATGGCCCTTCGATCATCGTCTCCTCACTGCCTCCCCTTTTATTTAGGGGTCCTCTGGGTTTGTACATCACACTATCGGAGAGCAAGACATAAAGAGGTACAACATTGCAAGTACCTTTCTAAAATATCTTTATGTCTGTACTTAAATGTGCTGTATTTTATTCGTTGAGGGAAATCCCCAAACAGAACTCTTTTTTAGTTATATGCGAGTAAACCCTGAAAAAAACAGTTTGTTTTTTTATGCATGCATTATCCTATGCGTCTGCCTTTATTTACCACATTTATTTTCAGTATATACATATTGTTAGTCTATTAAATACTGTCTAACTTTCAATGTATACCCTGCATTTAACCCCTTCACATTTACATATTAAAACACGAACACAGTCATCTTTTATTAAATATTTTAAAATGTTATCTTTACCAGTAATTATATTTACCAGCAATGCAATGTCTCCATCCATTGTATGTGTATGTATGTATGTATGTGTGTACGGTATAACAAAAAGCAAGAGAGGGCTGTCCATGGTCAAATACATGAGCAATAGGCGACAAAGCTTTCAATGTGGGACTAGCCATGTGGTCACACCCAATGTTGCTGGTGCGCTTGGTGGTTGGAGGACAAACATTCGCTTGCGGCTTCTCCACACCACCCTGTCTTCCAGCTGTCTCACCGGGGAGACCTTTCAAAGTCTGTTGTGTCTTTGCTTCGCTTAAAGATAGCCACACCCATCTTCCTTGCGCTCCCTCAGACATTACATTTGTCTTCTACACCATTCCCCGGATACCATGAAAACTCTGCCAGAGCGCACTGCAACCCCCACTGTGGGAGCAGCTATTGTCCATGAGGACTGGAGATGGTCGGGACATGAGCCCATGGGCGGTGGTGCAGGATGGTGATAAAGATGGCGGTACTCGCTTGTTGTTAAACACACAAAAGGCGATGGCAGGAATGCTTGCAAACAGTCCAACCGCTGACATTTGCTGGAGGGTAGCATTCCAATCCACTGCTTTTTCAGTCCACCGTGCCACCTCAGACTAGACTTAACCATAAGGAAAAAAGTTGTGTTTCTGCTCCAACAGGAACAGTCAAGACAGAACTGCCAAGGTAGGACCCCGCTGAATCCAACACAAACATAGTAATGATAACGTGCTACGGACTCCTTCAGCTCACCATGCGGCTTCTCTAAGTCTCTAAACGGCACCACATGACCCTATGGGCAACCTTTTAGCATCTAGCCACAGCCAACCCTAGCCGTCTGTTGCAAACATTCATGCGATCAATACGGGGCCACAGATTCTCACAGACTGTGGCACGGACTATCAATGCTTTGTGATGTAGCATTGTATTTCCTTACTAAACACACAGCCACCACAAACCTGTATCCGCAAAAAACTCTTCTCCAGACCTGCCGGGGCTTCACGCCAGAGGCTTGCGGCCTTAGTAGACGCACTTGTCCAACGCCCTCCCACTTGAGAGGCTTCTCCCTTGGTGACTCTGCAGAACTCTTGCCACAGTGCAACGCAGGCGCATTAATGCTGCCGATGCCAGAGGTGTAGTTTGCTCAGGATTTAGATATTCCGATATCACACAACCACATGGTGGACGATCTTACAACAGTAGAGGAAAAGGTTTACATCAGGACCGGTGCCGTTTTATACACTAAAGCTAGTGGCGTTCTCGGATCATTTGCACCGCCGGAGTATTCACTTTCATTCTATCAACTTTGATACCACAATCTGCACAATAGCCTGGATGCTTCCAACCTCAGAAAAGCCAATCCTTAAATTAGTCTTTAACATTTTACATTTCAAGTCACAGATGTGTACCGTTGTTACATCACACCGCGACGCTAACCTTCCATTAAGATGCTTGATCACATTGTCAAGTCTGTAGCCAGATCAGCCAGTGCCACTACTGTTTCGAGTAGAGATGTTGACAGTTCCCCTAGCTCCTTCCTTCTCAATGCCATATATTCCCACCCTCAACTCTTTCACTCTTGAGGGTGTAGTCAGTGGACAGGTGAAGGGGTTCCCTTGGGAAGCCGGCTCTACATGCCCCAGGTCTAGCCAGGCCAGCTTGGCCAGAGGTGGTGTCGGCAGCCTGACTGGCTCCGCTCTTCTCACTTCCACGTGGTCCCACCCTGAGCTCTCTCAATCTTGAGGGTGCAGTCATTGGACTGGTGAAGGGTTTCTCATGGGACGCTTGGTGCATATCCCCAGCTGCAACGTTGCCCATCATCTTGTTTTGAATCTTTAACAGCATCATGCCCACATTCTTGCCTACCAATGTTTTGGAGGGTTCAGATACAAAGCTCAAAATCAAGTCCCTTTCAAAGATGAGCTCCTACAGAAACGTACACAACTGCTTTCTACGTTATTTATTATCCAGTACGATATCAAAAGGGAGCCATGGAACTGATGGGGCAATTCTGTACAAATTCCTCCGAGTAAATGTAGAAGTGAAACATTTTGCACAAGAACAAGGTGCAAACTTGAGAATGATTTCCCACTTCTGGGCAGCTAAAAAATCCACAATAATTCACTGAAATCTCAGTGAAAGCAGCGATGTAGAATAGTATTTGGAACTAACTCACACCACTGATTAAAACATTAGAGTGCGCTGTGTAAGGTTTTGATTTATTCTTCTACAATTCACAAGAATGTCATAATTACCACGACTTCTCACACCCACTGACCATGGAAACAAGCATTTGCAATGCAATAGGTCTCGCATTATAAAAGTGTGAGCAGTTGGTATTCCTAATAATAATGCAACACTAGCTATTGGCATTGTAAATGATAATGGCATTTATTTATGTGTTTTTTTAATAAAATAGATAAAGGCATTGCATGAACAATGCCAATAGCTTACACTTTTGCAAATGCGAGACCTCAAATGCAATAGGTCTCGCATTTATAAGAGTTTGAGCTACTGGCATTGTAAATGACAATGCTTTTTATTTAAGTTTTTTTTTTTTAAAACATAAATAAAAGGCACTGTCATTTATAATGCCAATAGCTCAAACTCGTATAACTGCGAGACCTATTGCATTGCAAATGCTTGTTAGAGGGGGAGTCTTAGGCTGTGGTGCGCATGTTTGAAGGTGGAGGCTGCAGACTCATCTTCTGGTGCATATGTAAACGTAGTGGGGCCGCTGCCCCGCTTTACATTATTGAAAGTTGACCATGTTTTCTGTCCCCCACATACAGATCTTCGGTGCGGTTCGCAACAATTTATCTGAAACAACCATGCTAAAAGTACATGCAAGAATCATTTTGCTCCATGAAATGGGAACCCTGCAGCCCCAGGCAGAGAAGAATGCCTGGTCTAATTAGATGAAACGCGCAGCTCAGATTACCGCGGAACTTTAACTCAGCCAGAGGCCCAATTCTCACCTCTCTGACAATACCGCGGTATCGTCTGAATGGCTGGCGGACCAGAGATCACTTTAAAACTCTGTTCAGTCCCACTGGCAAATGCCCACAAGAGAGATACCCTGTTTGGTGTGAGAGATGCAGGCAGGAGTCGGCTTAAGTAGCAGAATGCCAGAAATGAAGACAGGGAGAAAGAGAGAGTGTGAGAAAAACACAGCGACAAAAGGAGACCCAGAGAGACTCAGTGAGAAAGAGAAACTAAGAAATTGTCAGAGAAAAGGGGAGAGGAGGAGAGGAAAACAAACAGAGAGAATGACAGAGAGAGAGAGAGAGAGAAAATATATGAAGAGAAAGGAAGGAGGGGCACAGGGAAACTCAGAGACACAGAGTAAGAGGCAGACAGATACAGAGAGGGAGCGAGAGAGAAATAGATTCAGCGATATAGAGACAGAGAAAGACTGAGATAGATATTATACATATCGAGAGAACTATATATATATATATATATATATATATATATATATATATATATATATATATATATATATATATATATATATATATATAAAGAAACAGGGAGAAATAAGAAAGAGACAGAGGAAGGCAGAGTAGTAGAAAGAGAGATAAAGAGATGGGAACAGGGAGAGTGCAAGAGAGAGAGCGAGGCTCAAGGGAATGGGAAGAGAAAGACAGAAATAGAGTAGAGCAAAGAGAGAAATAGATGAGAGACAGGGAGGGAGAAAGAGGGAGACAGAGGGAAAGGGGTGAAACCGAAAGAGAAAGAGAGTCAGATAGAGAGATGGACATAGAGAAAGTGAAAGTGAGAGACTCAGAAAGACAGAGAGGTAGAACAGTTCATGCAATTTGGTGTGTGCTGCTTGAAAAAACTGTTTAATCGGGAAAATAAGATTTTATCTGACTGACTCATTGTATGACTAAACCCACCCAAAGGGGAATGGCGTCAGAAGTGATTGTTCTGTCATCTTGTCAGCTCAGCATTAGGCAAAGATAAGGGTGTTTGTCCTCTACGAGAGGGTATGGAGGTTGCACGAGTCTCTCAAAAACAACTACGGCATCTTGAGTTTAAATCAGATAGCTGGGTAGACAACAGAAAATGTGCCGGGGAGGCAAGGCTATGATGTCGCTGTAGGTAATGCATGAGAAAGGGGATTGCAAGTAGTTGGGCGTTGATACACAGGAAAACAAGCATTAGCCGCATGCGCGCCTCGCGCTTAAAGTTTTTTTAAAAAACGACAAGCCCGGCGGAGCGTGGCGCGCGCTTGGGGGCGGGGGAGCGCATTCCAGGATGACACAGATGGTTTCCATCGAGTTCTGGTTCGCATGGCTGAAACAGTCTAAGTTAGAAAGGGGGAACAAAAAAAGAGAAACAGAACACACAAAATATGAAGCAAAAAAACGTACAAACAATGGGAGATGAAAAGAAATAGAACGTAGAACTAAAGATGGAAGAGAGCTGGATAAGAACAGACAATTATACCGCAAGAGGAAAGGGGTGAACACGAGACATTAATACGAAAATAGAGGAGATAAAAGAAGAAAACGACAATGATTGAAAGAAAACTGCATAAACACGAACACACTGTGGTGGATTATAAATCCTGCAAACAGAAGTCACCTTGTGCACGGTTATGCGTTCACCAAGCACGGATCTGAACTCGGTAACTCGAGCAGCACCCTAAGTGATGAAAACAGTGTGCGTAATGTCTGGCGCGTAGCTTGGTCAATACGTTTGGGGGAGGGGGGTTGGGAGCTTCTTTTCAATATAGCCTCAAATAATGTCTCAAAAACACCCGCCGCCTTGCTTTGCAGACAGATATAAATGCGATTTACTCAGCAGCATGTACATTTTCTAGTTACTTTAAAACGTGTATGAGCACAGCAAGTCTAGAAGCAGCTAAACTATTTGTGTAGAAATCTACGGGCGTTGTCGAAATTGGTTCCTTGCTGGAAGGAAAAACGTATATAAAATACACTCTGCAACAAGACTACAACTGAATATTAAGACTCAATGAGTAAAGGAGAGGCATTCATGGAGGGAGGGAGGGAGGCGGCCGCGAATGTGAAAGTGATCGCGATCAAACATCAAAGCGGCAGTGCGGGTGCGAAAGTGAAAGAAAACGAGTGCTTTCAGGCTGCCAAATGGTGCGTGCGCCCGGAGCACATGCACTGTATTTGGAGGCCTGAAAGCACTCGTTTGCACTTCCAAAACTCGCTTACTATAAGTCTCGCTAAAGCGCTGTCTCAGGCGAGACCTAAAAACCTTGCAGTTTGCAAGCGAACCTCGAATCAGCTGGCCACACCCAACTGCATTCCTGATCGCCCACCCAGCCGTGTTGCTTTTCCTGCGGTTTCTTCTCTAATCATTTCCTGCAACCCTAGTGAGGGTTCTCTCCAATTTTGGTCAACCCATCTCTTTGAGGCGAGAGGCACAAGAAATTGTTCCATGCTACTCTTACCAGGTGAGAAAAGCCTGCCTCAGCATGCTAAGCAACACACTGAAACACTAGACATAATCCTCATGACAAGCTGTCCTAGACTTGTGATTGACCTCTTTGGCAAACACCAGCTGAATCTCTGCACCACAGAATGAATCGGACTGAGGGATAAAAAAGTAGATTTCCCGTATATAAGGAGTATCGGACCTATATTATGTTAGCACGATGCATCTATACGTACACTCCCTGTTTGATATATATGCTTTTGCTTGGAGGAAACTCGTTTATTTCCTCCCTGTATATCTATTGCTAAAAGAGTAGGCTGAGAACCATACAGACGCCATCTTCTGATCATATGCTCGAGCACGGGCCGTGATCACGCGTTGATCACGTGCAGTTGTCAGGCCCCAGTTCATCCGAGTTACTGGTAGCGGCTGAAGGTAGGCTGTTTACTCGACTGTTCTAAGACTCAAGGTCGCATCTGGCTTTGGGGGCGATAAGCACATTCCTGGAGGTGCCGTGTCTACACTCCCAGGCACCAAGACGAAAGGGAGTCAACCCTCCTGACCTCATCAGTAATAGATAGTCAAGCCTTTGTACTGGTCTGATGTGTGCCATATATGGTCCATTCCTGGAGTTAGAGGGCCAACTGGTGTTTTTCCTTTTACAGTGATTATATGTGTTGAACCGAAAAGTATATAACCTCATGTTTGAATACGAGCCAACAGTCTTCTCGGCGCACCTGATGGGCGAGGTTCGGAGAGGCTCCTCTATAGAGTATTTTGTCTAATAAACGATTGAACCTTCTTCACTGCCAACTGACTGATTAATTGGTAATGGTATTGGGACTATTGGTAGGTATAGTTCTTTAGTTTATTTTTGTGGTACATCAGGACTACAGAATAGACTTGGCTGTAGAACCAGCAGTACAATTGAGTCATATCAGTCTCTTACTGTGCCTCAAACTCAGCCACACTCCGAACTCTGCTATTTGTCCCAAAAGCTATAAAGAACTTGGGACATGCATTTACTACTGTGTCCTGGACAGAAAAAATAATGTGAACAATGTTTACTTTTCACCACAAACCCTGGATAGTTAACCGAGAAATTATACAACAATTGATCTCCCATGTGTGCTATTTAGTGCAGATCCGTCAGGACAATTAGAAGTTGATTTTCTACAATACTGTTCTTTTAATTAAATAACTCACCCTAATGTATGCTCGGTGCAACTCCACAGCTACTGCTAAACAAATCTTCCTTTTTCCCCTCCATTAACAAACTTCTATGGACTTCTCCCTTATAAAGTACCAGGGTGATCTGAAAGCTTTCACCGATGAAAGTGCACAAGAACAGAGCCTAGAGGTACATTTCAAATTCTTACATTTTAATGTCCATCAATCCTGCACAGTGTAAGTAGTCACCAAAAGCAGATTCCAAAAGTAGTGAAAGAAATGTAGCCTCTAATATGGCTGACACTGTTGTAATGAAGAATGGAATGTAGTTCAGTGTGCTCTACAAGGATCATTGCAAACTCTTTTTTGTGACCTGGTTAGTGTAGCGTACATTTGAGGAAGTTGGTCAACACTTATGTCAAAGTGCCCAGTACGACTGAGTGAAAAAAGGATTCATGGATCATGACTGTCGGGTCTGCCTTGAGAGCAAAGAGGAATTACTTTGTATACGCGGCTGTGCATCGCGCCAGAGAGAGAGTTGATGCTTTTGTACCTTAGGCCAACCTTTCTGTAATGGGTCGAAGGAGGTGTAGAATGATCTAATAAGTGAGAAGCGGGGGCTGAAAGATAACAGTGACAGTACAGGATATAGGATGGGTGAAGATGGAATCGTGGCCCCTGCACTCAAATAAACAGCAGGATTTCCCCCCTCTTCCCCATACAGACTTGGGGGTAATATGGTTTCATTCAATGCTTCTGGAATGTTCGTTTGGTACAAGTTAAACATCTCTCTAGTTTAACTTGCGATCCCATCGATTTGTTTAGCAGCAAAATATAACGGTGTCATGGTAGTTGCACCCGTGCCTCTTGCAGCAGATCTTGTTCTTCATGTCGGCCACTAGCATTAAAGATTGCAGTTTGTGCATCTAAGCACGTCCTGAGCAGTGTTAAACCATTTACTGGTGAATTGAAAGTCTCCATTATTTTTCTGGTTCAGGGTGGATGAAATTTTACTGTAGAGGTGTTCCAGCAGGGCTTTGGGATCCGAAGCATTCAGGGGGAGGAGGTGTCTTAGTTGAGGTGCAGAATTGTGGATTTGAACTCAGCGTTTGCGTTTTTGATATGCCCGGCTGTAAAAGGTTAGAAGGCTGAATGTTGTGTGGAGTGGATTGCTACAGTAGGCTTGACAGGTTAATCAAGATTAACCAGTGTTGAGTCGTAGCGGCGGATGTATTAACCAGGTGTCATTTCCAGTGTTAAAAATTAAAAAGACTATAAGGAAAAAAAACACTGATATGGCAAAAGACACTAGGACAAATATCAAAAAGAGGGGGTACCCCGGAGCTGCAGATACTTTCCTAAGTCAAGGCAAAAACACAAATTGTGCTGAAAAAACCCACTTAGGAACCTGTTAGACAAGTGGACCTTCAAAGATTCCTAAAAAGCTATAAATACAACCAGATGTATAATTTATCTTCCAAGACATTTATTAATACAAAATTGTTGTAAATGAATTCTCTCAATGGTTACGTTTGTGTATAATAAGCTGAAAGTAGAATCACGTTCTAAATCCACATCTCTAGTTTATAAATTCTAAATATACTTTTCATTCAAACACCCACGTTCATACCATAACTAGCATTTCCATTACTCATCAGATGATAAGTAAGGGATTGTAATTTGTGCTTCTAGGTACAGTGATGATTGATATACGTTTATCTGTATCCATCCTTTTATACACAACATTACATTCTATATTGCAGATTTCCCATCAATTGAGAGTTTCTGCCACAATGTTGGGTATATTATTTGGATTGATCAAGAGGGATATATTATTTGGATTAACCAAATACTTGCCAGCCCTATTCCTTTTGTCACACGTTTACCTCTAAATAGACCCTCAATGTTGCCAACACTGGGGTTTATTGATACCTCCCAGGAGGGGCATTGTGGGTGAGCATTTACCACTAGCAAAGACTTAAGTCAGAACACTGAAGACGACCGATTACAATCAAGAAATGGTCAAAACAAGCAGCTCCCTGTCTTGTGACCAAAGAGCTGTCTCTTCACAGATGTGGAACTTCAGGATTTGTGGGGTTTGGATTGGTTTCACGCCCAGCTTAAATGACTCCAGAAAAGAGTTTAAACAACATCTGCACTCCTTTTCCTCCGGCAAATGAGCAATGCAAGCCAAATCCTCCATGACACCAAAAATCTTCACCAGAAAAAACAAGCAATGGCAGTGTCAATGCAGCTTGACTTTGAGATCTATAGCCATTGGTAATGCTTTTTGTTAAAGTTGTGCAGCATTGGCCGTGCCATTCGGGCGTGCCATTCGGGCACCTACAGAATGACTCCGTACTATTTGTATTTTAATTAATAGATCTAAGTGGCATCTGCCATCTTCGACCGGTCAGAAAAAAAAAATATATATATATATATATATATATATATATATATATATATATATATTACACCAAACTCCTTCGAACGAGAGAGCAGAGGCCACACAGGGGGTTCACCTTAAGGAAGCACTTTATTGGTTTTTGGCGAATGCATTTCGGCATGTCATCTGCCTTCTTCAGCGCCCAAGTATCCAGGAAGTTTGCAGCAACTGATGGTGAGTCCTGCCTCCTTTTTGTTCATAGTTCAGACCCGCTCCGCCCCCTAATTGTCCGCTCACCTGTGCTAGTTCACGTTGGATGGAAGTGAACTACAGAACCCAGAATCCTTTAGTTGTGGATCCAGGTAGATGGTGCGGGGGGTGAGATTGACGCCCAGTGGTTGTGCGGGGATGCAGGGAATTGTGCATGCACGTTTAAAACATTTTCCTGCTTGAAAGTTCCAAAAGCGCCTCCTCAGGTCCCCTTACCGCATCAGCCTCAGAGACCAGGATTCCATGCGGCGGGGGCAGTAGTAACAATATACACCGCCCAGTATGAGGTCAATGACCCCACAACTGCCTTATCTCTTCGTGATAGCCGTGGTGGGCCCAGAACATCCAATACCTTGGAAAACAAACAAAGCTGCCACAGCAGAGCCAGTGAGATCTGGGCCATTTTATGATGCGGGTGCCTTTGTTGCGCGTCTCTGGCCGACGCGATTCATATTACACCAAACTCCTTCGAACGAGAGAGCAGAGGCCACACAGGGGGTTCACCTTAAGGAAGCACTTTATTGGTTTTTGGCGAATGCATTTCGGCATGTCATCTGCCTTCTTCAGCGCCCAAGTATCCAGGAAGTTTGCAGCAACTGATGGTGAGTCCTGCCTCCTTTTTGTTCATAGTTCAGACCTGCTCCGCCCCCTAATTGTCCGCTCACCTGTGCTAGTTCACGTTGGATGGAAGTGAACTACAGAACCCAGAATCTATATATATATATATATATATATATATATATATATATATATATATATATATATATATATATATATATATATATATATATTTAAACCAGTCCTGAATTACAAGCATACGAAGACAGGCATATATATATTATTATCTACTGGCGGTCGCCAGTAGATAGTTATAGTTACAACCTAGTTTCCATAGGAAATCTCAAAATTCTATTTTGAATAACTTTGGCGCCGGTTGACGAATCCTCGCGAAATTTTCAAAACTAATGGGGCGCTCCGTTCAGCTCCTACCCTGAAAGTCTCGGGGTGATTCGTCAAGCGGGGGCCGAGAAAAAAGGGGGGTCCCAAAACGCGTTCTCCCCATGCATTTTTCCATAGGACCTTTAGACACAGGTACAGCCAGAACGGCTGAACAGAATTACTTGAAATTTGGCAAAGAGGTAGTCCTCAGGTCAGACATGTGCCTTTTGCATATATGGTGTAAATACGTTCAGTAGTTCCTGAGAAAATCAAAAGTAAAATAATATACATATCTGGGCGGAGCCTAACCACACATCTCATTGTGAGATCTGATTGGCTGTCAGCACTTCATCCAAGAAGTGTTGGCAGCCATCTTGGGACCAATATACATGATAGCACCTCATTAAAAAGCATTGCAGTTAATAGAAGGTTTTAACTTTAGTTACATTATAAATCATTTGTTGATGGTACCATACTCATTTTAGGAATTGTGGTGTGTTCTAAGGTGATTTTACCATGTGAAAAAGCCTTCTGCTGGGATATCATGAATCATGTTTGAGAGAAAACTATTTTCACATGCTTTTCCCACAGAGGTTTGGAAGGTGATCTATAAGCTAAACTGAGAGCAAATTTTCTGTAAATTCACATTATCTTTCTCAGTCATGTGGGAATGAAGTCTGACATTCTCAGTAAAACATGTACATCCAACAAGGGCAGAGACTGTCAGTTGATTCCTTTGTGTTCTACTGCAGCTTCCCAGAGTGTTCCAAAGAACAACTAGAGCGTTAACAGTCTTACTTAGGACAAAGGTATGGTACACCTGAAGCCATCTTGATTGGAATAAAGTGGTAACATTTAAAACATTTAATTTAAAAAGGAACAAAATGAGGGGGTTCATTTTGCCATAGAATGTATGATTAGTGCTGCAGAAAGAAAAATTAGGGCACATTTTGAGTGACTTCTCAAATCCTCTTCTATTTCATTAAAGAATTCTGACATGCAGACTGAAACATGCACTTTCAATACCAGCAGCAGTTTTCCCTGGTGAGCAGTAGCTTTACTACAGTGATCTAATAAGCAACTAGAGTGCTAACATTCTGAATTTATGGCAAATGTGTGACACATCTGAATGCCTTCTTCATTGAATCAAAGTAAACAAGCATTTGCAATGCAATAGGTCTCGCATTTACGCAAGTTTGAGCTATTGGCATTGTAAATAACAATGCCTTTTATTTATGTTTTACAAACAGACACAAAAATAAAAGGCATTGTCATTTATAATGCCAATAGCTCAAACTCGCGTAATTACGAGACCTATTTCATTGCAAATGCTTGTTATTTTATTCGTCCTTCACCAGCAGGATTTACCTTTAATAAGGAGAGGGGTAGAAAGTCTTTCCTCTAATGGCCCCTTCTCCATCAGGCCGTCGGCGGAAGCTTTCCATCGATTGAGCCTACAGCGGCTCCGTCAACGGAAGCTGATAGTCTACCCAAGTCTAAATAAGGTGGAAGGGGCAAGGCTTTGGGGGACAGGGTATTCCGCCACATCTGTGACAGAGTACGCTGTCTGCACAATTGTAAATCAGCACCTTAGTAATAAGTTTGTTTCTCTGCAAAGCGTTATGCCTATTCATCCTTTCATTCTTCCAGTGCTGATATCAAGACTACTGAATTAAATAAAAGAGAGCTTTTTTAACACAATATACACCTGTTGTGATGTGTAGTGTGTCTGTAATATTGCAATGGGTTGCATTACAACAGTTACAGGTGACTCACAGAGCGGTGCAAAGTAAAACTATCAGGGGAGAGGATGTGGTCCGTCGGCTAGACTGCCAACTTTGGTGCTGGAAACAAGGGTTCCAGCCTCGGGGTTGCGTCCACATCCTGCGATTCTGGGCAAAACACTTAATCTCCCTGTGCCAGTGTAAATACGGTGCTCGTGTAAAGCGCTCCGATACCTTTGGGTCGAGTTCGCGCTATATAAATATGCAAAAAAACAAAAGGCCTAGATTGCTTGGTGGGTCGATGATTTTTTCGGAATAGCATTTAAAACGGCTTCCATACAGCGCTACACACATCTTTGCGGACCCTTCTGCCCACTGCTGCCTACTGCCTTTGCCTGCGTTTTCAGAACTGCAATGAAAGCACAGGCAAAGAAAAAAGCGTTGGCAGCCATCTTGGAGTGTTATTTTGTTTTACTTCGAGAGACCAGTTGCATTGTGTGTAGAGCGGAAGAGACAAGGTCATCAGCAATGGCTGTTGGCAAACTGTTGTCTGCTAAAGTGTAATCCATATTCTGACGGAATCAGTCAGATAAAAACTCAGTTTTTAACTATTGTACTTCTACATTTTCTAAAAACTGCTTCAAAATGTTCTACTTTCTACCTCAACATCATGAAATCCGTGATTAATAGAGAAAGGTAGTTAAAACAATGATCGTCCTCTACAACTTTCACAGGGCCCTAACTATCAAGTTCATCCAAAAATTGATTGAACGATTCCATCAAACTCATGTTAAAAACAATAAAAAGCGAAAGATTCGAGGGTGATAGTAAACATGGAATTTGATATTACACGAGTTTGATAACCTCTGAGAAACACTGAGGTTTTCAAGGGTTGTATAGATAGTAGCAAACAAGCAACGCTTTCATTATCACCCATCTGACCTCAATGGCCCGTCTGGAACAGCGTATTCAGGGTCTCCATTAGGTAGACGCAGGGGAACTGACCACCGCTGAATAGTCATGAGCAAACAGATTTCCCGCTTATCCCTCAGTTCTTCTTCAAGGTGGGCATGACCTATTGCAGAGGTGTACCAACCAGGTAGAGTGGGTGAGGAGGAATTTGGTGTTTACAAATAAAAGACCAAACCAACACTGTCATTGTGGAGGCCACGCAAGGCTTTGTTACATTTATATCAGACTTATATTATACCTCTACAACATCCTACACAATACATTTTGCACCAAAAACAGTTTTGTCATTAGTAGGTGATGGTCAGAGACCTCAAAACCATCTACTACATTTGGGTAAAAGTGGCAATGATTAAACAAACCAGCAGAAATGAAATATGAATTAGCATGTAAGGAGTGAAAAAAAAGATATGCCAAGATTAAACATCAGCTATTTTTGCATAGAGTACTCGTTCCACAAGTTCACACTTGCACTGAATGTCCAAAGTAAGAACTCTCTGTAACGCCCCAGGACCCGACCGAAGTTTTGCACAGTTCTGGTTCACCACATTAATTATTAATCCCATAGGGCAAGCTTCATTAGTCAACACTCATTTTTGCATACACTGCAAATCCATTATTAGAAGCAAGGGGTGATAGAGCAACTCGGTTTTAATAGAGGCTTGAAGTCAGGACCCAGTTCTTGTTGAACGAGGAGCATAGTTCGAGATAACTAAGGAATCTGTGGATGTGACAGATTCTCTTTTGACCCTACTACAGTAGTTAGTACTGTCGCAGAAAGAATCGTCAACTGGAAGCAGAGGACGTTTTGAGGATGAACAGGTAATAAGGAGCAAGAGGTTTGTGTAGATGGACGACTGGGGAAGAGCTTGGCAGAGCAGTGAGAAGAGGGGGAAGAAAGTAGGTACCAGAGGAATACGTTTGTGTTTTGTGAGGCAGAAAAGAGGGGTTTTAGCAGACGTCCAGGGAGGCAAGAGGTAAAGTTTTCATACCATTTTCCACACCTTCACCCCTTTCATTGCCAACAAATCATCTCTTCATTGGCAATTGAATTGTGTGTATGCTGTGGTGTACAATGCTTCAGTGGTGTGTTAAACCAAATCAATCACTTGAGTTCAGTCTCATAAGCGCAATGCTAAAACACATTTTCCCCCTCTTTCACCTACTCTAGAAGTGTAGGGATAAGAAAGACATTTTAGGCAGTAGTTTTCTTGTTAAGGTAGACAGTAGGATGCTGTAACATACCACTCTCAGAGCTACATTGATACCCACTCTAAATCAGTTCCCTGGGTTATGGGGTTTGGCGAACTTTAGGGTTTTAGATCGGGGGAACCCCACTTTCAAAGACTGATGCGGGTCCCTGGACTAAAGTACAGAATCTTTACTATCGCCAAACTAACCAAAAACTATTCATACCCCCAAGGGGGAAAACTCTACAATGCCTTCACCACTGCATTTCATGGTGGGGTAAAAAAAGTGCATATATCCACTTCCACCATTAGCACAACCTTACTGTCGTTAGAGGCTCATCACTTTCATAAACAGAAAGCTGAACCACCCAGGTAATTATTTTTGTTAATGTAGCAAGGTGTTTCCCTTTTCAATCTGTTTATGTAGCGTTTTCTCCTCACATCCCCAATAATTTTTAAGGCTGGCTTGTAATTGCGACAGCAGCAACCATCAATACAGCTCTGAAGATGATCACTGGGCCACACACAATTACATTCCCCAAACTACTCATTACCTTAATCATGGAGGAGTTATCTCCGCCTGCGCGAATGACGAGCCGTGCAGATGGGGATAGATGGATTCTGCGCAGTCATTTTAAAGGCAAGCATTGCACAAAGCAAAATAAATTCAGTGGAGCATATCACCCTACAATAGGAGTGAAAGTATCACCGCCGCCGGCCCGATTCGGCGCGAAAACCGGAAGTCAGGCAGCGTCATGCCTGTCGTGGGGCGGGACTTCCGCCTTCCGCGGGAAGCCCGCGCGCACGGAGTGGCTGTCCGAGAGGAGAAGTGGTGACGCGGGGCTCCCATGCCTGAGGGAGAGCCCCGCGGTGGCGGTGGCGGCAGAAGTAATGAGAAGCCCTGGGTCGGAAGTGGCAGCAGAGGCCGCCGATGCAAGTGCGGGGCTCCCATGAGTGAGGGAAGCCCCGCGTGTTCCAGGTCATGTGAGGCGGAGATTAGACCAGGGGAGTCCTGAGACGGAGCCTGTAGCAGCCACAAAAGAGCCCGGTGAGTGGGGCTCAGTTGTAACGTGGGGGCTGGTGTGTGTGTTTGTTGTTCAACGATCTAGTACGCGTTCACTGGCTGGGGGTGGCTGTTTGGTGGCGCAGTTACTGCATGCAGCTGGCTTGCGTGGACGGAAGGGGGACTGGAGATGTGCACACGTGCGAGTTGGTGTACGTGCGCGTACACCAACTCAAATCCGCCAAAAGCCTGCGCGTGCACATCTCCTGTCCCACTTCCGAGGCAAGTCAGCAACAATAGATCTCGCCGAAAGCAGCGCTTCGCGCTGCGTTCGCAGGCGAGACCTAAAAACTGACAGTATGCCTACTGAGGAGACTGCAGTAAATGAGGAAATTAGGAAACTTCATAACAAGTCTCCCAAGATGGCCACCAGAGACAAAAGAGCCCAAATGTAGCACAAATATCACCGAGATGTAGCCCAAGTATAGCCCAATGACAGAAATCCCAGAGTGTTTTAAAGAACAACTAGAGCGCTAACAGTCTTACTTATGACAAAGGTATGGCACACCTGCAGCCATCTTGATTGGAATAAAGTGGTAACATTGAAAACATTTAATTTGCAAAGGAGGGGGTTCGTTTTGCCATAGAAATTATGATTAGTGCTGCAGAAAGAAAACTTAGGGCACATTTTGACTTCTCAAATCCTCTTCTATTTCATTAAAAAGTTCTGACATGCAGACTGAAACATGCACTTTGAATACCAGCAGCAGACTTCCCTGGTGAGCAGTGGCTTTACTACAGTGATCTAATGAGGAACTAGAGTGCTACCATTCAGAATTTATGGCAAATGTGTCACATCTGAATGCCTTCTTGATGGAACCAAAGTAAACAAGCATTGAAAATGCAATAGGTCTCGCCCTCGTTTAAGTTAAAGCAATTCGGTTTGTAATTAGGTGGCTTTTTAGCTTTGCTTTTATTAGTGTTTTTCAAAATTTCATGTAAATAACATGCATATCTGTATATGTATGCATGCATTTATATTTGTATTTATATATATATATATGCAGATTATATATGTATGTGTTGGACCTGGCCTCGTGGCGTGGTCCTTAACCCCCTGGATTGTGGCCGTTCCCCGCCCCGGCCGTCACGGGCCACACGTCTGGACTGCACCAAGGCCCTTCACCCGGAGCTACACGTGGTCGCATACTCCTCGTGGCTCCGCCATCTTGTTGGCATCCACGTCACACCGTGCCCCAGCCGGCGCGACCCCGCTCAACCCAGCCTCGACCCCAACGAAGCCCCGACATCGAGGCACCACGAACTGGCCAGGGGGTGCCGCAGGAACCATTCATTGCCCCGGCGGAGGACAGTATCGATGGGACCCCCAACTGTCCTCCCCTCTCGAGGTGTGATCACCCTGCAAACTCCCATGGGCCTGGCGCCTCTCCTGCTGGGCGTCTGGCCACCTCCACCCGGCCACTCCGCCCCCTCGGGCGCATAGGTCCGGACATCAAAGGGCTCCAGACCTATATCTGGGGCGACCCCACCACAGCTCGGCAGTTGTATCCCGGAGTCGAGAGCCCTGCTGATTGAATCGCGGCTGACCCTACGGAGAAGAACTCTTGTCGGAACCATCACGAGCCCTGCTGACTGCGTCGCGGCTCCCTCCTGTGAACCCTTTTCTGAACCACCTGGAACATCGGAGCCCTGCCGACGCCGTCGCGGCCCAACCTCGCTGGAACCTTCCTCGGAGCCCTGCTGACGACGTCGCGGCTCGAGCTGAACAGAGACCATCTTGAGAGCCCTGCTGATTGAATCGCGGCTCTCCACGAACTGTACGCCAGAGCCCTGCTGACGCCGTCGCAGCTCGACCCCTCCGAGATCGGAGGTCCTCCAGCGTGAGGATAAGAACTGGGCCCCAGGTACCCTCGTACCACATTCCTGCCAAAGACTGTCCCGCTACCCCTACCCTTCCAAAGAGACATTGAGACTTTTGGTGGATCCCTCGATCCCTTCGTGTAAATATTGAGCTCGTAACCTTTTATTGATGATAAAGAATTGCTTGTCTTGAGACAACCTCCTTGAGTCCGGTGTGGTGGTGTTACTGTGCTAGTACGGGATAGGAGAAGGATCTCTCAGGAGACTTCTCGGCAGCGCTCGGCTACTTCGTGCAGTGAGAGGGCCCCCCCCTTGGTGGTCTCACCGACTCCTCGGGGTCCGCCTTCCAACATTTGGTGGCCAGCGACGGGATCCGAGCCGAACGCAGTACGTACCAGCCAGTACCCACTAGCTACCCATCCAAACGAATAGCATCATGAGCAGCCAGGAAAACAACGCGACAATGGAGTTCCAGCCCGAACGGCTGGAAGAATATACGCACAAAGAATTAAAACAGTTCTGCAGAGACAAAGGCATTGCAACCACCAGCCTCGGTACCAAGGAAGAGATGCAGAAAGCTCTGAGGGCATGGTTGGAGGCTGGGGCAGGCCCCTCCCAGGAAGAAGGGCCCTTGCCCCTGACGGAGACCACAGCAACCGCACTGACCCCGGCAACCGGAGGAAGAAAGAGCCTAGAAACCGGCCTCTCCGAGGAAGAAATACGAGAGCGGGAAAAGGTCCGGAGCCACGAACTAGAGCTCGCCCGACTGCGGCTGGACGGCGAACTCCAGCTGGCAGAAAAGAAACTGGCCCTCGAGCAGCTACGCCTTCAAGAAGAAATAGAAGAGAAGAGACGACACCGGGAGTTGGAGGAAAAGAAACTGACTCTTGAGCACGAGCGCAGTCTCAAGGAGCTCGAGATCAAGGCCAAGAACGGAGGGACCAACACCCCCAGTACTAGAGACACTCTACCGCCCCCCGAGGCCAAGGTGCATATCCCGAAGGAGGTCGTCAAGGAGTATTACAAGAATGACGATATCCAACAATGGTTCAAGGCCTACGAGGTGGCCATGACCTCCCATCGGGTGCCCCTAAAAGACTGGGGCGCAGGCCTGTGGGGGCGATTCCTGAGTGAAGGGCGGGACACGCTGCTCCAGCTACCGGAGGAGGTGATGACCTCCTACGATCACATGAAGGAGGCCCTGCTCACCCGATACGGGCTAACAGCGGAGATGTACCGCCAGCGGTTCCGAGACTGCAAGAAAATCCCGGGTACCACATGGGTGGAATATGTGGACTTTTTCAGTCGGGCCCTAGAAGGGTGGATCAAAGGCAGCAAAGTAACCACCTACGGACAACTGGTCGACCTCATCGTCTGGGAACACCTTTCCAATAATTGCTTCGTGGAACTGAGACAGCACCTCCTCGACAGCAAAATGACCGACCCGCGAAAACTTGCCGTCGAGGCCGATCGATGGGTCAACTCCCGGGTCCCCCGGAGCTCAATGGGGGAGTACCAGAGGAACCCCAACGGACCCCCACGCCAGCGCGGTGGGGGGGGAGGGCCGAACAGGAACCGAGACCCTCCCGCTGGGGCCCCCAGGAGCCCCCCTCGAGGGCCACCGCAGCCACATCTCTCCCCGAGCCTAGCGCGAAGGGTGGGCCCGGCCCGACCCGGACCACGGCCACCCGTGACCTGCTATGGCTGCCAACAAACCGGACACTTTGCCAGCGACCCGGCCTGCCCCCTGAACCGAAGAAACGGGGCCGGCGGGCCCCCGCCCCGGCAGCTGACAGCCGCCGCCTTGGGGGGAGAGGAGGAAGAAGAGGCCCTCGACCGAGAAAACACTGAGTGGGAGCCGGCAGCCATGTCCCTGGTCTGCCTGGGTAGCCGAGAGATGGTACCCTGCACCCCCATCCCAACCAACACCCAGAAGTACCGGCAGCAGGTCACGGTCAACGGACAACGGGCCGAAGCCCTTCGCGACACCGGCGCCAGTATCACCGCTGTCCGCTGCCACCTGGTGACCCCTGAACAGATTCTACCGAATGTGCTGTGCCCGGTGCGGACGGCCGACAACAGTGAAAGCCTATGCCAGATGGCCCTGGTCCCCTTCGAGTGGGGAGGGGTGACGGGCCTGCTGAAGGTGAGGGTGCGCGACGACGCCCCGGTCGACTGCCTCCTGGGGAACGACTTGGAGAGTTCCCCCTGGGCTCAAGTAGAACGACGAGAGCACCTCCGAATGTTGGGACTGGCTGATTGGGCCTGCGCCATCACCCGGTCCATGACCGCCCAGGCCCCCCGCTCCTCCTCGACCTCCGGGACGGCCCGACCCGAGGGGCTCACACCCCCTCCCGCCAGCAGCGAGGAGGAGGCGGACACCGACCCCGGGCCCAGCGAATCCTCCCCCGAAGAGATGGCTTCTCCGAGCGCCCTACCAGAACTGACGCAATGGCAACATGAAGGGGGCCCCACCCGAGAGCAGTTCCAGCAAGAGCAACAGTCCTGTCCCTCTCTCGAAGGGGTCCGACAGCGGGCGACCGCGCAAGCCAACGGTGACCAGACCGGCACCCACTGGATCTACTGGGCCGAGGGCCTGTTGTACAGTGAACAGAAAGTGGCAGAACTCGGGGCCGGCCGCGTGTTGGTGGTCCCCCTCCGCTTCCGGGAGTTCCTTCTCAACCTGGCCCATGATGTGCCCCTCGCCGGACACTTGGGGCAAGACAAAACGTACAGTCGTCTGGTGACCCACTTCTACTGGCCTCGGATGCGGAGAGATGTGGACAACCACTGCCGGTCCTGCCAGACCTGCCAAGCCAGCGGGAAGACGGGGGGGTCGGGTCAAGGCCCCCCTCCAGCCCTTTCCCGCCGTCAGCACCCCGTTTGAACGAGTCGGAATCGACATTGTGGGACCCCTGGACCCCCAAACCGCCCTGGGCCACCGCTTCATCCTGGTCCTCGTGGACCACGCCACCAGGTACCCGGAGGCGGTCCCGCTCAGAACTATAACGGCCCCTGTGGTAGGCCGGGCCTTGATGGGGATCTTCTCCCGAGTGGGATTCCCCAGCGAAGTGGTGAGCGACCGTGGCACGAACTTTATCTCCAGGTACATGCGGTCCCTGTGGCAACAATGCGGGGTCACATACAAGTTCCCGACCCCATATCACCCTCAGGGGAACGGGCTGGTTGAGCGGTTCAACCGAACATTGAAAGGGATGATCCAGGGCCTGGAAGAACCCCTCAGGCGGAAATGGGATGTCCTGCTGCCCTGCCTCCTGTTCGCCTATCGGGAGGTCCCGCAGAAGTCCCTGGGGTTCAGCCCGTTTGAACTATTGTATGGGCACCCGGTCCGCGGACCACTCAGCCTGGTCAAGGAGGGCTGGGAGATGAAGCCCCGAGGCGCCCCTCCTGACGTCTACCGATACCTCCTGACCCTCCGAAACCAGACCCGCAAGTTCCAAGCCATAGCCGAAGCCAACCTCGAGGCCAGCCAGGAGGACATGAAGCGGTGGTACGATCGCAACACTTCTACGGTAGAATTCGAGCCAGGTCAGAAAGTATGGGTCATGGCCCCGGTCGAACCCGGCGCCCTCCAGGACAAGTGGACCGGGCCCTTCAAGGTGGTGGAGAAGAAAAGTCCCGTCACCTACCTGGTCGATCTGGAGTCCCCCCGGAACCCCCTCCGGGTCCTACATGCGAACAGGCTAAAACCCCACTTCGCCCGGACCGAACTGAGCCTGCTGCTGGCGACCGACGAGGGGAGCGAGGACGACTCCGAGCCCTTGCCCGACCTCTTGCAATCCGACAGTCACGATGGATCGATCGAAGGGGTCCAACTCGCCTCGTCCCTGACCCCGGAGCAGCGCCACGACTGCCAGCGATTACTGCGGGACTACGCAGCCCTCTTCTCTCTCACCCCGGGGGTGACCCACTGGTGCGTCCACGACGTCGACACCGGGGAGAACCCCCCCATACGACACAGAGCCTACCGGGTGCCTGACCGAGTGCGGGCCTGCATCCAGGCCGAAGTAGCGAAGATGCTGGCCCTGGGGGTCATCGAGCCTTCCGACAGCCCGTGGGCCAGCCCTGTCGTCCTGGTGCCCAAGGCCACAGCTCCCGGTCACCCCCCGGAGTTGCGATTCTGCGTGGACTACCGAGCCCTGAATGTAGTAACCAAGACAGACGCACACCCGATACCCCGGGCCGACGAACTGATCGACCGCCTAGGGGCCGCTCGCTACTTGAGCACGCTGGACCTCACCGCCGGGTACTGGCAAATCCAGCTCACCCCCGGCGCCCAAGAAAGATCCGCCTTTTCGACTCCGGATGGGCATTACCACTTTCGGGTGATGCCCTTCGGAATGAAGAACGCCCCGGCCACCTTCCAAAGACTGGTGAACAAGGTTTTGGCCGGGCTTGAGGCCTTCAGCGCGGCCTACTTAGATGACATTGCCGTGTACAGCAACCACTGGGCCGAGCACCTCCTCCACCTGGAGGCCGTCCTGGCCGCCCTCCAGCGGGCCGGGCTCACAATCAAGGCCAGCAAATGCCAAATCGGCCACGGATCCGTGACCTACCTGGGCCATCAAGTGGGGAGCGGGCAGGTGGCCCCCCTCCAAGCGAAGATAGATGCCATCCAGACCTGGGAACCCCCCACTACCCAGACCGCTGTCCGGGCCTTCCTGGGCCTCACCGGATACTACCGGCGGTTTATCCGGGACTATGGGAGCATTGTTGGCCCCCTCACAGAGTTAACGTCCAAAAAACAGCCCAAGAAGGTACACTGGACACCCCGCTGCCAAACAGCCTTCGACACCCTCAAAACGGCCATGTGTACTGCTCCGGTGCTGCAAGCCCCGGACTACCAGAAGGAGTTCGTGGTACAGACGGACGCCTCCGAGTATGGGATCGGGGCCGTCCTCTCCCAAACTGACGAAAGGGGGCTCGACAGACCAGTGGCCTTCATCAGCCGGCGACTACTGCCCCGGGAGCAACGCTGGAGCACTATTGAGCGCGAGGCCTTCGCTGTGGTGTGGGCCCTCAAGAAGCTCCGGCCCTACCTCTTTGGCGCCCACTTCCGGGTCCAGACCGACCACCGGCCCTTGCAATGGTTAATGCGAATGCGGGGCGAGAACCCCAAGCTGCTGCGATGGTCCATCTCGCTACAAGGGATGGACTTTGACGTCGAACACCGGCCCGGCAATGACCACGCCAACGCCGACGGCCTGTCCCGCTTCTTCCGCCTTGACGAGGAGAATCCCCAAGGAGATGGGTGACTCTCCATGCCTTCGGCTGGGGGGGGACGCCTGTTGGACCTGGCCTCGTGGCGTGGTCCTTAACCCCCTGGATTGTGGCCGTTCCCCGCCCCGGCCGTCACGGGCCACCCGTCTGGACTGCACCAAGGCCCTTCACCCGGAGCTACACGTGGTCGCATACTCCTCGTGGCTCCGCCATCTTGTTGGCATCCACGTCACACCGTGCCCCAGCCGGCGCGACCCCGCTCAACCCAGCCTCGACCCCAACGAAGCCCCGACATCGAGGCACCACGAACTGGCCAGGGGGTGCCGCAGGAACCATTCATCGCCCCGGCGGAGGACAGTATCGATGGGACCCCCAACTGTCCTCCCCTCTCGAGGTGTGATCACCCTGCAAACTCCCATGGGCCTGGCGCCTCTCCTGCTGGGCGTCTGGCCACCTCCACCCGGCCACTCCGCCCCCTCGGGCGCATAGGTCCGGACATCAAAGGGCTCCAGACCTATATCTGGGGCGACCCCACCACAGCTCGGCAATTGTATCCCGGAGTCGAGAGCCCTGCTGATTGAATCGCGGCTGACCCTACGGAGAAGAACTCTTGTCGGAACCATCACGAGCCCTGCTGACTGCGTCGCGGCTCCCTCCTGTGAACCCTTTTCTGAACCACCTGGAACATCGGAGCCCTGCCGACGCCGTCGCGGCCCAACCTCGCTGGAACCTTCCTCGGAGCCCTGCTGACGACGTCGCGGCTCGAGCTGAACAGAGACCATCTTGAGAGCCCTGCTGATTGAATCGCGGCTCTCCACGAACTGTACGCCAGAGCCCTGCTGACGCCGTCGCGGCTCGACCCCTCCGAGATCGGAGGTCCTCCAGCGTGAGGATAAGAACTGGGCCCCAGGTACCCTCGTACCACATTCCTGCCAAAGACTGTCCCGCTACCCCTACCCTTCCAAAGAGACATTGAGACTTTTGGTGGATCCCTCGATCCCTTCGTGTAAATATTGAGCTCGTAACCTTTTATTGATGATAAAGAATTGCTTGTCTTGAGACAACCTCCTTGAGTCCGGTGTGGTGGTGTTACTGTGCTAGTACGGGATAGGAGAAGGATCTCTCAGGAGACTTCTCGGCAGCGCTCGGCTACTTCGTGCAGTGAGAGGGCCCCCCCTTGGTGGTCTCACCGACTCCTCGGGGTCCGCCTTCCAACAGTATGTATATACATATATAAATACACATACATATATATAAATGCATATATGTGCGGGTAGAGAGAGGTAGAGATGTAGAGGTAGAGACGTAGAGGTAGAGACGTAGAGGTAGAGAGTAGTAGAGAGAGAGGTAGAGAGTAGAGGATGAGTAATAGAGAGTAGAGAGTAGAGAGAGTAGTAGAGAGTAGTAGAGCGTGAGTAGTAAAGAGTAGTAGGTAGAGAGAAGTAGAGAGTGAGTAGTAGAGGGTGTAGTAGAGAGTAGTAGAGAGTGAGTAGTAGAGGGAGTAGTAGAGGGAGTAGTAGAGAGAGTATTAGAGAGTGAGTAGTAGAGAGTGAGTAGCAGAGAGAGTAGCAGAGAGAGTAGCAGAGAGAGTAGCAGAGAGAGTAGCAGAGAGAGTAGCAGAGAGAGTAGCAGAGAGAGTAGCAGAGAGAGTAGTAGAGAGTGAGTAGTAGAGAGTGAGTAGTAGAGAGTGAGTAGTAGAGAGTGAGTAGTAGAGAGTGAGTAGTAGAGAGTGAGTAGTAGAGAGTGAGTAGTAGAGAGTGAGTAGTAGAGAGTAGTAGAGAGTGAGTAGTAGAGAGAGTAGTAGAGAGTAGTAGAGAGTAGTAGAGAGTAGTAGAGAGTAGTAGAGAGTAGTAGAGAGTAGTAGAGAGTAGTAGAGAGTAGTAGAGAGTAGTAGAGAGTAGTAGAGAGTAGTAGAGAGTAGTAGAGAGTGAGTAGTAGAAAGTAGTAGCAAGTGAGTAGTAGAGAGTGAGTAGTTTAATTTAAAAAGGAACACAATGAGGAGGTTCATTTTGCCATAGAAATTATGATTAGTGAGGCAAAAAGAAAAATTAGGGCACATTTTGAGTGACTTATCAAATCCTTATAGAGAGTAGTAGAGAGTAGTAGAGTGAGTAGTTGAGAGTGAGTAGTTGAGAGTGAGTAGTTGAGAGTGAGTAGTTGAGAGTGAGTATAGAGTAGTAGAGAGTGAGTAGTAGAGAGTAGTAGAGAGTGAGAAGTAGAGAGAGTAGTAGAGAGTGAGTAGTAGAGAGAGAGTAGTAGAGAGAGTAGTAGAGAGTAGTAGAGAGTGAGTAGTAGAGTAGTAGAGAGTGAGTAGTAGAGAGAGAGTAGTAGAGAGAGTAGTAGAGAGTAGTAGAGAGTGAGTAGTAGAGTAGTAGAGAGTGAGTGGTAGAGAGTAGTAGAGAGTGAGTAGTAGAGAGTGAGTAGTAGAGAGTGAGTAGTAGAGAGTAGTAGAAAGTGAGTAGTAGAGAGTGAGTAGTAGAAAGTAGTAGCAAGTGAGTAGTAGAGAGTGAGTAGTTTAATTTAAAAGGAACACAATGAGGAGGTTCATTTTGCCATAGAAACTATGATTAGTGAGGAAAAAAGAAAAATTAGGGCACATTTTGAGTGACTTATCAAATCCTCTTCTATTTCATTAAAAAATTCTGACATGCAGACTGAAACATGCACTTTCAATACCAGCAGCAGACTTCCCTGGTGAGCAGTAGCTTTACTACAGTGATCTAATGAGCAACTAGAGTGCTACCATTCAGAATTTATGGAAAATGTGGGACACATCTGAATGCCTTCTTGATGGAATCAAAGTAAACAAGCATTGAAAATGCAATAGGTCTCGCCCTCGTTTAAGTTAAAGCAATTCTGTTTGTAATTAGGTGGCTTTTTAGCTTTGCTTGTATTAGAGTTTTTCAAACTTTCATGTACATACCATGCATATATGTATATGTTTGCATGAATTTATATTTATATAGATATGCAGATTATATTTATATGTTTATATATTCACTTAAAAAACCATAGGTTTCACACAAGTTATAGTTAGCTGGACATTTCACTCGTAAAAAACCAAAGAAATTCCCCCGTTATAGTTAGTGCAGGCAACTATAACTCACGCAACTGCAATCCTCTGCTGATGACGTCAGATATTACATCACTGTATTTAGACACTTATTTACCCATGTCTTCTTCCATTAATCTTTAGCTATACATATATTACAAATATTTATTTTTCAGAAAGACACATATGTAATCAGTGATGTAATATCTGACGTCATCAGCAGAGGATTGCGGTCGCGTGAGTTATAGTTGCCTGCACTAACTATAACGGGGGAATTTCATTGTTTTTTACGAGTGAAATGTCCAGCTAACTATAACATGTGTGAAACCTATGGTTTTTTAAGTGAATATATATATATATATATATATATATATATATATATATACACACACATACATATACACGCACGCACACACACACACGCACACACACAGGAGCCGATGTCGGAAGCTACGAGTCAGCACCATGACATTGAAACGTGACCACAGTAACCCACTGTGGTTTTATTAAGACTGAATGCATGGCACCCCACTTGAGGAATATGAAATTACACCACAAGTATCAGAAGCCATAGCGGTGACCACGCCCACTGGGGCGAGTACTGAGATGAAATTGGTGTGCAATCACTACCATGCGATGCAGCCCATAAATCAAGCCTGTGAAAATGAGAAGGATCTCGAAACGCGTCGGCTGAGAGAAGTAGCTGTGGACTTCGTTCATGTTTTGGCTGCAGCTTCCAATAAATAAACAGAGTGGCTTTACTTACCTGTGTGGGCTTCGGCTGTTTGGGGCAACTCTTTGGGGATGGATATATGGATATGGAGATATATATATATATATATATATATATTATTTTTTTGCGACCCATCTAAGATGGCAGATGCCACTTAGATCTATTAAAAAAAAAATACATTATATTTTAAGTATGCAATGGCACTTTTATTGTAGCGGATCCCACCAACAAATGGCAAATTCAACTTTACATTTTTTTTATGGTGCTTTTTTATCAAAGGATTGTGCGGGTGGGAAGAACAGAGGAGCAGGTGGGGGGGAACCAATAAAAAAAGCTAGGTGGGGGTGGTAAAGCAGCACGTGTGGGGGCAACAGACCACGGTGTGTCAGGGGTTGGCGAGGCTACAGAAGCGAGTGAGAAAGCTGGAAAACACATGCACACTCGTGGAGGGCTTAATAAAAATGAAAAAACGTAATTCCCTAAAAGTAAACACTAACTTGGTTACGTGCATTTATAATGTTCTAAGACAGATATGAGCCGATCTATACTCTTAAGATTTGACTGATTAGTATTAGGTCAGTTCCAGGGAACTTTTATAATACATGCACTTCCATATAGGGTTTACTATTATTATATATTCACTACAGTCTCTCACACAGTGTGAACAGGTGACGGTACACCCACAAGGTGGTGGTACTACTAAACAGAGTCAAGAAATACACACACAAACAATTGTCATACATGATTTTCAGCCTTGAAAAAGTACAGGAGGACGAAACACGTGTCGACTGCTGTGTTTGTGAACAATGGTGAACTGGGAAGTGTTCCGAAATTTTTTTTTTTTAAAGGAAGAACTATCTACCGCTTACGTTTGGACTAAAATTAACTGTTGAGAAGTTGGAATTCAACAAAGACAAGAAATGCAAATGAAAAATGAGGACAGAAGATACAATTAAGACCAAAAATAGAAGAAAGTAGAGAGCAGGAGAATGGTGACCCTAGCAGACGACTACTTAGGAAACATAATGTGATGGTGCAAGGAATGATTACTGGGAGCTTAACCACGTGGGGGAGGGAAGCGAAAAGGAAAAACACGGAAAAAATAAAAGATAAGGAGAACAAGCATTGACATAGCCAATAGGTCTCGCCTTTGGGATCTTATAAGTGTTTAGCCATGCAACAGTTGATGTTGCTGCACCAAGGATATTGTGCTGCATAACTAAAAACTTATAAGGTCCCAAAGGCGAGACTCAGTTGTGTAATGCCATAGTTGGAGAGATTTGTTTAACTTGTAATTTGGAGGTCAGATTTTGCCATACTAGCTCGGCCTTACATAGTTTTAAGGTTGATAACATGAGTAGAACTATATAAGGTGAAACAACATTGCAATGCATCAAGGACAAATCGGTAGGATAGTAAGCAGTATGTAAAAGACTAGCCATTCTAAGAAAAATCCACCTCTAATTAAATGCCATTCAATGTTATTACGAAAATAAAACAACAGCTTGAGTAAGCATGTCTGAAGCAAACAAGGCTTCAATATACAGGGCCACCTGCAGGAGACAACACAACATGACTCCAGCCAGGGACCCGCAACTCCAGCTCAAACTGCATTCTGGTCAATGTATGTTCAACCCACCAGGTTTTTTGCAGATGTACAACGAGCAGCTTGGCAACTACCCTTCTTTGCTACCTCCAAAAACCAATATGAGCTTCTTGATGGCCACTGCGCAATGTCCATGCCGGGCAACGGCCTATTCAGCCCACCACCTGCTTCCAGCGAGGCTGGAGTGCCTTAGAAGGTGGCGGGCCGCAGTGGGAAGTAGTGGCAGCTTTTGCAGATTAGAAGAATAAACCACAAATATGTGACAGAAAACGTACAGACCATGTTTAAAGTGGTGGGTTGCTCTTTGGTGGGAGGAGCTCCGGAGGGGCTGATTTACATGCCGGACATGGAGACTGTGGAAGCTGCCATCTTAGGATAGAAGAAGAGCTGCCGCTTCCTTCCACTTCCCCACCATCTCCGCTTGTCTGTTAGCAACATAGGCAGCGCAGACAACGGGAGGGTGCGGGAGCAAAGGCAACACGCCACATGCGTGCGGGGAGGGAACAACCTATTCAAGAGCTCGCATGCAAGCAGTGCGTGTCCAACGAGCCGTCATACCGGCACGCGCGCATTACCAAGTGACGGGAAAAAAAATGTAGGGTGCAAGCCGAGACAATGGGAGGGGCGGGAGCATAGGCAACATGGGCAGTGGTTGGAGACAGGAGCGGATCACAAAGACCCGCAGATGCCACAGGCAAGCAAGAAACTTATTCTTATTAAAGTTTTATGTGGACTTGGTGGGGGGAGTTATTTTGGTGTAAATTTTGTGAGCTTTGTGTAAGGCGTTGACAGGAAATGGGACCGCTCAAGCAGCGGCACGAGGGCAGAGACTGGCACAAGTGAACGTGCGCTGACAATAACATCATGCCAGCCCAGGAGCTCATACTTGACACGATCTCGCCCGAATATAAATGCAAAATAATAATGTCCCATCTTCGGGGGAAAGCAAGCGGGAGTCGGAGTTTACTGGGAGGAGTTATTGTTGGAGAGCTCGCGATGGGCGTGTGCGCGCGGCGGGCAGGGGAGCGCGACTCCGGAGTGGACGCAGACCCTGGAGGAGGCAGCGAGTGGGAGTCATATAAGCAGGAAGTGGGATAAGGGAGGGGGAGGCAAATGGTGATCACTTTTGCGGCCGCTTTGATGTTTTCAGTGGCCACGCGGCTCACTGAGAACAGCAAAGCGGCCGCGAAAGTGATCACGCAGGCTGACAAATGGTGCGCGCACCCAGCGCACATGCACTGTAGTTGGAGGCCTGAAAAGCCACTAGTCTGCACTTCCAAATCCCGCTTACTAAAACTCTCGCCAGAGCAGCGCTAAAGCGCTGGCTCAGGCGAGACCTAAAAAGGATGAGAGGAGTTTGTGGCTGCACTCAGACGCATCACACTATTGGGATGGGGGTAAAAGAATAAGAAAACTACACCCCTAAATCGATCTCAGCTGTTGCTAACCTTCACTAAATGTGCCAGCCTAGGAAAGATCGGGACAAATGACCTTCGACAAGTAGGGTTCATACATAATAAAAATGGGAAGGAGGTAATGAAAGCCCTGGTGTATTCTGGCCTAGTAAAACATACAATAATAAAAGCAGAAAAGGAGCTGCAAAAGGAAGGAGATGAAGAACTACCAACAGCGGATAATTAGAGATCAGTATTTCTGAGCCATCGTGCGGGCCTTGGGCAGAGACAAATAAGACTAATTCACCAGGAGTTGGATGGAAAGGAAGGCATGGAATCACGGTAACTGGGGAAGGATGGCAAAGGGCTGGAGTGACGAAGACTGTGGAAATATGTATACTAAACCAATCCAGGGAGAAGAGGGGTGGCTAATTGAAGTAGATTAGGATACTGGGTCATCGCACAGCCTTGGGGTTCTTTCTTGGAATATAAATGGCTTTAGTAAAATATCAAAATCCTTCCAAAAAATAATAGACACCTACGAGATTGTGTGCCTGCAATAAACGTGGCTGTGCGACATAACCCCAACAATATGATATGTGCAGGTTCATAAGCCTGCAACAAAAGGGCAGCAAGGACGACCCGCAGGGGGGATATCTACCCAGATATCAACTGGAATGGCAACAACCCTAACAGTAAGTCGTAAATGGCTGGTAGCATGCAAGTTGGAGCCCCGGGACCCATATCCTATGAATGAGAAATTGATAATAGCAAATGTCTATATACGGGGGGGGGAGCGGAGGGGGGGCGGTCTGTGGAATGAATATAGACAAGAAATGAGAAGGATAAAAGAGGACATTGATTGGTTGTGTGAGAATTACTCGAAAGATATATTTATATTGATGGGGGATCTGAACCGCAGACTGAACCCTAACAAAATGGATCGATGGTCCAAAGAAATGTTGAAAGCATATAACATAAAGGTGGCAAATGTCCCTAGAACTAGAGGATCAAAATGGGATATAGTGCTGGGAAATTATCTGGGCTTAAAAGGGCTTGTTTAAATGAACAGGTGGGTGAAGATTACCCAGCACAACAGACCTTTATGATTGGTCAACAATTATGCCCAATCGATTATATGTACATGCATGCTTGGAACTTTGACAAAATAAGGAATTTTAAAGTGGGCTCTGAAGAGGGAAGTGATCACCATCCTCTGAAGTAAAAATTGAAGAGGGAAAGTTGTACAAAGGGAAAAGGTGATCCCCGTCCAGATAGATTACCCTAAATGACTGTCCACAAGATTAACACATAAACATATTGAAAAATTGTCACATTTATAGCAAAATATATCACTGACTGATAGCTTGGAGCCTTACCCTGAAGGGTATGAGAATATTATTGGACAGGTAGTACTGTGCCTCATAGCAATTTTAAAAGGGAGGAAAAAAGAAATGCAAAGCTCCTACATAATCAAAGGAATAAAAACAAATGGTTCACTGAGGAATTTAAGATCTTAAAGGCGCAGATAAGGAAAGGCGAGAGAAACCTTAAATTAAGGTATGATATATGTCCAGTATTTGTAAAGCGCGAACAATTACCTGAAGGTGTCAAGGCGCTGGGGGCCGTCTGGAAGATTAAGCGAGCTGTTGCCCAGAGTCACAAGGTGCTGGGCTGAGCTGCCGCTAGCACCGGGGATCGAACCGTGACCTCCCGGGTTCCGCAGTCAGTCGCCCTGGCCGCTGCGCCACACCTCTTCCACTATATAGAAAGCCATAATGCGCTGATGAAGTTAAGGTATAAAAACCTAATCATAGACCAGAAAAGAGAACACACAGAGAAGTGCTGGAGACTTATGACAGAGGCAACAGAAACTAAAAACAAAAGATTTTTGGAAATTAGTACAAGAGGGTTCAGGGAAAACCCAGGGACGGATGGTCTGTGCGGTGGAGGAACAAGCTTGGGTGGACCATCTGGAGGAGATATATGGTAAAGAAGAGGAGATGGTGGGAAAACCAGTAATCCCTTGGGAGAAAGTGGGTGAGGATAGAAGGGTTATGTTTGTATTAAGAAACATTAGAATTATTATTGCAAGATGATGCCTTACTTGAGCTGCTGGACCCGATAATATGCCTGCAATAATTATAAAAATTCGCCCGGACTGGTGGGCGGAGTTATTGTATAGGTTTTTAATAGAATATTGGATACAGGGATTATACCTGAAAACTAGAGAGGGGCAATTATCAGGCCGATACATAAAAAAGGAGATATAAAAAGCCCAAAAACGTATAGGCTGATTAACCTCCTGGATGTGGCCGAAAAGGTTTTAGCAAAAATAATCCTGGGAATGTTAAAAGACTAGGCAGATCTTAATGGTATAGTACCACCCGAACAGGAGGGCAGTAAGGAACGGCACTCGACAATTGACCACTGTTTTTCGCTTTGGTTTATTGCATGGAAGTCTGTGGAGCAGAGGGGGGAGTTTATTTTGCCGCTTCGTAGACTTCCGTGCAGCTGTTGATCTCGCAGATAGAAACGGTCTATGGGAGGCATTGGCAAAATTAGATATCCCAAAAGACCTCTTAGGACTGATTCAGGAGTTACACATAGGGGCAACTGGGCCCAGGTTATTATGGATACTGTGGGGACCTTAACGCAAAAAATACAACTGAATAATGGGCTAAGACAGGGATGTGTATTGGCCCCCTTACTTTTTTTTTTTTTTTTAATTCGTCCCCGATCTTCCTTTGACCTTAGCTGCCGCAAATGGATATAGTCCTAAAATGAATGGTAAACAAGGGGCACGCCTCCTGTATGCAGATCTTGTGATTTTAGACCAGCCAGAAATAGGCCTGCAAAGGAAACTAGATACATTTGAGAATTATTGTAGGTGGAAAAAGCTCGTGGTAAATATGCATAAACTAGCGTGATTTGCTTTGGAAAAAATAAAAACAAATTTAATTGGCACCTAGGCTTGGAGAGACTTGAATTAGTAAATGAGTATAAGTATCTCGGAGACTGGTTTGAGCAGTCCTTAAAATGGAAATTTTACCTAGAGGCTTTAAAGATCAGGGCTATTGCCTCGGTGAGTGGCTAAAAAAATGCAATAATGGCTTTGGAAAAATGTCATGTAGACCAGCCCTAAAAGCCTACGAAGGAATGATCCCCCTGCAACTCCAATATCGAGCAGAACTGTTATATATTAGTGGTAAAAAGAGGTGGGATGCCGAGGAGGGGAAATGCCTGAAGTATTTACAGTTCAGCCATGATCCAAGTAATAAGATTAGAAACTGGCATGATTTCATGCAATATTCCAGCTGCAAAAGCCCTCATAAGATTCTGGGGAAAAAGGAGTGTGAATGATGGACAGAAAGTTTCTCAGTGGTGCAAGAATGAAATTGTGCAAAGTGAATTAAAATGGGCAAAAAAGGTTAGGACCAACCTGGTAGCCATTTGCACAGATATGAAGGTAATGCTGCTCCCACAGACCTTACAAACAGAAATCTCCAAGAGTGAGCTAAAAGCGCTATGCAAAGAACTGTCCAACAAGAGTGACTATCAATATCAAAGAGAGAAAAAAATCAGGTGGATATGATGTTAAATGCGTGGCGAAATAAAGTGCGTTATCCATATGTGAATACCCTACCAAACCAGCTGCGAAGAACTGAAGTGTTGAGAGTAAGAATAGGAATCAACCCTTGCAAGATAAGTAATATGCTAAAAGCAAAAATGAATTGGTATAGGAGGGAGCTGTTCTTGTGGGTTGAATACTAAATGTGAAATGTTTCATATTTTGTTGGATTGCCTAAAAATCAAATAACAGCGGAGACATTGGTTACGCCCAATATTCCTGAAATATGAAATATTGAGTTGTGAGCATGCTGCAGAATCTTTAATCGATATGCCATTTTTGTACATAGCATGTGCTATTGGAAGATTCATGCGGGCATCCAATGAAGTGTTTATGGAGATTTAGTCGGTGCGGATGTATTTTATAGGATTACCTGCAGATTTTAATTGGAAAAGATATTTTATATGAGTAATTGTTATGGTTTTATTTATGAAATTTATCATTATATATGTATTTGCTGTCATATTTTAATGTTGTGTTGTTTAAAGGCCATTGGTCTAAATAAACATATCCCTGATTGATTGAAGACAAGACTAAGATATATTAATTAGATGGTGGGTGCTTCAGTGCCTTGCTTGTTTATTCACATTATTCTGCATTACCTTGTAGTGTGGTGGACTTGCACCGAAGGTGGCTGGGTGTTGGCACCATAATAGCACCACCAAGCAGAACAGACATCATATTGTGTTTCCTTTCTTACTGCTGAAAACTGGGGGGTAGATGTGCAGATATTAGGCACAGCCACCACATCTTAGGCCTGTATCTTTTTCCCTAAAAGTACGCAGATAAAGGTTATAAATCAGTAAATTAGGCACAGCCACCACATCTTAGGCCTGTATCTTTTTCCCTAAAAGTACGCAGATAAAGGTTATAAATCAGTAAATCGGAAGTATGGTAAAGAGGTGAAGCTCCACTGGAGGGACAAACTCAAGATAAAGGAAAGCCATAAAATAAGCAAGCTAATGAGAGTGACAACAAAACCAACCAATTAAGTAGTGGGCGTGCTCTGAGCCCACTGTAAACCCTTGGTAAGGGCCACAAAATGTCTTTGACAACTAGACAGCTAAAAGGTAACTATCTGGTGGGCAAGACCTAGAAACGTACGTCTGAGCAGCCTCTCTTTATGTGCAGGGCTTGCATCAAAGTAAACCAAAATAACTTCAGTGAAATGCATGTTAACCAGACAACTTGCTAGTTGCCTTCCTATGAAATTGTGCCATTAACCTTTACTGGCCGTCATGCCAACTCATTGGTAACTGGCAATCCTCACATTGACTGCACTAACAACATTTCCCACAATCCCCCATACATCTAATGCTTGTGTTCACGCAGACTCCGTTGTGTTAATTTATGCAAAAATGTTCTCTACATCTTAAAAACACCTGCTGGTCTTCCACGTGCGTAGGTTTGTGGACCAACACTAAAAAAATACTTTTTTATTGTCTGATGATTGTAGACATCAAACATTATTCTCACTCCTTCTGATGAAAAAAAGATAAAGGAAGCGCTCTCACAGACAGGCCTCAGGACGCACAAGTTAAAGGCAGGAGGGAATGGAAGAGGGTCATTCATACACCAAGCACTGACAGAGATGAAAGCTCTACCTAAGAGCCCAAGAATGAAGGGGGAATGGTCCTTTAAGAGAACTTGGGGTAAGTGGCGAAATGGGGGCTGAAAATGTCTTTATAGATAAGACTGAGGGCCTAACAGTTATTGGCGTCAATCGATGATGCACAAGTGGGAGGCAGGAGGGAATGGGGGAGGGTCACTTCATGCTCAGCGCACTGACAGGCTTGAGGTCAACCGGTGAAACTGGAGGAATGAGAGAGTCAAGGAAACTAGCAGGGAATAGGAGGGCTTTTGTACTCTGGGACACAGACATGGCAGAGATGGGAGAGGCTAAGCAGTGAGCCCAAAGGGCTGTTGTGTCACCCACGAGGATGTGGCAAGGGCTGTTGTGTCACCCCTCAGGATGGGGAAAGGGCTGTTGTGTCACCCCTCAGGATGGGGCAAGGGCTCTTGTGTAACCCATGAGGATGGGGCAAGGGCTCTTGTGTCACCCATGAGGATGGGGCAAGGGCTGTTGTGTCACCCCTCAGGATGGGGCAAGGGCTGTTGTGTCACCCCTCAGGATGGGGCAAGGGCTCTTGTGTCACCCATGAGGCTGGGGCAAGGGCTCTTGTGTCATCCTGGATGAGGCAAGGGCTCTTGTGTCACCCGTGAGGATGAGGCAAGGGCTCTTGTGTCACCCATGGGGATGGGCTCTTGTGTCACCCATGGGGATGGGTTCTCGTGTCACCCGGAACGATGATCTTGTCCCCCCCCCCCCCCCCCGGCAGCGCTGCCAATCATGTTTGAATCACTTTTAAAGAGCGCAACCCAGGAGGTTTCTCGGCGCTAGGCAGGTAAACGGACAACACTCCCAGCAATTCTGAATACAGACGAGCTCAGATCTCTTCACCTCACGTCCCAGGGTCCCTCTCTCAGGGTTCAGGGCGGTCACATGTATGTAAGCGGTACAAGGAGGGTGACGCTGCCAGCACTCTCTCCCCGGGCCCTGTTCCGTCCCTGCCCCGCCCCCAGCACACGTTCTTACCGTAAAACTGCTGCCGTCCGCCGCCGGCTCAGGGACTCAAAGCCTGACCTGGGCCCAGCATCCCTTGCAGCTGCCTGGCGCTGACATCACAAACGAGCGGCAACGTCATTGGCTGTGCCTCGCAGACCTGCAGCGTAGTGACCGCCGTCCATCCGCCTGCCACCCCGGTTCTCTGCGTTTCAAGCCTCGTTCACGGCTCTCTTCGTGGCGTCACTTCCGCTGCATGCATTGTTGTTGTACATAAAGCGTTGCAGAGCTCTGGACCTGAGCGCGTGCCGTGCCGTGCCGTGGATGTGCTCATATGTGTCTTCTGTGCCGCACTTGTCTTACGTTTCATGACATGTAAGGTTCTGAATTCGTTTGCATGCGCACCTCAAGCATGTTTATGCTTAACTGTAGAAACAGCCGTGCTTCGTGGAGGAAGGACGCCCTCCAGTGAATGCTGAGCTATACAATAAATCTTCTTGGAAGTTGGAAGACACTCTCCCTGTCGGCTTCTTCTATTCAACTGGACCATTTCACTTGCTTTACAGCGCGCCCCTCATTTTACACTTACAACACCAATAGGCATCTTCTTTGGTCAATTTATAACGGGTCTATCTATTCTAACATCTTTAAATAATATATGAACTTGCTGATGGTTCTACACATAATACTCGTTAATAAACACTCCATTATTAGAAAGATTGTATTTCTCAAAATTTTAGAGAACCATTGAGAGTTTTCGTTCCACCAAGCGGAATGTCGCCAATTCCAACATGGCCGCTTCTTTGAGCTTGGGGCGTGCAGCCGGCTCCCGCTGGTGCTGGATTCTATGTCAGGACCAGAGGCGAGAATAAAAAAATGACTAGCATTCGTGCCAAGAATTTTTAATTCTATTAAGGACTTGGAGGCAAGGATTATGCTTTCTCTTTCTATACTGAAAAATACAGCCAATGTAAAACGTTTTAACATATCAATATAAACCACATAGGGACTATATATGAGGTCCCTAACATGAGCACTTCCTCTTTATTTGGTTTAAACGAGCATTGTCCATTAATTTGTGACTTGTCCAATGATGACAGAAAATTGTAGAACTGCAAACCAATTCAACGACAGACTAAACAAAAGTCCATGTAGACGAAGTATGCACAGCACATCTTCCAAGGAATCCAAAAAAGCGATCACTTATTCACCCTTTTGCTCAGGTCCTGAAACAGAAATATCAACTCGTAATAACCTTGATAATTAATCATCTCAGGATGGGATATAACATCCTACGCATGCTACGGAAGATCTTCTGGTGGATCCCCACCGAGACCAGGAAGACCGTCACCCAGGCCCTCGTCACCAGCCGACTGGACTACGGCAACGCCCTCTACGCCGGTACCACCGCCAAGCTCCAGAAGAGACTCCAGCGGATCCAGAACGCCTCAGCCAGACTCATCCTCGACATCCCACGAACCAGCCACATCTCCGGACATCTGAGAGACCTTCACTGGCTCCCCGTCAACAAAAGAATCACCTTCCGCCTCCTCACCCACGCACACAAAGCCCTACACGACCAAGGCCCGAGCTACCTCAACAGCCGAGTCAACTTCCACGCTCCCAAACGCCACCTCCGTTCAGCCAACCACGCCCTCGCCGCCGTCCCCCGCATCCGAAGAGCGACTACAGGAGGAAGGTCCTTCTCCTACCTGGCCGCCAAGACCTGGAACTCCCTCCCTACCGACCTGCGCCTGACCCAAGACCACCTCTCCTTCAGGAAGAAGCTGAAGACCTGGCTGTTCGAGCAGTAGCGGCACCCCCCCCCTCCCCCCCCCCCCAGCGCCTTGAGACCCTACGGGTATGTAGCGCGCTTTACAAGTGTCACTGATTGATTGATTGATAAGTAATCATAAACATGACTTGCACAATGCAAAAAGAACAATTGATGGACAGAATGCAGAACAATGTCATACATTCACCCCAGTACAGAGATCTGGGCCTAAATCCATCATTTTTTTGCTCACCATGCCATTCCTGTCTGGATCCACCTGTATGTAAATCAGTCTTGACTCTGTGCCCAATGGGAACAGTCCAGCCCGAACTGCCAGGCCAGGTCCTCCTTGGGCTGGAAACAGGCATCCTATGACCGGTTTTGGGGTTTCAGCCCTCATCAGCCAGGATAGCTTGACTCCTGTGGCATGGAGAGCATGGAACCCACATCTGGGCATACCCGTTCCACTCAGGGTGACAAATGCAAAAAGAACAATTGATGAACAGAATTCAGAACAATGTCATACATTCACCCCAGTACAGAGATCTGGACCTAAATCCATTGTTTTTTTGCTCACCATGCCATTTCAGTTTGGACCCAGCCATATACAAATCAGTCTTGACCCTGCACCCACTGGGAACAGTCCAGCCCAAACTGCAAGGCTACGTCCTCCCTGGACTGGAAACAAGCATACTAGGACCGGTTTCAGAGTATCACCCCTCATCAGCCGGGATAGCTTGACAATGGGCGGGATAATCCTCCCCTCCGTGTCCTTAAAATAATTGAAAATTCTTGGCGCGAATGCTAGCAAGTATTTTATTCTATTACAGGACCGGAGGCTTCTGAATATGCTACTTTAACCCTTATCTAGAACAACAGAAGCAATATCGCCCACAGGTTTATAGTAAACCTGTTTAAATGTAGAGTCGGAGGACCAATCAGTTGCTCTCATTATGTCTTGTATACTGGTGCCCAACATAAAGGATTTTGAAGCCATAGCGCCCTTTACTGAATGCACTCCAAAAACTTGAGTGACAATGTCAGCCTCTGTCATTACATATCTGAGCCATCTGATAATAGTAGCAGAGATAACTGGTTTAACCCCTTGCATGCTCCTGACGGAACCACTCCGTCATGAGCCACGGGTGCCGTGTGCTCATGACGGAGTGGTTCTGTAATGCTGCGGCCGTTGGCGGCCGCTCCGCCCACGCGGCGCTGTTTCCCCGCCTGTGCGGGCGATCAGCGCAAGTGGGTGGAGTCATGACGGAACCACGCCGTCATGAGCACAGCTCGCCTGTGACTCATGACGGCGTGGTTCCGTCATGAGCATGGCGGCGCCGCGCTCACCCCAAACCCCCCAGCGCTGCGGCGGAATTCGCGCCGCAGCGAAGGGGTTAAAAGGCTTATGGAATGCGATTAAAAGTCTTGAACACTCTTCATAAACATTAAGACATTTTACCACACACAATTTATCATTAGCTGCAACTGCATTGTAATCCACATTTTGTAATAATAATCCACATTTGTAAAGCGCAAACAATCACCCGTAAGGGTCTCTAGGCGCTGGGGGCCTGTCAGGAAGATTAAGCAAGCTATTGTCCAGAGTCACATGGTGCTGGGCTAATCTGCCGCCGGCACCGGGGATCGAACCGTGATCCCCAGATTCCGGCGTCAGTCGCCCTGGCCGCGGTGCCACACCTCTTCCTGTAGTCAATAGACTGTGAAAAAGTCTTTGTCCTTGCAGAAATCTCAAATGACACTCCCTCAGGGGAAAAATTCCTACGGGAAATATTCCTACTGGTTAAGTCTAGATCTCTAACATCAGAGACTCGTCGACAGGCAGACAAACAAAGAAGCATAGCCATTTTAGGAGACAGTTGTTTCCTAGATAACTGAGCAGTATGAGACCAACTATCGAATAAAGCTAAAACTTTAGATACATCCCATAAAGCAGAATACTTAGCCTTAGGTGGACTGGCCACAAGTATTACCTTGAGTAGTTTCCATACCACTGGATGCATACCTACCGGTCTCCCGTCTACCTGGGCATGTCCAGCCGAGATAGCGTATCGGAAGTTGTTAACTGACCTGTAAGATAGCCCTCCAGAAGCTTTCTTGGATAGAAAATTCAATACTTGTGAGAGCTCCACCTCCACGTGATCCACATTTTTCTTATAGCACCTACCCAACCATACTTGCCATGCTGAATAATATCGCTTTCTAGTAGAGGGAGCCCTGGCTTGCTGGATGAAACCTGAAGCCTGCTTCGAAATTCCTGGCAACGACCCCTGTTGCCTGAAAGCCTTCAGGCCATCAGATACAACTACCCCGAGAGAACTAGTGGATGCAGTTCTCCCTGAGCACCCTGGAGCATCGTCTGAGACCACGGACGGAGAAGAGGGAAATCGCAAATCAGTTCCAGCAGTACCGGAAACCAAGGTTGGGCTTTCCACACTGGTGTGACCAGAAGGATCTCAGCCTTCTGGTGGACTATTTGATTTGCTACTCTGGGTATGAGGACAAAGGGAGGAAGCGCATACTTCAATGTCTTCAACCAGTACTGTGTGAAGGCATTCATGGCTCTCGCCAGAGGGTCTGGCCTCCAACTGAAAAATGTCTCTAGTTGATGATTTAGTGCGACCCCCCAGAGGATGCGGTAAGTTTATTGTTCTCACCTGATGTGATTTGGGATTGGAATTTTCCCCTCGGTCCACCTCGGTAGTACCGGTGACATGTAAATCTCCTCGTAGGGTAGAAGGTACCGACTCTGGTGTTGTCTCGACAGTCCCCTCTACCACAACCGTATCCTCTTCTGGGAGGGCCTTGATAATATTGGCGGCCCATCCAAAAAGACCCGCTTGGAAAACCCTCCTTATATTTGTTTGGGCCTTGTCCAAGGAAGTGAAGGTCCCGACGTATTTTGAAAAGTCCATGACCAATCTGTCGCCAAATAGGAGCCCTTCCGCCATAGGACCCGCTTCCGCGGAAGCTAGCTCTGTGAGGTTATTGTCCATTCTCATCAGTAGGGATTTTCTACGCTCTGTTGAGATGGCACAATTTGCGTTGCCCAGGGAGCAAATTACTCTTTGTGTCCATCTTGCCAGTATATCAGGGTCCACCGTGGAACCTGTATCCTTGTCTATTAGGGCCATCGCCAGGATCTTTGCTAAGGGGCCAGTGACATCCAGGAGCTTGTCCTAGCAACCGCACCAGGCACGGTCAATACCCTTTTTGGGGTCCATGGCTAACTTTTTCGGAAACGCCAAATGTTAGGGTCGATATCCGGGGTGTCCGCTACCTTTTCCGGAACATCAGGGCGTGGGCATTCAGATTTTAATCTATTATGGACTTCCCTGTCAAAATTTCTTCGCAGGTTCTGGTGGATATAGCCAGCTACCTCCGGGGGCGGAGCCCAGTCCGAAGATCTCGGGTGGACAATGTCCTGCGGGTTAAAATCAAAGGGGGTTGTGATTTGGAAAGAGGCAGGAGCTGGTAGGTTCAGATGTGCCCTCTTTGCTTTCGTCTTCCTAGGAGGTGAGTTGTGATCTGTGGAATTGGTGTCGGGCCTGTATCGGTATCCTGGTGGGGCGCTGTGGTTGGATCCAACTGGGCAGAATATTAATGATCCCCAGAGGAAGTCGGGGGCAACTTTGCTAGGGCCTGCGCATGCAGCCAACTGGATGACTTGGCTTCACTGGTGGATTTTCTCTCTGAGGCGTTCGGCGCTGATTCTGTAGCCTCCTGGGAATGAAGCCCATGCCTCTTAGCAAAGTTCTCAAGTTACACTATCATGGGCTTGAGAGTGGCTGCCAGAGCTTGATTGACCGTCTGGGGAACAGCCGCCACAACAGCCCTATTGACAGACTGATGCACTGATGCATCTAAGGCATCTACCAGTTTGTCTTCGAGGAAGGTCCCCTGTTCCTCCTCGTAGTACCCATATTCGTCCTCCTCAAACATGGTCCAGTACTGCATGGTTAGGTATGCAATGGGTTTATATCTAGATAGAAGGTGAACCAAGTCACAAAATTCCCCGGGAATTTATAAAGGAGGAGCTGACCTTAGTGCACTATTAGATGGAAAAAATGCTCCTCAGCCCTGCTGTAATCAGTAATTATTCCAGCCCCAGAGGGCCTCAAAAGAGCCAACTTTACTTGTATAAGTCTGCACCCAGCCTGGGCCTTCCTAATTATGTGAAGACGCAGTGACTCAGGACTAGACAAAACCATGCGGAAGGGAAACAATGAATAATCCGGTGGGGGCGAGCTGACCACCCGATCACCAGCACTGACAGAACAACTTGCCGGAATGTCTGCGCTGACGCATGGTCGCGGCTCACCCAGCTGAAGCTGCGAAGCACCACAGACAGGTAATCACTGTACCTAACAGCTGTGACAATTACACAAAGCAACAATAATAATGCTCTAACCCTTAATAAGGTATGAACAACGTACTTAATGTAATAAAATAATAAGCACTTAACTCGGCTTGCGAGCAGCAAAGAAAGAGGAAGTGCTCATGTTTGGGTGCTCATATGTAGGGCTCTAGTCTCTATGGTTATTGGTTATGTGCCATTGCATTGTAGGAAGTGGGGTTTAGGGTGATATGTTAAAACGTTTTTCATTGGCTGCTGTATTTTTTTAGTAAAGAAAGAGAAAGCACAGTCCGAAGCCTCCGGTCCTGTAATAGAATTATGCTTTCTAATTTCTTTACTACTTTTCAGCAGCCAATAACAATAAAGTTAAAACATCACGACATATCCCATGGCACCACGTGTCCAACCATAGAGCCACCGCCCTATATAAGCCCTTTATGGTGTCACGGTGTCCTCTTGCTTTGCTGCTTCGCAGCCAGTTAAGTACAGGTTTGTTATCTTCCGGTTATTGACTGTATGTGTCGTAAGCCCTTATTTCTGTGCAGTAATTATTGCTATTTTCGTTACGCGCTGTCAGTGCCTTGTGTTTGTACTGGTTTACTCGTCGCATATGTTGCGAGGATTACCGTAGCGGGGATAGTCCCCGACAATGTTGCATGCCAGGCGCTGGTCTCCTTGTTATTAGTTTTAGTTTAGTGAGTAGTGGGACGCCGCCGCACACGGCAATTGTACCTTGGTTCTCGTTCGAGCAAAGCTTCTCGTTGGTGCCTCTGGGAGCGCTCCGCCTCCCGACCGGGCGCTCTGTGCACGCCTCCCTTTTTCTGTGTGGAGCAGGAGATGAGAAGCGAGGACTTGCATCTCTGTGACGCACATACCTCTTTTTAGATTGCCTCAGTGTGTGGCACCGCGCATGCGCGGCAGCTGATGGAGCAGGTAAAACAACATTTTGTATACCTCCTCTAATTTGCATGTCATTAATTACCTAATCATTCTAAAAATAATTTACATAATATCTTTGGAGTGGAAATTATACTAATCAACCTTTGCATCTTGGTAAACACAAAATACACGTGGGGCTAAATTGCTAATTGCACGGCAGAATAATGAATTAACTATGGTACGCAAACTAACCTTAGATTGTGGTGAAATAGTAAAATTGCTTGATTTATGTTGCTTTGTGATCGTTTGTGCTTTAGAAGTTATCAAGTGGTAAGTATTATTGCTTTAAATGTTGCTACAGCTAGGAAAAATACTAATATAAATTGGGATTAGAGTGGGTTAAACATTAGAACTTTCATTTCTATATTCTAATTACTGTTATACCTATTTTTGCTTAAGTTGACATTCGGGTCTACTAGGCCGCAGTACCCAAGATGGCGTTCTCTGAAGCAGATGCCACCATGGAAGCGCGATGATTTCTGCGCATACCCGGATGGCTCTGGACTGGAGATCACCGAGTGACATGAACTCCTGACATCATGTTCCCTACCAACGATAGGAATTTAGGAACTTAACCGCAAGCCAATAGATGACTATGTGGGAACAGCGGAAAGGACAATACAGAACCTGTGAAAAGATGACTTTTTCACCTTGAGAAGATACATTTGCTGCTCTCGCCTGGGAGTCAAATGAAATTTAACAATTTGTGCCTTCCTATGCCAAGTCATCATGAAGAACCAGTCTGCACCGGGAAAAAAGAATATTGAACTATGGATAACCCTGAACTGTCCAATCAGAACATTTTCTCTGCTCCTAAAAGTTACCATGTTTAGTATGAAGTAAGAGGAAAAAAGGGTATAAAAAAAGCCCTCAACCGCCTTTGGGTCGTCAATTAGTTTGATCGTTCGAGGCGTTGGGTTGCATTGAGCTGGTGTTGATTCATTGGTTTGCCTTGGGTTTTTTTTGGCGTTTGGGAGAAGAGTTTTGCAGTGCATCCTATATTTCTGCCCGACGGTTAGATCCTTCGCTGCGGGTCAGACAGCCTGTCCAGGGAGTTGTACCTGAGAATGCGGATAACTCTCTGTTTGATCTGAAGCCATCTTCGTTTGCCAATTGGTAACTGATTAACTGCATTTTTCCAAATTAATGTTTATTTTCTAAATGTTTGAATTCTCTTTAATAAAACTAAAAATGTATATTATGAGCTGTGGATAATATATGCAAACGTAAAGAAATGTATTAATAATAGATAAACAACAATTGAAATAATAAGAATGAGTTTAGTGATTCTTTAAATTTGTGAAGAGATTAAATGATTTCTAGACTTTATTCGTGTCTTAGCTGGTTCTAATTCACCATCAACCAGTCCAACTAGTTGGTCCATCGACCAAACCCTGGAGTGCCTTGATGGTAAAGTCAGGATTCTGAAGATGTATATAGAATGTGTATATAATGTAAAAGTAAATTGACCCTGATAGGCAATAAGGTACCCACATGTCCAGCCCCTTTTCCCTCCTGTGTACAGATTCGAGTGAGATTGATTGAATGACGAGTGTGTGTTGGTGTTATGGGCCCCACCAATGAATTAGCGTACGAATGAGCTGTTGTGAATAAGAATCTGTGACATAAGGAGAATATGTAAAATTTGTCCTCCGCGCTGTAACACAGCCATTTTGGTCACTTTCCAGTGCCCGGGAAGCTTCGAATAACGCAGGGAGCTGCGTATAACTGCTCCTCATATCCTTTTCACTTTGAGGAAGCTCCCCTCTGACCCCCAGCAGATCCTACTCCTCAGGGTTGGACAATAGTGCATAGGCTCTGCCGAGAGTGTTTGGCAAGCCCTCCCTCCACCTCATATTGGTTTTGACTGTTGTCTGTGCTTGGCTTGCCTGGGGTTGGTGCTACTCCCCCTGTATTGCTCCTGAATTGGGTATACTCACCCTATAACTTGCGGGCGTGGTCTTTTCCCATCAGTTCCAATGTACTTCTTTAAAATGGAAGATTCCTATGGGAATGAGTTTTACTACGAGGAGCCCATGGGGTCCCTAGAGCAGGAACTGCTCAATGCTGTGGATATGGGAGTACACCATTCGGTTAATAGGGCCTTGGTTCGGGCGATTGAAGCCCTTAAGTGCCACCTATGTTGGTATGTAGCGCAGAAGGGCTGGTTACCCGTTCCCCACTTGCGGACCAAACCCAAGGAGCCCCACACTGCAGACCTCGCCAAACTTGCTAACAACATGTCCACAAAACATGACTATAGCGCTCCATTGGAGGCTGCTGTTTCTGACCCGTTTCAAGAGGATGATGAATCCTCCTCTCACCAGAGCTCGGACAAGGAAAAGGCCCCCAGACCCAGAAAACGCTTGCGGAAGGAGAGTCATCTGGACATGCCCACACAACTAAAACTGCTTACCTTTGAGCTATCGGAAATCATTCACCCTAAATCTACAGCCTGGCTGCCCCCCAAGAAGTGGCTGACTAAGTACAGAACCACCTTGTCGGATTCCGGAGCCTGGGGGGGTCAAAGAGAAGATGTTTCTGTCTAGCGGTCTCCTCTTTCCTCCGCAGTTACTGACAACCGAAGTCGAGAGATCCCGAGGAGGGGAAAGCACCTGGCCCTTTAAGGACTCCGCTACAGAGACAGGGTACGCCCCCTGGAAGGCGGAAGGACCAATCCCGGAGAGCCATATAGCCTGTGACGATGTGAGAGGCGACGTCGACGACCGGAAGAGGGAGAGAGGTTCCAGCGAAACCCCCGACGAAACCGTAGGTCGAGAACCGGCGTTTACAGGGAGAGGAGCTCCAGACGAGTGCCGAGACCAACAGGAGGACGCATCGCCCCGCCACGGCCCTGGAGGGTCGTGGCTTCAACAGGTGCGTACACGCCTTCGGGGATCCGGGAGTCGGGTGAGTTTGTCGACCCCAGAGCAAAAGGGAGGAAAGTACGCGACTGCAGGTCTATAAATACCAAGGACCGCCCGCGTGTAGGATCCGAGCTGTTTTCCTAGTTTTCCCTGGTGGCGGCTTTCCCCCCTTTCATCCCGCACTCGGCAGACCAGGAGGTGTTGTATTCCCTCACTCCCTTCCCCATAAGTTTGACCTTAAAGCCTGCTCCTTTCATTTTTTCTGAGCCCTCCCGGAATCCTGAGAGCAAGGACGTGGTGGTGTGGCGAAAGACGAAGACGATCCCTGAAGACTTCACCAAGGGACATCCACTATTCCGTGAACTGTCAAAAATTCCGTGTATCTCGAAATAAAGAGACAACCGTTAACAAACCCTCGTATTCTCCAGAGTTTCCACTTTCCTCACTGTGACACACCTGCACCAAGCCTTTGATAAAGAGGTTTACGCTAGGCTGCGTTCAGAATGCCCCAGACCAGATCTCCAAGGCAAGGTAGCTAACACCCCGGAGGTAGACCCCACCATGGTGACCTATATCAAGAAATACTAAAAGGACCCTAAGAAGGGAATTGATAGAGCCTGGTGCTCCTGCCAGGGCAAGCTCCTTGACATGTCCGGCCCCCTGACTAAAATTCTGGAGCTTGGTTACCGGGAAAAAGAGCCCGCGATGGCTATTGACCCGGACAAATTAATATGATGGGCGTAACGAGCCATATGCCAGTTAGGGAACAATAACTGCGCCATGTCAAGTGAAAAGAGGCAGTCTATCCTTTGGAAATTGGATCCAAAACTCGCTGAACTATCTACTTCGGAAACCTTCCCTCTAGCCCAAGGCCTCCTCTTCGGGCAACCTTTCTTGAAGGAATTGACAAAGTTTGTCACTACCTTTAGCGGTTTAGACAAGGAGCAAGGGTCGCTAAGGAGAGCCTTGAGACCGGTTTTTGGCAGGGCCAGAAGAATTAAGGGTTGTTCGTTCGACCGAGGGTATCAACAAGGGCCCCAAAGAGCTTATCATCAGCAGCAGCATGGGGGTTAACAGGACTCAAACAATCCCACCTTCTATCCTACCCGTCGCTCCAATAAGAACTGCTTCAGAAAGGGTAGATACATCAAGGAAGCATCCAGGATTCTGGGACCACAGGTGAGAATAATTTTATGTTCAGAGGTGGTCTTGGGGGCTGGATCCAGTCCTTCTTTCATGTATAGCAGATGATTTCACAGGATGCGTATCCAGAGACAGTGCAGGGGTACAGAATAGAAATGTACAGTTCCACCCCCAGACAGGTTTCTCCTCCATCAATTATGTCCTTTTCCTTTCAAGATCCGAGTTTTATTTCCTCAGAAATTCAGACTCACTTACAAAAAGGTGCAATTGTAATCATGGAACCCCACTCTCTGGGTTTCCTCAGCAGCGTCTTCTTGGTGGAGAAGAAAGGGGTAGGATCACGGCTAGCCTGGAACTTAAAGGATTTCAATGGGTGGATCATTTAGCGTCACTTCAAGATGGAAGGCATCCATCTGCTTCGCGATCTCCTCCAGGAAAGGGACTGGATGGTACGTCTGGATCTGAAAGACACTTACCTATCTGTTCCCATATTTGCACCCCATCGGCGTTTCCGTCAATTCCAGTGGCAGGGAGTTTACTACGAATACAAAGTTCTTCCCTTCGGTCTTTCCTCAGCGCCATGGTGTCTCATCAGCCTCCTACACCCAGTGGTAGAGTCCTTGATGGCTCGGGTAGTTTGTTTGATTATCTATCTGTACGATATCATCATCATCATCATGGTGAAATGTCCCCCGCTGGTGGTTACTCATCAGAATTGGTCTCAACATCTATGCGGCAGAAGGGACTCTTAAGACTACCACTCACTTTAAACCCACTGCCAAGAACTGCCTACTACTTTATGACAGTTTTCACCCTTGCCACCCGAAAGAAAACGTCCCTTTTGGCCCATTTGGCCAATTTGTCTGGCTCAGGAGGAATTGCTCAGAAATAAGGGATTTTGAAATAAAGGCAAAAGACCTATCCGAAAAACTCCAGGAAAAGGAAATACCCTGCTAAGACCATCAATAAAGCAAAGAAAAGAGCAGACAATAATCACAGGGACGCTCTTCTGGAAACTTATGAAAAAGAGGACAGAGAAAAAGACAAAAGACCCATTGTATAACAACATTTAACATAGCATCGGACAAAGTCTCTAAGATCGTAAGAGAGCACTGGTGCATCCTCAACAGTGGGAAACTAAATATCCCACTACCCATGTTCTCACATAGAAGAGGCAAGAACCTCAGGGACATCCTAGTACACACTCGCCCAAAATCCCAATTCAAGAACAACCAAAAGGTAATCAGTACCTTACCCACATGCCATCACCCATGTGGCAACTGCAGTGTGTGCCACCTAACTGCTACCTCGAAGAAGGTGACTTTCACCACAGGAACAACTTGGGAACTAAGAAAGTTTACCACATGCAACAACTCAGGGGTGATATACATGATCACATGTAGCTGTAACCTACACTATGTAGGCATGGTTACTAGAAAGGACAGCATGAGAATATGTGAGCACCGTAGCAACATCAGGTGCCACAGGGCAAGCACGAGGATGACGGCGCACTTTAATGAAAAGAAACACATCCCAAATGACATGCTATGGGTAGGGTTAGAACATATGACACACTGTGACAATTTAGAACATAAGCTGCTGGAAAAAGAACAAAGATGGGTGTTCAGATTGCGCACAGTTACGACAGGTCTGAATGAAAATATCCAATGGGGACAGTTCACAAGATGAACTACACCTTGGGTACATCAGAAATACAGATATAATAATCCCAATACCACTCCGGGACTGTTTTGTTTACATCACGGATGAGAGGACCGGACGGTACTCAAATCACCTCCAAGAAAAGGTCCCACGAACAGACTCTCACATGAGACCCCACATTGCTTCTGTAACTCCACTAATTTCACACAAACAGTGGTCCTCAAAATAGTTTAAGGAATAAAGGGAATAAATATAGTACAGAATCGAAACTATATTAAGAATGTCCAGCCGGACACCCAGTTTAATTCTTCAATGGAACACAAACAATAATCAACAGCAAAACATATGTGGGACACAGTCCTGTATCCGTTGGGAAAAAAAGACATATACAAAACAAACAGACAATTCAGGCAAGACAAAGGAGCTTAATTACAAAATCCAGTGTTTTAACATACAGACAATGCACTTTTTTACGTAATGGGTTAATGTGCACGCTGTTTAGATTGGGGTCGACGACATTTCGATCCTATTACAGAGATACAAGGATCATCATCAGGACGGAAGAATGTACAAGCCTGGTATTGAAAGAAATTGTCGCAGTGAGGAAACCGGAATGTAGACGTGGTCAATGTCGGAATAAAGCAACTCGCGTCTTGTAGTAAAATAAGGGTCTGACAGGCTGCTCGTGAGTACGGGGGTAACCGCAACGATAGCTGTTTTGGTTCGGAAACGGGCAATACGAATATGTAGCTCCGGTCCAAGAACTGGAAATTAGATGCGAAGGGAGGTACCTGGCATCCAGAGTTACCGGGCAATTTCGATCAATTTGCTCCGATGAGTGATCCGTGAGATTGCACGAGATCAAGTGACATAGCCTTCTGCGTCTATTTGTTTGGGGCCGCGCGGCCTCGCCGAGTTACTGGTTGAGGGAGCGTTTATCCTCCCAGTGGGCGCTTGCAGCCCAGGCCTGCTTGTACTTGTGGAGCTGGAGTTTTGGAGCAAGGCCGCGTGTCTGCCTGCTGCGCAGCCCTCTTTCACTGTTCCTCACGCTGAGCAGCCCCGCACATGCGCAGCAGCCATTTTGACTCCCTCCGGTACTGGGAGGCTTGAAATGAAGAGGAGTATACGCACTTTCCTGGTACCTGGCCCTCATGTTGCTCCCTACTGACGCCCTGTGGCTGGATCTGACTCAGGGTAGGACAAGTGTGCAGAGGCTTTGCCTGGAGCGGTGTAGGCAGGCACTCCCTCCACCTTCTAACGACTTTTATCCTGCCTGCTTTGGGGTATATTGCTGCTCCCCTTATTACTTGATTGATTCCATCCCTTCCTCCTGGAGCCTTGTTCCTCTGCTCAGCAGATGCTGACATAATGGCAGAATATTATGAGGAGGAATGCTACTACGATGACCCTGCTGGGTCACTGGAGCAAGACCTGGTTGAGGCATTAGATGTGGGGGTGCAACTCTCGGTTAACAAGGCCCTTGTCAGATCCATCAAGCCTCTCAAACTCCATCTTTGTGGCTACGCAGAGCAACGAGGTCAGTTGCCGGCCCCCAGGTGCGAGCCAAGTCCAGTGGGAAGTCTCCAAAGGGCCCTCACGCTGTAGCCTTTGCAAAACTGGCCGACGTTCTTAACTCTGATCATGCTTGTAGTGTTCCTGGTGAGCTGTCTTTATCAGACTCCTTCCAGGAGGATGAGGCTACCTCCTCATCTCACCAGAGCTCAGAACAGGAGGAGGCCCCTGGATCCAGCAAACAAAGACACAAAGTGCTTCACGCAGTCCTCGCCCTCAACCGGAACTGCTCATGTTTGAGCCCGCCGGCATTGTTAATCCTATGTCCACGACTTGGCTTCAACCTCAGGAAGTGGCGGACTACGTGCAGTCCCATTTACTCCAGGCCTTCGACAAATAGGTGCATGCAAAGCTTCGCTCCGACTGTCCCAGGCCCGATTTACCAGGGAAAGTCACGCAGACCCCCGAAGTGGATCTGACCCATGTCAAATACCTTAAAAGGTTTTCAAAGGACCTCAAAAAGGGGACTGACAGAGCCTTGCGATCCTGCCATGCAAATTATTGGATATGTACGGGCTTCTAACTAAAATCCTGGAGCTGGGGTTCCGAGCTATGGAATCGTCCATGGCCATTTACTCTGACGAACTGATAGGGTGGACACAATGTGCGGTCTGCCAATTGGGTAATGTCAATTGCTCTATGTCCAGCAAGAGAAGAAGGTCTATTCTCTTGAAGCATGACCCCAAACTTACCGAACTGGCATCTTCATAGTTAGGTCCAATTGTGCAGGGATTGCTGTTTGGCCAACCGTTCTTGAAAGAGCTCTCTAGGTTCGTTGCTACGTTTAGCAACCTGGACAAAGCTCAGGGATCCTTTTGCAAGGTCTTCAGACCGTTTTCTTGCAGGGCTGGATGAGGGTGACAGTTTGGCTGTGGTTACCAGCAGGAACCTCAGCAGGGTTACTATCAGCAACAGAGTGGAGGATATCAAGACCCGAACAATCCCACCTTCTACCCCTCTCGACGTTCCAACCAAAACCACTTCAGGACCTCAAGACGCCGCTCAGGATTCAGGGACCACAGGTGAGACTTTTTCTGTTTTCAGAAGTGGTTTTGGGGGGCAGGATTCAGTCTTTCCTGCACACTCGGCAATCAATCATGCAGGATGCATGGGTTCCAGAGACAGTGCACGGCTACAAACAAACAGCTCCCTCAGGTAGTTCTCCCCTCCCCCCGTTTTCCCATCAAGTGCAAGATTTCATCTCCTCTGAGGTTCACGCCCTTCTGCAGAAAGGGGCCTTGGTGATCACGGACCCTCACCCTCTCGGGTTTCTCAGCTGTGTCTTCTCGGTGGAGAAGAAAGGGGGCGGCTCTCGACTCGCACTAAATCTCAAAGACTTCAATGGCTGGGTTGTAGACCGTCACTTCAAGAGGGAAGACATCCATCTTTTGCAATATCTTCTCCGAGAGGGAGATTGGATGGTCTGACTGGATTTGAAGGACGTGTATCTTTCCATCCCCATTTTCCCACCCCACCAGTGCTTTCTGCAATTCATGTGGCAAGACGCCTGTTACGAGTAGAAAGTCCTCCCCTTTGGCCTTTCCTCCACCCGTGGTGCTTCACAAAGCTCCGGCGGCCGGTAGTAGAGTCATTGAGAGCTCGGGTGTCCATCTGATTGTTTACCTGGAAGACTCATTATCATTGCGCTCTGTCCTCATCTGGTTGTCACTCACCTGGAATGGTCGATCACCCTGCTCCAGAGTTGGGCTGCATTGTGAACTCACGGAAATCGATTCAGATCCTTTCCCCGAGCATAGAGTTTCTGGGGTTACAGATCGATTCTCCTCTCAGAGGAAGCGAGGTCGAAGATGTTGTGGTGTTTGGAGCACATTGAGGCCTGGAATGGCAGGGATATCTTTAGCTCAACTCCAGAAATTGTGATGGAGTTAGATGCCAGCTGTTTGGGTTGGGGAGCCAGGTGCGGCCCAGGTTCCACAGGGGGCCTCTGGTCTCAAGACAAAGTCTCCCTGCAGATCAATTGCTCCTGGCGGGTTCCTTTGCGAATCACAGTCTCTCGCCGGCGAAGACGGACTACTGCATATTGCTTTGCATCGACAATGTCTCAGCGGTTCTTAATGTGAACAAGCTGGTTGGGAAGAAATCCCGCATTCTGGCAGAGATTGCCAAGGATTTTTGGCACTTTTGCCTACAGCACCAAATCTCAGTGGTAGCAGAATACCTCCTAGGCCAGAGCAACACGGTTGGCAATCCCCATATCTTCAGGGTTTCAGTGACTGGAGGCCAGAGTTTTCCATGTGTTGAATCATCTATAGGGTCCTTGCATGATAGACATGTTTGCATCGAGTCTCAATTGTCAGATTCCAGCCTTCTTCAGTTGGCACCCGGATCCAGAAGCCCTGGTCACAGATGATTTTCTTCAAGACTGGACTCCCAGGCTGTGTTGCGCATTTCCTCTGTTCTTGATGATTCCCAGGGAGCAGGCGGAATTGGTATTGGCGGCGCCTTTTTGGAGAGTGCAGGCCTGGTTCTCAATCCTCCTGGAGTTGACTTGTGCCTGTCCGATCCTGATTCCATGTTGTTGGAATCTCCTCTGGATCCAGGGGGCTCTCCACATCCAGTGATCTTGTCACAACATATCTCTCCAGTGGCTTGGAGGGTTTCCGGGACAGATGGAATGTCCCAGGGCTTCTGCGAGAGGCTAATGAATTCACCAGTCAGGCCGTGTCTGCCAGCACCCACGGGATGCTGATCCCATTGGGGCAGATTACTCTTTGGTGATTAATATTCTGTCTACCCATGCCTCTGCAGGTATGGCATACAGAACGGTGAATAACTTTAGGTCTGCCATTTCGGCAGGTAATTTTCCAGTTGATGGTAAACTGGAAGGGGAGAATCCCATAGTGTTGAAGCTTTTGAGGGGCATCCGTATGGTCGGTCCGCCTTTTCCTAAGTACTCAGTGTTGTGGGATGTGTCCATTGTCCTACGGTTTTCAGATTGTGGCCATACAATAAGTATCTGTCGTGGAAGCAGCTGTCACCCAAGCTTACTATGCTACTCTGTCTCCGTTCATGTGAAAGAGGGTCTGACGTCCATGCTTTGGATTTGGCGGGCCGCACTTTCTCCACTGAAGGGGTTACCATCTCCATTTCTAGACGCACCAAATGTAATACTTCTGAAGTTTCTTATCCTGCCTTTCTGGATAATCCCAAACTGTGTGTGATACAATGTTTGAAGGCGTACAATGTGAGTACAGCTGAGTTTCGGACATGAGGAGGCAATTGCTGATGACCTTACAGAAACCCTTTCGCCCGGTGACCCCGGCCACGCTTGCATGATGCGTGCGTTGGCTTATGGGCGAAGCAGGCATTGATGTGTCCATATTTGGGGCCCATTCAGCAAGCGGCACGATGGCTTCTAAATCATTTGCCTTAGGTGATACCCTCTCTGACATTCTGAAAAAGGCCGACTGCAGAGTCGTCATTCAAAGCATTCTATAATAAACCCATTGTTGATGTTGCTGTTGTGGTGGCTCGGCTTTAAACAAGCATCATCGGAGCCTCCAGTCCTGACATAGAATTCAAACTTTGCAAACATTCGTGACAAGAATTTTCAATTCTAGTAAGGACACGGAGGCGAGGATTATCCCACCCATGCTATATATATTGTACAGTTCATTTATTTAATAGATCTGTTTCCTACTGTTCCCTCCCTATTATGAATGTCCTGGCATTTTGACGTGTGGTGAGGTCAGTATTACGGCTTCCATTTTTGCTTTTCATCAGGTTCTAATTGCAAATGATTGCTAGAGTAGCGGAAGTTTCTGGGCTGTTGGATCCCTGGTTCGGTGAGGAGTTAGTTCCCCATGGGGACATCCAGATCAATTTCCAGTTGTTCATCAGTTCCAGCTGGACGGAGTTACGAGGCAGACCCAGATTGGGTCTCAAGTTTGCTGTGCCGGAGAAGGGACTCCCTTTTGTTTCAGGATCCTGATTTTGGATGTTTTCCCAAGTGTTGTGTGGTTTCGAACTGCATTAACGGTTTCTGCTAAGATCTGTACAAAGAAAGAGGATACTATGATGTGGTGGAGATATCATATAGGGCAATGGCTCTATGGTTGGTCATATTATTGTATTGTATAATGGTAAATGTAGTATTTCACAAAAGTTTATTGTGATTGGCTGCTGTTAAAAAGTAGTAAAGAAAAGAGAAGCATAATCCTCGCCTCCGTGTCCCTAATAGAATTGAAAATTCTTGTCACAAATGTTTGCAAATTTTAAATTTTACCCGAAGGTTTCAGAGCACTTTACAATAGAACCAGCTATATTACATAAAGACTTCAGAGGGCATGAATTACATGAAAGATACAAACAGATACACTCTAAACTCACATAAGAATGGTAGTAAGTATATACGTCTACTACAGATACTAGTGGTTAGAGTTGCATATATACAAGTTGCAGATTAACTCAAGGTTACATTTGAAGAAAAGTTGAAGCAATTGGGGTTGGACAAATATATATTACATATTTACACAGCATGATATTGCCATTGCTGGGGTTCTTGCGGTGCTCATTCAGCCAGGCCTTCAGGGTGTTGTTGCACTCACAGGCAGTGATCTTGGGCCTGGAGGGATCCCCGAGCTGGTGATGTCCAGATGACCTCCAGACTTGATGGGATGGTTGAAAAAACAACAGTTGATGGACAGAATGCAGAACAATGTCATACATTCACCCCAGTGCAGAGATCTGGGCCTAAATCCATTGTTTTTTTGCTCACCATGCCGTTCCAGTTTGAACCCAGCCATATGCAAATCAGTCTTGACCCTGTGCCTCATGGGAAGAGTCCAGCCCGAACTGCCAAGCCAGGTCCTCCCTGGACTAAAAACAAGCATCCTAGGACCGGTTTCGAGGTTTCACCCCCTCTTCAGCCAGGATAGCTTGATTCCAGCGGCATGGAGAGCACGGGACCCACGTCTGGGCATACACTTCCCACTCGGGGTGACAAATGCAAAAAGAACTATTGATGGACAGAATGCAGAACAATGTCATACATTCACCCCAGTACAGAGATCTGGGCCTAAATCCATCGTTTTTTTGCTCACCATGCCGTTCCAGTTTGAACCCAGCCATATGCAAATCAGTCTTGACCCTGTGCCTCATGGGAAGAGTCCAGCCCGAATTGCCAAGCCAGGTCCTCCCTGGACTGGAAACAAGCATCCTAGGACCGGTTTCGGGGTTTCACCCCTCTTCAGCCAGGATAGCTTGATTCCAGTGGCATGGAGAGCAAGGGACCCACGTCTGGGCATACACTTCCCACTCGGGGTGACAAATGCAAAAAGAACTATTGATGGACAGAATTCAGAACAATGTCATACATTCACCCCAGTACAGAGATCTGGGCCTAAATCCATCGTTTTTTGCTCACCATGCCATTCCAGTTTGAACCCAGCCATATTCAAATCAGTCATGACCCTGCACCCAATAGGAACAGTCCAGCCCGAACTGCCAAGCCAGGTCCTCCCTGGACTGGAAACAAGCATCCTAGGACCGGTTTTGGGGTTTCACCCCTCTTCAGCCAGGATAGCTTGATTCCAGTGGCATGGAGAGCACGGGACCCACGTCTGAGCATACCCTTCCCACTCGGGATGACAAATACAAAAACAACAGCTGATGGACAGAATGCAGAACAATGCCATACATTTACCCCAGTACAGAGATCTGGGCCTAAATCCATCGTTTTTTTGCTCACCATGCCGTTCCAGTTTGAACCCAGCCATATGCAAATCAGCCTTGACCCTGTGCCTCATGGGTACAGTCCAACCCAAACTGCCAAGCCAGGTCCTCCCTGGACTGGAAACAAGCATCCTAGGACTGGTACACCCCCTATCGTGCCACGCTCCAGTGGGAGGGGGGCAGGAGCCTGTCCCTGGTTGGCTGGGTCACCCCATCCTCAAGATGGCGGGGACTCGGAGTTGTGCTTCACCTCGCCTCCCCCACCTGAGGGGTGGAGTTGGCAGAGGTGGGCACATCTCTCTCCCTCACTTGTTTTTCCTGCCCAAAGTGGGGGTCAGAAGTAGTGGGGACCAGTTGCTGAAAGCAGCAAGTGGCCTGGGGAAGCTCACAAAGGCGGCAAGCCTTTGAACCTTCCCCTTCGTGGGCCGTGCCCATCCTGGGGGAGGAGACTTGGCACCTCGTCCCAGGATGTGCATTGTTTCAGGCCCCCGAGAGCAGCAGGCTCTCGACCCAGGGGTCCCGAAACATGTCTGTTGATGGCAGCCTAAGCAGCCACTCAGTATGGATTCTAGAGGTGGGTTAGTTTTCAGGGGGCATCTCTGAGATGCCCTCTGTGTGCATTTTTCATTAAATCCCACACTGGCATCAGCGTTGGTTTAATGTGCTGAGAAGTTTGATACCAAACTTCTCAGTTTTCAGTGTAGCCATTATGGTGCTGTGGAGTTCGTAATGACAAACTCCCATTACCAGAGATGCCAATTGGGTTTAGTTTTGTGGAAAGAACACAGGCCCTGGAAACCTGATTGGCAGGGACCCAGGGCACACCAAGAAAAAGTGCATCAGTAGTCTGGCAAAGAGTGAGGGGGTTACTGCAACAGAAACCCACTTTCCTACGCACTGTTATTTATTTACTTTTGTAAATTAAGCCAGTCTCTTTTTCTATACTGGGACTGGCAATTTTTCTTGTCATTAAGCAGTATAGGCTTACAAGTCTTACAACGCAAAATGTTATTTGTTAAAACCATGCAGAGTCTCTGCATGGTTTTAACAAATAAAGTGTCACGGGACAGCTCGGCACTGGAACCGACCCCAGAGCATGGACAATATGATCACGCTATACACCTGACCTGTTATGTTAACCAGGGATTTATAGAGCGCTCAGCTACTCGACAGAGTGTCCCGGCGCTATGACAGTAAAGACAGAAGCAAAGGCTGGGCAACCAGACACCTGACCTCCCACTGTATTAATTAATAAAACCATTTGTTGTGATTTTTATACGGTCAAATGTTTTGCCAAGCTTTACTAAGGCACAAGAAAAGCACATTATGGGCATTAGCATACAAGCTTCAAAACCCGAAAGAACAGCTCAGTAACAGGGGAGAGGATGTGGCCTAACGGCCAGAGCTGGCGACCTTGCAGTTGAGAAACCACGCTCGAGTCTCGGTGTCGGCTCAACATCCTGTGATTTTGGTAAAATCACTTAATCTCCCCGTGCCTACCAAAAATTAATGTGTCCTTGTCTAATATAACTGCTGTTCATGTAATGCGCTCAAATACCTTTGGGTTGAGTTTGTGCTATATAAAACTGCAAAAAAAAACAGTAGTGCATGCATTTCATAGGTAAAGAAACTCCTCATGCACTGCATTGCAATCAAGCCACTGCCACATTCCAGTATATGGACAGAACATGTATTATAAATGCATTAGCAATCGAAAATTTCCTGGCATTCCGAAACAAATCTTTTCAGGTATATTAATGATATAGAGACGAGAATTGTGCTTTCTTGGTCTTGCTTCAGTTAACCCACTGGCTGCCAAGCCTTTTCCCCCAGGACAGGGCTTCCCAAACACTGACCCACTTCTTAGAACAACAAACTTTCGTGACAAAGGTAGCTTGAATAGGCAGGAGGTGGGTGAGTTTTTTAATATAACTTGAGCAGCGTGTGGCAGCTAACTGTCATTTACAGCTATTTACAATTCGTTGACTGTTGCAAAAAATGGTGGCCTTTCGTATCACACTGTACCCCAGCAAGATTGTCACAGAATTCACTTTTCTTTTCTTTCTCTGACTGCAAAGTGAGAGGAGTTTGTAAAAACCAATCCACATGATAAACAAGCATTTGCAGTGCAATAGGTCTCGCATTACTAAAAGTTTGAGCTATTGGCGCTGCAAATAATAATGCAACGCCAAAAGCTCAAACTTTCAGTAATTGGAGACCTATTGCCTTGCAAATGCTTGCTTTTAGCTGCAAATAAACTCCCAACTTTTCCCTTGGTTGTTGCCATACAACCCGAAAGGCAGCTGCAGGCGAAGAGCAGAGGTCAGACCTCAGTATGACCAAGTACAGACCCTGGACGCTCACTGTCATGTGCAGAAGGACAATGGCCTAAACTGAGCATCCACAGCATGTGGTAGGTCTCCTCCCATCCTGAGTCACTGAGCTTTACAATGAGGCCTCAGGGACTGGCGGTGTTGTTTTTGGGCATCACAGCTAGCACTAATGCTATGTGGGGGAGGAGTGAAAGCGGGATGTGCGTGCAAGGAGACAAATTACAAATTGTGGCCATTTAAAAGGCTGTACTTTTGTCTCCAGCAGCAGTTTTATAAGGGTTTTGTCCAAGTGGATTGTGGGAATTGAAGTCCCAAACTTTCAAGGACTAACTTGGAGCTTCCAGACCCTTAGAGCAAGTTTTGGACACTTTGGGAACCTCAAAGAAACTTCAGGAAGAAGTTCCAGAAGTTTGGAGCAACTTTGAAAAACAGCTCCATAGGTTTACCGACTCAACCTGTCTAGCCAAACCGGCAACCCTGACTTCTAGGTTCATCCCGCTGAAAAGCTCCGGAGGTCCAACTTCCAGAGTTTGACCGGGAGCTGGTCAAAACCCAAGCTGGCAAACCCTCACTAAATCCGACCTGGTGAAGAGCATGGAGGGACCCCGGGAGAAAAAGCTCCATAAAAGTTTCTAAGTCCGAACGTAGATAAGGTGACCTGGACCAACTTTAAGTGTCAAGTCGCCCACCTTCAACCGCGAGCCAGCCTGGATCTCTGGTTCGCCCCGCTGGAAAGCTCCAGAGGTCTGACTTCCATAAGTTTGACAAGGAGCTCATCGCAAGACTAGTTGGCGAACCCTCACCAAATCCGGACTGGCTGAGAGCTTCTAGAGACCCCGGGAAGAGAAGCTCCAGAAAAGTTTCTAAGTCAAAAAGTAAAAACTTTGACCAAGACCTACCACGAGGGGTAGTCGCGCAGTGCCCCATTGCGGTTGGCCTGAAACATTGACTTTGCCCCTGTCTAGTGCGACCAGGTGTGCTATATACTGCTAAATCTTTAAAACATCATATCTCTCTTTCCTTACATTGGATTATTTTAGTTGTGGTGTCATTTTAAAGATAAATATATTGCCTATTTTTATAAATTTGTGTTGGATTCTTATAGTGTGTTGTGCCTTATTTATTTACTAAACTGGTGTTTTTAAATACTTTGCATACCTGTCTTTGAAGGTAAGCCTGCCTGCTGGCAGTCAAGCTACCAAGGGTTGTGTTATATGGCCATTAGGTTCATTGCCGACATTGCTAAGTTAGCATGAGCTTTGCTGCCATGATGCTGCTTTTGCACACGTTACTACATGACTTTATTTTTGCAAGACTCCGTGTTAGAGTCGGGGATCTCTGGTTGGCGCAAGGTTGCCCTTGTGTCAAGCAGGAACCCTCTCCTCCACGTCAGGGCGCAGGATAACCCCTCGCGAATGACCCTTGCTCACCCTCTAGGTGCGTGGCGTGAGCAGCCAAGGCGATTCCTCAGGCGTTGTTGGTTAAGCACTTACAATCATACACACAGTAAATACATCAATCCCCCCAGAAACGGACACCAGACTTGGATATATATAAAAATACGCTTCTTTATGTAAAAATAGGTATATATATCTCAGCAGAATTATCACAAGACCAATAACGTTTTCGCTATGCCACCAGGTTGTAAAGCAGGCAAATGTTCTTAGCTTCAAATGGATACTTGGTAGTCTCTTGCAAATGTTACTCGTGGTTCCAGTACTCACAGAGATCGACTCCTGCGAACGGGGAAATAAGGCGTTGCGGGCCCCGAGCCCGATACTGGAACTTCCTTAGTGATGTGGAGAGTCGGCACAGGTCGGTGCGACTCTCGGCTTAAGAAGTGTTCTTGGGTCCTCAATCAGCAGGTGTGGGCAAGTAGGCAGGCGCGGCCCGCGACCCTTTAGCACGGCGGTGCAGGAGGGTCTCCACAGCGGGGGCGGCGCGGCCTGAGGTGTCCGGGGATAGCGAAGCGGGGTCGCAGGGCACGGTTAGTGCAGCTGGGTGACCCGGCGTAGATCACAGTCGTCGGACGGCTTCCGGCAGGAGGGGTGATAGCGCGTTCAGCGCACTCCAATGGCAGGCGGTGACAGGGATGCAGGCGGCCTGGCCCGGGAACAGAGAGCGGCTCGGGACGGAGCGGGGCTCTCACGGGTTGGAGGCAGGCGAGCTTCTGAGTGACACGGCCCTAGGAGGGGCGATGAGGGGCGCAGTCTCTTTCCAGCGGGATGCACACACGGCTCGAATTGGAGGATGAGCAAGAAGCACAGAGAACCCACTGTTCCTGGGGTTCAGTTCAGGGGGCAAGCTCAGATCAAGCCCTTGGAGAATGTTCAAGCACAAAGTAGCAAAGTCTTTTCAGTAAGTCTCTTCCTCTCCTTTCTCAGCAAGGCAAGCAGCAGGCCAGCTCCTCCAGCGTCTTCTTCTCCTTCTAGTCGGGCAGAGGTTCTTTGTGGTAAACAGGATTCTGATTTCTTAGGAGCCAGGCTCCTACTTTTATACCATGATTCTTTTGTTCTTTAGCGCCAGGGGGCCTAGGCCTGGCTCAGTCCAGTTCTGGAGCACTTTGTTATGGTGACTCTGCTCTTTCCTTTCAGCAGCAGGGCAGAGACATCAGCCGCCCCACAGGGGGTGGCGCCGGCTTTGTGGTGGCAGAGCACAGGTCTATTCAAGAGTCAAGGTGTACTCCTCCCACCCATCCAGGTGTAATCTCTCTACCCACCACCTGGCAGCCAACCTGTCTCTGGGGATTCCCCAACCCTGCTCCTTACTGTTGCCAGGCAGAACACATACACACAGCAGAGGCGGACTGAGATGGTCAGGTCAGTAAATACTAACTTTCTAAAAGTAGTATTTACAAACCCAGGATATTAAAATAAACTTGACTACAAGAAGTATTTTATTATTCTGAGTTCAGGCATACTAAACTCGACACTCTACCATGCTCTCTGAGTCCACCGGGGTCGCCGCGTTGGCGCGATCCCGGCAGCCCATTCTGGCCTATGGAGAGCAGGTAGCCTTCAATAGTGAAGAACGAAAATGGCTGTAATTCACTACTAAGACATGCCACACACATCAGGGCATGTCCTACCTTATGCCTACAATGCACCCTGCCCTTGGGCCTACCAGAGGGGTGGCTAATATGTAGGTAAGGGAAGGTTTAGGGACTGGCAAGTGGGGGCACTTGCGCAGTCAGCGCGACGGTCCCGGACCGCGCACAGGGTCTGCGGTGGCAGACCCTAGACACATTTTACACAGCCGCTTCCGTGGGTGGCACAACCAGCGCTGCAAGCCCACCAGCAGCATTGGCATTCACAAGCCCTGGCACCCCTGGTGCACTTTACTGGGGACTGACAGTGAATCCAATAAACCAATCAGGAACATCAATTACAGGTACACTTTTACGTAGGGAGCACTTGCACTGCGGCACGGATTAGCCGTGGCGCAGTGCCCTGAGCGGACAACACCAGCAAAACAGTCGAGGCACACCATCAAAAAGTGGGAGGGAAACTCACGCCAAGGTGCCAGGTCTAACACGTGTCCCCTCCAGCTGAAATGTGGGGAGAACTACCCTTGCCCAGGGGGTTCCTCGTCACTAAGGCGGAAATACCTGGACAGACCGTCAGCGTTGGCGTGATCTGTACCAGGACGGTGTTCCACCGTAAAGTCCATACCCTGTAGGGAGATGGACCACCTCAACAGCTTCGGGTTTTCACCCCTCATTTGCATCAACCATCTGAGGGGCCTGTGGTCCGTCTGAACCCGGAAGTGAGACCCAAACAAGTAGGGTCTTAGCTTCTTCAGTGCCCAGACCACAGCAAATGCTTCTCGCTCAATTGCACTCCACCTACTTTCCCGTGGAAGTAACCTCCTACTGATGAAGGCTACGGGTTGGTCCCAGCCCTCCTCAGTCATCTGTGAAAGAACAGCCCCTACACCATGCTCTGAAGCGTCTGTCTGTACTAGGAATTCCTTGGAGAAGTCAGGGGCCAAGAGCACGGGCGCCGTGCACATGGCAGTCTTCAGGGTGTCGAAAGCTTTCTGACAGGTGTCAGTCCAAATCACGTTCCTGGGCTGCTTCTTGGAAGTCAGCTCTGTCAAGGGGGCAACGATCGTTCCATAGCCCTTGACAAACCTCCTGTAGTACCCAGTGAGCCCCAGGAAGGCCCTCACTGCGGTCTGCGTCTTGGGGGGTTCCCAAGCCAGGATGGTCTCGATTTTGGGTTGCAAGGGTGCCACCTTGCCACTCCCCACTTGGTGTCCCAAGTACACCACGGAACCCTGCCCGATCTGGCACTTGCTTGCCTTGATCGTGAGGCCTGCTCGGCGCAGCGCCATCAACACTTCCCAGAGGTGGCGCAGGTGTTCAGGCCAGGTGGCACTGAACACTGCGATGTCATCCAGGTAGGCGGCACTGAACGCATCCAGCCCAACCAGTACCTGGTTGACCAACCTCTGAAAGGTGGCAGGGGCATTCTTCATCCCAAATGGCATGACTCGGAACTGGAAGTGCCCATCTGGTGTAGAGAATGCGGACCTCTCTTTGGCCCCATCGGTCAAGGCGATCTGCCAGTACCCAGACGTTAAATCAAACGTACTGAGGAACCGGGCAGCCCCCAGCCGATCAATGAGCTCATCAGCTCTGGGGATGGGGTGCGCGTCAGTCTTCGTGACTGAATTGAGTCCTCTGTAGTCCACACAGAACCGGAGTTCAGGTGTGGCTCCCGGCGCAGCAGCCTTTGGGACCAAGACCACGGGGCTGGACCAAGGACTGCTGGAGGACTCAACCACCCCTAGCGCAAGCATTTTGGAGACCTCCTCCTTAATGCAAGCTCTGACCCTGTCAGTTACCCGGTAAGCCTTGTGCTTTACAGGTAAGCTGTCTCCTGTGTCCACATCATGGACGCACCAATCTGTGACACCAGGAACCAGGGAGAATCGGTCGGAAAATTGTCCCAGCAAGTGGCGGCAATCTTCCTGTTGTTCGGGCGTCAGGGTGGGTGAGAGGTTAACTCCATCCACTGACCCATCTTTCTCAGAGGCCACTAAGAGGTCAGGAAGAGGCTCGGTCTCCTCTTCCATTCCATCATCAGTGGCCAGCAGCATGCCCACTTCGGTCCTCTCTAAGTGGGGCTTAAGGCGGTTAACATGTAGGACCCTCAAAGGGTTCCTGGGAGTCTGCATGTCCACCAAGTAGGTGATAGGACTTTTGCGCTCCACAACCTCAAATGGACCTGTCCACTTATCCTGAAGTGCACACGGCTCCACTGGGGCCAAGACCCACACCTTTTGTCCAGGTTGAAGCTCTACCAGAGTGGCATTCCGGTCGTACCACCGCTTCATCTCCTCCTGGCTGGCTTCCAGATTTGCCTCAGCAAGTTGCCTGAAACGCCGAGTCTGGTTTCGGAAGGCCAGCATGTAACTATATACATTCTGGGGAGGTTTCCTGGGGGATTGCTCCCAGCCTTCCTTTACCAAACTCAGAGGTCCTCTTACCGGGTGACCATACAGAAGCTCAAAGGGGCTGAATCCTAGAGACTTCTGGGGCACCTCTCGGTAAGCGAAGAGCAGGCATGGCAAGAGGACGTCCTACTTACGCCTCATCGGACCGTCCAGGCCCATGATCATGCCTTTGAGGGTTCGGTTGAATCTCTCAACCAACCCATTTCCTTGGGGGTGGTAAGGAGTGGTGAACTTGTAAGTTACCCCACACTCCTTCCACAGGGATTTCATATACGTGGATATGAAATTGGTCCCCCTGTCGCTCACCACCTCTAGAGGGAATCCCACTCGGGAGAAAATTCCCATCAGTGCCCGTCCCACCACGGGGGCCGTCACTGTCCTCAGAGGGATGGCTTCAGGGTACCGGGTGGCATGGTCCACCAAGACCAGGATGAACCTGTTGCCCAGGGCTGTCTTGGGGTCCAGAGGCCCCACAATATCAATACCCACTCGTTGGAATGGCGTACCGACCACAGGGAAAGGTTGCAGAGGAGCCTTGTGCTTCCCTCCGCTCTTACCACTTGCCTGGCAAGTCTGACAGGTTCTGCAGTAGGAATCTGAATTCTTGTGCATTTGGGGCCAGTAAAAGTGGGTGACAAGCCTGTCATAGGTCTTGTCCATCCCCAAATGTCCTGCTAAAGGCACATCGTGAGCCAGCCCCAGTAGGAAGGTTCTGAACTTCTGGGGTACCACCAGCACACGGGCTGACCCAGGTTCAGCAGCCTTAGGCTCGGAATACAGGAGGTCACTCTCCCAGTACACGTAGTGTGTTTTGGCCTGAACACCATTGGCCTGGTCTGCAGCCTGTTGCCGCATACCCACGAGAGAAGGGCATTCTTTCTGCTCCCTGCAGAATTCCTCCCTGGAGGGACCTCCTTCTTGCTGCCAATGGGTCAGCTCAGGCAGATCTCCCAGTTCGGCAATCTGTTCCCCGGTAGGCTCCAGAGCATCCCCCTCAGGGTCTACTTCCTCCTGGGCCGTGGGAACTTTGGGGGCCGGTTTCCCGCGCCTCCTGCGCCTTCTCCCTAAGGCCGGTTCCTGGACCTCTCCCTCAGGCTCCAGGACCCTCTCAACACCCCTACTGGCTGCCATGGACCGGGTGGTCACGCACGCCCAGTCGGGTAGACCCACCATCCTCAGATGCGTGGTCTTCTCCACCTTTTCCCAAGGGGAGCTCTCCAGGTCGTTCCCTAGCAGACAGTCTACAGGCATGTCAGTTCTCACAGCGACTTGTAGAGTACCAGAGACCTCCCCCCACTCAAAGGGAACTTGAGCCATTGGACAACGACTCTCTACGTTGTCAGCATTGACAACCCTACAGTAGGCATTGGGTACAATTTGCTCTTGAGACACCAGGTGTTGCCTCACCGAGGTCACGCTGGCTCCTGTATCTCTAAGAGCCTCAACCTTCTTTCCATTGATGGTCACCACTTGCCCATATTTCTTAGTGTTAGAGGGCAGGTAGGTTACAGGGACCATCTCACTGTCTCCTAGCGAGACTAGGGTCATCTGCCCGGGACCCCCACCCTCCTGGACTGCTACCTCCTCCCCAAAGTTAACACTAGCTACTTGCCGGGGTGGAGCACCAGTGGGTGCGGTCTTACCAAACAGGCGACACTTAGGATCAGAGGCAATGTGACCCGGGTCACCACACCTATAACAATTGAAGGGCCCCTTTGGAACAGGTCTACCTGTCGGGGCCCCGTTCTGCAGTGGGGGTGGGGGAGGCTGAGAACCCTTCTGCTGGTTCCCTTGGGAATTACTTTGGGGGCCTTTTTGGAACCCCTTCTGTTTACCCTTGTCCCCCCCACTCTTCTGCTGGGGACCCTGCCCACCTTTGGCGGAGTCTCCCACTTGACCCTTGTGGACCCTGGTGCTGAGCCAGCGGTCCGCCTCCTCAGCAAGCTTCCTCGGGTTGGACAGCTTGCTATCTATCAGGTGCTGGCGTAGCTCAGGAAAACATTGACTGGACAAGTGCTCCCATGCAATTAAATCAAGCAGCCCTTGATAATCATTCACTTTGCTACCCTTCACCCAACCATCCAGCGCTCTGCAGAAAAAGGTCACATACTCCACATACGTACTCTCAGGGATCTTCTTGGTCTCCCTGAACCTCTGTCTATATAGCTCAGGAGTTAACCCATACCTGGTCATTAAAGCTTCCTTCATATGGGGGTATGAGGTCTGGACTTCTAAGGGCAAATCTAACAGTGTGTCCCGCCCTTCCGCAAGGAACCTTCCCCACAACCCCGCTCCCCAGTCTTTCTCAGGGACCCGGTGTGAGGACATGGCCACCTCGTAGGCTCTAAACCACTGCCCTATGTCATCCTTTCTAAAATACTCCTTTACTACATCTTTGGGGATGTACACCTTGGACTCTACCTGCGCTGGTGGAGTGCTGCCACCAGAAGGAGCGGTGTCCAAACTTTTCGCCTTCAGCTCCAACTCCTTCAATCTTATATCATGATCCATTTGGCGTTGTTGTGCCTCCAGGGCCAACTTCTGCTTTTCCATTTCCATTTGTCCAGCCAACTTTGCCATCTCCATTGCATGTGCCCTGTCTGCTGCCCTGTCTGCCAGCTCCTCTGGCGACCGGACTCTGCTGGGCTCCTCAAGGTTGTCGGGTGGAACGATGTCCCCCGCATTCCGTAGGTCTCGTGACTCCTTCCAGGCTCTCAACGCCTTGGTGTACTGGGGCTTCCTCTTGCATCCAGCATGGGGGACTCTGAATTTTACACTGTAGCCTTTCAATTGCTCCATCGTGTAGCCTTCCAGTCTCTCCCAATCCACCTCATCTATTCCAGAAATCACAGAGAGTGCTCTTCCAGCGGAGTGCGAGCCAGGCATGGTTGCAGTAATGGCAGATGTCTCAACAAAGTCCAACAATTACAAACCTGTGGCTGCGTTATTTGGTCTGCTCTCACTATCTGGCGATTAATAATTCACTGTATGCAAATTACAAGTGCAAATCCGAAATCTCAGCCGCTGCCAACAATGTTAGAGTCGGGGATCTCTGGTTGGCGCAAGGTTGCCCTTGTGTCAAGCAGGAACCCTCTCCTCCACGTCAGGGCGCAGGATAACCCCTCGCGAATGACCCTTGCTCACCCTCTAGGTGCGTGGCGTGAGCAGCCAAGGCGATTCCTCAGGCGTTGTTGGTTAAGCACTTACAATCATACACACAGTAAATACATCAATCCCCCCAGAAACGGACACCAGACTTGGATATATATAAAAATACGCTTCTTTATGTAAAAATAGGTATATATATCTCAGCAGAATTATCACAAGACCAATAACGTTTTCGCTATGCCACCAGGTTGTAAAGCAGGCAAATGTTCTTAGCTTCAAATGGATACTTGGTAGTCTCTTGCAAATGTTACTCGTGGTTCCAGTACTCACAGAGATCGACTCCTGCGAACGGGGAAATAAGGCGTTGCGGGCCCCGAGCCCGATACTGGAACTTCCTTAGTGATGTGGAGAGTCGGCACAGGTCGGTGCGACTCTCGGCTTAAGAAGTGTTCTTGGGTCCTCAATCAGCAGGTGTGGGCAAGTAGGCAGGCGCGGCCCGCGACCCTTTAGCACGGCGGTGCAGGAGGGTCTCCACAGCGGGGGCGGCGCGGCCTGAGGTGTCCGGGGATAGCGAAGCGGGGTCGCAGGGCACGGTTAGTGCAGCTGGGTGACCCGGCGTAGATCACAGTCGTCGGACGGCTTCCGGCAGGAGGGGTGATAGCGCGTTCAGCGCACTCCAATGGCAGGCGGTGACAGGGATGCAGGCGGCCTGGCCCGGGAACAGAGAGCGGCTCGGGACGGAGCGGGGCTCTCACGGGTTGGAGGCAGGCGAGCTTCTGAGTGACACGGCCCTAGGAGGGGCGATGAGGGGCGCAGTCTCTTTCCAGCGGGATGCACACACGGCTCGAATTGGAGGATGAGAAAGAAGCACAGAGAACCCACTGTTCCTGGGGTTCAGTTCAGGGGGCAAGCTCAGATCAAGCCCTTGGAGAATGTTCAAGCACAAAGTAGCAAAGTCTTTTCAGTAAGTCTCTTCCTCTCCTTTCTCAGCAAGGCAAGCAGCAGGCCAGCTCCTCCAGCGTCTTCTTCTCCTTCTAGTCGGGCAGAGGTTCTTTGTGGTAAACAGGATTCTGATTTCTTAGGAGCCAGGCTCCTACTTTTATACCATGATTCTTTTGTTCTTTAGCGCCAGGGGGCCTAGGCCTGGCTCAGTCCAGTTCTGGAGCACTTTGTTATGGTGACTCTGCTCTTTCCTTTCAGCAGCAGGGCAGAGACATCAGCCACCCCACAGGGGGTGGCGCCGGCTTTGTGGTGGCAGAGCACAGGTCTATTCAAGAGTCAAGGTGTACTCCTCCCACCCATCCAGGTGTAATCTCTCTACCCACCACCTGGCAGCCAACCTGTCTCTGGGGATTCCCCAACCCTGCTCCTTACTGTTGCCAGGCAGAACACATACACACAGCAGAGGCGGACTGAGATGGTCAGGTCAGTAAATACTAACTTTCTAAAAGTAGTATTTACAAACCCAGGATATTAAAATAAACTTGACTACAAGAAGTATTTTATTATTCTGAGTTCAGGCATACTAAACTCGACACTCTACCATGCTCTCTGAGTCCACCGGGGTCGCCGCATTGGCGCGATCCCGGCAGCCCATTCTGGCCTATGGAGAGCAGGTAGCCTTCAATAGTGAAGAACGAAAATGGCTGTAATTCACTACTAAGACATGCCACACACATCAGGGCATGTCCTACCTTATGCCTACAATGCACCCTGCCCTTGGGCCTACCAGAGGGGTGGCTAATATGTAGGTAAGGGAAGGTTTAGGGACTGGCAAGTGGGGGCACTTGCGCAGTCAGCGCGACGGTCCCGGACCGCGCACAGGGTCTGCGGTGGCAGACCCTAGACACATTTTACACAGCCGCTTCCGTGGGTGGCACAACCAGCGCTGCAAGCCCACCAGCAGCATTGGCATTCACAAGCCCTGGCACCCCTGGTGCACTTTACTGGGGACTGACAGTGAATCCAATAAACCAATCAGGAACATCAATTACAGGTACACTTTTACGTAGGGAGCACTTGCACTGCGGCACGGATTAGCCGTGGCGCAGTGCCCTGAGCGGACAACACCAGCAAAACAGTCGAGGCACACCATCAAAAAGTGGGAGGGAAACTCACGCCAAGGTGCCAGGTCTAACACTCCGTTTATGCCTTTCACATGAGAACTGTTTACCTCTCATGTTCTCTGCTGAGTTTCTGGCGTTTAGTCTGAACACGTTGTTCAAGGTCGATAAACAATGCCCCTTGTTGTTCTGTTCTGGTCAGACCCCGGCACCTAGACATAACACGCTAAACACAGCTGCACTGCTGGAGACTCGTGCTTTGATGTTACGGGGATGCATGTTGTTCACACACACTTGGAGAGAGACCTTTCCTTGGAGAAGAGCTATGCTGTTCCTATGATGTAAATCTGCCATTTAGGCACTAAGGTATGGGGTCTGCTGACAAAGCCCAGATATTTTCTCTTATATACTAAACTTCGTCCAGTCTAGGGGAGGGTGATTAGGCCTTATAGTCCTTTTCCCACTGTCTTTTTCCATAATGACTTCCCTTTTTGTCCTCTATGGAATTGTAACAATGCTAATTGTTCTGAGTTTATGCATTTTGCTGCTGGTAGTGGCTTGCGTACTGCATTACAGAGCACGATAGTTAAAATAAACATTTTGAACTATTACAGTGACTCTGCCAACTCTTGTTGTGGACAAGTACGAGTGAGCGAACAAAAGGGTATGTCTTGCTACTGCAATTCCTGAGAGAGTCGGGAGTGTTGTGTTCTGGGTTATTCTAATCATTTGTAGCTTCATGATTTTGGAGGAGAACAAATGAGACACTATAGCAAGTTGGTTTGGGGATTTTGGGTACTAAGGTGATAGGTTGGTACGCCCCTATACACCGAGGTCTTGTTTTCCTGCACATAGTTCTGTGCAGGTGCAGAATCCCCGCAACATGGCGCCACCAACGTTTGGTCTGGCTCTTATCTGTGAGACTCTTGAGTAGTGCTTGTGCTTCTCCACAAACCTCTCACTTCTGTTTCCGGAGACAGCTGTGACGGCGTAACCTCCTATATTGATGTTTTATAGGTTCTTTCAAGCTTGAAATTTTTAAGAGTCCTTCTCTTTCTTCTTAACCCAATATTGCGTTGCCACGTTTTAGGTTGTTGCTCCTTTTTATTCATTATGGCGGTTGCGATTACACCGCCTAATCAAGCTGCAGTTATAGCTTATTTGACTCAAAATGGAGTCCCTAATGCCGGGGTTGAGCTCATTTGGTTGTAGAAGTGGATGCAGCTTACCACTTTGATTATACTGCCACGGCCCTTCCTTAAGTTTATCAGCCTTATAGGGCTCTCGAAGTTCCGCTAACGGCTTGGCAACACCAAATTTGGTTTAATGGTGCCCTTCCTCACCCAATAACGCTGGTCCGTTTAGGCCCTTTATCGATAGAGGGGGCCACGTGTCCGTTTTGGCTGGGTACACCTCACACCCACATTATTTAACAACAGCAACGATTGCAGAGCTCCGTGTATTACATACTCCCTTGATACGTGTGCATAGGGCTGTTATACAGTTCATGTTGCACAATGTTCAGGTGGGATCACCTGGCGTTGCTGCACAACCAGCCAGACCTGGTGGTGTAACCATCAGTCCTCTTATGGTTAATTCAGTAAGGGCAAGTGTCCACAAAATATTGATGAGTTCCTTTATTGGCTTGCTGAAAGATTTGGCCAAATAGAGGCTGTTTTTCCGAATACCACTCCTGTAGATGAACACAGGATCTTGACTATAAGTTTGGATAAAAATATTAATTCCCGAATTAGCGGATTGTAACACCTGGGGTAAGGTGTTTGCAGCTGTATATTCTAATTGTTTCGGCACCCTCTCCATGACCGTACTCCCTTCCGGGACAAAACGTGTTCAGGATGAGCACAGAGCCGAGGTGGCTCTGGAATTGGGGATGAGACAGGTGGGGGTGTTCGATGTCGTTGCTGATATGATGTCAAGGATGATGCTGTAAGCTTACAAGTGGCCAACCGATTGGAGGCTGTCACAGATAAGCCGCACGAATTACCGAAAATTATTGCAAAGGCTTATAAAACCATAGGCCGCAATAGTCTGGGGGTTAAGCCTTTTACTCAAACGCAGACGCAATCTCAAATGCAAAACACCCAAGCTGATAAAGAACTGGAAAAATAAGAAGTAGGTGCAGCAGCAGAAGCAAGGTTTGCGTGCTGGTTCACAGACACCTGAGTCTTCTGAGCGTACTTATGATTAGCGTGACCGTGCAAAAATTAAGACTCCTGATAGATTTCAAGTCCCTGATCAGCGCTCTCCTAGTTCTTTACAGGACACATCGGACTCTCAAGTCGGTGGAAGGGAGCGCCAGGATCGTGGCAAAGGTCCAACTAAACAACAGGGACGGGATCAACCCCCACAGTTTGACATTAAAGCCAAACAAGAGGACCTGCCTAGTTTTCGACCCCCGTATCAGAAGAAGAAAGTTACCGCTTTCACAGCAAGATATGCCTCAGACCGTGAGAACGCGACTCCTAGACTGGACATGTGCAGTGACACTCCTCGACAACACTGCGGAGGTTACCATAGAGCGGGAGGCTCTGCATCCCTGTCTGGAGGTAACAGCAACTGATAAATTCTTTACAGTAGAAACAGCAGATACCCAGGTTGCCCCCCCCAGAAAGACTATATGAGATTATATTCCAAATTGAGGGCGATATACAGCGTCCAATCAGAGTGGTTTTCTGGGAAAATCTAACCTCCTCATATGACATTTTGTTGGCGGAGGCAGATTGGCCTCCACCCTTTGTGTTACCAGCTTCTAGAGGGGAGGATGTGATACTTCAGAGTTTTTTGCTTTACGTCCCTGAGGAGTATGCAAAGCCTTTCGCAGCTGAGTGGGCTTTGGCCCTTGCCCCGGCAGCGTACCATAATCAGGTAGGCTGGGACATTGATTTACCAGCTCATGAGATACCGTTGCGATCTATGCCACAGCCACAACCGCAATATCCAATCAGACGTGAAGCTAAGGCTCACGTTTGTGACATTCCAACACAGTTAGAGAATCAAGGAGTGATTGGATCATGTACATCACAGATGAATAATCCTCAATTTACGGTGTCAAAACCTGATGGTTCATATCGCATTATATTGGATTACCTACATTTGAATAGTCATTGTCGCACAATTACAGTGCAAAACACCCACAGCTCTGCGCTGGTGAAAAATCTTGTTTGTAAAAAATACAAAACATCACTGGACATTTCCAATGGTTTCTACAGTCATAATCTTGCCCCTGAGAGCCGTGATTTGACAGCATTCACAGCCGTCGGAAATCGGAAAAAATGTACGCATTTGCCTATGGGGTATAAGAATAGCCCCGGGGCATTTGCGGCACATGTTGTGTCTTTGTTGCACGACATAGATCCAGATGCGTTCTCGTACGTTGATGACATTTTTCTGACGGACGAAGAACTAATGCTGCATCTCGTCCGAGTCGACCAAATCATTTTATCATTTGCTGACTATGGATACAAGTTAAATTTTGCAAAATCACACATCGCTCATTTGGCAGTACTTTTTTTGGGCTATGAGCTCAATAATGAAGGTAAGGGGCTAGCCCCCCACTTCCTGGAGAAATGTGCATAATTGCAACCCCCTTCTTCGCTGAAGAAGCTATAGTCTCTGCTGGGATTTTTGAATTTCGGGAGGACATACATTCCAGATTATGCCAAGCGTATCAAACCGCTTTATGGGTTGATACAACCAACATATTCTTCTGCCAGCTGGCTTCTGGAACATACCTCTGTCCTACATTCTTTGCAATCTGACATGCTTGCAACTAACTACTTGTTGACGCAGGATAACACCACAAACCTGGTGATACGTATAGTACCAGGGGCGGTGGGTTTCACTTACTTGACGTTCAATGAGGGGGACACAGTACCTATTGCTTACAAATCACATTTGTACACTGCAGCTGAAATGCGTTTTTCGAATGTTGAATTTTTTTTTACAGCGGTCCAAATGGCGATTCTACAAGAACGCTCACTAGTGTAAGGTAAATGCATTCTTATGGTCACGCCCTTTCCTGCTTTGGAGGGCGTGACTAAGGCAAGTGTACCCAACTCTAAGGCACTACATCCCCGTTGGATACAATGGGCTACTTCTCAGACATCGGCTGATGTCACGTTTATCTTTGACCCTCAGACACAGGAGTTTCTACAGTATGAACATGTTCATTCTCCTCCGTTGTCATTGCTTCCTTTACATGAGTACACATGCATCATTTATACCGATGGCTCGGTCAACCGGCCACTGGCTTCAAACACACATATTCAGCGGCTTGCGCAATTGTTGCTGGCTCTATAGTCAATGGTGAGTTCAAGTCTTCCGTAGTGCATATTCAGGCACTTGGAGATTGTATGGCACAATTGGCGAAGCTGCGTGCTCTCGAGTTTGCTCTCGAGTTTGCTGATCCTAATGTGAATACTCTTATTGTATGAGACTCTTACTACTGTGTTCAGTCTTTTAATGACAACTTATTCTTTTGGTCGCAAAATGACTATTGAGATTCTAAAGGCAGCGCAATTAAGCTTAAGACGCTTTGGGTTCGAGTGGCAGACCTGAAACAGCATCTTCCACTCACACATGTTATACATACTCTTAGCCATCAGGGTGTGGGAGCACATGCTCTTGGTAATTCTTTGGCTGATGAAGCGGCCAAGTCTGCGGTAGCCACGTGTTCCGTAGCAGCAGTTACAAGGTCCATGACTAAAATAGATAATGATATTCTGGCAGCGGTAGCTGCTACGAAGGAGAGAACTGCTTATCCTCAGGGTTTCCCTTCAAAATACTCTTATCATATATACCCCAAACAAGTTCCTTATGCTAAGATTCCTTCAGTTGGGGATCGGCTGATTCCAAACTTGGACCACAGACTTGCTCTGATCAAAGCTGCACACGAGGGCATGGCTTCTGCACCTGCCGGTGTGTCAGCGACAGTCTCGGTTTTGCAGCAACATTATTGGTGGCGTGGTTTATATAAACACACCCGTAATTATGTGCTTTCTTGTGACATTTGTCAACAAATTAAACCGTCTATGGTTACACGCCCACATCAAACACAGCTATTTATTTCTAATCAACAAATTTGGCTGTGTATATCTTGATCACTGCGTTCCATTTTCTTCAGACGGCATATAAATATATATTTGTTGCAGTTGATTTGTGCACTAGATTCCTTTGGGTTTGGCCACAACGCAGTGCTGACACTCAAAATTTCATCAGGGATTTGTGTGTCTTTGTCGGGATGTTTGTCTGTGGCACCTTCCATTCAGACCAAGGTCCAGCGTTCGCCTCTAAGGCGTACAAGGACGCGATGAATTCAATGGCGGTGCTGGTGCAGTTTTCGTCTCCATCCAGGCCTGAGGGCAATTCAATTGTGGAGCGAATGAACCGTGACTTAAAGCAATCTTTGACAGCTAGATTCTTAGGTACTGGCAGGAACGGGCTGGAACGGGCTGGCCGACTTGCATGAGGTTCAACGTGCACTCAACAATCACCCTCGAAGATCTCTGGGTGGGCGGACCCCATACGAGATGCTCTTTTGCATCAAAATGTTTGTGCCAGACCTTGATGGTCTAGACGTTGTGGCGGCAGCCATAACCTTTGATGTAGTTAAACATTCCACTATGTTACAGGTCCTACAAAAGACCCGAAACAGCTACGCAACTGAACATTTACCCTCTTCCTATGATGCAGCATTGCTGATTGCCGTTGCCGGCTGACTTCCTTAGATTGGAGATCTGGTACGAGAAAGGTTGGAGAACAAAAAAGAATTTGGTCCCTCTTATCGTGTACCAGTTTCAGTACTTGGATTGAAGGGTACTCGTATAGTCATTTTACCACCTTTACCTGGCCGCAAAGACAACAGATACATCTCAGTGGACAATGTCAAATTACACCGTCTGGCCGATTCTGAATAGTGTAACACCTGCGGTTTCCTGCAACACTATATCTTTGAATCCGGTAACCTCAACATCTACGACTACAGCCCGTACCGGTGAGAGTGAGATGGAAACTGCTTTTGACCTTTTGTCTGTTCTGCCTCCATCCTCTTCCAATGCAGATTTCGAGTATACATATCCCACAGATGAGTCTCCAAGAGAGGTGCCGAGCGGTCCTCGTCAACATCATGCTGACACATCCCACCCACCCCTAATACTCGTAGGTGCAAGCTGTTATTTTGGGGATCATGCCAGCTTCTCTTATGATTCATCTTCCTCGTCTTCCAGTTTGGCGCTTCCACTGACAAAATGAAGTGTTTTCATCTCCTGGTTCAAAAAGACTTACCTGGCCCCCCCATGGACGTACATCTGGTTGGTGCTTATCTTGATATTCCTCTTCATGTCCATTGGATTCGTGGCAGTGTTCTTCTTACTCATCAAAGGTCTGTTTTTGCCAGAACGCTCTGCTGTGAACTTAGTCGATGGAATTCTGGCCCCTCACACATCGTCTCATATCATGAAACGTGATCAGACACTGGTAAACATTTCAGCATTCCAGGTTGCAGATGGCATTGTTTGGGACAAAGTGGCTTATGAGATTCATGGTCCGACTGAGGTCCTCAGGGAGCCATACGTGTTTCGCGTCTCATTAGGAGATGTGGTGACACGGGACATACATTCTGACGATTGGCATTCATTGTTTTCAGATTTAAAATATTACGCTGCTTTTGATGCTGATGATTTTATTTAAGTTCGGCCAATTATGCTGATCTCTTTTGTTATCAACATTATGGGCATTATTTTTTGCACAAAACAAACACTTTACAACCTGTTTTTAATCACACTCAATGGGAACATTGTCCTACTCCCGTACAAGGGAGTTCTAAAAAACTTAGAGATAAGTTCACATATTTTACAAATTATGACACGTGTAATGCGAAGTCTTAGGGTCAGATGTAGGTAAATGTGAAATACCGATTTCTTAATACCGAATTTTACTGATTCGATATTAAGAAATCGATATTTCCTATGTAGGTAAAGATTCGGTAAAAAATACAGAATCCTTAATATTCCTTATTACCGAATCGGTAATTGAGATTCGGTACGGTAATAAGGAATACCTAACCATTCATTCCTATGGGCTTGGAGGCCCATAGGAATGACTGTGAAGACATTCAGTATTAGCGATTCGGTATTACCGAATCGGTAATACCGGGAGGTATTTCAAGGGTTCCTTAAATGCAAGAGCAATAAGGAATCGGTATTAAGGAATCGGTATTTGCCGATTCCTTATTTACCGATTCCTTATCTACATTAGGAATGGCTAAATACCTGTCGGTAACGCTGAAATTTACCGAATTTCGGAGGTGTATTTAGCCACCTACATCTGGCCCTAACTTCTTTAAACTGCAATTGTCATCTCAATCTAAATTTATATTGACCCACACTAAATTGATTTACTCCAACGTTTTTGGGGTCTAAATTGGCCACACAGGGCTACGATCACTTGAAAGAGACCATGGGCCCGATTCACAGAACTAACTTAAGACAAAATCCTAAATTTACTATCATTTTCGTATTCACAGAAGGCACTTACTCATTTTGCTATTCACAGAAGACACTTACTCACTTCGGTATTCACAGAAGTTAGGAGTCCTGAAGTCCCCTGTGAAGGGGCTGCAGTTTCAAATCAATGTTAGAATCTACATTTTTCTCAACCTTTGTTCAAAAGAAATTCCATTTTAAAATAATACTCATCCTTACAATTTGGCGGCTCACAACTCCCTCGGTGTTTACGTAAAAGTGTTCTAAGCGGCCACAAGCACATCTCTGTGTGCAGACCGCTGCCGTCTCCAGTAATCTTCCCCACTCACTTCTTTCAAGTAGAGTTCACACCAGTAGTGTCCAGACCTCCATTGGGTGGGGATGACTGTGCAGGGTCCCAAACTCTGATTATTCATCTAGCATCCACAGGGGGTAGGGCTTGCAGGCTCCCTCCCGGAGGGCTCTACTTCAAACCTTGCAGTAGTTCTTGGTACTTCTGGAGCTGTGGTTTCCGGTGTGTTTGTGCTTCTAGTGAAGTGTGTGGGGAGTGTTCCTCCTGTGCCCTGAGAGGACACTCGTTTGCCCATTTGTTGCTGATCGCTCACTTTGACGTCACCAGCTGTGAGACAGGGCTCTCTCTTCTCAGCGCAGCTAAAGATACGACTGGATGAGGCTTACCTGCAAGACTGAGAAGAAAAAGGGTTTGCAGAGCACAATAGCTATATAAATATATATATATTTTGTGGTAAAAGTAAAACTTTAAAATATATGACGTTTGACCATTTGAGCGCGTGTTGTGGCATGAGCTGAGCACAACACAAATGCTATGCAAAAGGCCGAATATGCACAACTTTGTTTTCAGAAACGCTTGTTTGTTCGACATTTCGTCATTTGTTACTAGTGCATTTTTCTTTCATTGTAGTTAACGAAGCACGGCTTCTAGGCGCTATATGGAGCCAAAGTAAAGTGGTGAAAATATTTTCTTGCTAGGATCCTAACCTGCAGAATGATTGGGAACCTCTACTCACCCTGTCTGTGGGCAGGTTACCCGGGCTTTTTATTGGCTTTATAATATTTAGGGCTCCCTGTATGTGTGGCTAGAAATGTGGCATGTGTGGCTCGTAGTGTGGTTACCCTGTATGTATCACATGCTGGTCTTTTGCGGCCCCACCTCTTCCTTTCTTTTAATGCTGGTATACTGGCTAGCAAAGGCCACCCAAACCATTGTAGGCTACCTTAGTGGGTTAATGTACTTGCTGCAGAGCGCTGTGTGTAGTCTGCTGGTTCACCAGTATGGATTATCACAACATAATTTAAATGGTTCTGGCACCTGCAATAAAACTGCAGGTTCAGGAGATAATGGAGCTGCTGCAGACATCCTGGTACAACAAGTTCTAGTCATTGTAAGGCAGGTCAGTGGGTTGTGCACCTGCCGCAAACATTTCAATGTCATTTGCAAGGCCCAAGCTTGACTTGTTAAAGGTTTTAAATCAGTACTTGTTTCTCTTATTTATTTTTTAATGGTGTACTAATTAGGTAAATAACACTCATATGCAGTGAGGTATTCAAAGCCCTGCCCAGGTGTGGGGTAAATGAGTTTCTGGATCCCCACGCGCCCCTCTACCACGGCACAGAGTGCCCCCTGCTGACATGTGTGAGTGGCTGCACACGGCACCTGGACACAGAGGGATGGGTCATGGTGGGATATGAAAAGTTGGCACATTCCAGCAGACTGACGCCCACTCTACAACAAAGACACGGAAATACAAGAAGTCCTTAAAGGGCTCGTGCTAACACGGGGTCTTGTTTGTGAAGCAAAGTGAGTCCTTTCAGTCACCAGTGAACCCCCAGCAGGCAGGCAACTAGACCTGTGAAGTACTCAGGTGCGGCTGCAATTAGACGGACACCAGCCTGCGAGGCTGTCTCAGCCGGGCTGACACACATGACGGGGGGGCTGAAGCCCGGTGAGCCCAATGGGTGTTGCGCGCCTGACCCCCAGCTTCTGTCTTTGCTGCATGTCCCAGCGTACTTGGTTATAAAAGGCCCGTGCAGGCATGGAAGATGTACTATTTTATATAGGAAGCGGTGGATGCTAAGTGCCGTAAATTTATAAACCCCTCTCTTCTCTCCTGCATTTTAACACTCAGGGAACAGTCCACGTACAGCTTCCTAAAGTGCGGTTTATCCCTGTCTCAAGGCAGCGCGCGGTTTAGTGGATGGGACCCCAGGCTCTGCTGTCCACCACTTAGTGAACACAACACATGACAACCTTTCCCCATCGCACAAATCACAGGCGGGTCAGGAGGATGGTATGGACACAAGTGTCCACACTGTTTGCTTTGGTATTTAGCTCCTAATAGGTCAAAGCGGCAGCAAGGCGCTAAAACCAGGACACTGAAACGATGCGATTCTGCGACCGAGGCTTATTCTATAAAATCATGGATTTGCCACACTTGGTATATAAACAGTCATCTGCTACATTATACATAGAAACAAAGCATTTGTTTTATCTACAGCTCAAACTGATCAAAAGTTACTAACAAGACAAGCCCGGCGGAGCGTAGCGCGTGCTTGGCGGGGCGGGGGAGCGCATTCCAGGCGGGGGAGCAGACCCTTTGAAGTAGGATGCCAAACGGATTGCATGGCGGCACGATGCACGTGATTGTGTGCGTGCTCGCCATGCAATCCGCTTTTGGGAGCCCTTTTGGGAGCCCCTTACTATAGTCTTGCATAGCGATCGCTTATGCGATAGCTAGGCGAGACCTAAAAATGATCTGTTCTTAGAAATATAGAGAGTATTTCCGCATTCCCATTATTTTCATATAGAAAAGGAAACAAAACATCCAAGTTCTTCTGGTGCGTGCCAGTTTCAACATTAACCAATCACGAGGGGACATTGGAGCAGTTTGGGGCAAAGATCCTATGAAAGGGCGTTTCAAATGTGGAAACTGTGTAGCTTGTCAGTTCACGCACAACGCCTGTGTCTTTGAACAAGACCATATGAAGGCTTCTTTGCAAACCCACACCAACAGCTCATCTTTAATTAGAAGTAGCGATTCGGGCTTCTGGTGTGATTGGATGCTGGACTAGGTGTGGGACTAAGAGTAGGGTTAGGCTTTCTATTGGAAGTAGGGACTAGGTTTTCCTGTGCCATTGATTGCTTGGACTTGGGTTGGGACTACTGGTAGGGCTAGGGCATCTATTGGACGTAGAGATCAGGGTTTTTGAAACTGATTGGGTGCTTTGACTAGGGCTAAGATTGTCTGTAAGGTCCTGGACTCCTATTGGTTCTAGATTTTAGGGCTAGTGTTGTTATTGGATAGTTTTAGGGCTAGGGTTCCCATTGGCTGAAGCGGTCACCTGACTACTAGGGCTATAAACGGCCAAGGCTTAGGGCATGTCAGCCCGGGCGTCGACGCTAAGGATGGAGAGGACAAGGGTGAGTGCCTGTTCGAGACTGGTCGGGGCCAGGGCCAGAAATGCTGCCCATTTTCCCATTCATTAATATCCACCCTATGTATGTGTCCCTCTGTATATAAGCATTTACCTTCACTATAGATATGTACCTATGTATTGCTTTGTATAAACATGTAGAATAATTATGTTAAAACAAAAAAAATCATCTTTGGTCTACATGTACTTCTTCCATTGTGCATCTATGTACCTCCATGTACTTGGATCTGTGTGTCTGTTACTTTTCTCCTGGAAAAGCATATCCAATGCACTACCTTATTTCTCATCCTGTACCTCTATCAATATATTTAATCTGCATATACTTACCTCCTTTACGCATCTATATACTTTCAATGTACTTATGGATCTATATATTTATCACTTTCTTCTAATTTACCATTTCCAATGCACTACCCTATTTCTCAGCCTATACTTCTTTCAATATATCCTCTACATCCACTCTCTCATTTATCCCAAACCCCATACCACTACTATGATCCCCAAAATAACCCTTTCTAGACTCTCCACTACTCTACCCCCTCCTTGCATCATCTGACACCTCTTTTACTATACCGATCCCCCAAAACAAACCTTTGTAATCTCTTCCCTCTGACTCTTCCCCTCCAAAACCCTGTTTTACTCATCCAAAAGCCTCCTCCCACTGCTATGACCTAAAAAAAGAAATCCTTCACTCTTCTATCCCTCCACTATCCTTTTCAATCAAAATAACAGACTAACATGTTCACTTTTCTAATTTCATATTCCACTATACTAATTGACCACTAATCCTTTATGGGTCCCGGAGTAGCGTGCTACTCGCCAGAAAAAGTGCTTTTGACGCCTCGTCAGGGGTAGTAAGCGCTATACAAATGCAATTACAATACAATACAATCTAATAATGTGATATACTGTTTAGGGATCCCCTGTAGTTTGATTTACATGCGACAGACGTCCCAATAAATCAATGTCAGAATTGGACAACACAGGAGATGAAACTGCACCTTTGGTTGCGCACTTTATGGAACAAGGTCACACCCCGGAGGGTGGGTGATGGAACAGTCGCTGCCATCGCCAAGGGGTGGGGATGTACTCACGCACAATCCCTCACAAAATGGATGCATGGAGAGTAAGCGGATTGAGAAATGGGACTCGATTCAGTTTGATCTCAATTCTTTGGAAGACCAGGGTACTTTCATCTCTTTTACGAACTGATGCCTCACTACCGTACTTTTGTGACATTAGGATGCGAGAGTAAGGATCTCATCTAATGAGGCCTGCCTTTCATGTTCCAAAAAACTTAAAGTTGAATGGCAGTAATTTTGGATCCATGGCTTGAATGTATCACAACTGTGATGACTGTTATTCTACTTGTATATAATCAATGTCACACTCTGACTTCATGGTGGCGATATGTGGTTTGAAAATATTGTCCGGATTTTGCTTTACATTTAATTATTTTATCGGCTCTTAGATCATACTTGTCTCATTAATGTGGATAGATCAACCGGTTCTGTGCCCATTATTCTTTTATTCTTTTGAGTGTCCTTTATCCATGATCCTAGTCAGTTTGCATTTAGGAATGTTCCCTTGGCCGCCTTCTCCTGGCCGTGTTCTCTTCACTATGAGACGACCACCCGCGACGACGCTGCTCGCTCCGTGCCTCATTTTGGTGTAAAAGCCATAACTGTAGGCGCCATCTTTTCTGACTAGGGTCCTGGCGGACAGTGACGATCCACTGAGCGGTGGTGAAACTACGCTTCTCTTTCAGAGGCCCGGTTATTATTACTAAGCAATGCCCTTTGTTACTGCCACGGGTAAGCGTCCCCTGCATTTTCAGATGTTCTTCTGGCATTCACTTGCCTTGATTAACCAAGAGATTTTTTAGGTCTCGCCTAGCGAACGCAGCGCATGCGCTGCTCGCCTTGGCGAGACTCTATTGTCGCCGCTTTCGTTCACGAAGGGAGACAAACCATGTGTGCGCCTGGACAGGCAATGTGCACGCGCATGGCGTCTCCCACCGTGCGCTTGATGTATCACGGCTCAGCCGCTTGCTCCCTCTCTGTGCGCACGCTGTTTGCCTGCTCGCGGTTGGGCCGGGCCGAGTTGATCGGTGTCAGCGCCCCACTGCGAGTATCTGACAACGGTGAGATTGTGACAATCGTTGCATCTTTTGATAACACTCTCGTGGCGACTTTGAGAATGTATAATCTGGAGATTTACACAGAAACGGGGGAATACATTTCCAAGTTAACTTGCATTCAGATGTGATTGAGCTTTAAGGTGGAGCGTTCTAAAATAGCACCAACATTTGGCTTTAACAACTAGGAATTTCCTATCTATATCCGGGAGTGTGGACATGTAATGGGGGAAGTAGGCAAATCTGTTGCTGCACGCATTTGATCCAGGAAAGAACGATTGTTCGGGAATCGTTTATTCGAGCTGCCGGCATGATCTCTGAAAACATTCCTATATCATTTGCCTCGGGTGGGCTGTTGTAGAAAGTGCCCAGTGTGAGCCAGGAGCATTACAATCATGTTTCAGAGTTCTCAAGTTTCCTAACGTTCATTCTTAAGTAGCCCAACAATTCCACATTGAAGTTTGCATTTTTGAATTTTGCATTTTTGAACTTTTCGTTTTGATTCCCTAATTGTACTAAAATAACACAAACATCACAAAATGCAAAGCAAAAACTTACGCCTGTACGTGTGAAACTTGGGAACTTTCTGTACAGCAGTTGAATTGTTAGGCTAAATGTGTCTAAGGCAGAAGTCTTCAAGCGTTGTTACTTTAATTTAACGGTAGACGGAGGGGAAGGAGGTCCAGAACGATAAATAACTTTGCACAGTTCTGAAGTAAATGTTGACTACTGGAAGCAAATTGAAGAATTAATTGGGCGGCAGCACACACTTTCTAGCAAATCTAGATAACTCTGGTTTTCAGTAGGGCTTTTCAGCTTTGCATGCTGGATCTTCGTAGGTTAACACAAAGTAAGCCATTCTAGTGAGGATTCTTCTTTATTAGTATAAATGCTATGTGTCACTCAAAAAAATCAAAGGAGCCAAAATGTCTAAGGGACCGAAGAAAGCATCCAAGAAATTTTGAAAAAGTAGATGCTCCTTTTTGCCTTTTATTCAGTCCCATTATCATACCTTGCAGACAACTGGTCCCAAGCCATTTGTGACACATCTAGGCGATGTTGGCATTTTTGCGAAATACTCTTGCAAGCTGTATTTTTTTTAATCCAAACATGCAGAGTGTTGTTGGCTGGAATACATGGCGTGGCCAAAGATATTTAGTTAGAGATGGGCTCATGAGGCAGGTCTTACAGATTCACCAATTCAAGCGTTGCTTCTGCGCTCAGTGACCCCCTTTAAAGGTTGGTTTAAACAGGACTGCCAACATCCTATTGGCAGACCGGTCACACTAAAAGTGTTAACAATATAAACCTTTATCAGAAATGACGCAGCAGGGTTCTTTGGAGACCCCACTTTAATATCTATTCCCAGCTTGAACGCGACTGCCGAGAGTTACTGGTCGCCCCACCGCTGTTTTCTTTCAATAAAACCACTGCCCCTTTTTTCTGCTAGTTTGTCTGCTATGTATAGATGTATGCTATAAGCTTTCATTGGCCAGAGCCTGCCGCCCCTGCTATCAGTTTAGGCACTCACAAGTTTGAAGATCTCTGCTCTAAGGGGAAGCGCGTACTCCTCAACTGAACAAGTCTCCATGGAGATGTAGGTCAGGTTTTGGGGTGTGTGTCCGTCCCGCTCCATGCCGTCAAATTACTGTTTCCAGTCTTCTGACAACCTGATTGATTTTTGGTGTCTTAGCTTATGGTAAACTAATTAAACTACCATGCTTGATGAGAGTGATTTACATTGAGGATGTCTGATGATGCGCCACCAAATCAGACCTATATGGGGTGCAAGACAAGGCTGCATCCGAGCGCCAGTTCTTTTCCTCCTTTATATAAAAGGGATTTCTAAACATCTGTGCGAGCTGTCAAAGGACACCCCACAAATTGGTAGATGATTCATCCCAATCTTACTGCCGTGTTGATTGGCGGTACAGCGAATGGCCTACAGGCCTTATTGTACTCTTTCTCCTCATACATGGAAAACTGGATCTAAAAGTGAATCATTCCAAATCATTTATAATCACCTGCGGGCCCCACAGTTCGAGACCGTCAGTCTTTATCAAGAGGAAATAATCCTCTCTGGAGAAGGTGAAAGATTTTAATTAGCTCTTTAAAATGGGGATCCCTTTTGACTGCAAGGGGGGGGGCAAAACTTAGTGGGAGTATAGAGGCAATTTTTAGATTTTCCCACGGGTACAGAAACCCATCACAGAGAGGATTCATTTGTATCAACCTAAATGTATTTCTGTGGGGCTTTATGGAGCGGGTGTGTGGGGGATCACAAACACGCCCATCCTCCAAAGGGTAGAAGACAGTTTTATTCTGAGGTTACTGGCGATTTCCTCGCGGACCGCCACTCTAATTCCTCATAAGGAACTAGGCCTCCCTTTTCTGGAGGATCAGAGGGGTCTTGCGCCGCTTTTGCTGTGGGTTAAGATCTGGAGTCATCCGGAGGCAGCCTTGGTTAGATTCTGTGTTGCTGGTTGTTCATCTTTGGGCGGCGTTGCCCAGATTCCTTGGATTGCATTACCTGAGATGATAGGCTTGAAAGAGCTTTTTGATGATTCTCAGGTGATAACTTCAAAAAGTAAAATGGAAGTTACACAAGGTTTCCTTCAGCATTGTTCGGATCTGCGGCTGCAGAGGGCTCACCTGTTGGTGTCGGTTGTCAGATATGTACCAATATCCACTCCAAACAATCGAGAACCTTACTTATGTTGAATGTTAGTCCCCACCCATCGCTGCGATCGAACTCCCTTTAGATTTAGTTTGATACTCTTGAAGGTTGGCCTTCCCTTTAATATGTGTATGGTCACATGATCTACCCACGTGTTGCTGTGATAATGCTCCTAAGCAAAGCACTTCTCACTTTATATTGTTTTGTCCTCTATGTGGAGAACCTAGACGCTCATATTTCATCCCCGTTTCATGTAGATCAAATGTGAGTACACAAGGAAGGCTCAGGGCCGGACTGGCCGTAGCAGGCACCGGGCAATCCCCCGGTGGGCTGCACGGGTGAGGGCCGGTTTTGGTTCCCAGTCCGGCCCTGGGAACGCTTGATGTTTTTACAGACGCTTTGTATGAGAGAGACGTACTCTGCAGCGACGCATTTTATTAGCAGATCTCCAGCTATTATGAAAGGGTATGAGGTCCTTCTTATGAGTTGACCCATTGGTCCTGTTATTATGCTGCTTTGATCGTCTTCTGAAATGTGTATCTCTGATTTTAGCTGGGAAATGTCTTTTTATTTATTTATATATGTATCTATAGATTGTATGGCTCTTTGCTGAAAAAGATTTGTTTTGATTGGCACCATTTTAAGGGGGCTGCGCTAGGAATAAATGTGTTTATAAAGAGGGCGGGCCCCACTAAATGACGATGGGTTTAGGGGTTGGTTTGCAGAGTGTGGGACCTATTTGAAGTCACTGGGACGCACTTGTCTTTTTTGAAGGATGAAAATGTTACAAAGCAAGGGGCGCGTCCCAAATGAGGGTATGTTGAGAGGTTTGAAGTGGTTTCATATCACCAGGACACTGCGTTTCTAACCCTGAACTTATATTTTATAAATTATTATTTTCAAGCGTATTAATCCATTTGGTTCACTGGAAGACTATAGCGCCCAAAGTGTACTCATTTTTTTTAAATGATTTTTTTTTGCAGAACACCCAGGACTGGAAACGTTTTGAGTAATCTAGTCCTCATGTATTTATTATGTGACCTTAGGAGAGATCCATGACCTTAAGGCTATCCATTGTATTGTGACCTTAGGGCTATCCATTGTATTGTGACCTTAGGACTATCCATTGTATTGTGACCTTAGGGCTATCCATTGTATTGTGACCTTAGGGCTATCCATTGTATTGTGACCTTAGGGCTATCCATTGTATTGTGACCTTAGGGCTATCCATTGTATTGTGACCTTAGGACTATCCATTGTTTTGTGACCTTAGGACTATCCATTGTTTTGTGACCTTAGGGCTATCCATTGTATTGTGACCTTAGGGCTATCCATTGTATTGTGACCTTAGGACTATCCATTGTATTGTGACCTTAGGACTATCCATTGTATTGTGACCTTAGGACTATCCATTGTATTGTGACCTTAGGGCTATCCATTGTATTGTGACCTTAGGACTATCCATTGTATTGTGACCTTAGGGGAATCCATTGTATTGTGACCTTAGGGCTATCCATTGTATTGTGACCTTAGGGCTATCCATTGTATTGTGGCCTTAGGACTATCCATTGTATTGTGGCCTTAGGGCTATCCATTGTATTGTGACCTTAGGGCTATCCATTGTATTGTGACCTTAGGACTATCCATTGTATTGTGACCTTAGGGGAATCCATTGTATTGTGACCTTAGGGGAATCCATTGTATTGTGACCTTAGGGCTATCCATTGTATTGTGACCTTAGGACTATCCATTGTATTGTGACCTTAGGGGAATCCATTGTATTGTGACCTTAGGGCTATCCATTTTCCTTTGCAGCCTCAGCTAGAGCGTGCCTGTGTCAGGTTAGATCTGGATGATTCATTTTAGGGCCATGTTAAATGGTGGGTCCATTACGATTCTCATTGCGACTTCAGGAGAATCAATGTCTACTGTGAAATTAAAAGTTTTAGTCTGTAATGTGAGAGCGCCGGAATCCAGTGGGAGCTAAGTGGCTGGGTCAGATTACAGAGGAGTGCAGGGCAGCATGACTTAAAAGAAGAAACCCTGTCTGTCATTTGACATGAAGGGTGGTGTATGTGAAGTGACCTTGATTGTAGAGAGAAGGGAGAGTCTGTCAGTAGGCATCAGATAGCACAGCACCACCTGCTCATCAGTGCACCACCTCCTCATCAGTGCACCACCTCCTCAACAGTGCACCACCTCCTCATCAGTGCACCACCTCCTCATCAGTGCACCACCTGCTCATCAGTGCACCCCCTCCTCATCAGTGCACCACCTGCTCATCAGTGCACCACCTCAGCACCAGTGCAGCACCACCTCAGCACCAGCGCAGCACTAATGCAGGACCAGCATAGCACCAGCACAGTACAACCTCCTCATCAGTGCAGCACCACTAGTGCAGCACCACCTCAGCACCATCTCAACATCAGCACAGCACCATCTCAGCATCAGCACAGCACCATCTCAGCACCAGCACAGCACCATCTCCGCATCAGCACAGCACCACTTCCGCATTAGTGCATCACCACCACAGCACCACCTCAGCAGAAGTTCAGCACCAATGCATCACCACTACAGCATCAGCGCAGCACAACCTCATCATGACTCAGCACCTTCTGAGCACCAGCTCAGCACCACCAAGCACCATCTTAGCTTGACTCAGCACCATAGCATAACTCAGCACCACCTCAGTATCACTCAGCATCACCTCTGCACCAGCACACCACCACCTCAGCATCACTTCAGTCTCCCTTCAGAATCTGGCATCTGTTGATTCTCCCCTAGTCTTCGTCCGCTGCTAGTGTTGTAATTCAGGTACCTTTTTACAACCTCCATTGTCTCGTTGTTTACGTCCCGAACCCCTAAAAAGAAAAAGCATTAAAAATGCAATAGGTCTCGCCTTTTATTAAGTTAAAGCCATTTGCTTTGCTATACAATACCATTAGCAAAGCAAATGGCTTTAACTTAATCAAAGGCGAGACCTATTGCATTTTCAATGCTTGTTGTTTCTTCCTGGCATCCAGGCACTGCCCCGTGAACACACTGTTTCTTTGTTGATGCGCTGTCCGCTGAGATCCTAAATCAACCCTAAGTCAGAAGGTAAACTCTTTGACTAGGAGAAGCCAGGTTGGTGAATCCAACCAGCGCTCCACCTCTGTCAGCCCCAAACCGTGCCTGGGTCCCGGTCCACCACGACCCTTGACTATCATTGGCTTCTTGCTGCTATTTCTGCTTAAAACGTTAAAATTTAATCTCTCCGGTTCCCCTTCTTAGAATTTTTTCATATTGTTTATTAAATGATAATCTATTTCTTTAATTCATTTTGGGATTTTATTGCTTCTCATTTTGACTTTATTAATGTTTTAGTACGGCATAGATACTTTGCGAATTTTCTCTAAGTTACGCCTGTCTGCTCGGTGCCTTAGCTCCACACCAGACATAGTAGCAGCCCTGCCTCCGGACTATGCGGCCATATGGCACAATAGACAGGGCAACACGAGTGGTGGGGTGGGTAGCAATATTATACAACTGACAATTGGGGATAGAAACGATTGTCTCCGAAAATATCGAGGGTGCAGATATTCTGGGAGCCAAGATCTCTCTCTAAACAACCTGTCTTGCCCTAGTTGTGGTGTACCGTCCCCCCCTCCACCTCCTCCAAATTCATTGAGCGATTTACCGAATTAGTGACGGACCTTCGTTCCCGATACCAATGCATCATGGTTACAGGGATTTCAATCTTCACTGGGACCGGGTTCCCAGAGACTCGCATGTAAAACAACTGGATGATGCATTTGCTATCCTGGAGGCCAACCAACTCGTTAAGGCTCCGACCCATGACACCCTTGACCTAGTCTGGACCACCCATCCCTCAGCTAGTTTGGTAGATATCAGCCCCTGCGCCCGGTCCGATCACTTCCTGATCAGATGTGCGATTCCGCTCGAAGCCCGGTCACCCCCCCACCCCCTGAATGGAAAGTCCTGCGCGGGTGGAAGAAAATAAAGGAATGTGAGCTTGTGGAGACCCTACATAATTCAGCAATAGGAAGGCCAGTACCAGGTAATCTCGACCATGTTCACTACCCACAAAAAAGCCATCATATACAGGAAGGCGGACTACCATGAATCAAGGATTCTGGCCGCCGACAATCAACAGAAGGAGACTTTTCGGATTATTACGGAGCTAAAACAGCCACAAGAACAGAAACTCCCAGCTCGCTCCGAAGACTGCAACAAGTTTCAGTCTTACTTCCTACAAAAAGTCACTGTCCTCCTGTCGGTCATCCACCATACCCCCGCTGTTCACATTCCCCCAGTGAATGCCCCCAAACTCCTCACCTTACAACAAACCCCTCTCCGCTTTTGCAAAATTAAATCACAACTCTTTGAGCCTCCTTCTGGCCCGCACTAAATCAGGGTCACCCGCGGACCCCTGCCCACCTAGAGTATTCCGCATGGCACTTCCTGGATTAGAGAGCGAGGTCCTGAACCTATTAAATCGGTCCCTCAACGCCGGCCAAGTCCCGACTAACTTCAAAGAGGCAAGAGTCATACCCCTGCTGAAAAAACCTGGTGCCAATACAAAGAATTTCAAAAATTTCAGGCCTATTTCTCAGCTCCCTTTTCTGGCAAAAGTGCTGGAACAACATGTGCTGATAACCCTAGCTCTCCGCCTAGAGAGCAACCACCTCTTTCATACGAAACAGGCTGGTTTCCGGGCCCCCCCACAGCACTGAACTGGTCATGTTGGCAGTCCTGGACGAACTTAGATTGATGGCCGGCAGAAAGAAGCCTTGCGCCCTGGTCCTCCAGGACCTGTCCACGGCATTTGATAGGGTCAATCACAACCTACTCTTGTCACGGATTAGGGAGCTAGAGGTCCAGGGGGTAGCCTTTCAATGGCTGGCGTCCTTTCTGTCAGGCCTCAAAGGATCCAACTTGCCGACCAGGTATTCCGATGCGGGTGAGCTAACGTGCGGTGTCCCCCAGGGATCAGCACTGTCCCCCCTTCTTTTCAATGTATACCTCCAGCCCTTGGTGACCGCATTGTCCTGTATGGAGTGCCAGGTCTTCAACTACGCGGACGACACACAGATCCTCATCCAGATTGACAACTCCCCTATGGCACATATTCGATTGCAGAATGTCCTAAAATTCACTGTCATCTGGATGACCGCCAACCACCTCAAAATCAACCCCGATAAAACGAGATTCTGGCCATCATCACGAACGCTAACCCCTGGAGTGACCTTTTTGGCCACAAGAACTTGGTCCTGCCCCTGAGCCCGCCCCAGCTGTAAATAGTTTGGGTATAAAAATAGACGCCAAACTTTCTATGTCCCACCAGGTCTCGACCGTGGTGGGGACATGCGTCGGCCTGCTGAGATCGCTGCGAAAACTGGGCCCCCTACTCTCATTCACAGCACTCCATATGGCAGTGTCAGCTTTGTTTCCCGCCTAGACTACGGGAATTCCCTATATCTGGGCCTCCCGGAAAAACTGCTGACTAAACTCCAGGTAGTCATGAACGACGCTGCCAGACTGGTTTTCAGGCTCCCAAGGCGTGCCCACGCCAGCCCCCTGTTGCAGCAGCTTCACTGGCTCCCGGTTAAGCAGAGAACCAGACTCAAGGGGCTTTGCATAGCCCACAAAGCCATCTATGGTCAGGCCCCAGCATATATTAAGGAATGCTCCGGGACGGTCGCTCCGGTCCACTGGTGTGGGCTTGCTGGCCTGCTCCCGCTTCTTGACCTCCTCTATGTAAATGTAAATGTATGGATACTTGTATAGCGCACGACTACCCGGAGGCCTCTCGGCGCTTGTACGAATACCGCTGTGGAACCCATCCTGGCTTTCCCTGTGAGGCGTCCACTCCTGGGCACCCCCAAGGTGGAGGCCAGGCATCCTTAGCATTGTGGGGGCCGTTGTGGAGATTAAGCAAGCTATTGCCCAGAGTTGCAGAGTGGGACTCCATGATTGGAATAGGCACTGAGGCGAGAATTATCAGGTCCGTGGAATTTTTGAGCCCAAGACCCGCCGAGGCGGGGAATTGAACCCTGGTCCCGGGCTAGACCTCTGCATCAGGGTCTGCCGCTCTAATCACTGAGCCACACTTCTCCAGGGGGCAGAGCCTTTTCTACTACGATCCCACAACTCTGGAATTAACTGCCTGCTGGGCTCCGCAAAGAGCCTGATCTCCACACATTTAGGAACAAATTAAAAACCCTCTTTTCTACCGAAGCCTGGGGCACAATCTAGGCCAAGTCAGGGCGCACACTCTCTGAGGTGCCACGGTTGGGCTCTCTTGCTATGCGCTTAGAGACCAGTAGTTGATAATGCGCTATAGAAATCCCAATAAACATTAATATTAACATTAACATTAGCTCCCAGGAGTTGAGCTCAGGGTTAGTTAGTGACTTTCGTAGTTCACTCTGACCTAAATTGTGATTATTCCTTGAGATGAGTACTCACACCCTCAGCTAAGAGCCCAAATCCTTACAATGCCCTGGGGTCAGGGTGTGCCTACCCAGCCCCTCTATGACCTCTTGAATAAAAGCTGCCTGAGCCAATCAGAAGGCCCCAGTTTTAAAAGTATGGCCCCGCTCGACAAAATTCCAGATATTTTTAACCCCTTCATGCCAAACCCAAGCACGTCTTCAAACACATATTTCTCAAAAATGGCTGAAGGGATTTACACCAAATCACAAAAAGCACACTTTCTGAGTAAAGTTCAAACTTTTGGCCAGCTTTGGTGCAATTCCGTTTGTTTATTTTCTATATCGGAGAGTTTCCTCTGGGAATTAAAATGGGATATTAAGGTTTAGGAACCCCACGCTCCACTTTTTCTTGGCCCCCACTTGACAGATCAGTTCAAAACATTTGAGGAAGAAACTGAGGTGGAAGGTCTGTTTTTTGGAAAGTTTCTTAAGGATTCGTCACATGGCACCAAAGTAGTAAGACAAAAAATGCTCTGCCTATGGAAACTGAACGAACTAGAACTAAGAAGCGGTGTTTATATGTATCAAGATACGTATGTCTCTTTACGTTTAGCGTTCAGAGATTCCCCGTATCTGCCAAAGCATAGAGAGTTGGGTCTAGAGAGTTATTGCAAAGGTGCATCGTTTCACGATTGCAAGTCATGGTCACTGTTCCAAGGAGAAGTTACTACTCTGTGTTGTAGAGATCGACTACAGCTGCCAGCCTCTCCGACCCCAGAAGCAACGACGCACAGTCCTGATTCCTGTGACTCTTTGCTCTCCCTCCTTACTTTCACATCCCCCTGCTTCTACCATTGGCTCGCACGTTCTAGTACACGTGGCCACTGCTGGAGATGGTGAGAGCTGGAAAATAAAATTGCTTCAGTTTCATGAAGTGCACCAGGTTAGTGCAAAACCTGTCAAAAAGTGAGTGAAGGAGTGTGTAAGATGCTGTACCAGTGACAAATGTTTATTTATCCTCTGAAGCCCAAGAACTCATCCGCGGAATCCCGCACGCTCCTCGCTCAGCCCGACACTCTTCAACATCTACATGACTCCATCCATACGAACTCACACTATAAACATCCTCACACACGCTGACGACACTCGACTGATACTGTCCCTCTTGGACACAACACCCAACACTTCGAACAAGTTCACCATATGCATGATCGAAGTGGCCACCTCGATGAAATCCAACTGCCTCCAACTGAACTTGGACAAGACCAAAGTGGTGGACTTGGGGAAAGATGGCTTGCCATGGGACTCCATCTGGTGGCCCACAGACCTTAGACCCACCCCCATGCCTTACTCACAAGCAAGAAACCTCAGAATCATCATCGGCAGCAAACTGGACATGGTCGCCGAAGACAACACAGTGGCCTCGTCCTGCTTCAACACCCTATGGATGATGAAGAAAATCTTCAAGTGGCAACCAGACAACACCAGGAAACCGACCCCCCAAGCCCTCCTCGCCAGCAGGATAGATTATAGAAACACTGTCCGCAGGGAAAACAACCAGCTCACCAGAAGACTGCAGCGCGTCCAAAACACAGTCCCTAGCTATTAATGTAAGTCTGGCCCTGTTTAAAGCTTTCACCTCAAACAGTGCACGCCCTGTGTTTTTCTTGCATAGGTGTGTTAGTCTTTTAATTTTTCTGTCATTTTACAGCTTTTCTTTCATTCCCTACATTTTCATGAATTTTTACCACCTACTTTTGACTGGTGCTCTTTTAAGGTGCCTTTTTAAGGTGGTATTTTCCACAGTTGTATAATGACATCTCATACTTGTAATTGGATGTAATTTACCACCTTCTGTTATTTTTCGCATGTGGTAAATAACGCATGCGTTAAATAGTTAATGCAGTAAAATAGCACACGTGGGCTCCCGACATGCAGTATTCAGCAAACGTGAAAATAACACGTGTTTCTTAACTTGTGATCATACGATTAGTTAAAGTCATGCGTTGTCTACCCTGCATGCGGTAATTACCACTACACATAACTCATAATCAGCGCCTCAGTGCACCTTTGCCCCTTCTCGGGTGCATTATTTGGGGGGTGCTTTTTACAGAAAAGGGAGATCAGTGTCAGAATCTAGTCGAGGCGCCTGCCTGGACTACAACTCCCACGTTTCCGTGGGTTTTAACTACAAATCCCAGAAGCCCCGGCCGCCGGAAGGATATAGCGTGGCGAGCCCGGTAGGGAAATCGTTCGTGATTCAAGTGGACTTGGCGGGAGACGGAGACGCCGAGTTCAGTGCATACGTACCCGGAGGCTGCACGAGACGCGGCAACCGCAGAAGAGCGGATCCAGACTCCCGAGTTAGGGAGAGAGGATTCGTTTGTTTGGAGAGCCCAAGGTCAGAGTTTTGAGACGAGCGAGACGCTCGGGCAGGTACCAGGGAATAGGCTGGGGTGCTGGGGAGCGAAGTCCGGGGCAGGGTCCTGTGTTCTCCCTGAGAGAAGGGGAACAGGCTGACGCCCGCTTACATCTACGACACCTGCAAGGGGCGGAGTGCGAGGGAGGGAATTCCTCCTCATTGCCGTCACAAAGGTAGCGGAGACCGTTGAGCAGAATAAGGCATACAACGCGGACGGCAGTAGTTCACTCCTATGCCCTCCCGTGTTGATAGACTTGGATGGACGATTATGAACGTGGATATACGTTGGTGTATATGGAGCAATATATACCTCACATAGCTAGACTTTATTGATCCCTATTTTTCAAAAGAGCTTCTAGTGTGGTGTATTTGACAGGAACATACCTGGAGAGAACCCCGCAGGAGATGATTAATGTTGGGCGTTTCACTTTCTAAGGAGGGTACGTGACTGTCACCTCATACTTAGATACCTCTTAGGTGGACGAGGGGGCAGTGTTCTCTAACCCTTGTTTTTGTGTTCTGTAGGGGAGGAAGGTTCAAGGAAGGAACGCTGCGGTATAGCCGCTCTAAGGTACTGGCTCAGGTGAAGCTCTGTTCTTTAGTGAGATACATTGAGAGTAGAAAGTATTGTATTTACTAAACTGTGTGCTTTGTTTTTCAGCTTCCCTTCCCTGCTGCCCCTTCCTTTCCCTCCCTGGGTTTTTCCCCTTTTAGGGGTTTTTTCCCTCGCCGTATCCACCAAACACCCTGTACGTATTTGACCACCAGGGTGTTTGGCAGGTCCGGAGGTGGAGCTTATCACTGCGTATGGATCCTGCGGAGTGACCACGTGACAGAATCACAAACCCACGAATTACATTCTGCCCGGTTCATTTCGCAGTGATAATGGCATCCATGGAGGAGGTGTTATGTGCTTTATTCTTGGTTCAGCAGGAGCTGGCGGCGGCTAGAGCTGAAACAAGTGCCCTAAAAGACAAAGTAGAACAGTTAACTAGAAACCCTTTCAGTGCCTCTACTCCTGCTTCCTCCATACAGGTAACGGTGCCCCCACCCATTCCTTTGGCTACCCCAGAGAGGTTCTCTGGAGACCCTCGAAAAACGCAGGTTTTTCTAACGCAGATACTGTTACATTTTTCATGTAAACCTGCTTCTTTCCCCACCAATCATTCCAGGGTGGCTTTTACCATCTCCTATTTGGCGGGGGATGCGGCCAATTGGGCTGTGCCGCTTGTACGGTATAACGACTATATCTTGTCGGACTGGGCTGCGTTTAGAACAGAGTTCGAGAAGGTCTTCGATAGAAGGGCCACCACTTTTTGTGTAGACAAAGAACTCATGGAATTGAGGCAGGGGAAAGGCGAGCTGATTACTTATTTGACCTCTTTTAATAGACTGGCGGCTGAGGCCGAGTGGCCGGAGGAAAAACGAATGTCCCTTTTTTATCAGGGGTTAAAGGAGGATCTGAAGGACGTGGTGGCGCAAGTAGATCCACAGCCACAAACGTGCGTGGATATGATCAACCTGGCGTTACGACTAGACAGTCGCATGACGGAGAGAGGGAGCAGCAGGAGAAGATGGGAGAAAGGGACAGTTGGTTATGACAGGCCCCCAAGGAAGACCGTGGGAGGGTCAGAAGGCAGTCCGGAACCCATGGAGATAGGTGCCCTTCGTGCTCCGATAACGAAAGAAGAGAGGGAAGTCAGGCGGACTCAGGGCCTTTGTATGTACTGTGGAAAAAGGGGGCATTATGTTCGGGAGTGCCCCTCCAAACCCAGGAGTACGGGGGTCAATAGATTCAAGAGAGTAGCGGTATCTTCCTTAGCCCCTGACATGGGGCTGTCTGAGGACCAAAAACCTGGGGTTGAGAGAGGACCCGAGTGGAAACTCACATCGCTTTGTACACGAGACATAGGGGAAACCGAGGCACATCTAGTCATAAGTATGACGCTCGAATGCGAGAGCAATTTAGATAAGGTGTGGGTGATGCTAGACTCCAGAGCGACAGGCAATTTCATCGACGAAGGCCTAGTGTCCCGATTAGCGTTACCCCGTGTTCCGAGAGAGAACCCGGAAGAGGTGTTAGCGGTAGACGGACAGCCATTGAAGTCAGGCCAGATAACGGAAAGAACACCAGAGGTGGGTCTATCGGTGCTGTTGCAGGGAATCATCCATGCGGAGAGGTTGTCGCTAAACATCATAGCGGCCCCACAGTATGAGGTCATCTTGGGCATGCCATGGCTATGCCTACACAACCCTACGGTTGATTGGAGAAATAAGAAACTCCTGTTTTCATCCGAATTTTGTCAGGAGCATCTTTCGCCTAGTCCTTCAATACATATCGCAGCCTTGGCCACCCCTTACTTGGCGGCTACTGCAGCAGAAACCAATGTACAACTCCCTAGGGAATATAGCGGATTTGGAGACGTGTTTAGCGAAATCAAGGCGGACACTCTGCCCCCGCATAGGGAGTATGATTGCCGCATTGATTTGGTAGAAGGGGCTACTATCCCTTCATGTAGAGCGTATGCCTTGTCTGTTCCAGAAACAAACCATCTAAAAGAATACATAGACCATTACCTCAAATTGGGCTTTATTAGACCGTCTCGCTCCCCTGCAGCCTCCCCCATCTTCTTTATAGCAAAGGCCAATGGAGATCTGAGGGCATGTGTGGATTACCGCGTTTTGAACAAAAACACCGTACGTAACCGTTATCCTGTACCGCTCATCTCCGTGTTGCTCGACCAGGTGAGGGAGGCCAAGATCTATACCCGGTTGGATTTACGGGGGGCCTATCACCTGGTCAGGGTACGTGAGGGGGATGAGTGGAAGACGGCGTTCAAGACGCTGTATGGTTATACGAGTATTTGGTCATGCCCTTTGGGCTTTGCAATGCCCCGGCGGCTTTCCAATATTTTATAAACGACGTGTTAAAAGATTATGTGGACCGTTTTGTAGTTATGTATATCGATGATATACTGATATACTCACGGGATGAAGCTAGTCATACCAAACACGTAATGAAGGTATTGGAGAGGCTGCAAGAACATCAATTGTATGTAAAGTTGAGTAAGTGCGTGTTTGGGGTGCCGGAGGTGGAGTTCCTAGGAGTGAATCTCAGTGCCAAGGGATTGCAGATGTCAGATCGGAAGGTCAGGGCGGTGCAGGAATGGCCAGCCCCAAAGAACGTGCGGGAAGTGCAAAGTTTTTTGGGGTTTGCAAATTACTACCGCCGTTTCATCGCACAGTTCTCGCAGACTGCTGTCCCAATAACCCGACTGTTGAAAAAGGGGGTACACTTTGTATGGACTAAAGAGGCAGAAGAGGCTTTTAAGACCCTAAAAAGAGCATTCACCACGGCTCCGGTGTTAATCCATCCGGTGCTGGAACAACCCTTTGTAGTGGAAGCCGACGCTTCGGAAGAAGCGATAGGGGCTGTATTATCCCAGAGGGATACATTCACCGGTCGCCTCCATCCGGTGGCTTACCTGTCTAGCAAGTTGAGCCCTGCAGAGCTCAACTACACAGTAGCTGAAAAAGAGTTATTAGCAATCAAACGAGCATTCCAGGAGTGGAGGCACTACCTGTGGGGGGCCCGCCATGCGGTGACGGTGTACACCGACCACCGCAATCTTCAGTATATGTCCTCGGCGAGGCATCTGACGCAACGACAAATGCGCTGGATGCTTTTTTTTGCCGAGTTTAATTTCATGGTGACATATAGACCAGGAATAGATAACCGTAAAGCAGACGCCTTGTCCAGGCAAGGGATGCCAGGAGAACAAACAGAGGGGATCCCGCAAGCCATTATACCGGCAACCAGGGTGTTATGTGTGGTTAGGGCCGAGAGGTTCCTGGATATTGTGAAGAAGGCCAAGTCAGTGGGGGCTTGGGAACAATGGGCTGCCAGTAAAGCGGGACGGAAGGTGAGACAAGGGTTGCCTTTTCAGGGAGAAAGTTTGTATCTGCCCACCAGGGAACTACGAAAAAAGGCATTTGTATGGTGTCACGTAATGCCCTTGGCGGGACATCCAGGGACTACAAAGACAGAACGTCTGCTACACAAGTACTTTTGGTGGGAAACCTTGGGTGAGGATGCACGGCGATGGGTGACTGAATGCGATGAATGTGCCAGAGCCAAGGGGGAGAACGTTAAGAGGAAGGGCTTACTAACGCCCATGCCCACACCTGATCGCCCATGGCGGAACATCAGTCTGGAATACATAACAGGATTGCCCCTGGATCAGGGGTGTACAGCTATCCTGGTGGTGGTTGATAATCTAACCAAGATGGGTAATTTTATCCCGTGTACCACTCTACCCACAGCCAGCCAGACCGCCCAGATGGTGGCGTCTCAGGTCATACGTTTACACAGAGTCCCGCAGGTGATCGTGTCCGATAGGGGCCCACAGTTCATTGCACGTTTTTGGAGAACTTGGTGTCAGGCCCTGGGGGTTGAAGCAGCTCTGTCCACAAGCGTTCACCCGCAGACGGATGGTCAGACGGAAAGGCTGAACCAGACCTTGAAAAAATACTTGCGATGTTATTCCCAGAAAGCGCAGGAATCGTGGGTGGATCTGCTATGGATGGCCGAGTTGGCTTATAACAATGCCTGGCATAGCTCAACGGGAATGTCCCCTTTTAGAGCCACTTACGATTATAACGCCCGCTTCTTGCCCATCGACATCCCTCCAGAAGTGGACAACCAACCCAGCTTGAGGGAACGCCTTCGTGCCTTGAGAAAGATGCATAGGGCCGTGCACACACACTTGGTAAAGGCAAAAGAGACATACAAGCGTTGGGAGGACAAACACAGAACTCCAGGTCCTCAGTTTCAGGTAGGAGAGAAGGTGTGGCTGTCCACCAGAAACCTTCGGTTCAAGATGAGAAGCATCTTTCATCCAAGATTTATTGTCCCCTATCCAATAGTGCGACAGGTCAATCCCGTTGCTTACAAACTAAAGTTACCAAACACTCTACGGATCCATCCGGTGTTCCACGTTCAGTTATTGAAGAAGGCACTAACATCCCAAAGGAGAACACCCCCGCCAGTGAAATGCGAAGAAGGGCTGGAATACGAAGTGAGGTCCATAAGGGACTCCAAGATGCGCAGAGGGGTGCTATGGTACTTAGTGGCATGGAAGGGCTATTCGGAGGAGGAGGACTCTTGGGAACCTTGGTACAACGTGCATGCACCAAGGGCCGTCGCTTCCTTTCATCGGAAATTCCCTTCCAAACCTGGGCCTAGAAGGCGCAGGGGAGGAGGACGTACTGTCAGGATCTAGTCGAGGCGCCTGCCTGGACTACAACTCCCACGCTTCCGTGGGTTTTAACTACAAATCCCAGAAGCCCCGGCCGCCGGAAGGATATAGCGTGGCGAGACCGGTAGGGAAATCGTTCGTGATTCAAGTGGACTTGGCGGGAGACGGAGACGCCGAGTTCAGTGCATACGTATCCGGAGGCTGCACGAGACGCGGCAACCGCAGAAGAGCGGATCCAGACTCCCGAGTTAGGGAGAGAGGATTCGTTTGTTTGGAGAGCCCAAGGTCGGAGTTTTGAGACGAGCGAGACGCTCGGGCAGGAACCAGGGAATAGGCTGGGGTTCCGGGGAGCGAAGTCCGGGGCAGGGTCCTGTGTTCTCCCTGAGAGAAGGGGAACAGGCTGACGCCCGCTTACATCTACGACACCTGCAAGGGGCGGAGTGCGAGGGAGGGAATTCCTCCTCATTGCCGTCACGAAGGTAGCGGAGACCGTTGGGCAGAATAAGGCATACAACGCGGACGGCAGTAGTTCACTCCTACGCCCTCCCGTGTTGATAGACTTGGATGGACGATTATGAACGTGGATATACGTTGGTGTATATGGAGCAATATATACCTCACATAGCTAGACTTTATTGATCCCTATTTTTCAGAAGAGCTTCTAGTGTGGTGTATTTGACAGGAACATACCTGGAGAGAACCCCGCAGGAGATGATTAATGTTGGGCGTTTCACTTTCTAAGGAGGGTACGTGACTGTCACCTCATACTTAGATACCTCTTAGGTGGAAGAGGGGGCAGTGTTCTCTAACCCTTGTTTTTGTGTTCTGTAGGGGAGGGAGGTTCAAGGAAGGAACGCTGCGGTATAGCCGCTCTAAGGTACTGGCTCAGGTGAAGCTCTGTTCTTTAGTGAGATACATTGAGAGTAGAAAGTATTGTATTTACTAAACTGTGTGCTTTGTTTTTCAGCTTCCCTTCCCTGCTGCCCCTTCCTTTCCCTCCCTGGGTTTTTCCCCTTTTAGGGGTTTTTTCCCTCGCCGTATCCACCAAACACCCTGTACGTATTTGACCACCAGGGTGTTTGGCACGTCCGGAGGTGGAGCTTATCACTGCGTATGGATCCTGCGGAGTGACCATGTGTCAATCAGTTCCCAAGGAACAATTGGGAATCCTTCACCCAAAACTAAGAAAGAAGTTAGGGCCTTTTTAGGATTAATTGGATACTACAGGAGAATCAGACCCTATTTAATTCCTAAATAAATCTGTTTGTACTCAGGTCTCTTGGGGAACCTCGCAGGAAGACTCCTCGCGAGTTACCCTGTTCTGCGGCGTCCCCTTATCCCTCATCCATTTTGGTTCGGCCTGACTGCAGTTTTGGCACAAGGACAGGAGGCTGCAACACACCAGGTCATATTTATCAGTAGGAAAAGTTTGGACCATGAGGTTGCCTATGCGCCCATAGAGGACAAGCATTGGCAAAGTCAACGGGTCGCACCTATGCAAGATCAATTGGATTTTATTTTTTAGCCATGTTGAACAGCAGTGGGGCTACATGGCTGAGCGTAAACAAAAAAAATCTATAACGTGGTCAACCCTGGCTGTGGCACGGCGGTTTTTTATTTTACTTGTAACCATGCTGCACAGCAGCTGCACCTCTGCACAACATGACTAAAAAATACATCGCTGAGGCCAAACAGCTGTCACGTATGCGAGAGCTGTTTGTCTTTGTCGATGTGTTTTTTTGTGGAGGGTGGAGTGTGGGTGGGACGGGGAAAGCAACAGGTGGTAGTGAGATCATGGTGGGTGTCGGGGACAAGCAAAAACTGGTAGTAGGGTGTTAGTTGTGGGGAATGTATGACGGTACAATGCATACATTTACAACGCAGTTTTTACATCGCAACATCCTTTACAACGCATTCTTTTACATCGCATGCCATCACATCGCATTTTCAGAAACTACCTTTACAACGCATTCCATTACATCGCATTATACCTTTACAACACATACCATTACATCGCATTTAAGGTAAGTGTTCAATAGTAAAGACGTAATAATTACTATTCCCACTCCAGGGAGTGCAACAGCAGGGTAAGTGTTGGATAGCGTAGGGGTAAAAATTTACTATTCGAACTCCAGTGAGTGCAACAGTAGGGTAAGCGTTGGATAGTGTAAGGGTACTATGCGTTGTAATGGTATGTATTGTAATGACTTGCGATGTAAGCCTACGTTGTAGTGACATGCATTGTTATGATATGGGATGTAATGGCTGCGTTGTAATGACATGCGATGTAAAGGATGTTGCGATGCAATGACTGAGTTGTAAAGGTTGTTTCCCAGTTATGGGTGTCACAGGGCAAGTAACAACGGGGGGGGTCAAGCAACAACGCAGAGAGGGAGGCAATGACGACCGAGCAAGCAACGATGTGGGAGGGGACACGCAACAACGGGCAAGCATTGACGCAGGAGGTGGATGGGAGAACAAGCAACAACAACGAGTGGGGAAGAAGGGAAAAAAGTATCTCAATCCCAGCACAAGGAGAGGAAGACGCTAATAACAAAAAGCAATCAGTACTTAGTCCATGCTCCACAGAAGGGAGAAACAAACGAAGAGAAAGTGAAACCAGCATGCACTGATGAACAAAGAGCCAGCAAATAAGAGTGACAATGAAGCCTACAGATGATAAGCAGTCGGTGGGCTTCAAGCCCCCTTTAAGTTAACGCCTCACAAGCTAAAGCACAGGTGCAGGCTCAGGTGATACCTTAAAAGTGCCTGGCTTCCAAAGGGGCAGTCTGTGCACTACATTATTACTTGTTCGCAAGGTATTCTGTCAACTTATAAACCACACTCCTGTAAGCTGGTTCACCAGCCAGAAGGGAAGTAACAGGCAGGTATTGCGTCGGTCTGCACCCGCTAAGCCCTATTCATGTCCGGGGTTACCCCCTCTCCCACCCCCGGGGTCCCAGCAGAACTTAGGTGGGCTTTCGGTAAAAAATGGCACTGCTGAAATACTATAGCTAATGGGAGCCTATATGGAGTGACTCAGGGCTAGACAGACATGAGTGGCTGGAAATATGTTGGTTTTTGAGAGAAGTCTGTTCCCTTTGACTGCTGACCAGCACTTGGCGAGGAAGGAACGGGGCGATAACCCAATAAGGACACAAGTATTAAAAACAAGCTATTATTTATTATAGCTTTTCTTGATTGTCAAAGAGGTATAAAATGCACAATAAAATACATAAATATATATCCAGTATAAAAATGTACTCCTTCATAAAAATAAGTTAAAAAATAGATAATTAATGCGTCATTTTCAGTTCTAAATAACAATGCATTGTACAAGACATTCTGGTAGGGGGCATTCTGCGTGCGAGATGACAATATTCCCTCATTCGCACGCGGAGTGCTTCGTAATGTTACAGGTTGTACTTGGGAGGAGCCCTCAGCCCTGAGAATTGTTGGAGGGCACTGAGGGCAGCCTCCTTTCGGGCATCAGACTCAGTTGCTGACAGCTGCTGGAGGGGGCAGACATGGGCCCTCAGAGCTCTGTTCATGGGACTCTCTTCTCAGGCCTCACAGAGGGTCCCCAGATCTCTGTGGACGACAGTCTTCCACCAGGCGTCACGCAGGGTCCCTCGGAGCTCTGGTTAGGGGGTCTCACACAGGGTCCCTCAGAGCTCTGTTCATGGTACTCTCTTCTCAGGCCTCACAGAGGGTCCCTCAGAGCTCTGTTCATGGGACTCTCTTCTGTGGACGACAGTCTTCCACCAGGCGTCACGCAGGGTCCCTCGGAGCTCTGGTTAGGGGGTCTCACACAGGGTCCCTCAGAGCTCTGTTCATGGTACTCTCTTCTCAGGCCTCACAGAGGGTCCCTCAGAGCTCTGTTCATGGTACTCTCTTCTCAGGCCTCACAGAGGGTCCCTCAGAGATCTGTTCATGGGACTCTCTTCTCAGGCCTCACAGAGGGTCCCTCAGAGCTCTGTTCATGGTACTCTCTTCTCAGACCTCACAGAGGGTCCCTCAGAGCTCTGGTTAGGGGTCTCACTCAGGATCCCTCAGGTCTCCGTCTATGGTAGTCTCACACAATGACCCTCAGAGCTCTCTTAAGGGCAGTCTTTTCACATGCCTCAAAGAGTGTGTCTCAGAGCTTTGAGGAAGGTAGTTTTATTAGGGGTATTTCTCCCCTCCTTAGGCTCCATGCAGTTACTCAGCCCTTCCTCTGTGGATCCGTCCCCTGACTCCATGGAGGTCCCTCCATCAGTTCCCAGACTCCATAAAGGGCTCTCAGTCCGTCCCCAGACTCCAAGAAGGGCCCTCCAACCGTCCCCAGACTCCATGAATGACTCTCCATCCGTCCCCAGACTCCATGAATGACTCTCCATCGGTCCCCAGACTCCATGAAGGGCCCCCCATCCGTCCCCAGACTCCACGCGGGGCTCTCAGTCCGTCCCCAGACTCCATGAAGGGCCCCCCCATCCGTCCCCAGACTCCATGCGGGCCCCTCAGTCCGTCCCCAGACTCCATGAAGGGCCCCCCATCCGTCCCCAGACTCCATGCGGGGCCCTCAGTCCGTCCCCAGACTCAATGAAGGGCCCTCCATCCGTCCCCAGACTCCATGCAGGTCCCTCAGTCCGTCCCCAGACTCCATGCAGGTCCCTCAGTCCGTCCCCAGACTCCATGCGGGGCCCTCATCTCATAGGTCTGATCTAGAGAGAGTCTTTCTGGTTCAGAAGCTCTGGGTCTCGTAGCTGCCTCCGTCAGCAGGGGAGGGGCAGTATTCTTTCCACAGTCACGCTGGGGTGGGTTCTGGGATAGTCCCATCAGAGCTCTCTCGTCAGCCATCTTTAATGGTGTGCTCCAGGAATGGCGTTCACTGCACCCACACCATGCCCCGCAGAGACCCAAGCACCAAGGTCGAGACTGGCAATGTGCCATACAGCTCGAAGCGGGTAAGCCTCAGGCTTAGTTCAGAACATGGACTCTTCACCACCTGCCAAGAAAAGAGACAGGAAGACATCAATGCCAGAAGCCAGCCACGAAGAGAGATAGGAGGTTTGTGTAGGTATACAGACTCCCCACACACACAGCAGCACCCCACAAAGAGAGATGGGGAACTGTGTGTGGGTATACAGACCCCCTCCACCCACACACACAGCAGCCAGCCCCCACAAAGAGGGATGGGGAGCTGTGTCTGGGTGTACAGACCCCCCACACAGACGGCAGCATCCCACAAAGAGATGGGGACCTGTGTGCCTCTAAAGCTGTTTACTCTTCTCTGGACTGTGTCACTTCTCTCAATTGTTCTAGAGATGTGCCTAAGACACTCTTTCCTAGACGGTCTCTCTTCTCTCAATCCTTCTGGAGAAGTGCCTTAGACTCTCTTCTATGGACTATCTTACTTCTCTCCATCCTTCTAGAGATCTGCTTTGGGATTCTTATCTGGACTGTCTCTCTTCTCTCAATCCTTCTAGAGATGTGCCTTAGGCACTCTTCACTGGACTTTCTTTCTCCTCTCTGTCGCTCTACAGATGTGCCTTAGACTTTCTTCTCTGAGCTGTCTCTCTTCGCTCAATCCTTCTAGAGATGTGCCTTAGACACTCTTCTCTGGACTGTCTCTCTCCTCTCTGGACTGTCTCTCTCCTCTCTGTCCTTCTACATACGTGCCTTAGACTTTCTCCTATGGACTATCTTACTTCTCTCCATCCTTCTAGAGATCTGCTTTGGGACTCTTCTCTGGACTGTCTCTCTTCTCTCAATCCTTCTAGAGACGTGCCTTTACACTCATCTCTGGACTGTCTCTCTTCTCTCAATCCTTCCAGAGACGTGCCTTGACACTCTTCTCTGGGCTGTCTCTCTTCTCTCAATCCTTCCAGAGATGTGCCTTTGGCACTCTTCTCTGGACTGTCTCTCTTCTCTCAATCCTTCCAGAGATGTGCCTTTGACACTCTTCTCTGGGCTGTCTCTCTTCTCTCAATCCTTCCAGAGATGTGCCTTTGGCACTCTTCTCTGGACTGTCTCTCTTCTCTCAATTCTTCCAGAGATGTGCCTTTGGCACTTTTCTCTGGACTGTCTTACTTCTATCTGTTCTTCTAGAGATATGCCTTAGACACTCTTCTCTGGCCTCTCTCTCTTTTCTCAATCCTTCCAGAGATGTGCCTTGGCACTCTTCTCTGGACTGTCTCTCTTCTCTAAATCCTTCTAGAGATGTGCCTTGTACAATCTTCCCTGGACTCTCTCTCTTCTCTCTGTCCTTCTAGAGATGTGCCTTAGACTCTCTTCTCTGGACTCTCTCTCTTCTCTCTGTCCTTCTAGAGATGTACCTTCAACACTCTTCTCTGGACTGTCTCACTTATCTCAATTCTTCCAGAGATGTGCCTTAGGCACTCTTGTCTGGACTGTCTCTCTTCTCTCAATCCTTCTAGAGATGTGCCTTAGACACGTTTTTCTGTCCCGTCTCTCTTCTCTCAATCCTTCTAGAGATGTTCCTTCAACACTCTTCTCTGGACTGTCTCTCTTCTCTCAATCCTTCTAGAGATGTGCCTTAGACACGTTTCTCTGTCCTATCTCTCTCCTCTCAATCCTTCGAGACATGCACCTGCACAAGAGGACACCCTTGCAGAGTTGTCACCAGTGGGAATACCCTGATTTCTGCTCATGAAAGATCTCACTTTGACCCCATATTTCCATCTCTCTGCACCCCCTTTGCACTCTAGAAGGGTGCAGATCATAGGGTGAGGTGCCCAAGAGCCTCTCCACTGCCCTGGCCCCCAGAACCATCTCCCCACATTCTAGCACCCCTAGAGCATGACTTGTTTTTAGGTACCATCTTTCTCTGACCACTCTTGGAGTTGGCCTCAATCCCTTTTTGTTCATCCCACCTCATCAGGGGACTTTCCTGCCCATTCCCTCCAGACCAGGGTTGCGTGATCTATGTCACCTCCTCACTGCCCCTTACCGTGATGAAACGCGAAGTGCAGACAGTCGTTGAGTGGATACGCCTCAGAGGTGTAGCTTGGTGGAGTCATGAACACTTCAGGGGCGCTCCTTACACATGCAAGGGGGTGTCCTTCCGGGCAGGGGGCCTCTATGGTGGAACCTTCAGGTGTGTAAAGGCTCAAAGTGCAAGAGCTCCCTCTCTCCTCCACTGCCACTGGGGCACTGGGCTTGTCCACCTCGTTGCAGAGGTCCATAAGGATGCTGGTAATGGCACTTTCATCTAGAGTTGGGTTCTGGTCATCGCCATGGTGTCTTCTCGTAGAGGTTCCCCAACCACTCGGAGAAGCCACCACTTGGAGTCCTTGGTGGGCCGGCCTGCTGTACACAGAGAAGCTTTCCGCCATGCACCTCAGCTGGGAGGCCAAGAGGCTGATTTCCTGCAACTCGTGGTCCATATACTGGGGCCTTCCACTGCCGGGTGGAGAAGCCCTGAAGTTGTGCACTGTGGTGTTCATGCTCTGCTCTCCTCCCAGTTCCTGGTATGCATCATGTGGTGAAGTGAATGGAGCGGGGAGGCCGTGGTCTCCTGGAGCTGAAAGGAAGCCCTCAAGCTCTCCTGCACTGTTTGGGTAGAAGTCTGACTCGGCCACCAACGTGTCCTCCTCATTGGGACTCAGCAGAGAGTCGGGGACCAGGGCATGGAAGAGGGATGAGAAGAAGGTGCTGGAGTCCTCTTTTACCAGGATGGGCTCCACCATGGTGTAGGCAGTGATGCCTTCCAGTCTGTCAGCTGCAGCAGCCGTCCTGACTGGTGGCAAAGGGTCTGTGAGATCCTGCCGGGAATACATGTCTGGGCTGTAGTGAGTGGGGAGGTCCCAGGACTCTGCAGGAAGGGCTGCTGTGTCAGACCAGGGGGAGTCAGAGCTGGTCAGCCCCGAGAGACCAGAAGCGTCGGATTCTGGGGTGTATGGAGGGGTGAAGGCAAAGGATGTGTCCAGGCAAGGATTTTCCGTCTGCGTCTGAAGGGACGAAGTTTTGGGGGAGACAGTGGGGCTGGTCTGCAGCGCTCTCGCACGCTTGCTCTCTCGGTCCTCGGAGGTGCCCTTCCGCTTGAGGGTCCCTGGAAGTGTACCCCGGTTGTTGTGGTCGCTCCTCTCTTCAGGCCTGGACTGCTGACCTCCTTCCATTGATGAGCCAGTGGTGGTCTTCCAGACGTTACTGGTCAGGTGCTTCGGACCCAGGTAGCAGGCCTCTTCTGCACTGTTGGAACAAGAATAATTGACTATGAGAGGCAGTTCACTCGGAGACAAAGAGATGCACAAAGAGGGGGTCACAGCGCCCCTCGACCTTTGGCTACATCTTATGAAATGAAATGAGATTTGTCAAAGTGCACACATACCCGAAGGCGTCAAGGCGCTACAAGACTAGGTAATTCAGGTGAGAAAAGAGCAAAAAAGAATGTTCTATGCAATGTCTGGAGATTAGTGAGTGAAAAGCCAGTTGTCAGTGCTTTTCTAAAGGAGGCATGGGAAACCAGGCTAGAGAGCTGTTGGGTGAGAGAATGGCATGGGAAACCAGGCTAGAGAGCTGTTGAGGGAGAGAATGGCATGGGAAACCAGGCTAGAGAGCTGTTGGGTGAGAGAATGGCAAGGGAAACCAGGCTAGAGAGCTGTTGAGGGAGAGAATGGCATGGGAAACCAGGCTAGAGAGCTGTTGAGGGAGAGAATGGCATGGGAAACCGGGCTAGAGAGCTGTTGAGGGAGAGAATGGCATGGGAAACCAGGCTAGAGAGCTGTTGAGGGAGAGAATGGCATGGGAAACCGGGCTAGAGAGCTATTGAGGGAGAGAATGGCATGGGAAACCAGGCTAGAGAGCTGTTGAAGGAGAGAATGGCATGGGAAACCGGGCTAGAGAGCTGTTGAAGGAGAGAATGGCATGGGAAACCAGGCTAGAGAGCTGTTGGGGGAGAGAATGGCATGGGAAACCAGGCTAGAGAGCTGTTGAGGGAGAGAATGGCATGGGAAACCAGGCTAGAGAGCTGTTGAGGGAGAGAATGGCATGGTTAACCAGGCTAGAGAGCTGTTGAAGGAGAGAATGGCATGGGAAACCGGGCTAGAGAGCTGTTGAGGGAGAGAATGGCATGGGAAACCAGGCTAGAGAGCTGTTGGGGGAGAGAATGGCATGGGAAACCAGGCTAGAGAGCTGTTGAGGGAGAGAATGGCATGGGAAACCAGGCTAGAGAGCTGTTGGGGGAGAGAATGGCATGGGAAACCAGGCTAGAGAGCTGTTGAGGGAGAGAATGGCATGGGAAACCAGGCTAGAGAGCTGTTGGGGGAGAGAATGGAATGGGAAACCAGGCTAGAGAGCTGTTGAGGGAGAGAATGGCATGGGAAACCAGGCTAGAGAGCTGTTGGGGGAGAGAATGGCATGGGAAACCAGGCTAGAGAGCTGTTGGGGGAGAGAATGGCATGGGAAACCAGGCTAGAGAGCTGTTGGGGGAGAGAATGGCATGGGAAACCAGGCTAGAGAGCTGTTGGGGGAGAGAATGGCATTGGAAACCAGGCTAGAGAGCTGTTGAGGGAGAGAATGGCATGGGAAACAAGGCTAGAGAGCTGTTGGGGGAGAGAATGGCATGGGAAACCAGGCGAGAGAGCTGTTGGGGGAGAGAATGGCATGGGAAACCAGGCGAGAGAGCTGTTGAGGGAGAGAATGGCATGGGAAACCAGGCGAGAGAGCTGTTGAGGGAGAGAATGGCATGGGAAACCAGGCTAGAGAGCTGTTTAGGGAGAGAATGGCATGGGAAACCAGGCGAGAGAGCTGTTGAGGGAGAGAATGGCATGGGAAACCAGGCTAGAGAGCTGTTGAGGGAGAGAATGGCATGGGAAACCAGGCTAGAGAGCTGTTGGGGGAGAGAATGGCATGGGAAACCAGGCTAGAGAGCTGTTGGGGGAGAGAATGGCATGGGAAACCAGGCTAGAGAGCTGTTGGGGGAGAGAATGGCATGGGAAACCAGGCTAGAGAGCTGTTGAGAGAGAGAATGGCATGGGAAACCAGGCTAGAGAGCTGTTGGGGGAGAGAATGGCATGGGAAACCAGGCTAGAGATCTGTTGAGGGAGAGAATGGCATGGGAAACCAGGCTAGAGATCTGTTGAGGGAGAGAGTGGCATGGGAAACCAGGCTAGAGAGCTGTTGAGGGAGAGAATGGCATGGGAAACCAGGCTAGAGAGCTGTTGGGGGAGAGAATGGCATGGGAAACCAGGCTAGAGAGCGGTTGAGGGAGAGAATGGCATGGGAAACCAGGCTAGAGAGCTGTTGGGGGAGAGAATGGCATGGGAAACCAGGCTAGAGAGCTGTTGGGGGAGAGAATGGCATGGGAAACCAGGCTAGAGAGCTGTTGAGAGAGAGAATGGCATGGGAAACCAGGCTAGAGAGCTGTTGGGGGAGAGAATGGCATGGGAAACCAGGCGAGAGAGCTGTTGGGGGAGAGAATGGCATGGGAAACCAGGCTAGAGAGCTGTTGGGGGAGAGAATGGCATGGGAAACCAGGCTAGAGAGCTGTTGGGGGAGAGAATGGCATGGGAAACCAGGCTAGAGAGCTGTTGAGGGAGAGAATGGCACACCTTGGCTGTAATCTCACTTACCATCAAGGAAAACATCTTTCATATCACTAATCATTTTGACACCGTTGGACGAATCTGCACAAAACTTCTTCAGAAATGTATTTTTCTTTTGTGATGACTGAGGTATGACTCACGCGTGTACATACATGCACCTGTGTGACCTAACATGTGTGGGGGCGTTTTTGTTGAGAACAGATGATGGCCCTGGGTTATGAAGGCTTTGCTATGACGTAAAGTGACGCCAAGCAGCCCCCGGTGCTTATTATCCGACACCAGAGATGTTTTGCGCCGCAAAGCGGCTCTTTTCTTGGCCCAAATACAGCTCGCTGCTGCTTGGCGTTGCTTCACATCACAGGGGCATCCAAGGGTTTCACTGGGCAGATCAGCACATGCACGCATATCTTGGCGATAGCCGGACTCAATCAAAAAGGGCTTTGTAAAGCACGCTACTCGCCCGTGAGGGTCTCAAGGCGCTAGGGATGGGGGGGCTAAGCTGGGCATCAAAAGCTCCTGCCTACTAGAAGCAGGCATTAGAAGGGGAAATGTGTTTATTTCTCATACAAATAAATCTATGCATGTACGTGTGCTGCATAGCACAGCACACATCCAAAGCATGGGACACTTCTGAGTTTGTCTAGGCATAGGAAGCTGGAATGTAAGAGTAGACATCCTGTGCTAAGAACCGTACACACACTTGTGCACCACGGCACGAGGCGGCCCTGTGTGAGCACCAGCGCAAGGGGTGACCAGTCTCTGTAGCTATGGTCGATGTCTCTGAAAGGGTGTGTACACTGTGTGTGAGCGTGTGTGCGTGTGAGGTCTCACCTGAGGATCCGGTTCGTACAGCCAATTGTCTGCCCATGGCTCTCTCTTGTTGCCGTGACCTGTACCCACGTGTGGGTCAGTCCTTCAGACAGCATCCGCACTACAAACTTCACTTCACCAGAGCCACCGCCTCGCACTGTGGACAGAAGGAAGGGGCACAGATGAGGCCTGAGCAGTCTGCACATCAAGGTGTGAGGGTCAGGGGGTAGGGGCGAGGAGAGATGAGCACAGGTGAGGGTTGCAGCGGTCTCACAGACCAAGGTGTCAGGGGATAGACGCGAGCAGAGATGAGCACAGGTGAGGTCTGCAGCGGTCTCACAGACCAAGGTGTGAGGGTCAGGGGTGTAGGGGGCGAGGAGAGATGAGCACAGGTGAGGGCTGCAGTGGTCTCACAGACCAAGGTGTGAGGGTCAGGGGTGTAGGGGGCGAGGAGAGATGAGCACAGGTGAGGGCTGCAGTGGTCTCACAGACCAAGGTGTGAGGGTCAGGGGTGTAGGGGGCGAGGAGAGATGAGCACAAGTGAGGGCTGCAGTGGTCTCACAGGCCAAGGTGTGAGGGTCAGGGGGTAGGGGGCGAGGAGAGATGAGCACAGGTGAGGGCTGCAGCGGTCTCACAGATAAAGGTGTGAGGGTCAGGGGTGTAGACACGAGGAGAGATGAGCACAGGTGAGGGCTGCAGCAGTCTCACAGACCAAGGTGTGAGGGTCAGGGGTGTAGGGGGCGAGGAGAGATGAGCACAGATGAGGTCTACAGCAGTCTCACAGACCAAGGTGTGAGGGTCAGGGGTGTAGGGGCGAGGAGAGATGAGCACAGGTGAGGTCTGCAGCGGTCTCATAGACCAAGGTGTGAGGGTCAGGGGTGTAGGGGCGAGGAGAGATGAGCACAGGTGAGGGTTGCAGTGGTCTCACAGACCAAGGTGTGAGGGTCAGGGGTGTAGGGGCGAGGAGAGATGAGCACAGGTGAGGGCTGCAGTGGTCTCACAGACCAAGGTGTGAGGGTCAGGGGTGTAGGGGGCGAGGAGAGATGGGCACAGGTGAGGTCTGCAGTGGTCTCACAGACCAAGGTGTGAGGGTCAGGGGGTAGGGGCGAGGTGAGGGCAGCAGCGGTCTCACAGACTAAGGTGTGAGGGTCAGGGGGTAGATGCGAGCAGAGATGAGCACAGGTGAGGGTTGCAGCGGTCTCACAGACCAAGGTGTGAGGGACAGGGGGTAGGGGCGAGGAGAGATGAGCACAAGTGAGGGCTGCAGTGGTCTCACAGACCAAGGTGTGAGGGTCAGGGGGTAGACGCGAGCAGAGATGAGCACAGGTGAGGGCGACACGAGCAGAGATGAGCACAGGTGAAGGTTGCAGTGGTCTCACAGACCAAGGTGTGAGGGTCAGGGGTGTAGGGGCGAGGAGAGATGAGCACAGGTGAGGTCTGCAGTGGTCTCACAGACCAAGGTGTGAGGGTCAGGGGTGTAGGGGCGAGGAGAGATGAGCACAGGTGAGGTCTGCAGTGGTCTCACAGACCAAGGTGTGAGGGTCAGGGGGTAGGGGCGAGGAGAGATGGGCACAGGTGAGGGCTGCAGCGGTCTCACAGACCAAGGTGTGAGGGTCAGGGGGTAGGGGAGAGGAGAGATGGGCACAGGTGAGGGCTGCAGCGGTCTCACAGACCAAGGTGTGAGGGTCAGGGGGTAGATGCGAGCAGAAATGAGCACAGGTGAGGGTTGCAGAGGTCACATAGACCAAGGTGTGAGGGTCAGGGGTGTAGGGGTGAGGAGAGATGAGCAGAGGTGAGGTCTGCAGTGGTCTCACAGACCAAGGTGTGAGGGACAGGAGGTAGGGGCGAGGAGAGATGAGCACAGGTGAGGTCTGCAGTGGTCTACAGCGGTTTCACCTACCAAGGTGTCAGGGTCAGGTGTGTAGATGCGAGGAGAGATCAGTACAGGTGAGGGTTGCAGAGGTCTCATAGACCAAGGTGTGAGGGTCAGGGGGTAGGGGCGAGGAGAGATGAGCACAGGTGAGGGTTGCAGCGGTCTCACAGACCAAGGTGTGAGGGTCAGGGGATAGACGCAAGCAGAGATGAGCACAGGTGAGGGTTGCAGCGGTCTCATAGACCAAGGTTTGAGGGTCAGGGGTGTAGGGGCAAGGAGCGATGAGCACAGGTGAGGTCTGCAGTGGTCTCACAGACCAAGATGTGAGGGTCAGGGCGTAGACGCGAGCAGAGATGAGCACAGGTGAGGGCGACACGAGCAGAGATGAGCACAGGTGAGGGTTGCAGCGGTCTCACAGACTAAGGTGGGAGGGTCAGGGGTGTAGGGGCGAGGAGAGATGAGCACAGGTGAGGGCTGCAGCGGTATCACAGACCAAGGTGTGAGGGTCAGGGGGTAGACGCAAGCAGAGATGAGCACAGGTGAGGGCTGCAGCGGTCTCACAGACCAAGGTGTGAGGGTCAGGGGGTAGACGCAAGCAGAGATGAGCACAGGTGAGGGTTGCAGCGGTCTCACAGACCAAGGTGTCAGGGGATAGACGCGAGCAGAGATGAGCACAGGTGAGGTATGCAGTGGTCTCACAGACCAAGGTGTGAGGGTCAGGGGTGTAGGGGCGAGGAGAGATGAGCACAGATGAGGTCTGCAGCGGTCTCACAGACCAAGGTGTGAGGGTCAGGGGTGTAGGGGTGAGGAGAGATGAGCACAGGTGAGGCGTGAGCGATCTTCAATGATATGAGACGTCAGTATAAGGCGTGAGCGTCCTGAGGGCTGTGGGGACAGTGAGAAGGGGAGGGGGCTGCAGGGTGTAGGGACAAGGAAGAGAAGGGCTGAGAGGGGCCTGCAGGCTGTAGAGACAAATAAGGGGGGCTGGAGAGGGGCCTGCAGGCTGTAGGGACAAGAAAGGGGGCGCTGGAGAGGGGCCTGCAGGCTGTAGGGACAAGGAAGGGGGGCTTGGCCTGCAGACTGTAGGGATTAGGAAGGGGCGCTGGAGAGGGGCCTGCAGGCTGTAGGGACAAGGAAGGGGCGCTGGAGAGGGGGCTGCGGGCTGTAGGGACAAGGAAGGGGCGCTGGAGAGGGGCCTGCAGGCTGTAGGGACAAGGAAGGGGCGCTGGAGAGGGGGCTGCGGGCTGTAGGGACAAGGAAGAGGGGGCTGGAGAGGGGCCTGCAGGCTGTAGGGACAAGGAAGGGGCGCTGGAGAGGGGGCTGCGGGCTGTAGGGACAAGGAAGAGGGGGCTGGAGAGGGGCCTGCAGGCCGTAGGGATGAGGAAGGGGCGCTGGAGAGGGGCATCCAGGCTGTACTGTAGGGACAAGGAAGGGGCGCTGGAGAGGGGCCTGCAGGCTGTAGGGACAAGGAAGAGGGGGCTGGTAAGGGGCCATAGGCGAGGGAGTCTGTGAGAACAATGTGGGGGGGGGCACAGATGTAGGGAGTTGTGGAGACAACAAAGAGGAGGGATTAGGGGAGGGGTCTGTGGGGGCGAGGGAGGGGGGTACTTGCAAGGGGCTGCAGGCAAGGGTGGGGAGCACACTCGTGGGCTCTGAGAGGTCCAAGGCGGGAATCTGGGGGTCCGTGGGCTCAAGGGCAGGGAGGTGAAGCAGAGGCGAGGGTACAGTAGGGGCCCTGTGCTTGTGAGACGAGCTGTAGGGTTACAAGAGGCCCTCACTTACGCAGCTCCTGGTGCCGGGCCGCCCCCACGCTCAGGTCCTCGGGATGAAGCACGCTGTACCAGGACCGACCAATCAGCTGGCTCGGCTGGTAGCCAAGGTGATGGAGCACGCTGTGGAGCAAGAGGTTAGAGGTCACCTAATGTTTAACATGGGATTAAAAGGGGCGTGGCCTACGACAGCCAAAATCCGTCGAAAGAGGCGTGGCCTATGTAATAAAGGGCGTGGCCGAAACACGTGGAATACAATATTGTGCTTCACAAGACATTACTGCTTCTTCCTGTCCTTGGGGAGTCACGAGACCAAAGGGGCAGCCATTGCACTCCTGTCCGCATCCCTGTCCGTGTGCTGTTCACGACCCCTGGCACGTGACCTGCCCCGTCATACCCCTGCCTGCCCAATGACCTCACGTGTCCTCTTCCTGCCCACACCCATCCCTGGCTCACAATCTCACCCACACTCATCCTGCCCGAATTCACTGTCAAGTGACCTCACCTGTCCTCCTTCTGACCCCATTCACTGTCCAGTAACCCCACGTCCTCCTCCTGCCCAAATGCCCGCGCACATTACCTTACCTGCCCATATGCCCCCGCACATGACCTCACCTGCCCCCCTCCTGCCCACATTCACTGGTACATGACCTCACCTGCCCTCCCCCTGCCCACATTCACTGGTACATGACCTCACCTGCCCTCCCCCTGCCCACATGCCCCTGCACCCAGCCTCACCTGTCCGTCACCTCTGTCAGCCGCATGTCCAGTGTGTGCAGGCTCCGGAAGGAGGCGCTGTGGGGCAGCCCTGGCTCCTCGGACCCGGGCTCCAGGGGGGTGCAGAGGGCCAGGAATGTGGCGGCCGCCGTGGAGGGCAGGAAGCGGCCCCGGACCAGCACCGCCCTGTCCCCCCCGTGCTGCAGGCGCAGCGTCTTCTCGCTATGCAGGCGGCACACGAAGCTGGTCTCTGAGGAGGGCAGAGGGGCAGGGTGAGGGCACTGGACACCAGAGGCGCAACTACAGCCAAATTTCGGGGGGAAGGGGCTAAGAAAAAATTTCGGGGGGGGGGCTGAATCTTTAAGCAATAGGCAGAGGGGAGCTGATTTCGGGGGGGGGGGCTGAATCTTTAAGCAATAGGCAGAGGGGAGCTGATTTCGGGGGGGGCTGAATCTTTAAGCAATAGGCAGAGGGGAGCTGATTTCGGGGGGGGCTGAATCTGTAAGCAATAGGCAGAGGGGAGCTGATTTCGGGGGGGGGGCTGAATCTTTAAGCAATAGGCAGAGGGGAGCTGATTTCGGGGGGGGGGCTGAATCTTTAAGCAATACGCAGAGGGGAGCTGATTTGGGGGGGGGCTGAATCTTTAAGCAATAGGCAGAGGGGAGCTGATTTGGGGGGGGGCTGAATCTTTAAGCAATAGGCAGAGGGGAGCTGATTTCGGGGGGCTGAATCTTTAAGCAATAGGCAGAGGGGAGCTGATTTCGGGGGGGGGGCTGAATCTGTAAGCAATAGGCAGAGGGGAGCTGATTTCGGGGGGGGCTGAATCTTTAAGCAATAGGCAGAGGGGAGCTGATTTCGGGGGGGGGGCTGAATCTGTAAGCAATAGGCAGAGGGGAGCTGATTTCAGGGGGGGGGCTGAATCTTTAAGCAATAGGCAGAGGGGAGCTGATTTCGGGGGGGGGCTGAATCTTTAAGCAATAGGCAGAGGGGAGCTGATTTGGGGGGGGGGGCTGAATCTTTAAGCAATAGGCAGAGTGGAGCCGCAGGGGCTCTTAGAAGGGGTGAAACAACAGCGAGGCCTCATTAACATGCAAATGGTCTTTTAAAGACCTGTGAAGTGCTCGGGTGCGGCTGTGTGTGCGCCGGGAAGCGGTCTCACCCTGGGCTGCCACACACGACGATGGGGGGGGCAGGGGGGGGGGGGGGGGACCTTTGAGTCCAATGGGTGTTGCGCGCCTGCTGGACACCACCGGGGAGGGGCAGAGGGAGGGACCTGGGCACCACTGGGGAGGGGCAGAGGGATGGAACTGGGCACCACCGGAGAGGGGCAGAGGGATGGAAGTGGGCACCGCCGGGGAGGGGCAGAAGAATGAAACTGAGCACCACCGGAGAGGGATGGAACTGGGCACCACCATGGAGAGAGGGGGGAGAGAGGCAGGGTTAGAGCCCTGGGCAGCACCGGGGAGGGTGAATTTCCTGGGCATTACCAGGTAGAGTAGAGGAGAGGAGGAGAGGGGAGAGGAGGAGAGGAGGAGAGGGGAGAGAAGGGGAGAGGAGGAGGGGGAGGAAGGGGGAGGAGAGGGGGAGGAGAAGAAAGGAGAGGAGAGGTCTCAGACAGGCAGAGAGAACAGACACTGAGTGAGTGATTGAGGGTCTCATGCAGGGTCTCATGCTTCTACACCCACCCTGCTGCATACATTATACCTGACGCAGGTATAATGTAGCACATGGTTTTACAAAGTGCTGCATCTGCTTAGATGCCTCACTTTGTTGTGATGGCGCAACAGGGTGCATTTTTTTTACGCCGCCGGTGCGTCACAAAAGTGACGCAACGGCGGCGCAAAAGTATTGCAAAGCCTCATAAATGAATGCCCCGAGGGAGCAGTGGTTGGACTCACACCAGCAGAATGGAGAGTCCCTGAGTGAGTGGTTGAGGGTCTCACACTGACAGGACTGAAAAGGAGGGCACGATGGAGAGTTTCAAACAGGCAGGAGAGACACTGAGGGAACGGTTAGGCCAGAGCTGCTTGAGGTCACTCACCTGAGCCCGGCGCGCCCTCTGCCTCGCGCAGATTCTTCTGCACCTCCTGCACCTCCGAGTCATGAATGAGGTCAAAGAAGGAGTCCCCCTGAGCGAGCAGCTCCACCTGTGGAGGGAGAAGAGGGTGAGCTACAGGTAACTACAGGAAGCTAAGGTGATTTAGCACCAAGGTCACACACTGAGTCAGGCGTTGAGTAGGGAATCGGCGCCCTGGCTGCTCAGCCAGCCCTCATACTTGCCACAATACCCCCCTACTAGTCACAGGTAGCCGAATCAAAGCTAATACAAGGGAAATCCCCTTCCAGTCAGGCCACACCCTCCTACACACAGCGTCATCCACACACCACCTCACAAACACCAGAACATGATTCTAGCCAACCCCAGCCCCTGCTAACCACCCCAGCCCCTGCTAGCCACAACCCCAGCCCCTGCTAGCCACAACCCCAGCCCCTGCTAGCCGACCCCAGCCCCTGCTAGCCAACACCAGCTCCTGCTACCCAACCCCAGACCCTGCTAGCCACATTCCCAGACCCTGCTAGCCAACGCCAGCCCCTGCTAGCCAACACCAGTCCCTGCTAGCCAACCCCAGCCCCTGCAGGCCAACCCCAGCCCCTGCAGGCCAAACCCAGCCCCAGCTAGCCAACCCCAGACCCTGATAGCCAACACCAGCCCCTGCTAGCCAACACCATCCCCTGCTAGCAAACCCCAGCCCCTGCTATCCAACCCCAGCCCCTGCTAGCATCACTAGCCCGAGCTAGCCAACCCCAGCCCCTGCTATCCAACCCCAGCCCCGTTAGCCAATGCCAGCCCCTGCTAGCCAACCCCTGCCCCTGCTAGCCAATCCCAGCCCTTGCTACCCAACCCTCATCCCTGCTAGCCAACACCAGTCCCTGTTAGCCAACCTCAGCCCCTGTTATCCTGCACATGCCCCTGCTAGCCAACCCACAACCCTGCTACCCAACCCCAGCCCCTGCTAGCCAACACCAGCCCCTGCTAACCAACACCAGACTCTGCTGGCCAAAATCAGCCTCTACTAGCCAACACTGGCTCCTGTTAGCCAACCCCAGACCGTGCTAGCCGCCAGCCACTGCTAGCCAACACTAGCCCCTGCTAGCCAACACCCGCCCCTGCTGGTCAATCCCACCCCCTGCTAGCCAACGCCAGCCCCTGCTAGCCAACACCAGCCCCTGCTAGCCAACACTTGCCCCCGCTAGCAAACACTCGCCCCTGCTAGTCAACACTAGCCCCTGCTAGCCAACTCTCACCCCTACTAGCCAGATCACAGCCTAGGGCCTTCTGACTCTTCTCTAGAAGCTTCCTCATCCTAGGTAGCATAGCTCAGAGCTTGCATAGCACCTCGATGCCTTGTTAGTGTGTAGGCGATCTAGGGATACTCACCATGGTGTAGCCCAGGTAGTCCACTACGTTGTCCGTGATGGAGACCAGCTTGCCCTGGGCGGAGAGAGCGATGATGAACCCTGGCAGGGCGGGCAGCGGGTCCAACCCCGGGGGAGGCGTCCTCGACTCCCCCACGCCTTCGAAGGCACCTGGAACCCAGACCAGAGAGGTGAGGTCCTGCTCCTTAAACCCCTGCCCCTTGAACCCCAGCCCTTTGAACACCTGCCCCTTAAACACCTGCCCCTTGAACACCTGCCCCTTGAACCTCTGCTCCTTGAACCCCTGCTCCTGTTTTTTAAATCCTTGCCCCTGCCCCTTGAACCCCAGACTCTTGAAACCCTGCCTCTTGAGCCAATGCCCCTTGAACCTCTGCGCATTGAACCCTTGCCCCTTGAACCTCTGCACCTTGAACCCCTGCTTTTTTAACCTCTGCCCCTGTTCTTTGAATCCCTGCCACTGCCCCTTGAACCTCTGCTCCTTGAACCCTGCCCCTTGAACCCTGCCCCTTGAACCCCAGCTCCTTGAATCCCTGCCACATGAACCCCTGCCCCTTGGACCCCTGCCCCTTGGACCCCTGCCCCTTGAACCCCTGCCCCTTGAACCTCTGCGCCTTGAACCCCTGCTCCTTGAACGCCTGTCCCTGTTCTTTGAATCCCTGCCACTGCCCCTTGAACCCATGCCGCTTGAACCCCTGTTCCTTGAACCCTTGCCCCTTAAACCCATGCTCCTTGAACCCCTGCCACTTGAACCCCCGCTCACTGAACCCATGTCTCTTGAACCCCTGCTCCTTGAAACCCTGTTCACTGAACCTCTGCCCATTGAACCACTGCCCCATGAACCTCTGCGCCTTGAACCCCTGCTCCTTGAACCCGTGTCGCTTTTCTTTGAATCCCTGCCTCTGCCCCTTGAACACCTGCCCTTTGAACCCCTGCTCACTGAACCCCTGCCTCTTGAACCTCTGCGCATTGAACCCCTGCTCCTGGAACCCCTGCTCCTTGAACCCCTATTCCTTGCTTCTTGAACCCCTGCCCCTGGAACGCCTGTTTCCTGCTCCATTAACCCCTGTTCCCCGCACCCCTGCTCCTTGAGCCCACACCCCCGCCCCATGGGCCAGCGCCCCCCACCCCCCCCCCCCCCCCTCACACCCCCCACAGACCCAGCACACACCTGCAGAGAAGCGATGGTTGCGCATGCGCAGACAGACCAGGCCCATGGTGTGCAGGTAGGACAGCTCCCCCCTCTGCTCAGCAGGGATGGGCAGCAGGTCTCGCAGGGCCCGGATCTCAGCGTTCATGTGGTCCCGGCGCGCCTTCGAGGCGCCTTTGGTTGATCTGTGAGAAAAAGGAACAATGGTGTCAAAAATAATTCATGGGGAGAGGTTCAGGCCCGGTGTGTGTATGTGTGAGAGCGAACATGGGTGGGTGTCTGAGACAGAGTTTGTGTGTGTGAGAGAGTGTGTGTGTGAGAAAGTGCGTTTGAGTGTATGTGTGAGATAGAGTGTGGGTGTATGAAAACGTGTGTGTGTGTCAGTGAGAAGGGAGTGTGTGAGAAAGAGTGTATGTGTGAGGGACAGTCTATCTGTGAGAGAGTGCGTGTGTGTGTATGAGAGAAGGGAGAGAGTGTGCGTGTGTGTGTGTGAGAGAGAGATAGAATGTGGGTATGTGAGAGAGTGTATGTGTGAGAAGGGAGAGTGACAGTGTGTGTGTGAGAGACGGTGTGTGTATGTAGGAGTGTCTGTGTCTGAGGGACCCAGTGGTATTACAGGTCACTACTGTGACAGCCGTGAATATATCAATGTGCTGTGGCCAGTAGCGGGTGCAGGTCGGTCAGGGCTGAGGTGCAAAAACAGAGCCCCGGGGCCTGGTGCAGGTGAGGGTTGGGGTGCTCTGCTAAAACTGTGGTAGGGCAGTGAAGGGTAGAGGGGCGCTGACAGAGCTGTGGTAGGGCAGTGAAGGGTAGAGGGGCGCTGACAGAGCTGTGGTAGGGCAGTGAAGGGTAGAGGGCACTGACAGAGCTGTGGTAGGGCAGTGAAGGGTAGAGGGCACTGACAGAGCTGCGGTAGGGCAGTGAAGGGTAGAGGGCACTGACAGAGCTGTGGTAGGGCAGTGAAGGGTAGAGGGGCGCTGACAGAGCTGTGGTAGGGCAGTGAAGGGTAGAGGGCACTGACAGAGCTGTGGTAGGGCAGTGAAGGGTAGAGGGGCACTGACAGAGCTGCGGTAGGGCAGTGAAGGGTAGAGGGCACTGACAGAGCTGTGGTAGGGCAGTGAAGGGTAGAGGGCACTGACAGAGCTGCGGTAGGGCAGTGAAGGGTAGAGGGCACTGACAGAGCTGTGGTAGGGCAGTGAAGGGTAGAAGGGCACTGACAGCGCTGTGGTAGGGCAGTGAAGGGTAGAGGGGCACTGACAGCGCTGTGGAAGGGTAGAGGGGCACTGACAGCGCTGTGGCAGGGCAGTGAAGGGTAGAGGGGCGCTGACAGAGCTGTGGTAGGGCAGTGAAGGGTAGAGGGCACTGACAGAGCTGTGGTAGGGCACTGAAGGGTAGAGGGGCGCTGACAGAGCTGTGGTAGGGCAGTGAAGGGTAGAGGGGCGCTGACAGAGCTGTGGTAGGGCAGTGAAGGGTAGAGGGCACTGACAGAGCTGTGGTAGGGCAGTTAAAGGTTGGAGTGCACTGAGAGAGCTGTGGTAGGGCAGTGAAGGGTTGGAGTGCACTGACAGAGCTGTGGTAGGGCAGTGAAGGGTAGAGGGGGGCTGACAGAGCTGTGGTAGGGCAGTGAAGGGTAGAGGGCACTGACAGAGCTGTGGTAGGGCAGTGAAGGGTTGGAGTGCACTGACAGAGCTGTGGTAGGGCAGTGAAGGGTTGGAGTGCACTGACAGAGCTGTGGTAGGGCAGTGAAGGGTAGAGGGCACTGACAGAGCTGTGGTAGGGCAGTTAAAGGTTGGAGTGCACTGAGAGAGCTGTGGTAGGGCAGTGAAGGGTAGAGGGGCGCTGACAGAGCTGTGGTAGGGTAGTGAAGGGTAGAGGGCACTGAGAGAGCTGTGGTAGGGCAGTGAAGGGTAGAGGGGCGCTGACAGAGCTGTGGTAGGGCAGTTAAAGGTTGGAGTGCACTGAGAGAGCTGTGGTAGGGCAGTGAAGGGTAGAGGGGCGCTGACAGAGCTGTGGTAGGGCAGTGAAGGGTTGGAGTGCACTGACAGAGCTGTGGTAGGGCAGTGAAGGGTAGAGGGGGGCTGACAGAGCTGTGGTAGGGCAGTGAAGGGTAGAGGGCACCGACAGAGCTGTGGTAGGGCAGTGAAGGGTTGGAGTGCACTGACAGAGCTGTGGTAGGGCAGTGAAGGGTAGAGGGGCGCTGACAGAGCTGTGGTAGGGCAGTGAATGATTGGAGTGCACTGACAGAGCTGTGGTAGGGCAGGGAAGGGTAGAGGACACTGACAGAGCTGTGGTAGGGCAGTGAAGGGTAGAGGGGCGCTGACAGAGCTGTGGTAGGGCAGTGAAGGGTAGAGGGGCGCTGACAGAGCTGTGGTAGGGCAGTGAAGGGTTGGAGTGCACTGACAGAGCTGTGGTAGGGCAGGGAAGGGTAGAGGGCACTGACAGAGCTGTGGTAGGGCAGTGAAGTGTTGAGGTGCAGTGATAGAGCTGTTGTTGGGCAGTGGAGGGTAGCGGGGCACTGACAGCTGTAGTAGGGCAGTGAAGGGTTGCAGTGCACTGACAGAGCTGTGGTAGGGCAGTGAAGGGTAGAGGGGCGCTGACAGAGCTGTGGTAGGGCAGTGAATGATTGGAGTGCACTGACAGAGCTGTGGTAGGGCAGTGAAGGGTAGAGGGGCGCTGACAGAGCTGTGGTAGGGCAGTGAATGATTGGAGTGCACTGACAGAGCTGTGGTAGGGCAGTGAAGGGTAGAGGGGCGCTGACAGAGCTGTGGTAGGGCAGTGAAGGGTAGAGGGGCGCTGACAGAGCTGTGGTAGGGCAGTGAAGGGTTGGAGTGCACTGACAGAGCTGTGGTAGGGCAGGGAAGGGTAGAGGACACTGACAGAGCTGTGGTAGGGCAGTGAAGGGTAGAGGGGCGCTGACAGAGCTGTGGTAGGGCAGTGAAGGGTAGAGGGGCGCTGACAGAGCTGTGGTAGGGCAGTGAAGGGTAGAGGGGCGCTGACAGAGCTGTGGTAGGGCAGTGAATGATTGGAGTGCACTGACAGAGCTGTGGTAGGGCAGGGAAGGGTAGAGGACACTGACAGAGCTGTGGTAGGGCAGTGAAGGGTAGAGGGGCGCTGACAGAGCTGTGGTAGGGCAGTGAAGGGTAGAGGGGCGCTGACAGAGCTGTGGTAGGGCAGTGAAGGGTTGGAGTGCACTGACAGAGCTGTGGTAGGGCAGTGGAGGGTAGCGGGGCACTGACAGAGCTGTGGTAGGGCAGTGAAGGGTAGAGGGGCGCTGACAGAGCTGTGGTAGGGCAGTGAAGGGTTGGAGTGCACTGACAGAGCTGTGGTAGGGCAGGGAAGGGTAGAGGACACTGACAGAGCTGTGGTAGGGCAGTGAAGGGTAGAGGGGCGCTGACAGAGCTGTGGTAGGGCAGTGAAGGGTAGAGGGGCGCTGACAGAGCTGTGGTAGGGCAGTGGAGGGTAGAGGGCACTGACAGAGCTGTGGTAGGGCAGTGGAGGGTAGAGGGCACTGACAGAGCTGTGGTAGGGCAGTGAAGGGTAGAGGGGCGCTGACAGAGCTGTGGTAGGGCAGTGAAGGGTAGAGGGGCGCTGACAGAGCTGTGGTAGGGCAGTGGACAGGGAGGATGAGGGATGGTGCCAGGAGCCGGGGCCCTACGGCTCAGGGTGGACGGGGGATGGTGGACGAGGGAAGGGTGGCAGGAACCGGGGCCTAGGGCTCAGGGTGGATGAGGAGGGGTGGCAGGAGCCGGGGCCCTACGGCTCGGGGTGGACGGGGGATGGTGGACGAGGGAGGGGTGGCAGGAACCGGGGCCTAGGGCTCAGGGTGGATGAGGAGGGGTGGCAGGAGCCGGGGCCCTAGGGCTCAGGGTGGATGAGGAGGGGTGGCAGGAGCCGGGGCCCTAGGGCTCAGGGTGGATGAGGAGGGGTGGCAGGAGCCGGGGCCCTAGGGCTCAGGGTGGATGAGGAGGGGTGGCAGGAGCCGGGGCCCTAGGGCTCAGGGTGGATGAGGAGGGGTGGCAGGAGCCGGGGCCCTAGGGCTCAGGGTGAATGAGGAGGGGTGGCAGGAGCCGGGGCCCTAGGGTCAGGGTGGATGAGGAGGGGTGGCAGGAGCCGGGGCCCTAGGGCTCAGGGTGGATGAGGAGGGGTGGCAGGAGCCGGGGCCCTAGGGCTCAGGGTGGATGAGGAGGGGTGGCAGGAGCCGGGGCCCTAGGGCTCAGGGTGGATGAGGAGGGGTGGCAGGAGCCGGGGCCCTAGGGCTCAGGGTGGATGAGGAGGGGTGGCAGGAGCCGGGGCCCTAGGGCTCAGGGTGGATGAGGAGGGGTGGCAGGAGCCGGGGCCCTAGGGCTCAGGGTGGATGAGGAGGGGTGGCAGGAGCCGGGGCCCTAGGGCTCAGGGTGAATGAGGAGGGGTGGCAGGAGCCGGGGCCCTAGGGCTCAGGGTGAATGAGGAGGGGTGGCAGTAGCCGTGGCCCTAGGGCTCAGGGTGGATGAGGAGGGGTGGCAGGAGCCGGGACCCTTCGGCTCAGGGTGGACAGGGAGGGTGGCAGGGGCCGGGACCCTGCGGCTCAGGGTGGACGAGGGAGGGTGGCAGGGGGCGGGGCTCTACGGCTCAGGGTGGACGAGGGAGGGTGGCAGGGAGCCGGGGCCCTACGGCTCAGGCTGGACGAGGGAGGGTGGCAGGAGCCGGGTCCCTACGGTTCAGGCTGGACGAGGGAGGGTGGCAGGAGCCGGGTCCCTACGGTTCAGGGTGGATGGGGGATGGTGGACGAGGGAGGGGTGGCAGTAGCCGGGGTCCTAGGGCTCAGGATGGACGGGGGAGGGGTGGCAGGAGCCGGGGCCTCACAGCTCATGGTGGACAAGGGTTTCCACCCATGGAGAGGACAGAGCCAGTCTTTACCGGAAGGGTCTGTCCATGCTGGCCCTCTGTGGGTTTACTCGGTGGGCAGGTCGCTGGGACCCCTCAGCGGGAACCTCCTGGCACTGCTGGCAACACACCGTCATGGTCCTGCAGGGAAAAGGGCACGGTTACTGGTGTTCAAGATCTCACTGTGAGGGCAGCGGTGGGTGCGCCCCCTGCAGCCTGGCACCCTCCCTGCGCTCACTGAGGAGTTATAGCCTGGCACCCTCCGCGAGCTCACTGAGTTACAGCCTGGCACCCTCCGTGCGCTCACTGAGGAGTAATAGCCTGGCACCCTCCGCGAGCTCACTGAGTTACAGCCTGGCACCCTCCGTGCGCTCACTGAGGAGTAATAGCCTGGCACCCTCCGCGAGCTCACTGAGTTACAGCCTGGCACCCTCCGTGCGCTCACTGAGGAGTTATAGCCTGGCACCCTCCGCGCGCTCACTGAGTTACAGCCTGGCACCCTCCGTGCGCTCACTGAGGAGTTATAGCCTGGCACCCTCCGCGCGCTCACTGAGTTACAGCCTGGCACCCTCCGTGCGCTCACTGAGGAGTTATAGCCTGGCACCCTCCGCGCGCTCACTGAGGAGTTACAGCCTGGCACCCTGTGTGCCATCACTGAGGAGTTACAGCCTGGCACCCTCCCTCTGTGCGCTCCCTGTGAGGGCAGTGACGGTGGCACCGGGGCCCAAACCTTCAGCATGCACCCTCAGCACCCTGCCCTCTTCCAACTCTCATGTACGGCCAACCCGCTTTCCGGCCTAGTGTCTGGGATCCCTCACTGCCAAGATCCTTGCCCCTGCCAGGGCTGCCCACCATGACCCCTGCCCACCCGCCGGGATCCTTGCCCCTGCCAGGGCTGGCCACCATGACCCCTGCCCACCCGCCAGGATCCTCACCTCCTAGGCCTGGCCACCATGACCCCTGCCCAACCGCCGGGATCCTTGCCCCTGCCAGGGCTGGCCGCCATGACCCCTGCCCACCCGACGGGATCCTTGCCCCTGCCAGGCCACCATGACCCCTGCCCACCCGCCAGGATCCTCACCTCCTAGGCCTGGCCACCATGACCCCTGACCACCCGACGGGATCCTTGCCCCTGCCAGGGCTGGCCACCATGACCTCTGCCCACCCGACGGGATCCTTGCCCCTGCCAGGGCTGCCCACCATGACCCCTGCCCACCCGCCGGGATCCTTGCCCCTGCCAGGGCTGGCCACCATGACCCCTGCCCACCCGCCAGGATCCTCACCTCCTAGGCCTGGCCACCATGACCCCTGCCCACCCGCCGGGATCCTTGCCCCTGCCAGGGCTGGCCACCATGACCCCTGCCCACCCGACGGGATCCTTGCCCCTGCCAGGCCACCATGACCCCTGCCCACCCGCCAGGATCCTCACCTCCTAGGCCTGGCCACCATGACCCCTGACCACCCGACGGGATACTTGCCCCTGCCAGGGCTGGCCACCATGACCCCTGACCACCCGACGGGATCCTTGCCCCTGCCAGGGCTGGCCACCATGACCTCTGCCCACCCGCCGGGATCCTTGCCCCTGCCAGGGCTGGCCACCATGACCTCTGCCCACCCGCCGGGATCCTTGCCCCTGCCAGGGCTGGCGCCTCTCTTCCTTGAATCACATGTGTGCACCAACCCGTAAGACAAGGGTTGATCTCCTAGTGCCCTCTATGGGGCAGGACCCGGAAAACCTGGCCCCCAGGAAGCCAAATATATGGCAAAGAATAGGACTCATCTCCTAGTATAATCTATGTATCAGCAGAAGGTGAGAACCCTGCCCCCGCCTAGCCAGACTCACACCAATGAATGAAGAACTGATCTGACAATATCAGGCATTCATCAGTCATCGGACACTGCCCCGCCCCCATCGAGTCAGGTGCACGCCGGAGAATACGGGGGTCGTTTCCCAGTGAGCACTAGGGTTAGACACGTGCATCACCCGAAAGACAGATAAACCAATACACAAGGGACTCATCTTCCTGGATCCGGTAATCTCTAGGAATTGTGCAGCCAGACAAGTCCCGATGACTCGGGGACTCATCCCCCAGTGCACTCAACAAGCCGTGACACAAACATATACCAATAAACACAGGACTCATCTCCCAGAACATTAACAAGCTCTGAAACAAACATATACTAATAAACACAGGACTCATCACCCAGTGCACTCAACAAGCCGTGACACAAACATATACCAATAAACACAGGACTCATCACCCAGTGCACTCAACAAGCCGTGACACAAACATATACCAATAAACACAGGACTCATCACCCAGTGCACTCAACAAGCCCTGAAACAAACATATACCAATAAACACAGGACTCATCCCCCCAGTGCACTCAACAAGCCCAGAAACAAACATATACCAATAAACACAGGACTCATCTCCCAGTGCACTCAACAAGCCCTGAAACAAACATATACCAATAAACACAGGACTCATCCCCCAGTGCACTCAACAAGCCCTGAAACAAGCATATACCAATAAACACAGGACTCATCCCCCAGTGCACTCAACAAGCTGTGAAACAAACATATACCAATAAACACAGGACTCATCTCCCAGTGCACTCAACAAGCCCTGAAACAAACATATACCAATAAACACAGGACTCATCCCCCAGTGCACTCAACAAGCTGTGAAACAAACATATACCAATAAACACAGGACTCATCTCCCAGTGCACTCAACAAGCCCTGAAACAAACATATACCAATAAACACAGGACTCATCCCCCAGTGCACTCAACAAGCTGTGAAACAAACATATACCAATAAACACAGGACTCATCTCCCAGTGCACTCAACAAGCCCTGAAACAAGCATATACCAATAAACACAGGACTCATCCCCCAGTGCACTCAACAAGCCCTGAAACACACATATACCAATAAACACAGGACTCATCTCCCCCAGTGCACTCAACAAGCCCTGAAACAAGCATATACCAATAAACACAGGACTCATCCCCCAGTGCACTCAACAAGCCCTGAAACAAACATATACCAATAAACACAGGACTCATCTCCCCCAGTGCACTCAACAAGCCCTGAAACACACATATACCAGTAAACACAGGACTCATCCCCCCCCCCCCCAGTGCACTCAACAAGCCCTGAAACAAACATATACCAATAAACAGAGGACTCATCCCCCAGTGCACTCAACAAGCCCTGAAACAAACATATACCAATAAACACAGGACTCATCTCCCAGAACATTAACAAGCCCTGAAACAAACATATACCAGTAAATACAGGACTCATCTTCCAGTGCACCCAGCAAGCAACCTGTGAAGCAGAAGTGACCTTTCTGGCATAGAGAACTGTCTGGAGTGTACAGAGCGCGTCTCACCCCGTAATGAGAAGGCAAAGGAACCCTGAAGGACTCATCTAACCAAAGGAACCCTAAGTGAACCGCGTGGCTCCCTGAAGGACTCATCTCCCCAAAGGAACCCTAAGTGAACCGCGCGTCTCCCCAAAGGAACCCTAAGTGAACCGCGCGGCTCCCTGAAGGACTCATCTCCCCAAGGAACCCTAAGTGAACCGCGCGTCTCCCCAAAGGAACCCTAAGTGAACCGCGCGTCTCCCTGAAGGACTCATCTCCCCAAAGGAACCCTAAGTGAACCGCGCGGCTCCCTGAAGGACTCATCTCCCCAAGGAACCCTAAGTGAACCGCGCGTCTCCCTGAAGGACTCGACCCCTGGCAGCAAAAGGTTCATCTTCTCACACTGTGCAGTGACGTGGGGACACGGAGAGGGGACGGTGTGCCCAAGGTCCCACTCTGCGTCAGAGGTTAACTTGTCTGAACCGCAGTTATCGATTCCAGCTGCTGCGCACTCACCTCCTTGGAGTCGGGAAGCGCCTAGAGTCTGTGCGGTATGTAGCGCTGCGCTTTACAGTCTGTTCTCCATGCACCCCAGCAATGGCACACTCCAGCCCTCCACCCCTTCTCGTGCTTATATCTGCTCTCTGGAGGGAGGTCCCGGGGGGCCGGGGTCTGGGGTGGAAGGTGATGCTAATCCTGGCTACACGTGGGGTAAAATTACCTCCAGTGACGCAATCAGAGCCCCCTGTCCTATTTTTAGAAAGAAGAATTCTAAAAATAGCCTCCCAGGCTGCAGGATGATGGGGGGGGTGGGCGGGGCCTGGGCAGACCCCGGCCCCCTCTGTATCAGCCAAGACCCCAGACCGGGCGATCACGGCTGTTTATCACCCCTGGTGCTTTGAAGATACCGGCGCTCCCTGGCACCGTCTGCCAGGGCTGGGGGCGCGTTATCTCGGGTTAATGGCCCCCGCTGTCTCTGGCTACCCCAGCATTGCCCCACTGAAGTAACCCGATTATTGCAGTGACGTCGACACCAGACTGTGGTGACATCGGCCGGGCGCCTTGACTATAGCGCCTTTAATTAGTGGTGTTGCTGTCACCAAAAGAAGCGCTTCTAACCCAATCTAAGAGGAAAGGCTGGTGCGGGCTGCTGAGACTCGAACCTGCGACCTGCAGGTCTCAAGCTCAGCATCCTAAGAGTGCATGAGTGACTGTGAGTGGGCGCCTCAGTGAGAAGGTACCCAGAGTTCACCAAGGCTTCTAGCGTTTTATCTTCTAAAAAGTACACAGGAGTCCTCGTGGGAGGATTCATTCACTTTCGCCACTGGCGATTTCCGCAGTAAAGCAGCAGTCACATGCCATCATTCCTTGAACCCTCACACATGCCCTCATGCTTTGAACCATCACGCAGGCCCTCATTCCTTGAACCCTCACACGTGCCTTCGCTCCTTGAACCTTCACACGTGCCCTCACTCCTTGAACCCTCACACGTGCCTTCACACGTGCTGTAGCTCCTTGAACCCTCCTCACACGTGCACTCACGCCGTGAACCTTCACACGTGCCCTCACTCCTTGAACCCTCCATGTGCCTTCACTCGTGCCTCGCCGCCCCCACTCCTTGAACCCCCACACATGCCTTCCTTCACACGTGCCCCCACTCCTTGAACCCTCACATGTGCTTTCACTCGTGCCACGCCGCCCCCACTCCTTGAACCCCCAAACATGCCTTCCTTCACACGCGTCCCCACTCCATGAACGCCCACACGTGCCTTCAAACGTGCCCCGCCGCCTCCACTCCTTGAACCCCACACATACCCTCACCGGCGAGCAGGATGTGTACTGGGCCACAGCCCTCCATTACCCCCTGGCAGTGCCTGCTGCGCCCGTGGATGGATACCTGCGCGCGCCCTCACACACTCACACGTGCCCCTTTCACCAGTGCGCAGAGGGTCACAGGACGGGAGTGTGCGCCCGCGGCCCTTGTGCATAATTGAGAGTTTGCTGCGCTCCCCACCCTGTCCAAACCGCCTCATCTGCCGATTTTAATAAAACATTTGTTTCAGATCACACCGAGGTGTCTGTGCTGCGCCGCGCTTCACGCTGTAGAGCCCCCCTCCCGGCCGTTCAGTGCTGTAATGAGCCACTTATAGAGGTGACACTCGTGCCCAGACTGTGTAAATATCCCCATATGGTGGCGAGCGAAGGGCTGGGACTGGGGCAGGAAACACAACCAGAAAATACTGGACTCGAAGGTACACATAGAGGACACGCAGCTTCCTCCTGTCACACGTTTTATTTCACTGTTAACGCGCTTTTGTCTTCACGCGGCCTTGAGTTTCACAGCACGCGGTATTTCACGCGGCATCAGAAACACGAGGCATCGCGTTTCAAAGCCCTTGCAGCCTGAAGTGCCCTCTGGTGACACAGGTGCAGGGTACAAGGAGCCCGATGCGCCTCCTGGTGACACAAGCACACGGCACAAGAAGCCCGAAGCGCCTCCTAGTGACACAAGCACACAGTACAAGGAGCCCGATGCGCCTCCTGGTGACACAGGTGCAGGGTACAAGGAGCCCGATGCGCCTCCTGGTGACACAAGTGCACGGCACAAGAAGCCAGAAGTGCCTCCTAGTGACACAAGCGCATGGCACAAGAAGCCTGAAGCGCCTCCTAGTGACACAAGCACACAGTACTAGGAGCCTGAAGCGCCTCCTGGTGACACAGGTGCAGGGTACAAGGAGCCCGATGTGCCTCCTAGTGACACAAGCGCACGGCACAAGAAGCCTGAAGCGCCTCCTAGTGACACAGGCACACTGTACTAGGAGCCTGAAGCGCCTCCTAGTGACACAAGCACACAGTACTAGGAGCCTGAAGCGCCTCCTGGTGACACAAGCACACAGCACAAGAAGCCTGAAGCACCTCCTAGTGACACAAGCGCACGGCACAAGAAGCCTGAAGCGCCTCCTGGTGACACAGGTGCAGGGTACAAGCAGCCCGATGCGCCTCCTGGTGACACAGGTGCAGGGTAAAAGGAGCCCGATGCGCCTCCTGGTGACACAAGTGCACGGCACAAGAAGCCAGAAGTGCCTCCTAGTGACACAAGCGCACGGCACAAGAAGCCTGAAGCGCCTCCTAGTGACACAAGCACACAGTACTAGGAGCCTGAAGCGCCTCCTGGTGACACAGGTGCAGGGTACAAGGAGCCCGATGTGCCTCCTAGTGACACAAGCGCACGGCACAAGAAGCCTGAAGCGCCTCCTAGTGACACAGGCACACTGTATACGTGTACTTAAGTGTTCAGTGGAAAGAGCAGACCTGATGCACCTTTCCTCATTGCTTCCTTTAGACATACCTGCCACATATTTTGTGTGCGTGTCTTGGAGGGGGACATAGGGGGTGAAAGGGGGATCACCATTATAAGTGCCAGACCTCTCACTGGCCGTACAATAGTGCCTTCGTACCACAGTGACAAATGCAAAAAGAACTATTGATGGACAGAATGCAGAACAATGTCCTACATTCACCCCAGTACAGAGATCTGGGCCTAAATCCATCGTTTTTTGCTCACCATGCCATTCCAGTTTGGACCCAGCCATATGCAAATCAGCCTTGACCCTGTGCCTCATGGGAACAGTCCAGCCCAAACTGCCTGGACTGGAAACACGCATCAGACGTGAGTCCTGGGTTCACTGTGCCACTGGAATCAAGCTATCCTGGCTGAAGAGGGGTGAAACCCCGAATCCGGTCCTAGGATGCATCTATTCTGCTTATAATGAAATATGGAAGGTTACCCAAGAAGACGCTGCAGAAAGAATACGAGAAATTGATCGTATTAATTTAGAGAAATCTCTCGCTGTGGTAGACAATGGGTTAACAACTCTGTCATCCAGGATATATTCATTGGGCAACATTGTATCCTCTGCTATAGACATTGTGGAACAAGATTTGGACCTGCTGCAACAAGGTCAGTCTCAATTACGTTCTATTCTGTTATTAGGCTGGATGCTACAAAACTTGCGTGCAGGCTATGTGCCTTGGCGTTTCATCAACACAACGTCTCTGTTTTCAGAATACAATCTCACTGAAAAACAGATCGAACTGGCACAAAGGGGAGCAAAGTATACAGTGCTGAGCATTGAAAAACTGGAAAAATTGCCATTTACGGTAGCAGAAAAACCAGCTACAGAATGGATCATACATGGCAACATAACTCTGCCTGTTACAACTTCCCGTTTTCAGTATTGCCTTAAACACATGCCAGTAGCCTAATATGAAAACATCAGGACATCCTGGGATTTACCTTACACACACAGATGTTGGAGTGGGGGGCGTGAAGTGTTTCTTAGCGGTGCACACTGTGAAAATGCACTGAGCGGTTCACTCATATGTCCGGATATTAGTTTACACGGGGCCTGTAGCGGTTCCACTGCAAAATTATCCTGATACCTGCAAGGTTCACCGGCCGCTGTGATTAATCCAACGTTTGGACAACTTTCAAATGGGAGTTACCTCATGTTGAATGACCCAGAGCTGTTGTGGCATGTTGCCAGGTATCCCATATCTAGTAACGGTTAGTTCCAGGGTCACTTGCTGTATGCAAGTTTTATTCCCCCAAATAGACACAGTCAGGGAGTCGCCTTTATGGCCTTCACTGAACATCTCTTCTATATGAATTGATACTTTAAGCAGAATAAAAGCCATTCTTTTACAACAAACCGTGCCTTTGACCTCGGCCAAAGAAACCTAGGATCTACAAGTCGCAAGGACTTCGGCTGAGATTCAGGCTCTGTTAAGGACAAATTGCCCTACACATTTCACAGACATGTTGGGATGAATCTTAAACATGTCTGATACGAGCGGTATTGTGCATGTATTTAAGACCGTATGTTCGGGACTGTTAACACCTTTTCAGGAAGTCCTCGGAATCATTCCAAACTTCATGCACTCGGTGTTTGGTGGTCTGCCGCTAATTCTAGCACTCGTCGCAGGAATCCTATTTTTATTCCTACTGCTGCACTATGGCAAGCCAATCCACCAGCGTCACTCCCTGCGGCTTGGAGAATGCTCTCCTGGAAAGGAAGTGTTGTGAGCGCATAGTACAACTATTGGGTTTACCTCGTCTACGAGAACTAAATACCACATGGTTTCTGTCGTTCAGACCAATCTGGCAAGATTACATCTTACCTGTTCTACGCTGCCTGCTTTGCGGTGAAGAATGCGTGCTAGACACCTGTCTAACACTCCCATCAGTCATGCCAACGGATATCGATGCTCTGCTGGACACGATAACGGCCCATGCTCTGTGTTGTTCCCAGAGGCTACTGATCCTGATGACGCATTCATTGAGATCTCAGATGCAACATGCTACTGCTGAGGTACAAGAGGGACTAACAGGCACACAGGTTACATCGGCAACGAACACTGCTACTGACGATGCATCACATCTATGGGCAGTTAGTCTTCTAAATGAGGTAATCGACCTATCACCGACAACGGTAGACAACTTTTTGTCTACAGGATTAGAGGATTTCATGTTTTCTTCAGCATCTTCAAAGAACTTTTGTTTTGGCTCACAGTGTACCATGTATTCTATGAATTCGGCCTTCATTTTTTCTTTCTTTTTTTTCAAAACAAAAGACTAAATTTGGCTACGATCACTTTTGTGAATATTGACTTTTTTTCTTTTATGGCTAAAAACTCTGCTTACAGTAGAACTATTCATAGAGAACAGACTTCTTTGAAACGCTGCCAGGGACACATTGTCACCTTTCTTCGTATTTATGTACCATGACATGAAATCGCTTTGAACTTTTTCTTCTGTAATTACAAACCATTTCATCATATATATATATGTCTCTTCATTCATTTAGCATCCACTGTAAACATATGCTTAGGATGAAACATTGCTTTGATATGTACAGCACTTTTGCATTCCATGTTTAGCTGAACGTTTTAATATGAACTCATTTTAGATATGTTTTTACCAATGTTTTTAGTGAACATGTGATACTCAATTTTATGTGTTGAGCATATTTAGCATTTAGCAATATCGATCATTCGTCAATGGAGTGGGTGGTTTTTTTCGATTTAGATGCCCGTACATAGGTTTCCCTGAATCATGTCCTTATATAGGCACAATTCGCATTGCCCTTATTTAGGCATAGAATCTCAGTCCTTATTTAGGCATTAGCCATGCAATCCAAATACAGGCATGGTCACCTACATCCGTCCATCCCACGTCACAACGAGTTCTTAGAAACCAGACCCTTAAGCCGTCGGGACTTTCCCTAGCTAGGATTATTGATTTCTCCAAGAACTCATCTATTATGCATGAGCTACTATTCCTTAGGGGTTCATCCATGACGTCTTCCTCTGCCTGACTTTACGTCAATGCTAGCATTCCTAAGCACCCTCCAGGTATAAATATACCTTCCCTTACCTTAGCAAACCACGGCACGGCTCGGCACGACTTGACTGCACGATCACCACGGCAAGTTCAGAACACACCATATCCCGGCCTGACGCACTGACCAGACGCTGTCATCCCTGCTCGCAGAGAATCCAGCTTCCAGTGTTCTGACTCCCTTCGCGGGGTGTTAGAGTTTGAGACCCGGAAAAGAGATTCTCACCTCTCTCATTCTAAGGTATGGAGCTGACTAGAACCTAGAGGGACTCTTGGCATACAAACTTAGTACATACCATACTATAAGAAACAGTACCTACTTTTACCTCGCACTACACTTAGGTTAGGTACACTGGGGTAGAACTATTCAGAATATCAGACGAGTATTCACTTTTTAGCCTGTGTTATTTATGTATGTATATGAATATATGTCATAGCTAAAAGACAATGCTATTGCAGTATTATTTCTTCTTACTGCTTACGCTGTGCATATTCTATCTTGCTTACTGTCTAATGATTGTAACAGCTCATATCGCTTACACGAGAAACAAGACTGTTCAATAAACCCTTTTATTGAAACGCCCGTCTATCTATTCCTGTGTAACTCTGGAGAAACTAAGCATGCACGATTGACTGAGTGAAACTGTTATCTGTTGTTTCCACAATTCTGAGACGCATTCCGATTCTAAGGGAAACAAAGTTGTCCTGTTTTTGCGGTTGTCAGAAACTAATCCCTTCTTGTTTATTTGAGAAGTTTCTAGTGACCTCTGAGTTAGCTGGCACACAAAGTAATTAAGTTTAATGTACTCGATAGGAGCATACTGACCGTAGTCCTTTGCGAACACTATAGTGTATATTATTCCAATGCACAGAGCCTTTAAGGGAAATAGGAACTACACTACAAGACCTGATCTGTGTCTATGAGGGTTAGGGTCAGCGCTGATCTGTTTCCGTGAGGGACAGGGTCAGCGCTGATCTGCTTCTATGAGGGACAGGGTCAGCGCTGATCTGTTTCCGTGAGGGACAGGGTCAGCGCTGATCTGTTTCCATGAGGGACAGGGTCAGTGCTGACCTGTTTCCATGAGGGACAGGGTCAGCACTGATCTTGGTCCATGAGGGACAGGGTCAGTACTGATCTTGGTCCATGAGGGACAGGGTCAGCACTGATCTGTTTCCATGAGGGACAGGGTCAGAGCTGATCTTGGTCCATGAGGGACAGGGTCAGCACTGATCTGTTTCCATGACGGACAGGGTCAGCACTGATCTTAGTCCATGAGGGACAGGGTCAGCACTGATCTTGGTCCATGAGGGACAGGGTCAGCACTGATCTTGGTCCATGAGGGACAGGGTCAGTGCTGACCTGTTTCCATGAGGGACAGGGTCAGCACTGATCTTGGTCCATGAGGGACAGGGTCAGCACTGATCTTGGTCCATGAGGGACAGGGTCAGCGCTGACCTGTTTCCATGAGGGACAGGGTCAGCACTGATCTTGGTCCATGAGGGACAGGGTCAGCACTGATCTTGGTCCATGAGGGACAGGGTCAGCGATGATCTGTTTCCATGAGGGACAGGGTCAGCGCTGACCTGTTTCCATGAGGGACAGGGTCAGCGCTGATCTGTTTCCATGAGGGTCAGCACTGATCTGTTTCCATGAGGGACAGGGTCAGCACTGATCTTGGTCCATGAGGGACAGGGTCAGTGCCGATCCGTTTCCATGAGGGACAGGGTCAGCGCTTATCTTTTTCCATGAGGGACAGGGTCAGCGCTGATCTTGGTCCATGAAGGACAGGGTCAGCGCTGATCTGTTTCGATGAGGGACAGGGTCAGCACTGATCTTGGTCCATGAGGGACAGGGTCAGTGCCGATCCGTTTCCATGAGGGACAGGGTCAGCGCTGATCTGTTTCCATGAGGGTCAGCGCTGATCTGTTTCCATGAGGGACAGGGTCAGCGCTGATCTGTTTCATGAGGGACAGGGTCAGCGCTGATCTGTTTCCATGAGGGACAGGGTCAGCACTGATCTTGGTCCGTGAGGAACAGGGTCAGTGCTGATCTATTTCCATGACGGACAGGGTCAGCGCTGATCTATTTCCATGAGGGACAGGGTCAGCACTGATCTTGGTCCATGAGGGACAGGGTCAGTGCCGATCTGTTTCCATGAGGGACAGGGTCAGCGCTGATCTGTTTCCATGAGGGTCAGAGCTGATCTTGGTCCATGAGGGACAGGGTCAGCGCTGATCTGTTTCCTAGAGGGACAGGGTCAGCACTGATCTTGGTCCGTGAGGGACAGGGTCAGCACTGATCTGTTTCATGAGGGACAGGGTCAGCGCTGATCTGTTTCCATGAGGGACAGGGTCAGCACTGATCTTGGTCCATGAGGAACAGGGTCAGCGCTGATCTGTTTCCATGAGGGACAGGGTCAGCGCTGATCTGTTTCATGAGGGACAGGGTCAGCGCTGACCTGTTTCCATGAGGGACAGGGTCAGCGCTGATCTGTTTCCATGAGGGACAGGGTCAGCGCTGATCTGCTTCCATGAGGGACAGGGTCAGCACTGATCTTGGTCCATGAGGGACAGGGTCAGCGCTGATCTGTTTCCATGAGGGACAGGGTCAGCACTGATCTTGGTCCATGAGGGACAGGGTCAGTGCCGATCCGTTTCCATGAGGGACAGGGTCAGCGCTTATCTTTTTCCATGAGGGACAGGGTCAGCGCTTATCTTTTTCCATGAGGGACAGGGTCAGAGCTGATCTTGGTCCATGAAGGACAGGGTCAGCGCTGATCTGTTTCGATGAGGGACAGGGTCAGCACTGATCTTGGTCCATGAGGGACAGGGTCAGCGCTGATCTGTTTCCATGAGGGACAGGGTCAGCGCTGATCTGTTTCCATGAGGGACAGGGTCAGAGCTGATCTGTTTCCATGAGGGACAGGGTCAGCACAGATCTGTTTCCATGAAAGGACAGGGTCAGCGCTGATCTTGGTCCATGAGGGACAGGGTCAGTGCTGATCTTGGTCCATGAGGGACAGGGTCAGCACAGATCTGTTTCCATGAGGGAGAGGGTCAGCGCTGATAAACATGTAAAAAGGCATCTTGGCCGGCATTCCCCTCTAGACTAAACGTTAATAGAATAGAGTCACCTCAGCCGGTATTGCTCTTTTGACCAAAGATTAACAACAGAAGTGGCACTGCAGGTGCCTCTAGAGCTGGCACTGCGGGTGGATGTAAAAGGGGCAGTGCGGGTGGCTCTAGAAGAGGCACTGCGGGTGGATGTAAAAGGGGCACTGCGGGTGGATGTAAAAGGGGCACTGCGGGTGGATGTAAAAGGGGCACTGCGGGTGGATGTAAAAGGGGCACTGCCGGTGGATGTAAAAGGGGCACTGCAGGTGGATGTAAGAGGGGCACTGCGGGTGGATGTAAAAGGGGCACTGCAGGTGGATGTAAAAGGGGCAGTGCAGGTGGATGTAAAAGGGGCACTGTGTGTGGATGTAAAAGGGGCACTGCGGGTGGCTCTAGAAGAGGCACTGTGGGTGGATGTAAAAGGGGCACTGTGGGTGGATGTAAAAGGGGCACTGCAGGAGGATGCAAATGGGGCACTGCAGGTGGATGTAAAAGGGGCACTACGGGTGGCTCTAGAAGAGGCACTGCAGGTGGATGTAAAAGGAGCACTGTGGGTGGATGTAAAAGGGGCACTGCAGGTGAATGTAAAAGGGGCACTACGGGTGGATGTAAAAGGGGCACTACGGGTGGATGTAAAAGGGGCACTACGGGTGGATGTAAAAGGGGCACTGTGGGTAGCTCTAGAAGAGGCACTTTTGGTGGATGTAAAAGGGGCACTGCGGGTGGCTCTAGAAGAGGCACTGTGGGTGGATGTAAAAGGGGCACTGTGGGTGGATGTAAAAGGGGCACTGCAGGAGGATGCAAAAGGGGCACTGCGGGTGGATGTAAAAGGGGCACTGCGGCCAAGTGTTTACCTGAACGCCTAGTTTGTCGTTCCCCTTAGCTATATTGGTCTTTTAAAGATGTTATAGGAGTTCAGATGCCTGTTTGTGGCTGGAGTCTTCTGTTATGCTCTTTATGGTCATAGTCACACTGCCACCCACATCCGAATCCAGTTTTGCAAATTGCATTTTGATACTTGTAATTATTTTTTTTTTCTCTTTCTGTGCCCTATTTACTCTTTTTATTTTGCCTCCCTTGTTTCACATTCTCTGAGAGAATTAGCAGTGCTCGAATAACCTCTCATCTTCTTGCAAAACTCGCCATAATCACGAGGGACAATGGGTAAGGGCGTTTGTGTAGAAAAGAAACAGCAGACTCCCCTAAGTCAAACACGAAAGCACCACCCACCTCTACTGATAGGGCGCTTGGGAAGGCTCTAGGAGTGGACAGAGACGACTACCTCGAACCCCAAACTTGGAACTACCTCTGGTTGATTTAGATACATCGCAGGTCTCAGGAACCCTCCTTACCGACATACCTGGGGGCCAATCACCTGCAGTGGAAGCAATTATAATTCAGCAAAGTCGGGAAGATCCACAAACACGGCCCATTACTAAAGGGAAACCCAAACCACGAGCTAAACCAATGGCTGGAAGGAAGAAGGTGACGAGACAGAAGCCAGACGACAGAGGGACTGCGATGGGAGGTTCAGTAAAGAGCTCCGAGCCGCTCACTGAACAACCTGCCTGGGTCACCAAATTAGTGGTGGATTTGCAAACACAAGTTAGGGCCATAGACCAGGATGAGCTCAAATCCCTTGTAGACAGGGTTGATAAGATGGCCACCCTGCTCAAGAAACTGACAGGGGCCGGGGAGAAGTTGACAGGGGGGTTGCAAACGGGAATGACGGGACTGGCATTGGACCTATAGCATAAGTTGAAACCAACACTGTAAGGGCAGCCCCGTCCCTCTCACAGAATGACGCCTCGGGTTTTTGCTGCACCAAACCTTGAGAGACCGCAACCCGCAACCTCTAGTAGAGTCACTTTAGAGAGACAGCACACCACAAGCCCAAATAGACCTAATCCATCGTCTTTAGATCAACAACCCAACGTGGATTGGCAGTCGAAGAAACAGTGGGAGGGTGTAGGATCCAAAAAGCGCACTGAAGTCTCTAACAAAAATCCTCCCTCCCAGTCTTAACTTTACCTCCCGCATCAACTCCCTATGTCCTTGTTCTTGCAGGTATCCCTGCGCTAAGAGGGGGCCAACATGAATCACATCAGGAATTAAAAAACAAAAGTTCGTCTTGGTTAGTTAACCATAGACAATTTATGTCTGATGATGCAGGAGAGATTTTAACAACACGTAGAGTTCACTGGCTTGGTTGAAGACTGAAGGACATTCACTGTGATTGTACAGTGATAAACTTTAGAAATCCGTGTGTTCTCCAAGATATTTTAAACAGATACGTTGGGAGCCGGATGGGTATGATTAGAGTTTTACCGTTGGGTTATTTTCATCCCCCAGAGAGAGCTCACCAAGCAAGAAAGAAAATTGGTTGGGGCTGGAGACCATAAATTCAAAGTTACCATACAGCTTCCCTAGATCATGATCGACCCAGGCAGCCAATTTACGATATCCCTACATCAAACAGATTCTACGGCTTAGAAGGAGTGGATTGACTCGAGCCCAAGGGCACAGGACCCGGTGATCTACGGGGCGAGAGCCAGGTGGGAACGGTTATATCCGAGGTGGATCTAGGGAAATGTGCGACTACAGGGGAGGGAAAAACCAGCGGGAGCATGAGCGGCTCCCCAGGAAAAAAAGGGGGACGCAACACGGCCAAAATCAGCATTCCGCTCCCTCAGCTAGTCTGTAGTGGAACTGTCAAGAAAGCTGCTCTTGGGCTTTGCAGGAACGCGCCTTCACCCACCACTGAAGTTGTTGCTAAAATTAATACCCCGGAGACACCAAAGCTGCAAGTCCTATCCTGGAACGTAGCTGGTCTAACCTCTAGGATAGATATCCCAGATTGTGGTCACTTTATTGGCCAATTTGAAATCTGCATGTTCCAGGAGACGTGGGCAAGACAGGGAGTCTCAAAACTGGGTTTTGCTACTTTTGGCATTCCTGCAGTATCTTGTGGCAAAGGGAGGCCCTCGGGTGGATTATGCACATGGGGGGTGTCCACCTCGACTGCACAGCCAATAAGATAGAAACATCTTCAAACGACATCTTGTGTGTTCTCCACTTCCCGCCAAAGATCACTATTGCACTCATCAATGTGTATTCAAGACCAGTTAGATGTGGCCAGGAGTCAAAAACTCTTGACGAATTAACTTCCTTTCTAGCCACCATGCCCGAAGAGTATATGGTGATTATAGGAGGGGATTTTAACTGTCAGTTTGAGCCATTAGAAGGCATCTATAAGGATGGCCCCTGTGAAGAAGATCCGTTCTGGGCCATCCCAGAGTCCACTAGCCCTTTAGTTAAAGTCTGGTCCCCCCTGGTGATGCAGATGAACTCCCATGTCCTAAATCACTCACTAAGGGCATGTAACGGACGAACAAAGTCGGATTCCCTGAGCAATCTTACCTTTAACAGAAACGGGCGAAGCTCTCTACTAGATTACATCCTAGTCGATTTAAAATCCTGGCATAGAGTACTTGATTTCAAGGTCAAGAAGCGGCTTGACAGTGACCATAATGCCCTTGTACTGGAGCTGCACAAGTTAAAACCTCTGAGAGCCCCAGGGTCACAGGACCCCACTGATACTAGACCGTCTCTCACCTCTTGTAGGAGGAGAATCAGGTGGGCTGACTTATACCAGACACAAGAAAGGCTAGGGTCCCTGTATGAAGTTATTATCCCTGCCCTCTTGACTGCAACCGAATCTGTCTCTGCTAATGGAATTACAATTGACCCACAGATGGTAGCCCTGAACCATAATAGGCTAACGTCAACTCTGGCCGATTACTTCTTCCCCTTGAAAACTATCAGGCCAAATAGGAAAACGCCGCACACCTGGTATAACGCCCAATGCTGAAAGGCTAAATCAGCCCTGATTTTAGCCACCAAGGCCAACGACCGCCCTTTATTTAAATCAAATAGAGCGGCCTGTCATTCAAGCATCGCGGAAGCAAAACAAGGCTGGGAAAGTGACAAGTGGGACACTCGGAGAAGTCCCCTGAGCTCCCATGATACGAGGACCTTTTGGAAGGTGGTCAACTCAGGCACTTCTGAGGTAAAATCACTGATCGAACCAAACAAAGGCAGAAGTGTGTGGAGGGTCCACTGTGAGTCCCTCTACACGAGGACTAAGACAGTGGATGGCACAGCACTGGTTGAGTGCCAGACTGCACCCATGACCACCCCCAGGACCAGCGACGTTATCCCGACCATAACACTTAAAGAGATAACGAGTGCCCTCGACAAAATAGCACCAGGTAAGGCACCAGGACTGGATAAGATCCCTGGGGATCTATTCCGCAGTGAACCATCAATTTGGGCACCCTACCTTTGGGTTTTATTTAATGCTATTATGCAAGGTATGCAGATCCCCGATAGTTGGGCTGGAGCTGAAATTATTCCAATCTTTAACAAGCATTTACAATGCAATGGTCTCGGCATTGTTAAAGTTAGAGCTGTTGGCATTGCTCATGACATTATTCTTGTTTTTGTTTTTAAAACATTTAAAGAAACGGCATTGTTATTTACAATGTCAATAGCTTAATCACTCTCCAATGCGAGACCTATTGCATTTGCACCCACACACAGAGCCACACACACAAAGCCACCCACACACAGAGTCACCCACACATACAGAGCCACTCACATAGAGCAACCCACACACAAATAGAGCCACCCACAGAGCCACCTTAACACACACACAGAGTTACCCACACACAGACAGAGCCAAAACGCATAGAGCCACACACGCAGAGCCACACACACAGAGCCACCCACACACACATAGAGCCTCCCACACACACACAGAGCCTCCCACACCTAAAAAGCGTCGCACAGTCAGGCGAGAAGGCCCGACCGCTCACATACTTCTGTGAAGGTAAATCTACACAAACAGCTACGGTCACGGCTCTGTGAGCGGCGCGACTAAAACAGATAACGCTGGCTCTGCGTCAGTGTGCACGCAAGGGGCGCGGTGGAAAGTTTGCCAAACGTGACGCGTCTGTAGCTGGGCACCCTCTGAGTGCTGGCAGTATTGCGAGCTGGCTCTGCATCAGCGTGCACGCAAGGGGCGCGGTGGAAAGTTTGCCAAACGTGACGCGTCTGTAACTGGGCAGGGCACCCTCTGAGCGCTGGCAGTATTGCGAAATGTCCTAAAACGCGTTTGAGATATTCCCGTGTAGAGTAAATAAAAAGAAACAAAATTACTCGGTACACTTTCCCAGTGGCAAGCTAAAACCCGCCTTCGTCCCTGCTCGAATGGAAGAGCAGTATCGAGCAGTTTGTTGAAAGTCACATTGCAGATGATCTGAAAACGGCCTCATGCATGTCTCAGACATCAGCATAGTATTTAAATAACATGCACATAGTTAATAATACAGTGTCAAGAACGTAAATACATACTGTAATGGCATAAAAGGTTCCAAATGTGCGTCCATGCTTTCACAAATGAAAGGCAGCCACATCCCCAGTACATTCAATACCCCATGTAAAATATATACAATATTCGGCCATGCTTAGAGACAACTTCAGATATTGTGCATACCCCAGGACCCCGCAGGAGCTCGCCGACTTGCTAACCATGTTTCTCCGAGGTCAAGCAGAAATGCCTCGGAGAAACGCAGCAAATTTTCGGATTGGGGGGGATGTTTTTCTTTCTCGCCTCTTCCCATTGGCTGGAATGCTTACATTCCAGAGGAGAGAAAGAAAGTAAAAAACACGCCCCCGAATCCGAAAAAGACGGGGCTTAAACGGACAGACGTCCCTCTCCTCCAATGGCTGGCCTCCGTTTAGGAAGCCAGCCAATAGAGAAGAGGGGTGGGTTCAAGCCCCGTACTAAAAAACGTTAAATCTCGCGAGCGAGACAGCGCAAGCGCAGCCTTCGCTAGCCGAGACCTAAAAAGGGTTCTCCATTGTTACCTACAAACTATAGGCCCATAAGTCTCATAGACATAAGCCAAAAGATTTATGTGCGAGTGTTGTTGTCTCGGCTGCAGAGTTGGATGGAGGAGCGCAAGATACTCAGTCCCCTCAATTAGGGTTCAGAGAAAAAATGTCCACACTGGATCAGACCCTCAGGCTACAGGTACTACATTGGAAGATCGTGTGTGTGGAGGGTGGCAGCCTCTACCTAGTATTTGTAGACCTGAAATCAGTGTCCGATCTGGTTCCAAGAGACAAGCTGTGGGCGGTTCTCTGTGAGTTGGGGGTTCCAGTATACCTATGCCAGATCTTGAGGCGGCTGCATGAAGGTAATTACGCCCAAATAAGGTATGACAAGGAAGGAAAACTCACGGCCCCCATTCACATAGGAACAGGTGTTCGTCAGGGAGGTGTTGTCGCCCGACACTTTTTAGCCTGTTCATAAACGGGTTATTTGATTTTTTACTCATTGAGAAAGATTCACACGTCCCTAAACTGGCAACACGTAAAATTCCCGCTATGATGTTCGCCGATGACACTTTATTGCTATCAAAATCTCCCGTGGGGATGAAGAGGGTACTTAATGGATTTGATGCCTTTTGTAAAGAAAGAGGGCTTGAGATTAACCTCCAAAAAACGAAATTTATGGTGTTTAACTCAGCCAAAAGTTCCCGATCAAATCCATCCCTTAATGGCAAACCCCTTAAGAGAGTATCCGCTTTTGACTATCTCGGCATAACCATCACAGAAACAATGGATTGGGGGCCCAAATCAAAACATCTACTCTGAAATTAGCACAAACGGCAGAGGGCCTAGCGAGGGTTTTTCGTAGATCCAGTCACAAACCTGTGAGCCCAGCAATAGAAATATACAAGGGTCAAGCCAGGGGAGCGGCATTGTACGGTGCAGAGATGTGTGGTCATCGCTGTGCTGACAGCCTCACGAAGATAGAGAACTCCTTTCTCAGGCAACGGTTTGGTCTCCCCAGGAGCTCACCACTTGTGCCTCTCCGCTTGCACCTTGGGGTAAGGGCTATTGCTGAAGAAGTCAACCTTAGACCGATTTTATTTTGGCGGCGTCTATGGGTTACCCCAGAACTTGCAGATTATAGGGATGAACTCACAGAGGTGATGAGTTTACCAGGGATAAGGAGACTACCGTGGCTCGCCCACGTTCGTCATACCTTAATGACTATGTGACGGGACAATCTCTGGGATAACCCAGAAGGGGCCTGTGCAATAGTGTCGAGGAAAGAACTAAAGAATTGTTACTGAGGCACAAACGGGCACAGCTCCAGAGCAATCCCATTGGGCCCGATTCACAGAACAAATTTAAGACAAAATCCTAAACTTACTACCATTTTGGTATTCACAGAAGGCACTTACTCATTTTGGTATTCACAGAAGTTAGGAGTCCTAACTTTAGGCCTCCTAAATGCCTTCTGTGGATACCGAAAGTCTTAAAATTAGGATTTTTCTCAGTTTGGTAGTAGTAAAGTTAGGAGTCCTAACTTTAGGAATCCTAAATGCCTTCTGTGAATACAGCAAGTCTTAAAATTAGGATTTTTCTCAGTTTAGGAGTAGTAAAGTTTGGTATTCACAGAAGGTATTTAGGAGTCCTAAAGTAAGGAGTCCTAACTTCTGTGAATACCGAAGTGAGTAAGTGCCTTCTGTGAATACCAAAATGGTAGTAAGTTTAGGATTTTGTCTTAAGTTAGTTCTGTGAATCGGGCCCCTAGTAGGCAAGTTAACTGCAGCTTTTTTAGAAACCGAGGGCCTGTATAGCCAGGAAGCTTTACCTCCAGTGTAGACATGGGGTGCTGCCACTCGGCTCCCTTACAAATAAATGGGCGGGCTCTCAATCCAGGGGTGTCCGGCTTGTGACTGTAACACGGAATCGGTCCATCATGTGTTTTTCTGTTGCCCCGGGTATCTTAAAGCAAGAAAACGGCGGCTGGTCCAGATCTGCAGAAGCTTGGGAACTGGGCGCGGTTCTGAGGCCAACAGGATACTGAGAAACGACCGACACTAGCCTCCCGCAGTTTATCAGTAGCAGCCTCTCTATTCTCTATGTGGTGCACTCGAGGAGCACTCCTAAAGCCACCTCAGAAACATGGATAGTATATACAAGAAGAAAAATGAATCGAATGTCGGCGATCTCCCCTCGGCTACTCCAAAGGTATAAACTGTTTCATCTGGAATTACTGTTACGGCTTGATCTATTCGTTATTCATGGGAATGCGCCGCTACACAGGCTTGGTGCCTTTGAGATTTGAACGTTTATTCCAGAGTAGTTCAAACTTTGATTTATTCAACCTTGCCTGGTGAATTGTTTGTATATTTGCAACATGCACTGTATAATCGCTTTTATTATTCCCTATTTTCCACCGTTACAGCGACTCATATGAAGAGAACCTCCCGCCACTGAGCTGCTACCATGGACTGACTGTATTTTTAATGTTTTAGGCCTTAACTGGCCATGTTTTATTCCATATTTTATAATTGTCCGCATTTGGCTCTTTTCTATTTATTTTCAAGTAAATGAAATGTGTGCTATTTTATCTGTGCTTTTATGGTCAAACTGGCCGAAAAAAGCTTTTATTGAATTGAAAATATGTATTTTACTCCTATACTAACGCCGACACATTTTTATTTTTTACAATATAAATATGCAAGTAACGTTGGAACTGCATCGATGTAACTTGTTATCTTGTGACTGACCTCGTTCTTTTGTAAAGCGCTCTGACACCTTTGGGTAAAGTTCGCGCTATATAAAACGGCATTAAATCAAAATAAATAAATAAAAAGTCACAAAAAGTGACACCATGAGCCCCGTCAAGGGACCTCACCGTGTGCTCCTCGGCTGTGGCACAATCCGCTCCAGGTCTCTGCTAATGCGCCACCTGCCCCCTCCCCCGCCTCGGATGTTACCCCAAACCCACCTTTCAAGAGGAAAAGCCGATGTGGTATCCACAATAACTGCCTCCGCCCTCCGGAGCGGCGCCGGTGAAGTGTACGCATTGATACAGCGCCTAGAGCTGCACGGGCGGAAAGCAGCGCCTACAGTGGCATGGGGGGAAGCCAAGACATGTGCGGGCTGGACGAGCGCGTAGTCACATGAGGCCAGGCGCAGCACAAAGAGCCGCACCGGATTGAGAAAGCGCCTCGATCCGCATAGGCCTGTGGACAGCGCCTAGATCCGCATAGGTTTGTGGATAACGCCTAGAGCCGCAGGGGCCTGGGGAAGCACCTAGAGCCGCAGCGGCTTACGGGCAGCGCCTAAAGCTACAGGGGTTTGAGGGCAGCGCCTAGAGCCGTAGGGGGCAGCGTCTAAAGCTACAGGGGTTTGAGGGCAGCGCCTAGAGCCGCAGGGGGCAGCGTCTAAAGCTACTGGGCTTTGAGGGCAGCGCCTAGAGCCGCAGGGGCCTAGGGAAGCAGCTGCGCCGCAGTGGCTTGGGGCAGCGTCTAAAGCTACAGGGGCTTGAGGGCAGCGCCTAGAGCCGCAGGGGCCTGGGGAAGAACCTAGAGCCGCAGGGGCTTACGGGCAGCGCCTAAAGCTAGAGGGGTTTGAGGGCAGCGCCTAGAGCCGCAGGGGCCTGGGGAAGCAGCTAGCGCCGCAGTGGCTTGGGGCAGCGTCTAAAGCTACTGGGGTTTGAGGGCAGCGCCTAGAGCCGCAGGGGGCAGCGTCTAAAGCTACAGGGGTTTGAGGGCAGCGCCTAGAGCCGCAGGGGGCCTGGGGAAGCAGCGAGCGCCGCAGTGGCTTGGGGCAGCGTCTAAAGCTACAGGGGCTTGAGGGCAGCGCCTAGAGCCGCAGGGGCCTGGGGAAGAACCTAGAGCCGCAGGGGCTTACGGGCAGCGCCTAAAGCTACAGGGGTTTGAGGGCAGCGCCTAGAGCCGCAGGGGCCTGGGGAAGCAGCTAGCGCCGCAGGGGCTTGGGGCAGCGTCTAAAGCTACTGGGGTTTGAGGGCAGCGCCTAGAGCCGCAGGGGCCTGGGGAAGAACCTAGAGCCGCAGGGGTTTACGGGCAGCGCCTAAAGCTACAGGGGTTTGAGGGCAGCGCCTAGAGCCGCAGGGGGCAGCGTCTAAAGCTACTGGGGTTTGAGGGCAGCGCCTAGAGCCGCAGGGGGCCTGGGGAAGCAGCGAGCGCCGCAGTGGCTTGGGGCAGCGTCTAAAGCTACAGGGGTTTGAGGGCAGCGCCTAGCGCCGCAGGGGGTTCTAGACAGCGCCTAGTGCCGCAAGAGGGCTTCGGACCGCCCAGTTTCTCAATGAGCCTTGCTGCGGTGACCCTGGCGTGTGCTCAGAGGTCAGTGATTGCGCTGTGAGAGTTTCTCGGTGGAAGGTGGGGGAGTGGGGGCTGCCACGGGGAGGGGGGTTGGAGGGGGGGGGGGGGGAGCATCCTTCCACTTCCCCTTGTTTATTTACCCGACCCTTAAAGGAAGCGAGAGCTGCTGGTGTGGAGGGCGCAGGTGAAAGCCCTCTCAGAGCTGGGGGGGGGGGGGGGGGGGGGGGAGGGGGGTGTTAATGGAAAGAAAACAAGGGGAGGTGGCGTTGAGTAAGAGGAGCCGGGCCAATGCGGAACTAGAAAAGAAACATTTCCTGACACCTCGCTGCCCCCGCAGCCCAATACCGAGGGATTTCACCCCATAATCAGACCTCAGCCAGATGTGGGGTGTAGATAACATTGGGGGCACGCAGGAGCGCTCAGTCCTGCACCGGAAGTGTCGTCACTTTAAAGGTGAATGTGTCAGATGCTGAGTTCGAAATTACACTTTCTTTTAGCCAAACACCTCACCTTTAAACTGAGTATAGCCGACGGCCGGGAGAGTGACTGACGTGCCTTCACTCACCTGGCATCACATGCCACTTTCACCTGCCTTCACCGGACGTCACATGCCACTCTTATCTGCCTTCACCTGGCATCACATGCCACTCTTACCTGTCTACACATGGTATCACATGTCGCTCTCGCCTGTCTTCATTTGGCATCACATGCCCTCTTACCTGCCTTCACCTGACGTCACACGCCGCTCTTACCTGCCTTCTTCTAGCATCACATGCCGCTCTTACCTGCCTTCACCTGGCATCACATGCCGCTCTTACCTGCCTTCACCTGGCATCACATGCCGCTCTTACCTGTCTTCACCAGGCGTCACACGCCACTCTCACCTGCCTTCACCTGGCATCACATGCCGCTCTTACCTGTCTTCACCAGGCGTCACACGCCACTCTCACCTGTCTTCACCTGGCATCACATGCCCTCTTACCTGTCTTCACCTGGCATCACATGCCGCTCTTACCTGCCGTCACCTGGCATCACATGCCGCTCTTACCTGCTGTCACCTGGCATCACATGCCGCTCTTACCTGCCTTCACCTGGCATCACATGCCGCTCTTACCTGTCTTCACCAGGCGTCACATGCCGCTCTTACCTGCCTACACCTGGCATCACATGCCGCTCTTACCTGCCTTCACCAGGCATCACATGCCACTCTCACCTGCCTTCACCTGACGTCACACGCCGCTCTTACCTGCCTTCACCTGGCATCACATGCCGCTCTTACCTGCCTTCACCTGACGTCACATGCCCTCTTACCTGCCTTCACCTGACGTCACATGCCGCTCTTACCTGCCTTCTTCTAGCATCACATGCCGCTCTTACCTGCCTTCTTCTGGCGTCACACGCCGCTCTTACCTGCCTTCTTCTAGCATCACATGCCGCTCTTACCTGCCTTCACCTGGCATCACATGCCGCTCTTACCTGTCTTCACCTGGCATCACATGCCGCTCTCACCTGTCTTCACCTGGCATCACATGCCACTCTCACCTGCCTTCACCTGACGTCACACGCCGCTCTTACCTGCCTTCACCTGGCATCACATGCCGCTCTTACCTGCCTTCACCTGACGTCACATGCCCTCTTACCTGCCTTCACCTGACGTCACATGCCGCTCTTACCTGCCTTCTTCTAGCATCACATGCCGCTCTTACCTGCCTTCACCTGGCATCACATGCCGCTCTTACCTGTCTTCACCTGGCATCACATGCCGCTCTCACCTGTCTTCACCTGGCATCACATGCCCTCTTACCTGTCTTCACCTGGCATCACATGCCGCTCTTACCTGCCTTCACCTGGCATCACATGCCGCTCTTACCTGTCTTCACCTGGCATCACATGCCGCTCTTACCTGTCTTCACCAGGCGTCACATGCCACTTTCACCTGCCTTCACCTGACGTCACACGCCGCTCTTACCTGCCTTCTTCTAGCATCACATGCCGCTCTTACCTGCCTTCACCTGGCATCACATGCCGCTCTTACCTGCCTTCACCTGGCATCACATGCCGCTCTTACCTGTCTTCACCAGGCGTCACACGCCACTCTCACCTGTCTTCACCTGGCATCACATGCCCTCTTACCTGTCTTCACCTGGCATCACATGCCGCTCTTACCTGCCTTCACCTGGCATCACATGCCGCTCTTACCTGTCTTCACCTGGCATCACATGCCGCTCTTACCTGTCTTCACCAGGCGTCACATGCCACTCTCACCTGTCTTCACCTGACGTTACACGCCGCTCTTACCTGCCTTCTTCTGGCGTCACATGCCCTCTTACCTGCTGTCACCTGGTATCACATGCCGCTCTTACCTGCCTTCACCTGGCATCACATGCCGCTCTTACCTGCCTTCACCTGGCACCACAAGCCACTCTTACCTGTCTACACATGGCATCACATGCCGCTCTTACCTGCCTTCACCAGGCGTCACATGCCACTCTCACCTGCCTTCACCTGGCATCACATGCCGCTCTTACCTGCCTTCACCTGGCATCACATGCCGCTCTTACCTGTCTTCACTAGGCGTCACATGCCACTCTCACCTGCCTTCACCTGACGTCACACGCCGCTCTTACCTGCCTTCACCTGGCATCACATGCCGCTCTTACCTGCCTTCACCTGGCATCACATGCCGCTCTTACCTGCCTTCACCAGGCGTCACATGCCACTCTCACCTGTCTTCACCTGACGTCACACGCCGCTCTTACCTGTCTTCACCTGGCATCACATGCCGCTCTTACCTGCCTTCACCTGGCATCACATGCCGCTCTTTGGAAGCTGCAGCTGGTTTCACAGAGGTCTAAAGACTCTCGAATGGTTGGCACAGGGCGAATGCTCAAGGTACCTCCTGGGCTCCCTCCTGGAATGCCTCACTCTTCCTAAATCCGCATTTATACCGATGCTTAAAATGCATCGGATAATGCAAGAGTTCTGGCTTTTTGAGTTCAAAATGTTGTTGTCTCTGACATATTCACGGAATATAACGTTACTTTAACCTTTGATTTTTTCAGTGAATTTCCAAGATATTTTTTTACATAAAGTAATATTGTATTACAATATGTAAACCAACGTCCCAGCACGCACAGCCTATGTCCGTGCGTGGTGGGGCGATAGCCACAGAGACCAGACCTGCGGCCACCCCCCCCCATGGGCAGCCAACCCCACGTTGTGCATGGTCTTTCGTGTGCACAGCGTAGGGTTGGCCACTGCCTGGTCGCGCGTCCAACTCCCAACAAGTAGCCGCCCGAGGCAATCAACCTCACAACGTGCTTGTTAGCAGCGGCGCTTGTCTTGCAGCCAGGCCCTTTTTCCAACTCCCCGCAGGCAGCCGACGCCGCCCTACACCCAGCCTTTGGGTGTGAGTAACGGCTTTTGGCCATGGGGCTTGGTGTGCCGCCAGGCCTTGTGGCCAAACCCCCAGCAGGTTTCTAACCCCACACCGCGCACAGCCTTTGGCGTGTGCAGCGTACGATTGGCCTTAGAGTGTCGGCAATCCTTGGGGCACAACATATATATTAAGAAGAGGGGGCATGTAGACCACTAGCTGACCCTAAATTGGCCCCAGGGACCCCATCCTCTGGGGCCAAAATCTATGGGGAAAGGGGCATGCAGCCCCCCTCCCTGAGCCTCAATAGGCCCGGGGATCCCATCCCCCAGGACCTTACCAATAAAAAAGGGGCGGGCCTGTGGCGCCATCCTCCAGGGCCTTAAGTATTTTAATCTGGAGGAGGGCTACATCATCATTAGGCCCTGAGAAGCACATCCCCCAGAGTCTTTACTATTTTAAAACGGAAGGGGGCATGTGGACCCCCTCCATGAGGTCCATGAGGAACTGGGGACCCAAACCCCAGGGCCACAACTATTTTAAAAGGGAGGGGAAAACGTGACCCCTCTCCCCTAGCCATATAAGGCCCTATGGGCACCATCCCCGAGGGCTGTTTTTTATTGTAAAGGGTAGGGGGCTGCACGACTGCCCTCCATAGGCCTTTAAAAGGCTCTGGGGACCCCATCCTCCAGGACAATGTATTTTTTAAAGAGGAGGGGGACCGCATGGCCCTGCCTCCCCCATCCCCTGGAGTCTTCCGTTAATATAGGTGGGTGCCCTGGTGCCCACTAAGGACACCCACAAACATCACATTGTGGGCCTGCGGGAGAGTCCCAGGACCCCCTCTGCCCAAGCCAGCTCCCCAAGTGCTGCAAGAGCTGACATTGCTCCTGCACGCAGGGAGCAGGTAGTTCTGCTGCACCCTCTGGGCGGGAGCAATCTCTTGATCTGTTGTCCTGCCTGCATCAGGGAGGTCGGGGAAACAGAAGACAAGTCTGCTCCAGCTGGGTTCCCGCATGCTGCAGAAGCCAGCATCGCTCCCGCACTCATGCAGGGAGCAGGGATTTCTGCTGCTCCCTCTGGGCGGGAGCAATCTCCTGATCTGTTATCCTGCCTGCATCAGGGAGGTCAGGGAAACAGAAGACAAGTCTGCTCCAGCTGGGTTCCCGCATGCTGCAGAAGCCAGCATCGCTCCGGCACTCATGTAGGGAGCAGGGATTTCTGCTGCTCCCTCCGGGCGGGAGCAATCTCTTGATCTGGTGTCCTGCCTGCATCAGGGAGGTCAGAGAAACAGAAGACAAGTCTGCTCCAGCTGGGTTCCCGCATGCTGTAGGAGCCAGCATCGCTCCGGCACTCATGCAGGGAGCAGGGATTTCTGCTGCTCCCTCCGGGTGGGAGCAATCTCTTGATCTGGTGTCCTGCCTGCATCAGGGAGGTCAGGGAAACAGAAGACAAGTCTGCTCCAGCTGGGTTGGTTCCTGAATGCTGCGGGAGCCAGCATCGCTACAGCACTCATGCAGGGAGCAGGGATTTCTGCAGCTCCCTCTGGGCGGGAGCAATCTCTTGATCTGTTGTCCTGCCTGCCTGCATCAGGGAGGTCCGGACAACAGAAGACAAGTCTGCTCCACCTGGGTTCCCGCATGCTGCAGGAGCCAGCAACGCTCCCAAACTCAAGCAGGGATTTCTGCTGCTCCCTCTGGGCGGGAGCAATATCCTGATCTGTTATCCTGCCTGCATCAGGGAGGTCAGGGAAACAGAAGACAAGTCTGCTCCAGCTGGGTTCCCGCATGCTGCAGGAGCCAGCATCGCTCCCGTACTCATGCAGGGAGCTGGGATTTCTGCTGCTCCCTGTGGGCGGGGGCAATGTCTTAATCTGTTGCCCTGCCTGCATCAGGGAGGTCAGGGAAACAGAAGACAAGTCTGCTCCCGCTGGGTTCCCGCATGCTGCAGGAGCCAGCTTCACTCCCGCACTCATGCAGGGAGCAGGGATTTCTGCTGCTTCTCTGGGCGGGAGCAATCTCTTGATCTGTTGTCCTGCCTGCATCAGGGAGGTCAGGGAAACAGAAGACAAGTGTGCTCCAGCTGGGTTCCCGCATGCTGCAGAAGCCAGCATCGCTCTGGCACTCATGCAGGTAGCAGGGATTTCTGCTGCTCCCTCTGGGCGGGAGCAATCTCTTGATCTGTTGTCCTGCCTGCATCAGGAAGGTCAGTGTTAGAAATGGGATTTCTGGTTGGCTAGGGCTTGTGCCAAAGCCAGGCAGAAACCACCACTCTAGTCAGGGCTGGGGAGTTACACGCCAAAGATAACCCCTGCTCACCCCCTTGGTAGCTTGGCACGAGCAGTCAGGCTTAACCTGGAGGCGATGTGTAAAGCGTTTGCGCGCGCACCCAGCAACAACACCCAAGGCCCACCACAAAAGAAACTCCACACAAGGTATTATATAAAAATAGCCTTTGTATTATACCAAACACATTAGATAATATTCACACAATTTACACTGTGCCAACTGGCACTGGGCAGAATTTTACAAGGGATTATATGGACCACTGTCAGGAATTAGCACTTTTAGAACTTAGCACTTAGAACATAGGATATCAAATTACTGTAGCACAAAATAACACATGTAGTACAAAACCATTAACTACTGGTAACAGGTAAGTACCACCTACTCAACCCTAACCACCTTAGGAAAATATCGCGCAGGGAACCAGGACCTCACTAGCACCACCTGTACTAGGAGAAAACAACCACCTAAGTATCACAATACCTGTAGGGGTAGAAGAACATTACACATGATGCATCACAACACATTCAGAGGTGTAGGCTAGGAACAATAGCGCAAAACTCACATTAGCCACCACCTGTGGCAGTCCCTAGGCCAACTGGCCTCGTAGGGGGCTAGGACGCCCTGTGTCCCAATGTCAGGGGCCTAAATGAAGCAGCTGCCCACGAAGTGCTGGGCAGCTGTAGAACAATGATGGGGCCAACGCTGGAGCCTTGCAGGCTCTGGCCAACTGACTGTCCCCTGAGCCCCTCTGGGCTCTAAACAAAGGACTGGCCCCTTGGAGCCTCGCTGGGCTCCAACAACAAGAAATGCCCCCTAGAGCCTCCGTGGCACTGAACCAAGAATGCCCCCTTCGTTGGAGCGCACTCGCGCTCTGCGCAAACAATGCTGCCCCCAAAACAGCGTGGGAGCCTCGTGGGCTCTAGAGCACGAATAATGCCCCAGATAACGTTGGAGCGTACTCGCGCTCTGAAACAACAACTACTGGCTGCGGTGGAGCCTCACAGGTTCTAAGCAACAATGGGCCCCGCTTTGGAGCGACCTCGCGCTCTCAACAACACTCTGCCCGCGTTGGAGCCTCTCGGGGGCTCAAGGACACTGCCCCCGTTGTTAGAGCCTCAACCGGGCTCTGGATCAATCACAGCCCGTGCAGGGCCGAGGAGAGACCGGCGGGAACGCCCCCACTTACCGGCTCTCCGCGGCGCCGTCCCTTCTCTTCTCTTCTCCGGGGCCGGCGATCTTCACCTGAGTGGAGAAGTGTGGCTCAATGATTAGAGCGGCAGACCCTGATGCAGAGGTCTAGCCCGGGACCAGGGTTCAATTCCCCGCCTCGGCGGGTCTTGGGCTCAAAAATTCCACGGACCTGATAATTCTCGCCTCGGTGCCATTCCAATCATGGAGTCCCACTCTGCAACTCTGGGCAATAGCTTGCTTAATCTCCACAACGGCCCCCACAACGCTAAGGATGCCTGGCCTCCACCTTGGGGGTGCCCAGGAGTGGACGCCTCACAGGGAAAGCCAGGATGGGTTCCACAGCGGTATTCGTACAAGCGCCTTGAGACCCTTGCGGGTGAGTAGTGCGCTATACAAGTATTTATTTATTTAATGCGGAGCCTACGGGCCCCGAACACGAAGGCAGCATGTCCCAGTGCGGGGTGGGCTCCCGCCTGGGTGGGGGACGCGACGCTTCTCCTCCAGGCGAGTGCACCGGGGCGCAGGGTAGGCTCCTGGGGCCCAAACCAGCCGCGAGTCTTCGATGGGAGGCGGGGTAGGCTCCCGCCCTCCTATTTCCGGTTCCGGTTGTCCCGGAGGCCCGGCCCCGGCCCGCCTGACTTCCTGGTCGGGCGCCGGAGGGGCGATTTGGCGCGATTCGCGGGCAAATGCCGGGTGGGCACCGGCTTTCAGAAATAAAGCGCTCCAAGCGCTAAGGATAAAAGTGAAAGCACTCTCAGCACTAAAGGCCAGTCCAGCGCTTCCAGGCGCTTAGAGATACAAATGAAGCGCTCCCAGCGCTTAGGGGAGAATAACGAAAGTCCAGCAAAGTTCTCCCCTGTATGCAGCAAGGCAGGGGGGGGCAAGGCTGGGCCCAGAGCCAGCTCACTGGGCCTCCAGGCAGGGAGGTAGTCCAAGTGGCGGTCCTCTGGCCCAGCAATAGCAGCAGCCCCCTCAGGCAGGATCCTGGAAGAGAACAACTTCTGTGGGGACACAGCCCCATTTTTATACACCTTTTCCCTTTGTTCTTGGTTCAGGGTGAGGGGGAAAACCAGTTGCAGCTGGTTGGGGAGCACCCTTGATGTGCTCAGCCCCTCACTCTATTCACTGGCAGGGCTAGGGTCATCAGTCGCACCACAGGGGGCGGGGCCAGCATTGTGTGGGGAAATCCCAGCCCTATTCACAGGACCCAGGTGCACCACTCCCTCACATTACACATGCTGATCTCAACACTCACCACCGGGGCAGACCCATCCAGACTCCTGGTGCCAGGCTCACCAGCCAGCTCCAGCCAATCACGTGTCAGCACCTTTACTGCACACGCACAGCCATGTCTAGAAGTGGCACTTCCACACTAGACACATACATGCTGCATACATCATTGCGCAGCATTCAATCACACGAGTCCGCACATACCAGACTCGACCCTGCACACCCCACGCATCAGGAACTACCAGGGGCACATACCTTCCCCATGCATTCCTATGGGAGGGCAGGCCTATCTCACCACATGCACTCAGAGTGCGCACGCACTTTACTCTGGGACACAGGGAAAGTGCGCAGAAACCAAAAATCACTACCACCAGGTCACCAGTAAAAGCAAAAAGTTTAGGGGTGAACCTGCCAGAAGGGCCAAGTCCAACAGTCAGGGAAACAGAAGACAAGTCTGCTCCAGCTGGGTTCCTGAATGCTGCAGGAGCCAGCATCGCTCCCGCACTGATGCAGGGAGCAGGGATTTCTGCTGCTCCCTCTGGGCGGGAGCAATCTCTTGATCTGTTGTCCTGCCTGCCTGCATCAGGGAGGTCCGGAAAACAGAAGACAAGTCTGCTCCAGCTGGGTTCCCGCATGCTGCAGGAGCCGGTATCGCTCCCGCACTCATGCAGGGAGCAGGGATTTCTACTGCTCCCTCTGGGCGGGAGCAATCTCTTGATCTGTTGTCCTGCCTGCATCAGGAAGGTCAGGGAAACAGAAGACAAGTCTGCTCCAGCTGGGTTCCCGCATGCTGCAGGAGCCAGCATCGCTCCCGCACTCATGAAGGGAGCAGGGATTTTTGCTGCTCCCTCTGGGCGGGAGCAATCTCTTGATCTGTTGTCCTGCCTGCATCAGGGAGGTCAGGGAAACAGAAGACAAGTGTGCTCCAGCTGGGTTCCCGCATGCTGCAGGAGCCAGCATCGCTCCGGCACTCATGCAGGTAGCAGGGATTTCTGCTGCTCCCTCTGGGCGGGAGCAATCTCTCGATCTGTTGTCCTGCCTGCATCATGAAGGTCAGGGGAACAGAAGACAAGTCTGCTCCAGCTGGGTTCCTGAATGCTGCAGGAGCCAGCATCGCTCCCGCACTGATGCAGGGAGCAGGGATTTCTGCTGCTCCCTCTGGGCGGGAGCAATCTCTTGATCTGTTGTCCTGCCTGCCTGCATCAGGGAGGTCCGGAAAACAGAAGACAAGTCTGCTCCAGCTGGGTTCCCGCATGCTGCAGGAGCCAGCATCGCTCCCGCACTCAAGCAGGGAGCAGAGATTTCTGCTGCTCCCTGTGGGCGGGGGCAATGTTTTAATCTGTTGCCCTGCCTGCATCAGGGAGGTCAGGGAAACAGAAGACAAGTCTGCTCCAGCTGGGTTCCCGCATGCTGCAGGAGCCAGCTTCGCTCCCGCACTCATGCAGGTAGCAGGGATTTCTGCTGCTCCCTCTGGGCGGGAGCAATCTCTTGATCTGTTGTCCTGCCTGCATCAGGAAGGTCAGGGAAACCGAAGACAAGTCTGCTCCAGCTGGGTTCCCGCATGCTGCAGGAGCCAGCATCGCTCCCACACTCATGCAGGGAGCAGGGATTTCTGCTGCTCCCTGTGGGCCGGGGCAATGTCTTAATCTGTTGCCCTGCCTGCATCAGGGAGGTCAGGGAAACAGAAGACAAGTCTGCTCCAGCTGGGTTCCTGCATGCTGCAGGAGCCGGTATCGCTCCCGCACTCATGCAGGGAGCAGGGATTTCTGCTGCTCCCTCTGGGCGGGAGCAATCTCCTAATCTGTTGCCCTGCCTGCATCAGGGAGGTCAGGGAAACAGAAGACAAGTCTGCTCCAGCTGGGTTCCCGCATGCTCCAGGAGCCAGCATCGCTCCGGCACTCATGCAGGGAGCAGGGATTTCTGCTGCTCCCTCTGGGCGGGAGCAATCTCTTGATTTGTTGTCCTGCCTGCATCAGGGAGGTCAGGGAAACAGAAGACAAGTCTGCTCCAGCTGGGTTCCCGCCTGCTGCAGGAGCCAGCATCGCTCCGGCACTCATGCAGGGAGCAGGGATTTTTGCTGCTCCCTCTGGGCGGGAGCAATCTCTTGATCTGTTGTCCTGCCTGCATCAGGGAGGTCAGGGAAACAGAAGACAAGTCTGCTACAGCTGGGTTCCCGCATGCTGCAGGAGCCAGCATCGCTCCCGCACTCATGCAGGGAGCAGGGATTTCTGCTGCTCCCTGTGTATGCGGGGGCAATGTCTTAATCTGTTGCTCTGCCTGCATCAGGGAGGTCAGGGAAACAGAAGACAAGTCTGCTCCAGCTGGTTCCCGCATGCTGCAGGAGCCAGCATCGTTCCCACACTCATGCAGGGAGCAGGGATTTCTGCTGCTCCCTCCGGGTGAGAGCAATCTCCTGATCTGTTATCCTGCCTGCATCAGGGAGGTCAGGGAAACAGAAGACAAGTCTGCTCCAGCTGGGTTCCCGCATGCTGCACGAGCCAGCATCGCACCCGCACTCATGCAGGGAGCAGGGATTTCTGCTGCTCCCTCTGGGCGGGAGCAATCTCTTGATCTGTTGCCCTACAAGCATCAGGGAGGTCAGGGAAACAGAAGACAAGTCTGCTCCAGCTGGGTTCCCGCATGCTGCAGGAGCCAGCATTGCTCCCGCACTCATGCAGGGAGCAGGGATCTCTGCTGCTCCCTCCGGGTGGGAGCAATCTTTTGATCTGTTGCCCTGCCTGCATCAGGGAGGTCAGGGAAACAGTAGACAAGTCTGCTCCAGCTGGGTTCCTGCGTGCTGCAGGAGCCAGCATCGCTCCCGCACTCATGCAGGGAGCAGGGGTTTCTGCTGCTCCCTGTGGGCGGGAGCAATCTCTTGATCTGTTGCCCTGCCTGCATCAGGGAGGTCAGGGAAACAGAAAACAAGTCTGCTCCAGCTGGGTTCCCGCATGCTGCAGGAGCCAGCATCGCTCCCACACTCATGCAGGGAGCAGGGATTTCTGCTGCTCCCTGTGGGCGGGGGCAATGTCTTAATCTGTTGCCCTGCCTGCATCAGGGAGGTCAGGGAAACAGAAGACAAGTCTGCTTCAGCTGGGTTCCCGCATGCTGCAGGAGCCAGTATCGCTCCCGCACTCATGCAGGGAGCAGGGATTTCTGCTGCTCCCTCTGGGTGGGAGCAATCTCCTGATCTGTTGCCCTGCCTGCATCAGGGAGGTCAGGGAAACAGAAGACAAGTCTGCTCCAGCTGGGTTCCCGCATGCTCCAGGAGCCAGCATCGCGCCGGCACTCATGCAGGGAGCAGGGATTTCTGCTCCTCCCTCTGGGCGGGAGCAATCTGTTGATCTGTTGTCCTGCCTGCATCAGGGAGGTCAGGGAAACAGACGACAAGTCTGCTCCAGCTGGGTTCCCGCATGCTGCAGGAGTCAGCATCGCTCCCGCACTCATGCAGGGAGCAGGGATTTCTGCTGCTCCCTGTGGGCGGGGGCAATGTCTTAATCTGTTGCCCTGCCTGCATCAGGGAGGTCAGGGAAACAGAAAACAAGTCTGCTCCAGCTGGGTTCCCGCATGCTCCAGGAGCCAGCATCGCTCCGGCACTCATGCAGAGAGCAGGGATTCTGCTGCTCCCTCTGGGCGGGAGCAATCTCCTGATCTGTTATCCTGCCTGCATCAGGGACGTCAGGGAAACAGAAGACAAGTCTGCTCCAGCTGGGTTCCCGCATGCTGCAGGAGCCAGCATCGCTCCCGCACTCATGCAGGGAGCAGGGATTTCTGCTGCTCCCTCCGTGTGGGAGCAATTTCCTGATCTGTTATCCTTCCTGCATCAGGGAGGTCAGGGAAACAGAAGACAAGTCTGCTCCAGCTGGGTTCTCGCATGCTGCAGGAGCCAGCATCGCTCCCGCACTCATGCAGGGAGCAGGGATTTCTGCTGCTCCCTCCGGGTGGGAGCAATCTTTTGATCTGGTGTCCTGCCTGCATCAGGGAGGTCAGGGAAACAGAAGACAAGTCTGCTCCAGCTGGGTTCCCGCATGCTGCATGAGGCAGCATCGCTCCCGCACTCATGCAGGGAGCAGGGATTTCTGCTGCTCCCTCTGGGCGGGAGCAATCTCTTGATCTCTTTCCCTGCCTGCATCAGGGAGGTCAGGGAAACAGAAGACAAGTGTGCTCCAGCTGGGTTCCCGCATGCTGCAGGAGCCAGCATCGCTCCCGCACTCATGCAGGGAGCAGGGATTTCTGCTGCTCCCTCTGGGCGGGAGCAATCTCTTGATCTCTTTCCCGGCCCGCATTGGTGCATTTTCAAAGCACCCGCCCCCTGGGAGCAGACTTTGTGTTTACTCCGTTTGGAGGGTTTTGTAAAAGCTGGAGTTCCAAAAGCAATTGAAAAATAAAGATTTCATAAAATGGTTTTTTTTATCTTATCACATTTTCTGTGTGTTCAGACAGAGGTCAAAGGTCAGGCTGTGTCTTCTAACATATTGCTGCTTATTCTTTTAACATTGAGAGTGGTGTTTAATTTTCTTTCTCAAACTGCAAAGGGTTTTAAAAAACCTTTCATAACATAACACTTAATGACCTGTAAATGAACCGTACGCCGATTTCAGAGCCTGTCAGCCGGTAGCCATGCACCAGTGCAACGCCGCAGTTTTTGTAATCCTGAAGTGTGATGAAAGCCAAGTTCTAATAGGATGAGAGTGAAGCAAGGCGTCCGGCAGGGCTGCATCTTAGCTTTTTAATATCAATTCTTTGGGTTCAGTGCTCTCAAGAAAGGAAGGGATCCAGCAATGGCGGGGAGCGGCCTACTCTACGCGGACGACGCAGTTTTACTCGCCCGCACCGCCAGTGGTTTGCAACTGCTGCTCGATTCTTTTGATGAATTTATGGCGGATCTTAGATTGAAAGTCAATCACCAAAAATCATATATTATGACTTGCAGAAACCCCAAAGTGGGTACAGCCCCACTGTCTGAGGTCTAGAACCCTAACTACAGAGGCATTTGATTGGATGAGAACACGAGCTGGGACAAGTTCTCGACCGAGAGATCTCGGAAAGGGGCCGGGGCAGCTGGGGCAAGTTTTAGATTCTGAAGGCACCTCGGCTATAAACCTAGAACGGAATGAATGCCCGTATCCAGAAGCAGGTGCCTTCCCTGGGTGCATACGGGGCAGGCGTGTGGGACACACCATCCAGGAGGAACTGCAAAGCAGAGAAGAGAGATGTTTGTGCAGAGTGCGGCTACCCGAAGGCCCCTGCCTGCCCCCCTGCTCCTTATGAAACGGGGTTCCCTCTGTAGAGGATGCAGTGAGGGTGGCGCCCTGCCTCCCTCCTCTTTATGAAACGGGGGTCCCCTCTTTAGAGGATGCAGTGAGGGTGGCGCCCTGCCTCCCTGCTCCTTATGAAACGGGGTCCCCTCAGCCTGTATCTGTGATGTCACCCAAGAGTTCCTTGTGTGTGTGTTTGATTCTCCTGCCAGTTAGATCTGAGGCTGAGCTGCAGGGCAGCTGCTCCCGGTGGGGTTTAACTGGGTTTTAAGCTGGGTTTTAACTGGACTTTAACTCGATCTTAACTGGGGCCTGTATCCTGTACATTGATTCCTGATTAATGAAAATAAACTTACATCTGGCTGCAGCAACCCAAGGACCCATCTTTTATTTTATGAAATGTTACACTGGCGACGATTTGAAGCAAGAAACCACGCGTGATCAAAGAAATTTTACAAGAGAACCTGGAAGAAATTAAATGAACCTCATGTCCAACCCTTTGATTGCCCCACCGGTGTCTACAACAACTGACAGCCTGAAGTAAGCTGGGTTTAGGACATGATGTTGGACCTACTTAGTGTACTTTAAATGACCCATTTAAAGAATTATTATTACAGCTTAAGAAAAGAACAAACACGTTTAAAATATTGCAGTTTGTCTCTGGATAACTTTTACTGAAGCGATTTTACCTTTAATTATCTGCAATAACCCTTGGCACATGTTTAAAGGACAATCTTGTTGACACTGCAGCTGTTTGGCAATATTACTGAGGGGAAGCGGTGAATTTCTCAACCTTCCTGAACTATTTCAGCACGTCCTCGTTATAGTCTTCGGCGCTTCCTGACGTTCAACTTGTAACTGCGATGCTGTGGGATATCGTTATCTGTGATGGATTGCGATGTTTGGTGCACTGTTACAAGCGTCTGCACTTATGGTACAATCTACATGGAGTTAATTGGTGCACTGTTCTACATGGATTACGATTTTCCTGACACAAGATTCCTTGATTGAGCACTTTAAGATTCACACCTTCATTCGGGGGTGAAAATCGAGTCCCGTTGTGAGGTATTGTGAAATATGGTGCATTCAGGTGACATTCATTTTAAGGTTGTGGTCATTTTCGGACTGCTCGGGACTATTTGTTGGATCGTTGCTAAATGCCATGTTTAAAAAAAAAAAAACACATTACAAACGACTATTTGGGACTCACCCCAACGGATTCTGCTCGTGCTCATCGACCTTTCTGCCACGAGAGTTCACCGCGCGCATCCTTCTGTTCCTTTGGTGCTGAGCTGCCAAGACTTGCCGTGAGCCACCCGGCTCGGCGTCACGCACGTGCAGCCATTTTATGATTGGAGAATTCTTCTGCCAACCACTTTTGTGCCAACCAGGTAGCAGTCACGCAGTGGCTATGTTTTGCAGTTTGTTTATCGTCTTTCTAAGGAGAAGATTATCAGCACTTTCGTCCATGTCTGTAAACTTGCCAAAAGAAGTAAGCTGCCTCCTAAGTCAGACTACGGTGACTACCTTTATTATTTTAGTTTGTTATGTTTTAAAAAGTTGTGTATTTCATTATGCATATTGTTAAGTTATGCAGTGTGATGTTTGCGCTGTTACTTATACTTTTGTGTGATGGGTTTGAAGAATTTTATTATTGCGTACTTTTGGAGCCACAATGGTGCTCAACCTTCGTTGAGGTGCTCATGTGTTTTCATGGTTATGGAGATTGGTTGCTTCAGTGTTTGGATATGTATTGGTGATGCGTCTTGAGATATTTCATTTAATTTAATGTAATTGTGTGTGGAGCCACATCGGGGCTCATTTTTGAGGTGCTCCATTTTAAAAAGGTAGAGCTGGAGATTGTTTGCTCCGGTGTTTGGATATGTATTGTCGGAGCCACATTCGGTGCTCATGTTTTTTGAGGCGCTCCAAGCTTTCAAGTTTAAAGGTAAAGAGCCAGAGTGTGCTCAGTTATATTCATGCTCGCTTTCAGGTGAGAAGTCTTAGGGCTTCATTTTTTCAAGTTTAAAGGTAAAGAGCCATAGTGTGCTCAGTTATATTCATGCTCGCTTTCAGGTGAGGAGTCTTAGGGCTTCATTTTTTCGAGTTTAAAGGTACAGAGCCATAGTGTGCTCAGTTATATTCATGCTCGCTTTCCTGTGAGGAGTCTTAGGGCTTCGTTTTTTCGAGTTTAAAGGTAAAGAGCCAGAGTGTGCTCAGTTATATTCATGCTCGCTTTCAGGTGAGGAGTCTTAGTGTTTTTTTGTTTATATATGAACCACGTATGTGCTCTAATGTTTTAGAGGGGTTCATTTTCAATTGATGAGGAGGTTTTGGGAGCAGTGTTCTCCAATATTTTAAGAAGTTTTGGAACTTGAGTCGGAAATGTTTTATTGGATTTTTCCCAAGGGAGGGGAATGGTGATCATTTCATCTAAATGGTGTTATATTTGAAAACGCTAATCCATTGCGCCATGGTGATTATTTCATCTAAATGGCATTATATTTGAAATGTCGTTATATTTATGAATATTTTGTAAATGTTTCCATTTGATCTCTATCCTCTTTCACTTACTTGGGGAAGACGTTTTTCTTTTACGTGCTGTTTGTTCTATCATTTACTTTTCTTCTTTCTGTCGTTTTCGGATGTCTCTAATTTCTTTTAAGGTTAAGTTGTGTTACTTTCATCTCTGCTGTATGTTCTATTTCACATCTGTCTCTTCTTTCTGTCAAGGAGGGAGATGTGTTACATCCTGCTGTTGCTTCTTCTCTGTCCTTCTTCTGTGTTTGTTCTAAGCCCCTCAGCCTGTATCTGTGATGTCACCCAAGAGTTTCTTTTGTGTGTGTTTGATTCTCCTGCCAGTTAGATCTGAGGCTGAGTAGCAGGGCAGCTGCTCCCGGTGGGGTTTAACTGGGGTTTAAGCTGGATCTTAACTGGGGTTTAAGCTGGATCTTAACTGGGGTTTAAGCTGGATCTTAACTGGGGCCTGTATCCTGTACATTGATTCCTGATTAATGAGAATAAACTTACACCTGGCTGCAGCAACCCAAGGACTCATCTTTTATTTTATGAAATGTTGCGCGTGCCAGGCATTGTAGACTTTGTATCGCTTACGATCCTTTAGTTTCGTATTACTTGGCAGTTCTTGTTCTTCTTTTTACTGTTTCTATTTTTTAATATGGTTTTTTCTTGATTGTTTTGGTTGTCATGGCGGAGTGTGCTCAGGCTGTGTCTGGTGTATGTCTGTAGTGTTGACGGGTGTAGGTTTCTTGCCTTTTCTTTAGGATTGTTGCGCGTTTGAATATGTAATTTGTGTTTCGATGTGGTGCTTTTTATCTTTTTATGGCGCTAGTCGAATAAAAGGTTTGAGTGACTGGAGAAGACTACAATTCCCAGAATGCATTAGTGTGGCAATTGACAGGCCTCTGATACCTTGAGCCTGTTCTACGAGCCAGGACGTGTGTACCGCGAATGAGTGCGCTGGGTGTGAGGGGGAGGGGTATCACCCCCTCCACTGCCCCCCATCACAGCAAAGGCCACCACTGCCCAGGCCCGACATTTAGTGACCTGTGCTGAGTGGGGTCAGAGGGCACACTTAAGGGCCTCCTGGGGTTCAGTGTCGGGTACAGGAGCGGCACTTTAGATGACTCCTCCAGGTACCCCCGCCCCTCCCCTGTCTTGAGTGAGTTGTGTTGAGTGGGGTCAGAGGGCACGCCCCAAGTGCTTGGCCCCTCTCAGGCCTGTGGGGGCTTCACTGAGTGCCCCCACCCTCCTGCCCTCTGTGCGAGGGGCGCTGAGTGAAGCATGGCATGTGCTGCCAGGGGCCCCCAGAAGTGGCTCCCCGAGGGCCCTCACAACACTGACTCACCTCCTGTAATCCACTGCACTGGGGCTTGCGCTAATATAGCAAAGTGGGTAAGTGTGCCTGCGGCAGAGATCAGTGAGCGGTCTGCCCGCGTGAAACCAGCAGACCACGACAGAGCCGAGGAGGCCTCCACTCCTTCTGGCGGGAGCAAGGAGGCCTTGGGGGAGATAGCACAGTGGGTTAACGTGCCTGCTGTAAAGATATGTATTTACATATTTTATATAGCGCGGAACACGCCCCCGACGACGTCAAAGCGCTTCCATACCAGAAGCCCTACAGGAGCTGTGTGCATATCACCGCAGTGCAGGGCCGACCCCATGCTTCATTGTACTGAGGAAGATGAAACCGAGCGGAGAAACGGTAAAACCTTAAAAATCTCAGGAATCAAGTTATTCCTGAGGTCGAGGGTTCAGAAGTCAAGACCGACGAGAAGGGAATCGGTTCAGCTAAGTGTCCAGCTGCCCTGCAGCGCAATGTGCTTCGTGGCGCTACAGGAGGACAAGTCACAGGGGAAGAGACGGGGCGGTGGGTGGGCATGCTCTAAACATAGGTCCCATAGGTGCACCCTACTCCCACCCCTGTCCCCGGGACAGCGCCCCCTGCTGCGGAGGGTGAGTCCTTCTTCTATTGCGATGCTGGGCAACTGATCCATTTCAGACTCGTTTCTGAAGCTCAAGGCCCCGGGCCCGGAGTCCGGATGAGGCCTCTGAGATGTCCCAAGTGGGCTTGGCCTGAGGTACGTCCGAGGTCAGAGGGCACAGCCCAGGGTTAGGCCCCCATGTTATCTGAGTGTTGTGGCTGCTGCTCCCCCCTTTTTTATTTTATGCGTTTTTATATAACGCGGACTTTGCCCGAAGGTGTCGGAGCGCTTCACAATAGGAAGTGAGCATGTTACACAAGCAAACGTTACGTTACATGAGGCAATAGTGACAATTGTGCAAGTATCAACTGTAGACAAGATACAAGAAGAGGCAGCAAACGATACGTTACAAAAGGAAAGGTGACGTGTGCATGTTACAAAAGAGTACACAGTACAAGTAGAAGGAATAATACTGCACTAAATGGCAGACACTCAAACCACAAGAACACACTGGGGAGGCACTTCTGTAGGTACGGAGAACAGAATCTCCCCTAATGGAAGGACGTCCTTCAGAGAATAGAGGGCGTGGATTAAATTTGGAAATGTCTTTGAAGGAGGAGAGATTTGAGGTCAGTTTTGAAGGCCTGGAAAGTGGCGGTGGTCCGGAGCTGAGGCGGAAGTGGTTGCTGTTCCCCATCCGGCCCTGGCGCCTCTGCACATGAGTTGCCAACTTCTAGGCACTGTATTGTGCCGACATTTATCGAGAACGGTCTCTGCGGGGCCTGCAGCTCTGGAGACACCGGCCCCATCCATGAAAAGCAAACACGCGGCTGGAGATGTGCCTGTCCTGCTGGGCGGACAGGAGGACTTTCTTTTTCAATTCACAAACATTCCCAGAAGCTGGGCTTTAAGTGGGATGAAAAAGGATAATTATGGGCGTGGCGTGAACATGTAAACTACATTTCTGTGAACTCCCCCCTCCCCCCATAGTGTGCCACCGACCAGTATTTTGTTTCCTTTCTGAGCTTTCTTTTATATCAATTTATAAAACACAATTAACATTCACCTAAAACCAGCCAGGACTACTGGCTTTGCCACTGGCTGTTAGCTGTGTACGATAAATGAGTAATAACGTGCTTTTCTGGTAAATATGAACCAGTCAGACTGAAGTAAACCCGGCCAGAGCTGTCAGTCGTGGCCGTCATTAGCACCTGGAGGCCACTGAGCTCCAAGTCACAGCGCCTCGGAGGCAGAGGTCACTCTGAGGGGCGCAGGAGGAAGGAAAACAGGTAGAACGGGACCCCTGGGGAAACGGAGCCCACTGCGCATTTGCAGGTTTACAACCCGACCCCAGATGAATGGAGCCCACTGCGCATGTGCAGGTTTACAACCCAACACATGGGGAACAGAGCCCAACATGCATGTGCAGATTTACAATCCCCACCCCTGGGGAACGGAGCCCACTGTGCATTTGCAGGTTTACAAACCCCACCCCTTGGGAATAGAGCCCACTGTGCACGTGCAGGTTTACAACCTGACCCCTGGGGAGCGGAGCCCACTGCGCATGTGCAGGTTTACAACCCGACCCCTGGAGAGCAGAGCCCACTGTGCATGTGCAGGTTTACAACCAGACCCCTAGGGAACGGAGCCCACTGCGCATGTGCAGGTTTACAACCCGACCCCTGGGGAACGGAGCCCACTGCACATGTGCAAGTTTACAACCCGACCCCTGGGGAATGGAGCCCACTGCGCAAGTGCAGGTTTACAACCTGACCCTTGGGGATCGGAGCTCACTGCGCTTGTGCAAGTTAACAACCCAACCCCGAGGAACAAAGCCCAAGCGCATGTGCAGGCTTACAACCTGACCCCTGTGGAACGGAGCCCACTGCGCATGTGCAGGTTTATAACCCAACCCCTGAAGAGCGGAACCCACTGCGTTTGTGCAGGTTTACAACCCGACCCCTGGGGAATGGAGCCCACTGCGCATGTGCAGGATTACAACCGACCCCTGAGGAACAGAGACCACTGCGCATGTGCAGGTTTACAACCCAACCCCTGGGGAGCTGAGACCCCCACGCATGTGCAGGTTTACAACCCGATCCTTGGTTAATGAAACCTGTGAGAAGTTGGCCTGATATGTAGTGCTCACTATTCTAGTGATCACTGTGTATCATTCCAAACGACCCTTATTGATGATTGGTTGTAAGTCAACCTTATAGACCAGCTATCCTAGTAGCGTGGATACGAGCAGTCTTAGGCTAAACTCTAGAGGGCGTGTTAAGCCAGCTGTTTACCATCACATATACCCCTTGAACACCAAGTGAAAGGACACCACACAAGTTGTTATGAAAATAAAGGATATTTATTTATAACAAGACTACCCTGGCTCTTTATGAGTCAGGGAGCTAAGCACAATACAAAACTCTTAGGAAAATACTTCTGGTTGCACAATTTACACAAATGCCTGAGGGCACGAAACCATTACACTGCAAGTGGAAGGGGAGAAGTTAGAAAGTCTAAAGTTACTGGTTCCGGAGTGATCCGATCAGTGGGACTAAACGAAAAAGGTACTGGACACTTGTAAAGCGAACCTGCGATGGAGCACCGAAATGCTCGAGTTACCTAGCCCAGAGGCTGCGGCTGTGGACGGTTCGGCAAGATGTCGGGAGTCCTCGTTGTAGTCTCAGGAGCCTGAAAGAAGAGTTGCTGGCAGGCGACCAGTGTCGATGTTCAGCGAGATCCAAACCTGGATCGGTGATGAAGGAAACCTGAAAGCAGAGGGGACTCAGTTCTCAACCGCTAGCCAGCGATCGTGTGGGCACCAGGAGGGTACCGGCTGAAGTCACCTCGACCAGGTGAGTGGATGACGTCGGACTCGGCCGTTCCTCGGACCAGGAGGCGCGGCGGCGACCAGGATGGAGGGCGAGCTGTCCCACGCAGGTGTCTGCTGTCGATGATGCTGGGCCCAGGAATGGGGCAGCGGATCTTGGCAGTGGCAAGCCCACGCGGTGGAGTCAAGATGGCGTCTGGAGTGGACCAGGAGGGTCCGTGGTACTCCTCTGTTGAAGGGGAGCAAGAGCCAGTCTGGAGCAACCAGACTAGTGATGAAACAAACGTGGTGCGTCGTGAAGAGGGCCACAAGCCGGTCGGCAAGTGGTCGAACAACGCGGTGAACAGCAAGGAGCGGAAGGGCCCCCACGCAGATCTCGGGGATGCTGGGGAGGCAGACTTTGGTGCTGGAGCTGCTCAGGGTTAGGGCTTCTCAAACCCTAGGTGCACTCACTCGAGGGTCCCTCGGTGGGCGTGCTAGATAAGCGTCGTGCAGGTTCTGAAGATGGCCGGTCCTGCAGGTCTCGTCACACCTACGACTCTCAGCTGGGCTGATGAGGTAGGTAAAAGGTCAGAGATGGCAGGGACTCGGGCTTCGTCGAGCTGGGCAGTCTTGATCCGTAGGAGAGACTTACAGCAAACCGCAAGCGCTTAGGTGGTGCCTGCTGGTGCAGGGTGGCTACTCCTTAGCCACAAGGGAGAGTCTTCAGAAATAGTCAAGAGTTCCTTTCGTGGAAAGTAGTTCAAGATTCAGAATTATCCAATTTGGGAAGGGGACTCGCTCCTACCTTTATTCTAAGAAAAAGGGGCTGGCCCGTGACTAGGTTCTACCTATGGGTGGAGCCAGGAGGGGGGTGGTTACACCCCTATCCTTTGTCCGGCTTCGCCCCAGCTCAGGGGCTGGTGTGCCCCCGAAACTGGTTTGAGCCGGGCTATGCACAGTGAGCACCGGGGTGCCACTGGCAATCACCTTCCTTTCAGCCCTGCCTACCTGGGATACACAAACCCTGTCTGGGATGGCGCGGGCACCGCCCTCGACAGGAAACCCTTTGTCCAAGCTCCCCTCGCTGGAAGGTCTCCCAGCAGCAGGAGGTCAGACTTGTGTCTGGTGGCAGCATCCATTTTGTGATGCTGAGGCTTGAGTCAACTTTAACCGGGGTTCAAGGTTACTTCCATGTCGTGCCCCTCTAAAAGGGGGGAATGCTAACCCCGTCGCCAGAACTGGCGAGGGGTTCGTATTCCAATTCGTATGACACCTTACTCAACATGTGTAGGTGATGCGATGCCAAAGTTAGCAAATAACCGCGAGGATTATGATGCATTTAAAAGTAGTTGGCCCGCGTCACCATGGAACGGCTATTAGGACTTGGTTCCGCAAGCCGTCGACGGGCTCAGCTCGCGCCAGAGCACCGTCCCACATGATTCCCTGCACTCTGCCTTCAGGATTGATAAGGCCTGCCATAGGAGTGACTGATAGGAATCCATGTGTCCATTTTAGGGTTAGGTGTAGGAATACTACACCTACAGCAACGGGTGATTACACCACGTTGCCCCAGCTGTCGTGCAGCCAGTTGTGTCAGATTTGGGCGGCCATTCCAGGGGTGGCATAATACATGCTGCAGCCCCTGGTAGGCCCTGGGTACACCGATGCCCTGGATACCTGTGGTATGCTGAGACAGGGACTGACAAGGCGGCCCAGTTCCAATTGGTGGATGCACCTAATGTACATGTGTTTAATTTCGAGAGAGAACAGCTAGGCTGTGGGTCTGATTGGCAGGCCCACAGCCGGGGAAAGTCATAAACCAATGAAGCAAAAGCAAAAAATCTGGGTGATCATAGGATTGCAGACCCTACTCTCCTACATGACCCCCCCCAAACTTTGGGACAATAAGCTAACCTTGACCAGGTGAGTCTTCTTGCTCTAAGTGGAAATACCTGGAGAGCCCATCTGCATTGCCATGATCAGTGCCAGGTCTATGCTCCACTGTGAAGTCCATCCCCTGTAGGGAAATGGACCACCTAAGTAGTTTGGGGTTTTCACCCTTCATTTGATTTAGCCACAAGAGGGGCTTATGGTCGGTCTGAATCTTGAAGTGAGTGCCAAACAAGTATGGCCTCAACTTCTTCAGGGCCCAAACCACAGCAAAGGCCTCCCTCTCAATAGCTGACCAATTCTTCTCTCTGGGGGTCAGCCTCCTGCTAATAAAAGCTATGGGCTGGTCATGACGATCAAAATTCAGTTGAGATAGAAAAGCTCCCACACCCAGCTCCGAAGCGTCTGTTTGGACAATGAATGGTCTGGAGTAGTCTGGACTCTTTAGGATAGGTGCTGTGCACATGGCCTGCTTTAGGTCATCGAATGCCTTCTGACAGCTTGCTGTCCACTGAACTTTTTTTGGCATCTTTTTACTTGTCAGGTCGTTTAGCGGGGTCACAATGGATCCATAATTTCTGACAAACTTCCGGTAATAACCAGTCAGGCCCAAGAAAGCTCGAACCTGAGTCTGGGTGGTTGGAGGAGCCCAGTCCTGGATGACCTGTATTTTGCTCTCCAATGGTTGAACCTGGCCTCCACCTACAAGGTGGCCCAGGTATACAACCTGTGTCTGCCCTATCTGGCACTTAGTGGCCTTGATAGTGAGGCCTGCCTTTTGCAGGGCCTCTAACACTTTCCTCAGGTGGACCAGGTGATCCTCCCAGGTGGAGCTAAAGACAGCGATATCGTCCAGATACGCCGCGCAGAAGTCGTCCAACCCAGTGAGAACTCGATTCACCAGCCTTTGGAAGGTGGCAGGTGCATTTTTCAAACCAAAGGGCATTACCACGAACTGATAATGCCCACCCGGGGTAGAAAATGCTGTTTTGGGCTTGGCCTCCTCAGCTAGCCTGATTTGCCAATACCCAGCTGTCAGGTCAAACGTACTTAAGTAGCTGGCCGAAGCCAACCGGTCGATAAGTTCGTCTGCTCTTGGTATTGGGTGGGCGTCAGTCTTAGTGACTGCATTGAGACCTCTGTAGTCCACGCAAAACCTCATCTCTTTCTTACCGCCCTGGGTGTGAGGTTTCGGCACGAGAACTACGGGACTAGCCCAGGGGCTGTCCGAGGGTTCAATGACTCCCAGCTCCAACATTTTCTGCACCTCCGTCTTGATGCAGTCTCTGACATGATCAGGTTGCCGATAGATTTTACTCTTTACGGGCAGACTGTCCCCAGTGTCGACCTCATGGGTACACCAATTGGTCTGACTGGGCGTCAGAGAGAACATATGTCGAAAGGATTGAAGAACCTGTTTACAATCCTTTTGTTGATGTCCAGAGAGGCTGCCACAAAAGACAACACCATCTACTGACCCATCGTCAGGGTTCTGAGAGAGCAGGTCCGGGAGAGGGTCACTCTCCTCCTCCTGTCCCTCGTCTGTGGCCATGAGCAAGCCCATGCCCTCCCTGTCGACATATGCCTTGAGCCTGTTTACATGGAGCACCCTGTGGGGGCTCCGGGGAGTTCCCAGGTCTACCAAGTAGGTGACCTCTCCCTTTTGCTCAATGATCGTGTGGGGCCCAGACCATTTGTCTTTGAGTGCTGCTCGTGCCACTGGCTCCAGCACCCACACCTTCTGTCCAGGCTGGTACACAGTCAGGACAGCCTTTTGGTCGTGCCAAGCTTTCTGTAATTCTTGGCTCGCCTCAAGGTTTTTAGACGCCTTTTCCATGTACTCCGCCATCCGCGAGCAGAGACCGAGTACATAGTCCACAATGTTCGATGCCGGCTTTCTGAGAGGTCTCTCCCATCCTTCCTTTACCAAACAAAGGGGTCCCCTTACAGGATGTCCGAACAGAAGCTCAAAAGGGCTGTAGCCAACCCCCTTCTGCGGGACCTCTCTGTAGGCGAACAAGAGGCAGGGTATCAGGACATCCCATCTCCGCCGAAGCTTTTCAGGTAGTCCGTGAATCATCCCTTTTAGGGTCCTGTTGAATCTCTCAACAAGCCCATTGCATTGTGGGTGATAGGGTGTGGTGAACTTGTAGTTGACACCACACTCCTTCCACATTGCAGTCAGATATCCCGACATGAAGTTTGCACCTCTGTCTGAGACGACCTCCTTAGGGAAGCCCACTCTGGAGAACACTCCAAGTAGGGCCCGTGCCACCACAGGTGCTGTAGTGGTCCTAAGTGGAATAGCTTCAGGATACCTAGTGGCGTGGTCCACCACCACCAGTATAAACTTGTGCCCTGATGCTGTCTGGGGTTCCATTGGTCCGACAATGTCGATCCCCACTCGTTCAAAGGGTACCCCCACCACCGGTAGTGGTATGAGGGGGGCCTTTGTCGTGCCACCTGACTTACCGCTGGCTTGGCAAGTGACACAGGAGCGGCAAAACTCCTTCGTATCTTCGGACATGTGGGGCCAGTGAAAGTGTGGAACAATTCTGTCCCAAGTCTTATTCTGGCCTAAGTGACCTGCAAGGGGAATCTCGTGGGCCAAGGTAAGAAGGAAACCTCTCAGAGACAAGGGGATGACCAGCCTCCTGGTCGCACCAGGTTTGGGGTCTCTTGCCTCGGAGTACAGGAGTCCATCGTCCCAGTACACTTTGTGGGTACCTGTGGCGTTCCCTGCAGCCTCAGCAGCAGCCTGCTGTCTGAGGGGTTCAAGGGAGGGGCAGTCTAACTGTGCCTTCCCCAGGTCTTCCCTGGAGGGTCCCCCTGAGCCCAGAAACTCAACCTGACCAGGTTCAAGCTCTTTCGGCTCAGTTTCCCTCAGTTCTTTAAGGTCAGCCTCCTCAGAGACTTGATCCACGACCTGGGGCAAGGGGGAAGGCGAAGCCTTACCCTTACTGCTCCTCTTCTTGGAAGGTGTCTGGTCCGTTCTTCCAGGATCCAGCACCTGTTCAGTGGGGCACCTTTTGGCCTGTGACCTGGTCACAGCAAGGACATGTGCTGGCAAGCCTAACATTTCCATGTGAGTCCTCTGCTCCACTTCTGACCATTGTGACGTTTCCAAATCATTGCCCAACAGACATTCTACGGGGAGGTCTGAACTAACCACAACCTTTTTCGGGCCACTTACCCCTCCCCAGGAGAAATCAACAACTGCCATACTGTGATTGGTAGTGACGTTGCTGGCATTGGTCACTAGGTAACTGGTACCTAGCATGATCTGTCCAGGGTCCACAAAGTTAGGCGTCACCATGGTGACACTGGCACAAGTGTCCCTGTAGGCCTGAGCCACTTTTCCATTAATCAAAGGTGTCTGTCTGTATTTGCCCAAAGTATTGGGACTGGCATCAGGGGACATATCCATATCCCCTGTACAGACAAGGACGGCCTGAGTGAGTGTGCCGACTAAGTCGTCACTCCCCTCGGTTCCCAAGGTTAACCCAACTAATGCCTTGGGAGGCGCACTACCACTGCTGGCTGTACTAGGGGGTGCAGGTGCCTTAGGGGCTGCAGTGGCAGGAGTTTGCCCTCCTTTCTTGGTGCACTCACTAAACCAGTGAGTCTTACTTTTACAGTATTGGCACCACCTTTTTGACTGGCCTTCTTGAGTCTTCTTCTTCTGTGAAGCCTGACCCCCACCCTCTTTGGTTTGTTGGGGACCTGTCGAAGACTTCTGGTCATTTTGTTCGTTTTTGTTACTACCCTTCTGGTCTGCTTTCTTCTGACCACCCTGGTTCTGGTTCTGGTTCTGCTTGACCCTTGTTCTGACCCATCTGTCTGCCTTCTTTCCCAATTCTTGGGGAGAGGTCAGATCTGAGTCGACAAGGTGCTGATGCAACAATTGGTTCTGACAGTTGTTTAAAATCTGTTCTCGCATGATAAGATTGTACAATCCTGTGTAATCAGTAACCTTGCTACCCAGCAACCAGCCTTCCAAAGCCTTAGTGGCACAATCGACAAAGTCAGTCCAATCCTGAGACTGAATTTTCTGGGTGTCCCGGAACAGCACCCGGTACTGTTCCGTGGTTAGGCCGAACCCATCAATCAGTGTGTTCTTCAGGACTTGGTAGTTGTTAGCATCCTCAGCTCTAGTAGTGAGGAGCTTGTCTCGCCCTTTACCTTCAAAGGAGAGCCACAGTATAGCTGCCCACTGACTTGGGGGGACGCACTGGACAGTGCAGGCCCTCTCCAAGGCAGTTATCCACTTGTGGATGTCGTCCCCTTGTTTAAAGGGGGGCACTATTTTACTCAGGTGTCTAGTGTCTATACCCCTGTCTTTCTCTCTATTGAGAATGCTGCCACCAGTGGGATCTAACCCACTTAATTTCTGCTCTCGGGCCAGGGCAAGTCTTTCTTTGGCGAGGGCAAGTTCTTCCCGCTCGATCCTCAGATTGACTTCCCTCATCTTCGCTTCATGCTCCCTTCTCTGAGGGGACGTCATTCCTCTCTGAGAAGATGCCTGAGAGACATGTGTGTGAACCGATCTGCCAGAGCCTCTGGAGAGAGACCTAGCTCCTCCGTTCCCAAGGTTAGGCCTGCTTGAGCGTGGGCCCGGGGCTCCCCCAGTTCCATTCTCATGCCTGCTTAAGTTGGTCCTTGTAAGCCTGCCGACTACCACTGGACCTTTGTCTGCCTCGTCTCCTGATAACTCCTCCTCGTCCTCCTCCTCTGTGTGGAGGTCGAGGTCTGGGTCACCTAGGGTTCCCTCTAAGGGAGGCATGTTCCCATCAGCAATGGGGGGACCTGTGTTAGAGGACCTCCTAGCATCGTACGCCTCTAAGAGACCTATCAGAATTGCGATGGTAGGGTTAGAACCCTGGTTTAGCTTCCTGGAGGCACACAGTTGTCGCATCTCCTTGAAGCTAAGAGCTGCATATCGTGACACGACCTGTGGAGGGTCACTGACCACTAAGGGAGTCTGCGAAGACTCTCCGTGGACCGACATGCTTTTCTAGTGAGGTGTAAGTGATGCACCTACCTACACTATGTGTTTACCTACTGATCCCTTGCTAAGAGTTGTAGTCAGGGTGTGCTAAGCCCTGTTACACTACAACAGCCGGTTCAGTAGAACTCGGAGTATTCTAAGTTAAGTTATATGTACCTGGGTACTTATGTGATCTTTCACTGCCATATTCTTAGGATACGTGTGTGGTAAAACAACAGCAAGCTCAAATCCCAACCGCTGCTCACCAATGTGAGAAGTTGGCCTGATATGTAGTGCTCACTATTCTAGTGATCACTGTGTATCATTCCAAACGACCCTTATTGATGATTGGTTGTAAGTCAACCTTATAGACCAGCTATCCTAGTAGCGTGGATACGAGCAGTCTTAGGCTAAACTCTAGAGGGCGTGTTAAGCCAGCTGTTTACCATCACATATACCCCTTGAACACCAAGTGAAAGGACACCACACAAGTTGTTATGAAAATAAAGGATATTTATTTATAACAAGACTACCCTGGCTCTTTATGAGTCAGGGAGCTAAGCACAATACAAAACTCTTAGGAAAATACTTCTGGTTGCACAATTTACACAAATGCCCGAGGGCACGAAACCATTACACTGCAAGTGGAAGGGGAGAAGTTAGAAAGTCTAAAGTTACTGATTCCGGAGTGATCCGATCAGTGGGACTAAACGAAAAAGGTACTGGACACTTGTAAAGCGAACCTGCGATGGAGCACCGAAATGCTTGAGTTACCTAGCCCAGAGGCTGCGGCTGTGGACGGTTCGGCAAGATGTCGGAAGTCCTCGTTGTAGTCTCAGGAGCCTGAAAGAAGAGTTGCTGGCAGGCGACCAGTGTCGATGTTCAGCGAGATCCAAACCTGGATCGGTGATGAAGGAAACCTGAAAGCAGAGGGGACTCAGTTCTCAACCGCTAGCCAGCGATCGTGTGGGCACCAGGAGGGTACCGGCTGAAGTCACCTCGACCAGGTGAGTGGATGACGTCGGACTCGGCCGTTCCTCGGACCAGGAGGCGCGGCGGCGACCAGGATGGAGGGCGAGCTGTCCCACGCAGGTGTCTGCTGTCGATGATGCTGGGCCCAGGAATGGGGCAGCGGATCTTGGCAGTGGCAAGCCCACGCGGTGGAGTCAAGATGGCGTCTGGAGTGGACCAGGAGGGTCCGTGGTACTCCTCTGTTGAAGGGGAGCAAGAGCCAGTCTGGAGCAACCAGACTAGTGATGAAACAAACGTGGTGCGTCGTGAAGAGGGCTACAAGCCGGTCGGCAAGTGGTCGAACAACGCGGTGAACAGCAAGGAGCGGAAGGGCCCCCACGCAGATCTCGGGGATGCTGGGGAGGCAGACTTTGGTGCTGGAGCTGCTCAGGGTTAGGGCTTCTCAAACCCTAGGTGCACTCACTCGAGGGTCCCTCGGTGGGCGTGCTAGATAAGCGTTGTGCAGGTTCTGAAGATGGCCGGTCCCGCAGGTCTCGTCACACCTACGACTCTCAGCTGGGCTGATGAGGTAGGTAAAAGGTCAGAGATGGCAGGGACTCGGGCTTCGTCGAGCTGGGCAGTCTTGATCCGTAGGAGAGACTTACAGCAAACCGCAAGCGCTTAGGTGGTGCCTGCTGGTGCAGGGTGGCTACTCCTTAGCCACAAGGGAGAGTCTTCAGAAATAGTCAAGAGTTCCTTTCGTGGAAAGTAGTTCAAGATTCAGAATTATCCAATTTGGGAAGGGGACTCGCTCCTACCTTTATTCTAAGAAAAAGGGGCTGGCCCGTGACTAGGTTCTACCTATGGGTGGAGCCAGGAGGGGGGTGGTTACACCCCTATCCTTTGTCCGGCTTCGCCCCAGCTCAGGGGCTGGTGTGCCCCCGAAACTGGTTTGAGCCGGGCTATGCACAGTGAGCACCGGGGTGCCACTGGCAATCACCTTCCTTTCAGCCCTGCCTACCTGGGATACACAAACCCTGTCTGGGATGGTGCTAACACCGCCCTCGACAGGAAACCCTTTGTCCAAGCTCCCCTCGCTGGAAGGTCTCCCAGCAGCAGGAGGTCAGACTTGTGTCTGGTGGCAGCATCCATTTTGTGATGCTGAGGCTTGAGTCAACTTTAACCGGGGTTCAAGGTTACTTCCATGTCGTGCCCCTCTAAAAGGGGGGAATGCTAACCCCGTCGCCAGAACTGGCGAGGGGTTCGTATTCCAATTCGTATGACACCTTACTCGACATGTGTAGGTGATGCGATGCCAAAGTTAGCAAATAACCGCGAGGATTATGATGCATTTAAAAGTAGTTGGCCCGCGTCACCATGGAACGGCTATTAGGACTTGGTTCCGCAAGCCGTCGACGGGCTCAGCTCGCGCCAGAGCACCGTCCCACATGATTCCCTGCACTCTGCCTTCAGGATTGATAAGGCCTGCCATAGGAGTGACTGATAGGAATCCATGTGTCCATTTTAGGGTTAGGTGTAGGAATATTACACCTACAGCAACGGGTGATTACACCACGTTGCCCCAGCTGTCGTGCAGCCAGTTGTGTCAGATTTGGGCGGCCATTCCAGGGGTGGCATAATACATGCTGCAACCCCTGGTAGGCCCTGGGTACACCGATGCCCTGGATACCTGTGGTATGCTGAGACAGGGACTGACAAGGCGGCCCAGTTCCAATTGGTGGATGCACCTAATGTACATGTGTTTAATTTCGAGAGAGAACAGCTAGGCTGTGGGTCTGATTGGCAGGCCCACAGCCGGGGAAAGTCATAAACCAATGAAGCAAAAGCAAAAAATCTGGGTGATCATAGGATTGCAGACCCTACTCTCCTACAAAACCCACTGGGCATGTGCAGGTTTACAACCCGACCCCTGGGGAATGGAGCCCACTGCGCATGTGCAGGTTTACAACCTGACCCCTGAGGAACGGTGACCACTGCGCATGTGCAGGTTTACAACCCGACCCCTGGGGAGCTGAGACCTCCACGCATGTGCAGGTTTACAACCCGATCCTTGGCGAATGGAGCCTACTGTGCATGTGCTGGTTTAAAACCCCACCCCTGGTGAATGGAGCCCACTGCACATTTGCAGGTTTACAATCCGTCCCCTCAGGAACGGAGCCCATTGCGCATGTGCAGGTTTATAACACCCACCCCTGGGGAACAGAGCCCACTGCGCATGTGCAGGTTTACAACCCCACCCCTGGGGAGCAGAACCCACTGCGCGTGAGCACGTTTACAACCGACCCCTAGGGAGTGTGGCCCACCGCGCATGTGCATGTTTACAAGCCGACCCCTGGGAAACGGAGCCCACTGGGCATGTGCTGGTTTACAACCTGACCCCTGGGGAACGGAGCCCACTGCACATGTGCAGGTTTATAACCCAACCCATGGGGAGCAAAGCCCACTGCACATGTGCTGGTTTACAACCCGATCCCAGGGGAGCGGAGCCCACTGCGCATGTGCAAATTTTCTGCTTCTTTGTGAGGAAACAGTTTCAACGTGATGAAAGCCCGCCCCCCCCCCCCCTACACCGGGGGTCTCCATCCTTTCCTGATATGAGAGCGACTTATGTTCAATGAAATTCACCCAGAGCTGCTAATGTCATTAGTTTTGTAATCGATCAGCGATTTATAAACTGTGGCAAATCACATGTGAGGGTCTCAAGACCTGGAGTTGCGGATTGCTTCCTGGTGGACTACTCATTTGAGCAGCCAGGTCTTTGGTCCTTTCTTGAATTGCTGGAGTGATGATGTGGTCCGACGGTGCAGTGTAATGTTGTTCCAGGCCTTGGACGCCAAGTATGACAAGAAGCATACTCAAGTGTTGCTTCGGCGGAGTCGGGGGTGGTGTCTGCTAGGAAGACGGATGCAAAAGAACAATTGATGGACAGAATGCAGAAAAATTTCATACATTCACTCCAGTACAGAGATATCAGGGCCTAAATCCATCTTTTTTTTGCTCCCCGTGCCATTCCAGTTTGAACCCAGCCATTTGCAAATCAGTGTTGACCCTGTTCATTGTGGGAACAGTCCGGCCCAAACTGCCAGGCCAGGTCCTCCCTGGACTGGAAACATGTATTCTGAGACCGGTATCAGGGTATCACACCTAATCAGCGCATACTCCCACTCAGGGTGACAAATGCAAAAAGAACAATTGATGAACAGAATGCAGAACAATGTCATACATTCAACCCCAGTACCGAGATCTGGGCCTAAATCCATCTTTTTTTGCTCCCCGTGCCATTCCAGTTTGAACCCAGCCATATGCAAATCAGTATTGACCCTGCGCCCAATGGGAAAAGACCAGCCCAAACTACCAGGCCAGGTCGTCCGTGGACTGAAAACAAGCATGACAAATGCAAAAAGAACCATTGATGGACAGAATGCAGAACAATGTCATACATGCACCCCAGTACTGAGATCTCGGACTAAATCCAACGTTTTTTTGCTCCCCTTGCCACCCAGTCTGAACCCGGCCATATGTAAATCAGTCTTGACCCTGCTCCCTATGGTAACAGTCCAGCCCCAACGTATTTGCAGGTTTACAACCCAACCCCTGGGGAACGAAGCCCACTGCACATATGCGGGTTTACAACCCCACCCCTGGGGACCGGCGCCCACCGCGCATGTGCAGGTGTACAACCCGACCCCTGAGGAATGAAGCCTACTGCGCTTGTGTAGGTTTGCAACCCCCACCCCTAGGGAACAGAGCCTAATGCGCATGTGCAGGTTTACAACCCCACCCCTGGGGAACGGAGCCCACTCCACAGGTGCAGGTTTACAACCCATCCCCAGAGGAAGAGAGTCCACTGATCAAGTGCAGGTTTACAACCCAACACTTGGGGAACGGAGCACACTGCGCATGTGCAGGATTACAACTCGACTCCGGGTGAACGGAGCCCACTGCGCATGTGCAGGTTTACAACCTGACCCCTGGGGAGCGGAGCCAACTTCGTATGTGCAGGTGTCATGATCTCGCCCGCTTCCTCGCTCCCGACGACCGGAAGCGAGGCTTTCCACGGGACGAGACTCCTCCCCTCTACTGGCGCCACACAGAGTAGCGGTCTAGTGGCTGAGATTGACTCTGCCACTGCCATTGGCCGTCCCACACTTCCGGCGGATTGTGTACTTTAATCCGACAGACGCCCACGCCGGTGCTTCGGATTCTTCCACGGAGCTTCGCCGGGTACGCAGGAGCGTAGCGAAGGCTCTAACAGCAACCAGACCTTCCGTCTGGACCGCGCATGGGCGCCGACAGCTGCTGTTCTCCGAGACTCGGGTAGAGTCTCCATCGCCTTTGTTGTTCTTTCTCGCAGCGCAGGAGCGCGAACATCCTTGCTTCTCCATGACTCGTGCGACGGCACAGAGTCGTCCTTACTTTGCCCCTCCTTCACCAGCGCAGGTGCGCTTCCCCCTCGAGCACCCGTGACTCGTGCGACGGCACGGAGTCGTCTTCATCTGTACCACGATTCCTTGTACCCAGAGCATACAGCGCAGGAGTGTAGACTTCCAACACGCTGACGCCCGCTCTCGCTTCCCACCCTGAAGTACTTGCCGACTTGAATCATCTTTCCTGCGCAGGAGCGCCACCTTCAGGTAACACTTGCAGCGAGCGATACCAGGGGGTTAGTGTTTGCGTACCTGTGCCTATGTTTCTTTCCCTTTCCTGGCACCGTGCTTACCCCTATCCTCTCTGTCCTGATTAGGTGGGATTCGCGCCCGACCCAAGACCCCGGTTGTTCAAGGGAGGTGCCCCATCACGACACATCACCTTCACCTGCTTCGCGGCAGCCTCCCCCAGCTCCCTCTCTGTCCTGGTTAGTGCACTCGGTCCTTCCAGGAGGATAAGGGTCCAGGAGGGGGTTGTCCTTGTCATCCCTGTGGGATCTCTCCACAACGGTAAGGTAAGAATTGTGGGGACCTGACAGAATCCGAAGCCCACGTATATATATCCCACCCGGGTAACATGGACAACCCCGACATCACCTTGCAGGACATAGCAGCCATGTTGGTTAACATCCAAGCCGAGAATCGTAGTCTGCGACACGACATGACCACCCTACAAGGGCAAATAGGTACGGGGAACGTAGGACCCTGGGGTCCCTCTTCCGCACGCTCCCGGCAAGAAGGAATACTAAGGCCTCCTATATTCAATCCAGGGGGCTCCCCACCATCTGTCTCGACTACTTCTGCACCCATTCAGGTCATCGCTTAACCCACCGTCCAGCTAGCCGCACCAGAACGATTCTATGGGGAGAGCGCGAAATACAGCATATTCTTGAACCAATGCCATCTACACTTCATGGCCAGAGCATCGGCCTTTCCCGACGACGCCTCCAAGGTCGCGTTCATCCTATCGTATTTGGGAGGTGACGCCGCGCAGTGGTCTATTCCATTGGTAGAGAATGACGAACCACTCTTATACAACTATCCGGTGTTTAAGGAAACCATGCGTCGTATGTTTGCCCGCCATACGTTCGTGCAAGCGGCGGACAACGAACTACTCAATCTAAAACAAGGCAACACCGACCTACTCCACTACATTACCACCTTCAACCGTCTAGTAGTGGAAGCCCATTGGCCAGAATCAAAACAAGTATCAGTGTTCTATAGGGGCCTACGTGAAGAATTGAAAGACCACATTTCACAAATGACCGACCCACCAGAAGAGATAGGCCCATTCATAGACATGGTAGTAAAACAGAATTATCGCCTACAAGAGCGGAGGACAGAAAAAACCAAAGGAGGAGAGGCCAGAGTCCCTGTGTATCGAGACCTACCAAAACCCCGTGATACTCCTGAGCTTATGCAGATCGGGGGTATCCGTGCCCCCTTGACAAAAGACGAAAAAGAAAAAAGACGGAAACAAAATCTATGCCTCTATTGTGGCAAAAGCGGCCATTTCGTGCGGGAGTGTCCTGCAAAACCCCGCCAACCCAGAGAGAGGACTTCGGCAGCTCTCCCGATCACCCGAGGAGACGGGTTGGGAAACGGGACATCCCAGTAGTGAACGGGGTCGGTCTACTGGGACTGTTGGCAGAGGAAAAACAGACCCCAGCCCTTTGTGCCAACCACTATCACATGGGCTTGCCGGTTGTCTTGCACTCATCGAGAGGCCCATCATGGCACGTCGTAGCGTTGATTGACTCAGGAGCAACCGGAAACTTCATCGATGCCCAGTACATGACGGGCCTGGGCATGCAAAAACGAACCAAAAGCAGGCCCGAAACGGTGAAAGCAGTGGACGGCACGGATTTGACCTCAGGGCTAATCCGATACCAAACCGAAGACCTGGTAATGGTGCTAGAAAACCAGCACACAGAGAACATCGCCTTTGACATCATTGATGCTCCTCAATTTCGGCTCATATTGGGCCTTCCATGGCTAATTCAGCACAATCCTCTGATTCATTGGGCGACTGGCAAAACAGTGTTGGACTCGGTCCACTGCATTCGCTATTGCTACCCCCCGGAGAAGAAAGCCATACCGAGGGAGATCCAGGCCTGTGCTCTACCACGGGAAGGAATGGGATTGATAACACATCAGAAAGTACCCAAGGAATACCAAGACCTGGCACCCGTTTTTGACGAACAAGGTGCTAACACCCTGCCTCCACATCGTCACTTCGACTGCCGCATCGATTTAATACCAGGATCCACGCTCCCCTGCAGCCGTGTTTACTCCCTCACGGAGAAGGAAAACGAGCATCTTCGCGCCTATCTCGATCAGTACCTACAGAATGGGTTCATACGCCACTCCAAGTCTCCTGTCTCTTCCCCTCTCTTCTTCGTGGCGAAGAAAGAAGGTGATCTGCGCACGTGTATAGACTTTCAGGCGATGAACGCCATAACCATTAAGAACAGGTACCCCTTACCGTTAATACCCGACCTACTGGATCAAGTGAAAGATGCGGCCATCTATACTAAGCTGGATCTACGTGGGGCATACCACCTTGTCCGAGTCCGTGAAGGGGATGAGTGGAAAACCGCCTTCCGAACACGATATGGATTATTCGAGTACCGGGTCATGCCCTTCGGACTCTGCAACGCCCCAGCCGCCTTTCAATATTTCATTGATGAGGTGCTAAGGGAATTCATCGACAAATGCTGCATCGTGTATATCGATGATATACTGATTTACTCCGCAGACATGAAGGAGCACCGTCAACATGTACGGGCGATACTCCAGCAACTACAGCAACATGGGCTGTATGTGAAACTAGAAAAGAGCGCATTCCACACCACAACCGTGGAATTCCTGGGACACATCCTCACACCAAAAGGCGTACAAATGGACTCCAAGAAAGTCGACGCCATATTGCAGTGGCCATCCCCAAGCTCCGTGAAACAAGTCCAAAGGTTCCTTGGATTCGCGAATTACTATCGCCGTTTTATTTCAGGCTTTTCCCGGATTGTTACCCCCATTACCTGTTTATCGCGAAAAGGGACACGTTTCCAATGGAACACCGGAGCGGAAAGAGCCTTTCAGGACCTAAAAAACAGGTTCACCTCAGCTCCGATACTAAAGCATCCTGATCCCAACCGCCCCTTTATTGTGGAGGCCGATGCCTCACAGAACGCCGTAGGGGGTGTCTTATCACAAAAAGACAGTAACACCAATCTACTCCACCCAATAGCCTACTATTCCAGAAAGCTTCAACCAGCTGAATGCAACTATTCCATCGGAGATAAAGAGCTCTAGGCCATAAAAACGGCGTTTGAGGAATGGCGACACTACTTAAAAGATGCTAAACACCCAGTCACAATATTCACCGACCATAGAAACCTACGGTTCCTTCGATCAGCACGAGCACTAACAGCGAGACAGCTACGATGGACGTTATTCTTCAACGAATACGATTTCCAGATCACCTACCGTCCCGGGAGGGAGAATGCCAAGGCTGACGCCTTGTCCAGACTGGAGGATACCGAAGACCAGGCACCCACCACAGATCCAGTACCTGTCATTCCCAGCCGATGTTTCCAGGGGACGGTGACCTCGTCCTCCTTCTTATCCCAGCTGCACCATGATTTACAACAAAAAAGACCTACTGATTGGATCGGAAACATCCAAGACCTTACAGAGCGAGATGGATTTCTGTTGAAAGAGGGACGGTATTATTTACCTCTACCTACCCACCAACAACAAGCTCTGGTTCAATGCCACGATCACCCCCTCTCCGGTCATCCTGGATACCAGAAGACCAAGGACCTGCTGCAACGACACTTCTGGTGGCCTTCCATGAACCATGACACACAGGCCTACATAGATCGCTGCACCGTCTGCACACAAGGAAAGACGACCTCACAACCCATAGTAGGACTATTGCGTCCCATTCCTGTTCCCCCATGCCCGTGGCACACGGTCTCGATGGACTTCGTAGTGGAACTTCCTAAAACCACTAGGGGATACACGACTATACTAACCATCGTGGACCATCTAACAAAAATGGCACATTTCGTACCACTACAACGCCTTCCTTCAGCTGCGGAATTGGCAACCATATTTATGCAGAACGTAATACGACTTCATGGAATCCCGTCAGTACTGATAACAGACCGTGGAACTCAGTTCGTGTCCAGATTCTGGACGGAAGTCTGCTCTCTTCTGCACATGGAAGCCCGTTTGTCATCCTCCTATCATCCCCAAACGGATGGGCAGGCGGAACGCACAAATCGTACCATGGAACAATACCTCCGTTGCTTGCTGCTTTCCTTGGACTCAGAATGGTCCAATGTATTGTGGATGGTGGAATACGCGTATAACAACTGCACACACACTGCCATCGGGGTGTCCCCGTTCTTTTGTCTCCAAGGGTACCATCCCAGAACGACCCCCTGGGAAGAGACACGGACCTGTGGTATACCTACCATACAGGAGCATCATGCCTTCCTCCGTACCATATGGCAGCAAGCCCGATTTGAGCTAGCCAAAGCCAAAGAAACGTACAAACAACATGCAGATAAACACAGACAAAAAGAACCCACCTATGCTGTAGGGGACAGTGTATGGGTGTCCATCAAGAACCTCAACACACGGGGACCCAAGAAACTGTTGCCCCGTTACATAGGTCCCTATCCCATAACACGGGTTATCAACCCAGTGGCCATGAGGCTATCACTGCCTTCTCACATGAAAGCACATCCCGTCTTTCATGTCTCACTTTTACGTCCTGCCCATCCTGACTGCTTGATAGCGGAGCCCCCTCCTCCAGTTCCTGTGGAAGACCACGTGGAATATGAGGTACGGGCCATCCTTGACTCCCGTAGAACTAAAGGGAAACTCTATTACCTGGTGGATTGGAAGGGGTATGGTCCTGAAGAGCGCTCCTGGGAACCCCTTTCGCATGTCCGTAACGCACCTGCCTTAGTTCGCGCCTTCCACGCTCGGCAACCCCTGAAACCCCGTCCTGCTGTCCCTCTTTGACAACCGGGTAGGACTGTTTTAGGGGTGGGTGCTGTCATGATCTCGCCCGCTTCCTCGCTCCCGACGACCGGAAGCGAGGCTTTCCACGGGACGAGACTCCTCCCCTCTACTGGCTCCACACAGAGTAGCGGTCTAGTGGCTGAGATCGACTCTGCCACTGCCATTGGCCGTCCCACACTTCCGGCGGATTGTGTACTTTAATCCGACAGACGCCCACGCCGGTGCTTCGGATTCTTCCACGGACCTTCGCCGGGTACGCAGGAGCGTAGCGAAGGCTCTAACAGCAACCAGACCTTCCGTCTGGACCGCGCATGGGCGCCGACAGCTGCTGTTCTCCGAGACTCGGGTAGAGTCTCCATCGCCTTTGTTGTTCTTTCTCGCAGCGCAGGAGCGCGAACATCCTTGCTTCTCCACGACTCCTGCGACGGCACAGAGTCGTCCTTACTTTGCCCCTCCTTCACCAGCGCAGGTGCGCTTCCCCCTCGAGCACCCGCGACTCGTGCGACGGCACGGAGTCGTCTTCATCTTGCCCCCCTCCTTCCCGAGCGCAGGAGCGCTTCCACGCCTGGTCACACACGAGCTTTTCCCCCATGGACCTGTACCACGATTCCTTGTACCCAGAGCATACAGCGCAGGAGTGTAGACTTCCAACACGCTGACGCCCGCTCTCGCTTCCCACCCTGAAGTACTTGCCGACTTGACTCATCTTTCCTGCGCAGGAGCACCACCTTCAGGTAACACTTGCAGCGAGCGATACCAGGGGGTTAGTGTTTGCGTACCTGTGCCTATGTTTCTTTCCCTTTCCTGGCACCGCGCTTACCCCTATCCTCTCTGTCCTGATTAGGTGGGATTCGCGCCCGACCCAAGACCCCAGTTGTTCAAGGGAGGTGCCCCATCACGACACATCACCTTCACCTGCTTCGCGGCAGCCTCCCCCAGCTCCCTCTCTGTCCTGGTTAGTGCACTCGGTCCTTCCAGGAGGATAAGGGTCCAGGAGGGGGTTGTCCTTGTCATCCCTGTGGGATCTCTCCACAACGGTAAGGTAAGAATTGTGGGGACCTGACAGAAGGTTTACAACCCGACCCCTGGAGAGCAGAGCCCGCTGCTCATGTGCAGGTTTACAACCCGACCCCTGAGGAACGGAGCGCACTGCGCATGTGCAAGTTTACAACCCGACCCCTGGGGAACGGAACCCACTGCGCATGTGCAGGTTTACAACCCCACCCCTGGGGAACGGAGCCCACTCCACAGGTGCAGGTTTACAACCCGACCCCAGAGGAACAGAGTCCACTGATCATGTGCAGGTTTACAACCCAACACTTGGGGAATGGAGCACACTGCGCATGAGCAGGTTTTCAACCCGACCCCTGGGGAGCGGAACCCACTGCGTATTTGCATATTTGCAACCCAACCCCTGGGGAACGGAGCCCACTGCACATATGCAGGTTTACAGCCCCCACCCCTGGGAAACAGAGCCCACTGCACATATGCAGGATTACAACCTGACTCTGGGGGAACGGAGCCCACTGCGCATGTGCAGGTTTACACCCCACCCCTGGGGAATGAAGCCCATTGCGCATGTGCAGGTTTACAACCCGACCCCAAATGAACGGAGCCCACTGCGCATGTGCAGGTTTACAACCTGACACCTGGGGAACAGAGCCAACTGCGCATGTTCAGGTTTACAACACCACCCCTGGGGAAAGGATCCCATTGCACAAGTGCAGGTTTACAACCCCACGCCTGGGGAACTGACCCACTCCGCATGTGCAAGTTTACAACCCGACCCCAAAGGAACAGAGCCCACTGTGCATGTGCAGGTTTACAACCTGATCCCTGGTAAATGGATCCCACTGCGCATGTGCAGGTTTACAACCTGATCCCTGGTAAATGGAGCCCACTGCCCATGTAAAGATTTACAACCCCACCCCTGGGCAACGGAGCCCACTGCGCATGTGCAGATTTACAACCCGACCCCTGGGGAATAGAGCGCAATGCGCATGTGCAGGATTACAACTCGACTCCGGGGGAACGGAGCCCACTGAGCATGTGCATTTTTACAACCTGACCCCTGGGGAGCGGAGCCCACTTCGCATGTGCAGGTTTACAACCCGACCCCTGGAGAGCAGAGCCCGCTGCTCATGTGCAGGTTTACAACCCGACCCCTGGGGAACGGAGCGCACTGCGCATGTGCAGGTTTACAACCCGACCCCTGGAGAGCAGAGCCCGCTGCTCATGTGCAGGTTTACAACCCGACCCCTGGGCAACGGAGCCCACTGCACATGTGCAAGTTTACAACCCAACCCCTGGGGAACGGAGCCCACTGCGCATGTGCAGGTTTACAACCCGACCCCTGGGGATCGGAGCCCACTGCGATTGTGCAAGTTAACAACCCGTCCCCAGAGGAACAGAGCCCATGTCCAGGCTTACAACCAGACCTCTGGGGAACAGAGCCCACTGCGCATGTGCAGGTTTATAACCCAACCCCTGGGGAGCAGAACCCACTGTGTATGTGCAGGTTTACAACCTAACCCCTGGTGAACGAAGCCAGCTGAACATGTGCAGGTTTACAACCACCACCCCTGGGGAACAGAGCCCACTGCAAATGTGCAGGTTTACAACCCGACCCCTGGGGAATGGCGCCCACTGCGCATGTGCAGGTTTACAACCGACCCCTGAGGAACAGAGACCACTGCGCATGTGCAGGTTTACAACCCAACCCCTGGGGAGCTGAGGCCCCCACGCATGTGCAAGTTTACAACCCGATCCTTTGGGTATGGAACCCACTGCGCATGTGCAGGTTTACAACCCGATCCCTGGGGAACGGAGCCCACTGCGCATGTGCAGGTTTACAACCCCACCCCTGAGGAACGGCGCCCACCGCGCATATGCAGGTGTACAACCCGACCACTGAGGAACGGAGCCTACTGCGCATGTGCAGGTTTACACCCCCCACCCCTGGGGAGCAGAACCCACTGCGCGTGAGCACGTTTACAACCGACCCCTAGGGAGTGTGGCCCACCGCGCATGTGCATGTTTACAAGCCGACCCCTGGGAAACGGAGCCCACAGGGCATGTGCTGGTTTACAACCTGACCCCTGGGGAACGGAGCCCACTGCACATGTGCAGGTTTATAACCCAACCCATGGGGAGCAGAGCCCACTGCACATGTGCTGGTTTACAACACGATCCCTGGGGAGCGAAGCCCACTGCGCATGTGCAGATTTTCTGCTTCTTTGTGAGGAAACAGTTTCAACGTGATGAAAGCCCCCCCCCCCCTACACCGGGGGTCTCCATCCTTTCCTGATATGAGAGCGACTTATGTTCAATGAAATTCACCCAGAGCTGCTAATGTCATTAGTTTTGTAATCGATCAGCGATTTATAAACTGTGGCAAATCACATGTGAGGGTCTCAAGACCTGGAGTTGCGGATTGCTTCCTGGTGGACTACTCATTTGAGCAGCCAGGTCTTTGGTCCTTTCTTGAATTGCTGGAGTGATGATGTGGTCCGACGGTGCAGTGTAATGTTGTTCCAGGCCTTGGACGCCAAGTATGACAAGAAGCATACTCAAGTGTTGCTTCGGCGGAGTCGGAGGTGGTGTCTGCTAGGAAGACGGATGCAAAAGAACAATTGATGGACAGAATGCAGAAACATTTCATACATTCACTCCAGTACAGAGATATCAGGGCCTAAATCCATCTTTTTTTTTGCTCCCCGTGCCATTCCAGTTTGAACCCAGCCATTTGCAAATCAGTGTTGACCCTGTTCATTGTGGGAACAGTCCGGCCCAAACTGCCAGGCCAGGTCCTCCCTGGACTGGAAACATGTATTCTGAGACCGGTATCAGGGTATCACACCTAATCAGCGCATACTCCCACTCAGGGTGACAAATGCAAAAAGAACAATTGATGAACAGAATGCAGAACAATGTCATACATTCAACCCCAGTACCGAGATCTGGGCCTAAATCCATCTTTTTTTGCTCCCCGTGCCATTCCAGTTTGAACCCAGCCATATGCAAATCAGTATTGACCCTGCGCCCAATGGGAAAAGACCAGCCCAAACTACCAGGCCAGGTCGTCCGTGGACTGAAAACAAGCATGACAAATGCAAAAAGAACCATTGATGGACAGAATGCAGAACAATGTCATACATGCACCCCAGTACTGAGATCTCGGACTAAATCCAACGTTTTTTTGCTCCCCTTGCCACCCAGTCTGAACCCGGCCATATGTAAATCAGTCTTGACCCTGCTCCCTATGGTAACAGTCCAGCCCCAACGTATTTGCAGGTTTACAACCCAACCCCTGGGGAACGAAGCCCACTGCACATATGTGGGTTTACAACCCCACCCCTGGGGACCGGCGCCCACCGCGCATGTGCAGGTGTAGAACCCGACCCCTGAGGAATGAAGCCTACTGCGCTTGTGTAGGTTTGCAACCCCCACCCCTAGGGAACAGAGCCTACTGCGCATGTGCAGGTTTAATTTGAATTTGAATTTAAAAGCATTTATTAAGCGCACTTTTACCAAGCGGTTTCATGGCGCTTTATGTGATGCAGTGGTCGTCAGCAGCGGAAGGCTAGGCAGTGTAAGCTCGCACAAATAGGAAGGTTTTGAGATCCTTACGAAACTGTACATAGGAGATCGATGTGCGAAGGGCAGCAGGGAGGGAATTCCAAAAAGCTGGAGCAAGAACAGCGAACTTCGCTCCACCAGACTTCTGTTTCTTGAAGCGGGGAGTGGCCAAGAGAGCCATATGGGTGGAGCGAAGTTCTCGGCCAGGGAGATAGGGCATAATAGCGGAGCATATGAACTCAGGGGCGGTGCCCAACCTAGCCTGAAAGGTGAGGCAGCCAAGTTTAAAAAGGGCACGCTTTCTCACCGGAAGCCAGTGCAGTGCTTTGAGCAATGGAGTGGCCCGATGATATCTAGGTAGGCCATGAATCAGGCGGGCAGCCTGATTCTGTATCAACTGTAAGCGGTGAATCGCATAAGCAGGAGCCCCATTATAGATAATGTTGCCATAGTCAATGCGCGATAGTACCATGGCCAACACAATGATCTTTAAAGCAGAAAAGGAAAAGAAACGGGAGACTTTCCTAATTGTTCTGAGAGAAAAAAAGCAAGAGGAAACCACTGAACCAACTTGTGAATGGACAGAGAGTTGTGAGTTCAGGAGAATCCCAAGAGTTTTGACTTTAGGTACGGGAAGAGGGGGGACACCAAGTGACAGAGGCCAGCAGGAAGGAGACCACGGACTGCAACCACCTCCGGTCAAGACCAACTCGGTCTTGTCCGGGTTGAGTTTGAGGTGGTTGCAGTTCATCCAATCCTGAATGAATGTCATAACTGTCTGGACGTTAAGTGCAGATGAGGAAGAATGGGAAAGGTTGAAGATTAGCTGGAGGTCATCGGCGTAATTGAACACCGTGACCTCCAGCTGTTGTAACGAAAAAATGAGGGGGTAAATGTATAAATTAAATAAAAGAGGGGAAAGTGATGAGCCCTGAGGAACCCTGCACTCCACCTTACAGGATGCCGCGGTGAAATCAGCCAGATGGACCGCTTGAGCCCTCCCTGCTAGGAAGGACTCAATCCATGAGAAGGCCAAGCCTTCTATGCCTGCCGCCCTGACACGGTTAAGGAGGATGGAGTTGTCCACCGTGTCAAAGGCGGCAGACAGGTCCAATAGGATCAGGGCTTGCGGAAGGTTGATGGCAATACCTTCACGCAGCTCGTCCATTACCGAGATCACCACCTTCTCCGTGGAGTGCAGGGGACGGAAGCCAGCTTGACAAGGGGAGAGGCAGTGATTAGTCTCCACATGGGTGCTTAAGGTAGTCGTGACGTGGGTTTCAAGGACTTTTGCTAGATAAGGCAGAAGGGAGATGGGGCGATAGTTAGAGGGGGAGGATGAATCGGCGTCAGGTTTTTTTATAATGGGTATAACAACCGCTGATTTGTGTAAACTGGGGACAATTCCTTTCCTTAGTGAATCATTGAGGAGAGTCAAGGGTGGGGTAGGGCAAGCTAGGTAAATTTCCCTGAGAATATGGGCTGGGGCAAAATCCAGGGGAGAGCCCGATTTAACCCGATGAAGCAATGGGGGAAGTGTGTCATTGGTTAACAGCGGAATTAAGTTTAGTTTAGGGGCCGTGGGGGGCGGGGAGGGATTGACAAATGTAGGGGAAGGCGGGGAAATTTTAAGTTTAATTTTGGCAACTTTGTCAATGAAGAACTCGTTGAGCGAGTTACAGAGGGACTGGGAAGGGGGAATAGTGGCCGTAGCTCTGCTGGATAATGCCAGTTCATGGACCGTGGAGAAGATTTCCTTCGAGTGGGACTCTGCTGCCATTATCCTGCTCGTATAGAACTCGGTTTTGGCCTCAAGAATGCCCTTTTTATAGGTTTTTAAAACAGACAGATAGGTTGTCTTTAGCGCGGGGCTATAGGTTCTTCTCCAAGCTCGCTCGGCTCTCCTTGCAGCTAATTTCTTTCCTTTTAGGTCTGGAGTAAACCATCGATTGGCTGCATGGGCCCGCTTGATTGTAAGCCGCCTCAGGGGGGCGAAATCATCACCCGCCAGGGTCAGCCAGTTGTTGATGGCGGCCAGTTGGGAGGTGGCTGCAAGGCCTGCAAGGTCGGGACTAGTTTTGGCCAAGGTTGAACAGAGAGAGGGCATGTCGGTTTTGCCCCATTTCCTGACCCAGGTGTTTTTGGGGAGCTGGGGTTTGGCCATCGGGGTCAATGCGAGGGAAAAGGTAATGATGGAGTGATCTGACCAAGAGCACGGGGATATTGTAGGGGATGTAGATGCAATGTTTAATGCCCAGATTTGATCCAACATATGACCATGTATGTGGGTGGAACTTTGAATGAGCGGTGAAAAATTCAGAGTGATCATAAGATCAGTGAACTCTTTAGATTAGGGACACTCAGCAGGGTCATTGGGCCAGAAGTTTAGGTCCCCTAAGACTAGTACTGATGAGTTGTTAATCACCAGAGTAGCCAGGAGAGCCTGAATACTTGGGAGAAAAGAAGGGGTTGGTTGAGGAGGGCGGTAGATTAGGACAAAAGTGAGGGGTACCTGATGGAGGGTCGAGCGGGCTACGAGATCGTCTACGTCAGGGATGGATGGGGAAGGGAGAATCTGAAAACTGAAGTCAGTCCGAGCTATTAGGGCCACTCCACCACCCCACAACCCCACCCCTGGGGAACGGAGCCCACTCCACAGGTGCAGGTTTACAACCCGTCCCCAGAGGAAGAGAGTCCACTGATCATGTGCAGGTTTACAACCCAACACTTGGGGAACGGAGCACACTGCGCATGTGCAGGATTACAACTCGACTCCGGGTGAACGGAGCCCACTGCGCATGTGCAGGTTTACAACCTGACCCCTGGGGAGCGGAGCCAACTTCGCATGTGCAGGTTTACAACCCGACCCCTGGAGAGCAGAGCCCGCTGCTCATGTGCAGGTTTACAACCAGACCCCTGGGGAACGGAGCGCACTGCGCATGTGCAAGTTTACAACCTGACCCCTGGGGAACGGAACCCACTGCGCATGTGCAGGTTTACAACCCCACCCCTGGGGAACGGAGCCCACTCCACAGGTGCAGGTTTACAACCCGACCCCAGAGGAACAGAGTCCACTGATCATGTGCAGGTTTACAACCCAACACTTGGGGAATGGAGCACACTGCGCATGAGCAGGTTTTCAACCCGACCCTTGGGGAGCGGAACCCACTGCGTATTTGCATATTTACAACCCAACCCCTGGGGAACGGAGCCCACTGCACATATGCAGGTTTACAGCCCCCACCCCTGGGAAACGGAGCCCACTGCACATATGCAGGATTACAACCCGACTCTGGGGGAACGGAGCCCACTGCGCATGTGCAGGTTTACACCCCACCCCTGGGGAATGAAGCCCATTGCGCACGTGCAGGTTTACAACCCGACCCCAAATGAACGGAGCCCACTGCGCATGTGCAGGTTTACAACCTGACACCTGGGGAACAGAGCCAACTGGGCATTTTCAGGTTTACAACACCACCCCTGGGGAAAGGATCCCATTGCACAAGTGCAGGTTTACAACCCCACGCCTGGGGAACTGACCCACTCCGCATGTGCAAGTTTACAACCCGACCCCAAAGGAACAGAGCCCACTGTGCATGTGCAGGTTTACAACCTGATCCCTGGTAAATGGATCCCACTGCGCATGTGCAGGTTTACAACCTGATCCCTGGTAAATGGAGTCCACTGCGCATGTGAAGATTTACAACCCCACCCCTGGGCAACGGAGCCCACTGCGCATGTGCAGGTTTACAACCCGACCCCTGGGGAATAGAGCGCAATGCGCATGTGCAGGATTACAACTCGACTCCGGGGGAACGGAGCCCACTGAGCATGTGCAGGTTTACAACCTGACCCCTGGGGAGCGGAGCCCACTTCGCATGTGCAGGTTTACAACCCGACCCCTGGAGAGCAGAGCCCGCTGCTCATGTGCAGGTTTACAACCCGACCCCTGGGGAACGGAGCGCACTGCGCATGTGCAGGTTTACAACCCGACCCCTGGAGAGCAGAGCCCGCTGCTCATGTGCAGGTTTACAACCCGACCCCTGGGCAACGGAGCCCACTGCACATGTGCAAGTTTACAACCCAACCCCTGGGAAACGGAGCCCACTTCGCATGTGCAGGTTTACAACCCGACCCCTGGGGATCGGAGCCCACTGCGATTGTGCAAGTTAACAACCCGTCCCCAGAGGAACAGAGCCCATGTCCAGGCTTACAACCAGACCCCTGGGGAACAGAGCCCACTGCGCATGTGCAGGTTTATAACCCAACCCCTGGGGAGCAGAACCCACTGTGTATGTGCAGGTTTACAACCTAACCCCTGGTGAACGAAGCCAGCTGAACATGTGCAGGTTTACAACCACCACCCCTGGGGAACAGAGCCCACTGCAAATGTGCAGGTTTACAACCACTTCCCCTGAGGTACAGATTTCACTGCGCATGTGCAGGTTTACAACCCGACCCCTGGGGAATAGAGCGCACTGCGCATGTGCAGGATTACAACTCGACTCCGGGGGAACGGAGCCCACTGAGCATGTGCAGGTTTAAAACCTGACCCCTGGGGAGCGGAGCCCACTTCGCATTTGCAGGTTTACAACCCGACTCCTGGAGAGCAGAGCCCGCTGCTCATGTGCAGGTTTACAACCCGACCCCGGGGAACAGAGCGCACTGCGCATGTGCAGGTTTACAACCCGACCCCTGGGCAACGGAGCCCACTGCACATGTGCAAGTTTACAACCCGACCCCTGGGGAGCGGAGCCCACTTCGCATTTGCAGGTTTACAACCCGACTCCTGGAGAGCAGAGCCCGCTGCTCATGTGCAGGTTTACAACCCCACCACTGAGGAACGGTGCCCACAGCGCATATGCAGGTGTACAACCCGACCACTAAGGAACGGAGCCTACTGCGCATGTGCAGGTTTACACCCCCCACCCCTAGGAAACAGAGCCTACTGCGCATGTTCAGGTTTACAACCTCACCCCTGGGGATCGGAGCCCACTCCACATGTGCAGGTTTACAATCCGACCCCAGAGGAACAGAGCCCACTGAGCATGTGCAGGTTTACAACCCGACACTTGGGGAACAGAGCCCACCATGCACGTGCAGGTTTACAACCCCCACCCCTGGGAAATGGAGCCCACTGCGCATGTGCAGGATTACAACTCGACTCCGGGGGAATGGAGCCCACTGCGCATGTGCAGGTTTACAACCCCACCCCTGGGGAATGGAGCCCATTGCGCATTTGCAGGTTTACAACCCGACCCCAGATGAATGGAGCCCACTGCGCATGTGCAGGTTTACAACCCGACACATGGGGAACAGAGCCCACCATGCATGTGCAGGTTTACAACCCCCACCCCTGGGGAACGGAGCCCACTGTGCATTTGGAGGTTTACAAACCCCACCCCTTGGGAATAGAGCCCACTGCCCATGTGCAGGTTTACAACCTGACCCCTGGGAAGCGGAGCCCACTGCGCATGTGTAGGTTTACAACCCGACATCTGGGGAATGGAGCCCATTGCACATGTGCAGGTTTACAACCACCACCCCTGGGGTACAAAGCCCACTGCGCATGTGCAGGTTTACAACCGACCCCTGAGGAACGGAGACCACTGCCCATGTGCAGGTTTACAACCCTACCCCTGGGGAGCTGAGACCCCCACGCATGTGCAGGTTTACAACCCGATCCTTGGTGAATGAAACCCACTGCGCATGTGCAGGTTTACAACCCGACCCCCCGGGAATGGAGCCCACTGCGCATGTGCAGGTTTACAACCTGACCCCTGAGGAACGGAGACCACTGCGCATGTGCAGGTTTACAACCCGACCCCTGGGGAGCTGAGATCTCCACGCATGTGCAGGTTTACAACCCGATCCTTGGTGAATGGAGCCTACTGCGCATGTGCTGGTTTAACACCCCACCCCTGGTGAACGGAGCCCACTGCACATTTGCACGTTTACAATCCATCCCCTGAGGAACGGAGCCCATTGCGCATGTGCAGGTTTATAAAACCCACCCCTTGGGAACAGAGCCCACTGCGCATGTGCAGGTTTACAACCCCACCCCTGGGGAGCAGAACCCACTGCGCGTGAGCAGGTTTACAACCGACCCCTAGGAAGTGTGGCCCGCCGCGCATGTGCATGTTTACAACCCGACCCCTGGGAAACGGAGCCCACTGGGCATGTGCAGATTTACAACCTGACCCCTGGGGAACGGAGCCCACTGCACATGTGCAGGTTTCCAACCTGACCCTGGGGAGCGGAGCCCACTGCGCATTTGCAGGTTTATAACCCAACCCATGGGGAGCGGAGCCCACTGCACATGTGCTGGTTTACAACCCGATCCCTGGGGAGCAGAGCCCACTGCGCATGTGCAGATTTTCTGCTTCTTTGTGAGAAAACAGTTTCAACGTGATGAAAGCCCCCCCCCCTACACCGGGGGTCTCCATACTTTCCTGATATGAGAGCGACTTATGTTCAATGAAATTTACCCAGAGCTGCTAATGTCATTAGTTTTGTAATCGAACAGGGATTTATAAACTGTGGCAAATCACATGTGAGGGTCTCAAGACCTGGAGTTGCGGATTGCTTCCTGGTGGACTACTCATTTGAGTAGCCAGGTCTTTGGTCCTTTCTTGAATTACTGGAGTGATGATGTGGTCCGACGGTGCAGTGTAATGTTGTTCCAGGCTTTGGACGCCAAGTATGACAAGAAGCATACTCAAGTGTTGCTTCGGCGGAGTCGGGGGTGGTGTCTGCTAGGAAGACGGATGCAAAAGAACAATTGATGGACAGCATGCAGAAAAATGTCATACATTCACTCCAGTACAGAGATATCAGGGCCTAAATCCATCTTTTTTTTGCTCCCCGTGCCATTCCAGTTTGAATCCAGCCATTTGCAAATCAGTGTTGACCCTGTTCATTGTGGGAACAGTCCGGCCCAAACTGCCAGGCCACGTCCTCCCTGGACTGGAAACAAGTATTCTGAGACCGGTATCGGGGTAATAAACCTAATCAGCGCATACTCCCACTCAGGGTGACAAATAAAAACAAGAATAATTGATGAACAGAATGCAGAACAATGTCATACATTCAACCCCAGTACCGAGATCTGGGCCTAAATCCATCTTTTTTTGCTCCCCGTGCCATTCCAGTTTGAACCCAGCCATATGCAAATCAGTATTGACCCTGCGCCCAATGGGAACAGACCAGCCCAAACTGCCAGGCCAGGTCGTCCGTGGACTGAAAACAAGCATGCCAAATGCAAAAAAAACAATTGATGGACAGAATGCAGAACAATGTCATACATGCACCCCAGTACTGAGATCTCGGACTAAATCCATCGTTTTTTTGCTCCCCTTGCCACCCAGTCTGAACCCAGCCATATGTAAATCAGTCTTGACCCTACTCCCTATGGTAACAGTCCAGCCTGAACGTATTTGCAGGTTTACAACCCAACCCCTGGGGAACGAAGCCCACTGCTCATATGCAGGTTTACAACCCCCAACCCTGGGAGACGGAGCCCACTGCGCATGTGCAGGTTTACAACCCCACCCCTGGGGAACGGCGTCCACCGCGCATGTGCAGAAGTACAACCCGACCCCTGAGGAATGAAGCCTACTGCGCTTGTGTAGGTTTACAACCCCCACCCCTAGGGAACAGAGCCTACTGCGCATGTGCAGGTTTACAACCCCACCCCTGTGGAACGGAGCCCACTCCACAGGTGCAGGTTTACAACCCGACCCCAGAGGAACAGAGTCCACTGATCATGTGCAGCTTTACAACCCAACACTTGGGGAACGGAGCACACTGCGCATGAGCAGGTTTTCAACCCGACCCCTGGGGAGTGGAACCCACTGCGTATTTGCATGTTTACAACCCAACCCCTGGGGAACGGAGCCCACTGCACGTATGCAGGTTTACAGCCGCCACCCCTGGGAAACAGTGCCCACTGCGCATGTGCAGTATTACAACCTGACTCCGGGGGAACGGAGCCCACTGCGCATGTGCAGGTTTACACCCCACCCCTGGGGAATTAAGCCCATTGCGCATGTGCAGGTTTACAACCCGACCCCAAATGAACGGAGCCCACTGCGCATGTGCAGGTTTACAACCTGACACCTGGGGAACAGAGCCAACTGCGCATGTTCAGGTTTACACCACCACCCCTGGGGAAAGGATCCCATTGCACAAGTGCAGGTTTACAACCCCACGCCTGGGGAACTGACCCACTCCGCATGTGCAAGTTTACAACCCGACCCCAAAGGAACAGAGCCCACTGCGCATGTGCAGGTTTACAACCTGACCCCTGGTGAATGGAGCCCACTGCGCATGTGAAGATTTACAACCCCACCCCTGGGCAACAGAGCCCACTGCGCATTTGCATGTTTACAACCCGACCCCTGGGGAATAGATCGCACTGCGCATGTGCAGGATTACAACTCGACTCCGGGGGAACGGAGCCCACTGCGCATGTGCAGGTTTACAACCTGACCCCTGGGGAGCGGAGCCCACTTCGCATGTGCAGGTTTACAACCCGACCCCTGGAGAGCAGAGCCCGCTGCTCATGTGCAGGTTTACAACCCGACCCCTGGGAAACGGAGCGCACTGCGCATGTGCAGGTTTACAACCCGACTCCTGGGCAACGGAGCCCTCTGCACATGTGCAAGTTTACAACCCGACCCCTGGGGAACGGAGCCCACTGCGCATGTGCAGGTTTACAACCCGGCCCCTGGGGATCGGAGCCCACTGCGATTGTGCAAGTTAACAACCCGTCCCCAGAGGAACAGAGCCCATGTCCAGGCTTACAACCTGACCCCTGGGGAACAGAGCCCACTGTGCATGTGCAGGTTTATAACCCAACCCCTGGGGAGCAGAACCCACTGCGTATCTGTAGGTTTACAACCCAACCCCTGGTGAACGGAGCCCGCTGCACATGTGCAGGTTTACAACCAACCCCTGAGGAACGGAGACCACTGCGCATGTGCAGGTTTACAACCCAACCCCTGGGGATCTGAGGCCCCTACGCATGTGCAAATTTACAACCCGATCCTTGGTGAATGGAACCCCCTGCGCATGTGTAGGTTTACAACACGATCCCTGGGGAACGGAGCCCACTGCGCATGTGCAGGTTTACAACCCCGCCCCTGAGGAACGGCGCCCACCGCGCATATGCAGGTGTACAACCCGACCACTGAGGAACGGAGCCTACTGTGCATGTGCAGGTTTACAACCTCACCCCTGGGGATCGGAGCCCACTCCACATGTGCAGGTTTACAATCCGACCCCAGAGGAACAGAGCCCACTGAGCATGTGCAGGTTTACAACCCGACACTTGGGGAACGGAGCCCACCATGCATGTGCAGGTTTACAACCCCCACCCCTGGGAAACGGAGCCCACTGCGCATGTGCAGGTTTACAGCCCCACCACTGAGGAACGGCACCCACCGCGCATATGCAGGTGTACAACCCGACCACTAAGGAACGGAGCCTACTGCGCATGTGCAGGTTTACACCCCCCACCCCTAGGAAACAGAGCCTACTGCGCATGTTCAGGTTTACAACCTCACCCCTGGGGATCGGAGCCCACTCCACATGTGCAGGTTTACAATCCGACCCCAGAGGAACAGAGCCCACTGAGCATGTGCAGGTTTACAACCCGACACTTGGGGAACAGAGCCCACCATGCACGTGCAGGTTTACAACCCCCACCCCTGGGAAATGGAGCCCACTGCGCATGTGCAGGATTACAACTCGACTCCGGGGGAATGGAGCCCACTGCGCATGTGCAGGTTTACAACCCCACCCCTGGGGAATGGAGCCCATTGCGCATTTGCAGGTTTACAACCCGACCCCAGATGAATGGAGCCCACTGCGCATGTGCAGGTTTACAACCCGACACATGGGGAACAGAGCCCACCATGCATGTGCAGGTTTACAACCCCCACCCCTGGGGAACGGAGCCCACTGTGCATTTGGAGGTTTACAAACCCCACCCCTTGGGAATAGAGCCCACTGCCCATGTGCAGGTTTACAACCTGACCCCTGGGAAGCGGAGCCCACTGCGCATGTGTAGGTTTACAACCCGACATCTGGGGAATGGAGCCCATTGCACATGTGCAGGTTTACAACCACTACCCCTGGGGTACAAAGCCCACTGCGCATGTGCAGGTTTACAACCCGACCCCTGGGGAATGGAGCCCACTGCGCATGTTCAGGTTTACAACCGACCCCTGAGGAACGGAGACCACTGCCCATGTGCAGGTTTACAACCCTACCCCTGGCGAGCTGAGACCCCCACGCATGTGCAGGTTTACAACCCGATCCTTGGTGAATGAAACCCACTGCGCATGTGCAGGTTTACAACCCGACCCCCCGGGAATGGAGCCCACTGCACATGTGCAGGTTTACAACCTGACCCCTGAGGAATGGAGACCACTGCGCATGTGCAGGTTTACAATCCGACCCCTGGGGAGCTGAGATCTCCACGCATGTGCAGGTTTACAACCCGATCCTTGGTGAATGGAGCCTACTGCGCATGTGCTGGTTTAACACCCCACCCCTGGTGAACGGAGCCCACTGCACATTTGCACGTTTACAATCCATCCCCTGAGGAACAGAGCCCATTGCGCATGTGCAGGTTTATAAAACCCACCCCTTGGGAACAGAGCCCACTGCGCATGTGCAGGTTTACAACCCCACCCCTGGGGAACGGCGTCCACCGCGCATGTGCAGAAGCACAACCCGACCCCTGAGGAATGAAGCCTACTGCGCTTGTGTAGGTTTACAACCCCCACCCCTAGGGAACAGAGCCTACTGCGCATGTGCAGGTTTACAACCCCACCCCTGTGGAACAGAGCCCACTCCACAGGTGCAGGTTTACAACCCGACCCCAGAGGAACAGAGTCCACTGATCATGTGCAGCTTTACAACCCAACACTTGGGGAACGGAGCACACTGCGCATGAGCAGGTTTTCAACCCGACCCCTGGGGAGTGGAACCCACTGCGTATTTGCATGTTTACAACCCAACCCCTGGGGAACGGAGCCCACTGCACGTATGCAGGTTTACAGCCGCCACCCCTGGGAAACAGTGCCCACTGCGCATGTGCAGTATTACAACCTGACTCCGGGGGAACGGAGCCCACTGCGCATGTGCAGGTTTACACCCCACCCCTGGGGAATGAAGCCCATTGCGCATGTGCAGGTTTACAACCCGACCCCAAATGAACGGAGCCCACTGCGCATGTGCAGGTTTACAACCTGACACCTGGGGAACAGAGCCAACTGCGCATGTTCAGGTTTACACCACCACCCCTGGGGAAAGGATCCCATTGCACAAGTGCAGGTTTACAACCCCACGCCTGGGGAACTGACCCACTCCGCATGTGCAAGTTTACAACCCGACCCCAAAGGAACAGAGCCCACTGCGCATGTGCAGGTTTACAACCTGACCCCTGGTGAATGGAGCCCACTGCGCATGTGAAGATTTACAACCCCACCCCTGGGCAACAGAGCCCACTGCGCATTTGCATGTTTACAACCCGACCCCATGGGAATAGATCGCACTGCGCATGTGCAGGATTACAACTCGACTCCGGGGGAACGGAGCCCACTGCGCATGTGCAGGTTTACAACCTGACCCCTGGGGAGCGGAGCCCACTTCGCATGTGCAGGTTTACAACCCGACCCCTGGAGAGCAGAGCCCGCTGCTCATGTGCAGGTTTACAACCCGACCCCTGGGAAACGGAGCGCACTGCGCATGTGCAGGTTTACAACCCGACTCCTGGGCAACGGAGCCCTCTGCACATGTGCAAGTTTACAACCCGACCCCTGGGGAACGGAGCCCACTGCGCATGTGCAGGTTTACAACCCGGCCCCTGGGGATCGGAGCCCACTGCGATTGTGCAAGTTAACAACCCGTCCCCAGAGGAACAGAGCCCATGTCCAGGCTTACAACCTGACCCCTGGGGAACAGAGCCCACTGTGCATGTGCAGGTTTATAACCCAACCCCTGGGGAGCAGAACCCACTGCGTATCTGTAGGTTTACAACCCAACCCCTGGTGAAAGGAGCCCGCTGCACATGTGCAGGTTTACAACCAACCCCTTAGGAACGGAGACCACTGCGCATGTGCAGGTTTACAACCCAACCCCTGGGGAGCTGAGGCCCCCACGCATGTGCAAATTTACAACCCGATCCTTGGTGAATGGAACCCCCTGCGCATGTGCAGGTTTACAACACGATCCCTGGGGAACGGAGCCCACTGCGCATGTGCAGGTTTACAACCCCGCCCCTGAGGAATGGCGCCCACCGCGCATATGCAGGTGTACAACCCGACCACTGAGGAACGGAGCCTACTGCGCATGTGCAGGTTTACACCCCCCACCCCTGGGAAACAGAGCCTACTGCGCATGTGCAGGTTTACAACCTCACCCTTGGGGATCGGAGCCCACTCCACATGTGCAGGTTTACAATCCGACCCCAGAGGAACAGAGCCCACTGAGCATGTGCAGGTTTACAACCCGACACTTGGGGAACGGAGCCCACCATGCATGTGCAGGTTTACAACCCCCACCCCTGGGAAACGGAGCCCACTGCGCATGTGCAGGATTACAACTCGACTCCGGGGGAATGGAGCCCACTGCGCATGTGCAGGTTTACAACCCCACCCCTGGGGAATGGAGCCCATTGCGCATTTGCAGATTTACAACCCGACCCCAGATGAATGGAGCCCACTGCGCATGTGCAGGTTTACAACCCGACACATGGGGAACAGAGCCCACCATGCATGTGCAGTTTTACAACCCCCACCCCTAGGGGACAGAGCCCACTGTGCATTTGCAGGTTTACAAACCCCACCCCTTGGGAATAGATCCCACTGCGCATGTGCAGGTTTACAACTTGACCCCTGGGGAGCGGAGCCAACTGCGCATGTGCAGGTTTACAACCCGACCCCTGGAGAGCAGAGCCCACTGCGCATGTGCAGGTTTACAACCCGACCCCTGGGGAACGGAGCCCACTGCGCATGTGCAGGTTTACAACCCGACCCCTTGGGAACGGAGCCCACTGCACATGTGCAAGTTTACAATCCGACCCCTAGGGAACGGAGCCCACTGCGAAAGTGCAGGTTTACAACCCGACCCTTGGGGATCGGAGCACACTGCGCTTGTGCAAGTTAACAACCCAACCCCCGAGGAACAGAGCCCAAGCGCATGTGCAGGCTTACAACCTGACCCCGGGGAACGGATCCCACTGCGCATGTGCAGGTTTATAACCCAACCCCTGGGGAGCGGAACCCACTGCGTATGTGCAGATTTACAACCCAACTCCTGGTGAATGGAGCCCATTGCACATCTGCAGGTTTACAACCACCACCCCTGGGGTACAGAGCTCACTGTGCATGTACAGGTTTACAACCGACCCCTGAGGAACGGAGACCACTGCACATGTGTCGGTTTACAACGCAACCCCTGGGGAGCTGAGATCCCCACGCATGTGCAGGTTTACATCCCGATCCTTGGTGAATGAAACCCACTGCGCATGTGCAGGTTTACAACCCGACCCCTGGGGAATGGAGCCCACTGCGCATGTGCAGGTTTACAACCAACCCCTGAGGAACGGAGACCACTGCGCATGTGCAGGTTTACAACCCAACCCCTAGGGAGCTGAGGCCCCCACGCATGTGCAAATTTACAACCCGATCCTTGGTGAATGGAACCCCCTGCGCATGTGCAGGTTTACAACACGATCCCTGGGGAACGGAGCCCACTGCGCATGTGCAGGTTTACAACCCCGCCCCTGAGAAACGGCGCTCACCACGCATATGCAGGTGTACAACCCGACCACTGAGGAACGGAGCCTACTGCGCATGTGCAGGTTTACACCCCCCACCCCTGGGAAACAGAGCCTACTGAGCATGTGCAGGTTTACAACCTCACCCCTGGGGATCGGAGCCCACTCCACATGTGCAGGTTTACAATCCGACCCCAGAGGAACAGAGCCCACTGAGCATGTGCAGGTTTACAACCAGACACTTGGGGAACGGAGCCCACCATGCATGTGCAGGTTTACAACCCCCACCCCTGGGAAACGGAGCCCACTGCGCATGTGCAGGATTACAACTCGACTCCGGGGGACTGGAGCCCACTGCGCATGTGCAGGTTTACAACCCCACCCCTGGGGAATGGAGCCCATTGCGCATTTGCAGATTTACAACCCGACCCCAGATGAATGGAGCCCACTGTGCATGTGCAGGGTTACAACCCGACACATGGGGAACAGAGCCCACCATGCATGTGCAGGTTTAAAACCCCCACCCCTGGGGAACGGAGCCCACTGTGCATTTGCAGGTTTACAAACCCCACCCCTTGGGAATAGATCCCACTGCGCATGTGCAGGTTTACAACTTGACCCCTGGGGAGCGGAGCCAACTGCGCATGTGCAGGTTTACAACCCGACCCCTGGAGAGCAGAGCCCACTGCGCATGTGCAGGTTTACAACCAGACCCCTGGGGAACGGAGCCCACTGCGCATGTGCAGGTTTACAACCCGACCCCTTGGGAACGGAGCCCACTGCACATGTGCAAGTTTACAACCCGACCCCTAGGGAATGGTGCCCACTGCGAAAGTGCAGGTTTACAACCTGACCCTTGGGGATCGGAGCACACTGCGCTTGTGCAAGTTAACAACCCAACCCCCGAGGAACAGAGCCCAAGCGCATGTGCAGGCTTACAACCTGACCCCGGGGAACGGATCCCACTGCGCATGTGCAGGTTTATAACCCAACCCCTGGGAGCGGAACCCACTGCGTATGTGCAGGTTTACAACCCAACCCCTGGTGAATGGAGCCCATTGCACATCTGCAGGTTTACAACCACCACCCCTGGGGTACAGAGCTCACTGCGCATGTGCAGGTTTACAACCGACCCCTGAGGAACGGAGACCACTGCACATGTGTCGGTTTACAACCCAACCCCTGGGGAGCTGAGATCCCCACGCATGTGCAGGTTTACATCCCGATCCTTGGTGAATGAAACCCACTGCGCATGTGCAGGTTTACAACCTGACCCCTGGGGAATGGAGCCCACTGCGCATGTGCAGGTTTACAACCTGACCCCTGAGGAACGGAGACCACTGTGCATGTGCAGATTTACAACCCGACGCCTGGGGAGCTGAGACCTCCACGCATGTGCAGGTTTACAACCCGATCCTTGGCGAATGGAGCCTACTGCGCATGTGCTGGTTTAAAACCCCACCCCTGGTGAACGGAGCCCACTGCGCATTTGCAGGTTTACAATCCGTCCCCTGAGGAACGGAGCCCATTGCGCATGTGCAGGTTTATAACACCCACTCCTGGGGAACAGAGCCCACTGCGCATATGGAGGTTTGCAACCCGACCCCTGGGGAACGGACCCACTGCGCATGTGCAGGTTTACAACCCCACCCCTGGGAGCAGAACCCTCTGCGTGTGAGCAGATTTACAACCGACCCCTAGGGAGTGTGGCCCACCGCGCATGTGCATGTTTACAACCCGACCCCTGGGAAACGGAGCCCAGTGGGCATGCGCAGGTTTACAACCTGACCCCTGGGGAATGGAGCCCACTGCGCATGTGCAGGTTTATAACCCAACCCATGGGGAGAGTATCACACCTAATCAGCGCATACTCCCACTCAGGGTGACAAATGCAAAAAGAACAATTGATGAACAGAATGCAGAACAATGTCATACATTCAACCCCAGTACCGAGATCTGGGCCTAAATCCATCTTTTTTTGCTCCCCGTGCCATTCCAGTTTGAACCCAGCCATATGCAAATCAGTATTGACCCTGCGACCAATGGGAGCAGACCAGCCCAAACTGCCAGGCCAGGTCGTCCGTGGACTGAAAACAAGCATGACAAATGCAAAAAGAACAATTGATGGACAGAATGCAGAACAATGTCATACATGCACCCCAGTACTGAGATCTCGGACCAAATCCATAGTTTGTTTGCTCCCCTTGCCACCCAGTCTGAACCCGGCCATATGTAAATCAGTCTTGACCCTGCTACCTATGGTAACAGTCCAGCCTGAACGTATTTGCAGGTTTACAACCCAACCCCGGGGGAACGAGGCCCACTGCACATATGCAGGTCTACAACCCTGGGAAACTGAGCCCACTGCGAATGTGCAGGTTTACAACCCCACCCCTGGGGAACGGCGCCCACCGCGCATGTGCAGGTGTACAACCCGACCCCTGAGGAATGAAGCCTACTGCGCTTGTGTAGGTTTACAACCCCACCCCTAGGGAACAGAGCCTAGTGCGCATGTGCAGGTTTACAACCCCACCCCTAGGGAACGGAGCCCACTCCACAGGTGCAGGTTTACAACCCCACCCCAGAGGAACGGAGCCCACTGCGCATTTGCAGGTTTATAACCCAACCCATGGGGAGCGGAGCCCACTACACATGTGCTGGTTTACAACCCGATCCCTGGGGAGCGGAGCCCACTGCGCATGTGCAGATTTTCCGCTTCTTTGTGAGGAAACAGTTTCAACGTGATGAAAGCCCCCCCCCTCCCCCCTACACCGGGGGTCTCCATCCTTTCCTGATATGAGAGTGACTTATGTTCAATGAAATTCACCCAGAGCTGCTAATGTCATTAGTTTTGTAATCGATCAGGGATTTATAAACTGTGGCAAATCACATGTGAGGGTCTCAAGACCTGGAGTTGCGGATTGCTTCCTGGTGGACTACTCATTTGAGCAGCCAGGTCTTTGGTCCTTTCTTGAATTGCTGGAGTGATGATGTGGTCCGACGGTGCAGTGTAATGTTGTTCCAGGCCTTGGACGCCAAGTGTGACAAGAAGCATACTCAAGTGTTGCTTCGGCGGAGTCGGGGGTGGTGTCTGCTAGGAAGACGGATGCAAAAGAACAATTGATGGACAGAATGCAGAAAAATGTCATACATTCACTCCAGTACAGAGATATCAGGGCCTAAATCCATCTTTTTTTTGCTCCCCGTGCCATTCCAGTTTGAACCCAGCCATTTGCAAATCAGTGTTGACCCTGTTCATTGTGGGAACAGTCCGGCCCAAACTGCCAGGCCAGGTCCTCCCTGGACTGGAAACACGTATTCTTAGACCGGTATCAGGGTATCACACCTAATCAGCGCATACTCCCACTCAGGGTGACAAATAAAAAAAGAATAATTGATGAACAGAATGCAGAACACTGTCATACATTCAATCCCAGTACCGAGATCTGGGCCTAAATCCATCTTTTTTTGCTCCCCGTGCCATTCAAGTTTGAACCCAGCCATATGCAAATCAGTATTGACCCTGCGCCCAATGGGAACAGACCAGCCCAAACTGCCAGGCCAGGTCGTCCGTGGACTGAAAACAAGCATGACAAATGCAAAAAGAACAATTGATGGACAGAATGCAGAACAATGTCATACATGCACCCCAGTACTGAGATCTCGGACTAAATCCATCGTTTTTTTGCTCCCCTTGCCACCCAGTCTGAACCCGGCCATATGTAAATCAGTCTTGACCCTGCTCCCTATGGTAACAGTCCAGCCTGAACGTATTTGCAGGTTTACAACCCAACCCCTGGGAAACGAAGCCCACTGCTCATATGCAGGTTTACAACCCCCAACCCTGGGAGACGGAGCCCATTGCGCAAGTGCAGGTTTACAACCCCAACCCTGGGGAACGGTGCCCACCGCGCATGTGCAGGTGTACAACCCGACCCCTGAGGAATGAAGCCTACTGCGCTTGTGTAGGTTTACAACCCCCACCCCTAGGGAACAGAGCCTACTGCGCATGTGCAGGTTTACAACCCCACCCCTGTGGAACGGAGCCCACTCCACAGGTGCAGGTTTACAACCCGACCCCAGAGGAACAGAGTCCACTGATCATGTGCAGCTTTACAACCCAACACTTGGGGAACGGAGCACACTGCGCATGAGCAGGTTTTCAACCCGACCCCTGGGGAGTGGAACCCACTGCGTATTTGCATGTTTACAACCCAACCCCTGGGGAACGGAGCCCACTGCACGTATGCAGGTTTACAGCCGCCACCCCTGGGAAACAGTGCCCACTGCGCATGTGCAGTATTACAACCTGACTCCGGGGGAACGGAGCCCACTGCGCATGTGCAGGTTTACACCCCACCCCTGGGGAATGAAGCCCATTGCGCATGTGCAGGTTTACAACCCGACCCCAAATGAACGGAGCCCACTGCGCATGTGCAGGTTTACAACCTGACACCTGGGGAACAGAGCCAACTGCGCATGTTCAGGTTTACACCACCACCCCTGGGGAAAGGATCCCATTGCACAAGTGCAGGTTTACAACCCCACGCCTGGGGAACTGACCCACTCCGCATGTGCAAGTTTACAACCCGACCCCAAAGGAACAGAGCCCACTGCGCATGTGCAGGTTTACAACCTGACCCCTGGTGAATGGAGCCCACTGCGCATGTGAAGATTTACAACCCCACCCCTGGGCAACAGAGCCCACTGCGCATTTGCATGTTTACAACCCGACCCCTGGGGAATAGATCGCACTGCGCATGTGCAGGATTACAACTCGACTCCGGGGGAACGGAGCCCACTGCGCATGTGCAGGTTTACAACCTGACCCCTGGGGAGCGGAGCCCACTTCGCATGTGCAGGTTTACAACCCGACCCCTGGAGAGCAGAGCCCGCTGCTCATGTGCAGGTTTACAACCCGACCCCTGGGAAACGGAGCGCACTGCGCATGTGCAGGTTTACAACCCGACTCCTGGGCAACAGAGCCCTCTGCACATGTGCAAGTTTACAACCCGACCCCTGGGGAACGGAGCCCACTGCGCATGTGCAGGTTTACAACCCGGCCCCTGGGGATCGGAGCCCACTGCGATTGTGCAAGTTAACAACCCGTCCCCAGAGGAACAGAGCCCATGTCCAGGCTTACAACCTGACCCCTGGGGAACAGAGCCCACTGTGCATGTGCAGGTTTATAACCCAACCCCTGGGGAGCAGAACCCACTGCGTATCTGTAGGTTTACAACCCAACCCCTGGTGAACGGAGCCCGCTGCACATGTGCAGGTTTACAACCAACCCCTGAGGAACGGAGACCACTGCGCATGTGCAGGTTTACAACCCAACCCCTGGGGATCTGAGGCCCCCACGCATGTGCAAATTTACAACCCGATCCTTGGTGAATGGAACCCCCTGCGCATGTGTAGGTTTACAACACGATCCCTGGGGAACGGAGCCCACTGCGCATGTGCAGGTTTACAACCCCGCCCCTGAGGAACGGCGCCCACCGCGCATATGCAGGTGTACAACCCGACCACTGAGGAACGGAGCCTACTGTGCATGTGCAGGTTTACAACCTCACCCCTGGGGATCGGAGCCCACTCCACATGTGCAGGTTTACAATCCGACCCCAGAGGAACAGAGCCCACTGAGCATGTGCAGGTTTACAACCCGACACTTGGGGAACGGAGCTCACCATGCATGTGCAGGTTTACAACCCCCACCCCTGGGAAACGGAGCCCACTGCGCATGTGCAGGTTTACAGCCCCACCACTGAGGAACGGCACCCACCGCGCATATGCAGGTGTACAACCCGACCACTAAGGAACGGAGCCTACTGCGCATGTGCAGGTTTACACCCCCCACCCCTAGGAAACAGAGCCTACTGCGCATGTTCAGGTTTACAACCTCACCCCTGGGGATCGGAGCCCACTCCACATGTGCAGGTTTACAATCCGACCCCAGAGGAACAGAGCCCACTGAGCATGTGCAGGTTTACAACCCGACACTTGGGGAACAGAGCCCACCATGCACGTGCAGGTTTACAACCCCCACCCCTGGGAAATGGAGCCCACTGCGCATGTGCAGGATTACAACTCGACTCCGGGGGAATGGAGCCCACTGCGCATGTGCAGGTTTACAACCCCACCCCTGGGGAATGGAGCCCATTGCGCATTTGCAGGTTTACAACCCGACCCCAGATGAATGGAGCCCACTGCGCATGTGCAGGTTTACAACCCGACACATGGGGAACAGAGCCCACCATGCATGTGCAGGTTTACAACCCCCACCCCTGGGGAACGGAGCCCACTGTGCATTTGGAGGTTTACAAACCCCACCCCTTGGGAATAGAGCCCACTGCCCATGTGCAGGTTTACAACCTGACCCCTGGGAAGCGGAGCCCACTGCGCATGTGTAGGTTTACAACCCGACATCTGGGGAATGGAGCCCATTGCACATGTGCAGGTTTACAACCACTACCCCTGGGGTACAAAGCCCACTGCGCATGTGCAGGTTTACAACCCGACCCCTGTGGAATGGAGCCCACTGCGCATGTGCAGGTTTACAACCGACCCCTGAGGAACGGAGACCACTGCCCATGTGCAGGTTTACAACCCTACCCCTGGCGAGCTGAGACCCCCACGCATGTGCAGGTTTACAACCCGATCCTTGGTGAATGAAACCCACTGCGCATGTGCAGGTTTACAACCCGACCCCCCGGGAATGGAGCCCACTGCACATGTGCAGGTTTACAACCTGACCCCTGAGGAATGGAGACCACTGCGCATGTGCAGGTTTACAATCCGACCCCTGGGGAGCTGAGATCTCCACGCATGTGCAGGTTTACAACCCGATCCTTGCTGAATGGAGCCTACTGCGCATGTGCTGGTTTAACACCCCACCCCTGGTGAACGGAGCCCACTGCACATTTGCACGTTTACAATCCATCCCCTGAGGAACAGAGCCCATTGCGCATGTGCAGGTTTATAAAACCCACCCCTTGGGAACAGAGCCCACTGCGCATGTGCAGGTTTACAACCCCACCCCTGGGGAACGGCGTCCACCGCGCATGTGCAGAAGTACAACCCGACCCCTGAGGAATGAAGCCTACTGCGCTTGTGTAGGTTTACAACCCCCACCCCTAGGGAACAGAGCCTACTGCGCATGTGCAGGTTTACAACCCCACCCCTGTGGAACAGAGCCCACTCCACAGGTGCAGGTTTACAACCCGACCCCAGAGGAACAGAGTCCACTGATCATGTGCAGCTTTACAACCCAACACTTGGGGAACGGAGCACACTGCGCATGAGCAGGTTTTCAACCCGACCCCTGGGGAGTGGAACCCACTGCGTATTTGCATGTTTACAACCCAACCCCTGGGGAACGGAGCCCACTGCACGTATGCAGGTTTACAGCCGCCACACCTGGGAAACAGTGCCCACTGCGCATGTGCAGTATTACAACCTGACTCCGGGGGAACGGAGCCCACTGCGCATGTGCAGGTTTACACCCCACCCCTGGGGAATGAAGCCCATTGCGCATGTGCAGGTTTACAACCCGACCCCAAATGAACGGAGCCCACTGCGCATGTGCAGGTTTACAACCTGACACCTGGGGAACAGAGCCAACTGCGCATGTTCAGGTTTACACCACCACCCCTGGGGAAAGGATCCCATTGCACAAGTGCAGGTTTACAACCCCACGCCTGGGGAACTGACCCACTCCGCATGTGCAAGTTTACAACCCGACCCCAAAGGAACAGAGCCCACTGCGCATGTGCAGGTTTACAACCTGACCCCTGGTGAATGGAGCCCACTGCGCATGTGAAGATTTACAACCCCACCCCTGGGCAACAGAGCCCACTGCGCATTTGCATGTTTACAACCCGACCCCATGGGAATAGATCGCACTGCGCATGTGCAGGATTACAACTCGACTCCGGGGGAACGGAGCCCACTGCGCATGTGCAGGTTTACAACCTGACCCCTGGGGAGCGGAGCCCACTTCGCATGTGCAGGTTTACAACCCGACCCCTGGAGAGCAGAGCCCGCTGCTCATGTGCAGGTTTACAACCCGACCCCTGGGAAACGGAGCGCACTGCGCATGTGCAGGTTTACAACCCAACTCCTGGGCAACGGAGCCCTCTGCACATGTGCAAGTTTACAACCCGACCCCTGGGGAACGGAGCCCACTGCGCATGTGCAGGTTTACAACCCGGCCCCTGGGGATCGGAGCCCACTGCGATTGTGCAAGTTAACAACCCGTCCCCAGAGGAACAGAGCCCATGTCCAGGCTTACAACCTGACCCCTGGGGAACAGAGCCCACTGTGCATGTGCAGGTTTATAACCCAACCCCTGGGGAGCAGAACCCACTGCGTATCTGTAGGTTTACAACCCAACCCCTGGTGAAAGGAGCCCGCTGCACATGTGCAGGTTTACAACCAACCCCTGAGGAACGGAGACCACTGCGCATGTGCAGGTTTACAACCCAACCCCTGGGGAGCTGAGGCCCCCACGCATGTGCAAATTTACAACCCGATCCTTGGTGAATGGAACCCCCTGTGCATGTGCAGGTTTACAACACGATCCCTGGGGAACGGAGCCCACTGCGCATGTGCAGGTTTACAACCCCGCCCCTGAGGAATGGCGCCCACCGCGCATATGCAGGTGTACAACCCGACCACTGAGGAACGGAGCCTACTGCGCATGTGCAGGTTTACACCCCCCACCCCTGGGAAACAGAGCCTACTGCGCATGTGCAGGTTTACAACCTCACCCTTGGGGATCGGAGCCCACTCCACATGTGCAGGTTTACAATCCGACCCCAGAGGAACAGAGCCCACTGAGCATGTGCAGGTTTACAACCCGACACTTGGGGAACGGAGCCCACCATGCATGTGCAGGTTTACAACCCCCACCCCTGGGAAACGGAGCCCACTGCGCATGTGCAGGATTACAACTCGACTCCGGGGGAATGGAGCCCACTGCGCATGTGCAGGTTTACAACCCCACCCCTGGGGAATGGAGCCCATTGCGCATTTGCAGATTTACAACCCGACCCCAGATGAATGGAGCCCACTGCGCATGTGCAGGTTTACAACCCGACACATGGGGAACAGAGCCCACCATGCATGTGCAGTTTTACAACCCCCACCCCTAGGGGACAGAGCCCACTGTGCATTTGCAGGTTTACAAACCCCACCCCTTGGGAATAGATCCCACTGCGCATGTGCAGGTTTACAACTTGACCCCTGGGGAGCGGAGCCAACTGCGCATGTGCAGGTTTACAACCCGACCCCTGGAGAGCAGAGCCCACTGCGCATGTGCAGGTTTACAACCAGACCCCTGGGGAACGGAGCCCACTGCGCATGTGCAGGTTTACAACCCGACCCCTTGGGAACGGAGCCCACTGCACATGTGCAAGTTTACAATCCGACCCCTAGGGAACGGAGCCCACTGCGAAAGTGCAGGTTTACAACCCGACCCTTGGGGATCGGAGCACACTGCGCTTGTGCAAGTTAACAACCCAACCCCCGAGGAACAGAGCCCAAGCGCATGTGCAGGCTTACAACCTGACCCCGGGGAACGGATCCCACTGCGCATGTGCAGGTTTATAACCCAACCCCTGGGGAGCGGAACCCACTGCGTATGTGCAGATTTACAACCCAACTCCTGGTGAATGGAGCCCATTGCACATCTGCAGGTTTACAACCACCACCCCTGGGGTACAGAGCTCACTGCGCATGTGCAGGTTTACAACCGACCCCTGAGGAACGGAGACCACTGCACATGTGTCGGTTTACAACGCAACCCCTGGGGAGCTGAGATCCCCACGCATGTGCAGGTTTACATCCCGATCCTTGGTGAATGAAACCCACTGCGCATGTGCAGGTTTACAACCCGACCCCTGGGGAATGGAGCCCACTGCGCATGTGCAGGTTTACAACCAACCCCTGAGGAACGGAGACCACTGCGCATGTGCAGGTTTACAACCCAACCCCTAGGGAGCTGAGGCCCCCACGCATGTGCAAATTTACAACCCGATCCTTGGTGAATGGAACCCCCTGCGCATGTGCAGGTTTACAACACGATCCCTGGGGAACGGAGCCCACTGCGCATGTGCAGGTTTACAACCCCGCCCCTGAGAAACGGCGCTCACCACGCATATGCAGGTGTACAACCCGACCACTGAGGAACGGAGCCTACTGCGCATGTGCAGGTTTACACCCCCCACCCCTGGGAAACAGAGCCTACTGAGCATGTGCAGGTTTACAACCTCACCCCTGGGGATCGGAGCCCACTCCACATGTGCAGGTTTACAATCCGACCCCAGAGGAACAGAGCCCACTGAGCATGTGCAGGTTTACAACCAGACACTTGGGGAACGGAGCCCACCATGCATGTGCAGGTTTACAACCCCCACCCCTGGGAAACGGAGCCCACTGCGCATGTGCAGGATTACAACTCGACTCCGGGGGACTGGAGCCCACTGCGCATGTGCAGGTTTACAACCCCACCCCTGGGGAATGGAGCCCATTGCGCATTTGCAGATTTACAACCCGACCCCAGATGAATGGAGCCCACTGTGCATGTGCAGGGTTACAACCCGACACATGGGGAACAGAGCCCACCATGCATGTGCAGGTTTAAAACCCCCACCCCTGGGGAACGGAGCCCACTGTGCATTTGCAGGTTTACAAACCCCACCCCTTGGGAATAGATCCCACTGCGCATGTGCAGGTTTACAACTTGACCCCTGGGGAGCGGAGCCAACTGCGCATGTGCAGGTTTACAACCCGACCCCTGGAGAGCAGAGCCCACTGCGCATGTGCAGGTTTACAACCAGACCCCTGGGGAACGGAGCCCACTGCGCATGTGCAGGTTTACAACCCGACCCCTTGGGAACGGAGCCCACTGCACATGTGCAAGTTTACAACCCGACCCCTAGGGAATGGTGCCCACTGCGAAAGTGCAGGTTTACAACCTGACCCTTGGGGATCGGAGCACACTGCGCTTGTGCAAGTTAACAACCCAACCCCCGAGGAACAGAGCCCAAGCGCATGTGCAGGCTTACAACCTGACCCCGGGGAACGGATCCCACTGCGCATGTGCAGGTTTATAACCCAACCCCTGGGAGCGGAACCCACTGCGTATGTGCAGGTTTACAACCCAACCCCTGGTGAATGGAGCCCATTGCACATCTGCAGGTTTACAACCACCACCCCTGGGGTACAGAGCTCACTGCGCATGTGCAGGTTTACAACCGACCCCTGAGGAACGGAGACCACTGCACATGTGTCGGTTTACAACCCAACCCCTGGGGAGCTGAGATCCCCACGCATGTGCAGGTTTACATCCCGATCCTTGGTGAATGAAACCCACTGCGCATGTGCAGGTTTACAACCTGACCCCTGGGGAATGGAGCCCACTGCGCATGTGCAGGTTTACAACCTGACCCCTGAGGAACGGAGACCACTGTGCATGTGCAGATTTACAACCCGACGCCTGGGGAGCTGAGACCTCCACGCATGTGCAGGTTTACAACCCGATCCTTGGCGAATGGAGCCTACTGCGCATGTGCTGGTTTAAAACCCCACCCCTGGTGAACGGAGCCCACTGCGCATTTGCAGGTTTACAATCCGTCCCCTGAGGAACGGAGCCCATTGCGCATGTGCAGGTTTATAACACCCACTCCTGGGGAACAGAGCCCACTGCGCATATGGAGGTTTGCAACCCGACCCCTGGGGAACGGACCCACTGCGCATGTGCAGGTTTACAACCCCACCCCTGGGAGCAGAACCCTCTGCGTGTGAGCAGATTTACAACCGACCCCTAGGGAGTGTGGCCCACCGCGCATGTGCATGTTTACAACCCGACCCCTGGGAAACGGAGCCCAGTGGGCATGCGCAGGTTTACAACCTGACCCCTGGGGAATGGAGCCCACTGCGCATGTGCAGGTTTATAACCCAACCCATGGGGAGAGTATCACACCTAATCAGCGCATACTCCCACTCAGGGTGACAAATGCAAAAAGAACAATTGATGAACAGAATGCAGAACAATGTCATACATTCAACCCCAGTACCGAGATCTGGGCCTAAATCCATCTTTTTTTGCTCCCCGTGCCATTCCAGTTTGAACCCAGCCATATGCAAATCAGTATTGACCCTGCGACCAATGGGAGCAGACCAGCCCAAACTGCCAGGCCAGGTCGTCCGTGGACTGAAAACAAGCATGACAAATGCAAAAAGAACAATTGATGGACAGAATGCAGAACAATGTCATACATGCACCCCAGTACTGAGATCTCGGACCAAATCCATAGTTTGTTTGCTCCCCTTGCCACCCAGTCTGAACCCGGCCATATGTAAATCAGTCTTGACCCTGCTACCTATGGTAACAGTCCAGCCTGAACGTATTTGCAGGTTTACAACCCAACCCCGGGGGAACGAGGCCCACTGCACATATGCAGGTCTACAACCCTGGGAAACTGAGCCCACTGCGAATGTGCAGGTTTACAACCCCACCCCTGGGGAACGGCGCCCACCGCGCATGTGCAGGTGTACAACCCGACCCCTGAGGAATGAAGCCTACTGCGCTTGTGTAGGTTTACAACCCCACCCCTAGGGAACAGAGCCTAGTGCGCATGTGCAGGTTTACAACCCCACCCCTAGGGAACGGAGCCCACTCCACAGGTGCAGGTTTACAACCCCACCCCAGAGGAACGGAGCCCACTGCGCATTTGCAGGTTTATAACCCAACCCATGGGGAGCGGAGCCCACTACACATGTGCTGGTTTACAACCCGATCCCTGGGGAGCGGAGCCCACTGCGCATGTGCAGATTTTCCGCTTCTTTGTGAGGAAACAGTTTCAACGTGATGAAAGCCCCCCCCTCCCCCCTACACCGGGGGTCTCCATCCTTTCCTGATATGAGAGTGACTTATGTTCAATGAAATTCACCCAGAGCTGCTAATGTCATTAGTTTTGTAATCGATCAGGGATTTATAAACTGTGGCAAATCACATGTGAGGGTCTCAAGACCTGGAGTTGCGGATTGCTTCCTGGTGGACTACTCATTTGAGCAGCCAGGTCTTTGGTCCTTTCTTGAATTGCTGGAGTGATGATGTGGTCCGACGGTGCAGTGTAATGTTGTTCCAGGCCTTGGACGCCAAGTGTGACAAGAAGCATACTCAAGTGTTGCTTCGGCGGAGTCGGGGGTGGTGTCTGCTAGGAAGACGGATGCAAAAGAACAATTGATGGACAGAATGCAGAAAAATGTCATACATTCACTCCAGTACAGAGATATCAGGGCCTAAATCCATCTTTTTTTTGCTCCCCGTGCCATTCCAGTTTGAACCCAGCCATTTGCAAATCAGTGTTGACCCTGTTCATTGTGGGAACAGTCCGGCCCAAACTGCCAGGCCAGGTCCTCCCTGGACTGGAAACACGTATTCTTAGACCGGTATCAGGGTATCACACCTAATCAGCGCATACTCCCACTCAGGGTGACAAATAAAAAAAGAATAATTGATGAACAGAATGCAGAACACTGTCATACATTCAATCCCAGTACCGAGATCTGGGCCTAAATCCATCTTTTTTTGCTCCCCGTGCCATTCAAGTTTGAACCCAGCCATATGCAAATCAGTATTGACCCTGCGCCCAATGGGAACAGACCAGCCCAAACTGCCAGGCCAGGTCGTCCGTGGACTGAAAACAAGCATGACAAATGCAAAAAGAACAATTGATGGACAGAATGCAGAACAATGTCATACATGCACCCCAGTACTGAGATCTCGGACTAAATCCATCGTTTTTTTGCTCCCCTTGCCACCCAGTCTGAACCCGGCCATATGTAAATCAGTCTTGACCCTGCTCCCTATGGTAACAGTCCAGCCTGAACGTATTTGCAGGTTTACAACCCAACCCCTGGGAAACGAAGCCCACTGCTCATATGCAGGTTTACAACCCCCAACCCTGGGAGACGGAGCCCATTGCGCAAGTGCAGGTTTACAACCCCAACCCTGGGGAACGGTGCCCACCGCGCATGTGCAGGTGTACAACCCGACCCCTGAGGAATGAAGCCTACTGCGCTTGTGTAGGTTTACAACCCCCACCCCTAGGGAACAGAGCCTACTGCGCATGTGCAGGTTTACAACCCCACCCCTGTGGAACGGAGCCCACTCCACAGGTGCAGGTTTACAACCCGACCCCAGAGGAACAGAGTCCACTGATCATGTGCAGCTTTACAACCCAACACTTGGGGAACGGAGCACACTGCGCATGAGCAGGTTTTCAACCCGACCCCTGGGGAGTGGAACCCACTGCGTATTTGCATGTTTACAACCCAACCCCTGGGGAACGGAGCCCACTGCACGTATGCAGGTTTACAGCCGCCACCCCTGGGAAACAGTGCCCACTGCGCATGTGCAGTATTACAACCTGACTCCGGGGGAACGGAGCCCACTGCGCATGTGCAGGTTTACACCCCACCCCTGGGGAATGAAGCCCATTGCGCATGTGCAGGTTTACAACCCGACCCCAAATGAACGGAGCCCACTGCGCATGTGCAGGTTTACAACCTGACACCTGGGGAACAGAGCCAACTGCGCATGTTCAGGTTTACACCACCACCCCTGGGGAAAGGATCCCATTGCACAAGTGCAGGTTTACAACCCCACGCCTGGGGAACTGACCCACTCCGCATGTGCAAGTTTACAACCCGACCCCAAAGGAACAGAGCCCACTGCGCATGTGCAGGTTTACAACCTGACCCCTGGTGAATGGAGCCCACTGCGCATGTGAAGATTTACAACCCCACCCCTGGGCAACAGAGCCCACTGCGCATTTGCATGTTTACAACCCGACCCCTGGGGAATAGATCGCACTGCGCATGTGCAGGATTACAACTCGACTCCGGGGGAACGGAGCCCACTGCGCATGTGCAGGTTTACAACCTGACCCCTGGGGAGCGGAGCCCACTTCGCATGTGCAGGTTTACAACCCGACCCCTGGAGAGCAGAGCCCGCTGCTCATGTGCAGGTTTACAACCCGACCCCTGGGAAACGGAGCGCACTGCGCATGTGCAGGTTTACAACCCGACTCCTGGGCAACGGAGCCCTCTGCACATGTGCAAGTTTACAACCCGACCCCTGGGGAACGGAGCCCACTGCGCATGTGCAGGTTTACAACCCGGCCCCTGGGGATCGGAGCCCACTGCGATTGTGCAAGTTAACAACCCGTCCCCAGAGGAACAGAGCCCATGTCCAGGCTTACAACCTGACCCCTGGGGAACAGAGCCCACTGTGCATGTGCAGGTTTATAACCCAACCCCTGGGGAGCAGAACCCACTGCGTATCTGTAGGTTTACAACCCAACCCCTGGTGAACGGAGCCCGCTGCACATGTGCAGGTTTACAACCAACCCCTGAGGAACGGAGACCACTGCGCATGTGCAGGTTTACAACCCAACCCCTGGGGATCTGAGGCCCCCACGCATGTGCAAATTTACAACCCGATCCTTGGTGAATGGAACCCCCTGCGCATGTGTAGGTTTACAACACGATCCCTGGGGAACGGAGCCCACTGCGCATGTGCAGGTTTACAACCCCGCCCCTGAGGAACGGCGCCCACCGCGCATATGCAGGTGTACAACCCGACCACTGAGGAACGGAGCCTACTGTGCATGTGCAGGTTTACAACCTCACCCCTGGGGATCGGAGCCCACTCCACATGTGCAGGTTTACAATCCGACCCCAGAGGAACAGAGCCCACTGAGCATGTGCAGGTTTACAACCCGACACTTGGGGAACGGAGCCCACCATGCATGTGCAGGTTTACAACCCCCACCCCTGGGAAACGGAGCCCACTGCGCATGTGCAGGTTTACAGCCCCACCACTGAGGAACGGCACCCACCGCGCATATGCAGGTGTACAACCCGACCACTAAGGAACGGAGCCTACTGCGCATGTGCAGGTTTACACCCCCCACCCCTAGGAAACAGAGCCTACTGCGCATGTTCAGGTTTACAACCTCACCCCTGGGGATCGGAGCCCACTCCACATGTGCAGGTTTACAATCCGACCCCAGAGGAACAGAGCCCACTGAGCATGTGCAGGTTTACAACCCGACACTTGGGGAACAGAGCCCACCATGCACGTGCAGGTTTACAACCCCCACCCCTGGGAAATGGAGCCCACTGCGCATGTGCAGGATTACAACTCGACTCCGGGGGAATGGAGCCCACTGCGCATGTGCAGGTTTACAACCCCACCCCTGGGGAATGGAGCCCATTGCGCATTTGCAGGTTTACAACCCGACCCCAGATGAATGGAGCCCACTGCACATGTGCAGGTTTACAACCCGACACATGGGGAACAGAGCCCACCATGCATGTGCAGGTTTACAACCCCCACCCCTGGGGAACGGAGCCCACTGTGCATTTGGAGGTTTACAAACCCCACCCCTTGGGAATAGAGCCCACTGCCCATGTGCAGGTTTACAACCTGACCCCTGGGAAGCGGAGCCCACTGCGCATGTGTAGGTTTACAACCCGACATCTGGGGAATGGAGCCCATTGCACATGTGCAGGTTTACAACCACTACCCCTGGGGTACAAAGCCCACTGCGCATGTGCAGGTTTACAACCCGACCCCTGTGGAATGGAGCCCACTGCGCATGTGCAGGTTTACAACCGACCCCTGAGGAACGGAGACCACTGCCCATGTGCAGGTTTACAACCCTACCCCTGGCGAGCTGAGACCCCCACGCATGTGCAGGTTTACAACCCGATCCTTGGTGAATGAAACCCACTGCGCATGTGCAGGTTTACAACCCGACCCCCCGGGAATGGAGCCCACTGCACATGTGCAGGTTTACAACCTGACCCCTGAGGAATGGAGACCACTGCGCATGTGCAGGTTTACAATCCGACCCCTGGGGAGCTGAGATCTCCACGCATGTGCAGGTTTACAACCCGATCCTTGCTGAATGGAGCCTACTGCGCATGTGCTGGTTTAACACCCCACCCCTGGTGAACGGAGCCCACTGCACATTTGCACGTTTACAATCCATCCCCTGAGGAACAGAGCCCATTGCGCATGTGCAGGTTTATAAAACCCACCCCTTGGGAACAGAGCCCACTGCGCATGTGCAGGTTTACAACCCCACCCCTGGGGAACGGCGTCCACCGCGCATGTGCAGAAGTACAACCCGACCCCTGAGGAATGAAGCCTACTGCGCTTGTGTAGGTTTACAACCCCCACCCCTAGGGAACAGAGCCTACTGCGCATGTGCAGGTTTACAACCCCACCCCTGTGGAACAGAGCCCACTCCACAGGTGCAGGTTTACAACCCGACCCCAGAGGAACAGAGTCCACTGATCATGTGCAGCTTTACAACCCAACACTTGGGGAACGGAGCACACTGCGCATGAGCAGGTTTTCAACCCGACCCCTGGGGAGTGGAACCCACTGCGTATTTGCATGTTTACAACCCAACCCCTGGGGAACGGAGCCCACTGCACGTATGCAGGTTTACAGCCGCCACACCTGGGAAACAGTGCCCACTGCGCATGTGCAGTATTACAACCTGACTCCGGGGGAACGGAGCCCACTGCGCATGTGCAGGTTTACACCCCACCCCTGGGGAATGAAGCCCATTGCGCATGTGCAGGTTTACAACCCGACCCCAAATGAACGGAGCCCACTGCGCATGTGCAGGTTTACAACCTGACACCTGGGGAACAGAGCCAACTGCGCATGTTCAGGTTTACACCACCACCCCTGGGGAAAGGATCCCATTGCACAAGTGCAGGTTTACAACCCCACGCCTGGGGAACTGACCCACTCCGCATGTGCAAGTTTACAACCCGACCCCAAAGGAACAGAGCCCACTGCGCATGTGCAGGTTTACAACCTGACCCCTGGTGAATGGAGCCCACTGCGCATGTGAAGATTTACAACCCCACCCCTGGGCAACAGAGCCCACTGCGCATTTGCATGTTTACAACCCGACCCCATGGGAATAGATCGCACTGCGCATGTGCAGGATTACAACTCGACTCCGGGGGAACGGAGCCCACTGCGCATGTGCAGGTTTACAACCTGACCCCTGGGGAGCGGAGCCCACTTCGCATGTGCAGGTTTACAACCCGACCCCTGGAGAGCAGAGCCCGCTGCTCATGTGCAGGTTTACAACCCGACCCCTGGGAAACGGAGCGCACTGCGCATGTGCAGGTTTACAACCCAACTCCTGGGCAACGGAGCCCTCTGCACATGTGCAAGTTTACAACCCGACCCCTGGGGAACGGAGCCCACTGCGCATGTGCAGGTTTACAACCCGGCCCCTGGGGATCGGAGCCCACTGCGATTGTGCAAGTTAACAACCCGTCCCCAGAGGAACAGAGCCCATGTCCAGGCTTACAACCTGACCCCTGGGGAACAGAGCCCACTGTGCATGTGCAGGTTTATAACCCAACCCCTGGGGAGCAGAACCCACTGCGTATCTGTAGGTTTACAACCCAACCCCTGGTGAAAGGAGCCCGCTGCACATGTGCAGGTTTACAACCAACCCCTGAGGAACGGAGACCACTGCGCATGTGCAGGTTTACAACCCAACCCCTGGGGAGCTGAGGCCCCCACGCATGTGCAAATTTACAACCCGATCCTTGGTGAATGGAACCCCCTGTGCATGTGCAGGTTTACAACACGATCCCTGGGGAACGGAGCCCACTGCGCATGTGCAGGTTTACAACCCCGCCCCTGAGGAATGGCGCCCACCGCGCATATGCAGGTGTACAACCCGACCACTGAGGAACGGAGCCTACTGCGCATGTGCAGGTTTACACCCCCCACCCCTGGGAAACAGAGCCTACTGCGCATGTGCAGGTTTACAACCTCACCCTTGGGGATCGGAGCCCACTCCACATGTGCAGGTTTACAATCCGACCCCAGAGGAACAGAGCCCACTGAGCATGTGCAGGTTTACAACCCGACACTTGGGGAACGGAGCCCACCATGCATGTGCAGGTTTACAACCCCCACCCCTGGGAAACGGAGCCCACTGCGCATGTGCAGGATTACAACTCGACTCCGGGGGAATGGAGCCCACTGCGCATGTGCAGGTTTACAACCCCACCCCTGGGGAATGGAGCCCATTGCGCATTTGCAGATTTACAACCCGACCCCAGATGAATGGAGCCCACTGCGCATGTGCAGGTTTACAACCCGACACATGGGGAACAGAGCCCACCATGCATGTGCAGTTTTACAACCCCCACCCCTAGGGGACAGAGCCCACTGTGCATTTGCAGGTTTACAAACCCCACCCCTTGGGAATAGATCCCACTGCGCATGTGCAGGTTTACAACTTGACCCCTGGGGAGCGGAGCCAACTGCGCATGTGCAGGTTTACAACCCGACCCCTGGAGAGCAGAGCCCACTGTGCATGTGCAGGTTTACAACCAGACCCCTGGGGAACGGAGCCCACTGCGCATGTGCAGGTTTACAACCCGACCCCTTGGGAACGGAGCCCACTGCACATGTGCAAGTTTACAATCCGACCCCTAGGGAACGGAGCCCACTGCGAAAGTGCAGGTTTACAACCCGACCCTTGGGGATCGGAGCACACTGCGCTTGTGCAAGTTAACAACCCAACCCCCGAGGAACAGAGCCCAAGCGCATGTGCAGGCTTACAACCTGACCCCGGGGAACGGATCCCACTGCGCATGTGCAGGTTTATAACCCAACCCCTGGGGAGCGGAACCCACTGCGTATGTGCAGATTTACAACCCAACTCCTGGTGAATGGAGCCCATTGCACATCTGCAGGTTTACAACCACCACCCCTGGGGTACAGAGCTCACTGCGCATGTGCAGGTTTACAACCGACCCCTGAGGAACGGAGACCACTGCACATGTGTCGGTTTACAACGCAACCCCTGGGGAGCTGAGATCCCCACGCATGTGCAGGTTTACATCCCGATCCTTGGTGAATGAAACCCACTGCGCATGTGCAGGTTTACAACCCGACCCCTGGGGAATGGAGCCCACTGCGCATGTGCAGGTTTACAACCAACCCCTGAGGAACGGAGACCACTGCGCATGTGCAGGTTTACAACCCAACCCCTGGGGAGCTGAGGCCCCCACGCATGTGCAAATTTACAACCCGATCCTTGGTGAATGGAACCCCCTGCGCATGTGCAGGTTTACAACACGATCCCTGGGGAACGGAGCCCACTGCGCATGTGCAGGTTTACAACCCCGCCCCTGAGAAACGGCGCTCACCACGCATATGCAGGTGTACAACCCGACCACTGAGGAACGGAGCCTACTGCGCATGTGCAGGTTTACACCCCCCACCCCTGGGAAACAGAGCCTACTGCGCATGTGCAGGTTTACAACCTCACCCCTGGGGATCGGAGCCCACTCCACATGTGCAGGTTTACAATCTGACCCCAGAGGAACAGAGCCCACTGAGCATGTGCAGGTTTACAACCAGACACTTGGGGAACGGAGCCCACCATGCATGTGCAGGTTTACAACCCCCACCCCTGGGAAACGGAGCCCACTGCGCATGTGCAGGATTACAACTCTACTCCGGGGGACTGGAGCCCACTGCGCATGTGCAGGTTTACAACCCCACCCCTGGGGAATGGAGCCCATTGCGCATTTGCAGATTTACAACCCGACCCCAGATGAATGGAGCCCACTGTGCATGTGCAGGGTTACAACCCGACACATGGGGAACAGAGCCCACCATGCATGTGCAGGTTTAAAACCCCCACCCCTGGGGAACGGAGCCCACTGTGCATTTGCAGGTTTACAAACCCCACCCCTTGGGAATAGATCCCACTGCGCATGTGCAGGTTTACAACTTGACCCCTGGGGAGCGGAGCCAACTGCGCATGTGCAGGTTTACAACCCGACCCCTGGAGAGCAGAGCCCACTGCGCATGTGCAGGTTTACAACCAGACCCCTGGGGAACGGAGCCCACTGCGCATGTGCAGGTTTACAACCCGACCCCTTGGGAACGGAGCCCACTGCACATGTGCAAGTTTACAACCAGACCCCTGGGGAACGGAGCCCACTGCGCATGTGCAGGTTTACAACCCGACCCCTTGGGAACGGAGCCCACTGCACATGTGCAGGTTTACAACCTGACCCTTGGGGATCGGAGCACACTGCGCTTGTGCAAGTTAACAACCCAACCCCCGAGGAACAGAGCCCAAGCGCATGTGCAGGCTTACAACCTGACCCCGGGGAACGGATCCCACTGCGCATGTGCAGGTTTATAACCCAACCCCTGGGAGCGGAACCCACTGCGTATGTGCAGGTTTACAACCCAACCCCTGGTGAATGGAGCCCATTGCACATCTGCAGGTTTACAACCACCACCCCTGGGGTACAGAGCTCACTGCGCATGTGCAGGTTTACAACCGACCCCTGAGGAACGGAGACCACTGCACATGTGTCGGTTTACAACCCAACCCCTGGGGAGCTGAGATCCCCACGCATGTGCAGGTTTACATCCCGATCCTTGGTGAATGAAACCCACTGCGCATGTGCAGGTTTACAACCTGACCCCTGGGGAATGGAGCCCACTGCGCATGTGCAGGTTTACAACCTGACCCCTGAGGAACGGAGACCACTGTGCATGTGCAGATTTACAACCCGACGCCTGGGGAGCTGAGACCTCCACGCATGTGCAGGTTTACAACCCGATCCTTGGCGAATGGAGCCTACTGCGCATGTGCTGGTTTAAAACCCCACCCCTGGTGAACGGAGCCCACTGCGCATTTGCAGGTTTACAATCCGTCCCCTGAGGAACGGAGCCCATTGCGCATGTGCAGGTTTATAACACCCACTCCTGGGGAACAGAGCCCACTGCGCATATGGAGGTTTGCAACCCGACCCCTGGGGAACGGACCCACTGCGCATGTGCAGGTTTACAACCCCACCCCTGGGAGCAGAACCCTCTGCGTGTGAGCAGATTTACAACCGACCCCTAGGGAGTGTGGCCCACCGCGCATGTGCATGTTTACAACCCGACCCCTGGGAAACGGAGCCCACTGGGCATGCGCAGGTTTACAACCTGACCCCTGGGGAATGGAGCCCACTGCGCATGTGCAGGTTTATAACCCAACCCATGGGGAGCGTATCACACCTAATCAGCGCATACTCCCACTCAGGGTGACAAATGCAAAAAGAACAATTGATGAACAGAATGCAGAACAATGTCATACATTCAACCCCAGTACCGAGATCTGGGCCTAAATCCATCTTTTTTTGCTCCCCGTGCCATTCCAGTTTGAACCCAGCCATATGCAAATCAGTATTGACCCTGCGCCCAATGGGAGCAGACCAGCCCAAACTGCCAGGCCAGGTCGTCCGTGGACTGAAAACAAGCATGACAAATGCAAAAAGAACAATTGATGGACAGAATGCAGAACAATGTCATACATGCACCCCAGTACTGAGATCTCGGACCAAATCCATAGTTTGTTTGCTCCCCTTGCCACCCAGTCTGAACCCGGCCATATGTAAATCAGTCTTGACCCTGCTGCCTATGGTAACAGTCCAGCCTGAACGTATTTGCAGGTTTACAACCCAACCCCGGGGGAACGAGGCCCACTGCACATATGCAGGTCTACAACCCTGGGAAACTGAGCCCACTGCGAATGTGCAGGTTTACAACCCCACCCCTGGGGAATGGCGCCCACCGCGCATGTGCAGGTGTACAACCCGACCCCTGAGGAATGAAGCCTACTGCGCTTGTGTAGGTTTACAACCCCACCCCTAGGGAACAGAGCCTAGTGCGCGTGTGCAGGTTTACAACCCCACCCCTAGGGAACGGAGCCCACTCCACAGGTGCAGGTTTACAACCCCACCCCAGAGGAACGGAGCCCACTGCGCATTTGCAGGTTTATAACCCAACCCATGGGGAGCGGAGCCCACTACACATGTGCTGGTTTACAACCCGATCCCTGGGGAGCGGAGCCCACTGCGCATGTGCAGATTTTCCGCTTCTTTGTGAGGAAACAGTTTCAACGTGATGAAAGCCCCCCCCTCCCCCCTACACCGGGGGTCTCCATCCTTTCCTGATATGAGAGTGACTTATGTTCAATAAAATTCACCCAGAGCTGCTAATGTCATTAGTTTTGTAATCGATCAGGGATTTATAAACTGTGGCAAATCACATGTGAGGGTCTCAAGACCTGGAGTTGCGGATTGCTTCCTGGTGGACTACTCATTTGAGCAGCCAGGTCTTTGGTCCTTTCTTGAATTGCTGGAGTGATGATGTGGTCCGACGGTGCAGTGTAATGTTGTTCCAGGCCTTGGACGCCAAGTGTGACAAGAAGCATACTCAAGTGTTGCTTCGGCGGAGTCGGGGGTGGTGTCTGCTAGGAAGACGGATGCAAAAGAACAATTGATGGACAGAATGCAGAAAAATGTCATACATTCACTCCAGTACAGAGATATCAGGGCCTAAATCCATCTTTTTTTTGCTCCCCGTGCCATTCCAGTTTGAACCCAGCCATTTGCAAATCAGTGTTGACCCTGTTCATTGTGGGAACAGTCCGGCCCAAACTGCCAGGCCAGGTCCTCCCTGGACTGGAAACACGTATTCTTAGACCGGTATCAGGGTATCACACCTAATCAGCGCATACTCCCACTCAGGGTGACAAATAAAAAAAGAATAATTGATGAACAGAATGCAGAACACTGTCATACATTCAATCCCAGTACCGAGATCTGGGCCTAAATCCATCTTTTTTTGCTCCCCGTGCCATTCAAGTTTGAACCCAGCCATATGCAAATCAGTATTGACCCTGCGCCCAATGGGAACAGACCAGCCCAAACTGCCAGGCCAGGTCGTCCGTGGACTGAAAACAAGCATGACAAATGCAAAAAGAACAATTGATGGACAGAATGCAGAACAATGTCATACATGCACCCCAGTACTGAGATCTCGGACTAAATCCATCGTTTTTTTGCTCCCCTTGCCACCCAGTCTGAACCCGGCCATATGTAAATCAGTCTCGACCCTGCTCCCTATGGTAACAGTCCAGCCTGAACGTATTTGCAGGTTTACAACCCAACCCCTGGGAAACGAAGCCCACTGCTCATATGCAGGTTTACAACCCCCAACCCTGGGAGACGGAGCCCATTGCGCAAGTGCAGGTTTACAACCCCAACCCTGGGGAACGGTGCCCACCGCGCATGTGCAGGTGTACAACCCGACCCCTGAGGAATGAAGCCTACTGCGCTTGTGTAGGTTTACAACCCCCACCCTTAGGGAACAGAGCCTACTGCGCATGTGCAGGTTTACAACCCCACCCCTGTGGAACGGAGCCCACTCCACAGGTGCAGGTTTACAACCCGACCCCAGAGGAATAGAGTCCACTGATCATGTGCAGGTTTACAACCCAACACTTGGGGAGCGGAGCACACTGCGCATCAGCAGGATTTCAACCCGACCCCGGGGGAGCGCAACCCACTGCGTATTTGCATGTTTACAACCCAACCCCTGGGGAACGGAACCCACTGCACGTATGCAGGTTTACAGCCCCCACCCCTGGGAAACAGAGCCCACTGCGCATGTGCAGGATTACAACCTGACTCCGGGGGAACGGAGCCCACTGCGCATGTGCAGGTTTACACCCCACCCCTGGGGAATGAAGCCCATTGCGCATGTGCAGGTTTACAACCCGACCTCAAATGAACGGAGCCCACTGCGCATGTGCAGGTTTACAACCTGACACCTGGGGAACAGAGCCAACTGCGCATGTTCAGGTTTACAACACCACCCCTGGGGAAAGGATCCCATTGCACAAGTGCAGGTTTACAACCCCACGCCTGGGGAACTGACCCACTCTGCATGTGCAAGTTTACAACCCGACCCCAAAGGAACAGAGCCCACTGCGTATGTGCAGGTTTACAAACTGACCCCTGGTAAATGGAGCCCACTGCGCACGTGCAGGTTTACAACCTGACCCCTGGTGAATGGAGCCCACTGCGCATGTGAAGATTTACAACCCCACCCCTGGGCAACTGAGCCCACTGCGCATGTGCAGGTTTACAACCCGACCCCTGGGGAATAGAGCACACTGCGCATGTGCAGGATTACAACTCGACTCCGGGGGAGCGGAGCCCACTGCGCATGTGCAGGTTTACAACCTGACCCCTGGGGAGCGGAGCCCACTTGGCATGTGCAGGTTTACAACCCGACCCCTGGAGAGCAGAGCCCGCTGCTCATGTGCAGGTTTACAACCCGACCCCTGGGGAATGGAGCGCACTGCGCATGTGCAGGTTTACAACCCGACCCCTGGGCAACGGAGCCCTCTGCACATGTGCAAGTTTACAACCCGACCCCTGGGGAACGGAGCCCACTGCGCTTGTGCAGGTTTACAACCCGACCCCTGGGGATCGGAGCCCACTGCGATTGTGCAAGTTAACAACCCGTCCCCAGAGGAACAGAGCCCATGTGCAGGTTTATAAACCAACCCCTGGGGAGCAGAACCCACTGCGCATGTGCAGGTTTACAACCCGACCCCTGGGCAACGGAGCCCTCTGCACATGTGCAAGTTTACAACCCGACCCCTGGGGAACGGAGCCCACTGCGCATGTGCAGGTTTACAACCCGACCCCTGGGGATCGGAGCCCACTGCGATTGTGCAAGTTAACAACCCGTCCCCAGAGGAACAGAGCCCATGTGCAGGTTTATAACCCAACCCCTGGTGAACGGAGCCCACTGCACATGTACAGGTTTACAACCACCACCCCTGGGGAACAGAGCCCACTGCGCATGTGCAGCTTTACAACCAGACCCTTGGGAATGGCGCCCACTGCGCATGTGCAGGTTTACAACCGACCCCTGAGGAACGGAGACCACTGCGCATGTGCAGGTTTACAACCCAACCCCTTGGGAGCTGAGGCCCCCACGCATGTGCAAGATTACAACCCGATCCTTGGTGAATGGAACCCACTGCGCATGTGCAGGTTTACAACACGATCCCTGGGGAACGGAGTCCACTGCGCATGTGCAGGTTTACAACCCCGCCCCTGAGGAACGGCGCCCACCGCGCATATGCAGGTGTACAACCCGACCACTGAGGAACGGAGCCTACTGCGCATGTGCAGGTTTACACCCCCCACCCCTGGGAAACAGAGCCTACTGCGCATGTGCAGGTTTACAACCTCACCCCTGGGGATCGGAGCCCACTCCACATGTGCAGGTTTACAATCCGACCCCAGAGGAACAGAGCCCATTGAGCATGTGCAGGTTTACAACCCGACACTTGGGGAACGGAGCCCACCATGCATGTGCAGGTTTACAAACCCCACTCCTGGGAAACGGAGCCCACTGCGCATGTGCAGGTTTACAACCCCACCCCTGGGGAATGGAGCCCATTGCGCATTTGCAGGTTTACAACCTGACCCCAGATGAATGGAGCCCACTGCGCATGTGCAGGTTTACAACCCGACACATGGGGAACAGAGCCCACCATGCATGTGCAGGTTTAAAACCCCCACCCCTGGGGAACGGAGCCCACTGTGCATTTGCAGGTTTACAAACCCCACCCCTTGGGAACAGATCCCACTGCGCATGTGCAGGTTTACAACTTGACCCCTGGGGAGCGGAGCCCACTGCGCATGTGCAGGTTTACAAACCGACCCCTGGAGAGCAGAGCCCACTGCGCATGTGCAGGTTTACAACCAGACCCCTGGGGAACGGAGCCCACTGCGCATGTGCAGGTTTACAACCCGACCCCTGGGGAACGGAGCCCACTGCACATGTGCAAGTTTACAACCCGACCCCTGGGGAACGGAGCCCACTGCGCAAGTGCAGGTTTACAACCCGACCCTTGGGGATCGGAGCACACTGCGCTTGTGCAAGTTAACAACCCAACCCCCGAGGAACAGAGCCCAAGCGCATGTGCAGCCTTACAACCTGACCCCGGGGAACGGAGCCCACTGCGCATGTGCAGGTTTATAACCCAACCCCTGGGGAGCAGAACCCACTGCGTATCTGCAGGTTTACAACCACCATCCCTGGGGTACAGAGCTCCCTGCGCATGTGCAGGTTTACAACCCTACCCCTGGGGAATGGAGCCCACTGCGCATGTGCAGGTTTACAACCGACCCCTGAGGAACGGAGACCACTGCGCATGTGTCGGTTTACAACCCAACCCCTGGGGAGCTGAGATCCCCACGCATGTTCAGGTTTACAACTCGATCCTTGGTGAATGAAACCCACTGCGCATGTGCAGGTTTAAAACCCGATCCCTGGGGAATGGAGCCCACTGCGCATGTGCAGGTTTACAACCGGACCCCTGAGGAACGGAGACCACTGCGCATGTGCAGGTTTACAACCCGACCCCTGGGGAGCTAAGACCTCCACGCATGTGCAGGTTTACAACCCGATCCTTGGCGAATGGAGCCTACTGCGCATGTGCTGGTTTAAAACTCCACCCCTGGTGAACGGAGCCTACTGCGCATTTGCAGGTTTACAATCCGTCCCCTGAGGAACAGAGCCCATTGCGCATGTGCAGGTTTATAACACCCACCCCTGGGGAACAGAGCCCACTGCGCATATGCAGGTTTGCAACCCGACCCCTGGGGAACAGACCCACTGCGCATGTGCAGGTTTACAACCCCACCCCTGGTGTTGCAGGGATTCTGCTTATGCACAGAACTATGCGCAGGAAACCAGGACCTCAGAGAATTGTGGTGTACCAGAAACTCCCCTTAGAACTAAGAACCCCTATCCGACTAGCTTAGTGTCACATTCGTTATCCGAGATTTAGCTCGGCGGTCCCAATGTATAGACAACCCAGAACAAGCAACTTAGATACTCTCAGGAGTGGTGGGAATCCGAAATACCCGTTGGTAGCTATATATCAGTCCACAACAGAATAACAAAGACACGGTAAAAGTTTAAAGAGTTTATTTTATAAACCTCGCGTCCTAAGATGCAGTACTTTGGCTAACACAAGCAGACAAATGGTTAGGATCAGCACCATCAGCATTGTTACAATACCATAGAAAATGAAAGGAGCAATCATAATAATAATGACAGTGGAAAGCAACCACCCTCCTTTCTCTAGCAACTAATAAGGTATTATTAGACTAATAGAAGGTCTCTTAGGCTTGCATGGGGGACCCATACCTTATAGATCAGCTTAGTGGAATCACATCACAGGATCAGCTAGGCTCTCTCCTGCAACAGCTCTTCGTTTCGAATGTAACAGAAAACATGCTGCTCTGTAATATTAAAGGGCTCGTCTTTCAGGTATTGGCAGCTGTATGTATGTTATGGCTAAGAAGTGGTACGATCAACCTGAACACAACAACCTGCCCCGTCTAGTGACCCAGACTCGTTCCTTACACGGTGTACAGACCAAGGTCACTACTCGCTGTTAAAGATGTTAAACAACAGACGGTTCTCATGTGAAGCAAAGTCGAGTCAGCAGTTATCGAATGAATAACATGTAACAACAGTGTCGCGTGCAAAAGCAGCAGAAGCAGCAAGCTGGCTTTCTAACAGCCATCGAGGTTATGCTAACTTAGCGTTGTACATAGGGCGTGGTTAACCCACACTACATCCCCCTTTGATCGGACCACTAACCACTAGGGGCACATTTATCAAGAACGCAGAGTTCAAGTTAGAAAGAACGGAACCAAGGGCATGAACTATAAGTCCATATAAGGTAAGTGTAAAGTTTGAAAAAGAAAAAAATTTGAAAAACAGAAAAAGATGTCGTCAGGGGGAAAAAACCATTAAAAGAAATGGGAAAAACGACATCGATCGATACATCAAGGGTCGATCAAGATAAAAAGTCAATCCATAAAAGTGTAGGCACAATAAGTTGCAACTGCCTCCAAGAGGAAATCATTGGAGCGTTCCGCAAAAGTATCTGTCATCCAGTTTAACAGCGGAAAGGAACACACGTGTTCACTCACAATTGGAGTCTCCAGCACCACACGGGGACAACAGGAAGGTTCCTCGATATAACTTCGTTCCAGAAAGTCAATCGCAGCCTCTTCGATGGCCCAATTACCAAGGACTCCATGTGCCGCACCCAAGGCCATAAACCCAACACCAGAACATTCATACTCATGAGCCGTTAAGGGGCCCATCAGTTGACCAAAATCCGGTACAGGTGACACCGAGGTTGAAAGGCACAAATCCAGAGCCGACTGGAATGGACAATCCAGGCAGTGAAAGACAGGTTGCACACATGTAAAGAAGGGAAACCGGAAAGATAATCCATACGCGACACTTAAAGTCGCCAGAGGCAACGTGCCATAGTATTCAAGCATCCGGTTACGCAGATGAAACAGCCGGGGCATGTTGTTTCTGTACGCAAGTTGCGCAGCCATTGCGTAGGACGCAAACCAGCAAAAGTATTCCAGCAATAAGGGCAAGAAGCAAAGGAAGACCTCCAAAGAGGCTGGAAAAAATAGAATGAAAAAATGCGGGAATCACACCAAAAATAGTCTAAAAGGAGGTCACGAGGCCGGAGCCCACTAGTTTAAAAAAATGAACTATGCCGGTGGTAGACGAGGCATTAAAGATAGTCTGTATCAATGTTCCAAAATGGAAGGGGAGGTCAGTATTCAAAAGCGCCTGCACCTCCGTGCGGGTGTTTGCCACGTGAAGAAGAAAGGTTTCACGGGATGAAGTTAAAGCGACCTCCCTTTGAGACAAAAGAGCCCTTATTCTGCTCATCTGGTTGAACTCTGCGCTCAAGGTTGGAATCGAAGGCCAGATAGAAACATCGAGCCGGCCATGCGGGGGTGGGAAAAGGACATTATTACAGCAAACTACACGCTGTGAAACAGTGACTATGTACGGAATGCCCTTTAGCATCCCACAGCAATTGTCATTATTTAAAAGCAAATAACTACCGTTAGCAAGCAATGTGAATGAAGGGGTTATAACTGGCACAGGCACACCTTTCAAAACGCAAGCTAAATTAGGACCGTGTACATTGCAAGCACCATGTAATTGTATATGTCTACACACTACAGAATGATCAGGAGCAGAAGTGCATTCCTCACCTTTCAAATAAACCTCTGTGCCCTCCCGCATGCATCTATATGTAAATGGGAGCGACCAAACTTCGTGCAGGAATGCGCTTCCAAGTTGTTCATACCTGCCAAGATCATAATGTTTCATACATGAACTAAATTTAAAAAGCGAAAAAGGTAAAGTGATTACGCCGTGGATAAGCCACACGGCCGAATTTAACTCAGCAATAGAAAAAGGCAATGGTGCTAATTTCTCGATGTGCAGTAAAGAATAAGTCGCATCCTTCATAGACATAAACTGTTGTTTGTCAGTTAAATTAAAAGGGAGGAACAAAGAGGAAATATTCATGTAATCCCATGGGACCTTCCCTGCCTTTAACGTTTGTAAAGTCCATGCAAATTGCATAACAGAACGCAACTGATTCTGGCCATGGTACAACACAGACAAATCATCCTGCACAATATCTACGACAGATGAAACAATATTATCTAAAGTGTAAATTCTAGAAGACAAGGTATTTATACTATTATCAATCACAGCCAACAGTTTTTCCATATTGGCCTGGTCAAAAGCACGTAATCTGGAGGCAGCCTCAATTTGCGACAATTTCCAAACTTCGTTGTAAATAGCATATGCCCATCTTTTGGACCTGCCTATTGCAGGAACTTTAATAAAATCATTCAAATCAATTTTGTCGTTTAAACGTGACAAATGAAGTTTAACAGACGCTAATGTGGAATGTTGCAGCCACGACTGGCATAACTTACCCACAGAGTAGGTAGTCACAGTGTGTGAAGATTCAAAACGAGGATCTACCCTGACTTGAGTGTACCCAGGTGCCAGTGCTAAAAATCGACGTTGACAAGAATCTGAACCAGTTTGCCAAACCAAACTGGTTCAGAACCAAATGCCGAAACATTAAAGATGGTGTTGGAAATAAGGGACTGCAACGTAGTAAGGGAAAGATCTGTGTAATTACCCCAGCCGGGATAAGCACCCAGATCCGGGATCGTGGGGGAATTCATTCTTTTAGACGTAGACAAGCCAAAACAAGTCGTCTGAAAAATAGATGAATTCAAAAATAAAATATGGTTAGGGATAAGACAGGCACGATGCAAAGCTTCTGTTCCCTGAACCTGCCACGGTTTAGTACCCCAAACCGACTTAAGATCGATAGTAGCTTTCCATAGCTCATAGCCTCCGACAGCCAATTCGTCCCTAAAGGACTTGGAATACAATAATTTGGTATGTGTCAGCCTTACCTTCGAGGCGGTTTCAGGCGCCATCTTAAAGTAAAAGGAGGCCGGTTTTGACACACTGAAATCCGAAAAGTATGTGAACTTGTTCACTAACGTTTTAGAACTGCCCTGATGAGGGGCTGGACAATGTTCCCATTGAGTGTAATTAACAAAATTTCGAAAGGTATTTGCTCTGTGTAGGAAATGTGTGCCATAATGTTGATAACAAAACTGTTCACCATAATTAGCAGAATTTAAATACAAATCTTCAGCATCAAATACAGCATAATATTTTAGATCAGAAAATAGTGCTTCTATTGCTTGTACATCCCAATCATCAGATCTGATATTCTGTTTAACTACATCACCCACAGAAACACGAAAGACATTAGGCACATTAATCACTTCGGTAGGTCCATGAATTTGAAATTTAACAGCATCCCAAGCGATCCCATCACGCACAGGCCAGGCAGTAATGTTCACAAAAGTCTGGTCCCTTTTCATAATGTGGGATGAGGAATGGGGGGGCCAAAGTTCCATCAATTGATCCAATCGCAGATCGTTCAGTCAGGTAGTGTCCATTTATAATTTTAAAAAACACCACCACAAAGCCAATTGACATGAACAAAAAAATACCTATTAGCACCAGCCAGATGTAAGTCCATGGTGCCAATAAAAAATGTCTCTTGAACCAGGCAAAAAATATAGCAATTTTGGAAGGGGCAGTGGAAGTCATTGATTCAGTGTCAAAGGAAGAACGGGACTGGTTAATCGCTGTTGAATGTAAAAGAGGCAACGGGACCCTTGCAGGATAAGCAAACTCAGGATCATCAAGCAAACCACCATCAACAGGCGGTATTGGAGGGGAAGCAACAGCATGCATCTCAACTGCAACCTCAGGCATGATGATCGAGGGCGGCATCACAACAGAATTTCGCAGAATGGAAGGGCAAGAAACTGAAGGTGTCATACTATGAAGTATCGGCCACTCGCTGTAGCTTGACATTGTCAATCGAGATGTACCTGTTTTCCTTGCGACCAGGAAGTGGTGGTAAAATGACTGTACGTGTACCCTGGACTCCAAGCACCGGCACTGGTGCACGATAAGAGGGCCCAAACTCTTTCTTGTTCTCCACCTTCTCACGGACCAGATCACCAACTCGAGGTAGCCAGCCGACTACCGGAATCTGGAGCTCAGCTTCGCATGTAGAGGGTACGTGTTCCTTCGCCACAGTGTCCCTTGCTTCTTGTAGATTCTGCAATACAGCACAGTGATCATCTAGGTCAAAAGGCGCGGCAGCCGCCGCCATGTCTAGACCCTCAAGGTCCGGAACAAACATTCTTACTCCAAAGAGCATCATGTATGGGGTCCGCCCACCCAGAGACCTTCTCTTCTGTTCCCTCCCCGCTCCCGCCTCCCAGCTGCTCCGCCCACCCGCGCACTTGGCCTTTAAATGGCGACCGTGCGACGCAGGTGAGTGTGACCCACTTGTGGGACACCCCCGCGCCGCACGGCCACCAGCTGCTGCGTGTGCCCCAGTGCCTGCCTTCTGCCTCAGCGCCGGCCTCGCTGCCGCCTTGAGCGCTCCCCTTTGGTTTTCGCCGGTTTTTGACCGAAATTTGTGCTTGTTTTCTTTGTATGCCGTATGATCGTTTGTTAACAGTTTTGCCTCCGTTTTGACCTGCATTGTTGCCTGTATTTTTTGTACCGTTTCTTCTTCGTGTTTTGCCCTCCATTTGTGCATTTGTGCTTGTCTCCTTCCTGTTTGCTCGCCTACCTCGCCGCCCTCCGCTCTCCCTCCCCGCTCCCGCTTCCCGCCACCGCCATTAGCCCCGCCCCTTTTCTCTTCTGTTCCCTCCCCGCTCCCGCCTCCCAGCTGCTCCGCCCACCCGCGCACTTCGCCTTTAAATGGCGACCGTGCGAACGCGCAGCGGTCACGCGCAGCGGGCGCGCCGATTGTGCGCCGAAGGCGCGCCAAAGGTAAGCCCGTCTGCGCCCGTCCGCGACCGGATCGCGTCCAGCGCCAGGACCCCTGGCCCCCGAGGACCCCGACCGACCCGCCTGACGTACTCCGCCGCCACCCTCACCGCACTCAACACCGGCCGACTCCCAGAATGCCATCAAGCCACTCCACGACGTACCCACGGACCTTTCAGCTGCCACGCCTGCAAGTTCTCCTGCATCCGGACCAGCCTCGCACCAGCACCCGCCAAGTCGAACACCAGCAGCACCCACCTCAAGTGCATCCTGCCCAACACCCGCTCCGTCCACAGACACGCCATCGAACTCTGGAACCTTCTAGACGCCACAGCCCCTGACGTTGCCTTCCTCACGGAGACCTGGATGAACGCCTCTTCAGCTCCCGACATCGCCATCGCTATCCCAGAGGGCTACAAGATCGTCCGGAGGGACCGAAACGCCAACCAGATGGGAGGAGGCATCGCCATCATCCACAGGAACACCATCCGTCTCACGACCAGCACCGACAACACCCTGACCAGCGCCGAACACCTGCATTTCCAGATCCACACCAACCCGAACACCACCCTCAGAGGCACCCTGATCTACCGACCCCCTGGACCACGCACACAATTCAGCGAGGACATCGCCGACTTCGTCAGCCCGCATGCCCTCCCCTCCGCTGACTACATCCTCCTGGGAGACCTCAACTTCCATCTAGAGAACAACAACGACCGCAACACCAGCACCCTGCTCGACAACCTCGCCAACCTGGGACTCAAGCAACTGGTGTCCACCCCCACCCACCTCGCCGGACACACACTCGACGCAGTCTTCTCTTCCAGCACAGACATCGACTTCAGCCACGCCACAGAGCTTCAATGGACGGACCACAGCTGCGTCCACTTCACCTTCAAGAGAACGACGACCCACCAACACCAGCAACAGGCCGCCCACAGAAGCTAGAACAAGATCACAGCAGACCAGCTCGCCACCTCCCTGAGCCAGCACCCTCCTGCCAGCTCAGCGAACCCCAGCCAGGCCGCCGACAACCTCACGAAGTGGATCAGCAACTGCGCGGACGAACTCGCCCCACTGAGGACCCCGCCTAGCAGACCCGGCAGCAAGAAGGCTCCATGGTTCACCGACGAACTCAAGAGCTCCAAGAAGAACTGCCGAGCCCTCGAGAAAGTCTGGAGAAAGGAACCGACACCGGACAACAGGACCTCCTTCAAACTTGCCACCCGGAAACACCACCAGCTGATCCGCGCCGCCAAGAAAACAGCATTCAAGGACCGGTTGGACAACAACGCACACAACTGCAAGGAACTCTTCAACATCGTGAAAGAGCTTTCCAACCCCAGCGCAGGAAACAACGACATCACCCCATCGCAAGACCTCTGCAACTCCCTCGCTTCATACTTCCACAACAAGATCGCGGACATACACAACAGCTTCTACAACCAACCAACGCACACCATGACCGAACAACCACCCCCCACCACCACCCTCCACGCCTGGACCCCGATCAGCACCGAAGACACCATCCGCACGATGAACTCCATCCACTCCGGATCACCGACCGACCCCTGCCCTCACCACGTCTTCAACAAGGCCGACGCTGTCATCGCACCCCACCTGCGAGACATCATCAACACATCCTTCGACACCACCATCTTCCCTGAGAGCTGGAAACACGCCGAACTCAGCGCTCTACTCAAGAAACCAACAGCGGACCCCACCGACCTCAAGAACTACCGCCCCATCTCGCTCCTCCCGTTTCCAGCCAAAGTCATCGAGAAGACCGTCAACAAGCAGATGGCCGCCTTCCTCGAGACGAACGGATCCCTCGACCCCTCACAGTCCGGCTTCCGAGCCAATCACAGCACCGAGACCGCCCTCATCGCCGCCACCGATGACATCCGAGCCCTGATGGACAATGGAGAAACAGCGGCCCTCATCCTCCTAGACCTCTCCGCGGCATTCGACACGGTCTGCCACCGCACCCTAGTACTGCGCCTCAGCAACATCGGAATCCAGGACAAGGCGCTGGAATGGATCATCTCCTTCCTCGACGGAAGAACACAGAGAGTCCGCCTACCACCGTACAAGTCAGAGGCCTCCGAAGTCATCTGCGGCGTCCCTCAAGGATCATCTCTGAGCCCCACCCTCTTCAACGTCTACATGAGCCCCCTCGCGGCCATCGTACGCAAACACAACCTCAGCATAATCTCCTACGCCGACGACACCCAGCTGATCCTCTCCCTGACCAACGACCCCACCGCCGCCAGAGCCAACCTGCACGAAGGGATGAAAGAGGTAGCCGAGTGGATGACGACCAGCCGCCTGAAACTGAACTCGGACAAGACGGAGGTCCTCATCCTGGGCCCCTCACCCTCCGCCTGGGACGACTCCTGGTGGCCTCCCGCCCTGGGCACCGCACCCAAACCGACAGACCATGCACGCAACCTGGGCTTCATCCTGGACTCCTCCCTCTCCATGACCAGGCAAGTCAACAACGTCTCCTCGGCGTGCTTCAACATCCTACGCATGCTACGGAAGATCTTCTGGTGGATCCCCACCGAGACCAGGAAAACCGTCACCCAGGCCCTCGTCACCAGCCAACTGGACTACGGCAACGCCCTCTACGCCGGTACCACCGCCAAGCTCCAGAAGAGACTCCAGCGGATCCAGAACGCCTCAGCCAGACTCATCCTCGACATCCCACGAACCAGCCACATCTCCGGACATCTGAGAGACCTTCACTGGCTCCCCGTCAACAAAAGAATCACCTTCCGCCTCCTCACCCACGCACACAAAGCCCTACACGACCAAGGCCCGAGCTACCTCAACAGCCGAGTCAACTTCTACGCTCCCAAACGCCACCTCCGATCAGCCAACCACGCCCTCGCCGCCGTCCCCCGCATCCGAAGAGCGACTACAGGAGGAAGGTCCTTCTCCTACCTGGCCGCCAAGACCTGGAACTCCCTCCCAACCGACCTGCGCCTGACCCAAGACCACCTCTCCTTCAGGAAGACGCTGAAGACCTGGCTGTTCGAGCAGTAGCGGCACCCCCCCCCCCCCCCCCAGCGCCTTGAGACCCTACGGGTATGTAGCGCGCTTTATAAGTGTCATTGATTGATTGATTGATTAAGTGCACGTTGCACGTCATACAAGTGGGTTAGCCAGCTTCGGCATGTACCCAATACCCTTGCTGTCAAAGATTGCTTTAGGTCACGGTTCATTCGCTCCACAACACTATTGCCCTCAGGCCGATATGGAGACGAAAATTTGACTTGGACCCCCAAACTTTGCATGGCTACTTTGTAAGCCCTAGAGGCAAACGCAGGGCCCTGGTCAGAATGAAGGGTACCACATGCAAAACTCCCAATAAAGACACGCAAATCCTTGATGACCGTCCGGGCATCAGTACTCCTTTGCGGCCACACCCATAGAAAACGTGTGCACGAATCCACTGCAACCAAGATGTACTTGTACGCAGTATCAGAGGAAAAAGGACCGGAGTGATCTAAATAAACACACGCAAGTGGTTGATTAGATATACACAGCTGCGTTTGTGGTGGACGTGCGACAGTAGAAGGTTTAATCTGCTGGCAAATGTCACATAAAAGGACATAGGCTTGCGCCTGTTTGTACAAACCGTACCACCAGTAACGTTGCTGTAAAAGAGATACAGTCGCCGAAACTCCGGCGTGCGCAGACGCAACACCTTCGTGGGCAGCCGTAATCAGAGATGGTCTGCAGTCCGCGTTGGGAATCAATCTGTCACCAACGTCGTTAATCCTCACTAAGGGGACGTTATCAGGACTTAAACGATAATGGTAGCGGGAAGGGAATCCTTTCGGAAATCCCGTCCCTGTCTCGGACGCAGCAATAGCTGCCAAGATGTCATCATCAATCCTAGTTTTGGATCTTGTAACTGCTGCTACTAAATATGTTGCCACTGCGGTTTTTGCTGCCTCGTCAGCCAAACTGTTACCGACAGCATGGACACCAACACGCTGGTGACCAAGAGTGGGAATTACATTCACGAGGGGCAGCCCTTCTTTAAGTTCTGCCACTCGAACCCAAAGCGTTTTGTGCTTTACTGTGCTACCTTTCGAATCACGAAAGTCATTCTGACTCCAAAAGTGTAAATTCTCGTTGTATGATTGAACACAATAAAACGAGTCACTCACTACAAGAGTGGTGACCCGAGGATCAGCAAACTCCAGTGCAAGCACCAGAGCTTTCAGCTCTGCCAACTGCACGGTACAATCACCCAATGACTGCGTATGCACGACATCAGACTGGAACTCACCGTTGTGATAGCGCTCGCTCTTTCAAGATCGCCATCTGAACTGCTGTCAGTACTTTCTCGACAGCGGAGAAGCGCAGCTCAGCCGAAGTGTACAGATGAGATTTGTATGCAATAGGGACGGTGTCGCCCTCATTGAACGTCAAGTAGGTGAAACCCACTGCACCCGGTACGATTCTAATGACCAGGTTAGTGTGGTTATCACGAGTTTGTAAAAACTTTGAAGCTAGAAGATCAGACTGCAACGATTGCAATGCAGCCGAATGCTCAGGCAGCCAGCAAGATTTGGTAAAAGTAGGTTGTACCAAGGCATAAAGCGACTTGATACGCTGGGCATAATCAGGAATGTAGGTACGACCGAAATTCAGAAAACCCAGCAAAGATTGCAATTTCTTCAGTGTCGTTGGGGTACTGAGGCGTGCGCATTTCTCAAGGAACTGCGGAGCCAAGCCTCGACCCTCATGATTGAGTTCGTACCCCAAGAACAACACTGTGAACTCGGCAATGTGGGACTTGGCAAAGTTGAACTTGTAACCATAGTCAGCAAACATAGTTATTATGTTATCCACACGAGCAAGGTGTGGAAGCAATTCGTCGTCCGTCAGGTAGATATCATCTACATACGAATATCCTTCCGGGTCAATCATCTCCAAAAGTGAGACCACACGAGCAGCAAAGACCCGGGCTGTTTTTATAGCCCATGGGGAGCATTTTAAACCATTTTTGTTTGCCACCCGAGGTTAACGCCGTCCACTCATAGCTATGAGGAGACAGGTTATGGCTGTAAAAGCCGTTGGAGATGTCAAGAGTAGTTTTAAAACGTTTTCTCACAAGACTATCGACGAGAGCCGAACTGTGTGGATTCTGTACCGCACATGTCTGGCAGTGCGAATTTAAGTGCCGGTAATCCAAAACTAGGCGGCACGATCCGTCAGGCTTCGTCACAGTGAATAAAGGATTATTCATGGGTGACACACATGTTTCAATTACTCCCTGATATTCCAATTGCTCAAGGATGGACGCGACGTGAGACCGAGCTTCGCAACGCATGGGGTATTGGGGTTGTGGCTGGGGTTCCGACCGCAACGGAATCGTATGGTTGGGAGAAAATTTATCCCAGCCCACCTGAGTACGGTACAACGCAGGCGCGAGCACCTGCGCCCACTCCCCGGCTAACCTATTAGAATGTTCCAGTGGCACTGTGTGCCCAAAGGATGGGAGGATTACCACCTCCCCTCTAGGAGCCTCTAACACGAAAGCCGGGGGCCAATCTGCCTCCGCCAAAAGTATATCATAGGTGGAGGTTAGATTATCCCAAAATACCACTTTAATTTTACGTTGTATGTCACCCTCAATTAAAAGGTTAATTTTAAACATTCTTTCAGGGGGAGCTACGCGAGTATCAGCAGTTTCAACACTTACAAATTTATCAGTTGCTGTCGCCGCCAGAAACGGACGCAGCGCTTGTCGCACTACTGTAACTTCCGCCGCGCTGTCTAGCAGCGTTAGCGCCCATGTCTGGTTCAGAAGCTGTGTCCGTACCATCTGATATATGAAAAACAGTGGTTCTGTCGGGTGAGACCACACAATTACTTTGCTTAACAAATACTTTTAACAGAAAACTACATATATAAATTGACGAAAAAATAAATTATATTTGGACAGAACACATACAAAACAGACAAAAACGCATAAACTTGCGTGGAGTCAAATATGTCATTTTTTTGCACAGAGGGCAATTGATCAGATAATTTATTCCATCCCAACTTTTTCTGTAGAATTCGATCGGACGAGCGATTTTTTCCGCACTGTACCAATTTAAGGCTGACCTAAACTGCCCGTTAGGTGAGTCATGGTCATCCAACCTTGCTCCCATATTTTGGTGGCTTGTGGAACACATGTTATCTCAATAGAGGAATACCTTTGATATGTGCCTCATTTGCATTTTCAGGTTGCCATTGTGTATCATTAGTCCTGATGAAGACCCGCATGATGATCTAGGATCGCTTTTATAGGGTTGAAACGTCGACATTCTTAAGGCCCAGTCCAAGACCTTGTTTCACAACGAATTGAATTGACCTGACCTTTGGAAACATTGTCATTTGTTTATTCTTATACTGGCCTGTTTTACTATGTACATATACTTTTTCTAATCACTGTGTATATACTACGCACTATTTGTGTCACATATGTCACTATGTCACTCTTTCACAAATTCACTATAATGCTTACATCTTTGGCAACCTTCTTTTGCTAAAAAAGAAATATATGGGTGTGAATATAAATGATGTAATTTATATATAAGGAATATCTCACCACCTGACATATTTGACTCCACGCAAGTTTATGCGCTTTTGTCTGTTTTTTCATATAACTTATACCCAGGTTCTGAGGGACACAGGGTCACCCCATTGTTTATGAAACTTCCGTACCATCTGAGGCATATCTCGCAGTCGGAGCAGCAACCTTCTTCTTTTGAAACGGGGGTCTTTGACGTGCAGACTCGTCCTGTTTGCCTTTACCGTCAGTCTGACGGGGCTGCTCACGACCTTGAGCACCCTTTCCCTTCCCACGATCTCCGCCACTGGATTGATAAGCCGATGCTTCCTGTGAAGAACGAGGAGAGCGTTGTTCAGGAACCTGAAATCTATCAGGTGACTTAATATTAGAACGATCGCGCAAATCATAAGTGCGTTCACTTTGTGTCTGCACCGGTGATGCAGAACGAGACCTCCGTTTCTCTTGCTGCTTCCCCTGTTTCTTAGCTCACCAACTTTGTTTCGGAAAGTTGGGCTTTTCGTCTTTGGTAGACAAACTCACTTTAGGCTGCTGCACTGCAGTCGGAATGATCACGGCGGGTTTCACACCCAAGGCGCTACTACCCACCATTCTGTAGGCTTTCACTGTAATTTTAGCGAATTCCTTTGGCCTGTCGCCCGGATCCACAAGTGCCAACATATTGCACACCTGGAATTGCATGGCATCTCCTTTGAGGTTGCCAATAACCATGGAACAAACCACATCGAAGCTATCGACAAGCCTCAATCCCAACTCAATTGCTGCCTCGGCACCATGATTGTCTTGGACCTTCTTGATGACCGAGGGCAGTACAGACATAGACGGAGTGCCGTAGCACTTCGCATAGGTCGCAGCAAAGACCTTGCCCCAATTGTCACAGTCGACAATATCCGGGACTAGGTCCTTAGGTAACGTTATAGTGAGGATACTGTGTTTTTCAGCAAGCCAGTAAGGGAATTCATCCCTATTTTGGGGGCGCTTGCCGACAACCGAATTAACCGTAACTGGACTGATGACCGTCGCATGATGGTCAGTCGTGTGGCCTGCAACAGCAGGTGCCCCCACCTGCACATTGCGGGACACGTACTGCACTAACGCCCTATGGACCGTAATCAGGGCTGTGTGTAGCACACGTAACTCCGCCACCGCCACAGTCATGTAGCGGGGATGGGGTGTATAACCGGCCAGCACCGGCCATGTGGCCCCTGCAATTGACAACGGGCCCATTCTCGCCGGCGCTACCGCATGGGGAAGGGCGCCATTAAACCAAATAGTATGCTGCCAGGCACTAAGGGGAATTTCAAGTGTCCGATAAGGGGCATAGGCAGCAGGCATCGCGGTGTGAGTATATTCGTGGAACAAATTGTCATTTGCATCCACTTTGTCAAACGTCACCCAAGAGTAAAACAACTCATACGGGAACGCCGCATCAGCGCCTACTACTAAAATAACAGCCAAGCCATCATCCGGGACCCCATAGACCCTCAAATGTGAGGTCAGGGGAACCCTACTATGCGCGGCAACATTGACCGCCATCAGGACACTTTCAAGAACAACGAAAAGCTATACTGTAGCACTGGGGTTCAGAAAAAGAAAACCTTTTTAATTATCAAGCTTGAAAGAACCTTTAGTCGAAACCTAGGTAGGTTAAGCCGTCACTCACGTTATCCGGAAACTAGAGTGAGGACGTTGTGGACTAATAAAAGCACTACTAAGGCGTTTCAGATCAAAAGACCAAACGTTAGGTGCGCCCTGTTGCAGGGATTCTACTTATGCACAGAACTATGCGCAGGAAACCAGGACCTCAGAGAATTGTGGTGTACCAGAAACTCCCCTCAGAACTAAGAACCCCTATCCGACTAGCTTAGTGTCACATTCGTTATCCGAGATTTAGCTCGGCGGTCCCAATGTATAGACAACCCAGAACAAGCGACTTAGATACTCTCAGGAGTGGTGGGAATCCGAAATACCCGTTGGTAGCTATATATCAGTCCACAACAGAATAACAAAGACACGGTAAAAGTTTAAAGAGTTTATTTTATAAACCTCGCATCCTAAGATGCAGTTCTTTGGCTAACACAAGCAGACAAATGGTTAGGATCAGCACCATCAGCATTGTTACAATACCATAGAAAATGAAAGGAGCAATCATAATAATAATGACAATGGAAAGCAACCACCCTCCTTTCTCTAGCAACTAATAAGGTATTATTAGACTAATAGAAGGTCTCTTAGGCTTGCATGGGGGACCCCATACCTTATAGATCAGCTTAGTGGAATCACATCACAGGATCAGCTAGGCTCTCTCCTGCAACAGCTCTTCGTTTCGAATGTAACAGAAAACATGCTGCTCTGTAATATCAAAGGGCTCGTCTTTCAGGTATTGGCAGCTGTATGTATGTTATGGCTAAGAAGTGGTACGATCAACCTGAACACAACAACCTGCCCCGTCTAGTGACCCAGACTCGTTCCTTACACGGTGCACAGACCAAGGTCACTACTCGCTGTTAAAGATGTTAAACAACAGACGGTTCTCATGTGAAGCAAAGTCGAGTCAGCAGTTCTCGAATGAATAACATGTAACAACAGTGTCGCGTGCAAAAGCAGCAGAAGCAGCAAGCTGGCTTTCTAACAGCCATCGAGGTTATGCTAACTTAGCGTTGTACATAGGGCGTGGTTAACCCACACTACACTGGGAGCAGAACCCACTGCGCGTGAGCAGATTTACAACCGACCCCTAGGGAGTGTGGCCCACCGCACATGTGTATGTTTACAACCCGGCCCCTGGGAAACGGAGCCCACTGGGCATGTGCAGGTTTACAACCTGACCCCTGGGGAACGGAGCCCACTGCGCATGTGCAGATTTTCTTCTTCTTTGTGAGGAAACATTTTCAACGTGATGAAAGCCTCCCTCCTACACCGGAGGTCTCCATCCTTTCCTGATATGAAAGCGACTTATGTTCAATGAAATTCACCCAGAGCTGCTAATGTCATTAGTTTTGTAATCGATCAGGGATTTATAAACTGGTGCAAATCACCTGTGAGGATCTCAAGACCTGGAGTTGCGTATTGCTTCCTGGTGGACTACTCATTTGAGCAGCCAGGTCTTTGGTCCTTTCTTGAATTGCTGGAGTGATGATGTGGTCCGACGGTGCAGTGTAATGTTGTTCCAGGCTTTGGACGGCAAGTTTGACAAGAAGCATACTCAAGTGTTGCTTCGGCAGAGTCGGGGGTGGTGTCTGCTAGGAAGACGGATGCAAAAGAACAATTGATGGACAGAATGCAGAAAAATGTCATACATTCACTCCAGTACAGAGATATCAGGGCCTAAATCCATCTTTTTTTTGCTCCCCGTGCCATTCCAGTTTGAACCCAGCCATTTGCAAATCAGTGTTGACCCTGTTCATTGTGGGAACAGTCCGGCCCAAACTGCCAGGCCACGTCCACCCTGGACTGGAAACAAGTATTCTGAGACCGGTATCAGGGTATGACACCTAATCAGCGCATACTCCCACTCAGGGAGACAAATGCAAAAAGAACAATTGATGAACAGAATGCAGAACAATGTCATACATTCAACCCCAGTACCGAGATCTGGGCCTAAATCCATCTTTTTTTGCTCCCCGTGCCATTCCAGTTTGAACCCAGCCATATGCAAATCAGTATTGACCCTGCGCCCAATGGGAGCAGACCAGCGCAAACTGCCAGGGCAGGTCGTCGTGGACTGAAAACAAGCATGACAAATGCAAAAAGAACAATTGATGGACAGAATGCAGAACAATGTCATACATGCACCCCAGTACTGAGATCTCGGACCAAATCCATCGTTTTTTTGCTCCCCTTGCCACCCAGTCTGAACCCGGCCATATGTAAATCAGTCTTGACCCTGCTACCTATGGTAACAGTCCAGCCCGAACGTATTTGCAGGTTTACAACCCAACCCCTGGGGAACGAAGCCCACTGCACATATGCAGGTTTACAACCCTGGGAAACGGAGCCCACTGCGCATGTGCAGGTTTACAACCCCACCCCTGGGGAACGGCGCCCACCGTGCATGTGCAGGTGTACAACCTGACCCCTGAGGAATGAAGCCTACTGCGCTTGTGTAGGTTTACAACCCCCACCCCTAGGGAACAGAGCCTACTGTGCATGTGCAGGTTTACAACCCAACCCCTGGGGAACGGAGCCCACTCCACAGGTGCAGGTTTACAACCCCACCCCAGAGGAACAGAGTCCACTGAACATGTGCAGGTTTACAACCCAACACTTGGGGAACGGAGCACACTGCGTATTTGCATGTTTACAACCCAACCCCTGGGGAACGGAGCCCACTGCACGTATGCAGGTTTACAGCCCCCATCCCTGGGAAACGGAGCCCACTGCGCATGTGCAGGATTACAACCCGACTCCGGGGGAACGGAGCCCACTGCGCATGTGCAGTTTTACACCCCACCCCTGGGGAATGAAGCCCATTGCGCATGTGCAGGTTTACAACCCGACCCCAGATGAACGGAGCCCACTGCGCATGTGCAGGTTTACAACCTGACACCTGGGGAACAGAGCCAACTGCGCATGTTCAGGTTTACAACACCACCCCTGGGGAAAGGATCCCATTGCACAAGTGCAGGTTTACAACCCCACGCCTGGGGAACTGACCCACTCCGCATGTGCAAGTTTACAACCCAACCCCAAAGGAACAGAGCCTGTGCAGGTTTACAACCTGACCCTGGTAAATGGAGCCCACTGCGCATGTGCAGGTTTACAACGTGACCCCTGGTGAATGGAGCCCACAGCGCATGTGAAGATTTACAACCAAACCCCTGGAAATCGGAGCCCATTGCGCATGTGCAGGTTTACAACCCAACCCCTGAGGAACACAGCCCACAGCGCATGTGCAGGATTACAACCCAAACCCTGGTGATCCGTGCCTCCTGCGCATGTACAGGTTTACAACACGATCACTGAGGAACGGAGCGCACTGTGCATGTGCAGGTTTACAACCCCCCTCCTGGGGAACGGAGCACACCGCACATGTGCAAGTTTACAATCCAACCCCTGGGGATCCGAGCCTCCTGTGCATGTGCAGGTTTACAACACAATACCTGGGAAGCGGAGACCACTGCACATGTGAGAATCTGTTGGGTCTAGACCTATTGAAAAGAATGCATGCTACAATATATTGTTCTCCTTCTGGCGTACATCTTACTTGAGGACAGAAATTGGTCTCCCCAATGTATTTGTCCAAAGATCAGTTTCCACCGCAATTACTTTCTCTTCCAACAGCACTTTGGGCCACGGGTCCGAACGATGTGGGTTGTCTTGAGATTCCGCCTTATGTTGTCACTCTCAAGCCCAATGTTGAATTACCCCGCATCCCACAATATAGAATTTCTGCTGAAGGTGAGAAAGCGCTTTTGGGAATCATTCATGACTTGATTCAGAAGGGTGTGGTTGAAGAAACATGAGGTAATACATGCAATAGTCCTATTCTTCCTGTTCTTAAACACACTGATCCTTCTCAGCCTCCTGTGTATCGTTTCGTAATTGATCTGCGAGAAGTAAACAAAATTGTGATCCCACAATTTCCTGTTGTTCCAGATATCACTGCTTTGTTGACAATGATACCTTCCACAGCGACTTGGTTTTCTGTTATCGATCTAAAGAATGCCTTCTTCAGTATTCCCATTGCAGAAGAGAGTAGGGACATTTTTGGTTTCTCTCTTGGAGGCCGAAGCTTCCGGTTTAAGCGCGCACCCCAAGGCTATTGTGAAAGTCCCTCTATTTACAGCCAAGCTTTAAAATGTAATCTTGATACTTTTCATTTGCCGTCTGGTGCTGCTCTTATCCAGTATATGGATGACTTATTAGTCGCCGCTGATTCAGAAGATATCTGCAAAGATGTCACTGTTGCATTGTTACGCCACTTGTTTAAACTGAATCACAAGGTTTCACCTTCCAAACTACAATATGTTTGTCGAGAGGTTACCTATTTGGGTCATCTCCTATCAAAGGAGGGACGGCGATTGACACCAGAACGAATTCAGGCGATTACGCGAATGGCTGTACCATCCACACAAAGGGAAGTACGTGCCTTTCTGGGTATTACTTCTTATTGCAGACAGTGGATCCCAAACTTCTCTCTAATTGCCAAACCTTTGTTGGCACTCACTTTAAAAGATACGCCTCACCCCCTTCCATGGACTGATGAGTGCCAAAAGAGTTTCACTGACTTACGTACCGCTCTCTGTTCTGCTCCTGTACTAGGCACTCCAGATTACACTAAGCCTTTTACGCTCTATGTTCATGAGAGAGAAGGTTGTGCATTGGCAGTTTTGGCACAGCAATTTGGAGACAAACAGCGGCCATGTGCCTATTTTTCGGCTACGTTAGATCCCGTAGCTAAAGCATTACCCAGTTGTCTCAAAGCGACAGCAGCAGCAGCAATTTCTATCCGACAGTCTGCTGGAGTGGTATTGGATAACACTCTCATTGTCATGGTGCCACATGCAGTGGATACTTTGCTAAACAGAACGAAAACGCAGCATCTTACGAGCGCTCGTTTAACCGGTTACGAGCTGACACTTTTGGCTAGTCACGTACACATCAAGCGATGTAATACCCTGAATCCGGCCACTCTGTTGCCCCTTCCAAATGAGGAAAGTGTTGAGGATCAGCATGATTGTTTCTTCCGTACTGAGGAAGAAACAAAAGGAAGAATTGACCTAAGAGACACACCGCTAGAGAGTCCGGATGGGACTCTATGGGTAGATGGTTCTTGTTTTAAAATGCCTAATGGAGATACGTTTTCAGCCTATGCTGTAACTACCCTACATACGATTGTGGAAACTGCACGCATTAGACATAATTCAGCGCAAGCAGCAGAATTGATAGCTTTAACTAGAGCTTGTGTATTATCGAAAGGGAAAAGAGTGAACGTATACACTGACAGCCAATACGCTTTTGGTGTAGCGTTCAACTTTGGGCGTCTCTGGAAGGAAAGGGGTTTTCTCACTTCACATGGCACCAAAATACAACATGGTCAGTTAGTGACTGATCTCCTCGAATCACTTGCCTTACCCACCCAAATAGCGATAGTAAAATGTAGTGCACACAAAAAGATTACGGATGATATTGGTCGGGGAAATGCGTTTGCTGACGAAATAGCAAAGAAGACAGCGAGAGATTCAACAAGTCGAATGTATGTGGCAGGTCCTGCGAATTGGGTCAGAGAGAGAGGAATGTATGAGAATACAGTGGAAAGTGTAAAAGTGATTCAGAAAGAGGCTTCAGAGAGGGAGATAAGCAAGTGGAAAGAAAGTACGGGAATGTTAGATGAGATGGGTTGTTGGGTGGAATTATCTGAACATCAACGTTGGCTGTTACCAGATGCCTATGTTCTCCCAGTGGTTACTATGGCACATGGTCCAGCCCACTTAAGTGCAAAAGGTATTTGTAAACTTTTAGCTCCAGTGTGGCAGAATGAAGGTATCCCAAAATGTGCAGACAATGTAGTGAAGCACTGTATTGTTTGTTTAATGTACAACCCGGGAAAGGGAACCCCAACTCCAGCGGATCACTTTGCTCCTCCGACACATCTATTTGAGGTGTTGCAAATCGATTACATTCATATGGAGCAGTGCAACAACCTCAAATATGTTCTGGTGGTAGTATGCGCCTTTTCGAGATGGATAGAAGCATACCCTCTAAAGGATAACACAGCCCTATCCACAGCTAAAATCCTTCTAAAAGAATTCTTCCCCAGGTGTGGTTTGCCGCGCATTGTCTGGAGTGACAATGGGAGCGAATTTGTTGGCCAAGTCATGCAAAAAGTTTGTGCAGGTCTTGGTATCAAGCAGAAGTTCCACGCGGCAAATCATCCACAGTCAGCGGGTTTAGTAGAATGTTACAACGGAACCTTGAAGTTAAAATTAGCAAAGGTTCAAGCAAGTACAGGACTCAATTGGCCCGATGCTTTGCCATTAGCCTCGCTATCCACCAGAACTGCAGTACACTCTCGTTTGGGACTTAGCCCATACGAAGTGGTGTTTGGCCGTCCGGCCAACGTATGGGGAATCCCTCGCCCTAAGAAATACTCAGACTTGCCATATGCAATGTTGATTGACTATCTGCATGACCTTACGACTAAATTGCGTGTTCTTCATCAACAGGTTCAGAGTGCTCTGCCGAAGGCTTCCACAGACCCAGGTCACTCCATCCGACCAGGTGACTGGGTATGTATGAAGAATTTCCAGAGGAGAACCCAGATGGCGGGAGCCTCGAATGGTCCTTCTCACCACGAGGACAGCAGTTAAAGTCGAAGGAAAGAAAAATTGGATTCACGGTGTGCATTGTAAGAAAGTGCCTTTGCCTTTGCCATACGATCAATGGGTACGCAGAGGTGTTGGTGACTGTGAAAGTGAAAGAGTTCCACGATTCGTACCCTTTAGCGATGCACACCTAAATGGGACACTGTCTGAGAAAGAGGACGACGACATTTTACAGGAAGCAATTCCATCACATCGTCGCTTGGATACGACTAAACCACGAACATTGTTCCAAGACCAGAATGTTCCGGGGAAGGAACGATATAATTTAAGACCTAGACCAAGGAACATTTAAGACTCTTCTCCCTTGTGTAGTATTCTGTCCCGGTTGCAGGGTCACGGTAGGAGTCTAAGTCACGACCTGAGTAGTGGCAATAGGCCTGCAGGATCTTCAGTGTCATAGGACGGTTGAGCATCATGACTTCAGTGATTGAGGAAGATTGCCGTGAGCATCCATTAGAAAGATGGAAACTACACTAAGTAATAGAGAGTAAAAAGATAAAATGAAGAAAACATCCAGTAAAATAATGTACAGTCGTTTCAGCACAACTTTATGTGTTATTATATCATTGTGTATTGTTTTGGCGTCTATTAATTGGATAATTTATGCTTTGCAGCCAAAAGATGCCTCCCCTTCTTTCTCTTTGCCTTCTTCTACTATCTCTCCACACCTCTTTCATACTCTTCCTTCACATGAACTTGTCAGAAGAACCGAATATTATAACAATTCCTTTATCCAGCTATTACATCAGCACCAATTAGTGGTTAATACAACTGATTGTTGGGTGTGTGGTCTTATGCCACATACCACAGAGAAAGGAATGCCATATCTAGTTCTCCCTTTTTCTTATGAGGGTTCTGCTTGGGCTTACTTTGTCATTTTCTCCAATGCTTATCAAAGCAAATTCAGACGATCTGTTAGTTCACATATTAATTATCCGGATTTTAGTCATAGTTCTTTGATTAAGGGTATGGTAGCTATGGCTAAAATCATGGAAAATAGTAAAATCTCCATTGACGAAAGAAAAGCGTACACTAATTGGAACGTCACCCAATATATGTCTAGTCTTAGTAGTAAAGTTGGAAAAGGAAAGTCCTCGCCGATTTGGACTATACCACATCAGGGTAACTTCTGCTTACAGATAAATGATCACTCTTCTGACACTACACAAAGGAATAACTGCTCCTACACGTACGTTTATTCCTCTCAGAACTCGCCTCCTCTAGTGCCGTCTCAAGGCACCTATTTCATCTGCTATAATAGAGCTTATACTTGCATACCAACGGGTTTCTCTGGTACTTGTTATATAGCCTTTCTTCTTCCCCCTACTTACACCGCTTCCGCAAATCATCACCGAACCCGATACGGCAGAGGGATTATTGATTCAAAGGACACAGCAGGACAAGAGGGAGGAGATTTCCTTAAGGGATTTCTTCCCTTCTGGGGTCCAATGGCTAATAGCAGAAATATAAGGCAACTGGTCCGTGTCGTAGAGACTACAATAGACATCACTGTAGGAGCCTTAAGTAACATCACAGCAGAACTACAGGCGGATCGTCTTATGACATTACAAAATCGAGTTGCCTTAGACTTTGTTCTTGCAGATCGTGGTGGAGTATGCAAATTGATCGGGTCAAGCTGTATTTTCATACCTAATGACGCTCCGACAGTATACCAAGCTATCTCCAAGTTGCACATAATCTCTGAGTCTATTCATCAGGACGAAGGAGATTGGTCTTTAACGGAATGGTTTTGGGGACTACTGTCTAAATGGGGTTGGAAAGCATTGACGTTTCTTGGTATAATCTTGACCATTATTTTCTCCTGTTGCCTTTGTATGCACTGTGGTCCAGCTATCTGTGATCTTTGTGCTACTATGTGCATACCCAAACCCAAACCGCAAGTAACAGAAAACATAAGAATGATGTTACAGCAACAACTCGATGACCTCATGGCTATCGACATTGACTCAGATTAGCATGAGTCTATCTTGCCTGAGTTCTGGCAAAAGGAGGGTCTGAGGAACTTCGATTTTCGATCACGATCGAATCGACCCGCCATTTTGTGGCCCGCCGCCATTTTGTATTGCCATCACTCAGGCAGCACGGCGAACAAAGTCTATTCTGCTTTTTCTGTAGCCTGGTGTCAAAATACGCCTTCTGCCTCTATTTGAAAAGCTGGTGTTAGAACTAGCCGAGTACACTAATCCCTGTCTGGCTTTTCTAATCCCAGTCTCAACTATCTGTTGATTCACACTATTCTTTCCTGACCTTATCTTATCGACTGGCCTTCACTGTCTCCTGCTAGCATTCTCTCGTTTCACAACTGTCCTCCAACACACACAAACGTATCTCGCCACCTGCAAGTTAGTTATGAATCGGTTAATGAATTAGCTTGAGGGAGGGGTGACAAACATAGTTGGTGGAGAGGTCTCCTCGAGTCATCTGACACTTTTGTTTTCCAACTTTTCCCATTGGTTCCATCCTGTTTTCTAACTTTCCTTATTGGTTCTTTCTTGTATGTTCTGGGAGGGTTTTGGGTCAATATGTCTGAACCTTGTATGGTATTTAACGCTGTGCGCCACAGAGTGAAGTGGCAGTCTCCTGAGAACCTACTCTGTGTACTTCTAGGATAACTGTACTAGCTGCAGCTAAATAAATCTGATCTTCTAACGCCGACAGAGTGTCCTGTGTCTCTGTGTAGCGAAGCAGGAGAACTCTGGAGACTTTGGGCGTACCCTGCGCCGCCAGGCCCAAAAGGTTCTGGTTCTTCAACGTGCAGGTTTACAACCCGACCCCTTGGGGACCTGAGGCCACTAGGCATGTTCAGGTTTACAACCTGACCCCTGGGGAACGGAGCCCATTGAGCATGTGCAGGTTTACAACCCGACACTAGGGAGCAGAGCCTACTGCGCATGTGCACAAGGGGTTCCATCCTTTCCTGATATGAGAGTGACTTATGTTCAATGAAACTCACCCAGAGCTGCTAATGTCATTAGTTTTCTAATTGATCAGGGATTTATAAAGTGCGGCAAATCACTTGTGAGGGTCTCAAGACCTGGAGTTGCGGACTGCTTCCTGGTGGTCTACTCATTCGAGCAGCCAGGTATTTAGTCCTTTCTTGAATTGCTGGAGTGACGAGGTGGTCCGACTGTGCAGGGTAAAGTTGTTCCAGGCTTTGGACGCCAACTATCACATAAGCGTACTCCAGTGTAGCTTCGGCAGGGTCGGGGACGGTGTCTGCTAGGAAGACGGATGCAAAAGAACAATTGAAGGGCAGAATGCAGAACAAAGTCATACATTCACCCCAGAGATATGGGCCTAAATCCATCGTTTTATTTGCTCCCCATGCCATTCCAGTTTGAACCCAGCCATTTGCAAATCAGTCTTGACCCTGTTCCTTGTGCGAACAGTCCAGTCCGAACTGCCAGGCCAGGTCCTCCCTGGACTGGAAACAAGCATCTTAGGACAGGTTTCTGGGTTTCACCCCTCATCAGCCAGGATAGTTAGACTCCAATGGCATGGTGAGCACTGTTGCTTCAGCGGTTTCGGGGGGTGTTGTCTGCGAGGGAGGCGGATCGTGGGTGTCTGGTCGGTTGGTGGACGGTCATGCGTTTGTTGTAATTGTGCCAACATCAGACATCATTACATTAGTGGCCTCCCTATGCACGTTTGCTACTCGCAATCACCTCAGAGCATTGGGCAGGGTCGCCAACAGTAATATAAACATGGCTGCCTCAACATGGGTAATACATAAATACTTAACTGCCACAGTTGCAATGCCTCTGGCACAAAGGTAACACAGTTGTAAAAAGTCTTCCCAATGCTGCATGATTTATCACTCAAATATCAACATCAAATATATTTTGGATATTCAACAATTTTTTTTCAAAGATCACCCTACAAGTGCTGAAAATAAGCACATTTTTGTCAGGAATACACAATTTTCAATTTTGCTATAAAAATGAATTCAGCCAAGCAAAAGCTTCTAAATTAGTAGGCTGGACCCCAAGCAGGAAAGCTACATACTACAAGCAGGGGAGCTAAGTACGGGGAGCTACTCATGGGGAGCCACACACTGGAACCTGGGGAGCCACGCACGGAGAGCTGCGGAGCCACAGCACAGGTAGCAGCAAAGCTACTTAAGGGAAGACGGAGAGCTACGTACGGCGAGGTAGAAAGCTACGTACGGGAAGGTGGACAGCTACATACGGGGAGGTGGAGAGCTACGTACGGGGAGGTGGAGAGCTACGTACGGGGAGCTGAAGAGCTACTTACAGGGATCTGGAGAGCTACGTACGGGAAGGTGGAGAGCTACATACGGGGAGCTGAAAAGCTACATACGGGCAGCTGGAGAGCTACATATGGGGAGCTACATACAGGGAGAGGGAGAGCTATGTACAGGGAGATGGAGAGCTACGTACAGGGAGATAGAGAGCTACATATGGGGAGATGGAGAGCTATGTACAGGGAGATGGAGAGCTACGTACAGGGAGATGGAGAGCTACGTACAGGGAGATACAGAGCCACATATGGGGAGATGGAGAGCTATGTACAGGGAGATGGAGAGCTACGTACAGGGAGATAGAGAGCTACATATGGGGAGATGGAGACCTACATATGGGGAGATGAGACCTACATACGGGGAGATGGGGAGCTATGTACGGGAAGGTGGAGAGCTACTTACAGGGAGCTGGAGAGCTACGTATGGGAAGGTGGAGAACTATGTATGGGTAGCTGTAGAGCTACATACGGGCAGCTGGAGAGCTACATATGGGGAAATGGGAAGCTACATATGGGGAGATGGAGAGCTACATACGGGGAGATGGAGAGCTACGTACGGGGAGATGGAGAGCTATGTACAGGGAGATGGAGACCTATGTACAGGGAGATGGAGAGCTATGTACAGAGAGATGAAGTGCTACGTACAAGGAGTTGGAGAGCTACGTACTGAGAGATGGAGAGCTACATATGGGGAGATGGAGACCTACATACGGGGAGATGGAGACCTACATACGGGGAGATGGAAACCTACATACAGGGAGATGGAGACCTACATATGGGGAGATGGAGACCTACATAAGAGGAGATGGGGAGCTACATACGGGGAGATGGAGAGCTACGTATGGGGAAATAGAGAGCTACATATGAGAGATGGAGAGCTACTACTGGGAGATGGAGAGCTACGTACTGTGAGATGGAGAGCTACGTACTGGGAGCTGGAGAGCTACATAGTGTGAGATGAAGAGCTATGAACAGGGAGCTGGGGAGCTACGTACAGGAAGCTAAAGAGCTACATGAAGGGAGATGGAACAGGGAGCTGGAGAGCTACTTACAGGGAGTTGGAGGGTTACGCACATCAAGCTTGGGGGCTAAGCACAGGGAGCTGTAGAGCTACATAGAGGGAGATGGAGAGCTACTTACAGGGACCTGGAGAGCTACTTGCAGGAAGATGGAGAGGTACCTACAGGGAGATGGACAGATAATTACAGGGAGATGGACAGATACTTACAAGGAGATTGGGAGCTATGTACTGTGAGATGGGGAGCTACGTGCGGGGAGCTGGAGAACTACATACAGGGAGATGGAGAGCTACATACAGGGTGATAGAGAGCTACTTGCAGGGAGATGGAGAGCTATGTACAGGGAGCTGGAGAGCTACGCACAGGGAGCTGGAGAGCTACATACAGGGAACTGGAGAGCTATGCACAGGGAGCTGGAGAGCTATGTACAGGGAGCTGAAGAACTACGTATGGGAAGGTGGAGAGCTACGTACAGGGAGCTGAAGAGCTACATACGGGGAGATGGGGAGCTTCATACGGGGAGATGGAGAGCTACATACTGGGAGATGGAGAGCTACATACAGGGAGCTGGAGAGCTACGTACTGGGAGATGGAGAGCTACGTACTGGGAGATGGAGAGCTACGTACAGGGAGCTGGAGAGCTACGTACAGGGAGCTGGAGAGCTAGGTACAGGGAGCTGGAGAGCTACTTGCAGGGTGGTGGAGAGGTACTTACAGGTAGATGGAGAGTTATGTACTGTGAGATGGGGAGCTACGTACGGGGAGCTGGAGAGCTACTTGCAGGTAGATGGAGAGCTAATTGCAGGGAGATGAAGAGCTAAGTACAGGGAGCTGGGGAGCTACGTACAGGGAGCTGGGGAGATATGTACAGGGAGCTGGGGAGATACGTACAGGGATCTGGAGAACTACGTACAGGTAGCTGGGGAGCGAAGTACAAAGAGCTGGAGAGCTACGTACAGGGAGCTGGAGAGCTGCATACAGGGATCTAGAGAGCTTCGATCAGGGAGCTGGAGAGCTACGTACAGGGAGCTGGTGAGCTACGTACAGGGAGCTGGGGAGCTACATACAGGGAGCTGGGGAGCTACATACAGGGAGCTGGGGAGCTACGTACAGGGAGCTGGAAAGCTATGTATGAGGAACTGGAGAGGTACGTATGGGGAACTGGAGAAGTACGTACGGGGAACTGGAGAGGTACGTACGGAGAACTGGAGAGCTACGTACGGAGAACTGGAGAGCTACGTACGGAGAACTGGAGAGCTACGTACGGAGAACTGGAGAGCTACTTGCAGGGAGCTGGAGAGCTACATACAAGGAGCTGGAAAGTTACGTACAGGGAGCTGGAGAGCTACGTAGAGGGAGCCAGAGAGCTATGTATGAGGAGCTGGGGAGCTACTTACAGGGAGCTGGAGAGCTACCAGGAGCTCATGAGGTACTCATCGGACAGGTCTCCCCTACACCCAGCAAATACCCACTTTCCACACCGTGGATGAATTTACCACTTAAGAATTCTCTGCGCTCGTCGTGGAGCAATCCACAGTAACAAATGCATGTACTGCAAGCAGGAGCCGTTCTACGCATTCCTAGCAGGTGTAGATGAGGTGCTTTCAGCTGTAAATAGACGCGGATGGCTAAATATGCATGGGTAGGGCCCAAAACCTATGGGGGAAATATCCAGCTATAAAGTAGCAGAGCATTTACAGGCACGAAATATGCCAAGTATACACACTGGGGGTGACAATTCAGGGAGAGGGGGTACACCGTAGAGAGAGGGGGGACACAGTAAAGAGTGGGGGGCACCACAGAGACAAGGGAGCACCACAGAGAGAGGGGGCACCACAGAGAGAGAGGGCGGCACCACAGAGAGAGGGGGGGCACAGAGAGAGGGGGCCCACAGAGAGGGGGGCCCCATAGAGAGAGGGGGGACACCATAGAGAGAGGGGGGACACCGTAGAGAGAGGGGGGACACCGTAGAGAGAGGGGGGCACCACAGAGCGAGGGGGCACCGTAGAGAGAAGGGGGCACCGTAGAGAGAGGGGGCACCGTAGAGAGAGGGGGGCACCGTAGAGAGAAGGTGGCACCATAGAGAGAGGGGGGCACCATAGAGAGAAGGGGGCACCATAGAGAGAGGGGGCACTGTGGAGAGAGGGGGCATCACAGTGAGAGGGGGGCACCAGAGAGCAAGGGGGCACCGTAGAGAGCAGGGGCACCACAGAGAGAGGGGGACACCTTAGAAAGAGGTGGGACACCGTAGAGAGAGGGGGCACCATAGAGATTAGGGGGCACTGTAGAGAGAAGGGGGCACCACAGAGAGAGGGGGGACACCTCAGGGGGGGTGGCAGTACACAGAGGGGTGTGTGTATGCAGACTAGGGGTGACAGGACACCTCAGGAACAGAGGTCCTCACAGCCTGGCGATACGGTACCCATGGTCCTCACAGCCTAGAGGTACGGTACCTGAGGGCCTCACAGCCTGGAGGCACGGTACCCGTGGTCCTCACAGCATGGAGGTACGGTACCTGAGATTCTCACAGCCTGGTAGTATGGTACCCGAGGTCCTCACAGCCTGGAGGTACAGTACCTGAGGTCCTCACAGCCTGGAGGTACAGAGGTCCTCACAGCCTGGGGGTACGGTACCCGTGATCCTCACAGCCTGGAGGTATGGTACCAGAGGTCCTCACAGCCTGGAGGTACAGTACCTGAGGTCCTCACAGCCTGGAGGTACGGTACCCGAGGTCCTCACAACCTGGAAGTATGGTACCCGTGGTCCTCACAGCCTGGAGGTACGGTACCCATGGTCCTCACAGCCTGGCGGTACGGTACCCATGGTCCTCACAGCCTGGAGGTACGGTACCCGAGGTCCTCACAGCCTGGAGGTACAGTATCTGAGGTCCTCACAGCCTGGAGGTACGGTACCCGAGGTCCTCACAGCCTGGAGGTATGGTACCCGTGGTCCTCACAGCCTGGAGGTACGGTACCCGTGGTCCTCAAAGCCTGGAGGTACGGCACCTGAGGTCCTCACAGCCTGGCGGTACAGTACCCATGGTCCTCACAGCCTGGAGGTATGGTACCCGAGGTCCTCACAGCCTGGAGGTACAGTACCTGAGGTCCTCACCACCTGGAGGCACAGTACCTGAGGACCTTACAGCCTGGAGGTACAGTACCTGAGGTCCTCACAGCCTGGAGGTACGGTGCCTGAGGTCCTCACAGCCTGGAGGTATGGTGCCCGAGGTCCTCACAGCCTGGAGGTACAGTAATAGAGATGCTCACAGCCTGGAGGTATGGTACCTGAGGTCCTCACAGCCTGAAGGTATGGCACCTGAGGTCCTCACAGCCTGAAGTTACGGTACCTGAGGTCCTCACAGCCTGAAGGTACAGCACCTTAGGTCCTCACAGCCTGGAGGTACAGTACCTGATGTCCTCACAGCCTGGAGGTACAGTACCTGAGGTCCTCACAGCCTCGAGGTATGGTACCTGAGGTCCTCACAGCCTTGAGTACCGATACCGGAGGTCCTCGCAGCCTGGAGGTCCGTACCCGAGTTTCTCGCAGTCTGGAGGTATGGTACCGGAGTTCCTCACAGCCTGGAGGTACGGTACCCATGGTCCTCACAGCCTTGAGGTACAGTACCTGAGTTCCTCTCAGCCTTGAGGTACGGTATCTGAGGTCCTCACAGCCTGGATGTACTGTACCCGAGGTCCTCACAGCCTGGAGCTACGGTACCCGAGTTCCTCACAGCCTTGAGGTACAGTACCTGAGTTCCTCACAGCCTTGAGGTACGGTACCTGAGTTCCTCACAGTCTTAGGCCATCATAGAGACTTGGTTGCCTTGGAATTGTTCACACCTCCTAATATGCCACTGTGCTGGAGTTTCCTGGGTGGAAGGACACAATCCCCACATCAGTTGTGAATCCAGGGTTGTGTCTCTTATCCCAAGTTCTTTAGGCACAAGTGCTATCCTCACGGGAGCGATTGTGCCCCAGTTGTACAAGTCTGTAGGAACCACTCTCTAGCGTTGTGGTAAGAAGGTTTATTTTAGTAGCAGAAATGAGCCATGACAAGAAGGCGAAAAGTCACCTGTCGCTCCAGGGGCGACTGACCGCAGCCTCCTACTGGACGCCTGTAACCAATCTATCCTGGAAGATGCATGCCACACAGAGCGACCATGGCGAAAAAGGTACGCAACATCCCTATAGGTACAATGCATAAGGCATACACCTTCCCTCCTTAAACGAAACAAACAAAATAAAAATAATAACGTAGGTCTCATGTGTAGACAAAATACAGAGTAAATATAAAGAGTAAAATGCTACCACTTCATAACACAGCCTTTGAACCTCCTGGGTAGTTGTAAGTGACTCACGCCCTTCAACCTCTCCTTGCACATCTTGAGTCACCATCAGTGTCGCAGCTGGTCACTCACCCTCTCCCAGGTACACATTCTGGGGTCTGACCCATAGTGATGAGACTGACAGCTGTGCAAGACCCTGGATCAAAGGAGGCTGACCGGTTCAGACCCCCAGCTGACGGATGAACCCCTCATTGTCAGTAAACACGTCCCTGCTCTGTGACCGGGTGGACTCTGTGACCCCGGGGGTGTGTGTGTGTGTGTGTGTGAGTGTGTAAGTCATGATTCTCTCTTGAACCCTCCAAACCCATGGTTGACAGACAGTCGGCGCAAGAGTTTTTACCACCAGACAGATGTTTTATCTCAAACGTACTCCCTGAAGCTTCTAAAGCAACCGTATAAGTCTTGCAGGTGCTTCACTGGTGTAACTGCCTTGACGTAAATGGACTAAAGGTTTATGATCAGTTACAATTCCAAAATTTGAACCCCAAATGTACAACCTGAATTTCTGTACAGCCCCCTTGCAAGCAAGCACCTCACGTTCAACTGCGCTGTCTGTTCTTTTCCAGATCCCCAGGGACTTAACAGTGCCCCAAGCCCCATGAGGCTGGCATTCACCATAATAGAGCCGATATGACCTGCTTGTGCTTCCTCGATCAATCTCTTTCTTTTGTTATTGATTTTTAGGTCTCGCCTAGCGACGCAGTGCATGCGTTGCTCGCTTTTGCGAGATCTATTGTTATCGATTTAGCTTCCAAAGCGGGGGTGGAAGCTCCACCCATGCTTCTTATTGGCGCATTTCCCAAATGCATGCATTTCATTGGGAGGGAGGCATGTTTTGTTCCCTCCCTGTCTCCTGCTCGGCGTGCCTGCTCGGAGAGGAGATATGCATGCGCTCAGACAGGAGATGTGTACGCGTATGGTGTACGGCGCTGCTTCCCACATGGTGTCCCCACACGCACGCTGGCGGGAGGTGCACTCGCTGTGGTGTCCACACACGCACGCTGGCCAGAGATGCACTCGCTGTTCCTGTTGCACACGGTGCAAAGAGGCGCGCTTACTTTACATTAAGACCCGCTTCGTGGAGCAGACCCTGGTACAGTTTGTTTTGCTATGGTGCGTAACTAGCCCGAGAGCGCTAGCAGTGACCTCCTGTTCAATTAATGTTTTAAAGGGTCACAGAATTACTTGAAATTTGGCAGAGAGGTAGTCCTCAGTTCAGGGATGTGCCTTTTGCAGGTCTGGTGTAAATCTGTTCATTAGTTCCTGAGAAAATTGCAGTTAAAAGCATATATATATCTATAAGCGCGCACCGTGCGCATACGGTAAGCATACCGTACGCGCACGGTGACGTGCGCGAGTGCAATTCTGATTGGTTGTTAGATGTCAGTAAACATTCGAATCAGTCGAAATCAGGAAGTGTCGGCCGCCATTTTGTCTCTCGCAGTCTGAGGCAATGAAAAACAAAGGGGGAAAACGTGAGAAGGGGGCAGGATGGATAGGTTTTTTTTGGCGAAAAATCGCCGGGCGCGTGCACCGTATGCGCACAGCACGAACAGCGCCCACAGCCCGCGCACGGTGCTTGAAGCGCACCGTGCGCGTACGGTGCGCGCACGGTGAAAAACCTGAAAAAATAAAAATATTAATAAATACATAACTTAGCATTTAAAAAAACGTACAAATTCACTTAAAAAACCATAGGTTTCACACACGTTATAGTTAGGAATTAGCATTTAAAAAACCTTGCAAATTCACTTAAAAAACCATAGGTTTCACACATGTTATAGTTAGCTGGACATTTCACTCGTGAAAAACCATTGAAATTCCCCCGTTATAGTTAGTGCAGGCAACTATAACTCACGCGACCGCAATCCTCTGCTGATGACGTCAGATATTACATCACTGATGACATATGTGTCTTTCTGAAAAAAAAATATTTGTAATATATGTATAGCTAAAAATTAATGGAAGAAGACATGGTGTAAGCGGGTTCGAAGGAGGACGCTAGAGCGTGGGCTGCTGTATAGAATGAGTTTTATTGTCATATAGAGGGTAGGTAGGTAGGAGGGAAGCAAGTCCGGTTTCCTGGCGGGACGGTCGTCTGATCTTCCGAGGTCCGAGTCTTGCTTGTGGGTGGGGCGTGGTTTACAGCTCACTGGAGGAGCTCCGGTGCCGGTGCAAAAAGGAAAAGAGAAGACTATCGTTAGTCTCAGGCCTCGTCCGGGCACAATCGTGAAGGAGGGGAAGTGAGGGAATACACACACTAGTGCAACGGTGACCCAGTCCGCGTTTCGTGGGGGGGTGTGATTTGTGAGGAGGGGGGTTTACACACTATGTACACGGCGGCGAGTGGTGGCGTTTAGAGCCGCCCTCCCTTCTCCCGCCTCCCGAGCCAGCCCGAGAAACGATCCCGTACCTGGGATAGCCACACTCTCCCTTGAGCGTGGCTCGGCGGAGCGTAGTTGCGGAGACCTCCTTGCTCCGGCTTTCCTTCCTCTGAATCGCTTCTGCTCCTCACTGGTTCCTCCATTCTCCCGTCGTCTGGCCGTCGCTCTCTTCCACCTTGGCTCTCGCTCTCTCGACTTCCTCCGGTGTCGTCACACCCCCGGCTCCTTGTCTCCAGGATATTTATTGGCTGCGGGCTGCCTAGGTCGGCACAGAGGGCGGTAGTAACTGGGAGGGTTTCCCAGTTAAAGCAACAGGCGTCCTCCTGGGAAGGTCCGGTGTCGGATGCAGTCCACGGATCGTCCTGGGGAGTACAAATCACAGGCTTTGTCATGTCGTGGTGTGCCCACCAGTCTCCCTCAACGCGGGGTTGTTCCCCATGTACCCCGTGACACTCCTCCACCACTGGATTCTCCCGCTCGGGGAGAAGACATGTCCGAGACAGGTAGTCTGCACTGCCGTTCTCCGACCCTTTACGGTGTTTCAATGTGAAGGAAAAGGGCTGTAGGGCAAGGAACCACCTGAGGACCCTAGGGTTGTTGGAGATGTTATGGCTCATCCACTGTAGGGGTGCGTGATCAGTATATAATGTAAAGTGTCGCCCCTCTAGGTAGTACCGTAACTTGTCGACCGCCCATCGAATTGCGAGGCACTCCCGTTCTATCGTGGGGTACTTGGTCTCCCGGGGAAAGAGCTTCCTACTAATGAACAGTATGGGGTGCTCTACGTTATCATCAAGCACTTGGGACAGTACCGCCCCTAACCCGTGATTGGAGGCATCCGTATGTAATATGAATGGCTTGGAGAAGTCCGGGGATGACAACACGGGGCTAGATGTTATGATGGTTTTTAGGTCCTGAAAGGCGTTCGTCATTTCCTCCGTAGGTTCCTTGAAGATTCGGGGACTCACGTTTTTCTGAAGGGTGTTTGTCAGTGGGGAGGCTAGATCGGAGAAGTTCGGTATGAATCGTCTATAATACCCGATTAGGCCCAAGAACGCTCTCATGTCTCGTTTTGTAGATGGGAATGGTGTGTCGGTAATGGCTTTTATCTTCTCCGTCTGGGGAGCAATGAGACCGTGCCCCAAGACATAACCCAAATAGTTCACTTTCTGGAAGGCAACCCTCGATTTCTTTGCATTCACGTGGAGACCTGCGTTATGTAGAGCCAGAAGAAGAGTATGCAGGTGTTGAAGGTGCGTGGGCCAATCCGGGCTGAAGACGACGATATCGTCTAAATAGGCTGACGAGAACTCTTGGTGGTCCTTCAACACCTCATTCATCAGGCGTTGAAAGGTGGCCGGGGCACCATGTAGTCCGAAGGGCAGGACCGTAAACTCGAAGAGGCCGTCCGGTGTTGAGAACGCCGTCTTTTTCTGGTCTGCTTCCCTCAACGGCACCTGCCAGTAGCCCTTAGTCAGATCTAGCGTGGTGATATATTGGGCTTCTCCCAGCTTCTCTATCAGTTCGTCGATGCGAGGCATAGGGTAGGCATCAAAGGAGGAGATGTCGTTGAGAGCACGAAAGTCCATACAAAACCGTATGCTTCCATCGGGCTTAGGCACCATCACTATTGGTGAGGACCATTCGCTTCTGGACGGGCGTATCACTCCTAGCCTTAACATATCCTGTACCTCTTGCCGTATCGCTTCTCTTCTGGCTGCTGGTATGCAATACGGTCTTTGTTTGATAATCCTCCCTGGAGGGGTGTCTATTCGATGTTCTGCCAAGTGCGTTCTCCCCGGGGCATTGGAAAACAGCGAGGCGTGAGTATGTAACGTCTTCAGCAGTTCCTCTGTCTTTTCTGGACCTATGTCTGGGTTGATCACCAGGTGCTGCAACGTGTTAGGTTCCTTCGGCGGAGTGGGCACCGTGAGGTTTGTATTCTTGGGTGGGGGTCCGATCCATTTTTTTAATAAGTTGATGTGAAACACCTGTGTTCGTTTTGGGGTGATCTGTAGCCTATAAGTAGTCTTTCCGATGGTTGCTACTACTCGGTATGGTCCCTTCCATTCCTTCAGGAACTTTTGTGAGGATGTAGGTAGCATCACCAAGGCCCAATCGTTTATTGCAAGGGTCCTCCATCTTTTCCCTCGATTGTAATATCTTGCCTGTTGTTCTTGTCGTTTCTCCAGATTGGAGTAGGCCAGGTCGCGGAGTTTCCCTAGCTTAGAGTGTAACTCCCGGGTGTACTCTAACATCTCTCGTGTGCTTTCTATGTCTTCTTTTTCCCATGCGTCCTTCGTCATCTCCATGAGACTCCTGGGTCTTCGTCCGTACAATAACTCAAAGGATGAGCAGCCTAGACTGCTCTGTACCTGGCTCCTTATAACGTAGAGGGCTAACGGTAATATCTGGTCCCATTCTTTGCCCTCTACATGTAACATCTTTTTGAGGGTAGCTTTCAAGGTTCCATTATAGCGTTCCACCAATCCGTCAGTTTGCGGGTGGTACACGGAGGTTTTGATCTGGCGAACATCAAGGATTTTGCAGACTTCCTTCATCAGGCGAGAGACAAACGGCGTGCCCTGGTCAGTCAATATCTCTTTCGGAAAGCCGACCCTTGAGAAGAGCTCCACGAACCGGTCGGCTATGTTCCGGGTGGTGGGGGCTCCTAAGGGGAATGCCTCCGGAAAGCGTGTAGCGTAGTCGACCACTACTAGCACATGGGTATGGCCTCGTTTTGTACGAGGTAGAGGACCTATGAGGTCCATCCCCACTCTTTCGAACGGGGAGCCTATCACGGGAAGGGGTTGAAGCGGCACAGCTAGGGGCCTCTGTGTGTTCCTCGTCTGGCATACTGTGCAGGATTGACAGTGGTCTTTGGTGTCCTTGTAGATGCCCGGCCAATAGAAGTGTCGGAGTATGTTTTGTGTGGTCTTCTCCGTCCCAGTATGTCCTGCCGTGAGGTGGGAATGTGCGAAAAAGAGGATTTGTTCCCTAAAGGATTGTGGCACTATGAGCTGGTGTGGTTCGGAGGGAGCACCCTGTCTGTAGAGTAGGTCGTTTTTAATGAGAAACCGGGGATATACTACCGGGTCTACTCCTATGGATCTGTGTGCCTGTTCCCATGCGTTTAGGAGTGTGGCATCGTTGGCCTGGGCGAATCGAAAGCTACGATTCAGGAGCCAGGGTTCTGCCGTTATTAGGGCTGGGGCTGGGATGTTCTCCCTCCTGATAGGGTGTTCTTCCCCCCTTCCGTCTGAGACAGGGCCATGCGGAACATCTCTTGGAATTGGGGATTATCGGTCCCTATGATTAGCTCTTCGGGAAGATTGTCAAGGACTCCTACTCGTATTTTGCTCCTAGCCCCAGAGGGTTGTACCACGGGAACATCAGCCACTGGATAAGGCTTAACGTCCCCATGGACACACCGAATGTGCACACAAGCGTCCGGTATAACCTGTTCAGGAGCCACCCACAACCCCTGAATAACGGACTGCCTACATCCCGAGTCCAGCAGTGCGTGTAAGGATGAGCCATTTACCTGCATCTGAACGTGAAAAGCGGACCCCATTTCTGCTGTGTAGAGGATAGACTTGGGTATATACCCCACCTCCATAGGTTCGTCTACGGGTCGTTTCTTTGGACAGGCCCGGGCGATGTGACCCCACTCCCCACAGTCAAAGCATTGGGGTCCCCTTGGGACGGGAACCTCATATCTCGTGGCACGACCTTTTGGGGGTTCAGGGATCTTTGGTTTCTTCTCGATCCGTGTGGGGTCGTTGCGCATTTTCTCCAGGTCCCCGACGTATCCCTTTGGCTGTGCCCTGGAGAAGGTAGTGGCCATTTCTACGGCTTGTTCCGCCGTCAGGTGGGTGTGTTGTTTAAGCCATCTCTGTGTGTGATAGGGCAGAGCCTCTAAGTACTGCTCAAGGTATATCTTTTCCATTATTTCTTCTTTGGTACTTGTACCTGGACTAAGCCATTTGTCTGCTGCCATTTTCAGTCGGAAATAAAGGGTTTTTGGATTGTCCCCAGGTGCTCCTTTCTCCTTGCGGAAGCGAACCCGATAGGCTTCCGCGTCAAGGCCCAGGTGATCCAGAATGAGGGCTTTAATAGAGCCGTACGGGGCATCACCGGTGGCATTGGCCACCTGATAGGCGGCTTGAGCCTCTCCTGTCAGCAGGGGGGCCAGGAAGAACGGCCACTTCTCCACCGGCCAGCTACAGGCTCTAGCGACCCTTTCGAAGTTCGTAAAAAACGCATCCGGATCATCTCCCTGGACATATTTTTGTAGGGATATTCCGGCAGGGGTGTTGTGGCGTCCGTCACTCCCGGCGCCCACCACGGGGTTGGTTACGGCTCTCTGTAACCCCTCCAACTGGGACGCTATCGTGTTCTTGAAGACCTCCCTGTCTGCACTCGCAGAAGTCATCTGGCGTTCCACTGCCCATTCCAGCTTCTCCTGTCCCTTGATCATATGCTGTATCAGCGCATCCATCTTGACGTACAGATGGGTCCTCTATGCCCGCATTCTCCACCAGTGTAAGCGGGTTCGAAGGAGGACGCTAGAGCGTGGGCTGCTGTATAGAATGAGTTTTATTGTCATATAGAGGGTAGGTAGGTAGGAGGGAAGCAAGTCCGGTTTCCTGGCGGGACGGTCGTCTGATCTTCCGAGGTCCGAGTCTTGCTTGTGGGTGGGGCGTGGTTTACAGCTCACTGGAGGAGCTCCGGTGCCGGTGCAAAAAGGAAAAGAGAAGACTATCGTTAGTCTCAGGCCTCGTCCGGGCACAATCGTGAAGGAGGGGAAGTGAGGGAATACACACACTAGTGCAACGGTGACCCAGTCCGCGTTTCGTGGGGGGGTGTGATTTGTGAGGAGGGGGGTTTACACACTATGTACACGGCGGCGAGTGGTGGCGTTTAGAGCCGCCCTCCCTTCTCCCGCCTCCCGACCCAGCCCGAGAAACGATCCCGAACCTGGGATAGCCACACTCTCCCTTGAGCGTGGCTCGGCGGAGCGTAGTTGCGGAGACCTCCTTGCTCCGGCTTTCCTTCCTCTGAATCGCTTCTGCTCCTCACTGGTTCCTCCGTTCTCCCGTCGTCTGGCCGTCGCTCTCTTCCACCTTGGCTCTCGCTCTCTCGACTTCCTCCGGTGTCGTCACACCCCCGGCTCCTTGTCTCCAGGATATTTATTGGCTGCGGGCTGCCTAGGTCGGCACAGAGGGCGGTAGTAACTGGGAGGGTTTCCCAGTTAAAGCAACAGGCGTCCTCCTGGGAAGGTCCGGTGTCAGATGCAGTCCACGGATCGTCCTGGGGAGTACAAATCACAGGCTTTGTCATGTCGTGGTGTGCCCACCAGTCTCCCTCAACGCGGGGTTGTTCCCCATGTACCCCGTGACACATGGGTAAATAAGTGTCTAAATACAGTGATGTAATATCCATCAGCAGAGGATTGCGGTCGCGTGAGTTATAGTTGCCTGCACTAACTATAACGGGGGAATTTCATTGGTTTTTCACGAGTGAAATGTCCAGCTAACTATAACATGTGTGAAACCTATGGTTTTTTAAGTGAATTTGCAAGGTTTTTTAAATGCTAATTCCTAACTATAACGTGTGTGAAACCTATGGTTTTTTAAGTGAATATATATATATATATATATATATATATATATATTACCTACTGGCGGTCGCCAGTAGGTAGTTATAGTTAGGACCACGTTTCCATAGGAAAACCTCAACATTCTATTTTGAATAACTTTGGCGCCGGTCGATGAATCCTCGCGAATTTCTCAAAATAGGTGGGGCGCTACGCTCCGCTCCTACCCTGAAAGTCTCGGGGGGATCCGTCAAGCGGGGGCTGAGATAAAAGGGGGGTCCCAAAACGCGTTTTTCCCATGCATTTTTCCATAGGACCTTTAGAACGAGCTACAGCCCGAACGGCTGAACAGAATTACTCAAAATTTGGCAGAGAGGTAGTCCCTAGGTCAAGGAAGTGCCTTTTGTAGGTTTGGTGTAAATCTGTTCAGTAGATTCTGAGAAAATAGCCTTTAAATCAATATATATATCTGAGCCCGCTTACCGTACGCTTACCGTACGCTTACGGTAAGCGTACGGTGGCGTGCGCGAGCGCGATTCTGATTGGCTCTTAGATCTTAGTAAACATTCGAATCGGTCGAAACCAGGAAGCGGCGGCCGCCATTTTGTGTATTTCACTCTGAAAAAAAAGAGTGAAAACAAGGAAAGGGGGCAATGAGGAGAGTTACAGACCCCCTAACATTTGTAAGGGGGTCAAAGAAGGACAGAAAAGTACAAAAAAAACATTTATTGATTTTAAAAAAAATCACGGGGTACGCGTACGGTAAGCGTACGGTAAAAAAAAATAAAAAAAATAAATGAAAAGCAGATTTAAGAGTTTAGATATTAGGGGGCTCTAAAAAGAGCCGTTGTGTTTATGAAGTGATTTTTTAGTGGTACCTACAAGTAAGTACCGATGCAGAGTCTAAGGTTCAAGAGGAAGACTCTGTTCCCTTCATCATTGAAGTGCACACCATCTCCTCTATAAATGTCTTGCATGTCATAACGCAAGTTGTTGTGGTAAATGGCACCCATACCATAGTCACGGAGGAAAGCAGAAACAGATTTGTTGACGTGCTTTCTTGCTTTGTCAATCTGTGGACAGAAATGATTGGACCAGTTCCATTTTTGCCTTTGGCATATGTTGGAAAACACAAAGGCAGTTTTAGGGAAAAGTGTAAACAGTTGTGCAAAGGTGTCCTTCATAAGCATTTCCAGACCTACCCCAGTCAAAGTGCCTAGGTCATTGCCACCACAGTGCTATATTATGAGGTCAGGGTGTTGGATTTGAATGAAGGATTTCACCAATGGCATCAATTGGTGCCACTTTAACCCTCTCTGACCAATCCATTTAATGTCTACATTTGGCAAAGCAAGGTCTCTCACCATACCTGTTTTCTCTGCAAACTTTTCACTCCAGAAGACATAGCTGTGCCCTACAATCCACACTGTGAACATCTTCAAAGGAGAACTGGATGCACTCAGGAGGTGTCTTTCAGTAGAATGGCAATATGAAAAGAAAGACAGTTTGGAAATGGAGGCATACATATTTTTTTTCAAAACAAAAAGAACTGATTGGCTGTTTCATACCATTCTAGAATAAAAACTAGGCTGTATGTGTAAATTAATAGAAGCATGTTTTGTATTGGTAAAAAAAAATGTGTAAACAAAGAACAGTACTATGGATTTGCTGTTAGGTTTGAAAAGTCAAGCACTCTTGCTCTGTGGAATTGAAACATTGTTTGGCGAACTTCTGACTCCACACAGCAGTGTTCCATGAGCTGTTGCTATGGTAGCAGGCAGAAGTCAAGTTGGGGGAAGGGTACTAGGCAGAAGTCAAGTTGGGGGAAGGGTACTTTTGGAAAAGGGTTGGTTTTCAACCAATAGAAATGTGTGATTACATTTGAAAAAAAGGGGGAAGCACTGAGATTTGAAACTTACATGTATATGTGTGGAAAAATAGAGGGAAAGTTTGCCATTATCTGGTTCTGCTGAGAGGAGAGAGGTGAACACAACAGAGATCCTGGCTCTGATAATCTGCTGTTTGAGTGTCACATTTCTTTCACAACTAACTAATTTTAAAGGTGAGTTTACAGTTTGAGAGGGGATGTATGTGGTAACTTAAGAAATGAATAATAGAAATGGAAATTGTTTTTGTTGTAGTTACACATGGAGGTTTCATAATGTGTCAGTCTGTAAAAGTGATTTTCACTTGCCCAAAAAAAAGAGCAGTAAGTGTGCTTTCAAATTGGCAAAGAAATTTCGTTTTGGGACTAATGTGAAAACATGACTCTGTGTGCAGAGAGGAATTATAGGCAGAGATTTATTGCGTCTTGCTCTGGTGATTTCACAGTTGCATTAGATGGAAAGGGGGAGCGAATTTTTGGGGGAAGAAGCAGAGTCTTAGCACACACCCATGTGCTTGCCATGTATAGTCATGCACAGTATTTACAAGCGAGTGGGGTTTTCAGGTTTCAGTCTGTAATGCAAATACATTCAGCATCACTAAGGCTGGTTGCCCTTGCTGTAGTGTAGCAGTCTGGACATGGGCTTTTTAAAAAATCTGAAAAGTGGTTTCATAATGTGACAGTTTGTAAAAGTGATTTTCACTTGCCCAAAAAAAAGAGCAGTTAGTGTGCATTCAAATTGGCATAGAAATTTCGTTTTGTGACTATTGTGAAAAGAAATGTAGTAATATATTTAAATACAATAAAGGAATTGTTACAGAGAATCGGTGAGATCTGTACAAATAAAACTTTAGAATTTTATTGGATTACCATTGGAAATTTAAGCAAAAAAGAATTTTAAAATTACTATTTGGTCTAAAGGAAATGAAATCAGATGTATTTTGGAGTTATTTGAGATATAATATTGTGATTATACTTCTGAAACAAACATATCAGACGGTATTTTAAAGAAATAAGTATTGGTATTAGATGATATTTTTTTAGAATATTATGCATTTCTATAATGTTAAGTTTAAGTAAAAAAAGAATCAGGGCTTTTTTAATACAATCTTTGTGATTGTTATTTTTTTTTGCCCGCTGTAAAATGATGAATGCAATTGCTTTCACAATTTATAGTGAAATGCAATATATTCTGAAAACAGCAAAAATAAGGCAAAAATATTTTATGGAAAAAAATGTAAATATGTGTACTGTATTATAAAATGTTTTAAAAATATTAATACTTTTTTCTTTTTTTCCAGATAGATATAGAAAATTTTCGAAAACTACAAACATTTTTAAAACTATTTTTAAAAAAAACAAATGAATAAATATTTTTTCAGTGAGTATGGTAAGTCAATAATAATAATTGTAGTCTCTCAAGGACCTTGTAATGTGTTTATTGATTTTTAGTGTTTTTTTAAAAAAAAAAAAAAAAAAGTACGCGCACCGTACGCGTACGGTAAAAAAAAATAAAAAAAGTTTTTAAAAACATATGTAAAAAAAAGATGAAAGATAAGGTTGGCTCTTAAAAGAACCGTTGTGTTCATGCAGGGACAGAGGAAAGGAAGCATGGGAAAATTATTCAAAGCGACAAATGTGTTGATCTATTTTGTTGTTCACTAGGGAAACACTGGTCTCCCTATAGCAAATTAGATCTTGACAAAATGTGCATCGAATATCAACCTTCCGAAATCGAGGGTTGATTTCCAGAGGGCCAGCAAAAGGAGATTCTCCCCCCACAGATGAAGGGCTCACCTGACCTGCAGAAGAAGGAGTCAGCCCTGCAGATGATGGTTCAGGCTGAGCTGCTGTGGATGTACTGGCTTGTCTTTCTGAAGAGTTACCTCCAAAAAGATGACCATGTGTCCTTCTGTGTACATCCTGGAGGTGTCTCTTCATGGTGTGATTCCCAAAGGAATACTTCCTGTTAGGATTACCTCTAGAAAGTACACGCTTACACAGCTTACAAGTCACTAAGGGTGCATTTACCTTTTGCTGGCCTTCAGGAAAAGTAAAATAATCCCATACATAAGAGGGCTTTTGTTTCCTCGATCTCTGCCTCAAGACAGTGCTGCTAGTGCTAGCCTCACTCTCAGAAGAGCTCTGCTGTTCTGCCATCGTATCCCAAAGACAAACCAGCTCCTTCTCCCAAGGGATCACAAGCAGAAATGAGGGGAATGGGTGTGGTGTAGGAGAGTTCTAGAACTGAAAGTAGTTTCAACCAATCAAAAGTTGTGTTTCATGATCACATGACCTACCGTACGCTTACGGTACGCTTACGGTACGCTTACGGCAAAAGTGCGCATGCGCGTAAAAAAGACACGCGCTTGCGCGCATGCGCATAACAGTCACTCCCGGCACTTCCGCGTAACGTGCGCGTGTAGCGTACACGCGTACGCGTCCCACGCGGAGTACGCGCGGCTACGCAAATTGCGTAACTATACGCAAGCAGCGTAGGAAAATTACGGACGTTGCGTAAACCGTACGCTTACCGTGAGCTTACGGTACGCGTACTAAAAAAATAAAAAAAAAAATAGAAAAAAAGTACTGCAAATAAATTTTACATGTTTATTTTAAAAAATATATAAAAAAAAACATATTTAACAATTTTAAAAATGTAATCATAGTCTTTATAAAAGGTAAGAAAATTAAAATAAAAATATGTTAGAAAAAATAGAAGAAAACAAAAAATTAGCATTTAAAAAACCTTGCAAATTCACTGAAAAAACCATGGGTTTCACACACGTTATAGTTAGGAATTAGCATTTAAAAAACCTTGCAAATTCACTGAAAAAACCATGGGTTTCACACACGTTATAGTTAGGAATTAGCATTTAAAAAACCTTAGAAATTCAGTGAAAAAACCATAGGTTTCACACACGTTATAGTTAGGAATTAGCATTTAAAAAACCTTAGAAATTCAGTGAAAAAACCATAGGTTTCACACATGTTATAGTTAGCTGGACATTTTACTCGTAAAAAACCAATGAAATTCCCCCGTTATAGTTAGTTCAGCTAACTACAACTCGCGCGCCCGCAATGAACTGCTGATGACGTCACATATTACATCACTCATGACATGGTCAGTGACATCACTCATGACATCACTGATGACATCTCAAATGACATCACTGATGACCTCACTGATGACATCATCCTTGTGATAGAGTGGCAGACCTCCTCTTCCCCTAATAAAACCTTTGATACACACATTCAAAAATAGAGACTAAAATTTACAAAACAATGGACATACCAATAACAGTTACAACAACCTCTTCAGTAATTCTAAGATCCACATACACATCCACTCATTCACCAACAGTCCAATACAGACACTCAAACATGTACTCACTTATCATATGTACTCATACACCTATACATCCTGTAACACAATGCCACTCATCCATAGAGCTACTCACACACATAGTCACTCATGCTAATAAAGAATCAAACATACATTTACTTGCATATACAGTTATACACACACCACCACACTTACTTCTACGGAAACTTACACATACTTAGTCTTTTAAACAACCACTTATGGAAATACATACTTATTCATACAGGAACTCTTTCAATCTCTCACTCTCACATATACTCACATATATAAACCAATAGTCACATATACTAGTTTTAAACATATGTAGTTACTCATAAAGACACTATTGAGACAGTCATTCACTCACTAACACACCCATACACACACTCATCCACCCATGCAGTCCTGTACACATGCTCTGTTCAACACATACAAACAGTGAGTCACTCATTCATGCACCTATGCACTACGTCATACCCCCCACCGAACCATGCAGACACTCAGACTAATACTCAAAAAACCAACTAATAACCTATATAGACACCCATGTAGCTACTCACCAACCCATGCAGCCACTTATACACAAAGTGAAAAAATGATACAGATATTTATATATTTAAACATTACTCACTAAGCCATGTATTCACTATGATACACTTAATCAGTCAGTTACATAATCAATTTTTCAAAAAGAAATCATCCATTTAGACAGTAATATACCCATTTATTCTTCCATCAACCTTGAGATATACATATATAAAACATATTTAATTTTCAGAAAAACACACATTCACTGGATGATGTCATCAGTGAGGTCATCAGTGATGTCATTTGAGATGTCATCAGTGATGTCATGAGTGATGTCACTGACCATGTCATGAGTGATGTAATATGTGACGTCATCAGCAGTTCATTGCGGGCGCGCGAGTTATAGTTAGCTGAACTAACTATAACGGGGGAATTTCATTGGTTTTTTACGAGTAAAATGTCCAGCTAACTATAACATGTGTGAAACCTATGGTTTTTTCACTGAATTTCTAAGGTTTTTTAAATGCTAATTCCTAACTATAACGTGTGTGAAACCTATGGTTTTTTCACTGAATATATATATATATATATATATATATATACACATTTACATACATATATACACACATATATATATTTTGTTTATATAACAACATAATTATTCTACATGTTTATACAAAGCAATACACAAAGATAGGTACATATCTATAGTGAAATTAATGCGTATATACAGAGGGACACATACATAGGGTGGGTATTAATGAATGGGATAATGGGCAGCATTTCTGGCCCAGGTCCCGACCAGTCTCGAACATGCTCAAACAGGCACTCACCCTTGTCCTCTACACCCTTAGCCTCGACGCCCTAAGCCTTGACCGTTTATAGCCCTAGCAGTCAGGTGACCGCTTCAGCCAATGGGAACCCTAGCCCTAACACTATCCAATCACAACACTCGCCCTAAAATCTAGATCCAATCGGAGACCAGGACCTTACAGCCAATCTTAGCCCTAGACCAAGCACCCAATCAGTTTAAAAAACCCTGATCTATACGTCCAATAGAGGCCCTAGCCCTACCAGTAGTCCCAACCCAAGCCCAAGTAACCAATGGCACAGGAAGCCCTAGTCCCTACTTCCAATAGAAAGCCTAACCCTCCTCTTAGTCCCAGACCTAGTCCAGCAACCAATCACACCCGAAGCCCTAATTGCTACTTCCAATTACATGCCTAGGCCTAGCCCTAGCCCCACCCTAGTCCCAACAACAATTAATACAGAAAGCCCTAGTCCCTACTTCCAATAGAAATCCTAACCCTAACCCTAGTCCCAACCCTACATTGATTGAATCACAGACCCAGGAATCAATTAGAAGCCTCAAATACCCAACCAATGAAGACACTAACCCTAATCCAATAGAAACATCAGATATAACCACCAGTGTACACATGCACCAAACAATATATAAGGTCTAAGACTACATAAGGTCCCTGCGACCTCAGACAAGGTGTGCTGGCCGGGGAGTCGGAAGCTGCTCCTCTATTCAGAAATCTCCTAGGGGACAGACAGGCTCAATCCACACTTCGGACTTCTGCAGTGGAGGCCCTGACAAACTTGTCCTCCAACAACACTATTTGTATAAAGCTTTACTCCCTCTCCTGGCCTAAAAACGAAGTGCACAGTCGCTGCTAAACACAGTTTAAACAGTTTATAGCAGATTACTGCTGTCTCAGGGGAGGAAGGGGGGGCTGGTTTCATTCACTTTTTAACACAAAATGGTGGCTGGGGGTGCACTGCTTAACATACAGGTCTTAGCACAGAGCAAAGGAGACACTTGGATGGAAAAACTGATAGTCACGGGGAATGAGAGGGAAAAACTAGAGTTTGGACTGCAAATGGAAGCAGTCACAGGCAGGAAAAACCACAAGTTTAAACACAAAAACATGGAATAAATTATGCAATCACTGGCAGATTAAAACTACAATTTTAAACTCTAACAACCACAGGCAAAGACAGGTAAAGAATTTAAAAAGAAAAAAATAAGGCGATGCAATCGCAGGTAGGGAAAATCGTTTCTTTAAACTTTTTTAGGAAAGAGACAGCACTGGTCTGCCTCCTTACCACTTCCTGGACTCTGTTCACTCCAATCTGGGCACAGGTAGGCTGCAACTCACAAGATGCAGAACTATATCTCAGCATGTCTCATCTCCACGACGAGCTCATCAGAAGTGCGGCTTTACATATTACTCGGCCTATGTTCCAGTTGTACAAGTTTAGTTAAAACAGAAAGGAACTGCACCCGATTCTTCTAACCATACCAACAGATTTCGTCATGCAAACATTTTCGGTTTTCACACCCCAACGAACACGTTCACTCTTCGGCAACTACTGTCACTTCTACAAAACAAATACACAGAAATGTCAACGCCTATAACTGAAACAAAGTTTTTTGGCAGCATGAGTATGCCGCTTTGCGTAACACTGAAGGACAGTAAGTCTGCCCTATGTCAGTCTACTAACCATCCCCTTTCTACAGAACTTGAAAAAACAAAAAGGGCAATCCTCGCTGATTCTAGAGGCCCTTTCACACAAGTCGCCATTTTGTGACGTGCGCCACGTGAATCGTCCCACCAGATTGCCACACATTCTATAGATTTAGAACCCTGACGTAGACAGAGGTACAGGTGAACATCTGTTCCTGTACACTGCTATCTCAAGCAACAATTAAACACAACCAACATGTCATCCGTGGACACATATCACAACACCAGCAGCATTAGAGCGCTCACTCCGATATGATGCACGAAAGTTATTAACGTGTAACTAAGCCAAACACCCATCATACGAGACAGGCATGCCACCACACTAACTATGTATGCTCCGTCCATTTTGTTTCCCGACCACAACATGGCAGCCATCGGGGAGGGATCTATTTCTTTTTTTTATATACCCAGAACAAAGATGGCGGCTACTGCTCATGCGCAATGCAGCTGCAATAGAACCTAACCACAGCCCGACCAAACCATTAGAGGGGAAAATTCTGCACCGCGCAATGATGGAAAGTGCCATTATAGCATACGAACATAACTGTAAATCTTGACGACTCAACTTACTCAGTGCGTATCTTAAATTTACGACATGTGGAGGAGCCTAGCGCGCAACCAAGATGGCCGCGTAGGTGCGAGGCTCCCGAGGACCACCACGACCTCCTGAATTAATCCTGGCTATATCCTGTCCTTGTTGAGGGGACTGCATCGGTGACCCGAGCTGAGGCGCCATCCGTTTTTCCTTTTCGAATCGGACCCCGGACACCGGTGGGAGCACCGATTGAAGGTTGCGGCCTTCTCCGCGCTGGCCCCCCGGATTGGAGTAGTGGGGTGATCCGGGGACAAAGCGAACAACAGCGGCGGGCAGGGCTGGGCGACTCGCGTACCCCGTGCTTTCACTTTCGCTTTTGCGCTCTCCTTGCCCTCAAGCGAGGTAGGGTTGCGGAGCGGGGTGCGGTGGTGTGGCCTTGTCCAGGTGCCCGGCTGACCCGCCGGCCGTGAGTCGTCCTGCGGCCCAGTGGTCGCCCTCCCCCCCCCCGGAACCCGTGAACTGGTTTATCGGCCCTTTCGAGGAGATTGGCGCGACGGTGGGAGAGCAGGCATGTCCACCAAACAAGATGGCGACCGGGCGAAGGTGAAGACGACCCGCCGCGGCCCGGCGCCTCAATCCAACAGTATGGACCGCTACACCCTCCAGAAGGGATCTCCGGAGACATCGCGCACATCCCCGGCGGGCCCGACGGAGGCATCTGCTCAACCGGTGGATCTGACCCTCCGGGACGTCATGGGCGCCATCGCAGAGATGAAGGCCTCAGTGGACCAGCGCTTCGACACCCTAGCGCAAAAGATAGACTCGGTCCTGGTGGATGTTAGCCTTGTGAGGGCTGACTTGTCCAAAACCAACGACCGGGTCAATTCCCTGGCCCACACCACAACGAGCCTCACGACGGACGTGGTGGCCCTCCAGAGGGAGGTGCGCCGGCTTGGCCAGGCGAGCGCCCTGATGGACCGGCGACTGGAGGATTCCGAGGGTCGGGCCCGGAGGAATAACGTTCGCATTGTGGGAGTGCCGGAGGGACGAGAGGCGGAGGCGGCGGATCTTTTTGTGGAAGAATTGATCCTTACCCATCTCCAGCCCCGGGGGCTGAGTAAGCTTTTTGCGGTGGAACGTGCTCATCGGGTCCCTGGGGGCAGACCTAAGGCCGGTGCCCCGCCGCGGCCTCTCATTGCCCGGATTTTTAATTTCCGGGACAGAGACGCTATCCTGCAGACCTCCAGGCAACAGGGACCGGTCAAGCTTGATAACATGGAGGTGCATTTCTACCCAGACTTTACGCCGGCGGTCCAAAAACTGAGACTGAGTTTTCTTGGAGTTAAACGTCGCCTACGGGACCTGAACCTTAAGTACTCAATGCTTTTTCCAGCTAAGCTAAGGGTGGAGGTGGATGGGCGCACGCACTTTTTTGACCGACCCGAGGCGGCTGGGGACTGGTTGGACACTCTGCCTGGAGATCGGGGCCGGGGGGGTGGGGGGGGTGCGGTTGGCGGGGAGGGCCCGCCGGATCAGAACTGAGGGGTGAAGAATAGGCCTTGCTCTGGACAACATTCCTTTACCATTTTCTGATCGTTTATGTTCCCCTCCGATGGAGGTCGTGTGGGGTCTGTTGGGGGCTTCCCTCCTCCTCTGGGGGACTAGTTAGTTTTTCATCTATGGGGCGACAGGCACACTGCACTTTGGGGGGGCTGTCTGGGCTCATGCAGGGGTGCAGGGAGGGGGGAGTTCTGTTGGGATGGGGGGGTGGGGGGGGGGTGTGTTGTTTGTTTGCACCGCAAGGCAAGCCCTTTACTGTACTGTTGCTCTCGAGATGCTCTGTGGGGGACGACTGATTGCTTCTACGTATGATGGGGGGTAGGGATTTGACTGTGTTGTCATGGAATGTTAACGGCCTGGGGGACAGGATTAAGCGTGGTGTGGTCCTGCAATACCTGAAACGTATCTCACCAGATGTTATCTTCCTGCAGGAGACGCACCTTATAGGTAACTCCTTTCATGCCATGAATCGGCGAGGCTATCGTTTGGTGGCCCACTCGGGCTTCACCTCGGGCTCGCGGGGGGTGGGTATCATGATTAAGAACTCGCTCCCGTTGGAGATTGATGAGGTGCGCCATGATGAGAGGGGACGCTACACTGTTCTGGTGGGTAGAATGGAGGGTAGAGTGTTTGTTTTTATATCAGTGTACGTCCCGCCTGGGTTACAATCTACTACATTTGCGGATTTGGGGCGCCTCCTTCTGGACCTCCCGGGTGGCCTGCTGGTGATTGGGGGGGACTTTAATGCGGTAGTTTCTGGGTCTATGGATCGCCACCCCCCTAGGGACCTCCCCCGGGCACAGGCCTGGCTGTCCGGCCTTTTAGATACTCTGGGCCTGGTGGATTGCTGGCGACTAAAGCATCCCGCACAGCGGCAATACACCTTCCACTCGGGTGCCCATGGTAGCCTCTCGCGGCTTGATCACATCCTTGTCCCGGCGGCCTATGCTGGGAGGGTGGGAGAGGTGTGCCATCTGGCGCGGGGCATTTCAGATCACTCCCCAGTACTGTTACATTTCGATGTCTTCCCAGGGGGGGAGGGCAGGGTGGCTCCAATCAATGCTTGGTACTTGCGTGACCCCACTATTCGTGCCGACTTGATCAAATCCTTACAGCGATACTTTGATGAGAATGTGGGGTCTGTCCCTTCGGCCATCTCCCTGTGGGAGGCTTTTAAGGTAGTTCTCAGAGGGGAGGCCCTCTCCTTTATCTCCCATGCCCGGAGGCGCGAGCGGGAGGAGGTAACCCGGGTGGAGGCCGAAATTGCGGAACTAGAGGGTGACCTGGGGAGCGGGGTAACAGACGCCAAGTTGCATGTTCTGCACCTCAAGCAGGCGGCCTATAGGGCCCTCGTCACGGAGGCGGCCAGGGGCCTCAGTAGAGAGCAACAGGGGCGACTGTATGATGTGGGTGATAAGGCTGGTAAATTGATTGCGTGGTTGGACAAGAGGGAGAGAGCGAGTCGTGTGGTTCCTTTGATTGAGGGGATGGATGGTGTGCCTGTCACCGAGCCGGAAGCCATTGTCTCCTGCTTCGCGGATTACTTCCGCGAGGTGTACTCCCCGGTTTCTCCCTGCTCGGAGGAAGATTCCCATGCCCTGCTTCGGGACATCGCGCTGCCCTCCCTTACGGTGGAGGACAGGGATTTGCTGGACGCTCCTCCCACCTCGGACGAAATTGCCCTGGCTATTCGCTCGGTCGCATCCGGCAAGGCCATGGGCCCCAATGGTATCCCCATCGAGCTCTACAAGCTGCGACCGGATGTACTGGCGCCCCACCTGCGCGCCATGTTCCTGGCGGCCCACTCGCAGGGTTCCCTCCCGCCGGACCAGCGTCTGGCCACAATCGTGGTGATCCACAAGGAGGGGAGACCCCGTGAGCGGGTTACATCCTATAGGCCTATCTCGCTCTTGAACGCGGAGCCCAAAATCCTCGCCAAGGTACTGGCCAACCGGCTGGTTGGCGTGGTGGGCGATTTGGTCCACCAAGACCAATCTGGCTTTATACCCCATCGCAACACGGCTCTTAATCTGCGACGCTTGCATGGGGTGCTTGCGCGTGTCCCGTTTGTGCGGGAGCCGGCCATCTTGGCGTCCTTAGATGCCACCATGGCGTTTGACACGCTTGAATGGCCATACATCTGGGCGATGCTGGCGAAATTTGGATTTGGACCGGGATTCATTAGCTGGGTCAAATTGTTGTATTCGGGCCCATTGGCGCAGGTGGTGGTGAATGGGCGAGTCTCGGCCCCCTTCGCGCTGGGGCGGGGCACGCGTCAGGGTTGCCCCTTGTCACCGCTCCTGTTTGCATTGGCCTTGGAGCCCTTGGCGGAGTGGCTGCGGTGGCACCCCTCCATCCGTGGTCTCCGCTGGACCCCCGAGCATGAGGACCGCGTGTCCCTCTACGCCGATGATATCCTTTTGTATCTCGCCTCCCCGCGTAACTCGCTGATTGTCCTGGTTGATGTTTTGCGCTCCTTCGGTCGTAACTCAGGCCTTGTCATCAACTGGGCGAAATCCTGCGTGTATGTGCTCTCCGGGGAGGCTCCGGCCCTACCACGGGACTGCCCGATCCAGATTGCCTCCCAGGGGTTCCGGTACCTGGGTATATATATTACTCTTGACCCGGAGGCCCGCTACGAGCGGAACTTACTACCCCCCCTCCAGCGCTTGCGGGAGGACGTTGCGCGCTGGCGGCGTCTTCCGCTTTCGCCGCTTGGCCGAGCGGCCTTGTTTAAGATGATGTCCTTGCCGCGCTTTCTGTATGCGCTTCAGAACACTATGGACTTGGTTCCGGCGCGCTACTTCCGTGAGGTGGAGAGCCTGCAGCGGCGCCTGTTCTGGGACGGGAGGCCGCGTATTGCTCTGGCTAAATTGACGCTCCCGTGGTACGATGGGGGGGTTGCCCTCCCGGACATTAAACGGTATTACTGGGCCTCCCAGCTAGCTGCGATTAATCATGGCCTTTACGGGCCCGCCCTGAACCCGGCATTTGAAATGGACAAGATGCTCCTGCCCGGTGGCGACTACAATCGAGCGCTCTACTCTGGCGCGCCCGACTCCCGTCTGACGGGACCGACGCGTGTCATGGTGCGTGTCTGGCACGCGGCTAATGCAGCGATGGGATGGAAGGACCGTTTGTCCCGGGCGACACCGCTATATGCGTCTGAGAGGTTGGGCTCCCTGTGGACATCGAAGGGCTTCGAGAAGTGGGACACGATCGGAATCAGCACAGTGGGAGACCTCTGGACAAGGGGTGGATTTAAAACTTTTGAGACGCTGCGGACGGAATTTCAGCTGCAAGGCAGTGAGTACTTTCGGTACTTACAAGTCCGCCACGCGCTGGGCTCCGTCTTCCCTGATGTCGCGTCCATTCCGGAGTCTTCCCCCCTGGAGGACAGAGTGCTGGATGGCCATGTCCCGGACAGCACGATCTCCCTTATATATAAAAAACTGATCAACGACAGGTCGTGCCTGCTGACTAGTCTCCGCGAGGCCTGGGTTGCCGACGGGCTGGAACTGGACGACGAGGACTGGATTTCCGCGGTGGCCTCTCCGAAGGAGGTGGCCATCCCGGCTCGCCTTCGCTTCGTCCAGCTTAAGATCCTCCACCGGGTTTACGTGACGGGGCCAAGGCTTCTACGTATGGGCTTTGTTGGTGACGGATTGTGTAAGCGTGGCTGTGGTGCCTTGGCAACTTTCATGCATATTCTGTGGGAATGCCCACAGGTGGAGCGATTCTGGCGTGGTGTGCATGAGGTCCTGCGTGTGGTGACGCATGTGGCGCTGTTGCCTGAAGCGAGGAGATGCTTGCTGAATGTGTGGGAACCAAATGACTATTCGGTCCCGCAGACGCGGTGGGTGACTCTGGGATACATGATAGCTAAGCGCGACATTGCTCAATTGTGGGGATCCCAGAGGCCCCCAGCGGTGTTGGCCTGGAAAGAACATATGGATTGGTGTATGTTTCGTGAAAAGGTAGTGTATGTGGCGAGGGGTAAGCCTGGGGCGTGGGTGAAAATCTGGGGCCCCTGGAACGCCTATCGCGGGGGTATTTGTGAGCCGCCACTGCTACCGGCCGCCTCGCCAGCTCCGTCCCCCTAGCCGACCCCCTCCCCCAGCCGCGGGCATGTGGTTCCCCTGTCCCTGATTTACTCCCATTCCCCTCTTCAGAGTTCGGCTGCTGGTTGGGATCCCCCACTTAAGGAGCACGTGCCGTCACTTTGGATGGCGGGTTGCCTTGCGGGTGTGGTTTTTTGTGTTGTTCTGTTTTGAAAAAAAGGAAACCATATTGTGGGCTTGGAGTTATGTGGCCTGCGCTATTGATATCTCCTGCTTTACCGATCTGCGCCGCCAAGAGACTCTTACTGTGGGTATGTCATATGCTTCTGCCACTCTAGCGGCCGGCCGGATGGTTGTAGGCCCATACTTGTAACCCTTTTTAACATGTAATAAACGGTTTAAAAAAAAAAAAAAAAAAAAAAAAATTTACGACATGTACATTGAAAAACAGTTTGAGAAGTCTCTTGTCCTGGCACACAACGTGCCACCCACGACGCAGCTTACCGCCGATGAAATATTTCCAAATGAGAGCTTTAAAACCCAAAGGCTGGCGCGAGGATCGTCTTGTGGGGATATACAATAAAACGAAGAGGCAGCAAATCTGTGGTTGGGTCTCCTTTCTTTACTCTCAACGTACCCGTTCTTCATGCCTACCTCCAGGAGCCTGCCATAGCCGCCGAAGAAGCGCTGGATGTCTTTCTCCCAAACCTGGTAGCTTAATCTACCAATGTAGACGCTCGGCATCCTGGAATCAAGAAAAGCTACGAGCTCTACGAATAACCCAGCACGGCCAGGCAGCTCGTTATCTTCGCAGCCTCCACAGGTTGGATGTTAAAATCACCCCCCCCCCCCCAAAGCAAGACTTTATCATTTAAACCCTTATCCAGAATAGTTTCCAATTCCTCATCAATTTGGCACAGTGTGTCCATTATGTCCAATAGGTATTATTATAAAAATTAACTAATACCAACGAAATAGAGGCCGTGCAATCAACCTGGACAATTTGGTAAAATGGGTTAGATGGATTTGCTGTTACACTATTGGAGGCCAATTTATTAGATACATAAACACAGAGGCGCCCTTTGATCTACCGTGGCTGGATGGAATGGCTCAGGAGTGGAAGGTCTTGAAACCATTAAGATGTATAGGGTCATTGGCCCAGGTTTCTTGCACCATCATAATCGCGAAACCTGTCATAAACTCCAGCCACTCTGGAATGCTATATTTACTGCGAAGCCCGCAACGTTCCAACTTAAAACTGTAAGATTATTCCCTGATGATGTCATAGGGATCTTGTTGTTGTCATTAATATCAATAGCATTTCCAGGAAAACTACAATCACCAGTGGAGTTTTGAGCCACATTCCCGAAGGTAATATTCTCTAGGCTAGACCCCTAAGCACCCTGGTTACCAGAGTTGCTGCAAGGTGGATCGCAGTTATTACAAGGAGGAACATCTTAAAAAGTGTCAGAAAGGAGACTAGTGTTGTTTGATAAAGGTGCATGAGGGGCCGTTATGGTTAACTTGACCCTGTCACCAGGTAGGTCACCCCCCCCCCCAGCCGCCACACGGTCCTCCTGTGCCGCTGTCCCGCTGCCGCTACCCGCTGTGATCTGACCGCCTCTCCCCACCGAGGTCGGCCTTGCATTGCCTGTGCTTGTTTATTTCTTGTGTCTCCGTGACTCTGATTCCACCTTTTACTTGTTGCCACTTTTGTTTTACTTTGTTTTACTGTTGTTGTCGTTTTTCACTTTGTGCCCTCTGTGCTCTCTCCCCCCTGCCCCCTTTTGCCTTCTGTGTCACCCACTCGCTCCCTCGTGGTTCCCGCCGCTGCGTCCCTTGCGGCCCGCCCCCCTGGTATCCCATTGGCCGCCCCACTCCCGCCTCCCAGCTGCTCCTCCCTCCCACAGCCCCTCATATGGAGGCCGCGCAGCGGACGCGTGCAGCGGGCACGCCGCTGGCGCCGTCTGTGCCTGGACCGCGCCTAGCGCCAGAACCCCTGGCCACCGCCGAAGCCAAGAAACCCGACTGAGATACAACACCGCCGCCCTCAACGCACTCAACACCAGACGACCACCTGCCTGCCACCAAGCCACCCCAAAGCGCACCCACCGACCCTTCTCCTGCCTAGGCTGCAAATTCACCTGCGTCCGAAACTTCACGCCACCATCCGGACCAGGCAGCAACAACAACTACCTCAAGTGCATCCTGCTCAACACCCGCTCCGTCCACAAGCACGCGGTCGAACTCTGGGACCTCCTCGACACAACGGCGCCAGACGTCACCTTCCTCACGGAAACCTGGATGAACGCCTCCTCAGCCCCCCGACATCGCCATAGCCATCCCGGACGGCTACAAGATCATCCGAAAGGACCGCGTCAACCAAACTGGAGGAGGAATCGCCATCATCCACAGGAGCACCATCAGCATCTCGACCAACTCCGAAGACACCCTCACCACCGCCGAACACCTACACTTCCAGATCCGCACCGACCCCAAGACCACCCTCAGAGGAACCCTCATCTACAGACCCCCGGGCCCACGCAATCAATTCAGCGAAGCCATCGCCGACCTCATCAGCCCACATGTCCTCGCCTCATCAGACTACATCCTCCTAGGGGACCTGAACTTCCACCTGGAGAACAACACCACCACCACCCTTCTAGACGACCTCGCCAACCTCGGACTCAAGCAACTGGTGGACACCCCCACACGCTCGACCCCATCTTCTCTGCCAGCGACCACGTTACCTTCAGCCACTCCACCGGACTACACTGGACCGACCACAGCTGCATCCATTTCACCTACAAGAAGACCACATCCCACCACCACCCGCAACAGATCCCCCGCAGATGCTGAAGCAAAGTCACCACAGACCAGCTAACCACATCACTGAGCCAGAACCCACCAATCAACACCACGGACACCAACGACGCAGCCCGCAACCTCACACAGTGGATCATCAACTGCGCCGACACCCTTGCACCACTGAAGAACCCTCCAGGCAAGCCCGGGCAACAGGAAAGCCACATGGTTCACCAACGACCTCAAAGAATCGAAGAAATCATGCCAAACCCTCGAGAAAACCTGGCGCCACGAACAGATGACAGAAAACCTGACAGCCCTCAAAAACGCCACTCGCAAACACCACCAGCTGATCCGCACCACCAAAAAGACATTGTTCAAGGAGCGGCTGGACAACAACATACACAGCAGCAAGGAACTCTTCAGCATCGTTAAAGAGCTCTCCAACCCCAGCGCCAGCAGCAACGACATCACACCGTCACAAGACCTCTGCAACTCCCTCACCACGTTCTTTCACCGCAAGATCGCCGACATACACAACAGCTTCGGCACTCAGACTCAGACTCTGCCCCCAACCACAGAACCAATGCCCCCGACAACCACCCTCAGCAACTGGACTCCCATCAGCACTGAAGACACACATCATCCACTCCGGCTATCCTTCCGACCCATGCCCTCACCACATCTTCAACAAAGCCGACTCCATCATCGCACTCCACCTACGGAACGTCATAAACAACTCCCTCACGTCCACCACCTTCCCAGAGAGCTGGAAGAACGCTGAGATCAACGCCATACTGAAGAAACCCATGGCGGACCCTAAAGACCTCAAGAACTTCCACCCCATCTCTCTTCTTCCCTTCCCTGCTAAAATCATCGAGAAGACCATCAATAAACAGCTGATAGCATTCCTCGAGGCAAATGGCTCCCTCGAACCATCCCAGTCTGGATTTCGAGCCAACCACAGCACGAGACCGCCCTCATTGCAGCCACCGACGACATCAGGACCCTGCTTGACAACGGGGAAACAACCGCTCTCATCCTCCTAGACCTCTCAGCCGCCTTTGATACAGTCTGCGATCGCACACTAATAACCCGCCTCCACAACGCCGGGATCCAAGGTAATGCCCTGGGCTAGATCACCTCGTTCCTCTCCGACAGAACCCAGAGATTCCACCTTTCTCCCTTCCGCTCAGCGGCCACCGAGATCATCTGCGGCGTACCCCAAGGCTCTTCGCTCAGCCCAACCCTCTTCAATATCTACATGTGCCCCCTCGCCGCCATCGCACGCAAACACAACCTCAACATCATCTCATACGCCGACGACACCCAGCTGATACTCTCCCTCACCAAAGACCCAGCCACCGCCAAATCCAACCTCCAGGAAGGAATGAAAAACGTAGTGGAATGGATGAAACTCAGCAGTCTCAAACTGAACTCAGACAAGACGGAGGTCCTCATCCTCGGAACATCCCCATCCACCTGGGACGACTCCTGGTGGCCCACAGCACTGGGCATTGCACCGACACCCACGGACTACGCACGCAACCTGGGATTCATCCTGGACTCCTCCCTCACGATGACCAAGCAAGTCAACGCCATCTCATCCTCATGCTTCAACACCCTGCGCATGCTCCGAAAGATCTTCCGGTGGATCCCTACCGAAACCAGAAAAACGGTCACCCATGCCCTCGTCACCAGTCGACTGGACTACGGGAACGCCCTCTAAGCAGGAACCACAGCCAAACTTCAGAAAAGGCTCCAGCGCATACAGAACGCATCCTCACGACTTGTCCTCAACATCTCTCGCCACAGCCACATATCTGCCCATCTGAGAGAACTACACTGGCTTCCCGTCAGCAAAAGGATCACCTTCAGGCTCCTCACCCTCGCACACAAAGCGCTCCACAACACGGGTCCCGAATACCTCAACAGCCGCCTGACGTTCCACACGCCAACCCGCCAGCTCTGCTCCGCCAGCCTCGCCTTCGCCAGCATACCACGGATTCGCAGAACCACCTCCGGAGGAAGATCATTCTCTTACCTGGCTGCCAAGACGTGGAACTCCCTACCCACCCACCTACGACTGACCCAGGACCATCTCACCTTCAGGAAACACCTCAAGACCTGGCTTTTCGAGCAGTAGCAGCACCCCCCCTCCCCTCAGCGCCTTGAGACCCTCACGGGTGAGTAGCGCGCTCTATAAATGTATTGATTGATTGATCGATTGATTAATTAACTGATGTAGGCTGTGCTCATCATTGCAGGGTACAATGCTATCACCTACCCTCTCAACATCTAAATGGACATCAGCCAGTAGCCCCACTCTACAGAGGCCACGGTCATCTTGTGTGAAGTCCAGAGTGTTTTGATCATCGCTCAGATCAAAAAGTGTTAGGGTTGGGGTTGATCCATGTGGATGGCTTACAATCAACTGATACATAATTAAGTCAATCTATGTCTTCCAAAGATGAAAGTATATCAAATCTGTTGTATAACGGTACACTAAATTGTGAATGAATGGTTGAATGGGTGAATCTCTGCGGCCGTGCCTGATGATTGATGTAATCTGTTGGAGGGTAGAAGTATCCCAGGGGGAAGTACGTTTCTGGGTGTGGATATCAACCCTGCAAGAACATTAAATTCCACAAGGTTACCAGTGGTGGAATTATTCTCCTGTGCACACCTTGACTGGTATTTGAAGAGGACGGATGCTGGTTTCTGCACACCTTGACTGGTATTTGAAGCGGACGGATGCCGGTTTCTGCAGACCTTGACTGGTATTTGAAGCGGGCTGATGCTGGTTTCTGCAGACCTTGACTGGTATTTGAAGCGGGCTGATGCTGGTTTCCGAGGACCTTGACTGGTATTTGAAGCGGACTGACGCTGGTTTCTGAGGACCTTGACTGGTATTTGAAGCTGACTGACGCTGGTTTCTGCAGACCTTGACTGGTATTTGAAGCGGACGGATGCTGGTTTCTGCAGACCTTGACTGGTATTTGAAGCGGACTGACGCTGGTTTCTGCACACCTTGACTGGTATTTGAAGCGGACGGATGCTGATTTCTGCACACCTTGACTGGTATTTGAAGCCGACGGATGCTGGTTTCTGCTCACCTTGACTGCCATTTGAAGCGGACGGCTGCTGGTTTCTGCAGGCCTCGACTGGTATTTGAAGCGGACTGATGCTGGTTTCTGCACACCTTGCCTGGTATTTAAAGCGGACTGATGCCGGTTTCTGCACACCTTGCCTGGTATTTAAAGCGGACTGATGCCGGTTTCTGCAGACCTAGACTGGTATTTGAAGCGGACTGATGCTGGTTTTTGCAGACCTTGACTGGTATTTGAAGCGGACGGATGCTGGTTTTTGCAGACCTTGACTGGTATTTGAAGCGGACTGATGCTGGTTTCTGCAGACCTTGAATGGTATTTGAAGCGGACTGACGCTGGTTTCTGCAGACCTTGACTGGTATTTGAAGCAGACGGATGCTGGTTTCTGCTCACCTTGACTGGTATTTGAAGCGGACGGATGCCGGTTTCTGCAGACCTTGACTGGTATTTGAAGCAGACTGATGCTCGTTTCTGCAGATAAGCTCCAATCGCCCACGCGGCACGAAGATTGAAAAAGCTTTTGCCCCAACCAAATTAGTCATTAGATCGTGTCTCTTAGGAAAAGGGTGACAATCTATGATAATATTCTTATTTAGGGAGTGTAAATCTGCACAGCGTCTAACCTCACCTGCCTTATTCCATGCAACAACCACAGGGGAAACCCAGTGAGACGACTCACAGGGTTAAATATACAATATGCACATAACTTTTTTAACTATTGTTCAAGTACATCTCTGACACTTAATGGCACAGGACGAACTTTATGGACAATAGGTTGGACTTGTGGTTTGAAACGAATCTGATGTTCAAAGCCTTCAACTGTTCCCACATTTGTCAGAAAAAACATCAGCATACTGGTTCAAAATTCCTCCCACATTTGCAGAACTGACGCATACACCAAATACGCCACAGGCATTTCACCCAACACAAGTGGATTCTTCGCACCAGTTTTGAGGTATAAACCTATTTTAGGCAAGTCCCTCCAACAAATTATATCTTTGCCCTTAATTGCAACATATACCTTGGTGGTAGTAACTGTCTTCCGAGCACTCTATTTCAGAGACAAAGTATCTTAACATGTCAACGCCTTTTTCTCAGATTGCCTTTGTATGGGCATCTGTAGGAAAAAGAGTGACACCATCTCCCAATGTTCATAAAAAGTGGCATCTCTTAGAATAGTAATAGGACAGCCTGAATCTGCCAATACCTGAAGGTTGACGTGGCCAATTTTGGCTATACACAATGGACCCTTCACAGTATTTGATAACAAAATAGAATTACACTCAATTGTCAGCACAATATTACTCAATGTCCACCTTACTTATTTTTATAATGTTTTTATTACTCTGGCAGACGGCCTTCAAATGGCCAATTTTTTTACAAGACAAGCAACCTTTACCAACAGCAGGACAATTTCAACCACTACTGACATGAGTTTCTGATCCGCACCTATAACATGCATTACCAGCCTTTCTTGAAAATCTTTTGTTTGATTTAGTGCAAGTATTTACCAGGCACACAGATTCGTTATAGTCGCTGGAATCACTGGCTGACAACACTGATAGGAGCTTCTGCGAGCAGCGCTTTGGAGGAAACCATTGCTTAATCTCTGTTGCCAAGTCCAATACTTCCAATAATGTGGGATTTCTGCAGCTCAGCAGTATTTCTTGAATCTTTCTGGAACAGCAGTTAAAAACAAATAGCTCATGAATAAATGTATCCATGTCAGCACCAAATGCTTTCCTCCATGTTGTTTACGCTTCAAAGAATGCTGTCGCTCCAACACAATGCTCGGTTCTACAGAGTAGTGCTGAGGATGCCTTTTGGAGTGGGCACCCCTGGCAGGTCATCAAATGCTTGTTGTGCCGCCTGACCTGGGCTGCCAGACAATACCCGTGCCAGTGAAACATCTGTGGCATCAATGGCTCTGTGGCATTGTCCACCATCCTTACCCACAATGCCACATGAGTTGTGGTTTACCGACATGCTGTAAGAATGTCTTGTTACTTACCGGTAATCTTCCTTGCCCCGATTAGGGTCCTCCTCATCCCAGTCCTCTTCCCTCCCTCCCTCCCGCTGTGTTTGTGTCTGGGACTTGTTGATAACAGGCATGGCGGTGGGTGGGAGGAGTTTATATGACCTTTGACTTTTGATTGGCTGGTTGGAGGCAGGACTGCCTCACTTTGTAAGGACTCGGATGAGGAGGACCCATGAGGGGGTAATGGAGGGGGGCTGGTAAACTAATGTAAGGAAGTCAACCTCAGTACAGATCACCCCAAAAATGAATGAAACTGAAGCCTGTTCCCGATCAGTTGAGAACGGACAGGTGCGGGGACGACAGACAATTAAAAGGGAATTATGAAAAACGGTGGAATCTTAATGGAGCAAGAAGAACAGCTCAAATGCATCATCAATTCACGTGTTATGTGAACTTAGATGCCTATATGGTGTGCGACGTGACATGCAATTATCATGCCCGCATCACCAACTGGTTTTGCAAGTAAATTAAACCAATGAGATCCTGTGTGCAGTGGCTCGCAGTGAAACCACTGAGCACCTGCGTGCAGTGGCTCGCATGTAACCACTGAGCTCCTAAGGGTCAGTGGCTTGCAGATAAACCACTGATCTCCCACGTGCAGTGGCTTGCAGTGAAACCACTGAACTCCCGCGTGCAGTGGCTCGCATGAAACCACTGAGCTCCCGTGTGCAGTGGCTCACAGTGAAACCACTGAGCTCCCGTGTGCAGTGGCTCACAGTGAAACCACTGAGCTCCCGTGTGCAGTGGCTCGCAGTGAAACCACTGAGCACGAGTGTGCAGTGGCTCGCAGTGAAACCACTGAGCTCCTGCGTGCAGTGGCTTGCAGTGAAACCACTGAGCTCCCGTGTGCAGTGGCTCGCAGTGAAACCACTGAGCTCCCGCGTGCAGTGGCTCGCAGTGAAACCACTGAGCTCCCGCGTGCAGTGGCTCGCATGAAACCACTGAGCTCACGTGTGCAGTGGCTTGCAGTGAAACCACTGAGCTCCCGCGTGCAGTGACTCGCAGTGAAACCACTGAGCTCCTGCATGCAGTGGCTCGCAGTGAAACCACTGAGCTCCTGTATGCAGTGGCCCACAGTGAAACCACTGAGCTCCCACGTGCAGTGGCTCGCATGAAACCACTGAGCTCCCGTGTGCAGTGTCTCGCATGAAACCACTGAGCTCTAGCGTGCAGTGGCTCGCAGTGAAACCACTGAGCTCCTGCATGCAGTGAAACCACTGAGCTCCCGCGTGCAGTGGCTCACAGTGAAACCACTGAGCTCCCGCATGCAGTGGCTCACAGTGAAACCACTGAGCACCCACGTGCAGTGGCTCACAGTGAAACCACTGAGCACCTGCATGCAGTGGCTCACAGTAAAACCACTGAGCTCCTGCGTGCAGTGGCTCACAGTGAAACCACTGAGCTCCCGCTTGCAGTGAAACCACTGAGCTCCCGCGTGCATTGGCTCGCAGTGAAACCACTGAGCTCCCGGATGTAGTGGCTCGCAGTGAAACCACTGAGCTCCTGCGTGCAGTGGCTCGCAGTGACACCACTGAGCTCCAGCGTGCAGTGGCTCGCATGAAACCACTGAGCTCCCGTGTGCAGAAGCATCCAATCACCTGTCGCACCAGCAGTGACTGACTGCATCCTCCTGCTGGACGCCAGTAATCATACCATTCTGGAACATGAATACAATACAAAGCGACCCTGGCAGAAGAGGCAAGCAACATACATATAAGTACAATACATAACGCATACAACAAAGTCCTTACTAAAGAGCAGTTTATTCTACTATCGTTCAGACTGTATCCATCCTTCTGGCTTATCACGAATATGTAGACATGTTAAGGAGGCCCATCTCTGTGTCATTCACTCGTCATAGAGAATTGGGCTATGCCATTTCAACCATACCTGTTCCTATAATTTCTTATAGAAGGGCATGTTCTCTTTCTCAGCATGAGTAGCAGGTTCTGAGGGAAAATCTGGACAACTATCTTCGTAATGGACAACTTACTTACCTTCGAACCCGAGAATCCACGCAATAGTGCCTGGCGAACATGTGCAGAGATGCCCACGTGACCACTTGGAAGATATCAGAAAGAGGAACACCTCGCTGGAGGGCTGTGGTGGCTGCTTTCGCTCTGGTGGAATGGGTCCTAAGAACTTCGAGAGGATGCTTCTGTGCCAAGGCATCACATATTGATGCAGAGGATAACCCAGTGTGATATGGTCCTCTTTTGGACAGCACGCCCTTTCTTTGCTCCCACATATCCTATAAAGAGTTGTGTGATAGAGGTAGAACGATAACGCTCTTTTTGGGTCCAGACGGTGGAAACGCTCCTCTTCTTTGGAAGAGTGCGGAGGTGCACATATAGTGGGCAGAGTAACGGACTGCCCCAGATGGAAGGGAAGGGGCAAAAAGGATGCCCTTGTTCTCAGTACCACTTTGTCCAGAAAGACTGTCGGGTAAGGAGGTTGTGATGACAGTGCCCGTAGTTCGCTCACCCTCCTGGCAATTGTTATTACCACCAAAAAAGCTGTTTTGATAGTGAGCAACCGTAGAAGGCAGTTGTGCAGCAGCTCACAGGTGCACACATCAGGAAGGTAAGAACCAAATTAAGGTCCCACTGTGGCATCAAAGAAGGGGAAGGGGGAAACAAGTGGGTTAACCCCTTCAGAAACCTCTGCACCACAGGGGACTTGAAAAGTGAAGGCTGATCAGGTAGCCAAAGAAAAGCAGAGAGGACTGAAAGGTAGCCCATCAACGTGCCCAGAGCAGAGCCCTGCTGGGCCAAGGTAAGAATGAACAGGAGAATATCTGTCAGAGAGGCAGATAAGGGGTCAGTAGACCGTTCTGTACAATATTTACAAAATTGATTCCATCGGCAGGCATATACCGATTTCATAGAGGGACTCCTGGCTGCCAGAATAACCTCACAGGCTACAGGAGGGAGGTCGGAAGCTGTCAACTGCCGCCACTCAATCTCCACGCAAGGAGGCAGATAGTGGACAGATTCGGGTGGAGGACCCTCCCTTGCTGCTGCGACATAAGATCCTCCCAAAGGGGCAGCCTGTTCGGAGGATCTGGCTCTGACCCAATCGCTGTTCATCAGCCACCACTGCAGGTCTTTCGCAGTGCCCTCTGATATCTGTACCAGGTCAGTGAGATTTCCTCAATGCTGCGCACATTGGAACTTCAGGTCCCACTGCAGAGCCCGCATGTGCCACCGTGCATGGGTCACTAGTAGGATACAGGAGGCCATGAGGCCCAACAGTCTCAGAGTCATTCTCACCGAAATCCAAGATAGAGGCGGAAAGATCGGTATCACAGCCTGAATAGACTGAACTCGCCGTTCAGGAGGATAGGCCCGAAACTGTACTGTGTCCAGAACCGCCCCAATAAAAAGGAGTGTCTGCAAGGGAGTCAGGTGTGACTTCACCATGTTGATAGTGAACCCCAGCAAATGCAGGAGATCCGCCATAGTCTGGAGGTGGGAGACGACTGCTTGGGACGAGCCCGCCTTTAACAACCAGTCGCAGTGATAGGGAAAGACTGAAACCCCTAATCTCCACAGATGGGCTGCGACCACAGCCATCACCTTGGTGAACACCCAAGGGGCACTGGTGAGGCCTAAGGTAAGCACTACAAACCGAAAGTACTCAAGGCTCACCGTGAACCGCAGGTAGTGACTATGAGCTGGCAGGACGGGGATATGAAAATAGGCATCCTGCAGTCCAGCAAGAAGCCTGCGAAGCCCATTCCCTGGATCCCTGTGCTACTGAAGCTCTTTCATCACAGGTGTCTGCAGGTGTGAGACATATCACACCCACCGAGTCTGCATTTGATTTGATTTAGGTTATTGCGCAAACACTCAGCGAGAGAGCTTTTCTGCGCAAACATTGTTTTGCCTCCCTTTGGACCTACCTGCTATTTTTTTACTTCCTGCTACCCTAAGGATATTGCCACAAGAGCTCATGTAAGTTCCCCGACAAGAGAGAGAGAGGAAGGTTGGCAGGCATTGTATGAGGGGAGAGAGTGTGAAGGTGCCAAACGTAGTAATGTTTGTTTGTTATGGTTTCACCTGCAGCACACTGTGAGGAAGCCAGTGGAATTACCCTAGTGTACGCACATGCCTAGCAGTCCCGCAACCAGTGATTCACTAGAAAGAAGGCAGCAAAGCTGGCTCTCTGTTACTCCTTGTTTTTTTTTCCCCAATCCCCTGCGTACTGCAGTGCAGGGTGGAGTGGTTGACATCCCCTTGTGTGGTAGTGCAAAGGGGCTTTGGGATCTATGCATCGCCCTGCTGGATTTGTCTGAGAAGGTTTGTGCACCCATATCGTAACCTGACACCAAGAGAGTTTTATCCAAGGTGATGTTTTGCCAGTGGTGGAGATGATGGCGTATTCTGCCACCAACTGGTCATAAATGATTCAGGGGGATCGGACAAGGAAGGTTTTGCCGTGGAGGAGGGGATCGTGGCCTGGCTCAACTTTTGGCCTTCTGACCCACAGGGTCGATGTGAATTGCGTCCACGGCGCTGCAGAGGTTTCTGAACTTGTGGGGCCCTCTGGCCGTAATAGGGTTGGCGAGGTTGGTAGTCCCTTCCGTAGCCACGAAAGAGGCGAAAAGCAGACACAAGCCAGTATGTTGAGGTGAGGCCCAAGGACTTGGCTGTGGCCCGCAAGTCCTTGAAACGCTCAAGCACAGCATCTGCTTTGTCTCCAAAGAGACAGGAGTCCATAAGATTAGCTTGGACATCCCCTGAAAGACCAGATGCCCTCAGTCAGGCTTGGAAACGTACACCCACCATCGTGGAAATCGCTCTTCCCAGCGAGTCTGTCATTTCAAAACCACATCAGATGGCGAACTTCGCTGCATCTCTCCCGTATGAAATGGTCTGGAAGAGTAGAATCCGGTCCGCCTCCGAGACTCTGGGCAGCACCTGCGCAACAGTGTCCCATATCGAATGGGAATAACGACCCCAAAGGCATGCAGTGTTCACTGGGGGATGAAAACATTTTGTTTCCAAACTTTCCATTCTCTTGGATTCTCTGTCCGGAGGTGCAGAAGGGAACGCGCCATGGGAAGTGGAAGTTTGAACCATCAAGCTTTGTGGGGTGGTCGGTGAGGAAAGCTGGGTTGCCTGGTGCGGGGCAATCGCGGTGGGCAATCATTCTATTCACAGTAGCCCCTGTGCTGGGCTTGGACCAGGTGCCCGTAAGAACGTCCGTCAGGACCTAATTGAAAGGCAGCAATGGTTCCGAGCTGGAGACACCAGGCTGCAGGAACTCTGTCAATACGCTAGTCTTGACTGCCACCATAGGGAGCTTCAGGTTCAAGACCTCCACAGCCCTACGCACCAGCATGGTGAATGATGACCCCTCCTCCATAGCCAGGTTAAATGGAGACAGCATGCCAGACTACTGGCATCACCCAGTTCCTCACACCAGTCTATGTCTTGAGGTTGCAGGATTTCTAAGAGTTCCTACTGCCCCTCCCAATTCTCCTCATCCATTCCTAACCCTTCAGAATAGGACTGGTTGAACGGCATGGAGCCGTACGGCTCTGTCGGCGCCGGTCTCAGCGTCAGTAGACGCCTGACCGGCTCTGTCTCATCTGGAATGAGGATTGGGGAGGCGCTGCCCGTGGGCACCGGCGAAGCCAAGGACCTCAGCATCTGATGCGGCAAAGGTCGCTGCGGAACGGGGCCAGTAGAAGGTTGTGGCGCTGGGGTCGGAGCCGAAGGCACAGAACCCACAGGGACTACTCCGTCATCTGAGCTTGTGGTGCCAGAGGGTGTGCCGGCAGGGACAGGCCGCCCAAAAATGGCACACATGGCATAAAACTCTGTTGGGCTGGGATTGCTGTTGGCCCCAGTAAGGGATGGAAACGTGAAGCAGACCAAGGCACCTGTTCAGCGAAGCGGGCCTCAAACGCGGAGGTTCCTCTGTTTCGTCACGTGACAGGTGGGGCGAAGTCCCAGCACACTTCGACTTCTTGTGCTTTTTGTGGTACCTTTTACCGGACTTTAATGAAAAGGACTTTGATTCACCGGAGCGGTGCTCGGACCTTCCTCTTGACAGAGACCAGGATCAGCGATGTGACCTCCGTGGTGCTGGACGCTGGGCCGCGATCAGCTTTAGGGACCGCAACCTCCAAGCCTTCAGCGCCATGGCTCGGGAATCTGAGCATGACTTTGTGTCATGGTCGCACTCCAGGCACCAGAGATACACTAAGTGTGGGTCCTTGAGCCACATGGCGCGGTGACAGGCGCCCCACTGCTTGAACACAGATCTTCTTGCTAGACATCCCTAGCACACCAAAAGGAGTCAATGAAAAGTTGAAATAAGTCGAACAAAATGACATGGAGTAAGATCTCTTTAACAGATCTGTGCTGGGTGGCGCGCAAAGAAAAGAACTGATGTCAGCGCACCGGAGTGGCAATTAAATTGATGACGCAGACGCCATCACGACGATGAACACAATGCTGACGACGTCACCTACCGGTGCGCAGAAATATCTTCCGGATCGAGCCTGATGCCTGGAAGTTCAAAGGTAAGGAATCTGTTGCTAGATGTCTCCATCAGATGGTCTTATTATCAGGTTGACTACCCCCGCTGGGGCTCCTCTCTTCTTCATCCTAAAAACCATCCAAGGAGCTAAGACCCTTTATTGACTATCGTGGATTGAATAAGGTCATGATAAAGGACCGTTATCCGCTTTCATTCATTCAAGACATTCTTGAGTCTGCTAAGGGTGATACAGACTTTACTAAGCAAGATGTCTGAGGAGCTTCCTATCTACTCCGGATAACGCAGGGTGATGAGTGAAAGACAGCCTTTCAGACACCGTATCGACATTATGAGTACCAGATGATGCCTACCCAAAGGTCCCGTAGTTTATCTGAGTTTTATTACCAGTATTTTCTCTGATGTCCTGAACCAGCTTGTTGTGGTGTACTTTGATGACATCCTAATCTTATTTACTTCTCTTCCTGAGCATTGAATCCATTTTCATTCTGTTCCTCGGTGTGTAAGGGAAAACCAGCTGTCCTTTAAAATAGAGAAGAGCAGGTTTGAGGGAACAAAGGATCTGGGGTGTCGCCTCTCTGAAAGTGGATTGTCAATTGACCCTCTTAAGATCGCTGCCATCCTGGACTGGCCTGCCATTAGGGAAATTAAGGAGACTGTAGGAAACTAAACTCTGTTGCAGTACCCCCACTTTTTGACTGAACGTGTACTGGGTTCTTGCTAACCAGGTCCCCAGTACCAGTGTTCTTTACCTAAACTGTACCATTGTTCCACAATTGGCACCACTTTACGATCCCTGTAAGTCCCTAGTAAGTAGTACCACTCATCCCTAGGGCCTTGGAACTAAAGAGGGTCCCTAAGGGCTGCAGCATGAATTGGCCCACCCTAAGAGCCCCCTCACGAAGCTTATGCAAACTGCCATACCAGCCTGCATGTCTTGGTGCACAGAAAAACAAAGAGTCGACATGGCACACATCCCTGTGTGCCATGCCAACAAGGCACCGCACATGGTATAGGTAAGTCAGATTTACAGCCCTAAGGCAGGGTGCACGATATCCCATGTGTGGACATCTCTGCATGACTGGATGTGTCCCTGTAATATTGAAGCAAAACCTTAGATAGCAGTGCACAGGGAAGTCATGACGAGTACATGGACTGGACCCTCGTGGTTACGAGTTCCCCAGCTCCATGATGGCTTCACTGTGCCACAAGGTGTTTGGTACCAAACACCTACTCTTGATAAACACACACTGATGCCAGTGACAGATTTATTAAGCACAGCACCCAGAGGGCACGTTAGAGATTCCCCTTGAAAACCTACAACTAGTGTGTTTTGACTGACTGGTCTCAACCAACCTGCCACCATAGACATGTTTCTGACCTCCTGAGGTGAGAGCCTTCGCTCTCCGAGGACAAGAACAAGCCGGCTCTGGATGGAGGCATTCACACCTCCTCCACGCAGGATGTGCATTCCAGGGCTGGAAGTTTCAAAGGCCCTGCCTCCTTTGTTATGTGACCCCGGGCCTCTCAAAATATTGGAGGTGCACACCCCCCTACCCTGCTCCCACTTTTGGCAGTAAGACAGGTGGGAACATTTGTAAGATTAGAAGGTGTGCCGCATTCAGCCAGCACCACCCCTAGGGCGGGCCAGCTGATGTAGACCCCACTTTTCAGATTCCTCCATCTAGTTTGGACGGAATTGCCATTTCCCACAGTAAGTGGTCATATAGAGGGTGTCGACACTCTAAAGGTAGGTAGCCCATTGGCTACTATCTGTCACTCTCCTTAAATGCCCCTAAATTGAGTATTTAGGGGGCACCCCTGAACCACAGAACTCAGATTCGACTGATCAAGAGAATGACGAAGAAGCGTCACCGCCTGGTGAGAACTGCAGCAGAACTGCAGACCTTTGGAGCAAACCCTGCCTGTCAGCAGTTCGAAAATCCCCTACCGTCTCCCTTCGAGCAGAGGAGCTAGCCCCTGGAGTCTGCAGGCACTCCAGGGGAGCAGTGTCCGGTCAACCGCTTTGCAGCTCCCCGGCATGACTGAAGCCGCTGATGACCAGGAGAAGGCACTCGTGCTCTGGAAGGTCAGATCTGTCCCCCACCGAGTGTGAAGACACCAGGACCAACTGGAACCGAGCAGTACAACCCCCTGGGGTACCAGATGCTCTGCAAACACGAACAGTGAGAGTCCAGTCCGGATTGCCTCTGCACCAGGACCAAGCAGCGGTGGAGAGACATCAGCATTGCTGAGACCTACTTCATGAATGGCCCAGATGCCCCGATTTGGCCCCTGCCAGCTGTTTGTTCCTGACCGCGAAGCACATCTATGCGCATCCAGCCCAGCTGACCTAACCACGCTGCACCCGAGCCGCCTAGCTCGCAGACTTGTTCTCAAGTCCCCCTGTGCAGCCTGTTTCCAGGTAGCCCCTTCACTGTAGAACACTCAGCTACAACCTCCACAGCACCCTGCTCCCAGTAAAACCCGGGCAATTCCCGAAGAACTGCTGGTAGTACTTTAGCCCACTACAACTCCGAACCCAGTAGGTGAACCCCTGAAACCAACCGAACCTACATTTATGCATCTCTGACTTTTCCTTTCATAGGATTGCATTGTGTGTAAAGGTGCACAGCTTGAAAAGCTTTACTTACCTGTACGAATTGCTATTGAAAGCAGTACTTACCTTTGAACGAAGTTCTTGGTTTTGAAACATATATAAAAAGAAGTGTTATTTTTCTAATTTGGTCTCTGATTTATTCTTGAGTGTGTCTCATTTATTGCCTCTGTGAGTACAACAAATGCTTAGCACCACCCTCTGATAAGCCTAACTGCTCGCCCACACTACCTCAAAAGAGAGCGTTAGCATTATCTACTTTTGCCTCAGTTTACCAATCTGAGTCTCACTGGACTCTATGCAGTGTACTTCGTTTTAGTGCACTAAATAGAGAGCCAGCATCCTACAGAGACCGAGCTTTTCTGAGAATGGATTAACTTATATCGGCAAAGGATAGCGGTCTTTAAAAGTAGCTACATATCTGCCACTAAGGAGGAGAATCCAACTGAAGCTTTTATTTGGACTCTTCAATCCCAGGAGACTTTTGTCATTCACATGAAGGCCTTCACCCGCACGCCTATTCTCAGACACCCAGATCCATCCACAAACTATATTGTTAACAACGCTTCAGAGTTTGCTGTAGGAGCAGTTCTGCTTCAGTTTACAGGAGACCAACTTGGAACGTCCATTTTGTATCATTCTTCTGTCCTAACTCAAGCGAGCAGAAGAATTCCGTTCTTGAACTTGAGGTCTTGGCTCTTAGGCATGCCCGTATGGAGTGGCGGCATCTTACAGGAGCAGTCGGACCACTGGGGTCCGGATGGATCATTTTTTTTCAGAGTAGGCAATGCAGAAACAGCAGACAAGCTCACTGGGCCTGCGTCTTTTCACATTATGAGTTTTATGTCACTCATATCCAGAGCACAGAGGCTATTCTTGACAATGCCTGATTTAGTCGAAAACATTGTTGTAGGAGAGTAGGATCTGCTTCACATGGGTACCCCCACTTTTTGCTGGTGTTTCACTGTTTTTCGACTTTAGTCTGGCTGTGGCCCTGCTAATCAGGACCACATCCTAGCTGCTTCCTCTCTGAAATGGTTTCCATGTACATTAGGTACATATCTAATTGGATTCTGGAGTGCCTTATAAGCCCCTAGTATATGGTATACTATGTACCTAGGGCATAGGTACATCAGAGGCCTACCATGGGCTGCAGCATGTATTATGCCACCCCTGGGAAGCACTCCAAACTGACACCACAGGTCTGCTACTGCAACCTGGGTAAGGGTGTGCTCGCACCCCTTACTGTGGTATAGGCTACCTATATCACTACCTTATACAGACACATATAAACCGATAAGCGACTCCTATGGCAGGCCTTGACAATCCTGAAGGCAGAGTGCTTGGTTTTATGTGACAGGGTGCCCAAGCATGAGCTGAGCCCCTCTGCAGCCTTCGGAAATACTTCCTTATGGCTGTTCTGTGATACAGCCTGTAGGAGAGTAGGGTCTGCTATCCTATGGTCACCCCAAATTTTTGCTTTTTGCTTCACTGGTTTTTGACATATTGAGGCTGTGGGCCTGCCGATCAGACCCCCAGCCTGCTGTTCTCTCTACTAAATTAAAACTATGCACCCTAGGTGCATAACCAATTGGAAGTGGATCACCCTGTCAGCCCCTGTACCAGTGTACACTAGGTACCCAGGGCATTGGTGTACCCAAGGCCTGCCAGGGGCATTTGCATGTATTATGCCACCCCAGGCTTGGCCTAACAATTTGACACAACTGGCTGATCACTCAGCTGGGGTAAGTTGGTGTAATCACCTCTTACTTAGGTATAGTATACCTATACCTAACCTTAAATGGGACACCTGGTAACCTATAAGTCACTCCTATGGCAGGCCTTAACAATCCTGAAGGCAGATTGCTTGGTTCCATGTGAGATGGTGCTCTGGCATGAGCTGAGCCTGTCTGCAGCGGTCGGAACAACTTCCTTCTACTGTTTCCAGATATCGTCATACCATATACTCTTAAGTGCATTATGAACCTCGCGGTTAAATGCTAACTTTGGTTTGGCTTTATCAAAACATGTCGAGTAAGGTGTCATACGAATTGGAATACTAACCCCTCGCCAATTCTGGCGACGGGGTTAGCATTCCACCCTTCTAGAGGGACACGACATGTACAGTACCTGAAACCCGGGTAAAATCATACATAGCCTCAGCTCCACAAAATGGATGCTGCCACCACAGACAAAAGTCTGCCCTCCTGCTGCTGGGAGTCCTTCCAGCTTGGGAGGTGTGGACAAAGGGTTTCCTGCCAGGGGAGGTGCGTGCACCACCCCAGACAGGATTTTGTGTATTGGTCAGGTAGGGCTTGAAAGAAACCAGACATGCCTGTGGCTCACAAGGAGCCTCGGTGCATATGCCAGTTCAAACCGGTCCTGGGGCACACCAGTCCCGGGCCTGGGGCGAGCTGGACAAAGGATTGGGGGTGTAACCACCCCCCTTCCTGGTCTCACCCATAGGGAGGGACCTAGCAGGTAGTCCGGCCCCTAGAATCCGCTTAAAGGTAGGAGCCGTGTCCTAAGACTTCAGACATCCTGGAATCAACTTGAAACTAAGAAGAAGACGGGAACTTCGACGCTCTGCTGCACAGAGGACTGAAGCCAATCTCCCCTGTGGTCAGGGAGTGACCACCTTGCTAACGCAAGCACCATCCAGCGAATCAACGTCTGCTTTGCCGCCGCCTCCCGCCGGAGCCCGAGCCCAGAGAATGACAAGACCTGGACCTCCAGACCTCTCACCACCCGATCCACAGTCCCTGAAAAGAGGAGACCCGTGGAGGCACCGAGACACGTGGAGCCAGCCATCTTGAAACGACCACGACAAGCTGAAAAGTGCAACAACCGAGGCTCCCTCCAAGTTGTGCTTTGGGATCTGAGAAGCCCAACCCTCGAGCAGAATCTGCACCAAAGGTGAGCCCTCCAGCATCTCCACGAACTGTGTGGGGCCCTTCTGCATTTTGCCACTCGACGCGCCTAAACGGTTGCTGGCCCGCTGGCTAGTAGCCATCTTGGCGACGAACTTTACAAAATACACCACTGGTCTGGTTGCTCCAGACTGGCCCTTCCTCCCCTCCAAAGGAGCAGTCCTTCTGACCTTGCTGGTCAGAACCATCAGCTTATTTCATCTCCTACAACAATTGCTTTTGCCAGGGCTTGTTTGCTTCGATCAAGTCGCCGACACCGCCGACAGCGAGAGCCTGCGTGGGACAGCTCGTGAACCGGCTCCTGGACGTCGTCGACCTCCAGGGACCACGTGGCTGCAGAGACAAGCTACACCTTTCTTCCTGTTTGCACCCGACATTGCCTGGTACCCACCTGGTGCCACGCTGGTCACTGGCTAGTGACTGTGAACACTGTCCCCTCTGCTTACAGGTCTTCAACATCTCCGATCCACTCTTGGATCCACTGCATCTCTCCCGGACCGACCGCCTGCAGCATCTTTGCCTTCAAGCTCCACGGAACAGATAGAAGAAACCCGACGCACTTCGAGGCCTATGCACCCGCTTCCTGTGGGTGAGGTAAAGCTGGCACACCTGTGCCCAAGTGTAGTATTACATCTCTAGTGCCTGTGTTCCAAATCTTGAGTTCCTAGTCCATCCGGAAGATCCTCTTTGCAGTAACTTTGTACTTTTTACGCACCCATTGAAACCTATGGGAGCACGCGTGTGACTATTTGCTCTGCACACGCCACCCGTGGACCTCCTGGTCACTAACTGAAGTTAGCTCCTTGTAGGCCCAGCGATTCTAGAGGCCCTAGGCCTTTTCCCTTTCCTGTTCGTGGTACTTATACCACTTTTTTAGTATATGGTTTGAGCGGCCACCAGGGCCTATCCATATAAAGTGCAACTTCTGTGTATTCTACTGTAATCTTGTTTGACGATTTGTGCTCCTGTGCTCATAAAGAGACTAGGGGTTACTTTGAGAAATAAATACATATATATTTTGAATATATATCTGTGTGGTGTCCTTTCATTGGTATAAAAGGGGGATGCATTTGGTAAAACAGCTGGCTTAACACGCTTCACGAGTTTAGCCTCAAAGACTGCTTAGCCTACGCTACCACTAGGGCAGCTAGTCCGAAAAGGTTGACTTACAACCACACCATAAGGGTTGCTTGGCATGGTACAAGGTGATCACTTTAACTAGTGAGCATCATATACCAGGCCAACTTCTCACATTGGTGAGCAGCGGTTGGATTTGAGCTTGCTGTGTTTTACCATTGTAATCTCTTGGTTACCAATTGAAAGATCACATAGGTACCTGTAGGCACATATAAAACAAGATTAGATATACATAAGTTCTACTGAACTTAGTTGTTGTAGAGCAAAGGGAGTAGCACACCCTGACTACAACTACTAGATAGGTTTAGTAGGTAAACCCAAGTGTAGGTAGATTGCAACACATCCACCCACACTTAAGAGCAATGGCTGGGGCAGAGGGGTCCACTGTACCCATCTTTGTTGAGAGTGACCCCCAGAGGGCACCATCCAGCTTTGCTACCCTTAACCAGAATGAGCTCAGGCATTTGGCAACTCTTAGAGGCCTTAAACAGCCCAAGAACCCTACCTCTGCTGAGCTCAGAGAACTCTTGCAAAATGATGAGAATCAGAGAGAACTCAGGAAAGCCTCCCAGTTAGCCCCCTTAGGGTCAGGAACAGGAGGCCCCCCTTCTGAAGATGCTACAGAGGTACCCAGTTCCAATAGCCATCCCTTAGATGAGAATCGTACTACAGGGAAGGAAAGTGGTGAGGATACAGAAAGTAGTGAGGATGAAGGGAGAACTAGCCCAGTGCCAAGTGTTATACTTGGCCCAGCTAAACTAAGGCTATTGGGGATTGACAGTGCGTTTACCCCATTGGATCTCCCCAGTGGACTTAACACAGGGCTTGGGAGGCAAAGGAATCGCTCAGGTGACTCCAATGCTTCCCATGGCTCTAGAGGCTCTCAAGGTCACTCCAGGAAAAGGATGACCACCCCTCAGAGGAGGGAACATGAGGCCAGAATGCAGGAAGCCCAGCTGAGGATCAGGAAGCAGGAGCTAGAAGTAGCCCTGATGGAAGAAAAACTGAACAAGGCTAGGCAACCTAGAGAGAGTGGGTCTATACCCACTGGTGGCAGCATTGTCCCCAAGGACAAAGATAGGGTCTTTGATAATAGGAACCTGTCTAAGGTTGTGCCCCCCTACAAAACTGGGGATGACATCCACAAATGGATAACTGCTCTTGAGAGAGCCTGCAAGGTACAGCAGGTTCCTGAAGACCAGTGGGCAGCAATCCTCTGGCTCTCCTTTGAAGGAAGAGGCAGAGACAGACTCCTCACTGTTAGAGAAGAGGATGTCAGAAATTACAGAGTCCTGAAGAGTGTTCTGGTAGATGGGTTAGGCTTAACCACTGAACAGTACAGGTTAATGTTCAGAGACACCCAAAAGACACAGACTCAGGACTGGTCTGAATATGTTGAATGTGCCACTAAGGCTTTGGAGGGTTGGTTGCTGGGAAGTAAGGTATCTGATTTAACAGGATTGTATAATTTGATGATGAGAGAACAGATTTTAAATAACTGTCAAAACCAGCAACTGCATCAACACTTGGTTGACTCTGATCTGACCTCTCCCCAAGAATTGGGAAAAAAGGCAGACAAATGGGTCAGAACCAGGGTTAAGCAAAAGAACCAGAACCAGGGCCAAGGGGGTGATCAGAAGAAAACAGACCAAAAGGGTGGAGATCAGAAATCTAAAGACCAGAAGTCTTCAACAGGGCCCCAAACTACTGCTAAGGAGGGTGGGTCCCAACAACAGTCCAAAAAGAAGAAAGAAGGTCAAAAGAAACCCTGGTGCAATCATTGCAAAAATACAACTCACTGGACTAGTGATTGCAAAAAGGGTGGAGCCCCCAACACTGTTGCCCCTAAGGCACCTGCTCCCAGTACTACTGTTAGCAGTGTTGGTCCCCAGACAAAGGGTGTAGTGGGAATCACTATGGGAACTGAAGGAGATTCTGACTTAGACAGAACCCTGACACAGGCAGTCTTGATCTGTGATGGGGACATTGATTTGTCCCTGACTGTGAGCCCCAGTAACCTGGGCAAGTACAGACAGACTCCTTTAATAAATGAAAAAGTGGCTCAAGCCTACAGGGAAACATGTGCCAGTGTCACTATGGTGACACCAGGCTTTGTGGACCCTGGACAGTACATACCAGGTGAGAACTACCTGGTGACCAATGCCAGCAATGCCACTACTTCACATAGTGTGGCAGTTGTTAACTTCTCATGGGGAGGGGTAACTGGCCTCAAAAGGGTTGTGGTTAGTGCAGACCTCCCAGTAGAATGTTTGTTGGGCAATGACCTAGAGAGTTCTCTATGGTCAGAAGTGGAGTACAGGACTCATGCAGAGATGTTAGGTATATCATCACATGTCAGTGATGTGACCAGGTCACAGGCCAAAAAGTGCCTCACTGAACCTCAGGTCTTGGATCCTGGAACAATGGACCAAGCACCTACCAAGAAGAAGAACAGGAGGGTCAAGGCTGTGCCTTCCCCCCTGCCTCAGAGTGATGATCAGCATTCCCAGGAAGCTGATCTAGAGGACCCTGAAGGAACTGTCCCTGAAGAGCTTGAACCTGATCAGGTTGAGTTTCTGGGGACAGGGGGACCTTCAAGGGCTGACTTGAGGCAGGCTCAGTTATCCTGTCCCTCTCTTGAACCCCTCAGACAGCTGGCTGCTGCTGAGGCTGCTGGGAATGCTCAAGGTACCCATAAAGTGTAATGGGATGAAGGGCTCCTTTATTCAGAGGCTAGAGACCCCAAGCCTGGTGCTACCAGGAGGTTGGTTATACCTCTGCAATTTAGGGGCTTCCTTCTTACCTTGGCCCATGATATTCCTTTAGCAGGACACTTAGGCCAGAACAAGACTTGGGACAGGCTTGTCCCTCACTTTCACTGGCCTCATATGAATGAAGATACAAAGGAGTTTTGTCGCTCCTGTGTGACCTGCCAAGCCAGTGGCAAATCAGGTGGCACAACAAAGGCCCCCCTAATACCACTACCTGTGGTGGGGGTCCCATTTGAAAGAGTGGTAATAGATATAGTGGGTCCCATGGATCCTCCCACTGCATCTGGGCACAGATTTATACTGGTGGTAGTGGATCATGCCACCAGGTATCCAGAGGCAATTCCCCTTAGGACCACTACAGCTCCTGTTGTGGCCAGGGCCCTGCTGGGAGTATTCTCCAGAGTGGGGTTTCCTAAGGAGGTAGTATCTGACAGAGGTACCAACTTTATGTCAGGATACTTGACAGCTATGTGGAAGGAATGTGGTGTCAACTACAAGTTCACCACCCCTTATCACCCACAATGCAATGGGCTTGTTGAGAGATTCAACAAGACCCTAAAGGGTATGATCAAAGGATTACCTGAAAAGCTCAGGCGAAGATGGGACATCCTTCTACCCTGCCTTCTGTTTGCTTACAGAGAGGTCCCACAAAAAGGAGTTGGCTACAGCCCCTTTGAATTGTTGTTTGGGCACCCTGTAAGAGGCCCACTGTGTTTGGTGAAGGAGGGATGGGAGTTACCTCTCAAAAAGCCTAAGCTAGACATAGTGGACTATGTACTTGGTCTCCGCTCCAGGATGGCTGAGTATATGGAGAAGGCATCCAAAAACCTTGAGGCAAGCCAGGCCTTACAGAAAGCTTGGCATGACCAAAAGGCTGTCTTGGTTGAGTTTCAGCCAGGACAGAAGGTATGGGTGTTGGAGCCAGTGGCCCCAGCAGCACTCCAAGACAAATGGTCTGGACCCCATACAATCCTGGAAAAGAAGGGAGAGGTCACCTACTTGGTAGACCTAGGAACTCCCAGGAGTCCCCACAGGGTACTCCATGTTAACAGGCTTAAAGCATATGTTGACAGGGCAGACATGGGCTTGCTCATGGCTACAGATGAGGGACAGGAGGAAGAGAGTGACCCTCTCCCAGACCTGTTGTCTCAGAACCCTGAAGATGGCTCAGTTGAAGGAGTGACCCTTGGAGGCAACCTCACTGCCCATCAGCAGACTGAATGTAGACAGGTTCTACAATCATTTTCACATATGTTTTCCTTGATACCTAGTCAAACTGACTGGTGTACCCATGTGGTGGACACTGGTGACAGTCTGCCTGTAAAGAACAAGCTTTACAGACAACCTGACCACGTCAGGGACTGTATAAAGGCTGAGGTACATAAAATGCTGGAATTAGGTGTCATTGAACCCTCAGAGAGCCCCTGGGCTAGCCCAGTGGTTCTGGTCCCCAAACCTCACACCAAAGATGGCAAGAGAGAGATGAGGTTCTGTGTGGATTACAGAGGACTCAATGCTGTCACCAGGACAGATGCACACCCTATTCCAAGGGCAGATGAGCTCATAGACAAACTAGCTTCTGCAAAGTTTTTGAGCACATTTGACTTAACAGCTGGCTATTGGCAAATCAGATTAGCTGAGGAGTCTAAGGCCAAAACAGCATTCTCAACCCCAGGTGGGCACTACCAGTTTGTGGTGATGCCCTTTGGTCTGAAGAATGCACCTGCCACCTTCCAAAGGCTGGTGAACCAAGTCCTTACTGGGTTGGATGACTTTTGCGCAGCATATCTGGATGACATTGCTGTCTTTAGCTCCACCTGGGAGGATCACCTGATCCACCTGAAGAAGGCTCTTGAGGCTCTGCAAAGGGCAGGCCTCACTATCAAGGCTACTAAGTGCCAGATAGGGCAGAGTAAGGTTGTATATTTGGGCCACCTTGTAGGTGGAGGCCAAGTTCAACCACTGGAGAGTAAGATACAATCCATCAAGGACTGGTCCCCTCCAACCACCCAGACTCAAGTTCGAGCTTTCTTGGGCTTGACTGGGTACTACAGGAAGTTTGTTAAGAACTATGGGTCCATTGTGACTCCTCTTAATGATCTGACATCCAAGAAGATGCCCAAAAAGGTTCAGTGGACAGTAAGCTGTCAAACGGCATTTGATGACCTGAAGGAGGCCATGTGCTCTGCACCTATCCTGAAAAGTCCTGACTACTCCAAAGAGTTTATTGTCCAAACAGATGCTTCTGAGTTGGGTGTGGGAGCTGTGCTGTCACAACTTAATGTAGATGGTCAAGACCAACCCATTGCTTTTATTAGCAGAAGGTTGACCCCCAGAGAGAAGAATTGGTCAGCTATTGAGAGGGAGGCCTTTGCTGTGGTGTGGGCCCTGAAGAAGCTGAGGCCATACTTGTTTGGCACTCACTTCAAGATTCAGACCGACCATAAGCCCCTCTTGTGGCTAAATCAGATGAAGGGTGAAAACCTCAAACTGCTTAGGTGGTCCATTTCCCTACAGGGGATGGACTTTACAGTGGAGCACCGGCCAGGTACTGACCATGGGAATGCAGATGGTCTCTCCAGGTACTTCTACTTAGGACATGAAGACGAGACTGGTCAAGGCTAGTTTAATGTCCCAGCGTTTGGGGGGGGTTGTGTAGGAGAGTAGGGTCTGCTATCCTATGGTCACCCCAAATTTTTGCTTTTTGCTTCACTGGTTTTTGACATGTTGAGGCTGTGGGCCTGCCAATCAGACCCCCAGCCTGCTGTTCTCTCTACTAAATTAAAACTATGCACCCTAGGTGCATAACCAATTGGAAGTGGATCACCCTGTCAGCCCCTGTACCAGTGTACACTAGGTACCCAGGGCATTGGTGTACCCAAGGCCTGCCAGGGGCTGAAGCATGTATTATGCCACCCCAGGCTTGGCCTAACAATTTGACACAACTGGCTGATCACTCAGCTGGGGTAAGTTGGTGTAATCACCTCTTACTTAGGTATAGTATACCTATATCTAACCTTAAATGGGACACCTGGTAACCTATAAGTCACTCCTATGGCAGGCCTTAACAATCCTGAAGGCAGAGTGCTTGGTCCCATGTGAGATGGTGCTCTGGCATGAGCTGAGCCTGTCTGCAGCGGTCGGAACAACTTCCTTCTACTGTTTCCAGATATCGTCATACCATATACTCTTAAGTGCATTATGAACCTCGCGGTTAAATGCTAACTTTGGTTTGGCTTTATCAAAACATGTCGAGTAAGGTGTCATACGAATTGGTATACTAACCCCTCGCCAATTCTGGCGACGGGGTTAGCATTCCACCCTTCTAGAGGGACACGACATGTACAGTACCTGAAACCCGGGTAAAATCAGACATAGCCTCAGCTCCACAAAATGGATGCTGCCACCACAGACACAAGTCTGCCCTCCTGCTGCTGGGAGTCCTTCCAGCTTGGGAGGTGTGGACAAAGGGTTTCCTGCCAGGGGAGGTGCGTGCACCACCCCAGACAGGATTTTGTGTATTGGTCAGGTAGGGCTTGAAAGAAACCAGACATGCCTGTGGCTCACAAGGAGCCTCGGTGCATATGCCAGTTCAAACCGGTCCTGGGGCACACCAGTCCCGGGCCTGGGGCGAGCTGGACAAAGGATTGGGGGTGTAACCACCCCCCTTCCTGGTCCCACCCATAGGGAGGGACCTAGCAGGTAGTCCGGCCCCTAGAATCCGCTTAAAGGTAGGAGCCGTGTCCTAAGACTTCAGACATCCTGGAATCAACTTGAAACTAAGAAGAAGACGGGAACTTCGACGCTCTGCTGCACAGAGGACTGAAGCCAATCTCCCCTGTGGTCAGGGAGTGACCACCTTGCTAACGCAAGCACCATCCAGCGAATCAACGTCTGCTTTGCCGCCGCCTCCCGCCGGAGCCCGAGCCCAGAGACTGACAAGACCTGGACCTCCAGACCTCTCACCGCCCGATCCACAGTCCCTGAAAAGAGGAGACCCGTGGAGGCACCGAGACACGTGGAGCCAGCCATCTTGAAACGACCACGACAAGCTGACAAGTGCAACAACCGAGGCTCCCTCCAAGTTGTGCTTTGGGATCTGAGAAGCCCAACCCTCGAGCAGCATCTGCACCAAAGGTGAGCCCTCCAGCATCTCCACGAACTGCGTGGGGCCCTTCTGCATTTTGCCACTCGACGCGCCTAACCGGTTTCTGGCCCGCTGGCTAGTAGCCAACTTGGCGACGAACTTTACAAAATACACCGCTGGTCTGGTTGCTCCAGACTGGCCCTTGCTCCCCTCCAAAGGAGCAGTCCTTCTGACCTTGCTGGTCAGAACCATCAGCTTATTTCATCTCCTACAACAATTGCTTTTGCCAAGGCTTGTTTGCTTCGATCAAGTCGCCGACAGCGAGAGCCTGCGTGGGACAGCTCGTGAACCGGCTCCTGGACGTCGTCGACCTCCAGGGACCACGTGGCTGCAGAGACAAGCTACACCTTTCTTCCTGTTTGCACCCGACATTGCCTGGTACCCACCTGGTGCCACGCTGGTCACTGGCTAGTGACTGTGAACACTGTCCCCTCTGCTTACAGGTCTTCAACATCTCCGATCCACTCTTGGATCCACTGCATCTCTCCCGGACCGACCGCCTGCAGCATCTTTGCCTTCAAGCTCCACGGAACAGATAGAAGAAACCCGACGCACTTCGAGGCCTATGCACCCGCTTCCTGTGGGTGAGGTAAAGCTGGCACACCTGTGCCCAAGTGTAGTATTACATCTCTAGTGCCTGTGTTCCAAATCTTGAGTTCCTAGTCCATCCGGAAGATCCTCTTTGCAGTAACTTTGTACTTTTTACGCACCCATTGAAACCTATGGGAGCACGCGTGTGACTATTTGCTCTGCACACGCCACCCGTGGACCTCCTGGTCACTAACTGAAGTTAGCTCCTTGTAGGCCCAGCGATTCTAGAGGCCCTAGGCCTTTTCCCTTTCCTGTTCGTGGTACTTATACCACTATTTTAGTATATGGTTTGAGCGGCCACCAGGGCCTATCCATATAAAGTGCAACTTCTGTGTATTCTACTGTAATCTTGTTTGACGATTTGTGCTCCTGTGCTCATAAAGAGACTAGGGGTTACTTTGAGAAATAAATACATATATATTTTGAATATATATCTGTGTGGTGTCCTTTCATTGGTATAAAAGGGGGATGCATTTGGTAAAACAGCTGGCTTAACACGCTTCACGAGTTTAGCCTCAAAGACTGCTTAGCCTACGCTACCACTAGGGCAGCTAGTCCGAAAAGGATGACTTACAACCACACCATAAGGGTTGCTTGGCATGGTACAAGGTGATCACTTTAACTAGTGAGCATCATATACCAGGCCAACTTCTCACACAGCCATACCATATACTCTTAAGTGCATTATAACCTCGCGGTAAATGCTAACTTTGGGATGGCAAAAACAACATGGCCATGTCTGAACTAAGGGGGGCAGAGTGGGCTAAAGAACGGTGATGGATCAAACCCAGATCTGTTGACTGGGTGTGAGTGTTTGATTGGTTCTGATGCTCCGTCCATCACCACCCCCTTTTGTACCGCTTTGTTCGCCATAAGTTGGCAGGGTATGGGAATGTGCTATGGACAATGCAGTTGCCGATCATCACAGCATGAAATCAACTTTATAGTTAGTCTTATGTTCCTTTTGGTGGCCTACAGTTCGTCAGGATGTAGAGTTGTATGTAAAGTCCTGTCCGTACACAATCAAAGGCCCTCTACGATGAACCTTATGGGTTGCTCCAGCCATTGCCTGTTCCTTGCCATTCACGTCACCTTATTTCCACTGAATTTATTGTGGAATTACTGCCTTCTGGTAGAAATTGAGTGATCATGGTAACTGTAGACCTCTGTTCCAAGACGGCTCATTTTTAAGTCTTCCCAGAGACAGCGCATGCGCTCTCGTTGGCAAGAGGGTTGGAGCGTGCCCATTGCTTACCATTTGATGACTTCATTAACACTCTTATTTGCTGCCTCCTAATTGACCAGTGTGCGCTGCTTTCCCTTCCTTTCCTTTTTCGCTTTTGTGGATCATGGAGCTAATACGGATTAGTTCATTTCCAGAAGTCTCCTCCCACTGCTCTCTCTGTGATCAAAGTACTATTTTCTTCCTTCTTCCCCTGTTTGTGTTGCTTGCTCCTTCCACCCTCCCACTGTCTGTGTTGTTGTTCCCTCCCATTGTCCATGTTGCTTGTTCCATCGAATGTATGATGATACCACGCATACCAACACAGCGCGGTATTTTACATCGCGGTTTTGACAACGCAAGTCGTTACACCGACTTGCGCTGGATTTAGGAATAGTGTGAATTACTATTCCAACTCCAGTCTACGTACAGTAGGGAAGGTGTTGGAATAGTAATTCACACTATTCCTTAGTCCAGAGCGCCCTCCAGTGCAAGTCGACGTAATGACTTGCGTTGTTAAAATCACGATGTAACCATTACGCGTTGTAATGGTTGCGTGGAAAAGGATGTTTCCCGTTCCATCCCACCTTCCCATTGTACGTGTTGCTTGTTACTTCCCACCTTTCACCCTCCCATTGTCCGTGTGTGTTCCCTCCCACTGTCTGTGTTGTTGTTCCCTCCCATTGTACATGTTGTTTATTCCTTCCCATACTCCTGTTGTCCGGGTTGTTTGTTCTCTCCCACCTTCCCATTGCACAAGCTACTTGCTCCTTCCTACATTCCTGTTTGTGTTGCTTGTTCCCCCCCCCACACTCCTGTTGTCTGCATTGCTTGCTTCCTCCCATGCTCCCTTTGTCCATGTTCCTTGGTTTTTTCTTCCCCTCAGTACGTGTTATGTTGTGGGTTGAGGAATTATATATTTATTGCAACAACAGAAACCAAAACCATTTCAGTATAAAGGGCTTCTGTGCCAGTGGGGTTTATTCTGAACCCAATATGGGCCTCCAAAATGAGGAACTGTACGTTTTATTGAACACCACAGACCCAATATCACGCACAAGCATTGCAACGCCGCCTCCAACATTGGCCGGGCAGGTATCCCCCATTCTAAAGAAACCTATGTGGAAATTTAGTTCGCAACTGAACATTATCCGCGCCATCTTGTCTCTCCCCAAGCGCCACACGCAGAAAACGCGCGACGGCCATTCTAGGCACCATGACCTCATTGCCGATCGCCAGCGCGTCCCTCTGGCTCTGCGAACATCCCCCCTGCGCGCCGGCCACCCCCGCTCTCTCATACATGGGCCATAAACCCTCTCCTTCTGCGCGACCCTGCCATGGAACCACATCCCACGCCTGACCGACACCTTCTTTCATCCCATACATGGTCATACATCCCTTTGATAACCCCCTTCCCCTGCGCCCGATTGTTCGAACCGATCCCAGGCCATCACCTAGCCCCGCGGATGCAGTTTATTGCCCCTACTGTAAGGGAAACACCCAACATCAAAGGGATTACAGTAGATCAAGGCCCCCCACCCCCTGAGACCCGACCAGTCGCACACACCCCTGGGAATTGGCGGAATGTCCAGCTGTGTGATAGCCATCTCCTACTGTGGGTGGGGTGGGGACTTCTACTGTAGCTATGTGTGGGAGCGGATCTGAGCCGGGGATTCTGAGGATGTTCTTTCATGTATCAAAGCGATCTCAAGAATGTGCCATGTATGATAAACCTGTAATAAAGCAATAAACCTGTGTATAAGAGGCCAGGCCTCAGAGATGTGGTTAGAGCACCTCGAGACGATACTTTGCTGTCCGATTTGATGTGTTCTGCTCCGACGGAATAAAACTTTGTTTCCTGCCTTCCAGTCTCCGGCGCCTGCCTCTTTTGTTGGTTAATCATCGAATGGTATAAGAGGCGATTACCGCCGGGCAATACTTGAAAGGTTATCGACTGAAACTGCCGCTACCATTTAACAATTGGCGTCCCAAACGTGGGGCCCATCAGCGACACGTGGATCCAAAGAGAGAGGTCCCGACGACAGAGTGAACGACGAATCGGGAAGAGCTCCTGCCCGATAGACCCTCGTCTGGCAGCCGATCATCCGAACTTCACTGGTTCCGAGCAGACCTCTCTCGAGTGATCTACGGTCCTGACTGGGAACCATCAGGAGTGCCGCGGCAAATACGGAGAGTAGAGGACGATCGGGCGCTGGAGGCGGAAGACGAGAATCTGTCCATGCGGTTCGGGTAAGGTCGTATAACACGACAAATTGCGAAACGATTGATTGATTGATTGAAAATACTAGTATTGCTTATTTGATTGTTCTTTTTGAGATATTCGCTGCCTACAAACGGGCATATTCTCTCTCCCTTTGCAGATAGTGAAGGGTAGGTAACGCGGACTTTTGTCCCCCGTTGTAACCCGTCGTGCCTATTATTCTCCCCACTGATTGATTGTCCAAACATTGATTGTTTTTGACGAATAGTGCTTTTTGAGATATTCTCTGTTTGCAAATAACGTAGAATAGAAATATTCTGTCTAGTCTTTGCAGATAGTGAAGGGTAGGTAACGCGGACTTTTGTCCCCCGTTGTAACCCGTCGTGCCTATCTCTTTCTCACCATTGATTGATTGATTGTCCGAACACCAGTTGTTCGATATTGGTTCTTTGGAGGTATTCTCTGCTTGCAAATAACGTGGGATAGAGATATTCTGTCTAGTCTTTGCAAGCAGTGAAAAGATAGGTAGTGCAGACCTTTGTCCCCGTTGTAACCCGTCATGCCTATCTTCTCCCCACTGATTGATAGTTGGTTCTGCCCGGACCGCTTATTAGAGATGAACCATCCGTCTCCACTGGAAGGCACCCCTAATAAGGACATGTTTACTAAATATGGACTAGTCGCTGTAGCTTATAGCAAGCTATGGCATAAATATACAAAGAAGGACCCCGAGAGTCAGTGGCCACTGATGGGATCCTTTGATGATCATAAAATAGAAACGCTAGAAATAGCTCTACGTAGTAATAAAACGACGCCCACTATGCTCGACAGTTTCGGCATGTGGCGCAAAGAAACAACGCAACGGAAAAAGAGAGAAGTAAAGGCAGAAAAACAACTACGAAAGGCAGCTCACCTTGTCGCTAGAAAGTTAGAGGAGGAAATAAAGGAGAGAAAGGAAGCTAAACAAAAACAAGAATCTGAAACGTCAGGCCAGTGCCCTGTTAGGACCCCCTCTACGCTCTACCCTGAGTTGCCTTCCAAGCAACGGGCGAACGATGAATTGCTATTAGGTCCTCCGATCATCTACATGCCCCCTCCATACGCTCCCTCCCAACCTATAGTGCAGCACCCACAACCCCCGAATGCAAGCGAAAGCAGTACCAGGGCCTCGGTCCTCACGGCCTCCGCGCCGGCCGAGCCTCTTGTACTGAACACAACGTTAGCAATAACGTTAGATGACCCCGAGACGAGAAAGAAAGATTCCGCCAGAATGAATCGGCTAACAAAGGGTGAACGAGACGGAATCGATAAGGTAGTGACAACACTAGTAGAACGGAAGGAAAGTGAGGAATATGTGACAGATATGTATAACTCATATGCCGACAACCACAGACGACACCTTGTCGTACGACTTTGTTATCACACTCTGAATGCCTATGAGGATAGGTACCAGTATAGAGGTCCCGAAGGCTTAGCAACCTTGTATAGAAAGGTTGATATTGGAGAAGGGGGAGAGGGCGATGTGACGGACCTCTTCACAAGTACACTCGAAGTCTTCCGACATCTTAAAGAACACAGACAGACGACCAAGGCAGAAACCCCCATAGTGACTGAACCCCAGGCAGGAAAAGCTGATACCATGATGCCCATCAAGGAAGCCGCTCCTTACTGGGTCCCCCCACGAGGTCAGGTAACACACAATGACATCAACCACCAAGATGCGAAGGGAAGGGTTGTATATAACTGGGTCTATCAGCCATGGGACCGACAAGACATCCTGACCTTTAGAAAAACCCTACCCGACTTAAGAAAGAACCCGACTGCCTTTTACATAGAACTAGGTACGGCCTTAGGTTCAACTATAATGACCTTGGCGGATATCGATTTGTTCTTCGGGTTATGTCTGCCGGCTGATGTGTGGAAGCAAATCCGGAAAGTCGACCACGCTGAACCGTTCGGATATACCTGGGTGCAACTCGATACCATAGACAAGCAGCGAGAACCTGGACAGAAACCTCTAAAAGCCATATTGGAACTCCCAGACAAGATTGTTCAGAAATTAAAGACCCTAATCCCAGAAAGGAAAGTAGACTGGTCGATAGTGACGGCTTGCCGCCAGAAACCCCAGGAGGATGTATCCGAATACTTCTCTCAATTCGAGACAGTGTTTTCCGATTATAGTGGCCAGGACATGACCACTGCAACCGGACATCACCTCTTTGTCCAGAATTATGTGAAGGGTCTGTCACAGGAAGTCTCCCAGAAGTTACAGACCAGCGAGAGTAGTTGGGCAGCCTCCAAACCCGCGGCTATCCTCCAGATGGCCCAGTACTACGAACACCAAAAGAATGAGAACGATAGGGCGTCCGAGAGAAAGAAAAAGGAGCTGAAGGAAAGGGTAATGATCGCACAGTTGCAAGGGGTGACCATAGGAAGGGAACCTCCCAAGGGAAACTACCAACCGACTGCCCCTAGGAAACCACCCCCTAGAGACCATGCACCCGCACCCTACGTTGGACGCAGGGACTTAGACGAGAATCAGTGTGCGTTCTGTAAAGGGTTCGGACACTGGAAATCCCAGTGCCCGGTCCTTCTGGATATGAACAAGAATAGGGACACAAGAGACATAGCAAACAGCCCCAGAAATAGAGGACAGGGACGAGGGTACACGAACGACACCACCAGTGACAGGCCATATAGACCAAACACCTTCGACCGCCCCCGACAGAACCAGTGCCAGCAGTCCGACTACGAAAACACCCATGACTTTGCATAGGACCGCCAGGGGCAAGGGAGGGGTCCAGTCGAACTCCGTGTTGACCAGCAAGGTCCTTACGTCACCGCTAAGGTCCTGGGCACAAAGTCTCAATTTTTGGTAGACACTGGGGCGACACGTAGTGCGCTATCTAAACGGCTGATCCCAAGGGCACCCTTGTCTGGCTCACACGTAACCTCAATAGGCTTTGATGGAACGCCCTCCACTAATCCCTTGTCCGCACCAATCTCCTTGGACTTGGAAAATAACACCACTGACACGACATTTCTGCTCTCCTCCAACACCCCCGACACCATTATTGGTCTTGATTTACTAAAACATTTCCGGGCTACCATCAGATGTTCCCCAGACGGAGTCCGAGTCATACTGCACGATAACCCAGATCTGTTCAGGCCTTGTCTCACACGACGTATGTTCTCCATAACCGATGCTGACCTGTCCCTACTTGACACGTTACCCACACATCTATGGGCTAAAACCGACTCAGACGTAGGACGCATGGTGATCTACCCTGTACACATAACTGTCCGACCGGACGCAGTGCTCCCAAAGCTTCCACAGTATCGGATATCGCCCGAAGGCGAGAAGGCGTTGGTGGAAATCATCCAGTCCCTAGTCGATGCAGGAGTGGTAGAAGAAGTAGTTAGTAGTGTTTGCAACAGCCCCATCCTACCCATTGTTAAGAAGCAAGGCGAGGGAGATGAAAAAGCATACCGCTTCATTGTCGACTTACGAGAGGTTAACAAAGTAGTCATACCTCAGTACCCCGTAGTCTCAGATATCACCACCATCCTCACCCTGATTCCGTCCACTGCCACTACCTTTACCGTTATTGACCTCAAGAACGCATTCTTTTCCATCCCCATCCACCCAGACAGCCGCTACCTTTTCGGCTTCACCTTAAAAGCCCGTTCGTACAGATTTTGTAGGGCACCACAGGGCTACACTGAGAGTCCCAGCATATATAGCCAGGCCCTCAAGAGACAACTGGATGCAGTTCAACTACCGGACGGAGTGGTGTTAATACAGTATGTCGATGATATTCTTTTGGCGGCCGACACCACTCCGCTCGCAGTCACAGCCACCATCCACCTCCTCCACTTCCTCGCGGAGAACGGTCACAAGGTCTCCAGGAAGAAGCTGCAATTCTGCCAACCCCAAGTGACATACCTAGGCCACCTCCTATCCAAAGATGGGAGGAAGCTTACACCTGACCGAATTCAGACCATCCTAGAAACCCCCGTCCCCAAAACTCAGAAGCAAGTGCGGTCTCTGGTAGGCCTCACCTCCTTCTGTCGACAGTGGTTGCCAAACTTCAGTCTTATTGTAAAACCTCTGCTTTTCCTGTTGGCTAAAGATGTCCCCTTCCCCCTCCCCTGGACACCCGAATGCCAATCCGCCTTCAAAGAATTACGAGATGCCCTTTGCTCAGCACCAGTCCTAGGAACCCCAGACTACACTAAACCTTTCTCTCTCTTCACCCACGAAAGGGAGGGATGCGCGTTGTCTGTTCTAACCCAGTCCATAGGTCCCAAGCAACGCCCTTGTGCCTACTTCTCTGCCACTCTTGACCCTGTAGCCAGAGCTTTGCCCGCCTGCCTTCGAGCGGTAGCCGCCGCTGCTGTCTCTATCCGACAAAGTGAGGGGATCGTGCTTTCAAACCCCCTCACCGTGCTAGTACCCCATGCAGTTGACACCCTCCTGAACCAGACTAAGACTCAACACCTGACTAGCGCACGACTGACTGGTTATGAACTGACTCTGCTTGCACCCCACATCACGTTGAAACGATGCACCACTCTGAACCCAGCCACTCTGCTACCTCTCCCTAACAATGACCCCAATGCGTCCCCTATACATGACTGTGTGACCCTCACCGACGAACAGACCAAGAGTAGGGTTGACCTCCGAGATACTGCCTTCCCAGATCCTGACGGAGAGCTGTGGGTAGATGGCTCATGCATCAAGCTCCCCGATGGCACCACCTCAGCCGCCTATGTAGTCACCACGGCCCGAACAGTTGTTGAGACAGCCCGCATCACACAGCGATCCGCACAGGCGGCTGAACTGATTGCTCTCACACGAGCATGCATCCTAGCAGCGGGGACAACTGCAAACATTTACACCGACAGCCAGTACGCCTTCGGGGTGGTTCACCACTTTGGGCTCCTATGGAAGGAGAGGGGATTCCTGACTTCCCATGGCACACCCATCCTACATGGAGATCTAGTCTCCGCTCTGACCGAAGCAGTCCTCCTCCCCACACGGCTAGCTGTGATCAAATGCCAGGCACACAAAAAGGTGACGGACATTATAGGACAGGGAAATGCGCTGGCTGACATCACTGCCCGAACCACAGCCGAGAATAGGTCAACAACACGCATGTACGTGACCAGGTCACAAACTGAAAAAAGGAAGGATGCTAGGGAAACCATTAGAGACATACAATTGGCCAGCTCACCACACGAATTGACTGAATGGGCACGGGTGGGTTTGAAAGACGATGAAGGCTGCTGGCGAACTAGAGACACGAACAAATGGTTGCTACCTGACTCATACCTGATTCCCATGCTGACCATGACACTCCCCCGCACACATAGGGTCTGCCCCCATGATTGAACTCATCTCCAAAGTCTGGCACAACGACAAAATCCCAGACTCAGCTAAACGCCTAGTCCAACAATGTCTGATATGCCTCCAACACAACCCTGGTAAAGGAACTGCTGTACCCCGGGGAGGGTTTGGGGTTCCTAGTCACCCCTTTGAGGTCCTACAGATGGACTACATTCAGTTAGAAAGGTGCCAAACCCTGAAGTACGTGCTTGTCGTTGTGTGCGCCTTCAGCAAATGGGTGGAAGACTACCCAACCCGCGACAACACTGCTATGACTACCGCAAAAGTACTACTGAAAGAATTCTTCCCCCATTACGGCCTTTGTCGAATTTTGTGGAGCGACAACGGCCCCCACTTCGTAGCCGAAGTTATCCAACTCATCTTAAAAGGGTTGGGTGTAAAACAGAAATTTCACGCGGTCTTCCACCCCCAATCTGCAGGCTTGGTTGAGCGACATAATGCCACATTGAAACTCAAACTAGCCAAAATAGTCGCCACCACAGGACTGAAATGGCCAGACGCCCTCCCACTAGCATTGCTATCAATGCGTTCCACTCCTACCAAACACCACTTAACCCCCTACGAGGTCGTCTTCGGGCGACCCATGAACCTTTGGACAGCACCAAAACCAGCATCCATTCACGACGTCCCGGACGTCCTCATGTCTGACTATCTGTACAATCTAACTAAAACGTTGTCTGTTATCCATCAGCAGGTGCTGCAAGCCATTCCCGATGCTTCCAGGGGCCCCGGACACGACATCCAACCCGGCGACTTTGTCCTAGTGCGCAACTTCCAGCGCACCAAGAGTCTGGCGCCCCGGTGGACGGGCCCCCTGCAAGTCCTGATCACCACCCGAACAGCTCTTCGAGTGGAGGGGAAACGTAATTGGCTGCATGCACACCACTGCAAGAAGGTATCATCGACCCGGACGACCACCGACAACATCACCGCCCAAGAGGAACTTCTGGACAAGGACCGACCATCCCTGAGCTGCTGCCCGAATACAGAGACACTTGAATTAACTGAATATCCCGATCCACTGTGCCATCCAAAGAAGGGTATAACCTACGACGCAAGGAGGGAACTTCGGCTAAGCAGACCACGAACTAAGTTGAAATCTCAGAGCGGTTGCCTAGTCACCTCAAAGGCCTCCAGGAGAGAAACTAAACAAAGTCTGTGGTTCTACCCGCTACCGAGTCCCTTGAAGGTGATGGAAGCACCCGACATGAAGATGATGGAAGCAACCGGACGTCCGAAGATCCACTACAAAAATCCAAAGACTGACAAAATGCACAGCTCAAAGACCATTGCACTTTTTGTTACCCTTCTCCTTTGCCTCCTTCTCATGGTCACTTTCTGGATCCTGGAAGAAAACGCACCCGCTCATAAGACATTGCTGACCACTGCCCAACCCACCACCATGAAAGAACACCATCTGATTTCACTTTCACCCCAACTCCGAGAAAGACGTAAGGAGTTCTGGAATAACTCTTTTGTGCAACTGCTCCACCAACACAACCTTGCCGCCAATGCCACTAACTGCTGGATCTGTGGATTGCAACCACATGCCACTGGACATTCCATCCCTTTCATCCCTTCGCCATTCTCTGTCCATGGCTCCTGCCTCGCTTGGCTAATCCTCCTGCAAGAAAGTTACAAGGACAATGCCACTTCCGGCAAAACTGTGTCACACTTCTACCATGGGTTCTGGCTGAACCAAACAGGAAAAACCACTGCCCCCTTTTGTCCTCTGAGATCAACCACCTCTTTCCATATGGACATCCCTGCCAAGGAGCGAGTTGAAATGCAGGTGTTCAACAACCCAGCCAGACCCACCTTCTCTTACCTCCGGAAACGAACGGCCGCCACCCTAACAGTGGCCCTATCCGTCGTCAACATCACAGGTCTGGTGTGCCTCGAAGGCCTAGGAACACAGCCGGTAGGCCACAGTTCCTGTCTCATCACCCGAACATTGGACTCAGTTGACCCACCCTCCTTTGTTACCTCCCCAAATATGTACTTCGTCTGTGGTACTAAGGCCTACACCTGGCTTCCGAAAGGTTGGGGAGGCACCTGCTACATCGCTTTTATCCTTCCTCCAACATATGTGGCTCCAGCAAACCATCACCGGCAGAAACGTGCAAAGGACATTGTACAAGCCGACTCCACTGGAGCACAGTTCATGGATGCAGTAAAGGGACTTGTTCCACTGTGGGGTCCAATGGCAAACAGCCGTGCCATCCGGCACCTGACCCAGGCAGTCGAAACCACAATGAACATTACAGCCGGCATCCTCACCAACAACACCGCTGAGCTTCAGGCCATCCGCCTGGTAGCTCTTCAGAACCGCCTCGTTCTAGACGTGGTTCTGGCTGATCGTGGAGGAGCATGCTGCATCATTGGGTCCAGCTGTTGTACCTACGTACCGGATAACTCACCCTCAGTCTACAAGGCGATTGAACACTTCACAGACTTTCCGCAGAGGTTCATCAGGAGCAAGAAGGATGGTCGCTTGGGAGTTGGTTTTGGGACACTATTAACAGTTGGGGGTGGAGGTTGTTTACGTTTATCCTAATACCGATTGTGGTACTGTGTGGATGCTGCTTGGGGATTCAATGCTTGCCACCTCTATGTTCACTTTGCACGAACTGCATCTGCCCTAAGACTCTGAACTTTGAAGCAGAACGTATGAAAGCTCTGTACGAGGTAGAAGTTCGTGGTATTATGGGGATAGATCCGAACTAAACAAGCTGGCGAGATATGTTAAAAGGGAGGACTGTGGAAATTTAGTTCGCAACTGAACATTATCCGCGCCATCTTGTCTCTCCCCAAGCGCCACACGCAGAAAACGCGCGACGGCCATTTTAGGCACCATGACCTCATTGCCGATCGCCAGCGCGTCCCTCTGGCGCTGCAAACATCCCCCTGCGCGCCGGCCACCCCCGCTCTCTCATACATGGGCCATAAACCCTCTCCTTCTGCGCGACCCTGCCATGGAACCACATCCCACGCCTGACTGACACCTTCTTTCATCCCATACATGGTCATACATCCCTTTGATAACCCCCTTCCTCTGCGCCCGATTGTTCGAACCGATCCCAGGCCATCACCTAGCCCCGCGGATGCAGTTTATTGCCCCTACTGTAAGGGAAACACCCCACATCAAAGGGATTACAGTAGATCAAGGCCCCCCACCCCCTGAGACCCGACCAGTCGCACACACCCCCGGGAATTGGCGGAATGTCCAGCTGTGTGATAGCCATCTCCTACTGTGGGTGGGGACTTCTACTGTAGCTATGTGTGGGAGCGGATCTGAGCCGGGGATTCTGAGGATGTTCTTTCATGTATCAAAGCGATCTCAAGAATGTGCCATGCATGATAAACCTGTAATAAAGCAATAAACCTGTGTATAAGAGGCCAGGCCTCAGAGATGTGGTTAGAGCACCTCGAGACGATACTTTGCTGTCCGATTTGATGTGTTCTGCTCCGACGGAATAAAACTTTGTTTCCTGCCTTCCAGTCTCCGGCGACTGCCTCTTTTGTTGGTTAATCATCGAATGGTGTAAGAGGCGATTACCGCCGGGCAATACTTGAAAAGTTACCGACTGAACCTGCCTACCATTTAACACCTATGGCTGACCCTGCGGACTTAAACAACTACCACCCTATATCCAACATTACTACCTTGGCCAAGCTATTAGAAAAATGTGTACATCTCCAGCTGATAAGACATATTGATCACTTTAACCTACTCAACAAATACCAATCAGGTTTCAGTACAGATCACAGCACAGAGTCAGCCATGACCCATATAATTGACGATGCACTACAAATCCTAGATCAAAATGGAGTCTGCTTACTCATCTTGCTAGACCTTTCCTCGCCCTTTGATACCTTCAAACACGATAACCTGATAGACCTTTTGAAACTCAGAATGGGATTATCGGGATCAGTTCTAAATTGGTTCACTTCGTTCCTCCAAAACAGATCACAAAGATTCAAGGTCACCCAATCCCTGTCCAGACCCGCCCCAGTCACTTTAGGAGTCCGACAAGGGTCTTCACTATCTCCGACTTTGTTCAATCTTTTCATGGAACCTCTCACCGAAATTCTCCACGTGTCTAACGTGCAATATCACATGTACGCTGATGACACACAACTATACCTTAAGATCCACACCCTAGAAGACATCAAATCGCTCAACGCAACTCTTGGAAAAACCCAGACCTGGCTGGCAGAAAACCATCTAAAAGTAAATGCCCTCAAAACCGAATTCCTCCTAATCGCCCCTCCCGCCCAAGTACCCATAATGCAAGACTGGATCAAACGCCTCACTGCACTCAACTGCCAACCGCTCATCGTTGACTCAGCAAAATCGCTGGGAATAACACTAGACAGAAACCTCAATATGCAAAAACACATCAGCACCGCAACAAAAGGAGGAAACTTCCAGATAAATACGTTGAGAAAGTGGAAACCTTTCCTGCCGGAAAAGGATTTCAAGCTGTCAGTACAAGCCCTAGTCATCCCAAGAGTGGATTCTGCGGCCTACCCAAAGCCACAACAGCCCCGCTAAGAGCATCAATCAACGCCGCAGCGAGACTTATCACTGGCTCGAAAAGAAGCTCCCACATATCCCCTGACCTAAAATGGCTGCCTTTTTAAGCCAGAATTCATTTGAAAATAGCATGTATGACACAAAGTCATTCATCACAATGCACCCCGATATCTGGCACAGAAACTGGCACCCTCATGTGGTGTCAGATCTTCAAAAAGTGCCAAAAACCTGCTACTGGAACCGCAAAGATTCAACAAGAAGAAAACAAACAAACAAACCTTTTCAGGGATGGCGCCCAGAATCTGGAATGCTCTACCCTCAGAAACTAGACTTATTCCCTGTACTGCACCTTTAAAAAAAGAAGTGAAATCGCTTCTCATGGCGGAATGCACCTGAGCCTGGATCACTGTTAATATTCGACCCAAAGTATCTTCGATATGGAACTTTAGAATGCCTATTGTCTACCCAGATATCCCAGATACTGTAATTACATGATGCGTGTTATTTTGTGATCGTTTTGCTATTTACCATATAACTATGTACCTACGAGATTATGTCTATTCTATCATTGACTTGCATTGAACCCCATGTCATGCACATGTACCAGGTAACTATGACACTTCCCTGTAAAGCGCTCTGATACCCGCAAGGGTCTTGTTCGCGCTGTACAAAACTCTCAAATAATAATAATTGAGCAGATCGACAGTGTGGAGGTACTACACAGAGTTCTAAGCTGAAACCGAGGTTGTTCCCTGCTTTACATCTTAAGGTGTGTTGTCAGAGTATATAATTAACCAAAACTTTATGTAGGCTATGCATAGTATCCATCTGGAGACCTGATCTGGAGACTATGGGCACTGCATGGAGCTCATCTGTGCCTTGCACTACTCTGTGTACAATGGAAAAGAAACTGCCCCAGTTGTTAGGGCATCCATACATCGGATCAATCAATCAATCATGCTGTATTTGTAGAGCGTGACTTATCACCCGTGAGGGTGTCCAGGCGCTGAGCTGCGGTTTTCAGTCACACATCCAGATCTTGAGCTTCTTCCTGAAGTCTGTCAGCGAGGATGATGTTCGGAGGTATAAGGGGAGGATGTTCCAGGACCTGACCATTAGTTGGGAGAAGGCGAGGCAGCTGCGAGGTGTCTGTGCGGGGGCAAGGTGGGTGGAGCTAAGGTTCCTGGAAGGTTGGTGGAAGTTCAGGAAGTGGTCCATGTATGCAGGTCTTAAGCCGTGAAGGGCTTTGTAGGCGTTGGTCAGGCGTTTGAAAAAACATCCTTTCTGGATGGGGAGCCCGTGAAGATCTCAGGTGCTGAGTGATGTGGGTCCTTTTGGGCAGGATGAGGGGCAGTCTGGCTGCTGCGTCCTGTATTGTCTGAGGTCTTCACATGAGTTTGCTGGTGGTGTCTGTATAAAGTGCATTGCCGTAATCCAGACAGCTGGTGATGAGGGCCTGCGTCACTGTTTTCCTGGTGCAGATGGAGAGCCATTTGAAGATTCTGAGGAGCATGCGTAGAGTGTGGAGGTAGGCTAAGGAGACAGCATTGAACTGTAGTTTCATGGAGAGTTTGCTGTCCAGAATGATGCTGAGGTTGCGGGTGTGGTCTTTTAGTGTGGATCCGAGTTCTAGTGGCCACCAGGAGTCGTTTCAGAGGGTGGAATGGCTGCCGAAAATCAGCACCTCGGTCTTATCCGTGTTGAGCTTAAGGCAGTAGTCCTTCATCCGGGCTGAGATGTTCTTGATGTCGTTGTGGAAGTTCGATTTCTTGGTGGTGGGGTCGGCTGAGAGCGAGAGGACGAGCTGGGTGTCGTCGGCGTAGAAGATGAGGTTGATGTCGTGGGTCCTGACTTGGTCTGATAGCGGCGTCATGTAGATGTTGAAGGTTTTCATTGCAGAAGAATTTAGACGGAATCTGTGCTGGGCAAGTTTTCATTGAGGTGCACTTTACTTTCCGTGTTTGTGATTCTATGCAAAAGCTTCAATACCGTATACATGAGGTAATGCAACAGACGTTTAAATGCCTATTACACAAAGACTGTACTCAGATCTGTTTGAATACGTAGGGCAGGCCATGGTAGAAATGGAAACCGTATACTGTCTGTATGCCACTTACAGGGTGTGCCTCTGGAAGCTGCACTGGGTATCTGCCACCTGCTTCTGGCTTGTATTAGCCACTCAGTACAAAGGCCCACACACTACCACCCCACTTGGCATCTCTTACGGCACTCCATCACATTAAGGGCATCAAACGCTGTCCAGTTTCTACCATGAAGCGCTCACCACTCATAGGGCACCAAGCAGTGGCCACCCTCATCCCTCCTGCATGGAGCTCCTTGACCGCGCCCAGCTGCAACCATGCCCAACTCCAAAGAGCGCCATCAGAACTGAGCAATTGTCCCAGCAGGTCAAGCCACCATGCCCTCTGCCATAGAGCTCCATCAGAAGTGGGTTTCATGAAGCAGCCATGGCTCCAGCACCCTCTACAGAGGTCCTGGCCCACACATAGTGATCCGAACGAACAAGGATCTCCGCCCTGTAATGGCTCCATCCCTTGGGCACTGCTCTCTAATGTCCTCGGCTGTCAGCAGAGCTCCACCACAGGTTGATTTCACTGAGCCCCTGTGTCGTCTGTGATTGAGGTCCCATCAAGCGACAATACACTATGCATTTCATGTGAACCCCAGTATCAAACCTCTCTGCTGCCCAGGGCAAACCGGCCCATATATGCCATGCATCTGTGATGCCCGAGACGGCAGCAGCTCCCATGCATATCAGATCCCAAAGGCAGTTCAGCCTCTACGTCATACATCTCAGGTCCCAAGAGCTCTGCAATCCCCCATGGCAAGTATCCTGAGGTCAGTGCCAGACCCCTACAGACCTCTCCGATCCCCGAGCCGTTGCCAGTTCCCATGCCATACATGGACTGACTTTTAAAGGAGGGCCATACCATGCTGGTTTGTGTAGGTGGGTGGCTGGCATCAAGGTGGCCACGGCTCTAATCTACCGGACGTCCTGTCACCTGTGGGGCTTCCTGTTGCGCACATAGGGTCATAAACTCAGCTTTAAAGGCGGACACTTTTAATCACTTTGTTTTCTTACACAGACTTGTAATGATGACTCCACCAGGATATCAAGTAAAGATGAGAAGTTTATTAGGAGTAAGAAGGTACATCTGACAGCCAGCAAGACCACTCTTTAACTGACTCTCTCCACTGACAATCCAGAACAGCACGTAGGTATCTAGCAACAGTAACCATAGCAACGGTCACAGTAAAAGCTGAGATACCACATCTCCTTCCTTTCCCAAAACGATAAAACTGATAACAAAATAGAACAAGAACAGAAAACAATATACATTAGTCTAAGGATAAATGCACTGAGTAAAATATAATATACATACTGCAAAAAAGATACATGCATGAATGTTATAAAGGAACCACTTCCTTCCTTCCTTTTTGCATGACATAGCTTCTATACTTCGCTGGCATAATTACTGCTCTACCAGCACGTGTTGTTCTCCCAGAACTACAAGAAGCTTGAATTCCACCCTTGCAAATGGCGCTTGAAGATTGAACGTGGGTATTTTTCTGTCAATAACACTAGGATTAGTAACTTCATCCCACATCCAATTCATTGGGGAAACAGATTTTTTCAATTATGATCAAAATTTACATATTTTGAAAGTCTGTTGTAGTGCCAGATTTTACCATCGCTCAATTTAGCTGATTTAGAGTAAGTAGTAATTACTTGTAAAGGTGCTGAGTACTTGCTTTGACCTTTCCTTACTTTAGTAGCTAGTTTAACTTTGACCCAATCACCAGCTTCTAATTTACAATCAGAGGTGCTGTGAGTTTGGTTAAAATTAACTTTGCAGGTATCATGCATTTTTCTAAGATTGGCTCTTACTAAAGCAGGTGACCATTTCCCATATGTTTTCAAATTACACCACGCAAAATTGTCTTTAGTAAAAGGTTCTCTACCACGTAATATTCTGAATGGACTGTAACCCGTCCCTGTGGGAGTGATTCTCTAAGCACAGAGTGTGCTAAAAAGTTCTATTTCCCAACATTTACCAGCTTTCAAGGATGCTTGTATGCTGCTGATAATGAGACTATTAAATCTTTCTACAATGCCATTTCCTGCTGGATTATATGCTGGAGTTTTCTTCTCACTAATTCCATTCTAAAAAATGTTTATATTTATCTGATGAAAATTGTGGCTCATTATCACTGCGAATGATCTTGGGAATCCCTTCACGTAAAAATAAGTTTTCTAAAAATGTAATTACCTCTCTAGTATCAAAATTTTCAGTAATTTCAAGTTCTGGCCATTTCGAATAATCATCTATAACAACTAAAATATGCTTATGATTTCCCTCATCATCATCAATAGGACCTAACCAATCAATGCGAGGTTCTCCCATGGTCTATCAGGAAGGAGTTTAGTGCCAAGTGTAGGTCTTAATACACGTAGAGTTTTATCAGAATCTTGACAAATAGAACACTCCTTGACAGATTTCTCTGTGTCTCTATCGATCCCTGGCCACCAATATGATAATTGTAATCTAGCTTTCAATTTAGTAATGCCGAGATGACGTTCATGATTCAATTCCAAAACTCTAGATCTTAATGTTGTAGGTACAATGATCCTTTCTCCTCCACAAATGTAACCTGAATTATCCATAGAAAGTTCATTTTGAATTTCCCAAAAGGCTCTTAAAGCACCTTTTTTACTAGGCCATCCTTTGGTTATAAAGTGTGCAGTTTTCGTCAATGTTTCATCTTGCGAGTATTCAGCGTCTCATTCTTCCTTGGAAATAGCAATAGTTTTATCATACACAACAGCCACATTGAAATCATCCCAATCAGCTTGTCCAAAACCTTTGTATGGTAGTGGTGACCTACTCAGGTAATCTGCTACCCGATTCCTCTTCCCAGGTAAATATTCCACATCAGAAGTGAAATCAAGAAGTAAGTTTCAAACTCATTTTAGCAATTCTAGGTGTGGCTTTGAGTATACCCTCAGATGTTAGTACTTTAAGCAGGGGTTTATGATCATCTGTGCGAAGAACAAAACTGGTTCCCCACACAAAATGCCTAAACTTTTCCATTGCCCATGTGGTAGCTAACATTTCCTTCTCTATAACTGAATATTTTTCCTCAGCTGGTGAAAGAGAACGAGAAGCATAGGATATGGTCACTTCTTCACCATTATCATTGACCTGGGAAAGTACCGCTCCTAGGCCTTTACCACTAGCGTCGGTTGTAATTATGCTTAGTGCTAAATTGTCAAAAGCTTGAAGGGGTAAGGCTGAAAATAGATCACTTTTTATTTTTTTTAAGTCATCTTCCAAATCATCATTCCAAACAAACTCTTGTTTCACTTTTAATAATTGTCTCATGTTATAGGTTTTGGTGGCAAAATTCCGTACAAATTTTGAGTAAAATTCTGCCATTCCAAGGAATGATCTTAAATCATCTTTTGACTTTGGGGATGGAGCATCTTTGATGGCTTCAATAAAACTCTTCTTTGGAGAAATGCCACCCCCCCCCCAACTTCATGTCCTAAGTATGTGACAGACCTTATCCTGAATTTACATTTTTTGATTTCTGCAGTCAACCCTTTTTCTGCTAATTTAGAAAGAGTTTTAAGCCCATCATCGTGTTCATTTCTATCTCGACCCATTATCAATATATCATCTAGAAAATAGAGGATGCCTTTCAAACCTTTGAACAGTTTGTGCATTAACCTCTGAAACACGGCAGCAGCAGAAGCCAGACCAAAAGGTATGCGCACAAAACGATAACGTCCAAAAGGAGTTATAAAAACAGTTAGATTTCTGCTGCTGTCGTGTAACTGGATCTGGTGATAGGCTGATGTTAGATCCATTTTATATCTTTAGACTGAGCCAATAATTCATCAATTCTGGGTAAAGGAAATTTGTCTACTATGATGTTTTTATTAAGATCTCTTCATCAGTCAGTCTAGCCTGAATCCAGTGGCACAGTGAGCAAGGGACCCATGTCTGGGCATACCTGTCCCACTTAGGGTGAGAAGTGCTACGCAAACAAATGATGGACGGAATGCTGAATAAATCATACATTCACCCCCAGTCAAGAGATCTGGGTTAAGTCCATTGTTCTTTTACTCACCATGCCACCCCAGAATTTGTACAGCACTTTAGCATAAGGATGCATAAAAGTGGAACCATCGCCAATAAATCTGAAAGCAGCTGAATTAGACAATCAGCCAGTTAAAGGGAGGGATCTGCTGGTTTACCTTTATCTGTTTGTCCAGAAAATGACCGAGTCTGTCCCACCACTCCGTTGCTTGTTGCCCCATTCCCCCCACCTCTTCTTGCCAGAAAAAAAGCACTATGGTGTGGCCACCGCTGGCTGCGTTATAGCGCTTCTCCCCCCAAATTCTTTGTCATATTGCACAGCATCCACACAGCTGTACATTATGGCTAAAAGACACAGACAGAGCCAATAGCTCCCGTATAGGCGAGACCTATTGGCTTTTCCAATTATTGTTCTTTATTCCAGATACTTCCATCTGAAAGCATGATGGCACACATTTCTGGCTTACATATTCCACCTTCATGGGATTCCTGACACCATAATTGCAGACAAGGAGACCTCAATACATTTCAAGATTATGGCACTCTTTCAGTATAAATTAGGCACTCAATTTGTTCTACCCTGGAATCCATCAAACTCTGCCCTCAGGTTACCATCCTCAATCCAATAGACAGACTGAGAGAATCAAACTGTGAACAATATCTGAGGTTTTTCTGTATTACACTCAAACTGGGCAGAATACTTACCCTTGACCAAGTTCTCGTATAAAAACTGCTACTGTATCCAATGTTTTCATCCTTTTCCCTTTCCGCTTCCCTCTTGTGCCTGCCACAGCTGACTTCCTAGAAAGGCTTGATTCTGACAGACAAGTGATTGCTCAGAATTTGCAAGGTTCTAAAACTGATATAAACACTAGAACCGATAAATTAAGAAGACCAAACCCAAACCTTGAGGCGGGAGATAAAGTTTGTCTTCCGGGTTCTTACCCCTTTGAAATTTACAGTCCTGTTTCTCCCTTGACATTTTGGTTCCTCTGTGATAACCAAAAAGATCAATGCTGTCGCCTTTAGACTCCATCTTCCTAATTTTTGGAAGAGTCACCACACTTTCATGTGCTTCACCTTTGTCATCAGAGTTCTGCTCCTCCTGTTATGGTGGATGTAGAACCAGAATACGAGGAGAGACCCGGGATCCCCAGAGGTCGATGACAGGCTTCGTTCAGTGGAATGTCGATCCTGCTAGTGAACATTCTTCAGTTTGACAACACTCTTTGGTCCCTGCCCCTGGATTGATTCATCATTCTTTTCTAGCCTTTATTGACCAGCCAAGGGCCTTGGGAGGGAGTATACTGTTGAAACGTCAGCGCCTTGGCTATCTCTACTTCTGGCCAGGCTGCTTCAAATAATACAAGGGAATTTGTGGTGTAATTGCAAAGCTCACAAGATCGTCGATTCCTGGATTAAGTAGGTCTCTTCCCTTTATTCCTCAACTGGAGTGACGCCTCAAACAGTAAGGGAATTTGATGCACTCACCTCTGTTTATGTTCAGGCGCGGTCTCCAAAGAGTAGCGAAAGCGTGTGATTTACCAACGAGCAGCGGGCAATCGTGGTTTTTTAGGTACGTGATCCTGAAATTCGCCCCACAGATTAAGCCCGATTGTTTGCTGTCTGTTTATAGTCCGGGAAATGTACCAGGATCATCAACATGGGGGGGCATATTCCCTGTCCTTAAACAGAGTTCTGCAGAACCACAGACAAACCGCACTCCTGGATGTGACTGGCAAACTATTTGCAGCTTCCAGGATGGTCAAATTCCAGTCCTCGGTTGGTTTGAATTAGATTACTGTCTTGCAATTGAATTTTGAAAGGTACATAGAGGGGGGGACAGCCGGTTTACACCCCCTTCATAGATTTTATTCCTGCCTTCAGTAAGATAGCCAGGATAGTTTTACATGTAAAGTGCCCCAACTTTGGAATGCGGTGAACTTACTTAGAGGCCTGATTGAGTTATTTGCGAATACTCTGATAAGAGTTCAGGGGGTATTTTGTAGGGACTACTATAGAATCCCACTTTTCAATGGGCTTCACCACACGTATTTGCTAGACCCTTGCTACGAGCCCTCTTCATTGGTGCCAGAAACCATGGCTTATTATAAATATCTTGGAGTTCTCTTAGCTCCTAATATACAATTTACGCTTCGGGTTGAACACCTTACTGCAAAACGTCTTCCACATTCACCCGGCCGGGCAGCACATCTCACACTTTTTAAGGCATTCGATCAAAAAACGCAGCCAAGTCATCCAAAGAAACTATTTTATGCGAATATTTTGGCAACAGTCCTACATAGAATGAAGCGTGTTTCTTACTTTAAATTCTCTTTTTTAAATAGGCAGGAGGTCCTACTATTAGGATCCATCAATTCAATCCATGGTCTAACCAAGGAATAGAATTTGGACTCGGCTTGCGAGTAAAAATAGTGGGGCAATCATGAGATGGGGTTTAGATTTAGGCTGCGGATCCTACTCTACAGCGATCAATGTCGCACTCGAATGTCCTGCGAACGGCATTAAACTGAGCTGCCGCTGGGCCTGAAGTATGTATACTATCCATAGAGGAACTGTAAGAAATCCTAGCTTTCCTTGTATATATACTCTCCCCAAAATACACAAAGGGGGTGTTTTCCCCCCAGGGAGGCCCATCATCTCAGGCGTGGACTCTCCCACTGAGCGCCTCTCGGAGTACGTTGGCAAGTTCTTACAACTTTCTGTTGCAATCTTCGGGCCTGTATACAGGACAGCAAAGACCCTTGGAATAGATTTGAGAGGCCCAATGATCTTATGTTTGTCTCACTAGATGTCACCAGTCTGTGCATAAAAAACAGTTTGGCATACGGCCGTTGAATCTTTTCCTTAAACAAAGACGGCTGACTGGTTTGCACATAATGCCATGCTCATAGACATGAGTGACTTAATCCTTTCAAAAATAACATTTCCTACAAGGGGGTCGATGGTCCCATCAAACACAGGGGACTGCCATGGGTTTCAAATGTGCTCCTTCGTACCCAGGCCTCATCATGGGCTGGTGGGAGGAGGCGCATGCCTGGGGACGAGAAGCTTCCCCCTGGGTGGAAAACATATTTTGGGGGAGGTATATTGATATCATCTTGATTTGGAGTGGATCTGTAAACCAACCCACTGAGTTCCACACATTTCTCAATGATAATCCGTTTAATGTGCAGCTGACCATGACGTATAAGAATGAGAACACTCGTTTCCTGGACATTAGGTTCTATGCAAAGGAGGGACGCATGCATAGCACCCTATATCGCAGCGCCACCACCGGTAACAGTACACTCCATGCAACGAGTGCCCACCCCAGGCCCACTACTGATAACACTGCCCATGGGGAGATGGTACGGGTCAGGCGGAACTGTAGCAAGACAGACAACTTCTCAGCAAACAGAGGAGGCAAAAGAAGGCTCCATTAAACAGGGTTCTACGAGCACGGTGATGCAACAAGCAGACAAAAAAGAGTATCACAAATCCCCAGAAAAACCACACTCAACAAAAGACCACGCGACAGCAGTAAACACTACAGCCGCTTGTCTTTTGTTACAAGATTCACCAAGCGCAGTAATGAGGTGTACAAGATTCTGTGGAAACACTGGCCCTTATTACAGAACATACCCGGAATCAAGGGTACAATCACGCCCAAACCAAGTGTGATGTACCAGAGGGCAAGACCATCAAAGATATGTTAAGTCCAAGCTACGAAACACCAAGTAGATACATAAAAAATTGGTTATCTAAACCAGTGCAGGGGCCCTTTACATGCGAAGATTGTAGCGTTTGCAAATGTTGCAAGAATAAAACCAAACATTTCAGACAGAACACTGATACACCCACACAATACATCATGCCATTCATTGTAAAACTCAGGTCGTGACATACATAATCGGATGCAGTTGCAATAAAATGTATGTGTGCAGCACTGTGAGACCATTAAAAATGAGAATACAGCAGGGCACAAGTCCTAAAAAAAGAAGTGGGGGGATGCTGACGTCACGACAGGAAGTGATGTCACAAAAGGTGGCTTGCAACATCAGACTCGTTGCCTCCCCTCGCTCACCCCTTATATGCGATTGCATCAGAGAAGCCAGCGCGTGACAAGCGTTCTGAATAAGCTCTGATCTCGCCCCAGAGAGGCCAAAGAGTGAATGTGTGGCTCCATTTGCTCCTAATAAAATAAGTAGGGGGGAACGCCTTCCGCCCGCGTGGTACCCCGACTCGAGCCCTGGAATACAGGAACATGTCTGGGCAATCAGGCATGTGGACATCAGATGTCCTATGACTGCACACGCGAAGAATCACCACCCTGGAAAACCAGATACCCGGTCCCGTGGAGCTGATACCACCCCACCCAGAGCTCGGGGTGGAGACGGGGAACGGTCACTCCCTGGAACCGAGGCGAGCTGGATCGGCTGCTTGAGATGTATGGAGATGGGCCCTAATACAGACGAGGAGTTGCATTACTTTGTATAGACCCAAATATCGTTTGCCTTACAAACCCTGCTGGACGTCCACGCATCCTATACATGGGGCGTTCGTACTTCTATCTCCACATATGGCGCCTATGCGATCCTCGCCTGCTATTCCAGTCTCCTCACCATCAGTCATGGTCACATGACAAAGTTTCTAGTCAGAAACTTCGATTCTATACATTTGCTTCAATGACGGGGATCAATGAGCTTCCTATTCATGAACTTTTTAATAGCATCTTGCTTCTATTTCCCATGAGAATTGTGAAGCATTCTCCAGTCTGCACACAGTGGGACCTTCCCTGTTGTGTCAAGATAAGAAACCAGTTCAAGAAATCCTACGTGTCCCGCGTGAACGCGTCAGCAGGTGACATAACGTGTATTTGTAAAGCGCACGTTCACCACTACGCGTATCTTGGCGCTGGATAACAGATGTTTGTTATTCAACTCAATGGTCTGGGTATACCCGAGAGCAGCCTCAGGGAGTAGCCTCAGGGAGCAGCCTCAGGGAGCAGCCTCAGGGAGTAAGCGGCCTTAGGGAGAGGCCTCAGGGAGAGGCCTTAGGGAGAGGCCTCAGGGAGAGGCCTTAGGGAGAGGCCTCAGGGAGAGGCCTCAGGGAGCAGACTCAGGGAGCGGCCTCAGGGAGCGGCCTCAGGGAGTAGCTTCAGGGAGCAGCCTCAGGAAGCAACCTCAGGGAGCAGCCTCAGGGAGCGGCGTCAGGGAGCAGCCTCAGGGAGCGGCGTCAGGGAGCAGCCTCAGGGAGTAGAGTCAGGGAGCAGCCTCAGGGAGTAAGCGGCCTTAGGGAGAGGCCTCAGGGAGCAGACTCAGGGAGCGGCCTCAGGGAGTAGCTTCAGAGAGCAGCCTCGGGAAGCAACCTCAGGGAGCAGCCTCAGGGAGTGGCGTCAGGGAGTAGAGTCAGGGAGCAGCCTCAGGGAGCAGCCTCAGGGAGTAGAGTCAGGGAGCAGCCTCAGGGAGTAAGCGGCCTCAGGGAGAGGACTCAGGGAGCAGACTCAGGGAGCAGACTCAGGGAGCGGCCTCAGGGAGCGGCCTCAGGGAGCGGCCTCAGGGAGCAGCCTCAGGGAGCAGCCTCAGGGAGCAGCCTCAGGGAGCAGCCTCAGGGAGCAGCCTCAGGGAGCAGCCTCAGGGAGCAGCCTCAGGGAGCGAACTCAGGGAGCGGCCTCAGGGAGCGGCCTCAGGGAGCGGCCTCAGGGAGCGGCCTCAGGGAGCGGCCTCAGGGAGTAGCCTCAGGGAGCGGCCTCGGAGTAGCCTCAGGGAGCGGCCTCAGGGAGTGGCCTCAGGGAGCGGCCTCAGGGAGCGGCCTCAGGGAGCGGCCTCAGGGAGCGGCCTCAGGGAGCGGCCTCAGGGAGCGGCCTCAGGGAGCGGCCTCAGGGAGCGGCCTCAGGGAGCGGCCTCAGGCAGCAGCCTCAGGGAGTAGAGTCAGGGAGCAGCCACAGGGAGCGGCGTCAGGGAGCGGCCTCAAGCAGCAGCCTCAGGGAGTAGCCTCAGGGAGTGGCGTCAGGGAGCAGCCTCAGGGAGTAGAGTCAGGGAGCAGCCTCAGGGAGCGGCGTCAGGGAGCGGCGTCAGGGAGCGGCGTCAGGGAGCAGCCTCAGGGAGCAGCCTCAGGGAGCAGCCTCAGGGAGCAGCCTCAGGGAGCAGCCTCAGGGAGCAGCCTCAGGGAGCAGCCTCAGGGAGTAGAGTCAGGGAGCAGCCTCAGGAAGCGGCCTCAGGGAGCGGCCTCAGGGAGCGGCCTCAGGGAGTAGACTCAGGGAGTGGCCTCAGGGAGTAGAGTCAGGGAGCAGCCTCAGGGAGCGGCGTCAGGGAGCGGCATCAGGGAGTAGAGTCAGGGAGCAGCCACAGGGAGCGGCCTCAAGCAGCAGCCTCAGGGAGTAGCCTCAGGGAGTGGCGTCAGGGAGTAGCCTCAGGGAGCGGCGTCAGGGAGCGGCCTCAGGGAGCGGCCTCAGGGAGTAGACTCAGGAAGCAGCCTCAGGGAGTAGAGTCAGGGAGCGGCCTCAGGGAGCGGCCTCAGGGAGTAGCCTCAGGGAGCAGCCTCAGGGAGTGGCATCAGGGAGCGGCCTCAGGGAGTAGAGTCAGGGAGCAGCCTCAGGAAGCGGCCTCAGGGAGCGGCCTCAGGGAGTAGACTCAGGGAGTGGCGTCAGGGAGCAGCCTCAGGGAGTAGAGTCAGGGAGCAGCCTCAGGGAGCAGCCTCAGGGAGCAGCCTCAGGGAGTAGAGTCAGGGAGCAGCCACAGGGAGCGGCCTCAAGCAGCAGCCTCAGGGAGTAGCCTCAGGGAGTGGCGTCAGGGAGTAGAGTCAGGGAGCAGCCTCAGGGAGCGGCCTCAGGGAGCGGCCTCAGGGAGCGGCCTCAGGGAGTAGACTCCGGGAGTAGACTCCGGGAGTGGCGTCAGGGAGCAGCCTCAGGGAGTAGAGTCAGGGAGCAGCCTCAGGGAGCGGCGTCAGGGAGCGGCGTCAGGGAGCGGCGTCAGGGAGCAGCCTCAGGGAGCAGCCTCAGGGAGCAGCCTCAGGGAGCAGCCTCAGGGAGTAGAGTCAGGGAGCGGCCTCAGGAAGCGGCCTCAGGGAGCGGCCTCAGGGAGTAGACTCAGGGAGTGGCCTCAGGGAGTAGAGTCAGGGAGCAGCCTCAGGGAGCGGCGTCAGGGAGCGGCATCAGGGAGTAGAGTCAGGGAGCAGCCACAGGGAGCGGCCTCAAGCAGCAGCCTCAGGGAGTAGCCTCAGGGAGTGGCGTCAGGGAGTAGCCTCAGGGAGCGGCGTCAGGGAGCGGCCTCAGGGAGCGGCCTCAGGGAGTAGACTCAGGAAGCAGCCTCAGGGAGTAGAGTCAGGGAGCGGCCTCAGGGAGCGGCCTCAGGGAGTAGCCTCAGGGAGCAGCCTCAGGGAGTGGCATCAGGGAGCGGCCTCAGGGAGTAGAGTCAGGGAGCAGCCTCAGGAAGCGGCCTCAGGGAGCGGCCTCAGGGAGTAGACTCAGGGAGTGGCGTCAGGGAGCAGCCTCAGGGAGTAGAGTCAGGGAGCAGCCTCAGGGAGCAGCCTCAGGGAGCAGCCTCAGGGAGTAGAGTCAGGGAGCAGCCACAGGGAGCGGCCTCAAGCAGCAGCCTCAGGGAGTAGCCTCAGGGAGTGGCGTCAGGGAGTAGAGTCAGGGAGCAGCCTCAGGGAGCGGCCTCAGGGAGCGGCCTCAGGGAGTAGACTCCGGGAGTAGACTCAGGGAGCAGCCTCAGGGAGTAGAGTCAGAGAGCAGCCTCAGGGAGTAGAGTCAGGGAGCAGCCTCAGGCAGCAGCCTCAGGGAGCAGCCTCAGGGAGTAGCCTCAGGGAGCAGCCTCAGGGAGTGGCATCAGGGAGTGGCATCAGGGAGCAGCCTCAGGGAGTAGAGTCAGGGAGCAGCCTCAGGGAGCGGCGTCAGGCAGCAGCCTCAGGGAGTAGAGTCAGGGAGCAGCCTCAGGGAGTAAAGTCAGGGAGCAGCCTCAGGGAGCGGCCTCAGGCAGCAGCCTCAGGGAGCGGCGTCAGGGAGCAGCCTCAGGGAGTAGAGTCAGGGAGCAGCCTCAGGGAGCGGCATTGAGCGGCGTCAGGGAGCAGCCTCAGGGAGCAGCCTCAGGGAGCGGCCTCAGGGAGCGGCCTCAGGGAGCGGCCTCAGGGAGCGGCCTCAGGGAGCGGCCTCAGGCAGCGGCCTCAGGGAGCGGCCTCAGGGAGCGGCCTCAGGGAGCGGCCTCAGGGAGTAGAGTCAGGGAGCAGCCTCAGGGAGCGGCGTCAGGGAGCAGCCTCAGGGAGCGGCGTCAGGGAGCAGCCTCAGGGAGCGGCGTTGAGCGGCGTCAGGGAACAGCCTCAGGGAGCAGCCTCAGGGAGCGGCCTCAGGGAGCGGCCTCAGGGAGCGGCCTCAGGGAGTAGACTCAGGGAGCAGCCTCAGGGAGTAGAGTCAGGGAGCAGCCTCAGGGAGTAGAGTCAGGGAGCGGCCTCAGGCAGCAGCCTCAGGGAGCGGCGTCAGGGAGCAGCCTCAGGGAGCAGCCTCAGGGAGCGGCGTTGAGCGGCGTCAGGGAGCAGCCTCCGGGAGCAGCCTCAGGGAGCGGCCTCAGGGAGCGGCCTCAGGGAGCGGCCTCAGGGAGTAGCCTCAGGCAGCAGCCTCAGGGAGCGGCCTCAGGGAGCGGCCTCAGGGAGCGGCCTCAGGGAGTAGAGTCAGGGAGCGGCGTCAGGGAGTGGCATCAGGGAGCGGCCTCAGGGAGCGGCCTCAGGGAGTAGACTCGGAGTGGCGTCAGGGAGCAGCCTCAGGGACTAGAGTCAGGGAGCAGCCTCAGGGAGCGGCGTCAGGGAGCGGCCTCAGGGAGCGGCCTCAGGGAGTAGAGTCGGGGAGCAGCCACAGGGAGCGGCCTCAAGCAGCAGCCTCAGGGAGTAGCCTCAGGGAGTGGCGTCAGGGAGTAGACTCAGGGAGCAGCCTCAGGGAGTAGACTCAGGGAGCAGACTCGGAGTGGCGTCAGGGAGCAGCCTCAGGGACTAGAGTCAGGGAGCAGCCTCAGGGAGCGGCGTCAGGGAGCGGCCTCAGGGAGCGGCCTCAGGGAGTAGAGTCGGGGAGCAGCCACAGGGAGCGGCCTCAAGCAGCAGCCTCAGGGAGTAGCCTCAGGGAGTGGCGTCAGGGAGTAGAGTCAGGGAGCAGCCTCAGGGAGCGGCGTCAGGAAGCGGCCTCAGGGAGTAGACTCAGGGAGCAGCCTCAGGAAGCGGCCTCAGGGAGCGGCCTCAGGGAGTAGACTCAGGGAGTGGCGTCAGGGAGCAGCCTCAGGGAGTAGCCTCAGGGAGTAGAGTCAGGAATCACACAATACGAGTGTAGGCCGTTCCTCTGTGGTAGAGTTAGTGGAGTCAAAAAAGAATACTGGGTCCAACTAATTAGACGGGATGTCTAAGGTTGGGAATCCATGTGTTGGATATTAATGCCCTCACACACCCTTTCAGGTGTCATGCTTCATCATATGGGCTGCTCCTCGTCGGGTCGGCGGTGCAATACCCAACGGGCTCCCGAGGTACGGGGCACTTTGTCGGAGATCTTCTATCCAATTGCCGTATGGTGAAGTGTGGGTGTGGGGCCAGAGTAGTGTAGATGTGCAGTGGTGATTTAAAACAGGATTAGGAGTGCCTAATATAAATTGACTTTTTATTCTGGAGGTCTCCTACCCTGATTAAAAACGTGTGAGCAAGGCACTCGCCCGAGTATAATGTCTCGTGTTAGAGTGTCCGATGCTAAAAGGTATGGGTCAACATGTTTCTCGCATGGAGTAGATATACTCGCGATTCTTCAGGACCAACAAAGAAAGAAGGGGAACTATCTACAACTAAAAGTTACTAGTAAATAAGGTGTGTAGCTGTGGAAATGTGGATTTTCCTGATCAGTTATGTCCCCTATCTTGGACCCCAACGATTCTATGTGCATGTCACAAGTACATGTATGTTCCCTCCAGTTCCAGTTTCCAAGACGCAAACATATGTGTGTCTACCGTCGACATGTTCTCTGTCAGATCCGCCATCAATGGGCTGGATATTCAATTCCTAAGTATGAAAAGCCACCGACTTTATATGGCTAAGGTACTCCATTTTTACAGTTCAGGCAAGTAGGCCCGATTCTTTCCTCAAAGCCTTTCCCTGCTCTCTGTCTCTGACAGTTTCAGCTTGAGCTCGCATCTGTATCCGTGAACTTTGTCCTACTCCCTGTGCAGCTAACGGTGCCTGCCTCGGCCAGTTTTCGCCTGCCTGCCAAGAAGCTGTATTTCACCTTCGAATTATCTATTTTGCTCTTCAGCCGATGCATTCCTGTCTATTGATTTAGGTAAACATTTCCTTTAGCTCACAAGCAAAGGACTCAGCCTTTCCGTCCTCCTGCAAGTGATTCATAGCCCTGTTGCCATGGAAAGTTTTCTGCCCCTCGCTTCTCATATAGACACTTAGACGCTTGTACACGCACATACAGTTAGTATAGAATAGATTCTGTCCGAGAGTCCTTCCTTGTGGATAACATAGTTCTCTAAACATAGGATGTTAGATATGATTTGGGATTAGGTTGACATGACCCCCTAGACTTCTCGTCTCCACATGTAGAGCTAAATGTCAAGTCCCCTTCACCCCCTAGTTGCACGTCAATCACACGTCATGCTGCTGCGCACGCATCCATGTTAAGTATTATCGTATAGATCCACCTATGTAAGATAATGAGAGCCAATCATGTTTCTTTTTGCTCCTTATTACGCCTAGTTTCAATTACGTATCACTATGTTAATTTATCTTATCAATTGTTACGCCTTTTTGCACTTGTTTCATTGTAAATGTATGACCTATAAAAGTTACTTCTTGTCAATAAAGTATTGTACTTCACTTCCTGAACCCTCGTGGTGACGGAACCTGAAGGCCGCGACTCGAGTCGGCCATTTTGGATGGAATAAAGCCCATTTAGAAACCTCTTATACCACGGATTCTGCCTCTTGTTATTCTGAGCTATTTTACTGTATTTTTTAAGATTCCGTATGAAATTCAGTTTCGGTAAAAAGAATATTTACCACATAATGGCGCCCGAATAGGGACACTTTCTCATCTCACGCGCCGGCGGTGCGTTGCAGGCCCGGTCTCCTGCCACAGCTGGACGGACCATAAACGCGTACCAGCAGGATTTCCTGTAAGCTCCCTCCGGTCAAGCGGGGGCGACTGAGGCTGCGATCAACCCAGACGAGGCGGTGAGAAGTGCGAAGTATCCCGACCAGAGCCTAGCTGAGAGAGCAAGATCCGAGGTATACAGAAGCCCACCAGGTTTTTCGAAATCCCGATGTCCAGAGGGTCCGCTATCCGCAGTTATCGAGTCCTGTCCATTCTCTGAGGCCTTCCGTTTCAAGGAGCTACTCGGTGAGTACCATCGCCGAGGAGGCGTGTTGACGCGCACATAGGTTGTGCCGGTCAAGACGGATTTGGGTACACAAATCCGGTCTGCACTGTTTAGCAGTGTATATGTACTGTTTAGCAGTATATCAAGTATTCCGAAGTATTTAGTTATTGTCAAGAATTCAGCGTGGTGATTAGTTAGGCAGACTGTCATCATTGTCGGTTATTGTTAAAATGTTTAATATTCAATGTTTAAAGTGTTCAAATGTCTTGCATATTGTGGTATGAATGATTGTTCTTTGTTCACTGTTCATTATTGTGTTTTTCGTATTAAGTGAATTCAAGAGTAAGTATCAGATCAGTTGTCAATATGCCGCTCTTCTCGAAGTTAAGACAGATTACTACCAGAAAAGGGGTGCTTGAAGAAGCAGTTCCTATTCCTCCTAGGGACACTCCAGGGCATTTTATGTACCACAAGCATGGCTTAGATGCCATATTGTTTCTTGATCTATGGGTAGATTATACCAAGGGATTGCCGGAAAGTCAAAGGTGGCCCGCAGCGGGAACCTGGGATGCAGAGTGCATCATGAAAGTGGAGGAAGAGTTATGGAAAAGAAAGGTCAGACAGTCACAGAAAGACGCTGTTGAGTTATGGCGTAAAGAATCTCATAGACGTACAGAAAAAGCACGTAGACAAGAAGAGAGGAGTAAAGAAAGTTCAAATAAAGTTCAAGAAGATCTATTAATTGAGGAAGGTATCCGAGTGAAGTCAGAACAAGTAAATAGACAAAGAAATGCTCTTATGAATGGTATGTATCCCCTTCTAACCGAAGGACTACCAAAGACTGTTCCAGGGATGCCAAAAGACTTGCCACCCCCGTTATTTCCAATTAAGGTACATCAAAAGGGGCATCCCAGAACCGCAGAAGATGTTTTTCTTTCCTCATATCTAGACGACACAGCTCCCGAGTATACTAACGCCACACTACATAGACCGTCTGGCGGAGGGGTTCAACGTCAGGATCAGGTATCCGACCCCGTGCAACAGCAAGTCCCGATACAAGCTTCGGCAAGCACATCTGCCCCCGCAGTCGATTCTACAGTGGTATCGACACCCATAGTTGCTGTGTCACGTTCAACGAACCCATTCACACCCGATGCCCCAGATGGGGCCACGGGAGGTGCTAGCAATACCTTTACACCACCCAGAATAAATAAACTTGTCTTTCAAGAATCAGCGCATTCACGTACTCCTAAATTCGTAAGTGAACGTACGCTTAAGGAACTCCTTGTAAATTGTAGATATGACCCGGTGGTTGGTAAAGAGGACGAAATGGTCCTGGCATCATTACGCATCAGGCGAGCCGCAGAGTATTTAGCAAGGTTACCAGGAATGACTACGCATCTAGATAACATATACCATTTTGTTCAAACAGGACGAGATCCAGGATGTATTAACAGAGCTATGGAATTCCAGAAAGTAGAGATACAGGGGGAACTGTTACGTTTCCTCATAAACTGTGTGATCAGAAATCAAGACCGTCCGGGGGTAGACCCGAATGCAATGCTTATTCTTACAAGATGGAGCCAGAATATATCAGAAGGGAGACACGATAAGCAAAATTGTATAATAGCCATGTGCCGAAAAATCCGTAGAGAAATAGAGCGTATTCATGAAGAAAGATTGGGAACAGACGAGTTCGAGCCAGATGAAGTGTCCGAATCAGGGAATTCCGCAAGACAGTCAGAGACCATAGCCTATGTAGGCAGAGGAAGATCCTGTAATAATGCTAGATGTTTTTCTGATCCCATACACTCTGTATGCCCAAATAATAGCAGAACGTATCCGACGCCTGTAATAAATCTGAAGTCTCCTGAACATTTGTTTCAAGCCGCAGATAAAATACTACGAGAACGAAGGGGTTACCACCTCCTCGATTCCATGGATGAGCAAGAATTAGCCAGATCAGCTGTTCACTGGATTGACAGTCCTGAAATATACGGTGATGAGACCGTAGCACACACGTTTTTTAATCTCAGTGCAGATGAACAACGTTTAGCTGGAATCTATATGATTCAGCAACTCCTTATATTATATAAGAGCCAACATGCTGACCCTGGTCCTTTACCTGATATATTAACGGAACTACTCACGAACAGATGGAGAGGTTCTAGTAACAAGCTAATTAAAGAGATATTAGTGTCACGTAAACAGTATGTCCTTTTTGTAAATCCGGATTCTCTCTCGCTGCCCCACAGAGAAAGAACGCCGTACTATATGGATAGACAAAATCCTTTACGAGAAGTGCACCCAATAAAAGGCGAAGACAATGAGTTTCACCGTGTATTTGTTTACACACCCATATCAAAAATGGAATTATTAGAAATGAAGAAAGTAGTACCTAGTCATGACAAAGACCCAGCGGGTTTCCACCGAGAAATTAAGGACATGTTACTAATGGGAGAGTACACCTTTCCTGATATTATGACGATATTAAAGGTGCTTTTGCCTGCTGGCATCTATGAAAAACTGAAAGAAAAAGAGTGGGAAGTGGGAGACCAAAAGATAGACTGGACAGCATTAGCAGAGGAAGAAAGGGCCCGAACTGCAGGTTCAGGGCTCGGGGATAAAGTTAAACTGTTACCAGGTTTACTAGTACAGGTACTGCCACGTCTATTAACTACAAAAAAGGAAGATTGGGGTGCAATCACAGCCTGCAAACAAAAGCAAGATGAAGACACAAGCGATTATTATGCTCGATTTGAAAAATGTTTTGGTATAAACAGTGGTATAAAAGCAAGTAGTGACTCATATCCACATTTATTTGTGACAAAATTAGTGGAAAATGCATTGCCTCCAGTGAAGAATAGAATATTGAAATTCGAGAGTACCTGGCAAAGTAACACTCCGTCACAAATGCTACAAATGTTACAGTATCATCACAATAGAATTAGGGATGAACAAGAACACGAGCATAGACGCATGAAGGATACAAAAATGAAAATGCTAGTTTCTCAGACAGTACCAGCAGAGGGTCACAAAAAGGGTGTGACACATTCTGGTGATTCTGCAGCTCCCGTAAAAGGAACCTGCAATTACTGTAAACAACTAGGCCATTATGTACACGATTGTCCAGTCCTGAAACGTAATATAGCTACAGGTATTGCAAAAGAGAGACCACGATTAGTTAGACAAGATCAGAATGAACAAGGAGCTATGCAGCATGGACAGTCCATGCCAGTTCAGCAACAGTCCATGCCAGTTCAGCAACAGTCCATGCCAGCCTCACAGCAGCCCATACAGTTTGTGCCAGCTGCACCACCGTTGCCTGCTACTGCCACACAAACCACAACACGACAAATGTATCAGACTGCACAATATGAATATCCTGAGTATCAGCGTTACGCATGAACAAGCCTAGAGAGGGAAGTTGACTTACCGCTCATCGAGATTCCTGTAGATCAAGAAGGACCGTATGTACATAGTGAATTATTAGGTCAAGATAGAAAATTCTTACTCGATACAGGGGCAAGTCGAACAACTATAAAACGTAGTGAAGTTCCAGGGGCACCCCTCTCAGGCTCTCAAAATGTTTCCCTTGGTTTTTCAGGAAAACCTATTGTTAATGAAGTATCACAGCCTCTCCCACTTACGATAGGACCTTTGACACGAACTACAGATTTATTGCTTACTAAATCATGCCCAGAAAATCTGTTAGGAATTAAAACTCTGAAAGCACTAGGAGCCATAATATGTTGTTCTCCGGAAGGAGTAAGGTTGTTTCTACGTGATTTTAAAGGTCACTATGTGTCTAGGGACATGGATCCCCGACTACAGACTTTACCAGTACATCTATGGGCACAAGGCCCTACGGATGTTGGCTGCATGAACATTACACCATACCGAGTCACATTGAAAGCAGGAGTGGTACTACCACGAATGCGACAATACAAGTTACCACATGATGCTGTAGTGGCTTTGCTGAAAATCATTGATGAGCTAATTGCCCAGGGAGTAGTTGTAGAAACAGACTCCAATGTATGTAATTCACCGATAATTCCGATTCTTAAACGAACTGATCCTACTGCCCCACCAGTATACCGATTGGTTATTGATTTGCGTGAACTAAACAAGTGCATTGTACCACAATTTCCTGTGGTCCCTGATATATCATCATTATTGACAGCAATTGATTCCGAAGCAACATTCTTTACTGTAATTGATCTCAAGAATGCCTTTTTCAGCGTCCCAATAGATCCGGAAAGCCAATATTTGTTCGGATTCAGTTTAAATGGGCGCAGCTTTAAATTCTCACGCGCTCCCCAAGGATTCACAGAAAGCCCCAGCATCTACAGCCAAGCACTGAAACGAGAACTTGACAGTATCCACATGCCAGTCAATACTGCACTGCTTCAATATGTCGATGATCTGCTGATCACCGCGAGAAGCGAACCTGAATGTGAAAAGGCTTCTCTGACAGTTTTACATTTTCTAGCCGACAAGGGGCACAAGGTGTCTCCTTCTAAGCTGCAATTCTGTGTCCAGCGAGTTATTTATCTTGGTCACTCGCTGTCCAAGGAGGGAAGGCAGCTTACACCAGATCGCATCCAGTTAATTGCTAACATGTCAATACCCCAGACACAAAAGGAAGTGCGGGCTTTTATAGGCCTCACTTCATATTGTAGGCAGTGGATCCCTCAGTACGCATTTCTAGCAAAACCACTCATTCAGCTAACCACACAGGAGGCAGCCACATCGACTGTTCTCCCTTGGACTCAGGAACATACACAAGCTTTTGAAAGCCTAAAGGAAGCTTTATGTCAAGCACCTGTTTTAGCAACACCATGTTATAGCAAACATTTTACACTTTTTGTTACAGAACGTGAAGGTACTGCCTTGTCAGTACTCACTCAGGATCAAGCAGGATCACGCAAGCCATGTGCTTATTTTTCCAGTACATTAGATCCCGTAGCTCAGGCTTTGCCTGCATGCCTGAAATCAGTGGCGGCGACAGCTTTAGCAATCAGACAAAGCGATGCCATAGTATTAGGACATCCATTGACAGTACAAGTACCACATGCAGTAGAGGTTCTTGTGAACCGAACACAAACACAACACTTGACCATAGCAAGACTTACCGGTTATGAACTGACATTGTTTCAACCACACATAGAGATCCGACGGTGTAATACATTGAATCCTGCTACACTATTACCTGTAATTGGAACAGACCCACTAGCTCATGATTGTGTTGAAATCATTGAAATAAAGACGAAACCTAGACAAGACTTGACAGACGTTCCATTGTTAGATCCAGACCTGACGTTGTATGTAGACGGATCGTGCATGAGAACAAGTACAGGAGATTTAGTGGCCGCGTATGCAGTCACAACAGACACTGAAGTTATTGAGACAAATTGTATAGATACTTTGTCAGCCCAAGCAGCAGAACTTATTGCTCTAACACAAGCCTGTATTCAAGCCACTAATAAGAAAGTTAATGTATACACTGACTCACGTTATGCATTCGGAGTTGTACACGACTTCGGCGTACTGTGGCGAGAGAGAGGTTATTTAACCTCCCATGGTGCCCACATTCAGCACGGACCCCTCATTCATGCCTTGTTAAACGCAATACATCTACCTACTGCTATATCGATTATGAAATGTAAAGCACACACGAAGGTTACTGATATCATTTCTCAAGGCAATGATTTAGCTGACAGAACAGCTAAACAGACTGCTCAGAATCGCACATTAGACATGACAAAGCCAATAGTTCAGACACCAACACAGTGTATGACAATTAAGGATCCCGCACTTGACGTAATTGACATACAGACACATGCTACTGCAGAAGAATTAAAGAAATGGACTGAACTAGGAGGGATCCAGACAGATCAGGGATGGATGACGAAGGAGAAATCTGTATGGTTTCTTCCTGACTCTATGGTCCAAGCCATTATAGCTACAATTCACAGCCCGGCGCATTTAGGAGAAAAAGCTATGCTAGATAGCATTCAACACATTTGGTTCAATAAACATTTACGAGCAGCAGCTAAACAAAAGGTCCGTACCTGTATGATATGTTGTCAGTTCAACCCGGGAAAAAGTGTTCCCGTAGAACAGGGTGGATTCCAGACTCCTGATCATCCTTTTGAAGTGCTCCAAATGGATTATATCCAGATGGAACGATGTCGAGGATTCAAATATGTTCTTGTAGTTGTCTGCGCTCTCTCCCGATGGACTGAGGCGTACCCAGTATCAGATTACACGGCCCCGACTACTGCCAAACAGTTAGTTCGAGAATTCTTCCCACGGTACGGGCTACCACGTGTTGTATATTCAGATAACGGCCAGCCTTTCTCATCCGAATTAATGAAACATGTCTCACTTTTGTTGGGATATCAGTGGAAGTTCCACTGTGTCCGACACCCCGAGGCAGCAGGTCTCGTGGAACGACATAATCAAATTTTGAAAATCAGATTGTCTAAAATATGTAAGGAGAAAGGTGTTGATTGGATAGTAGCCTTACCAGTTGCACTATTTTACATAAGAATGGTAGCACACTCTCGAACAGGGCTATCCCCGTATGAGGTGATCTTCGGAAGACCACCAAATATGTGGGGGACGCCTGTACCACGTAAAATAACTGATGTTAATTGTAATATGCTGACAGATTACCTGGCTTCCTTGATGTCTGCACTACAATCTTGTCGTTCACAGGTAGCTGCAGCTTTTCCTGACAACACTGAGGTGAAACCCCATGACGTTGCTCCGGGGGATCTGGTGTTTGTGAGGAATTTCGATCGGAAAACCCAATTGGAGCCCAGGTGGAAAACACCGAAGCTAGTCCTGCTGACCACAAGAACAGCCGTGAAAGTGGAGGGCCGCAAAGGATGGATACATTCCAGTCACGTTAAGAAATTTCATGGACTATCCTCGGATATAGACACTGTGCCCTGCACTCCCTCACAGACTGATTCAAAACTTCCCTTTGTTGAAAGGAATGACTCTCAGAACTATAAATTAAAACTTAGGCCCAAACAGTCGAGCAATTTGATTGTTTAAGTCCTCTCCAAGGTGAAGCGGTTGAATTGTCTCTGACATGTATCCCTTGGACCTGAGTAGAGAAAATACCAGAGAAATGTTGAAACGACAGGCGTATTGTAAATCACTGCGTAGCTACTGTGTGAGGACATTATTAATTCTGTTTTTATTGAGTGTTTTAATAATCATTACGAGTGTGATTTTGCACATATATCATCCTATTTCTAGACATGTTTATAATATTACTGCTGAACATTCTTTTAGTGACCTACCGCCACATGAATTATCTTATAGACTTGCGCTGCGCAATAACACCTTCATTAGTATGTTACATCATTCCCATCAGACTAGTAATGCCACCAATTGTTGGGTGTGTGGCCGACTCCCTCCCTATCAGAATAACAAAGGAGTTCTGCCTTTCTTTCCACATCCGTTCACACACAATGGCTCCTGTGGAGCATGGTTTAGTTTACTAAATTCCATAGACCCAGACACAGCAGTTTATCAACAACATTGGATATGGGGAAATCTGAATCTAGTTTTATTCAAAGTCTGTCACCCTAATAAGGAGGGTCACCCCAGTAGAACAGGAACTGATTTAGAAAATGAAGTGTATAAATTAGGTAATTTTACGCCTAACCTCATGATTTTGAACGTCAAATCCGAAGTTGAATTAATTCTGCCCACTATGTCAGTATTTCCAGTTAAGGGTGAATTATGTGTGAGAAAAGTTGGTTCCATACACATGGGCCATAGCAAATGCGTTACTACAGTAGAATATAGTGATCAAGGGAAATCTTCATTTAGAGCTTCTCGCCATTCTTACTTTATATGTGGTCAGACGGCATATATGCGTCTGCCTCTAGATTGGGATGGTACCTGTTACATAGCATTCCTTTTGCCACCTGTTTTCCTAGCTCCCCCTGATTATTATCGAAATGTTCATTTAGTACACAAAAGAGAGCGTAGAGATCTCCCAGTTGTCGATTATACTGAGACGGCATGGGACAAGTATGTAGATTTCAATAAAGGTATCTTCCCCTATATAGGTACAATATCAAATAGTAAGCTGATACGCAGACTCACCAAGACTCTTGAAGCTGTAGTAAACGAGACTATAACCGCCCTAGGCAATCTGACAGAGGAACAATCAGTGATGAGAATTGTTGTTCTCCAGAATCGTCTTGTCCTTGACGTCATCCTGGCCGATAGGGGCGGAGCTTGCAGGGTCATCGGATCCAGCTGCTGCATATTCATACCAGAAAATTCGCCATCTGTATATAAAGCTATAACACGCCTTCATAAGATTGTAAGCCAGATACACGAGAATCCAGGCACTTGGACGTGGTCCGGGTGGTTTTGGAGTGTGATATCAGCCTGGGGATGGAGAGTTCTATCCTTCCTAGGTATTGGCCTTCTTATGCTCTTCAGTTGTTGTTTATGCCTGCAATGTGGACCAGCGATTTGTGGTCTGTGTGCCACATCATGCATTCCATATCAAAGTTCTCGTTCAAAATGCCGGAAAAAGAAGGAAGAAGAAATGATGCTCCATGAGCAAATCGATGGAATAATGAAGATTGATATCTCTTGAAGGGCAAGTAGGGGACAAGGAGGGAATGTGGAAATGTGGATTTTCCTGATCAGTTATGTCCCCTATCTTGGACCCCAACGATTCTATGTGCATGTCACAAGTACATGTATGTTCCCTCCAGTTCCAGTTTCCAAGACGCAAACATATGTGTGTCTACCGTCGACATGTTCTCTGTCAGATCCGCCATCAATGGGCTGGATATTCAATTCCTAAGTATGAAAAGCCACCGACTTTATATGGCTAAGGTACTCCATTTTTACAGTTCAGGCAAGTAGGCCCGATTCTTTCCTCAAAGCCTTTCCCTGCTCTCTGTCTCTGACAGTTTCAGCTTGAGCTCGCATCTGTATCCATGAACTTTGTCCTACTCCCTGTGCAGCTAACGGTGCCTGCCTCGGCCAGTTTTCGCCTGCCTGCCAAGAAGCTGTATTTCACCTTCGAATTATCTATTTTGCTCTTCAGCCGATGCATTCCTGTCTAGTGATTTAGGTAAACATTTCCTTTAGCTCACAAGCAAAGGACTCAGCCTTTCCGTCCTCCTGCAAGTGATTCATAGCCCTGTTGCCATGGAAAGTTTTCTGCCCCTCGCTTCTCATATAGACACTTAGACGCTTGTACACGCACATACAGTTAGTATAGAATAGATTCTGTCCGAGAGTCCTTCCTTGTGGATAACATAGTTCTCTAAACATAGGATGTTAGATATGATTTGGGATTAGGTTGACATGACCCCCTAGACTTCTCGTCTCCACATGTAGAGCTAAATGTCAAGTCCCCTTCACCCCCTAGTTGCACGTCAATCACACGTCATGCTGCTGCGCACGCATCCATGTTAAGTATTATCGTATAGATCCACCTATGTAAGATAATGAGAGCCAATCATGTTTCTTTTTGCTCCTTATTACGCCTAGTTTCAATTACGTATCACTATGTTAATTTATCTTATCAATTGTTACGCCTTTTTGCACTTGTTTCATTGTAAATGTATGACCTATAAAAGTTACTTCTTGTCAATAAAGTATTGTACTTCACTTCCTGAACCCTCGTGGTGACGGAACCTGAAGGCCGCGACTCGAGTCGGCCATTTTGGATGGAATAAAGCCCATTTAGAAACCTCTTATACCACGGATTCTGCCTCTTGTTATTCTGAGCTATTTTACTGTATTTTTTAAGATTCCGTATGAAATTCAGTTTCGGTAAAAAGAATATTTACCACATGGATACAGATGCGAGTGTAAGTGTTACTTCACTAAAGTACCTGTTGCGGTCAGGAGCTACCTGTAAGGAAAGAAGGAAGGGTAAAATTATATCACATACAGGTGTGTACCGCATACAACAGTAGGAAACACAAACTTCAATGTGACTCCAAACTCTAAGTATAATATAATAGTGGTGGACGCTCATGCGTCAGAGGACTCATTCAAAAAGGAAGTTGGTGGTGAATCCCCACAGTGAGCTATAGTGACTACTCGCTTCTGTGGAAATATAATGAGTACAGCAGAAAGTCTAAAGGTACGACTCACCCTAGTCAGTAATTGCTCGGATTTCAACAGTTCTCGGTGGTTTACGCACGAGTCTGAGTTCCTCAGAAAAGTAGGACTAAGCGATAAAAGACAACACAATTTGGGGAGAATGGTTGAAAGAGGACACACTATGAGTATAAATGATAGCACCAACCAGACTGAAGTAAGATGAGCGTAGTATAACAAGTCATGTAGGTAGTACACATGTAGTCAACCAGATCTATGGAGAGTCATTATTCAAAAAAACCAATAAGACACATTTTCTATAATGAATGTGGATGGAAAGCAAGATTAGAAACAGTTGTCTGAGCTACTAGCATTAGTAAGCGCTGTATATGTAATAAGTTAACTAGTATTAAATTCCATTGAGTCCGCGATGTACACCCACTATTAAGTGAAGGGTTCAGGCTAAAATAAACGAAGGGGCAAAGAGTTAGGTGATGTTGAGACCGCTGTGAGTTAAAGGATGTGGGCGGATGTCATTGTATAACAGATTGCCCCCGATTCAATACGAATTAGGTTGTGTTGTCAACCTCTCAGATGTGGGTGCTTTTATCGTCCGGTGCAACGTACCGGCAATGATGACAAGCGGAAATGTTAAAGGACAAGACTGTCAGCCCGTTAACCTATATGTTGGTGTCTCGATTACAAAAGACAGTGGTGCCGCTCGATGTCCCCTGTGTTAAAAGAATTTGAGTCCCATAGAGGTGACAAACTGTAATTTAAAACCCGTGTGGCTCCGGGGAGTTTGGCTGGTGTGTAGGTTATTAAATACAATGGTGCCACTCAATGTCCCCCAAATTGAAAGGATTGAGACCTCATGGGAGCAACGAGCCGTGGTTTAGAACCTGTGTTGCCCGGGGGAGTTTATCTAAAGAGAGGGTTAGTGACCACGCCGTATAAGTAAAAAAAATGTGTTCACTAGCGTGGCGATCGACATAGTCAATCGTCAAGTGCGTGGGGAGTCAATCGTCAAGTGCGTGGGGAGCTGGGGTAACAGTATACTCACAAATGTAATCCTCGCGCTGCTTCTTGCGACCTACCCACTCCACCAAGTCCGGGAGGTAACGTGATGGAAAGTGATGACAGACTTATCCTAATCATAATGCCATGTGACTAGGGGAGGGGTCGTCCAAGTCAGTGGTTAGGGCAAGTGTAAACGGCGGTCATCTTGGAACGGTGTCAATATATCCATCGTGAATGGTGGGAAACAAGGATTCTCATACTAGTAAGTGGTTGAATGTGTCTAGAATAGAATCAAAACACGCGAATGTAGCGTGTTGTGTAGAGGAAGATATTAAGATGTTGACATATTCACTTTGTATTCTCTAAAGTCATTGTTAAATTTAAGACAGTACTGGAGTGTCATGACAGGGTCTGGAAGGTATGCTTGATCATTATTGAGAAACATTGAGACTGGGCGGATGAACCATCGCCAGAGAATGGTAGGTGTAACTGTTGATGTACAGAGGTAAAGATGGTTATGTTAAATCTTAATCGTCCCCCACAGGATTTCTTCATTGAGACCATTGGTATCAGAGGATAAGCAATGTATCCAGCGTTGTTCCTTCGCAAACAGATTCTGTTTAGCTGTTAGGGGGTTGGCTTCAAGGATGACCCATTTGACAGAGTCGGGTGAGTGGTTCATCAAGGTAATGAACACACATTTTGGTGTTGCTCTTATGGCAGCGAAAATTGCTGCGATGTTCTGAAATTCGCAGTTTTATTGGACGAGTTGTCATCCCTACATAGTAAAGATCACAGGGGCACATAAGGAGATAGATGCAATTAGCAGTATTGCAATTAGTGTGTGTTCTCATTTCCCAGATAAAGGTTTTGTTGAGTGTTATAGTCTTGTGTGTTGATGTGAAAGCACAGGCACTGCATGTTCCGCACGGATAGTGTCCTTTGACCATGGGCAAGTGCCACAGTGTGCTCTGCGGGGCTTTAACCTTGGGTTTGGGTCTAGTTTGTGCAAGCATCTCTTTGATTTAGTGTTGCCTGTATTGAGTATGCCCCAGTGTTTTTTCAGCACCTTGGTCAATTGGTTACAGGCTGGTGTAAACGTAGTCACGCAAGTCAGCACCTCGGTCCTGTTTTTAACCTTGTGTTCCAAGAGACCGTCTCTATGATTGTTGCGTGCTCTTTTCCTAGAGAGAGCGATACTCTTCTTTGGATATTGTCTTTCAGTCAAGTTTTGTGCCAGAAGAGCTGATTCGCTCTTGTATTCGTCCAAGGTGCTACAATTCCTCCTAACTCTCAAAAAGTGTCCGAAGGGCAAATTCTCTTTGAGAGCTTTAGGATGATAACTATCGAAATGTAGCAGGCTGTTACGGTCAGTGGCCTTTCTGTACATGGTGGTAGTGAAATTGCCCTGTGTAATACTGATGGTTAAATCCAAAAAGGCTATTTTGGACGGGGATGCTGTGATGGTAAATTTGAGGTAAGGATTGAGATTGTTAATCCACCTGAAGAAAATCGCCATAGCTAACACGATCTCCTGTCCAAAGAATCAGAATGTCGTCTATGAAGCGCTTCCATAGACGGATGTAGTTGCAGTATGGGTTTGTGTCATGGAAAGTGTGTTGTTCCTCAAAGGATGCCATATAGAGGCAGGCCACACTAGGAGCAAAGGTACTTCCCATGGAAGTACCTTCTGTCTGGTGGTAAAGTTGACCTCTATACTCGAAGAAATTTTCGGTCAGGGCTAGTGTGGCACATTCCATAATGAAGGAAGGTGGAGTAGGTGACTCCCATGTTGATGTATTCAATATTGCTTCTATAGTGGCCCTCTGAGGGATATTAGTGTAGAGGGCCTCCACATCTAGAGTGATGAGGAAGGTGATTTGATCGGTATCCTGGAGTTGATCCAGTAGCCGTAAAACATCAGTAGTATCCTGTATATATGATGGTGTAAGTTTCACCAGTGGTTTTAAGAAGTGATCACAAAATTGTGACAACGGTTCTAGAACGGAGTCAATCCCAGACACTATTGGCCGTCCTGGTACTGGTGTGACCCCCCTTGTGAATCTTAGGTAGAATGTAAAAATAGGGGGTCTTAGGTTCTTTTTTTATGAGGAAGGAGGCCTCCTTCCTACTTAGCCATCCTTGACTTTCTGCAGACTCAACCAATCCCATAATGGTGTTGTTGAGACGCTCAGTTGGATTCCTTGGGATAGGTGTATAGTAATTCTTATGTCTAAGACACTCTGTGTCATAGTCTGTTTTCGCCATTATGACTGTAGCACCGCCTTTATCTGCCTGTTTAATAACGATGGTTGAGTCATTAGCAAGTGATTCAATAGCCAACATCTTTCTTAGTGACGTTCTTAAAAGGTTTGAGTCCTGTCAAGGCTTTCACATCTTTTAATACTGCCTGCTCATAGGTTAAGATTTCATTGGGTACCATCCCGCTGTGGGGGGTGAAGGAGGAAGGGTTATGTAAACCCGAATCCTCGTCGGGTGTGCGATCCTTGCCATCAAAGAAAGATTTAAGTCGTGTCTTGCGAAAAAATTGGTGTAATTCGCAGGTCTGTTTGAAGAGATGCAATCCCGCTCTTACTCTCACAGCGTCACGTATTTTTCGCATCATGCACGTGTCTCTTTGAAGAAATACGACATTTTTTTTTGTATTACTTTGAAGTTTGCCACATGGCTTTATGATTTAACGCAACTCTGTCCATCCGTATTCCTAGTCATTCGCTCAATCTAGATTGTAGGCAACACGTACTCTATTCTTTTTCTGTGCACTTTCTACAATTTTATTTAAAAACGTAAAAAGGCCTCCCTCTAATAGGCAAGCATGTGGTCCAGATTACGGTCGCACTTAGAGTCATCACTGCTATCCCGCCACGACTCTTCACACTGTCGCTTGGGCACCGCTGTGTCGTTCAGTCCATTTCTTTCACTGAAAGGGGTGTCCAAGTCGATGTTCTTTGCAATAACCCATTCACACGCTCTCACCAGTGCCTGTGGACTGTACTCAGAGATGACTGGACATAGCAACCATTACCTACTATCAAATACAAAGGACAAAGTCTTAACAAAGCTTTATCAATAATTACTTATAGGCGTCTCACTCTCTTGAAATAACGACTGTAAAATACTCGCCCTCAAAATAAGACTAATTACCAGGCTAATACCCCGACTACCTGGCCGCCAAACTCAAGAAGGCCGGTCAGACACGGAACCTCAGGAGCTGCAATACCCTACTACTCCTCCCTTTGAAAACACGCAAACAAAAAAAACGCCACACGGCCCTTTGCCGGAAACGCTCCCAATATCTGGAACTCCATCCCAGCAGATATCAGGACTATCCCGTCCTTCACAAAATTAAAAAAAACACCTAAAAGACCTCCTCCACAACCGTTCCCTCCCGAACAGATAGCCACCGCCTAAACGCAAATCCCTGCTCGCTGTAGCGCCCCAACATTGTATCACCAAGACCTACCTCCTCATCGCTCTTTGACCCCTACTTGTTCCCTCCCCCTCTCAAAGAGGTTCAACCCAAGATAATGGGCACTGAATGAGAATATCTCAGGACTTACGTACTATCTCAATGCTGCACCGCACACTTGGACTTCCAAACTACTGCTCTATTGCGTGACTCTTGCACTAAACATTTTGTAAAGTGCTCCGATATCCCCCCAGGTCCGGCCGGCGCTAAATAAAACTCATGAATAAATAAATAAGAGGATTCAATGAACTGGCGTCTATTATACACATTGGAATATCACATCGATTACACATACACCTCGAAGGTCAACACTCAAGTTATGTCCTCGTCACTTCCCCTTCCACATGATACTTCTACAGTTTCCGTATTTCTCACTTAGGGTGTTGATTATATTGTTGCCACTTTTTCTTCTCAAGACAGAACAATAGGTGAACTATGACCTTTTGAATAAGACTATGATGCAATAGCGCATCTTTTCTTCGTGGGCTTCTCAGTCCCACCAGGCTTTGTTCCTCAAATTTGTTAAATCAACACATGCTGCTCGGCACTAATGAACAAGTTACTTACCTTCAGTAACGATGTATCTGTAAGAAACATTAGTAGTGAAAGATTCCTTACCTTAGAATATCCCCAGACTGGATCCGGAAAGTTCTCGTCAGCAGTACCCCTGCGCATCAGTAGGTGGTGTCACGCGGCTCCGCGTCCGTTGTCGAGGTCGTGGTCGCTGGGATAACGTCACGGTCAGTACTTAGACGCTGCCCACGCACGCTGACGCCAAATCTGTACACGACTTTCCGCGCCAGAAACACAGAGCCATGCACGGATACTGACCACTGGTGCCTTGAAACTTGGGCCCTGAAAGGGATAACCTTAACCCTAGAAATCAGTTCGCAGAACGGGGTCAGTTCGCAGAACGGGGAGGATGGGTTGGGCGGTAAGGAATCTATCACTACTAATGTTTCTTACAGATACATCGTTACCGAAGGTAAGTAACTTTTTCATCTGAAAGAAACACATAGTGATAGATTCCTTACCTTAGAATAGAAACCCCTGCAATACCAACCCCGGTGGTGGGTCTGCGAACCAAGATCACACTAGGATCACAGCAGGAAGTCCTGGAGAACAGAACAGCCAAAAAAGCAGTCTCTCCGGACTTGGCTGTCCAGGCAATAATGTTTCGTAAACGAGTGCAAGAATGCCCACGTGGCTGCCTGACAGATGTCTTGCAGGGGGACACCACGTACCAGTGCAGTAGTGGCTGTAGTTGCTCGAGTGGAACGAGCACGCAGCCCCACTGGAGTCTCTTTTTTAGCCAAAGAGTAACAGGCTTTGATACATAAGACGACCCCGCGGGAGATAGTCCTCTTATGCACCGCCCGACCTTTCTTGGTGTCAACGTAGCCAACAAAGAGTTGGTCATCCACCCGGAACTGTTGTGTGCGGTGGAGGTAAAACGAAAGCGCACGTTTTGGGTCCAGACGGTGGAGCCTTTCTTCCTCTCTGGAAGGATGTGGAGGAGGGAAGAAAGTGGGCAAGGTAACAGTCTGCCCAATATGAAAGGCCGTGACAACTTTTGGCAAAAAGGAAGGCCGGGGCCGGAGCACAACCTTGTTCGCATGCACAGCCAGAAAAGGAGGCTTGGATGAAAGAGCCTGGAGCTCACTCACTCACCTAGCGGAGGTGATAGCAACCAGGAAGGCAGTCTTTAGAGTCAAAAGACGAAGAGGACAGTTGTGAAGCGGCTCTAAAGGAGCGCACATCAGATAGGTCAAAACCAGATTCAAGTCCCACTGTGGCATCACAAACGGAAGAGGAGGGAAAAGGTGTGTAATGCCTTTGAGGAATCTATTTACAACAGGGGACTTGAAAAGAGAGGGATGATCAGGTAGCCTGAGAAAGGCCGAAATGGCAAAAAGATAGCCCTTGATAGTGCCCAGAGCAGAGTCCTGCCGGGCCTAAGAAAGAAGGACCAAAAGGACCTCGGAAAGAGGGGCAGAAAGGGGATCCACAGCCTTTGCTCTGCACCATGCCACAAATTTGTTCCACCTGCAGGCATATACTACTTTAGTGGAGGGATGCCTGGCTGCCAGAATGACATCACAGACTTCAGGACGCAAGTCAAAGGGAATCAACTGCCACCGCTCAATCTCCACGCAAGGAGGTGGAGACGGGACAGGTTCTGGTGCAGGACCGTCCCCTGTTGCTGCAACCTAAGATCCTCCCGAAGAGGCAGACGAACTGGGGGATCCATGCTCATACTGAGTAGCTCAGGATACCAGACTCTTCGAGCCCAGTCCGGCGCCACAAGAATAACTTGGGCCCGGTCGTGCCGGATCTTCTTCAGCACTCTGGGTAGAAGTGGTAAAGGTGGAAAGGCGTACAATAGACCGCAACTCCACTCGAGAGGAAAAACGTCTCCGAGTGAGTTCCGCCTTGGAAATTCCAACGCGCAGAACTGAAGACCTTGCACGTTCTCTTCGGTAGCAAATAGATCTAACGAAGGCTCTCCCCACTGCTGAAAGAGACCTTGCACCACCTCCGAGTGAAGACGCCATACGTGATCCATCATGCACCTGCGGCTGAGCTCGCCGCCCTGGCATTCAACGAACCTGCCAGGTGTTGAACCACCAGGGAAATGCCCTGATGTTCCAGCCATGTCCAGAGGCGCAGAGCCTCCTGACATAGGGTCCACAACCCCACCCCGCCCTGTTTGTTGCAGTAACACATGGCGGTGGTGTTGTCGGTGAACACCTGCACCACTTTCCCCTTGACAGAGGGAAGGAATGCCTTCAGTGCAAGACGGTTCGCCCGAAGCTCCAGAAGGCTGATGTGGAGTTTGGACGCCGCCGGAGACCAGAGGCCTCTGATCTCCGCCTATCCCATGTGGCAGCCCATCCTAGGAGGGACGCATCCGTCACTACCGCGTGCTCTGGTTGGGGAAGGGAGAGGGATCTGCCTCTGACCCAATGCTGGTTCATTAGCCACCACTGCAACAGATGTGCAGTGCCCTCCGAGATCTGGACATGTCCGGACAGGTCCCCCTGATGCTGCGCCTACTGGAACTTCAGGTCCCACTGCAGAGCCCACATATGCCAGGTGGCATGATCCGCAAGCAGGATCCAGGAGGCCATGAGGCCCAGCAGCCTCAGGGTCATCCTGACCGAAACCCAGGACAAGGGCTGAAAGAACAGAATCATAGCCCGAATGTCCCAGACTCGCTGTTCGGGAGGAGAAATCCGAAACTGCGCAGTGTACAGAACCGCTCCGATGAAAAGGAGCTTCTGAGAGGGTACCGTGCGACTTCGGCACGTTGATGGAGAACCCCAGCAAATGCAGGATGTCGGCTGTAGTCTGGAGGTGGGAGACGACTGCCTGGGGCGAGCCCGCCTTCAACAGCCAGTCGGCGAGATAGGGGAAAACTGAAACCCCTGATCTGCGCAGATGAGCTGCCACCACCGCCATCACTTTCGTGAACACCCGAGGGGCGCTGGTAAGGCCAAAAGGGAGCACGGTGAACTGAAGGTGCTCGTGGCCAACCGTGAAACGCAGGTAACGCCGGTGGGCTGGCAGGACGGGAATATGAAAGTAGGCGTCCTGCAAGTCTAACGCTACCATCCAGTCTTGCGGGTCTAGGGCAGACAAGACCTGAGCCAATGTGAGCATCTTGAACTTCTTCTTCCGGAGGAAGCGGTTGACGTTCCTAAGGTCTAATAAAGGACGCAGGCCTTTGTCCTTCTTTGGAACTATGAAGTAGTGGGAATAACAGCCACGACCTACTTCGGGCGTCGGAACGCGCTCAATGGCCCCCTAGGCCAAGAGGGACGCAACTTCCTGCTGGAGAAGTGCCAAGTGATCCCCCGACATGCGGTGGTACTGAGGTGGCATGGCTGGAGGAAATCGCCCTGCCCAGCGAGTCGGCGGTGTCAATCCCACAACGAATGGAGAACTTAGCTGCGTCTCGCCCAGCAGCAACAGCTTGGGTGAGTACTGTCTGGACCTCCTCCGGACAGCTAGGCAGCACCTGCGCAACCGTGTCCCACAGAGAGTGGGAGTAACGGCCCAAGAGGTATGGAACGTGTTACTTACCTGTAACTGCGGTTATCCAGTATTGGTATCTTTCATAGATTCACATGCCTGAATCATTCCCAGTCGTCGGGATGGGAGTCACCGGTAAATATCAAAGATAGTCTTAGTAGACATATATAGTAATAAGCCCCAAAAGGCCTTAGCTTAGTAAGCTGTCCACGTCCTTATGTAAAAAGGACCAAAGTTTGGCCAGTAGCCAATCACCAATACTGGATAACCGCAGTTACAGGTAACGCGTTCCTTATCCAGTATTAGGGTATCTTTCATAGATTCACATGCCTGAATCAGAGTAGTAAGCAATAATAAGCACATTTCGAAAGGTACAGTAAATATACAGTCACTAGATAATAACATATCCATGTGAAAGATAAAAGCACTAAAAAACAATGAGTCAGCCAATGCATACATTACAGTGCGAAATGTGCGTAAAGAGGCAAGGAAGGTGGGATGAAAGGAAGGGCTCACCTCTACTGAAATAGATGACGGAGTACCGCTTGACCCACTGCAGCATCCTTCATGATGTCCGTGTCCAGGCAGTAATGCTTGGTGAATGTATGCGGCGTCTTCCATGTGGCCGCTCTACAAATGTCCACAATGGGCACCCCTGCAAACAGTGCCATGGAAGTAGACATTGCCCTTGTGGAATGGGTACGAACTGTTGATCGCAGTGGACGTCCTGCCTGGTGGTGACAGAAGGCGATGGCTGAAGAAATCCAGCGGGAGATACTCTGTTTGGTGAGCGGTAGCCCTTTACTAGGCCTACTGTACGCTACGAAGAGTTGATTAGACTTACGAAATGTTTTCGTTCTATCAATGTAAAACTTTAGGCAGCGCTTAATGTCCAATGAATGTAGAGTTTTCTCCGCCACTGTTTGTGGATTCGGGAAGAATGAACGTAGCACGATAGGTTCGTTAAGATGGAATTGAGATGGAACTTCAGGAATAAACTTCGGATTTGTGCGAAGAATGACCCTATCCTGTTTGAACTGAAGGAACGGGTCTTGGATTGAGAACGCCTGGAGTTCCCCCACTCGCCTTGCCAAGGTAAGGGCCAGCAGGAGCGCAATCTTCCAGGATACATACTTAAGGTCTGCTCTGTGTATTGGCTCAAACGGGTGTTTCATTAGTTGAGCCAGAACCGTGTTGAGATGCCAAGCCGGTGGTACAGGCTTTACTGGAGGAAATGCTCTAAACAGTCCTTTAAGGAATTGCTTAATCAGTCTATTAGACCACACGGATGGACCTGTAGAGGATCTCCTGAAGCGTGATATTGCTGCTAGGTGGACTTTAATGGAGGCATGAGCAAGACCAGATTTTGCCAGGTGCAGGAGGTACGGCAAGATTTGTTCCGGAGTGGAAGAAAGAGGGTGTAACCTGTTTGTTTTGCACCAGATACAGAATCTCTTCCATTTTAATGAATACGATTTGTTGGTACTATCTGCTCGAGCCCGAGCTAGAATTTGTCTGCAATCCGGAGGAATGTCTAAGCCCTGAAACTCTCTGAACTCAGGAGCCATGCTGATAACTTGAGAGATGCCGGATCCGGATGCTGAACTTGCTGATTGTTGAGCGTTAGAAGAGATGGAAACGGCTTCAATTTGATTGGAGGTTCCAGGGAAAGGAGGTGAAGCTCCGTGAACCAGTGTTGGCGTGGCCAATCTGGAGCTATCAATATGAGAGTTCAGGGCTCCGCTTTCATCTTCCGTAGCATCCTGGGAATCAGGGGAAACGGCGGAAAGGCGTACGCAAAGACGTTGCACCATGCGATCGAAAAGTCATTCCCCAGAGACCCTTGTTGGGGATGCCAGCTTGCAAAGTGTTGGCATTTGGCGTTTTGCTGGGTGGCGAAGAGATCCTGAAGAGGGGTGCCCCATTGAGCAAATATGTTGCTGAGAACTAGGTGATCCAGCTCCACTCGTGGCATGCTGCCTGCCTTCTGCTTAGAGAATCTGCCAACACGTTGTGGGCGCCTGGAACATAATCTGCTCAGAGAGAGATGTTGTGACGGAGCAGCAAGTTCCAAATTTTTTGCGACTCGCGAGAGAGTGTTAGCGAGTGAGTTCCTCCCTGTTTGTTCAAATAGTGCATTGTCGTTGTGTTGTCTGTTCGGACAAGCACTATGGAGTTTTTTATTCTTGGAAGGAAGGCCACCAGAGCTAGATAGACTGCGCGTAGCTCTAGAAGATTGATATGAAGTGCCTTCTCGGAAGGGGACCACTTCCCGCTTATCTGCAGTTCTTGAAGGAAAGCCCCCCAGCCCTCTAAGGAGGCGTCCGTGGTGATTATATGAGGAGCAGCAGGAAGCAAGAAAGGCAAGCCTTGAGAAAGGTTCTGGGGGCAAACCCACCATCGTAGAGCCTTTTTGATCACATGGGTCACCTGGATGATGTCGTCGAAGGACCCTGTACACTGGACCCATTGATCCGACAGTGCTTCTTGAAGGGGTCGCATATGAAGACGACAATGCGGTACTAATAGGATGCAAGAAGACATCATCCCGAGTAGGGATTTGAAGAGACGCACTGACAGCGTCTTTTTGGACAGGATCTGGAGCGCTAACGACTGAAGTTTGTCTTTGCGTTCCTCTGATGGGAATGATTTCCGTAGAATGGTGTCTAGTGTTGCGCCCAGAAAATTCATGCGCTGAGACGGCTGAAGGACGGACTTGTCGTGATTGAGAGTTAGCCCAGTGAATTGAAAAGCCTCAGACAAGCGTTGGAAGACCTGGATGCGCCTTCTAGAGATGGAGACTTGACAAGCAAGTCGTCTAGATATGGGAAGACCTGATGATGATGATGGCGTAGATATGCAGCCACTGGAGCTAGACATTTGGTGAAAATGCGTGGCGCCGATTTGAGCCCAAACGGCAGAACCCGAAACTGGTAATGTCTGCCGCCACCATGAATCGTAGGAATTTTTTGTGGTTGCGGTGTATTGGTATATGAAAGTAGGCGTCTTGCAGGTCTAACGACACCATGTAGTCGTTCGCTTTGAGTAGATGTAAAACCTCCTGAATGGTGACCATACGAAACGACTGCTTTTTCAGAAACTTGTTCAGATTCCTCAAGTCCAATATCGGTCTCCATTTTTTCTCCTTTTTTCGGATGAGGAAGAAACGGGAGTAAAACCCTTTTCCCCGTTGGCTTGGGGGAACTCTCTCTATAGCTCCCTTTTGGAGCATAAGCTTCACTTCTAAGAGTAAAGGACGTAGATTTTTGTGAATCATTTGGCGGGGAGAGGTTTGAGGAGGGATCTGTATGAATTCTAGAGAATGGCCGAATTGTACTAATTGTAGGACCCAACGATCCGTAGTTATTTGTTGCCAATTTGGGAGAAAGTGGGAAATTTTTCCGCCAATCTTGGAGGGTGGAGAGAAGTTTGAGACCGGCTGCAGTTGAAAGTCATTGCTGTCGAGCGGCGCCCTTTTGTCTTCCTCCTTTGCCACGAAAGGAAGATTTTGGGTATGAGGATTGCTGTCGCTGTTGGTATTGCGATCGGTATTGCTGGGAGGAAGGGAAGGAAGAACGTTGTTGAAAATCTCCCCTAGTTGAAGTTTGACCTCTCCCTTTTGAACCACGAAAGGAAGGGTTTCGGAATTGTAAGGTACCCAAAGCTCTAGCGGTATCAGTATCTTTCTTAATACCCTGTAATGCCTCATCAATATGTGCGCCGAAGAGAAGTTGGCCATCATATGGCATATCCAGCACTTTGGTTTGGAGCTCCGGCCTGAAGGAGGTTGCCTTTAGCCAACCTTGGCGTCGAAGGACCGCTGCGCCAGCTAGTTGTCGAAATCCGGTCGAAGCAATATCCATTGCGCAGTCTATAAGTTCAGAGGCAGATCTTTCCCCCTCTAGCAAGATCTTCTTTGCCTCTTCTTTTGACTCCTCTGGTAAGTCTGCCAAGTATGGCGCAATGTCCGCCCACATCTGACGATTGTAACGTCCCAACAGTGCTAGGGCGTTGGAGGCATGCACTGTTAAAGCCGACATCGAGGAAAAACGTTTGCCTATGTTCTCCAGTCGCCTACCCTCCTTATCTGGTGGAGCTGTCAACAGAGCAGCTGGGTTGTTTGACCTCCTCTGTGCGGCCTGGGTAATGACAGAGTCCGGCTTTGGATGGCCTGTGAGACAAACCGGAGCGGTGTCTGGAGCTTTATATTTTTTATCCAGCCGTGGTAACACTGGAGGGACCGAGGAAGGATTTTGAATAATCTTTATGCCTTGTTCCCAAATGTAGTCTATGATCGGAATAGCACAGACAGACTTCTTAAAAGGTTCCTTAAAATCATAAAGGAAACAGTCCTGCTGGTGCGAGGGCATTGGAATTTGAAAGCGCTGGGCCGCTCGCTCTATGATATTATGTAAGCCGCCAATGTCCTCCGGCGGCGAGTCGGCCGTGGTAGGGGCAGGAGAAACCGGGCAGGGAAGGATGTAGTCATCCCATTCTTCCTGGTGAGATTGGACATCCTGAAGCTCTCCTTCAGGCTCCACGTCATCCTCGTCATCTGTGGTGGGACGAAGTGGCGATGTGACAGGCTCAGACTGCAAAACCAATGGAGGCGGTCGTGGCCTTGGAGTTGGAGGCCCAACTGGCATTGGGGAAGGTGCCGGCGTCGGAAACCGTTGCTTATAATCAGATATCAGGAATTGGAGATCCGTGACCAAAGACGCAGGCAGACAAACCATGGAAGGTGGGGGCTGCACATATTCCTGAGGTGAAACCTCCTGCTATTCATGGTCAACGTCCTCATAGTCAGAGATATCCTGATATTTTACGTGCAGTTGCGAAGGACTTGTCGCAGCAGGGAATAGACTGCCGTTATCGGAGTCTTCCTCATTAAAAAGTTGAGCTGGAGGCAAGGTTGGGACCCTACTGGGTGAAGTGAGGGCCGGAGTCAGTGCACGTTTAGTTATTTTGAGGTGCACATAAGTACTTTGCACATCAGAGTCCATATCCGTCGACGGACCCGTCGACGGTAGAGTCGTAGACGGTGTGACAGGCATTATTTGCATTTGAGACGTAGTCGACGAGGTCATCGTCAGCGACGAAGATGATGACGGTCTCTTCGTCGACGATGTCGACGACGAAGGCTTCGTCGACGGTGTCCTCGTCGACGACGAAGGTCTCGTCGACGGTGTCCTCGTCGACGATGGAGCTTTCGTTGATGGTGTCGTCGTCGATGCTGCCGTCGGCAGCTTAACTGACGATAATTTTTTAATTTTCAGCGTCGACGAGATAGCTTTATCAGCCGTCGACGATGGAGTTGTCGTCGTAGTCATAGATTGGGATGTAACAGTAGATATTGTCGCCGTCGACGAGATAACAGACTGCCGTCGATGGAGATCTCCTCGTCGTTGAAGCCACCGTCGACGAGGTAGTCGTCGTCGACGGGGTGGAGACTGGCTTCTTAAAGGTATGTGGCACATCCTGAGGAGAAGCAGTCCCTGGCAGAGGCGAGGCCAGGACCTCTGAAGATTTTTTGTGCGTCTTCTTTTGAGGTGGCTGCGACGAAGGGCCCGGAGATAACGCCCTTGGTCTTTTATGTGAGTGAGAAGAGATAGTAGAACCCTCACTTTCCTCAGAGGACACAACAGTTTCCTTGTCCTTTAGTCTTTGCAGCCAGATTAAAAGGCGCCCTTCTCGGTCTTTCAGGGTCTTAGATGAAAAGGTACGACATACCTTACAGTCTTTCGAATTGTGGCTAGGATAACGACAATAAAGACAGTCTTTATGCTGATCGTCCACGTGAAGCCTCTTTTTCCTACAAGAAGCACAGGATCTGAAGAGTCCCTTTTTTGGGGTATCAGCCATGACGAAACCAAGTAAATTTGTAGCAAGAAACACTGGAAATCCAGAAGCAATGAGCAGAGCTCAGTGGAGACTCCCTTAGCACGACGTGTGGTAGAAAATCTGAGGGACTAGAGCTCCTTCCAGGAAGGTTCTAGAGGGTGGTGCTAGCTGATTGGCTACTGGCCAAACCTTGGTCCTTTTTACATAAGGACGTGGATAGCTTACTAAGCTAAGGCCTTTTGGGGCCTATTACTATATATGTCTACTAAGACATTGCTTTGTTATTTACCGGTGACTCCCATCCCGACGACGGGGAATGATTCAGGCATGTGAATCTATGAAAGATACCCTAATACTGGATAAGCGGTATTCACCGACCACAGCCCTAAGCTTGCAGATGAAAATGGCTTCTTGCCAAGCTGCTCCAGCTTCTTGGATTCCCTATCCGGAGGTGTGGAAGGGAACGCGCTTGGGGACGCAGAGGCCTGGACAACCAAGCTCTCAGGAGTAAGGTGTTGAGAGAGGAAGAGGGGGTCGCCCAGAGCCGGGCGGTGGCGTCTGGCCACGTTCCTGTCCACAGGAGCCCCTGTGTTGGGCCTGGGCCAGGTGCCCAAAAGAACATCAGAGTGCGCGTCATTAAAGGGCAGCAAGGGCTCCGAAGAGGTTGCCGCTGGTTGGAGCACTTCTGTCAGGATGTTCGTCCTGACGGCCACTGTTGGGAGTTTGAGGTGGAGGGCCTCGGCCACCCTACGCAACACCACAGCGTAACCTGCTCCCTCCTCTGTAGCTACGGAAGGAGAAGACAGCATGCCAGGGTCCGGCGAGGTGTCAATACCACTGGCTTCTCCCAAATCCTCTGTCCAGTCCGGATCATAAGCACAGTCCTGTGCAAGAGGGTCCTCAGACCCCTCCCAGTCCTCCCCTTCCTCCGAAGTCTGTAGAACAGGCTGAAAATACGGAGGACGGACATAGGGAACAAATCCCATCGGTGCTGGAATCGGCATCGGTCGACGTCGATCCAGCTCAGTGTCCGGTTTGGGGCTGAAACCGGGGACGACGTCGTCAGCGATGCCAGTGGGGTCGACGTCGGTGGAGGCGTGACAAGATCCCAGATCCCATGGGGGTCTGCGGCGCAGGAGCAGTCGGCGACGCCGGGGCCGGAGCCCGCGGCGATGGAACAACAGGACCCCCAGTTGGGCTCGCGGGGCCCGGAGGCACACCGGCGGGGCCAGACGGCCCAAAGAGTCGGGCCATGGCAACAAGAAACTCTTGCACCTGGGCAGTCGTCGCCGCCGGACCCAGGAAGGGCAGGTAGGCCAGCGGCGGCGACACAGGCTCCGCTGGAGCCACGGGGGTGGCACCGCCCGCACCCTCAGCTGCGTGACGGGCGAGGGAAGTCAAAGAGCGACAACGCTTCTGCTACTTCTTTTTGAAGTGCTTCGACTTACCTGACCCAGAGTGCGAAGACTTCGATCCAGAAGAATGACGGTGACGACTCCGCGACCGGTCCCTCGACCTCCCATGGGTCCGGGACCTTGAACGGCGCGGAGCCGACTGCAGGACTTCCAGCAACTTTCGGTACCGCTCCCGCAAAGTTTCCGGTGCCATGGCCCGGCAGTCGGCGCACGACTTGGAGTCGTGGTTGTGCCCCAGGCGGTAGAGACAGACTCGGTGTGGGTCCGTCACCGACATCATGGGGTGACAGTCACCACAGTTCTTAAACCCGGGCATCCCTACGGCACCAAGAGTCGATCGACTCGAAAAATAGGAGAAAAAAAGCCTCAAAAACTCAGTCAAAAAATTACTGGGGGTTCTAGCTCTTCCCGGATCTGTGCTTGCTGGCGCGGAAAAAGAAAGAACTGATGTTAGCGCGCGTGGAGCGGCGTCTAAGTATTGGCCGCAACGTCACCCCGACGATCACGACGCTGACGACGGATGCGGAGCGGCACGAAGCCACCTATCGACGCGCAGGGGTACTGCTGGCGAGAAAACTTTACGGATCCAGTCTGACGCCTGGGGATATTCTAAGGTAAGGAATCTATCACCACGTGTTTCTTTCAGATAGAACATTTTTTAATGTCACTTTTATGTGAATGTGTCGGGTATTTTATTTTTTCACTCTATCCTCTGCGTGTTCTTTGTGCCTCTGTATATATATTTGAAGAATATTTATATGTTGTTTTTAATTGTTATGTGATTTTATGTTGTATTTCTGTGGTTTTATACTATACGTACTTGAATGTTTTACAGCCCTGATAAAGTTCACATGTAGTGAACGAAAAGAGTTGGCTGTTCTGTTCCATTTATAAGAAAAATAAAGGTTGCCTTGGACGACATATGATGAGATTGGACTTCCCTTTGTGAATTCTGATTGTGCGGTGCACTTCAAGAACACTTTTTGAACTTTTCTGACCTGTTGGGGTCATACCTCTTAAAACAGCAGGTGCAGTGGATGTGCACGCAGCGGTTCTTTCTGCGTTTAATATCCAAATGAACTGGTGATAAGGAGGGAGGTGCAACTGTTGCTTTGGTTCGCTCTTTCATTGTTTTGTATTTGTATATTATGCATAGGGTATTCCTGCAGTATGGACCTAGCCAAAAGGCAGCGGAGCGCTGTACATGGTCAAAGACGAGCATCGTAAGTTCCAAGAGTGATAGTAGAGGATGCTGGGTTGGGGACAGTCAATGAGTCGCGATGTAAGGTTCTTTAAAGAGATGCATCTTCAGCTCTTTCCAAACTATAGCAGGGTCGATATGGGGGTGCGCTTCCAGACCCTGGGTGCAGAGATGGATAAGGTCTGCGGTCTTGTTTTTTTCTTTTTTTACAATTCTTAATCTGTAGTCTGATGGTGTCTTAGCTGTAGGTGTCGACATCCACCAAAGAAGGTGAGCTTGTCTGCAAAATAAGTGGGATTTTGGTTGTGATTGTTTTGTAAATGATGCAGCTGGTCTTGAAGATGGTGCAGGCTGCAAAGGGAAGACAATGAAGTTCAATCAGGGTGGAGGTGATGCGAGTATATTTCTTCAGGCAAGGGATCAGATGTGCTGCAGATGTCGGAGGCCCCTGTAGGATGCCAGAGGGGAGTCAGCGAGGCCATGGAGTAGGGCGTTATCCCCATGCAGACTCAAGAGTACATGAGCGCGAACAGCAATTCTGAAGTCGCTTTCTGGAAGCATAGGTTTAACATTCTTTAGAAGTGAGAGCGTGGGTACCATGCGGTCTTTGTATTTGGCAGTGTGTTCCTGGAGAGTGAGGCTAGTGCCTAGGGTCAATCCAAGTGATTTGGCATTCAGTGAATGTTGGGGTTTCAAGATGTCAAGGTTCATGTCATCGAGCCAGGTCTGCACTGCACCCATTTTATTGTTCTTGGCAATACACTGGATTTGTGCCTCGGTTGGGTTGAGTAATCGATGGACATCCAGATGTGGATGAAGTAATTTGCCATTTCCATCGCCTTTCTTGCAAAATTAATAAATAAGGGCCAGATGTAAGGAAAGCTTTAGATTACAGAAGTTATTGTACTCATCAACTCAATCCAGAGGTACCGTACGGCAGTGCACCTATCAACTCAATCCAGAGGTACCATACGACAGTGCACATATCAACTCAATACAGAGGTACCGTACAGCAGTGCACATATCAACTCAATCCAGAGGTACCGTACGGCAGTGCACCTATCAACTCTACCCAGAGGTACCATACGACAGTGCACATATCAACTCAATCCAGAGGTACCGTACTGCAGTGCACATATCAACTCAATCCAGAGGTACCGTACGGCAGTGCACCTATCAACTCAATCCAGAGGTACCGTACGGCAGTGCACCTATCAACTCAATCCAGAGGTACCATACGACAGTGCACATATCAACTCAATCCAGAGGTACCGTACGGCAGTGCACACATCAACTCAATCCAGAGGTACCGTACAGCAGTGCACATTTGAAACGTAAGCAATCGCATTAGAATATTTTTAAAGACCACATGCTGTTTACATTTATTTCACATTTGAGAACGGGGGCGTTCCTTTGTAATGTTGTTTGGCTAAATGTCGCCCCGATCGACATGCAGATTCTCTGCTGGTTGGCTAATCAAAATCTTAAGGATGTTTTGATGGTGATGGTGATGGATCAAACCCAGATCTGTTGACTGGGTGTGAGTGTTTGATTGGTTCTGATGCTCCGTCCATTACCACCCCCTTTTGTACCGCTTTGTTCGCCATAAGTTGGCAGGGTATGCTCAGACGTGAGTCCCTTGCTCACTTTGCCACTGGATTCAAGCAAGCCTGGCTGAAGACGGCTGAAATGCCAGAAACCGGTCCTAGGAAGCTTGTTTCCGGTCCAGGGAAGGCATGGCTTGGCAGTTCGGGCTGGACTGTTCCCATGAGGCACAGGGTCAGACTGATTTGCATATGGCCATGTCTGAACTGGGGTGGCAGAGTGGGCTAAAGAATGGTGATGGATCAAACCCAGATCTGTTGACTGGGTGTGAGTGTTTGATTGGTTCTGATGCTCCGTCCATTACCACCCCCTTTTGTACCGCTTTGTTCGCCATAAGTTGGCAGGGTATGCTCAGACGCGAGTCCCTTGCTCACTTTGCCACTGGATTCAAGCAAGCCTGGCTGAAGACGGCTGAAATGCCAGAAACCGGTCCTAGGAAGCTTGTTTCCGGTCCAGGGAAGGCATGGCTTGGCAGTTCGGGCTGGACTGTTCCCATGAGGCACAGGGTCAGACTGATTTGCATATGGCCATGTCTGAACTGGGGTGGCAGAGTGGGCTAAAGAATGGTGATGGATCAAACCCAGATCTGTTGACTGGGTGTGAGTGTTTGATTGGTTCTGATGCTCCGTCCATTACCACCCCCTTTTGTACCGCTTTGTTCGCCATAAGTTGGCAGGGTATGCTCAGACGTGAGTCCCTTGCTCACTTTGCCACTGGATTCAAGCAAGCCTGGCTGAAGACGGCTGAAATGCCAGAAACCGGTCCTAGGAAGCTTGTTTCCGGTCCAGGGAAGGCATGGCTTGGCAGTTCGGGCTGGACTGTTCCCATGAGGCACAGGGTCAGACTGATTTGCATATGGCCATGTCTGAACTGGGGTGGCAGAGTGGGCTAAAGAATGGTGATGGATCAAACCCAGATCTGTTGACTGGGTGTGAGTGTTTGATTGGTTCTGATGCTCCGTCCATTACCACCCCCTTTTGTACCGCTTTGTTCGCCATAAGTTGGCAGGGTATGCTCAGACGTGAGTCCCTTGCTCACTTTGCCACTGGATTCAAGCAAGCCTGGCTGAAGACGGCTGAAATGCCAGAAACCGGTCCTAGGAAGCTTGTTTCCGGTCCAGGGAAGGCATGGCTTGGCAGTTCGGGCTGGACTGTTCCCATGAGGCACAGGGTCAGACTGATTTGCATATGGCCATGTCTGAACTGGGGTGGCAGAGTGGGCTAAAGAATGGTGATGGATCAAACCCAGATCTGTTGACTGGGTGTGAGTGTTTGATTGGTTCTGATGCTCCGTCCATTACCACCCCCTTTTGTACCGCTTTGTTCGCCATAAGTTGGCAGGGTATGCTCAGACGTGAGTCCCTTGCTCACTTTGCCACTGGATTCAAGCAAGCCTGGCTGAAGACGGCTGAAATGCCAGAAACCGGTCCTAGGAAGCTTGTTTCCGGTCCAGGGAAGGCATGGCTTGGCAGTTCGGGCTGGACTGTTCCCATGAGGCACAGGGTCAGACTGATTTGCATATGGCCATGTCTGAACTGGGGTGGCAGAGTGGGCTAAAGAATGGTGATGGATCAAACCCAGATCTGTTGACTGGGTGTGAGTGTTTGATTGGTTCTGATGCTCCGTCCATTACCACCCCCTTTTGTACCGCTTTGTTCGCCATAAGTTGGCAGGGTATGCTCAGACGTGAGTCCCTTGCTCACTTTGCCACTGGATTCAAGCAAGCCTGGCTGAAGACGGCTGAAATGCCAGAAACCGGTCCTAGGAAGCTTGTTTCCGGTCCAGGGAAGGCATGGCTTGGCAGTTCGGGCTGGACTGTTCCCATGAGGCACAGGGTCAGACTGATTTGCATATGGCCATGTCTGAACTGGGGTGGCAGAGTGGGCTAAAGAATGGTGATGGATCAAACCCAGATCTGTTGACTGGGTGTGAGTGTTTGATTGGTTCTGATGCTCCGTCCATTACCACCCCCTTTTGTACCGCTTTGTTCGCCATAAGTTGGCAGGGTATGCTCAGACGTGAGTCCCTTGCTCACTTTGCCACTGGATTCAAGCAAGCCTGGCTGAAGACGGCTGAAATGCCAGAAACCGGTCCTAGGAAGCTTGTTTCCGGTCCAGGGAAGGCATGGCTTGGCAGTTCGGGCTGGACTGTTCCCATGAGGCACAGGGTCAGACTGATTTGCATATGGCCATGTCTGAACTGGGGTGGCAGAGTGGGCTAAAGAATGGTGATGGATCAAACCCAGATCTGTTGACTGGGTGTGAGTGTTTGATTGGTTCTGATGCTCCGTCCATTACCACCCCCTTTTGTACCGCTTTGTTCGCCATAAGTTGGCAGGGTATGCTCAGACGTGAGTCCCTTGCTCACTTTGCCACTGGATTCAAGCAAGCCTGGCTGAAGACGGCTGAAATGCCAGAAACCGGTCCTAGGAAGCTTGTTTCCGGTCCAGGGAAGGCATGGCTTGGCAGTTCGGGCTGGACTGTTCCCATGAGGCACAGGGTCAGACTGATTTGCATATGGCCATGTCTGAACTGGGGTGGCAGAGTGGGCTAAAGAATGGTGATGGATCAAACCCAGATCTGTTGACTGGGTGTGAGTGTTTGATTGGTTCTGATGCTCCGTCCATTACCACCCCCTTTTGTACCGCTTTGTTCGCCATAAGTTGGCAGGGTATGCTCAGACGTGAGTCCCTTGCTCACTTTGCCACTGGATTCAAGCAAGCCTGGCTGAAGACGGCTGAAATGCCAGAAACCGGTCCTAGGAAGCTTGTTTCCGGTCCAGGGAAGGCATGGCTTGGCAGTTCGGGCTGGACTGTTCCCATGAGGCACAGGGTCAGACTGATTTGCATATGGCCATGTCTGAACTGGGGTGGCAGAGTGGGCTAAAGAATGGTGATGGATCAAACCCAGATCTGTTGACTGGGTGTGAGTGTTTGATTGGTTCTGATGCTCCGTCCATTACCACCCCCTTTTGTACCGCTTTGTTCGCCATAAGTTGGCAGGGTATGCTCAGACGTGAGTCCCTTGCTCACTTTGCCACTGGATTCAAGCAAGCCTGGCTGAAGACGGCTGAAATGCCAGAAACCGGTCCTAGGAAGCTTGTTTCCGGTCCAGGGAAGGCATGGCTTGGCAGTTCGGGCTGGACTGTTCCCATGAGGCACAGGGTCAGACTGATTTGCATATGGCCATGTCTGAACTGGGGTGGCAGAGTGGGCTAAAGAATGGTGATGGATCAAACCCAGATCTGTTGACTGGGTGTGAGTGTTTGATTGGTTCTGATGCTCCGTCCATTACCACCCCCTTTTGTACCGCTTTGTTCGCCATAAGTTGGCAGGGTATGCTCAGACGTGAGTCCCTTGCTCACTTTGCCACTGGATTCAAGCAAGCCTGGCTGAAGACGGCTGAAATGCCAGAAACCGGTCCTAGGAAGCTTGTTTCCGGTCCAGGGAAGGCATGGCTTGGCAGTTCGGGCTGGACTGTTCCCATGAGGCACAGGGTCAGACTGATTTGCATATGGCCATGTCTGAACTGGGGTGGCAGAGTGGGCTAAAGAATGGTGATGGATCAAACCCAGATCTGTTGACTGGGTGTGAGTGTTTGATTGGTTCTGATGCTCCGTCCATTACCACCCCCTTTTGTACCGCTTTGTTCGCCATAAGTTGGCAGGGTATGCTCAGACGTGAGTCCCTTGCTCACTTTGCCACTGGATTCAAGCAAGCCTGGCTGAAGACGGCTGAAATGCCAGAAACCGGTCCTAGGAAGCTTGTTTCCGGTCCAGGGAAGGCATGGCTTGGCAGTTCGGGCTGGACTGTTCCCATGAGGCACAGGGTCAGACTGATTTGCATATGGCCATGTCTGAACTGGGGTGGCAGAGTGGGCTAAAGAATGGTGATGGATCAAACCCAGATCTGTTGACTGGGTGTGAGTGTTTGATTGGTTCTGATGCTCCGTCCATTACCACCCCCTTTTGTACCGCTTTGTTCGCCATAAGTTGGCAGGGTATGCTCAGACGTGAGTCCCTTGCTCACTTTGCCACTGGATTCAAGCAAGCCTGGCTGAAGACGGCTGAAATGCCAGAAACCGGTCCTAGGAAGCTTGTTTCCGGTCCAGGGAAGGCATGGCTTGGCAGTTCGGGCTGGACTGTTCCCATGAGGCACAGGGTCAGACTGATTTGCATATGGCCATGTCTGAACTGGGGTGGCAGAGTGGGCTAAAGAATGGTGATGGATCAAACCCAGATCTGTTGACTGGGTGTGAGTGTTTGATTGGTTCTGATGCTCCGTCCATTACCACCCCCTTTTGTACCGCTTTGTTCGCCATAAGTTGGCAGGGTATGCTCAGACGTGAGTCCCTTGCTCACTTTGCCACTGGATTCAAGCAAGCCTGGCTGAAGACGGCTGAAATGCCAGAAACCGGTCCTAGGAAGCTTGTTTCCGGTCCAGGGAAGGCATGGCTTGGCAGTTCGGGCTGGACTGTTCCCATGAGGCACAGGGTCAGACTGATTTGCATATGGCCATGTCTGAACTGGGGTGGCAGAGTGGGCTAAAGAATGGTGATGGATCAAACCCAGATCTGTTGACTGGGTGTGAGTGTTTGATTGGTTCTGATGCTCCGTCCATTACCACCCCCTTTTGTACCGCTTTGTTCGCCATAAGTTGGCAGGGTATGCTCAGACGTGAGTCCCTTGCTCACTTTGCCACTGGATTCAAGCAAGCCTGGCTGAAGACGGCTGAAATGCCAGAAACCGGTCCTAGGAAGCTTGTTTCCGGTCCAGGGAAGGCATGGCTTGGCAGTTCGGGCTGGACTGTTCCCATGAGGCACAGGGTCAGACTGATTTGCATATGGCCATGTCTGAACTGGGGTGGCAGAGTGGGCTAAAGAATGGTGATGGATCAAACCCAGATCTGTTGACTGGGTGTGAGTGTTTGATTGGTTCTGATGCTCCGTCCATTACCACCCCCTTTTGTACCGCTTTGTTCGCCATAAGTTGGCAGGGTATGCTCAGACGTGAGTCCCTTGCTCACTTTGCCACTGGATTCAAGCAAGCCTGGCTGAAGACGGCTGAAATGCCAGAAACCGGTCCTAGGAAGCTTGTTTCCGGTCCAGGGAAGGCATGGCTTGGCAGTTCGGGCTGGACTGTTCCCATGAGGCACAGGGTCAGACTGATTTGCATATGGCCATGTCTGAACTGGGGTGGCAGAGTGGGCTAAAGAATGGTGATGGATCAAACCCAGATCTGTTGACTGGGTGTGAGTGTTTGATTGGTTCTGATGCTCCGTCCATTACCACCCCCTTTTGTACCGCTTTGTTCGCCATAAGTTGGCAGGGTATGCTCAGACGTGAGTCCCTTGCTCACTTTGCCACTGGATTCAAGCAAGCCTGGCTGAAGACGGCTGAAATGCCAGAAACCGGTCCTAGGAAGCTTGTTTCCGGTCCAGGGAAGGCATGGCTTGGCAGTTCGGGCTGGACTGTTCCCATGAGGCACAGGGTCAGACTGATTTGCATATGGCCATGTCTGAACTGGGGTGGCAGAGTGGGCTAAAGAATGGTGATGGATCAAACCCAGATCTGTTGACTGGGTGTGAGTGTTTGATTGGTTCTGATGCTCCGTCCATTACCACCCCCTTTTGTACCGCTTTGTTCGCCATAAGTTGGCAGGGTATGCTCAGACGTGAGTCCCTTGCTCACTTTGCCACTGGATTCAAGCAAGCCTGGCTGAAGACGGCTGAAATGCCAGAAACCGGTCCTAGGAAGCTTGTTTCCGGTCCAGGGAAGGCATGGCTTGGCAGTTCGGGCTGGACTGTTCCCATGAGGCACAGGGTCAGACTGATTTGCATATGGCCATGTCTGAACTGGGGTGGCAGAGTGGGCTAAAGAATGGTGATGGATCAAACCCAGATCTGTTGACTGGGTGTGAGTGTTTGATTGGTTCTGATGCTCCGTCCATTACCACCCCCTTTTGTACCGCTTTGTTCGCCATAAGTTGGCAGGGTATGCTCAGACGTGAGTCCCTTGCTCACTTTGCCACTGGATTCAAGCAAGCCTGGCTGAAGACGGCTGAAATGCCAGAAACCGGTCCTAGGAAGCTTGTTTCCGGTCCAGGGAAGGCATGGCTTGGCAGTTCGGGCTGGACTGTTCCCATGAGGCACAGGGTCAGACTGATTTGCATATGGCCATGTCTGAACTGGGGTGGCAGAGTGGGCTAAAGAATGGTGATGGATCAAACCCAGATCTGTTGACTGGGTGTGAGTGTTTGATTGGTTCTGATGCTCCGTCCATTACCACCCCCTTTTGTACCGCTTTGTTCGCCATAAGTTGGCAGGGTATGCTCAGACGTGAGTCCCTTGCTCACTTTGCCACTGGATTCAAGCAAGCCTGGCTGAAGACGGCTGAAATGCCAGAAACCGGTCCTAGGAAGCTTGTTTCCGGTCCAGGGAAGGCATGGCTTGGCAGTTCGGGCTGGACTGTTCCCATGAGGCACAGGGTCAGACTGATTTGCATATGGCCATGTCTGAACTGGGGTGGCAGAGTGGGCTAAAGAATGGTGATGGATCAAACCCAGATCTGTTGACTGGGTGTGAGTGTTTGATTGGTTCTGATGCTCCGTCCATTACCACCCCCTTTTGTACCGCTTTGTTCGCCATAAGTTGGCAGGGTATGCTCAGACGTGAGTCCCTTGCTCACTTTGCCACTGGATTCAAGCAAGCCTGGCTGAAGACGGCTGAAATGCCAGAAACCGGTCCTAGGAAGCTTGTTTCCGGTCCAGGGAAGGCATGGCTTGGCAGTTCGGGCTGGACTGTTCCCATGAGGCACAGGGTCAGACTGATTTGCATATGGCCATGTCTGAACTGGGGTGGCAGAGTGGGCTAAAGAATGGTGATGGATCAAACCCAGATCTGTTGACTGGGTGTGAGTGTTTGATTGGTTCTGATGCTCCGTCCATTACCACCCCCTTTTGTACCGCTTTGTTCGCCATAAGTTGGCAGGGTATGCTCAGACGTGAGTCCCTTGCTCACTTTGCCACTGGATTCAAGCAAGCCTGGCTGAAGACGGCTGAAATGCCAGAAACCGGTCCTAGGAAGCTTGTTTCCGGTCCAGGGAAGGCATGGCTTGGCAGTTCGGGCTGGACTGTTCCCATGAGGCACAGGGTCAGACTGATTTGCATATGGCCATGTCTGAACTGGGGTGGCAGAGTGGGCTAAAGAATGGTGATGGATCAAACCCAGATCTGTTGACTGGGTGTGAGTGTTTGATTGGTTCTGATGCTCCGTCCATTACCACCCCCTTTTGTACCGCTTTGTTCGCCATAAGTTGGCAGGGTATGCTCAGACGTGAGTCCCTTGCTCACTTTGCCACTGGATTCAAGCAAGCCTGGCTGAAGACGGCTGAAATGCCAGAAACCGGTCCTAGGAAGCTTGTTTCCGGTCCAGGGAAGGCATGGCTTGGCAGTTCGGGCTGGACTGTTCCCATGAGGCACAGGGTCAGACTGATTTGCATATGGCCATGTCTGAACTGGGGTGGCAGAGTGGGCTAAAGAATGGTGATGGATCAAACCCAGATCTGTTGACTGGGTGTGAGTGTTTGATTGGTTCTGATGCTCCGTCCATTACCACCCCCTTTTGTACCGCTTTGTTCGCCATAAGTTGGCAGGGTATGCTCAGACGTGAGTCCCTTGCTCACTTTGCCACTGGATTCAAGCAAGCCTGGCTGAAGACGGCTGAAATGCCAGAAACCGGTCCTAGGAAGCTTGTTTCCGGTCCAGGGAAGGCATGGCTTGGCAGTTCGGGCTGGACTGTTCCCATGAGGCACAGGGTCAGACTGATTTGCATATGGCCATGTCTGAACTGGGGTGGCAGAGTGGGCTAAAGAATGGTGATGGATCAAACCCAGATCTGTTGACTGGGTGTGAGTGTTTGATTGGTTCTGATGCTCCGTCCATTACCACCCCCTTTTGTACCGCTTTGTTCGCCATAAGTTGGCAGGGTATGCTCAGACGTGAGTCCCTTGCTCACTTTGCCACTGGATTCAAGCAAGCCTGGCTGAAGACGGCTGAAATGCCAGAAACCGGTCCTAGGAAGCTTGTTTCCGGTCCAGGGAAGGCATGGCTTGGCAGTTCGGGCTGGACTGTTCCCATGAGGCACAGGGTCAGACTGATTTGCATATGGCCATGTCTGAACTGGGGTGGCAGAGTGGGCTAAAGAATGGTGATGGATCAAACCCAGATCTGTTGACTGGGTGTGAGTGTTTGATTGGTTCTGATGCTCCGTCCATTACCACCCCCTTTTGTACCGCTTTGTTCGCCATAAGTTGGCAGGGTATGCTCAGACGTGAGTCCCTTGCTCACTTTGCCACTGGATTCAAGCAAGCCTGGCTGAAGACGGCTGAAATGCCAGAAACCGGTCCTAGGAAGCTTGTTTCCGGTCCAGGGAAGGCATGGCTTGGCAGTTCGGGCTGGACTGTTCCCATGAGGCACAGGGTCAGACTGATTTGCATATGGCCATGTCTGAACTGGGGTGGCAAAGTGGGCTAAAGAATGGTGATGGATCAAACCCAGATCTGTTGACTGGGTGTGAGTGTTTGATTGGTTCTGATGCTCCGTCCATTACCACCCCCTTTTGTACCGCTTTGTTCGCCATAAGTTGGCAGGGTATGCTCAGACGTGAGTCCCTTGCTCACTTTGCCACTGGATTCAAGCAAGCCTGGCTGAAGACGGCTGAAATGCCAGAAACCGGTCCTAGGAAGCTTGTTTCCGGTCCAGGGAAGGCATGGCTTGGCAGTTCGGGCTGGACTGTTCCCATGAGGCACAGGGTCAGACTGATTTGCATATGGCCATGTCTGAACTGGGGTGGCAGAGTGGGCTAAAGAATGGTGATGGATCAAACCCAGATCTGTTGACTGGGTGTGAGTGTTTGATTGGTTCTGATGCTCCGTCCATTACCACCCCCTTTTGTACCGCTTTGTTCGCCATAAGTTGGCAGGGTATGCTCAGACGTGAGTCCCTTGCTCACTTTGCCACTGGATTCAAGCAAGCCTGGCTGAAGACGGCTGAAATGCCAGAAACCGGTCCTAGGAAGCTTGTTTCCGGTCCAGGGAAGGCATGGCTTGGCAGTTCGGGCTGGACTGTTCCCATGAGGCACAGGGTCAGACTGATTTGCATATGGCCATGTCTGAACTGGGGTGGCAGAGTGGGCTAAAGAATGGTGATGGATCAAACCCAGATCTGTTGACTGGGTGTGAGTGTTTGATTGGTTCTGATGCTCCGTCCATTACCACCCCCTTTTGTACCGCTTTGTTCGCCATAAGTTGGCAGGGTATGCTCAGACGTGAGTCCCTTGCTCACTTTGCCACTGGATTCAAGCAAGCCTGGCTGAAGACGGCTGAAATGCCAGAAACCGGTCCTAGGAAGCTTGTTTCCGGTCCAGGGAAGGCATGGCTTGGCAGTTCGGGCTGGACTGTTCCCATGAGGCACAGGGTCAGACTGATTTGCATATGGCCATGTCTGAACTGGGGTGGCAGAGTGGGCTAAAGAATGGTGATGGATCAAACCCAGATCTGTTGACTGGGTGTGAGTGTTTGATTGGTTCTGATGCTCCGTCCATTACCACCCCCTTTTGTACCGCTTTGTTCGCCATAAGTTGGCAGGGTATGCTCAGACGCGAGTCCCTTGCTCACTTTGCCACTGGATTCAAGCAAGCCTGGCTGAAGACGGCTGAAATGCCAGAAACCGGTCCTAGGAAGCTTGTTTCCGGTCCAGGGAAGGCATGGCTTGGCAGTTCGGGCTGGACTGTTCCCATGAGGCACAGGGTCAGACTGATTTGCATATGGCCATGTCTGAACTGGGGTGGCAGAGTGGGCTAAAGAATGGTGATGGATCAAACCCAGATCTGTTGACTGGGTGTGAGTGTTTGATTGGTTCTGATGCTCCGTCCATTACCACCCCCTTTTGTACCGCTTTGTTCGCCATAAGTTGGCAGGGTATGCTCAGACGTGAGTCCCTTGCTCACTTTGCCACTGGATTCAAGCAAGCCTGGCTGAAGACGGCTGAAATGCCAGAAACCGGTCCTAGGAAGCTTGTTTCCGGTCCAGGGAAGGCATGGCTTGGCAGTTCGGGCTGGACTGTTCCCATGAGGCACAGGGTCAGACTGATTTGCATATGGCCATGTCTGAACTGGGGTGGCAGAGTGGGCTAAAGAATGGTGATGGATCAAACCCAGATCTGTTGACTGGGTGTGAGTGTTTGATTGGTTCTGATGCTCCGTCCATTACCACCCCCTTTTGTACCGCTTTGTTCGCCATAAGTTGGCAGGGTATGCTCAGACGTGAGTCCCTTGCTCACTTTGCCACTGGATTCAAGCAAGCCTGGCTGAAGACGGCTGAAATGCCAGAAACCGGTCCTAGGAAGCTTGTTTCCGGTCCAGGGAAGGCATGGCTTGGCAGTTCGGGCTGGACTGTTCCCATGAGGCACAGGGTCAGACTGATTTGCATATGGTCATGTCTGAACTGGGGTGGCAGAGTGGGCTAAAGAATGGTGATGGATCAAACCCAGATCTGTTGACTGGGTGTGAGTGTTTGATTGGTTCTGATGCTCCGTCCATTACCACCCCCTTTTGTACCGCTTTGTTCGCCATAAGTTGGCAGGGTATGCTCAGACGTGAGTCCCTTGCTCACTTTGCCACTGGATTCAAGCAAGCCTGGCTGAAGACGGCTGAAATGCCAGAAACCGGTCCTAGGAAGCTTGTTTCCGGTCCAGGGAAGGCATGGCTTGGCAGTTCGGGCTGGACTGTTCCCATGAGGCACAGGGTCAGACTGATTTGCATATGGCCATGTCTGAACTGGGGTGGCAGAGTGGGCTAAAGAATGGTGATGGATCAAACCCAGATCTGTTGACTGGGTGTGAGTGTTTGATTGGTTCTGATGCTCCGTCCATTACCACCCCCTTTTGTACCGCTTTGTTCGCCATAAGTTGGCAGGGTATGCTCAGACGTGAGTCCCTTGCTCACTTTGCCACTGGATTCAAGCAAGCCTGGCTGAAGACGGCTGAAATGCCAGAAACCGGTCCTAGGAAGCTTGTTTCCGGTCCAGGGAAGGCATGGCTTGGCAGTTCGGGCTGGACTGTTCCCATGAGGCACAGGGTCAGACTGATTTGCATATGGCCATGTCTGAACTGGGGTGGCAGAGTGGGCTAAAGAATGGTGATGGATCAAACCCAGATCTGTTGACTGGGTGTGAGTGTTTGATTGGTTCTGATGCTCCGTCCATTACCACCCCCTTTTGTACCGCTTTGTTCGCCATAAGTTGGCAGGGTATGCTCAGACGTGAGTCCCTTGCTCACTTTGCCACTGGATTCAAGCAAGCCTGGCTGAAGACGGCTGAAATGCCAGAAACCGGTCCTAGGAAGCTTGTTTCCGGTCCAGGGAAGGCATGGCTTGGCAGTTCGGGCTGGACTGTTCCCATGAGGCACAGGGTCAGACTGATTTGCATATGGCCATGTCTGAACTGGGGTGGCAGAGTGGGCTAAAGAATGGTGATGGATCAAACCCAGATCTGTTGACTGGGTGTGAGTGTTTGATTGGTTCTGATGCTCCGTCCATTACCACCCCCTTTTGTACCGCTTTGTTCGCCATAAGTTGGCAGGGTATGCTCAGACGTGAGTCCCTTGCTCACTTTGCCACTGGATTCAAGCAAGCCTGGCTGAAGACGGCTGAAATGCCAGAAACCGGTCCTAGGAAGCTTGTTTCCGGTCCAGGGAAGGCATGGCTTGGCAGTTCGGGCTGGACTGTTCCCATGAGGCACAGGGTCAGACTGATTTGCATATGGCCATGTCTGAACTGGGGTGGCAGAGTGGGCTAAAGAATGGTGATGGATCAAACCCAGATCTGTTGACTGGGTGTGAGTGTTTGATTGGTTCTGATGCTCCGTCCATTACCACCCCCTTTTGTACCGCTTTGTTCGCCATAAGTTGGCAGGGTATGCTCAGACGTGAGTCCCTTGCTCACTTTGCCACTGGATTCAAGCAAGCCTGGCTGAAGACGGCTGAAATGCCAGAAACCGGTCCTAGGAAGCTTGTTTCCGGTCCAGGGAAGGCATGGCTTGGCAGTTCGGGCTGGACTGTTCCCATGAGGCACAGGGTCAGACTGATTTGCATATGGCCATGTCTGAACTGGGGTGGCAGAGTGGGCTAAAGAATGGTGATGGATCAAACCCAGATCTGTTGACTGGGTGTGAGTGTTTGATTGGTTCTGATGCTCCGTCCATTACCACCCCCTTTTGTACCGCTTTGTTCGCCATAAGTTGGCAGGGTATGCTCAGACGTGAGTCCCTTGCTCACTTTGCCACTGGATTCAAGCAAGCCTGGCTGAAGACGGCTGAAATGCCAGAAACCGGTCCTAGGAAGCTTGTTTCCGGTCCAGGGAAGGCATGGCTTGGCAGTTCGGGCTGGACTGTTCCCATGAGGCACAGGGTCAGACTGATTTGCATATGGCCATGTCTGAACTGGGGTGGCAGAGTGGGCTAAAGAATGGTGATGGATCAAACCCAGATCTGTTGACTGGGTGTGAGTGTTTGATTGGTTCTGATGCTCCGTCCATTACCACCCCCTTTTGTACCGCTTTGTTCGCCATAAGTTGGCAGGGTATGCTCAGACGTGAGTCCCTTGCTCACTTTGCCACTGGATTCAAGCAAGCCTGGCTGAAGATTCACTAGTGGTTCGCCATACAGTTGGCCGGGTATTGCTCAGGACGTGGAGTCCCTTGCTCACTTTGCCATGGATTCAAGCAAGCCTGGCTGAAGAGGGTCAGACTGATTTGCATATGGCCATGTCTGAACTGGGGTGGCAGAGTGGGCTAAAGAATGGTGATGGATCAAACCCAGATCTGTTGACTGGGTGTGAGTGTTTGATTGGTTCTGATGCTCCGTCCATTACCACCCCCTTTTGTACCGCTTTGTTCGCCATAAGTTGGCAGGGTATGCTCAGACGTGAGTCCCTTGCTCACTTTGCCACTGGATTCAAGCAAGCCTGGCTGAAGACGGCTGAAATGCCAGAAACCGGTCCTAGGAAGCTTGTTTCCGGTCCAGGGAAGGCATGGCTTGGCAGTTCGGGCTGGACTGTTCCCATGAGGCACAGGGTCAGACTGATTTGCATATGGCCATGTCTGAACTGGGGTGGCAGAGTGGGCTAAAGAATGGTGATGGATCAAACCCAGATCTGTTGACTGGGTGTGAGTGTTTGATTGGTTCTGATGCTCCGTCCATTACCACCCCCTTTTGTACCGCTTTGTTCGCCATAAGTTGGCAGGGTATGCTCAGACGTGAGTCCCTTGCTCACTTTGCCACTGGATTCAAGCAAGCCTGGCTGAAGACGGCTGAAATGCCAGAAACCGGTCCTAGGAAGCTTGTTTCCGGTCCAGGGAAGGCATGGCTTGGCAGTTCGGGCTGGACTGTTCCCATGAGGCACAGGGTCAGACTGATTTGCATATGGCCATGTCTGAACTGGGGTGGCAGAGTGGGCTAAAGAATGGTGATGGATCAAACCCAGATCTGTTGACTGGGTGTGAGTGTTTGATTGGTTCTGATGCTCCGTCCATTACCACCCCCTTTTGTACCGCTTTGTTCGCCATAAGTTGGCAGGGTATGCTCAGACGTGAGTCCCTTGCTCACTTTGCCACTGGATTCAAGCAAGCCTGGCTGAAGACGGCTGAAATGCCAGAAACCGGTCCTAGGAAGCTTGTTTCCGGTCCAGGGAAGGCATGGCTTGGCAGTTCGGGCTGGACTGTTCCCATGAGGCACAGGGTCAGACTGATTTGCATATGGCCATGTCTGAACTGGGGTGGCAGAGTGGGCTAAAGAATGGTGATGGATCAAACCCAGATCTGTTGACTGGGTGTGAGTGTTTGATTGGTTCTGATGCTCCGTCCATTACCACCCCCTTTTGTACCGCTTTGTTCGCCATAAGTTGGCAGGGTATGCTCAGACGTGAGTCCCTTGCTCACTTTGCCACTGGATTCAAGCAAGCCTGGCTGAAGACGGCTGAAATGCCAGAAACCGGTCCTAGGAAGCTTGTTTCCGGTCCAGGGAAGGCATGGCTTGGCAGTTCGGGCTGGACTGTTCCCATGAGGCACAGGGTCAGACTGATTTGCATATGGCCATGTCTGAACTGGGGTGGCAGAGTGGGCTAAAGAATGGTGATGGATCAAACCCAGATCTGTTGACTGGGTGTGAGTGTTTGATTGGTTCTGATGCTCCGTCCATTACCACCCCCTTTTGTACCGCTTTGTTCGCCATAAGTTGGCAGGGTATGCTCAGACGTGAGTCCCTTGCTCACTTTGCCACTGGATTCAAGCAAGCCTGGCTGAAGACGGCTGAAATGCCAGAAACCGGTCCTAGGAAGCTTGTTTCCGGTCCAGGGAAGGCATGGCTTGGCAGTTCGGGCTGGACTGTTCCCATGAGGCACAGGGTCAGACTGATTTGCATATGGCCATGTCTGAACTGGGGTGGCAGAGTGGGCTAAAGAATGGTGATGGATCAAACCCAGATCTGTTGACTGGGTGTGAGTGTTTGATTGGTTCTGATGCTCCGTCCATTACCACCCCCTTTTGTACCGCTTTGTTCGCCATAAGTTGGCAGGGTATGCTCAGACGTGAGTCCCTTGCTCACTTTGCCACTGGATTCAAGCAAGCCTGGCTGAAGACGGCTGAAATGCCAGAAACCGGTCCTAGGAAGCTTGTTTCCGGTCCAGGGAAGGCATGGCTTGGCAGTTCGGGCTGGACTGTTCCCATGAGGCACAGGGTCAGACTGATTTGCATATGGCCATGTCTGAACTGGGGTGGCAGAGTGGGCTAAAGAATGGTGATGGATCAAACCCAGATCTGTTGACTGGGTGTGAGTGTTTGATTGGTTCTGATGCTCCGTCCATTACCACCCCCTTTTGTACCGCTTTGTTCGCCATAAGTTGGCAGGGTATGCTCAGACGTGAGTCCCTTGCTCACTTTGCCACTGGATTCAAGCAAGCCTGGCTGAAGACGGCTGAAATGCCAGAAACCGGTCCTAGGAAGCTTGTTTCCGGTCCAGGGAAGGCATGGCTTGGCAGTTCGGGCTGGACTGTTCCCATGAGGCACAGGGTCAGACTGATTTGCATATGGCCATGTCTGAACTGGGGTGGCAGAGTGGGCTAAAGAATGGTGATGGATCAAACCCAGATCTGTTGACTGGGTGTGAGTGTTTGATTGGTTCTGATGCTCCGTCCATTACCACCCCCTTTTGTACCGCTTTGTTCGCCATAAGTTGGCAGGGTATGCTCAGACGTGAGTCCCTTGCTCACTTTGCCACTGGATTCAAGCAAGCCTGGCTGAAGACGGCTGAAATGCCAGAAACCGGTCCTAGGAAGCTTGTTTCCGGTCCAGGGAAGGCATGGCTTGGCAGTTCGGGCTGGACTGTTCCCATGAGGCACAGGGTCAGACTGATTTGCATATGGCCATGTCTGAACTGGGGTGGCAGAGTGGGCTAAAGAATGGTGATGGATCAAACCCAGATCTGTTGACTGGGTGTGAGTGTTTGATTGGTTCTGATGCTCCGTCCATTACCACCCCCTTTTGTACCGCTTTGTTCGCCATAAGTTGGCAGGGTATGCTCAGACGTGAGTCCCTTGCTCACTTTGCCACTGGATTCAAGCAAGCCTGGCTGAAGACGGCTGAAATGCCAGAAACCGGTCCTAGGAAGCTTGTTTCCGGTCCAGGGAAGGCATGGCTTGGCAGTTCGGGCTGGACTGTTCCCATGAGGCACAGGGTCAGACTGATTTGCATATGGCCATGTCTGAACTGGGGTGGCAGAGTGGGCTAAAGAATGGTGATGGATCAAACCCAGATCTGTTGACTGGGTGTGAGTGTTTGATTGGTTCTGATGCTCCGTCCATTACCACCCCCTTTTGTACCGCTTTGTTCGCCATAAGTTGGCAGGGTATGCTCAGACGTGAGTCCCTTGCTCACTTTGCCACTGGATTCAAGCAAGCCTGGCTGAAGACGGCTGAAATGCCAGAAACCGGTCCTAGGAAGCTTGTTTCCGGTCCAGGGAAGGCATGGCTTGGCAGTTCGGGCTGGACTGTTCCCATGAGGCACAGGGTCAGACTGATTTGCATATGGCCATGTCTGAACTGGGGTGGCAGAGTGGGCTAAAGAATGGTGATGGATCAAACCCAGATCTGTTGACTGGGTGTGAGTGTTTGATTGGTTCTGATGCTCCGTCCATTACCACCCCCTTTTGTACCGCTTTGTTCGCCATAAGTTGGCAGGGTATGCTCAGACGTGAGTCCCTTGCTCACTTTGCCACTGGATTCAAGCAAGCCTGGCTGAAGACGGCTGAAATGCCAGAAACCGGTCCTAGGAAGCTTGTTTCCGGTCCAGGGAAGGCATGGCTTGGCAGTTCGGGCTGGACTGTTCCCATGAGGCACAGGGTCAGACTGATTTGCATATGGCCATGTCTGAACTGGGGTGGCAGAGTGGGCTAAAGAATGGTGATGGATCAAACCCAGATCTGTTGACTGGGTGTGAGTGTTTGATTGGTTCTGATGCTCCGTCCATTACCACCCCCTTTTGTACCGCTTTGTTCGCCATAAGTTGGCAGGGTATGCTCAGACGTGAGTCCCTTGCTCACTTTGCCACTGGATTCAAGCAAGCCTGGCTGAAGACGGCTGAAATGCCAGAAACCGGTCCTAGGAAGCTTGTTTCCGGTCCAGGGAAGGCATGGCTTGGCAGTTCGGGCTGGACTGTTCCCATGAGGCACAGGGTCAGACTGATTTGCATATGGCCATGTCTGAACTGGGGTGGCAGAGTGGGCTAAAGAATGGTGATGGATCAAACCCAGATCTGTTGACTGGGTGTGAGTGTTTGATTGGTTCTGATGCTCCGTCCATTACCACCCCCTTTTGTACCGCTTTGTTCGCCATAAGTTGGCAGGGTATGCTCAGACGTGAGTCCCTTGCTCACTTTGCCACTGGATTCAAGCAAGCCTGGCTGAAGACGGCTGAAATGCCAGAAACCGGTCCTAGGAAGCTTGTTTCCGGTCCAGGGAAGGCATGGCTTGGCAGTTCGGGCTGGACTGTTCCCATGAGGCACAGGGTCAGACTGATTTGCATATGGCCATGTCTGAACTGGGGTGGCAGAGTGGGCTAAAGAATGGTGATGGATCAAACCCAGATCTGTTGACTGGGTGTGAGTGTTTGATTGGTTCTGATGCTCCGTCCATTACCACCCCCTTTTGTACCGCTTTGTTCGCCATAAGTTGGCAGGGTATGCTCAGACGTGAGTCCCTTGCTCACTTTGCCACTGGATTCAAGCAAGCCTGGCTGAAGACGGCTGAAATGCCAGAAACCGGTCCTAGGAAGCTTGTTTCCGGTCCAGGGAAGGCATGGCTTGGCAGTTCGGGCTGGACTGTTCCCATGAGGCACAGGGTCAGACTGATTTGCATATGGCCATGTCTGAACTGGGGTGGCAGAGTGGGCTAAAGAATGGTGATGGATCAAACCCAGATCTGTTGACTGGGTGTGAGTGTTTGATTGGTTCTGATGCTCCGTCCATTACCACCCCCTTTTGTACCGCTTTGTTCGCCATAAGTTGGCAGGGTATGCTCAGACGTGAGTCCCTTGCTCACTTTGCCACTGGATTCAAGCAAGCCTGGCTGAAGACGGCTGAAATGCCAGAAACCGGTCCTAGGAAGCTTGTTTCCGGTCCAGGGAAGGCATGGCTTGGCAGTTCGGGCTGGACTGTTCCCATGAGGCACAGGGTCAGACTGATTTGCATATGGCCATGTCTGAACTGGGGTGGCAGAGTGGGCTAAAGAATGGTGATGGATCAAACCCAGATCTGTTGACTGGGTGTGAGTGTTTGATTGGTTCTGATGCTCCGTCCATTACCACCCCCTTTTGTACCGCTTTGTTCGCCATAAGTTGGCAGGGTATGCTCAGACGTGAGTCCCTTGCTCACTTTGCCACTGGATTCAAGCAAGCCTGGCTGAAGACGGCTGAAATGCCAGAAACCGGTCCTAGGAAGCTTGTTTCCGGTCCAGGGAAGGCATGGCTTGGCAGTTCGGGCTGGACTGTTCCCATGAGGCACAGGGTCAGACTGATTTGCATATGGCCATGTCTGAACTGGGGTGGCAGAGTGGGCTAAAGAATGGTGATGGATCAAACCCAGATCTGTTGACTGGGTGTGAGTGTTTGATTGGTTCTGATGCTCCGTCCATTACCACCCCCTTTTGTACCGCTTTGTTCGCCATAAGTTGGCAGGGTATGCTCAGACGTGAGTCCCTTGCTCACTTTGCCACTGGATTCAAGCAAGCCTGGCTGAAGACGGCTGAAATGCCAGAAACCGGTCCTAGGAAGCTTGTTTCCGGTCCAGGGAAGGCATGGCTTGGCAGTTCGGGCTGGACTGTTCCCATGAGGCACAGGGTCAGACTGATTTGCATATGGCCATGTCTGAACTGGGGTGGCAGAGTGGGCTAAAGAATGGTGATGGATCAAACCCAGATCTGTTGACTGGGTGTGAGTGTTTGATTGGTTCTGATGCTCCGTCCATTACCACCCCCTTTTGTACCGCTTTGTTCGCCATAAGTTGGCAGGGTATGCTCAGACGTGAGTCCCTTGCTCACTTTGCCACTGGATTCAAGCAAGCCTGGCTGAAGACGGCTGAAATGCCAGAAACCGGTCCTAGGAAGCTTGTTTCCGGTCCAGGGAAGGCATGGCTTGGCAGTTCGGGCTGGACTGTTCCCATGAGGCACAGGGTCAGACTGATTTGCATATGGCCATGTCTGAACTGGGGTGGCAGAGTGGGCTAAAGAATGGTGATGGATCAAACCCAGATCTGTTGACTGGGTGTGAGTGTTTGATTGGTTCTGATGCTCCGTCCATTACCACCCCCTTTTGTACCGCTTTGTTCGCCATAAGTTGGCAGGGTATGCTCAGACGTGAGTCCCTTGCTCACTTTGCCACTGGATTCAAGCAAGCCTGGCTGAAGACGGCTGAAATGCCAGAAACCGGTCCTAGGAAGCTTGTTTCCGGTCCAGGGAAGGCATGGCTTGGCAGTTCGGGCTGGACTGTTCCCATGAGGCACAGGGTCAGACTGATTTGCATATGGCCATGTCTGAACTGGGGTGGCAGAGTGGGCTAAAGAATGGTGATGGATCAAACCCAGATCTGTTGACTGGGTGTGAGTGTTTGATTGGTTCTGATGCTCCGTCCATTACCACCCCCTTTTGTACCGCTTTGTTCGCCATAAGTTGGCAGGGTATGCTCAGACGTGAGTCCCTTGCTCACTTTGCCACTGGATTCAAGCAAGCCTGGCTGAAGACGGCTGAAATGCCAGAAACCGGTCCTAGGAAGCTTGTTTCCGGTCCAGGGAAGGCATGGCTTGGCAGTTCGGGCTGGACTGTTCCCATGAGGCACAGGGTCAGACTGATTTGCATATGGCCATGTCTGAACTGGGGTGGCAGAGTGGGCTAAAGAATGGTGATGGATCAAACCCAGATCTGTTGACTGGGTGTGAGTGTTTGATTGGTTCTGATGCTCCGTCCATTACCACCCCCTTTTGTACCGCTTTGTTCGCCATAAGTTGGCAGGGTATGCTCAGACGTGAGTCCCTTGCTCACTTTGCCACTGGATTCAAGCAAGCCTGGCTGAAGACGGCTGAAATGCCAGAAACCGGTCCTAGGAAGCTTGTTTCCGGTCCAGGGAAGGCATGGCTTGGCAGTTCGGGCTGGACTGTTCCCATGAGGCACAGGGTCAGACTGATTTGCATATGGCCATGTCTGAACTGGGGTGGCAGAGTGGGCTAAAGAATGGTGATGGATCAAACCCAGATCTGTTGACTGGGTGTGAGTGTTTGATTGGTTCTGATGCTCCGTCCATTACCACCCCCTTTTGTACCGCTTTGTTCGCCATAAGTTGGCAGGGTATGCTCAGACGTGAGTCCCTTGCTCACTTTGCCACTGGATTCAAGCAAGCCTGGCTGAAGACGGCTGAAATGCCAGAAACCGGTCCTAGGAAGCTTGTTTCCGGTCCAGGGAAGGCATGGCTTGGCAGTTCGGGCTGGACTGTTCCCATGAGGCACAGGGTCAGACTGATTTGCATATGGCCATGTCTGAACTGGGGTGGCAGAGTGGGCTAAAGAATGGTGATGGATCAAACCCAGATCTGTTGACTGGGTGTGAGTGTTTGATTGGTTCTGATGCTCCGTCCATTACCACCCCCTTTTGTACCGCTTTGTTCGCCATAAGTTGGCAGGGTATGCTCAGACGTGAGTCCCTTGCTCACTTTGCCACTGGATTCAAGCAAGCCTGGCTGAAGACGGCTGAAATGCCAGAAACCGGTCCTAGGAAGCTTGTTTCCGGTCCAGGGAAGGCATGGCTTGGCAGTTCGGGCTGGACTGTTCCCATGAGGCACAGGGTCAGACTGATTTGCATATGGCCATGTCTGAACTGGGGTGGCAGAGTGGGCTAAAGAATGGTGATGGATCAAACCCAGATCTGTTGACTGGGTGTGAGTGTTTGATTGGTTCTGATGCTCCGTCCATTACCACCCCCTTTTGTACCGCTTTGTTCGCCATAAGTTGGCAGGGTATGCTCAGACGTGAGTCCCTTGCTCACTTTGCCACTGGATTCAAGCAAGCCTGGCTGAAGACGGCTGAAATGCCAGAAACCGGTCCTAGGAAGCTTGTTTCCGGTCCAGGGAAGGCATGGCTTGGCAGTTCGGGCTGGACTGTTCCCATGAGGCACAGGGTCAGACTGATTTGCATATGGCCATGTCTGAACTGGGGTGGCAGAGTGGGCTAAAGAATGGTGATGGATCAAACCCAGATCTGTTGACTGGGTGTGAGTGTTTGATTGGTTCTGATGCTCCGTCCATTACCACCCCCTTTTGTACCGCTTTGTTCGCCATAAGTTGGCAGGGTATGCTCAGACGTGAGTCCCTTGCTCACTTTGCCACTGGATTCAAGCAAGCCTGGCTGAAGACGGCTGAAATGCCAGAAACCGGTCCTAGGAAGCTTGTTTCCGGTCCAGGGAAGGCATGGCTTGGCAGTTCGGGCTGGACTGTTCCCATGAGGCACAGGGTCAGACTGATTTGCATATGGCCATGTCTGAACTGGGGTGGCAGAGTGGGCTAAAGAATGGTGATGGATCAAACCCAGATCTGTTGACTGGGTGTGAGTGTTTGATTGGTTCTGATGCTCCGTCCATTACCACCCCCTTTTGTACCGCTTTGTTCGCCATAAGTTGGCAGGGTATGCTCAGACGTGAGTCCCTTGCTCACTTTGCCACTGGATTCAAGCAAGCCTGGCTGAAGACGGCTGAAATGCCAGAAACCGGTCCTAGGAAGCTTGTTTCCGGTCCAGGGAAGGCATGGCTTGGCAGTTCGGGCTGGACTGTTCCCATGAGGCACAGGGTCAGACTGATTTGCATATGGCCATGTCTGAACTGGGGTGGCAGAGTGGGCTAAAGAATGGTGATGGATCAAACCCAGATCTGTTGACTGGGTGTGAGTGTTTGATTGGTTCTGATGCTCCGTCCATTACCACCCCCTTTTGTACCGCTTTGTTCGCCATAAGTTGGCAGGGTATGCTCAGACGTGAGTCCCTTGCTCACTTTGCCACTGGATTCAAGCAAGCCTGGCTGAAGACGGCTGAAATGCCAGAAACCGGTCCTAGGAAGCTTGTTTCCGGTCCAGGGAAGGCATGGCTTGGCAGTTCGGGCTGGACTGTTCCCATGAGGCACAGGGTCAGACTGATTTGCATATGGCCATGTCTGAACTGGGGTGGCAGAGTGGGCTAAAGAATGGTGATGGATCAAACCCAGATCTGTTGACTGGGTGTGAGTGTTTGATTGGTTCTGATGCTCCGTCCATTACCACCCCCTTTTGTACCGCTTTGTTCGCCATAAGTTGGCAGGGTATGCTCAGACGTGAGTCCCTTGCTCACTTTGCCACTGGATTCAAGCAAGCCTGGCTGAAGACGGCTGAAATGCCAGAAACCGGTCCTAGGAAGCTTGTTTCCGGTCCAGGGAAGGCATGGCTTGGCAGTTCGGGCTGGACTGTTCCCATGAGGCACAGGGTCAGACTGATTTGCATATGGCCATGTCTGAACTGGGGTGGCAGAGTGGGCTAAAGAATGGTGATGGATCAAACCCAGATCTGTTGACTGGGTGTGAGTGTTTGATTGGTTCTGATGCTCCGTCCATTACCACCCCCTTTTGTACCGCTTTGTTCGCCATAAGTTGGCAGGGTATGCTCAGACGTGAGTCCCTTGCTCACTTTGCCACTGGATTCAAGCAAGCCTGGCTGAAGACGGCTGAAATGCCAGAAACCGGTCCTAGGAAGCTTGTTTCCGGTCCAGGGAAGGCATGGCTTGGCAGTTCGGGCTGGACTGTTCCCATGAGGCACAGGGTCAGACTGATTTGCATATGGCCATGTCTGAACTGGGGTGGCAGAGTGGGCTAAAGAATGGTGATGGATCAAACCCAGATCTGTTGACTGGGTGTGAGTGTTTGATTGGTTCTGATGCTCCGTCCATTACCACCCCCTTTTGTACCGCTTTGTTCGCCATAAGTTGGCAGGGTATGCTCAGACGTGAGTCCCTTGCTCACTTTGCCACTGGATTCAAGCAAGCCTGGCTGAAGACGGCTGAAATGCCAGAAACCGGTCCTAGGAAGCTTGTTTCCGGTCCAGGGAAGGCATGGCTTGGCAGTTCGGGCTGGACTGTTCCCATGAGGCACAGGGTCAGACTGATTTGCATATGGCCATGTCTGAACTGGGGTGGCAGAGTGGGCTAAAGAATGGTGATGGATCAAACCCAGATCTGTTGACTGGGTGTGAGTGTTTGATTGGTTCTGATGCTCCGTCCATTACCACCCCCTTTTGTACCGCTTTGTTCGCCATAAGTTGGCAGGGTATGCTCAGACGTGAGTCCCTTGCTCACTTTGCCACTGGATTCAAGCAAGCCTGGCTGAAGACGGCTGAAATGCCAGAAACCGGTCCTAGGAAGCTTGTTTCCGGTCCAGGGAAGGCATGGCTTGGCAGTTCGGGCTGGACTGTTCCCATGAGGCACAGGGTCAGACTGATTTGCATATGGCCATGTCTGAACTGGGGTGGCAGAGTGGGCTAAAGAATGGTGATGGATCAAACCCAGATCTGTTGACTGGGTGTGAGTGTTTGATTGGTTCTGATGCTCCGTCCATTACCACCCCCTTTTGTACCGCTTTGTTCGCCATAAGTTGGCAGGGTATGCTCAGACGTGAGTCCCTTGCTCACTTTGCCACTGGATTCAAGCAAGCCTGGCTGAAGACGGCTGAAATGCCAGAAACCGGTCCTAGGAAGCTTGTTTCCGGTCCAGGGAAGGCATGGCTTGGCAGTTCGGGCTGGACTGTTCCCATGAGGCACAGGGTCAGACTGATTTGCATATGGCCATGTCTGAACTGGGGTGGCAGAGTGGGCTAAAGAATGGTGATGGATCAAACCCAGATCTGTTGACTGGGTGTGAGTGTTTGATTGGTTCTGATGCTCCGTCCATTACCACCCCCTTTTGTACCGCTTTGTTCGCCATAAGTTGGCAGGGTATGCTCAGACGTGAGTCCCTTGCTCACTTTGCCACTGGATTCAAGCAAGCCTGGCTGAAGACGGCTGAAATGCCAGAAACCGGTCCTAGGAAGCTTGTTTCCGGTCCAGGGAAGGCATGGCTTGGCAGTTCGGGCTGGACTGTTCCCATGAGGCACAGGGTCAGACTGATTTGCATATGGCCATGTCTGAACTGGGGTGGCAGAGTGGGCTAAAGAATGGTGATGGATCAAACCCAGATCTGTTGACTGGGTGTGAGTGTTTGATTGGTTCTGATGCTCCGTCCATTACCACCCCCTTTTGTACCGCTTTGTTCGCCATAAGTTGGCAGGGTATGCTCAGACGTGAGTCCCTTGCTCACTTTGCCACTGGATTCAAGCAAGCCTGGCTGAAGACGGCTGAAATGCCAGAAACCGGTCCTAGGAAGCTTGTTTCCGGTCCAGGGAAGGCATGGCTTGGCAGTTCGGGCTGGACTGTTCCCATGAGGCACAGGGTCAGACTGATTTGCATATGGCCATGTCTGAACTGGGGTGGCAGAGTGGGCTAAAGAATGGTGATGGATCAAACCCAGATCTGTTGACTGGGTGTGAGTGTTTGATTGGTTCTGATGCTCCGTCCATTACCACCCCCTTTTGTACCGCTTTGTTCGCCATAAGTTGGCAGGGTATGCTCAGACGTGAGTCCCTTGCTCACTTTGCCACTGGATTCAAGCAAGCCTGGCTGAAGACGGCTGAAATGCCAGAAACCGGTCCTAGGAAGCTTGTTTCCGGTCCAGGGAAGGCATGGCTTGGCAGTTCGGGCTGGACTGTTCCCATGAGGCACAGGGTCAGACTGATTTGCATATGGCCATGTCTGAACTGGGGTGGCAGAGTGGGCTAAAGAATGGTGATGGATCAAACCCAGATCTGTTGACTGGGTGTGAGTGTTTGATTGGTTCTGATGCTCCGTCCATTACCACCCCCTTTTGTACCGCTTTGTTCGCCATAAGTTGGCAGGGTATGCTCAGACGTGAGTCCCTTGCTCACTTTGCCACTGGATTCAAGCAAGCCTGGCTGAAGACGGCTGAAATGCCAGAAACCGGTCCTAGGAAGCTTGTTTCCGGTCCAGGGAAGGCATGGCTTGGCAGTTCGGGCTGGACTGTTCCCATGAGGCACAGGGTCAGACTGATTTGCATATGGCCATGTCTGAACTGGGGTGGCAGAGTGGGCTAAAGAATGGTGATGGATCAAACCCAGATCTGTTGACTGGGTGTGAGTGTTTGATTGGTTCTGATGCTCCGTCCATTACCACCCCCTTTTGTACCGCTTTGTTCGTGAATAATGTTATCATCACAAACTCTACATTTCATGTTAAATCCAAAGTCGAAATCAGATGTTTACAGGAATTACATGTTTTTTAAAAACCGCTTTGACTTCATAAAGAGTTGCTATTTTGGTTTTATGCTTATTTCTGTAAATTGATCTATTTGTATGATCATATTTTTATCAATAGTTGCCTTTTTTGCCTACCGTATGTTTTTGTAATTTGTTTTTATGATCACATTATAGTGACTTGATTTTCAAACAAGCTAATAAAATTTAATTGTCCCTGGACTCTCGAAAGCAGCCCTAGAGCGGCCGCAGATGCTCAGGACAGCTCTAGTCTGCTCCGGTGTCCCTGGATCTAATGAACAGAATGAGAAGCGTCGCGCCCCAACCCTCAAGAAAAGGCATTTCTGGGCTTCCGGGTACTGACGTAAGGCACGTAACGCGGACCCGGACTGCCGGAAGTGCCGCTGAGATCGGGACTTCGGGTCGATTGGTGCGGTGGGATCGGCGGCGAGCCCGGGCCCCGGGGACAGAGGAAGCATACCGGAGACGACCCTCCCTGTTTGAATATTAGCGAATTGAGGCGCAAGGTGCAGCCACATACAGGTGGAAGGTGAGGGCACCGGACTTGCATCGAGACACCGCGTGTTTGCTAAGTGCTGGGCGAGGGCTTGCAAGCGCGGCGAGACACCTCGGGCCATATGCTCACACTAAAGACACACTCTATGGTCCTGAATGAACGAGCGCTACCCTGAGACAGCTGTGGGAGATGACTCCTGGAGGAACTGTTAAACCTGCCAATACATGTGTTTGTTGCTGGGAGTTGTGGAGGGATATAGAGCGGCAGTATCAAATTGGCGGCTGGAGATAGGAGAGGGTGTCTCAGACTTACCGAGGGGGCAGACACCGGTGTGGATCAGGCGCTCTATTCCTGCACTGGTCGCTGGGCCAACTCACCCCTCGCGCCGCCGCAGTTTCCTTCAACGCAGCCGCAGAGAGGAGGACAGGGACTACAACCCTCAGCTTCCCTAGCGTCCGGAAAGCCGCCAACGCCGCTCCCGCGCACTGAGCGCACTTAAGCACAGCACTTCCCCCGCGGGACCGCGCGCGGGCGGCGCCGGACGAAGCCCGGACAAAAGGCGGACAGTCCGGGACAGGACGTGACTGGGCTGGGCCAAAGACCTTGATTCATACAGGCCGTCGGTCTTTGTGTCCTGTACACAGTGAGGTTTTATTATTTGTTTCAAACTAAGGGTTCACATATGTTGGTTAACTAAAACCCTGCTTGTAAACGGATTTTAATATTTTACCATTTGGGTGTAATTCGGAAAAGCTTTATTCGATCTTTTAGTGATAATGTGTTACTGTTAAACATGTCAAAGCAAAAAGTTCCCCCAATGCCTCAGACTCTGGATAATTACTTAGTGAAGATTGTAAGCAAAATCAATTGCGAGAGGCGACAATCTTTAGGGCTAAGTAGTCCCCCCCCCATTACCTATTATGCAATCTCTACCTGATCCATTGGCATTGGACGACAGTAGTAGTGTTTGCACTAATCTTGGTGTTCCTGCTAGGGAAATGACGGAGCAGAATACCTCCACCTTAGTCGATCTTGAGGTTTCTACTGATTCTATAGTGCCGCACTCACCGACCCCAGTACCTAGAGTGGTCAGAGCATGTAGGAAAACCCAGATAAAACGCGGGGGTTCACATCCCGCAAGAAAAAGAGCAGTTAGCCCCCTTAAGAACTTAGATAAGGACGAGGATATTACGACAAATAATGACGCCGTTAAATTGGATGCTGAACAAATTAAAAACTTAGTAAGCACCATTGACTCAAAGATTAATTATTATTAAACCTCTTATGGTAAAAATTGATCAGCTAACCGCAGAGGTTAATAGATTAGGTGATCTCCTTAAGAATACAGTGGAGGAAGCGGACAGTGTATCAGCTCCAATAATAAGTAATCATGACACTCAGGTTGCTCCCTCTGGGGGAGATACAGGTACAGATATTAGCAGGAATGCTGTACAGAATCCCCCGCCAGCCCAGCCCTCAGCCTGTAACGATAGTCAGGCTGTATTAATGCCAGATAGAAATGAGGACTGGACTGTGGTAAGGCGAAGGCGCGCCATTAATCTCCCTCCCGATTGCGCACCATATGTGGTAGTTTTGACTAATGTCCCCCCTGTCGAGAATGGGAATCACCAGGCAACACACGAGTCTTTAAAAAATAAAACTGTTTCCTGGATGCACAGACACTGTGGATTCCCAACTGTATTTTCTGATCAAGTTTTGACTACCAGAAGGGTAAATTGGATAGGGAGCTCTAAGAAAAGTACTAGTGGTGATTGCGGTATTATAAATTTAAAAAACCCTCAACATGCTGCCACTGTATTACTGAGAGCTGCCTCATTACCAATTACCGATAATAATGTGTGTGCCCGCTCGCTTGCTTTCTTCTATAGTCACCATAACATCGCACCCTATGAGAATAGAAGAAGTAGATTCTGCCCAGTCATACAAAGGCCATACCCCGACATTTTAATGCAAAACCGATTTCAACCCTTACATTTTTTGGATGCAAATGATTGACTCAATCAGGCAGGGCAGTTTTTACCCCAGGAGATTATTAATCCCTGTGTAGACACATGTATAGATAATATCGTGGCCCATGAGATCCCCATCAAAACAGTAATTGAATTGGCGGTGGATACAAGGGCACCGCCTGAATGTGGGGACATACTTAATTTAAACCAGAACGAGAATAGGGGACGAAATAATGGTCTGATGCATGATAGCAACTGTGCTAGGGGTAAAGGTACTACTGTTTGTTGGAATGTGGCAGGGTTGAAATCAAAGGAGAGGGACCCGGGATGGTTAACGTTTATTAATGCCCATGACATTTTATGTCTTCAGGAAACATGGTGTAAAGATGAAGTTAACTACGAGGGATTTGTCTCTTATAATCTACCGGCACTGGGAGGAGGTATAGGTAGAGCGAAGGGTGGTCTCCTTATACTTGTAACGATTTGTCGTCCCATTGTGGTTAAAAAGTATATCCCTGTAGGGGAACTTGTGCAGATCCTCTGGCTTGTTGATGATAAAGACCATAATGTTCTACTGATTAATTACTACAATAATATTTTTGATGGTACCCGGGTCAAAGTAGTAACAGACTTAGCCGGTGCTATTGAAAATCTATGTCTGGATGAGAAGGTTGGATTTGATTTTATCTGGGTAGGGGATTTTAATACCACATTGTGCGAATTGTCTACACAAAGGGCCTGTGGGGTTACCAATAATGCTGGCTGGGATGTCTTGCATTTCGGGCATAGCAGTTATGGGGAAGCATTGCATAAGCTCATGGGCTGCTATGACCTGGAAATAATGGAGTGTTGTAAAGATGCTAACGGTCTATCCATTCCCACTTTTAAAAATTGGCACACCAGCTCTGTCATTGATCATGTGATCATATCTTCTAATATCAGTTCTTACTGTGATCCACCAAGAATTGAAGTAACTACATTAAGTGATCACAATCGTATTATTTTGGACACCAACCTCTGGGCTGGCAGCTCGGTGGACGTAGGAATTATTATCACTAATGTAGAACCACATAGGACTAATGGTGTAAGGCTAAGATGGATTGGTGAAAGAGCTGATGAACTAACTAGCTCCATAATTAAAGAGAGCCTGCTGGACATTGTTTCTATTTTAGAAAATAGTTGTGACTCTGAGAAGGTTTTATATTGTTTTAACCTAATTAATAAAGCTATTGATGCCAAGTTTACTGGACGTAATAGCGGCCAATGTAGGAACGGACCGGGCTGGTTTAATCACCATTGCACTTCCACATTAACTGACCTCAAGCGGGCACTGGCAGCGAAGCCCAGGGACAAAAAATTGATAATTAAACTGAGAACGGATTATAAATGTGCGCTCAAACAGAGGAAGCGTGAATTGCAGCAACAGGGTTGGGTCTCCCTCAACCAAGCAGCAGAGTTATCGAATTGTCCCCTATTCTGGGCCGCGGTTAACTCGCCTTTTTTAAGGGATGAAAAAACACCTCAGTTGACTTCTAACGTATCAAGCGAGGGTTGGATTGCACATTTTTCTAGCATTTTTGACTCTAATAATGTCACTGATGCCAGTCCCAATAAGTGGCCTGTTTTGCCCCTGGACATTTCTATTAGTGAGGTTAAGTGTGGTATACGTGCTAGCAAAGGAGGGAAAGCCCAGGGTCCGGATGGGGTACCTATAGACGTCTATAAAGCTGCACCAGATGTCTGGGGCCCTCTTTTAACTATTGTTTTTAATGCAGCTGTGTGTGCCGAGGCCCCTGTAACCTGGGGTGAATCAATTATTGTGCCAATTCATAAAAAGGGAAGTAGGTCTGACGCTAAGAATTACCGCCCGATCTCTCTCCTTGACTCTTCAGTTAAGGTTATGAGTAGAGTCATGCTAGTGAGATTAGAGGAATGGGCTGAGCAGGATAGCATACTGGCCGACAGCCAGTACGGTTTTAGGAAGGGACGGGGTACGCTCTACCAGTGCATCAATCTTGATTTACTGATCGGGAAATATACTGAAGCGAAACCCGGCTCCATGTATCTCTGCTTTGCAGACCTGAGCAGCGCATTCGATATGGTAGATCATTTTATTCTATGGCCAACCTTACTAAAGCTAGGAGCACCAGAAGGCATAATCTTTTCTCGCTAGGTTATACGAGAAATTGAAAACCAATGTACGTTTTGGAACCAGAGGAGAATGTACCCCAAAAAACTGTGTTACACGGGGAATTAGACAGGGCTGTGTTCTGGCACCCCTCCTATTTATTTTATTTATTAATGGAATTGATGCTATTTTAAAAAAAGTTAATGCTGATGCTCCCCAGATCAACGGTGTTCCGGTGCCGGTGTTATTATACGCCAATGACGCTGTTTTACTTTCTAGAACACCTATTGGACTACAACGACTAATGGATAGTTTCTCCTCCTTTATCAAAGGTAGAAAACTAGTAATTAATAAGGGGAAAACGCATACCATGACCTGTGGAGCTAAAGCTAAAAGGTTAAATGCCTTTTTCATAGACGGTGAAAAGGTGCAACAGGTGGACAAATTTTGTTACTTAGGTATTACCTTCTCCAATGACAGGAAGTGGAACAATGAATTTAATAATATCCGGAACAAAATGGCAAAAAATGCCCATGGTATTTATAGATTTGCTGCAAAAGTTGGGGAACGTCGTACCAGGGATATGCTCAAGATTTACCAAGCTAGATGTGTGACCATAGCTCTGTATGGGGGGGGGGAGTATGGGGTTATAGCTGTGCTTACAACTTACAGTTAGAGGAAAATACCTTTTTAAAAAAGCTCCTGTTTTTGCCCATCTCTGTCTCAACTGAATTAAGCCATCGAGAACTAGCCATTAATTATCTAATCGATTTGTTATCGCTTAGACCACTGATGATTTGGCGGTCTTTTTGGCTTGGCGATGAGAAGTCACTTAACCCCTTCGGTGCTCATGACGGAACGGTTCCGTCATGAGCCACGGTTGAGCTGTGCTCATGACGGAACCGTTCCGTCATGACCACGCCCGCGCAGGAAAAGATCAGCACAGCAGGGGAATCCGTCCAGCATGGAAGGGGTTAATAGATCTATTGTCGAGGATTGTTTACGTTTGGATAAATACCGAGATATTCCCTGGGTTAAGTATGTCGTTTGTTTTTCAGACATTTTTAACCTGAATATTTTAAATAACCCTAGTGCAGCATCAACGATCTCCAAATTAGAAATGAAAAGCATATTCCTGACTTATGCGGAAAGGAAACGAGCAATCATAGCCGGATCATTGTCCTCTGTCATTTTCTATAATAGATATAATTTAGTGGAGGGTTTTCCATCTTACCTAACTATGGTGACTAGGTGCTCACACAAATTTGTGCTAACCAGACTAAGATTTGGGATGGCACATTGTTTAGTAGCCCATCCAAATATACAGAAACATCCGATCGGGCCATGTAGGTGCGATGATGTATCTACACAGAGCACTGTGCACCTTCTGCTGTTCTGTAAACTGTATACAAGCTTCCGTATAGCTTTTTTGAAACCTTTGTTTGTTAAATACGGAGTACGTACAGCCAAACATGCTATGGCTTTAATTTTTAATTTGCAATCGGCAGACATTTGTTTTTATACTGCTATATTTTTAAACCAGATGCATCAATTCCAGGAAAAGTATGAGTTTTAATGAATTCTGATTATTAATTATATATATTTATGTAGATAATATGCATTGTCTAATGAGTCATTGATCATAACTAGCTATTGTAAATTTTAGCTGTTATGTCTTTTTAAAATGTATTGTTGTTTCTTTTGTTTATGCTTTTATGGTCATTTACATTTGCCGAATAAAGCTTCATGAATTGAATTGAACAGGATTCACCTCTGTTCAGTCTCTTCTGGGGATCTGAACACGGTGCTTTTCTCACTTATCTTTGCCAGGTGAGAACAATGATCAAAGAATGAAAGGAAGACACAAGGAAGTGCTTGTTTAAATATTTATAAAATTAATGCTCTGTTTGACAGCGTCCAGCAAATTGATTCAGACACCCCAAGGAATCCCACTCTTGGAACAGTTCCCATCAAACCGGTCACCCGGACATCAACACTGTATAACAGCCTTTTAGATACTCCAACCTTTGGCAGTCCAAGAGATCCTGGTCAAAAAAGAGCTTATCCTCTGAGGTCTTCAGGCCTTCTTTAGTGGAGAACTTGCCAACAGAGCCCATCTCTAGAGTGAGACGGCTCAACTGGTCCCCATCTGTAGGGAGGATGAAACCTCATCAAAGGAAGGGGAGCTGGACGAACAGATCAAACTTTCTGTGGCAACCCTTCCTAACAGATTCTAATCTGAATGCAGAGATCCAACAGATCCCGGTCTGCAGGGTGGGGTGGCAAAATGAATCCCCATTTGTGTACCACCTGGTCTTGGAAATAACACTTTGCAATCGAGCAACAGATCTTACTGTTAATGGAGGGGACCCAACAGATCCCATCTCATGAGATAAGGAGACCACACCCGCTACAGAGCATTCCGCAATCAACTCGATCCCACTGATAAATCACACACACAGAAACAGTCCCAACACACTGCACCTACAAAGGGTCACAGGGGGGGCACACCTCCAAGAGGGTCCCAGTGCTTGCTGACAGCACACACATCTCTGAGGCACGAGAAATTCATGAGATGCCATCTCTGACGAGTAAATACAGGTAACCCCACCCCCTGCTAGGGATTAAAAAATCCATTGTACACAGACCACGAAAAGCACAGGTGCATCGGTCACACGCACACACAGATTCATTGTGTACCACAAGTCCCCTTCCCTACGGATTCAACGTGCACGGCCATCCCCTGCTTGTCTGAAGGGTACGCATGTGCTCCCAGAGGACTTACTAGAACAACAAACATACTCATATCAACCGTTGGGGAGCCACCAAAAAAAACAACACACACACACCACACACACACACACCTCATCCTTGAGGAAGCCACCCAACACATGCAGCTCAACCAGTTAAAGTCCACAATACACACTTGAGTCCAAGAGGCATTTTACCATAGTAAACCCACCAGAGTCCATCGAGGGCAGATTACCCACAAGCATGGCAACCCTCAACAGGCAACTCTACATCTACATCCAGAGAGCAAGGCACCCCATTACTATTCCATTTCAATGGTTGACAAGCTTGACACTTCCTTATCCTGCTGGAGACCTGAGCTGTTAAGTCCCTCAGACCCCCAGCACCTGAACCCTGGCTCACCACACTTTCATATCTCAACTCCTGAGACGTCGTACACAACCCAGCTGTTACCTCCCAATCCAAACTCTTGATGAATCTCACACTTTCTAACCGGAAGAGCCACACACCTGCCAACCCTTGAAGAGGCTGACACAACTCGAACATTTTGGGAGCCGCACTCAAAACCACCAGTTGAAGTGCTCCATATAACTAACGCTGCTGCACACATCCCATTAAGAGAGCCTCACACATTCCAACCCTCAGAGGGCATCACTCATAACCATAGAGGCGCTCCACAGAACCCCCAACGCAGAGCACTCACACATCTCACCCCTCGAACAGTCACACACACACACACACTAACACTGAGAACTCAAACACCAGAACCACTGAGGGCTACGCCCCCTATCACTTGAGACCACACACCTCAAACGGGGAATGCAATCTGGCCCAGTGACCAAGGGCCACCATACCAGCATAACCCAATCCATATGTAAGGTGACCAAAGTACACCCAGTTCCACAGTGAATCATGGCTGCACCCCCTTCTGATGCAGTCTAGTCACTGGCATAGCTCACCAGTGGTTTCTCAAAGCACACATGTCCACTCTGTTTCTGTGCTATTTTTCAAAAAGAGAACCCTGGGAACTCAAAAATACTGCACCATCCTTAGTCCATGTCTTTTAAACTCAAGCAGGTGCTCTTCCTTGGTGAGCTCCACCTTAAGGCAATGCTGCAACAGGCAGTGTAGGCTCTACTGAGAGTCAGCGTGCGTGGAGACAGAAGGTATAATACAGGTGGAGAAGGAAGCCCCACCCCACATGAAGACACTGAAGCAGCAACAGGAAGCGTATCATCAGAGTGGCACTTCTGACCAAGGGTAGAAAGAAACAACGGACCTCACGGGTATCCACCTCGTAGCCGTGGAGAGGTTTGTGCTTGTTGTCTTTGATGCAGGCAGTGCTGTGCAAAACGTGTCCAGACAGTTTACAATCCGCCTCTGAGAAACAATCTCTGCTTATTAGGTGGTCCCCACGCATCCTGGGCGGAGCAAGCAGTTACAGCCCACCATTCGGGACAAGAAGCGACAAGTGCAGTCAGAAAGGGATGTCCTTTTCGGAGTCCGCAGGCCTCCATCGCAGTAGGCTGCACACAAGGAAGAAAGTCTGCGTTAAAGTTGCACATTGCCCACAAAAGGTGGTCTACTGAAAGACATGGATGACAGAGACGGGTATGGCCAGGATGAAGGCAGTGCAGGAGAGGTGGCGGGAGCCATGAGGTGTTTGTTCAGAATGGCTCCCCTACAAATCACACAGAAGTGGAGGTGCTCCACGTGTACGGAAGGGTGCAGGACATGGACGTGCAAAAACAGACATTCGATGAACTATGGTGGACCCAAGCAGAGAGGCACATATGGCGCTCTATGCACAGGACGGAAGCTTAGTTCGTGCAATGATGGGATGGTCAATCAATCCATGAGAAGAACTGACGGTGGACAAGACCAAGAGTAGAGACAAGAGATGGACGGTGAGGCATGAATGAATGCGAAGCGGGGATGGCGAGTGAATCCATACGGGGACGGAAGACGATGGCAGGCTATCCATGCGAGGACAGAATGGGACGGCTGATGGTGCTGTTAGTGGTCATTGCGGTTAGCTCCCACCTGCAAAAAAAGAGAAAAGGCAATGAGACATCTGCTCTCAGAGGCTGCGCAGACACTAAATAGAGGACTGTGGTAACACTACCCTCTTCTGGCAACCCACACCTGATACACGCCTCATCGTTCTTCGGCCAACCCACAGCTGATACACACCACCTCCCACTTCGGCAAACCCATGCCTGATACACAGCACCACCCTCTTCGGCCAACCCACACCTCATACACAGCACCTCCCTCTTCACCCAACCCACACCTGATACACACCACCTACTTCTTCGGCCAACCCACACCTGATACACAGCACCTCCCTCTAAGGCCAACTCACACCTCATACACACCACCTCCCTCTTCAGCCAACCCACACCTGATACACACCGCCTCCCTCTTCGGCCAACCCATACCTGATACACAGCATCTCCCTCTTCGGCCAACTCACACCTCATATACACCACCTCCCTCTTCGGCCAACCCACACCTCATACACACCACCTCCCTCTTTGGCTAACCCACACCTCATACACACCACCTCCCTCTTTGGCTAACCCACACCTGATACACACCACCTACCTCTTCGGCCAACCCACACCTCATACACACCACCTCCCTCTTTGGCCAACCCATACCTGATGCACAGCACCTCCCTCTTTGGCCAACCCATACCTGATGCACAGCACCTCCCTCTTTGGCCAACTCACAACCTCATACACACCACCTCCCTCTTCAGCCAACCCACACCTCATACACACCACCTCCCTCTTTAGCCAACCCACACCTCATACACACCACCTCCCTCTTCAGCCAACCCACACCTCATACACACCGCCTCCCTCTTCGGCCAACCCACACCTGATACACAGCACCTCCCTCTTCGGCCAACCCACACCACCTCCCTCTTCGGCCAACCCACACCTGATACTCAGCACCTCCCTCTTCGGCCAACTCACACCTCATACACACCACCTCCCTCTTCAGCCAACCCACACCTCATACACACCACCTCCCTCTTCAGCCAACCCACACCTCATACACACCACCTCCCTCTTCGGCCAACCCACACCTCATACAAACCACCTCCCTCTTCAGCCAACCCACACCTGATACACACCACCTCCCTCTTCGGTCAACCCACACCTCACACACAACCTCCCTCTTCGGCCAACCCATACCTGATACACAGCACCTTCCTCTTCGGCCAACCCACACCTCATACACAACACCTCCCTCTTCTGCCAACCCACACCTCATACACAGCACCTCCCTCTTCGGCCAACCCACACCTGATACACATCACCTCCCTCTTCGGCAAACCCATACCGGATACACAGCACTTCCCTCTTTGGCCAACTCACACCTCATACACAGCACCTCCCTCTTCAGCCAACCCGCACCTCATACACACCACCTCCCTCTTCGGACAACCCACACCTGATACACACCACCTCCCTCTTCCGCTAACCCATACCGAATACACAGCACCTCCCTCTTCAGCCAACCCAAACCCTATACACACACCACCTCCCTCTTCAGCCAACCCACACCCGATGCACACCACCACCTCCCTCTTCGGCCAACCCACACCTGATACACACCACCTCCCTCTTCGGCCAACCCACACCTGATACACAGCACCTCCCTCTTTGGCCAAGCCACACCTCATACACACCACCTCCCTCTTCGGCCAACCCACACCTCATACACACCACCTCCCTCTTCGGCCAACCCACACCTGATGTCCCGGTCTTTTCTCTGGCAGAACTGGTGAGCAGAACCTACCAGTCTGCATCACTCGGGGGACAGGGGGTTGGGGGGATTAATTCAGTGGCTTATACAGATCCCAGGACCCACAACCTTTAAAATCCCAGCAATTGTTAAAAGAACACTTAAAACAACACAGCAAACCTTCTGATACATTTTAAGTCAACACTGTGTGCAAATCCAACTCCTCTGTGCTCCACAAGAACCTCCTCAACAGGAGGTCCCACATCTGTCGCACTCGTCGTTAGCGAAGGTAACCCATCGCTAAGGCACCCTGAAAGTTCTCTGTGCTCCACAAGAACCTCCTCAACAGGAGACCCCGCATCCGTCGCACTCGTCATCAGCGAAGGTAACCCATCGCTTAGGCACCCTGAAAGTTCTCTGAGCTCCACAAGAACCTCAACAGGAGATCCCACATCCGTAGCACTCGTCGTCAGCGAAGGTAACCCATCGCTAAGGCACCCTGAAAGTTCTCTGTGCTCCACAAGAACCTCCTCAACAGGAGATCCCGCATCCGTCGTACTCGTCGTCAGCCAAGGTAACCCATCGCTAAGGCACCCTGAAAGTTCTCTGAGCTCCACAAGAACCTGCTCAACTAGAGGTCCCGCATCAGTCGCACTCCTCGTCAGTGAGGGTAACCCATCGCTAAGGCACCCTGAAAGTTCTCTGACCTCCACAAGAACCTCCTCAACAGGAGATCCCGCATCAGTCGCACTCAGTCAGTGAAATTATTACGCTTTCCTCATCTCGAGCTATGTTGTAGTCTACTGGTGAGAGGTGCTAGAGAATTGGTGCTTCTTTGTAAATATTTCAGCGATTGACTGTGGTGCGCGAGGTTGAAAGAGCCCGGGTGGCACCACGCCAGGGGAGTGCTTTAGAAACTCATCGCGCCCCTTGTCAGGAGAAGTCGCTGCTTGAAACCTGCTTCTCCATCATGGAAATCTTTCTTCAACTAAAGAACACAAGATCACTTCTTTACTTACCACATGCCTTTTGAAAGAAAGCTTTATTTTTTATTAAATTCTTTTACACATAGCCAATCAAACTAACGAATGAGATGGTACAGACAGCATCCTGTAAAATGATCCAATTGCTTTTAGGACTGGCTTGAAAGTACAGCTGTCACCAGACCATATGTGACTAGCAGAAAAAACCTTGCAAAGCTGAACTGGAGAGGGGCTTCGGCTCCCCCTATATGTTTGTTTCCCCAAGGATAGCATTCTATTGGGCAAAAGTTGTGTCCCTCCATTGAAAAGAGTGCTTGCACTAAACGTTTTGCCTTGTTGGAAGGTTTATGCTCAACAGAACTGGCCTTGATTGGGTATGGGACAAGCTAATGACATCACATGTCAGAACCCTCAGGTGTCATTGTTATTCTAAAAAGTCACGACAAAGGCAGAAGGTCAGATGTCTTTATTGTGAAACCACAAGCTGCAGATTCTACCTTTGTGAGCCCTTCCAGCCCTGCCTGTGCCATCCCTTGAAGCCTTGGGATTTCACTGCCCACCAAGCAGAATTCCTCGATAGACGTGACTACCATCCCATGTAAAATCCAACTAGGCCTTACTGCATGGGCTTACGGAGGCGGCTTCTCTCTTATTTACCTACTGATGTTTTGGGTTTATTTATAAACCTTTGGGGTTAGCTAGCTATTCCACCTCCTTTTGATGGTCCTTTCTTCCAGCGACTGTCTGACAAGACCTACTAAACATGTCATCTATTTGTTTCAGAATTCTTGTGCTGCAACTGGAATCAACTTTAGCCCATTCCCCTTGTGCTCTCACCCTCCTCTTGTCCTGATGATGACCTTTTAAGTTACTGTAAGATCGAAACGTTAGACAATTATACCACCAGATCCTAGGACTTTCCGTAGAGGCGCTTAGTATACTGGGCCCTTTTTCATTCTCGATTGACCCATCCGTGTGAGTATGTGTGTGTGTGTGTGTATGCACTGTGTCAATATAGTGCAAAGAAAAGCTTCATTCATTCATTACATGATAAATTAATCATAGGAACAGAACTATATGTGCTGTAACAAGTGATCACAAGGTGTTCATGTGAAAAAAGGAAGGTGTGGGTATTTGTATGTATGTGTGTGTATATATATAATTAAATATACACACACACACACATACAAATACCCACACCTTCCTTTTTTCACATGAACACCTTGTGATCACTTGTTACAGCACATATAGTTCTGTTCCTATGATTAATTTATCATGTAATGAATGAATGAAGCTTTTCTTTGCACTATATTGATCCGATTTCCTGTTTATTGAAGAATGCTTCACTGGATGCTTCAGGTGCCCTCAATCACTCGTTCTGTATTGATTACTCAGTCATTGTAAAACTCTCTGGACATTTGTCCGCTCGGAGTCCAGTTCTGCTGTAGCATACTGGACAGCCCTTGTGTTCTGTAATATGGTATTTGTACACACAACATACGTTGAAGCCAAAAGGCCATTAAGGGCAGACCGTTACTACGCTGCGTTAAATACTGTAGAAGGGGAGTTGGTTATACAGAAGCTCACAGATTACCGTAACAGGCAGGGGATTTGGCGTTGTTACACCCTCTAGTACCCTTAAGAGTAGAAGTTCTGCATTCTGATGCTCCCCGTTAGACCCCTCAAGAGGGCTTGTATATTCCCTGGCCAGCTGTAAATGTGTAATATTCATCATTTTTAAGCTGTTGGCTAGTGGGAAAGCTTCTGCTCAAGGTAGCAGGCCCATAGTGGTTACTTTGACCAGCCAGTGTGGAAGGAGATAGTCCTGACTGGTCAGTTGGGAACAAATATGACCAATGACGTCATTTTTACGCAAGGAAACCAACGCAGGGGGTCAAACCCATGTTTCTGTGAACAGTCGGTGTCCAGCCAATAGTACATTAAGGGGTCAGAGGAGGAGTTCCAATGCATTGCAAGTGCTAAAGCTGCAGACAGACATCTTGTCACATGGAATCTTACAGACTGTTGTATTAAACAAGAGAGGTTTGTGTTGCACCCCCCATGACAATGTGTTTGGGGGGGTGGAGGGGGGGATGATGTTTGCTGTGATAACCCTTGTTAGGTCTTTAAAGGAGGAATTGTGTATTTACTTGTCAGCTATCATTTTGTACACAATTGTGATTTTGTAAGCCAGAGAGTTGCATTGTGGGAGAGCTCAGGGTCAGTACATTTGGACCGAGTTGTTTCAAGGCAACAGGTAACGATTAAGGCTGTTTGCCTGACTGAGGAACTTGGAGGGGTTAATTCTTCGAATCAGATCTCTCCACCATGGACCTGCACTGTTAATGTTATATGTGATTCTCTGCAATGTATCTGTTGTAAAGCGCTCCGATACCCTCGGGTCAGGCCAGCGCTATATAAAACTTCTTAAATAAATAAATAAATAAATAAATAAAGTCAGATGCCATTGAGCAGACTGGTTTATTATAAGAAGCTACGTCAAATGCACGAGGCCTGGGATATTTATAGTGAAAAGATTATGTAGAAGGGTGGATAATTATTGCAGACAAGTATTGTCCTAAATGGAACCTAGCAGCAGGAGTCGAGAGTCCTGATGTAGTCACACTTTCTGACAAAGCCTGGGAGTAGGAGATTTACACTGTGAAATCCACTGCTAGGCTCTCTTAGGAGGGTTTGTATATATTTTGCCTGCTTTAATCCTGAACATAGTTGTACTTTTATGCGCGTGTGCTCAGAGGTTGCCTAGTGGTGGAGTCAGCCAGCATTCGTGGTGGTGGCAAGTCAACCAAATCAGTTATGTAGACAAAGTTACACCGGACACCATATGTCAGTTCACAACAGAACGCGACGACAGAGGCAGTAGGGCGGACTGGTTTATAGTGAAGAACATGTTAAAGACAATAGACATTTCATGGAGGATTGGGATTGTGTGGAATTTAAACCTGTAGACAGACATTTTATTACACAGAATCTAGCAGAGCACTGCAGTGGACAAGGGTTTTGGGGTCCGTTACCCCTCTGACAAGCCAGGAGGTGCTTAACGGAAGTGGGGAGCATGGCGTTTTGCTGACAGGCTGGACAGCAGAGCTCCTAAAATAAAGAAATGTGTGGTAATACAGAAGGTAAAAGGAGATAGGGGGCTCCCAATCCTGATAGTTTATCAAGGAAGTGTGAGTGGCTTCAAACACATACAAATTACCCCTTTAAACTGAGTGCCTGTAAGCCTCCCAGCGCTAGATACGCTTTAAGGATTGATGAGGTGAACATCTCACCCAACTGGGGAGGGGACACTTGCCCACAGTTTAGTAAAAACCTCTGATTCCAGCTGTGCTACGACGATAAAGAAACTGCACCAAACAATAAGATCAGAAAGTCTGTCTACACAATACAACTCAGCAAATAAAACAAAGGCAACACTTCTAAAATTCAAGGAGAGTGGAAGAAAGAGGGCAGAGCACGAGGCTGTGATCCTGCAACTACCCCGCCCCCCCCCCCCCCCCCCAATGACCCCACAAACTCCCAGGTCCTTTTTAGGTCTCGGCTAGCGTGGGCTGCGCACATGCGCAGTCTCGCTGGCGAGATTGAATGTTTTTAGGTATATTCTGTAAGGGGCTTTAAGCCACGCCCCTCTTTTCCATTGGCTGGCGTCAGCGTTTATGCTGAACGGTGGCCAGCTGTCACGATCCTTGAACAGGTACAGGGATTTGTGGGGAATGGGGCATGCACTCCCGCTTTTGCACGGTTGCGTGCGTCGAAGAAATCAGCAGGCATCGGGGCGCCACCAAAGGGTGGAAAGCAGGACCCCGACTACAAGTCCCAGAAGGCCATGGGACACGGACCGCCGGTCTGATGGAAGCGCCGCCTCTCGCGAGACAACGGCTACAAAGCCACCCCCCCCCCCCCTTCCTTGGGGCGGGGCTTGACAAACTCTCCGCAGTTCCAGGAAGCAGCGCTTAGCGAATGGTAGTCCCCGCTGGAGGACGAGCGCTCGCCAACTCTTCAAGACCCCTGCATACAGCTCCTTGAGGGAATTGAGCCCGTGCATTTTGGCAGTATCCCGTGTTGCACGACACACTTCGGACCTTTGACTGGGGTATTGACGCCCGTTTTCAGGTATTTAGGTGCGAGCGGTAGGAGGCGTGGTTGCGCTGCTCCCAGGGACACAGTGAAAGCAACTGTCTTGGACGGCTCACTTGGTTTCTTACAGCTGTGTTGCTCAACAGTGAACTCTTGGACTGCGCTGCAGGCGGAACAGGAACTTGGCTATGTTCAGAAAAGCATTTCGCGTTTAAGCTGTGCAAGAAACAGCGCCGTAACGTTTTAAGTTATGGGGAAGAATATGTATGTGGCTACTGAAGCCTGATCCACTTGGATGGTATCCTGTCCCGAATCCCATATTCTCCTGAGAGGAGATGCTCCTGTATGTGCCCACAAGGAGCTATATCCCCAGTGCAGTTGTTCTCTCCCGAGTGAGGACAGGAGACTCCGCTGAAAAACACAGTATTATTTGACTTCTTTATTTCCCCTTTTTTCCCCTGGAGTGCCCCCTCAACGCTGAGGTGTTTTGTCGCCCATTGCGTGGGGTTGCACACGGGAGAAGCAGGGGACTCTCTACGTGCCATCGTTCCTGCTGGCAGACCTCCGAGGTTGGTGGCTTCCAAGTCCTTCGGCTACTGACAGCCTGACAGATTGTCAAGCCCAAGAATACAGCCCGGCCTGAACGATGGACACCAATGTAATTTTGACCTCACTTCTGGAGAGCCTCGCGGCTCTGCAGCAGGAGGTACACACCTCCCGCCTAGAGAATCAAGAGCTGAAAAAAGAGATGGGTACCTTGCGCAGGGAAGTAGCAGGCATAACCAGACAAGGCCCCGGGAAGAGCTCATACATTAAGGACTGGACTCTTCACCCTCCGGCGTCACCCATGTCACCGGCATTGGGGGGTGGTTCACCAGGTACGGGGTTCTTCTCTACACCCAGAGCAACCCATCCTTCCCACGACTCTGCACCCACAGTCCACGTCATTCAAAACCATAGCATACCTCTGGCGCACCCGAACGTTTTTATGGAGACCAAGAAGTTTGAGACGTTTCTTAATCAATGTAGGCTACATTTCCTCTGTAAGCCGACAGTGTTCCAAGAGCACGCTGCAAAAACCTCCTTTGTGATGTCTTATATGGGGGTAACGCTGCTAGCTGGACCAACCAGTTGATGGAGAGAAACGATCCGGTGCTACACAATTTTCAGGACTTCTGTACAGAAATGAGAAAGTTATTCGATTGCAAGTCTCACATGATGTCGCTGGACCGGGAATTGATAACCCTACGGCAGGGTTCACAGGATCTATTGTCCTACATAACCACCTTTAACCGACTCCTGGTAGAAACTGACTGGCCCAAAGAGAAACGCACCACCCTGTTCTACCAAGGACTGCGAGGAGACCTAAAGGATGTTTTGTCCCAGGTGGTGCAGTTACCACAAACCTGCAAGGAATTGATAGACCTCACCATCCAGCTGGAGCACCGTCTGCAGGAACGAAAGGGGGATAAGTCTAGAGGTGAGGCTCGTTTTCTTTTCCCCGAGAGCTAAACCAATCTCTGAAAAAGGCCCGAAACTAGCAGAAGGAACCGAACCAATGCAAATAGGAGGGATCCGCGGCCCGCTCACCTCCGAAGAAAGAGAAAAAAGGCAGCAACAAAAGCTCTGTCTCTACTGCAGAAAAAGCGGTCACTTCATTAGGGAGTGTCGAGCTAGAACGAAATTACCTGAACGGCCGAACACCTCTCGGATGCAAGCCATTGCCTCTTCACGCGAACCAGAAAACTAGAAAGCCCAAGCCAGAAAGGGATCTCTGCCTTGGGTTCTGGATTAAAAAGGATCCCCTTAACACTTGCGAACACCATTCAACCATCCGTGGCTCACATAAATGTGTACGTCACTTTATGGGTCACTGCCAACAGCCCTCTAGGCGTATCAGCCCTTTTGGATTGCGGCGCCACTGGGAACTTCATAGATCAACAATACGCCCGGAAGATTGGGGTGCCATATGAAAACAAGACGACACTAGAGATAGTGAAGGCTGTAGACGGGAAAACGTTGACGTGTGGACCAGCCAGGCACCACACCGTTCCCCTTAAGATGAGAGTGGGGGGAGGACCACTACGAAATCATACAGTTCGACCGGATTGATGCACCACACTTCTGCTTGATTCTGGGCATGCCTTGGTTGTCCCTGCACGACCCTGTGGTCCGATGGGCGGACTGCACCGTATCCCTAACCTCCGAACATTGCAAGGACCACTGCACCATACAGTCCCTTCAGTTGGACAGCATCTCCTGGACCCAAGCAAGTCTTCTAGCTGAAGGAAGGGAAGAGCCTGGGTATTGCTGTTCCACTACTCTACCAGACGCTTATCAGGATTACAGACCTGTTTTTGATAAGCAAACAGCGACACACCTGCCACCCCACCGGGCATAGACCTCCAGCCTGGGGCGGATATCCCCTTTAGTAGGGTGTATGCCCTCACCGAGCCCAAAACCTGATACCTAAAACAGTCCCTAGAGGAGAACTTAGTGTCCGGATTTATCAGGCATTCCTCGTCACCTGCCTCTTCTCCCCTCTTCTTTATCACTAAGAAGGACTGCGACGAACTGAGAGCCTGTATTGACTACAGAGCAATCAATAAAATAACCATCAAGAACCGATACCCTCTGCCCTTGATACCCGTGTTGCTAGACCAACTAAAAGATGCACAAATTTTTACCAAATTGGACTTACGTGGTGCGTATCATTTGGTACGAGTCAAAGCGGGCGATGAATGGAAGACGGCTTTTAGGACCACGTTTGGGCTCTACGAGTATCAAGTGATGCCTTTTGGATTGTGCAATGCCCCGGCGGCGTTCCAGTTCTTCATGGATGAGGTCCTCCGGGGTTTACTAGACACATTCTGCATTGTGTACATAGACGACATCCTCATCTACTCGTCTTCTCCCCAAGACCATGTTACCCATGTGCGGGCTGTATTGGAATGCCTTCAACAGCACTCATTATATGCCAAGCTTGAGAAGTGCTTATTCAATGTGAGGGAAGTAGCCTTCCTGGGTTATGTCATCAATGCCCAGGGATTTCAAATGGACACAAACAGGGTTGAAGCGATCACGCAATGGAAAGCCCCTAATCAGGTCAAAGCAGTGCAAAGGTTCCTTGGATTCGCCAATTACTTTAGACGCTTCATAAAGGACTTTTCCAAGGTGATGCACCCCATATCCAGTTTGTTGCGAAAGAACACTCTGTTTGTCTGGGACTAGGAGGCAGACCGTTCCTTCCAAGAACTGAAAAGATGCTTCACTCAGGCTCCAATCCTGCTCCACCCAAACCCTGGCCTGCCGTTCGTGGTGGAAACTGATGCGTCGCAATACGCCATAGGTGGCGTGTTTTCCCAAAGACACCCAGACACCGGACAACTTCATCCGGTCGCGTACTACTCAAAGAAGCTCTCCCCTAGTGAGGTGAACTACTCCATCACAGACAAGGGGGCATGTGAGGAGTGGAGACACTACCTTCTGGGAGCTTGTCACACGATAGAAATGTACACAGATCACCGAAACCTTTTGTTTCTGAAGTCCGCCTGGGCCCCCACACCACGTAAACTGCGATGGTCCCTGTTTTTCTCCGATTTCGAATTCCTTATCAGGTATCGGCCTGGGCCCCAGAACGGCAAGGCCGATGCACTGTCTTGTTTGGATGACCCTACAGGCGGGGAGAGGATTACACCTCTGGAACCACAGTCTATCCTCCCTGAAACTGCTTTTCCGCAACAAACCCTTGCATTAACCATATCGCGAGAATTCCTCAATGACACAAGGACGTCCTTGGCCCATGTGAACAGCCAAGCCTGGATACAAGAAAACCCAGAAATATGAACGGAGATCTGCTGTACCATTACCGGGCCCTGTATGTTCCCCAGCAGTCCTTGCAGTTACAAGCGTTAGCTTGGGTTCATGACTCCACGTTAGGAGGTCACCTAGGGGAAAACAAGACAATAGCTGGCCTTCAAAGATCCTTCTGGTGGCCCTCGTTATGAAAAGACACCAAGGAATACCTGAAGAATTTTGCGGTCTGTGCACAGAGCAAAGCCAGTAATTCCAAACCAGTGGGACTGTTGCGTCCAATCCCCATTCCACCAGCCCCATGGCCACTGTGTCCCTGGATTTTATAGTCAAGATGCCACCCTGTGAGGGTTATACCACCGTTTTGGTGGTAGTCGACCCCTTGACCAAAATGGGACATTTAATTTCTCTAAAGCGACTTCCTACATCCGGTGTATTCACTCTTGTCTTCCTGCAGCACGTGGTGCAAGCTCACGGACTACCCAGAGTGCTTATAACGGACCGAGGAACCCAATTCACCTCACGCTTTTGGAAGACATTGTGCGACTCAATGAGAATGGAGGCTCGTTTGTCCACAAGCTACCATCCCCAGACGAACGGTAAAACAGAAAGACTCAACCAGTCTCTTGAGCAGTATCTACGATGTTTTACCCTCCAGAACACCATAGACTGGTACCCTCTAATCTGGTTGGCAGAGTTCGCATACAACAACGCGGATCATGCCACATTGGGGTGTTCCCTCCTTCTTCTGTCTTTATGGTTTCCACCCTAACATGCTCCTGTTCGAATGGCCCGTAGATTCCAAACATCCTACCATACAAGAACACCATACTCACCTTAGAACAATACTAAGAGAGGCAAGGCTCCAATTAGAGGCAGCTCAGAAAACACAAAAACATTATGCAGACAAAAAGAGAGCTCCGGAACCCAAGTATCAGGTGGCGGACAAGGTTTGGTTGGCCACAAAAATCTACATCTAAAAGGGGTGGGTAAGCTAGCTCCCAAATACATAGGACCTCATATCATCGAACATGTCCTTAACCCAGTAGCAGTGCGACTGCCCTTGCCCCCGTCCTGGAACATTCATCCCGTCTTTCATGTCTCCCTACTCCGGCCCTGTCCCGCAAGCATGAGACTGCCCTCAACGCCCTTACCGCTAGAAGTCGATGGGCAAGAGGAATATGAAGTTAGAGAACTGTTAGATTCACGGCATAGCAAGGGGACGAGTGCAGTACCTGGTAGATTGGAAGGGAGAGGACCTGGGAATCGGTATCCAACCTTCACTGCCCCAAGCTACTAGAACAGTTTCATACCAGATACCCGAGTAAACCAGGACAACCACCGAGATGGCGGTCCTCGAGAGGGGGTTCTGTCACGATCCTTGAACAGGTATAGGGACTTGTGGGGAATAGGGCATGCACTCCCGCTTTTGCACGGTTGCGTGCGTCGAAGAAATCAGCAGGCATCGGGGCACCACCAAAGGTTGGAAAGCAGGACCCTGACTACAAGTCCCAGAAGGCCATGGGACGCGGACCGCCGGGCCGATGGAAGCACCGCCTCTTGCGAGACAACGGCTACAAAGCCACCCCCCCCTTCCTTGGGGCGGGGCTTGACAAACTCTCCGCAGTTCCATGAAGCAGCGCTTAGCGGATGGTAGTCCCCGCTGGAGGGCGAGCGCTCGCCAACTCTTCAAGACCCCTGCATACAGCTCCTTGAGGGAATTGAGCCCGTGCATTTTGGCAGTATCCCGTGTTGCACGACACACTTCGGACCTTCGACTGGGGTATTGACGCCCGTTTTCAGGTATTTAGGTGCGCGTGATAGGAGGCGCGGTTGCGCTGCTCCAACGGACATAGCCGCGACAGTGTAAGCAACTGTCTTGGACGGCTCATTTGGTTTCTTACAGCTGTGTTGCTCAACAGTGAACTCTTGGGCTGCGCGGCAGGCGGAACAGGTACTTGGCTGTGTTCAGAACAGCATTCCGCGTTTAAGCTGTGCAAGAAACAGCGCCGTAACGTTTTAAGTTATGGGGAAGAATATGTATGTGGCTACTGAAGCCTGATCCACTTGGATGGTATCCTGTCCCGAATCCCATATTCTCCGGAGAGGAGATGCTCCTGTATGTGCCCACGAGGAGCTATATCCCCAGTGCAGTTCTCTCCCGAGTGAGAACAGGAGACTCCGCTGAAAACACAGTATTATTTGACTTCTTTATTTCCCCTTTTTTCCCCCGGAGTGCCCCCAGGGTAGGCATGGCTTGGCAGTTTGGGCTGGACTGTTCCCATGAGGCACAGGGTCAGGCTGATTTGCATATGGCCATGTCTGAACTGGGGTGGCAGAGTGGGCTAAAGAATGGTGATGGATCAAACCCAGATCTGTTGACTGGGTGTGAGTGCAATTGTTCTCTCCCGAGTGAGGACAGGAGACTCCGCTGAAAAACACAGTATTATTGGACTTCTTTATTTCCCCTTTTTTCCCCCCGGAGTGCCCCCTCAACGCTGTGGTGTTTTGTCGCCCATTGCGTGGGGTTGCACACGGGAGAAGCAGGGGACTCTCTACGTGCAATCGTTCCTGCTGGCAGACCTCCGAGGTTGGTGGCTTCTAAGCCCTTCGGCTTCTGACAGCCTGACACCAGCCATTGGAAAAGAGCTTGTTGTGACAGTTTCGTTCAGCTTTATGAGCCGCCCCATTTGGACGGCCTCGCCTGCTTTCCTTCTGAAGTAAAAGGTTTCTTTCTTTATGGGGCCAAACACATGGCCCCATAAAGGTAAGAAACCTTTTACTTCAGAAGGAAAGCAGGCGAGGCCGCCCAAGTGGGACGGGCGAAAAAGCCAAAAGTCTACGTCATGGCGAGCGCTTGTTTTAAAGCTGTTGTAGTAAGTCCCGTGAGTAACGCGTCAGAGGTCCCTGTGATCAGAGCGCTTGTGATCGGAGGGTTTAGTGTTCATTTATTCTTGTCTCCTTCTCAAATAATCGTACAATGTCCCATGCAACCGAACGGCTTGCCATTTAAAAACCCCACTAGTAAAGCAGCCGCCTCAGTGAATGTTTTATAATGTAAACATGTTTATTGCAAGCGTGCGGCAGCAAAGTTTAGACACCTGCATTTGATTGGATTTAATTTAGTGGCATCTGCTTGCATTACACAAAGAGAAGCAACAAAAGCCCTGCCTGTTGGGTTTGTCAATGCTTGATACGTTTGTGATTTTAAGGGCGCACAACTGAGTGAGAGCTGTAGGGGCACATGAGCTGTGTGCCCCCCCCTCTCCCTCACACTGGACAGAGCGTACGTCTATGAGGCTGGCAGGACAAGCGCTGTCTGCTCCTGCTTCTTGGCGCTACATTTGCAGTTTTCTATAGCGCGACCTCGACCCGAGTGTATCGGAGCGCTTTACATGAGCACCAGTTGTGTTACACGAGGACACATTCATCTTTGCTCGGCAGGGGGGAATTGGGGATTTGGCCAGAATCGCAGGATGTTTAGAGTCATTGCCGAGACTCTAACCACCCCGAGCCTCCGCTCCAAAGTCGTCCGCTCTGGGTGTTAGGCCACATCCTCCCCAGGTGCCTGCACGGCTTAACTCTGCTGCCACGAGGCGCTCTCTTGCACCAGGATGTAGAAACCACTGCAGACCAGGCGTTAACCAAACGATGAGGGCAAGAACAGGGGCTGTGGGCATGAGAGCACTGTCCGGCGCCCCTGCCACTGCCCACCCTTGAACAACAGAGTGAGTGCCACCCACACCCCTGGTGACGGTCCCTGGTGATGGAGGGCAGAGGTTAGGGCTGCAGAGCGCCTCCTGCTGGGACACATTACAAACTGGACAGAGCGCACGTCTATGAGGCTGGCAGGACAAGCGCTGTCTGCTCCTGCTTCTTGGTGCTACATTTGCAGTTTTCCATAGCGCGACCTCGACCCGAGGGTTGCGGAGCGCTTTACATGAGCACCAGTTGTGTTGCACGAGGACACATTCATCTTTGCTCGGTAGGGGGAGAATAGGTGATTTGGCCAGAATCACAGGATGTTTAGAGTCATTGCCGAGACTCTAACCTACCCGATCCTCCGCTCCGAAGTCGTCTGCTCTGGGTGTTAGGCCACTTCCTCCCCAGGTGCCTGTGCGGCTGAACTCTGCTGCCACGAGGCGCTCTCTTGCACCAGGATGTAGAAACCACTGCAGACCAGGCAGTCTGTTGTTGATAGATGCTGAGAAGGGAGATAGAGATGGTGAGGTGGTCTAGTCCGGAGCATGTGTGGTTTGCGTTAGATTGCTGGTGCTGTTGAGAAGACGAGGTCATAGTTGTGGCGTTTGAAGCGTGTTGGTTGAGCGATGTGTTGTATCATCTTGACTGTGTTGATGAGGTAAGTGAGGGTGCCTCTTGTGTTTTTGAGCTTTGGTTTTCTGGGAAGGTGAAGTTACCCAAGAGGGTGGTGTGGGTGTGTCTGAAAGATGAGGTGGTGATACCACCCGAGAATTCATCAATTATGATCTTATATGCCCAAGGAGGCTTTGGCGTTGAGTGTTACTTGCATAAGGGGCAGGACCAGGATGATTTATGGATGATAGCGAAGCCTCCTCCCTTCTTTTGTGCACAGTCCACATGACGGCTGCTGTAGCCTGTGTGGAGATGGTTCCTAGGATGTGTGATGATGTGGGTGTGCGCCATGTTTTTGTGATGAGGAGGGTGTCAAGCTTGTCATAGCTGATGCGATCTGCGACGTCTGGTGCATGGAGTATGCTGAGTGAGCGTTAATGAGCATGAGTTGGAATGTGTGTTCTGTAGTTAAAGAGGTGTGTGCAGTAGTTATTGGGGCGTGTACAAGGTAGTGTATGTGTAGCGCCAATGCTATGCGAGTGTCTGGCTTGTCTGTATCTCGGTGTGGGGGTTGATAGTATGCGGGGCTGGGTGACGCACAGGGGTTTCTGGCACAAACAGTCAGTGCTTTTGTCTGAGTCCGCGCTTTGCTGGGGTGCCCAGGGGAGTTGACTGAAGTAAGAAGGCAGGAAGTGATGTCACTTCCTGTGCAAATGAATGATGGGAAGTGAAGTGATCTCTTTTTGTTGGCTTCTCCTTTTCAAGTTGGTTTTGCTGAGGAGATTAGTGATGGGTCATTTCTTATGTGGTCCTGTTGTTCATTGTCTGGGCACAATATGCATTCCTGATGAAACGTCTTATGTGGTGCCTCTGTGCAAATAAACCTCTCTTTTAAGTTTATAATCTGTACTGTCAATTGTAAGCAAGTGGGGAGCCAATTGCTCCTATAAGCTTCTTAGCTGAGACATTTGGGCATCAAATACTGTTTTTAGGTAGAGCCTGGGCAGTACATGCGCTGCTCTGCGAGGCATGCTGTATTCAGGTATGAACTTGAAGCTCCGCCCACTCTCTGCCCATATTTTGTATTGGTTTGTGTCATTGTCCACAAGCTGCCTTTCTTAAGTATGTGTGAGGTGCTAAGAAAGTGTGAGCCTTTGTTTTCCCTGCTGCATTTGCATCAGGTGTGAGGCTCCTGACTCCTCCCAACCAAGAGACTTGAACAAAAGGAGGCCTACACACTTACCTATATATATGCATATATTTTCACTTAAAAAACCATAGGTTTCACACATGTTATAGTTAGCTGGACATTTCCCTCGTAAAAAAACCAATGAAATTCCCCCGTTATAGTTAGTGCAGGCAACTATAACTCACGCGACCGCAATTCTCTGCTGATGACGTCAGATATTACATCACTGTATTTAGACGAGATCGCCGTGTTGTTTTCCTAATATGGTCTGAACCACTGCGTGTTTGAAGCCAGCGCGTTTCGAACTTTTTGTATTTGGACCAGGTACTTTGTTTACGGTAAGGTCTTCCTCAGGGCTGGACAAAATTCGAATAGGACATCTTTTATCATATTTTTATTTTCTATTATTGCATGGGAATGGCGATATCTTCCTGCCCGATCCAGTAGGAAGGAAAAAAATTCAGTACTGGCACTTCTTAGGCTGTATTGGATCGTAGATTGGGCCGCTTCTTCGTGGCTCTAACTCGACCTTCAGGCCCTTTTAGTGGCGAATATCTTCTTTTTTTCTTTTTTCTCTTCGCTCGTGTCCTTCTGCACTCCGGGTCGTGTGTGAGTTAGAGCCACAACAACACGGCGATCTCGTATTCCTCACATTATGAACATTAATTGATTGGATGTCTCATATTAGTCATGTAAATATTTTCTGACCCTGCCTAGGACCATAAGAAACGGACAGCTTGAGGACCAAGATAGTTATGGTCCCAACCGTCAAATCAGTAGGACATACAAAGGAATATGGATTCTAGCGAGTGACAAGACTAATTGTCTTAAGAATGTGTTTATTACAGTGTGCGTTGTAATGTCATTTAATGTCTACAGCACTAAGTTTAAGTCTTTTGTGTATAATATGTTTTGAGTTTGTTTAAATAGCACTACAAAGTGTACAAGCTACATGTGTGTTTTATATATTGAAGAGAGGTGAAAGTCTATATGATGAAGTGATTCTCTTTTGAAAATAAGTGTTGAAAAAGAAAAATTAAAAATTGAAGCTCATAGTCAATGAAAAAGACTAGTGAGAAAAGAAACACTGATTAATGGTGTCAGAGGCATTCGTTTGTTTATAACGGCAGAGGTAGAGCAGCGCCTTAAGATGGCAGACGCGGACGTAGAGCAGCAATTGATTCGGTGGAAAATTATCTCTACTGATCAGTATCCTTTTTTCAATGCGGACTTCTAGAAATGTCTGGGTGTAATGCCATCGTAGTCGGATTAAATGTAACTTATCACTCTCCGGGTGAAAACACCTTCTTCGAAAAATGCATGGAGTGTATAATGCAGCCGCCTTATTATTTCAGACTCCAACATTTTCCTTCAAGACTGCAACCTTCATTGGGGCGAACCTAGTATCATCGCAGCTACTCTGCCGTGTTCCTTCAGGAGAATAGTGCCAGAACCCACACGCCGAAGTCTCCATAGCGGACTATCACTCGAAGGATGCCCTACTGACGGCGGCGACGCTATACCAGGGACTGGTCGGATCATTTACAGATCTTTCACGTTGTCCACAGCGCATTGTAAAGCATGAGGCCAACAAAACAGACCCTGTGATCGGACGATACCAAAAATGATGACATTAACTCTTTAGCACTTGGGCATTAATCTTCCCTCACAAGGGCACAACCAAGATTTTAGAAGGACTGAATGAAAGACCCTCTTCATGGGGTTTCTCTGTTGAAATGCAAAGATTGAACCCCCGCTCTACCCTTCAGCGACAGTCTGACCTTTGAATCACTCTACGGATGCAGTGCCTGGAAATGTACCCTAAGATTTAGCGAGTCAGATCTTGTCCAATTGGCTGACTTTGGTGACGTCATTTCCAGTCCAAGGTGTGTTTCCCCCGAGTCCCTCAAAACTGGACAGTGTCTCGCCTTCGAATGCAAGCGTCTGCTGATAACCAGCTCAACAACCTTCGACCTTTGTCAGCTCTTCCTTTCCTTGGGTAGTTGACTGAAAGTTGTAGCAGACGGCTAGCTCAAGATATCCAGGATCACGGTCTTCTTGTCAATCTTCAGTCCAGCTTGAGACTCGTGCTGCTAGACCTCTCTGTGGCTTTCCACACAGTCAATCACACCTCTGTGATCAGCAGCCAGAAAGATACAATGGCTATTGACAGTACAGTCCTGTACTGGTGGAATGCCTACCTATCGAACTGATCTCAGTTAACCAAAATTGGGACCTGCTTAGCAAGTCAAGTGTCCTTCAGGGATCAGACTCTCTCACACCCTTCCAGTCCACACGTGGAACCACTTTGAGTCACCTTTAGGGATTACGGGATCTGCAATCATCAATATACTGATGATACACAAGTGTACCTCAAACTCTTCCCTCAGAGACACCGCAATACTCTCAAATACCTTGGAGGCTGTTTAAAGATGGACGACAATACATCGTTTAAATTGCAATCCCCTGAAAATAGTTTATGATAATCTATCTACAACATCCTGCGTTACCTGTACAAGCAAGGACGGAGTCCGGCAGAACTCAAAAGCATGTGAAACTGATCTGTAGAGCCGCTATCACCCAGGACGTTATCCTTGCCCGTAGACCTGCGATGTTTGGCAACTGTAAATCATTGGGTTTTATCTGCAACAAAAGACTGAACTTCCAATCTCAAATTCATGTCCAGGGATAAGAGCACACGCTGCCAGCATAGATGGATATGGGGTGTTCGGTCATTTACCCCTGAACAGGCCCTTAGGACATCCGTACAATCCCAGGCTCTTGCTTGACCGGTCTACGGTACCCTGGCCTACCGAAGGCTTGTTGGCGCTTCTGGGCCGAGTTCTACATGCTGCCGCTCCTTTTGATCTTTGATACAGGACATTTGACCACATCGCCCTTGGACCGTCATAGCTTCAATGGCTTCCCATCGACGACGCGGAAGCCCAGTTTAAGTCGGCCAGCGTCAGCCTCAATGCCCAGAAGGCATTTACATCCATGCCGTTGGCTGACAGACAGAACATCTCTGTTGAACATCAGAGACCTCGCGCATTGTACCCTCCGCTCTGCCTGAGTTTCGCTCTTATAAACAAGAGAATTCTACGAGACGATTCCCCTGGCCGTACAACAAGAACATGGACTACAATCCTATACAAGTCGTGTAATATTTGAAAATAAACTATTAGCAAACACTAGTACCTTTGCTCCTCTGTTGATACGTGACTAGGCACCGCTGTCTCAGAACCCGTCGCTCACTGCAATGCCCTTTCAAACTGCAGAGGAGTGAGCTTGTCTCTACTGGTAGCTTGGTTAACAACTTTACACCTAGGAATCTGAAGGAACAAACCCCACATCACATCACCTTTGTCCATGGGATATGGACAAGGAAAAGATACTCCAAGCTAAATGTCCGACAAGGTACACATTGACGTATGTGCTCAGCCAGTCCCGATGCCTCAGAACCACAGAAGGATTTAATACAGCGAGTCATCTCGGGGTCTTATATAAGCCGAGGCATCCACGCAGCCATCTTAGATTAATACAGCTAACCCCAAGGAGTCTTCGTTGAATAATGTGAGTCTCTAGGGGAATGAAACTAATTAGAACAGTTAGTTTTGGCATCTTAATTTAGCATGATAAATCACTGGATGGTCCTCTGAAATACTGTGAATATCACGGGCATGTTGATCTAAACAGTAAATCTCCTGCGGATGGGGCTAAATTACAGCTGGCGAAGCCATAGGGCATCTTAATTTAAGACAAAGAACCACTGCTGGCCTTTATTAAACTATAACGGATCCCTCGGAGATCTTACCTTGATAGACTAAACTCGACCTCCAGCTGAAGAGACAACACCAGGGGCATTTAAGAAAGCACAGTGCGCTCGAACGGCTGCCTCGGATATCAGCACGCGCAATACACCGCACCCCCAGGCACCAACAGCAGCAAGCAGATCCTAAGTGCATCGACTCCATCTTTCAACACTCCCATCACACCACCAAAGCTTCAGCCAGGCCACTTATTCTTAGGCAGGAGCACCCCAAAATCTCTCAGCCATATCTATAATAAGAGGTAAACTAGTGGGAAGGGAGTTGTCACCTAGGAAATGGCAGCACCTATAGTATGTCTACACCACCAGCATGGAAAGAGGTCCACAGCCCATATTCTGTCCCAACACCCAAGCATGAACACTGAAAACCTGGACGGCTCTAGTGACTGAAGATGGAGGCGCTACAACACCGGGCTCATTCCGTCTTACCTGATATCGTGAGGGAGGCCAGACTGGTCCAGACCATGCTGAATCACTGCTAATTTACATAATGTCTTTAGGCTGGGACCTAAAGAAAGAAATGAAAAACATGAGTTCAGTGGCAAGAAGGGTGGCCGTTCTTTGAAGTGAGATAATGCGTCACAGTGCATACCATGCGTCAGTGTGTGTATACCATGCGTCAGGGTGCATGCATACGATGCGTCAGGGTGCATGCATACGATGCGCCAGGGTGCATGCATACGATGCGCCAGGGTGCATGCATACGATGCGCCAGGGTGCATGCATACGATGCGCCAGGGTGCATGCATACGATGCGCCAGGGTGCATGCATACGATGCGCCAGGGCGCATGCATACGATGCGCCAGGGCGCATGCATACGTTCTGTCAGGGCGCATGCATACGTTCTGTCAGGGCGCATGCATACGTTCTGTCAGGGCGCATGCATACGTTCTGTCAGGGCGCATGCATACGTTCTGTCAGGGCGCATGCATACGTTCTGTCAGGGCGCATGCATACGTTCTGTCAGGGCGCATGCATGCGATGTGTCAGGGCGCATGCATGCGATGTGTCAGGGCGCATGCATGCGATGTGTCAGGGCGCATGCATGCGATGTGTCAGGGCGCATGCATGCGATGTGTCAGGGCGCATGCATGCGATGTGTCAGGGCGCATGCATGCGATGTGTCAGGGCGCATGCATACGATGTGTCAGGGCGCATGCATACGATGTGTCAGGCTGCATACGATGACTGGTCAAGTGGCACGAGAGCCTAGGCTGGCACAGAATGGGCACTAGTACGAAACTTGGGTTAAGGCCTGCAGCCCTAGACCAATAGTTTGAAAATGTGATCTGCACCAGGAACCTGCCAATAAGACCCGGTCCAGGCTCGGGCGAGCAAGACCAAGACTAGTCATTGGATGCTAGATCTGCAGCCAGAATCAGAATCCCAGGTCAGAAGTGAGACATCTACAATCAGACTCATCACCATGATCTCTGCCCCGAAAGTGTGCGGGCGGTCTTGTCACGATCATTCCTCTGGTTCATAAGGGTAGGATGATTGTAAAACCCTAGTACACGTAATATTCAAAATATGGTTCTTTTTCCCATGTTATTCACACATAAACAGTAGATCAATCAGTCGAGTTCTTTTCTTTTTTTCTTTAATCAATCTTCAAGTTTCCAGTAAGTAAAACGTTCTTAAGCCAACACGTGTTTCGTCGCCTCAGTAATTTCGTACATGCGACTTGTTCTCGGCTGAATGGTAATACTGTATTGTAGTTTCTAATGTGGTGATAATTCCAGGCCACATAAATCTTGTGGCGTAGGGTGTCCTTCAAATTATTAAAGGTTTGAGCTCAGCTGGGCTAGTAATTACTACCCTTCTTATGTATATAGTCTTCCAAATTTGAAAATAGTGCCGCCGTTCCGCGTATCGGACCCCACACCAGACTCCTCGTGTGCGAGTGAATTAATAATTTGGTGCATGCAGTCAGAAGTCAAGGACGCACCAGGCATGCAGTCAGAAGTCAAGGCCGCACCAGGCATGCAGTCAGAAGTCAAGGCCGCACACGCACAAGGAATGCAGGCAGAAGTCAAGGCCGCACCAGGCATGCAAGCAGAAGTCAAGGACGCACCAGGCATGCAGGCAGAAGTTAAGGACGCACCAGGCATGCAGTCAGAAATCAAGGACGCACCAGGCATGCAGTCAGAAATCAAGGACGCACCAGGCATGCAAGCAGAAGTCAAGGACGCACCAGGCATGCAGTCAGAAGTCAAAGACGCACCAGGCATGCAGTCAGAAGTCAAGGACGCACCAGGCATGCAGGCAGAGGTCAAGGACGCACCAGGCATGCAGGCAGAGGTCAAGGGCACACCAGGCATGCAGGCAGAGGTCAAGGACGCACCAGGCATGCAGGCAGGGGTCAAGGACGCATCAGGAATGCAGGCAGAAGTCAAGGACGCACCAGGCATGCAAGCAGAAGTCAAGGACGCACCAGGCATGCAAGCAGAGGTCAAGGACGCACCAGGCATGCAGTCAGAGGTCAAGGACGCACAAGGAATGCAGGCAGAAGTCAAGGACGCACCAGGAATGCAGGCAGAAGTCAAGGACGCACCAGGGATGCAGTCAGAAGTCAAGGACACACCGGGAATGCTGGCAGGGGTCAAGGATGCACCGGGCATGCTGGCAGGGGTCAAGGATGCACCGGGCATGCAGGCTGAAGTCAAGGACGCGCCAGGCATGCAGGCAGAAGTCAAGGACGCACCAGACATGCAAGCAGAAGTCAAGGCCGCACCAGGAATGCTGGCAGGGGTCAAGGACACACCGGGAATGTTGGCAGGGGTCAAGGATGCACCGGACATGCAGGCTGAAGTCAAGGACGCGCCAGGCATGCAGGCAGAAGTCAAGGACGCGCCAGGCATGCAAGCAGAAGTCAAGGACGCACGTCAAGGACGCACCGGGAATGCTGGCAGGGGTCAAGGACGCACCAGGCATGCAAGCAGAAGTCAAGGACGCACCAGGCATGCAAGCAGAAGTCAAGGACGCACAAGGAATGCAGGCAGAAGTCAAGGACGCACAAGGAATGCAGGCAGGCAGAATTCAAGGACACTCCGGGCATGTAGGCAGGGGTCAAGGATGCACCAGGCAGGAGTCAAGGACGCACCAGGCAGGCAGGGGTCAAGGACGCACCAGGCAGGCAGGGGTCAAGAACGCACCAGGCATGCAGGCAGGAGTCAGGGACGCACCAGGCATGCAGGCAGGACTCTAGACCAGAGATGCAGGCAGGACTCAGACTAGATACTTGGCAGGACTTCAGAACAGACACATGGGCAGGAACACGCACCAAACCAAACAAGCAGGACACCAAACAAGCAGGACACCAGACATGGGCAGAACTCCAAGCCAGACCAGACACTGAGGCATGACTGCAGACCAAACATGTGGGCATGCGTGCAGGAGCCCAGACCAAACCAGACATGCAGGTAGGATTCCAGATGAGACCCTTTAGCTAGACTCCAAACCCGCCCAAACATGCAGGCTGGAATCCAAACTAGAGCAAACGCATGAGATGGACTCGAAACAGACCCCGATGGGGGAAGGACTCCAAACCTGACCCAGCGGGGGAAGGGCTGCAAACCAGACCCAGCGGGGGAAGGACTGCAAAGCAGAGGAAACAAGCAGGCAGAACTCCAAACTAGAGCAAACACATGGGCTGGACTCAAACCAGACCCCGATGGGGGTGGGGGAGGACTCCAAACCAGACCCAGCGGACTCCAAACCAGACTAAGCGGAAACAAGCAGGCAGAACTCCAAACTAGAGCAAACACATGGGCAGGACTCCAAGCTCGACGAAATAAGCAGGCGGGACTCCAAAACCAGAGCCGCGGAGAAGGAACCCAAACCAGTGACCTAGTACAGGACTTCAAGCCAGACCCCACAGGGGCAGAGGACTCCAAACTAGACCCCCAAGGGGGGGAAGAACTCTAAACTAGACCCACGGGTGGGGGCTCCAAACCAAGCCTCATGAATGGACTCCAAACCAGACCCTGCGGGGGGGAAGGACTTCAAATCAGACCCGCAGGGGAAGGAGACCAAACCAGATCCCGCGGGGGGGGGGCTCTAAACCAGACCCACGGGGTAACGACCACAAACCAGATCCATGGGGGAAGGACTCTGTAGGAAAGTAGGATCTGCTTCTATGGTTACTCCCACGTTTTGCTTGATGTGAAGCTGTTTTTGACTAGTCTGACTGGGATCCTGCTAATCAGGACCCCAGTCTACCTGCTTTCTCCCTAAACTGTTGTGGTCAGTGCCTAGGTACATCCCAGATTGGATACTGGTATCCATGTACCCAGGGCATAGGTACTCCAGAGGTCCCCATGGGCTGAAGCATGCATTATGCCACCCCTAATAGACCATTCAAAATGCATCTACAGGCCTGCCCTTGCAGCCTGCGTAATCTGGTGCATGCACCACTTACCAAAAATATAGATTTACTCTATCTAAGGGTCACTGCACTTAAAACCTAAAAGTCGCCCCTCTAGCAGGCCTTTACAATCCTGAGGGCAGGGTGCTTGTTTCTAAGTAAGAGGGTGCCACTGCATGAGCGGGACACCCCTGCAGCCTACTGAGTCCATTCTCCCGGGTTGTCAGTGAAGTAGCCATATACTAGATAGAGGGACATCAAGTGACCGCACGATGACCATCTAAAAAATGGCTGCAACAAATCCTTTGGTATCAAACATGTTGGAATCATACCCCCACACCGTGAATGGTGTGGGAGGTATGATTCCAAGCACAGGGAGAGCCCTTCGTTAGGCTCTCAGTGTTACCGGTACCAGCCTTCTAGCCCCGGACAGCACAAAATGGTTGCTGCTGACCAGAGACACATTTCTGCCGTCCTGCTGCTGAGCCAAGCTCGAGCAGGGGAAGGTAGAATAGGCATCCTGTCACAGGGAGGTGTGACCACCTCCCAGACAGGCTTTAGTGCATTTGGGCTGGGTGGGTGCGCTTGCCAGTGACTGAAAGTCTGCATGAGGTGTCCCTGTGCATAGTCCAGTTCAAACCAGTCCTGGGAGCCCTTGGCTCCTGCTCTGGCGCATAACTGGACAAAGTACATGGTAGGAACCTCCCCTCCGTTCAGACCCTCCACTGGGAGGGTCCCCTGAATCTTCCCAACCCCTTCCTTAGGGTACTTAAGGACTTAGCTGGGTGTAGGTCCCTAGATTCGTCGTGGACAAGATTCAGAATTGAAACCACTGCACTTCAACTGTCTGGGCACTCTGGACTTCACTGGACTTCGTCTGTGTCTGACATCGTCTCCCTTTCAGTCTGCTGCACCATCTGTGCATGTGCACCAGACAGGATCCGTGCAGGACATGTGAAGCATCCAAGACACTTGAAGATAATCTCCCTTGGAATGAAGGAGTCACTTCCCTTCATTCGCAGGCACCTCAACACTGCTGACCGGTCCGCTGATCCCCAGCTCCTGCGGACTCCGAAGGGTTCAACAACATAGGTGGTGGTTATCTACGTCTCTCGAGGCCCAAGCTGTCCTCTCACCAGGTTTGAGGTCAGAATCCCTCGTGGGGGCTGCATTAAGCGAACCCCTGTGCACAGCCTAGTTTTGCAAGTGCATATGCTTGTTGGCAACTTTGCGACAAGTTTATTGGGATCCAAGTAGCCACAACCTCTGGCACCTTCTTTCACCAAGATCTTCAGCCACACCGCCTTGTGGGCACCGAAGCCTGCTCCTGTTGGTGAGCTGCTCAAGGTCCTCTCGCGACTCCTGTGCCCCGGCCTGTGGGTCCATTTGAGGGTCACCTTTGTTTTCCTTGGGCTCCCCTGAGTGCTCGGGCCTGCCCTGTCTCCCCTACTTGTGGTGAGTCTCCCGGACCTTGCTGGTCCCAACCATGCACCCTCTTGATTTCCTGTGTGGGTTCCATTTGCCAAGACTCGTTGGTGCTTCCTCCAGACACCGACCCCTCAGCACTCTGCATCCTGCGTGGGACAGCTCGTATCCAGATCCTGGTCGTCCTCAGCATCGCCTGGTCCTCGCAGCTGCAGAGTCAAGGTCACGTCATCCTTCCTGAAGCACCAGACATCGGAGGGAATTGGTATTCCAAGTCTGCTGGTCACCCCTGAGTGACATAGACTCTGTCCCCTCTGCTTCTAGGTACTCCTCGTCAAGAATCCCCGGTTGGATTCTTCCTGACACTTTCTCCTCTTCCAGCAGCGGCACTTTTCTGAAGTCTTCCATTGGGTTCGATGGCGGTTTCCGACGCCTCTTCACACCTATGCACCCGGCTTCCCTCGGATAGGTAACTTGGGTACCACGGTATCTACAGGTGGGGTGTCTCTCCAACCTTCTTTCTTCCACTGGGTTTCTTCAGGGTCCACTAGGAAGGGTCCCTAATCTTTAAAATTCCAACCGTGACTTGCACATAGACTTGTACGGAGCATGGGGTTGTGTTCTCACACTGCACACGCTCTGTGGGGTCCCTATCTACTTACCTTGGGTGGTTCTGAGGGTCCCCAGCAATTCGACGTCCTCTGGACATTGTCCTGACTCGAGTCATGTTCTTATACCACTTTCTTGGTATATGGTTTTGTACCCCCCACCCCCACGGCCCACTGTGTATTAGTGCTTATTACTGTGATTTCTTTGCTAAAGTATTGTGTGCTTTGCGTTTATCTCCGTGTAGGAGATACTGTAAAGTACTAGAGTGTTCTATAATAAATACATATTTTTATACATAGTTTGCGTGGTTCCTTTTCATTTAATCTATACTATAAGATTGCATTCTGGTAAAACAAGCTGCTTTACACTCCTTCAAGACTGCGCCTGAAAGCCGCTCTCCACAGCTACCACTTGGATAGCTTTCTAAGGTTGTCTGAGACCTCTTAAAGGGTTGTCTGGACTGGTGCAAGGTGCCCACTTTAACTAATGGACAGCATATACCAGGCCAGCCTCTCACAGACTCCAAACTAGACTCCGTGGGGTTTGGGAGGGTGAATTAGGGGGGGGGGGGGAGGGCTTCAAATTAGATGCTGCGGGGGAAGGATTTCAAGCTAGACCCCGCAGGGGGAGGGTGGGGGACACTCCAAACCAGACCCACAGGGAAGGAGACCAAACCAGTCAGCGACTGTTCGAAATGAGCACGGAGGAATAGCATTGCTCCAAAAAAGGTTTTCTGAACATGACAAACTTGGTTCAGATTAAAAAACACAGAACATGGAACACAATATAGAATCTTGAGCCGGACTTTGTCAAACACAAACTAAAAAAGCAAAACAGCAAAGGGAAAGAAGTCAACTAGCACGGAGCCTACGACATCCAGGACACACAAAAAGAGAGTGGGACAGTGGAGCACCAAGCAGACAACATCCAGGACACACAAAGCACAGGCAGAGAGTCGGACAGTAGATCTCGGCACAGGCAGAGGGAGACAGTGGCTCGCGGCAAAGGCAGAGAGAGGGTCAGTGGCTTGTGGCACAGAGGGGGACAGTGGCTGGCGGCGCAAAGAGGGGGACAGTGGCTCGTGGCACAGGGGGGCACAGTGGCTCACGGCACAGGCGCAGAGAGGGGCACAGTGGCTCGCGGCACAGGCAGAGAGAGGGTCAGTGGCTTGTGGCACAGGCAGAGAGGGGGACAGTGGCTCACGGCACAGGCAGAGAGAGGGTCAGTGGCTTGTGGCACAGGCAGAGAGGGGGACAGTGGCTGGCGGCAAAGGCAGAGAGAGGGTCAGTGGCTCGCATCATAGGCAGAGAGGGGGACAGTGGCTGGCGGCAAAGGCAGAGAGAGGGTCAGTGGCTCGCATCATAGGCAGAGAGGGGGACAGTGGCTGGCAGCACAGGCGCAGAGAGGGGGACAGTGGCTGGCGGCGCAGCGAGGGGGACAGTGGCTCGCGGCACAGGCACAGAGGGGCACAGTGGCTCACGGCACAGGCGCAGAGAGGGGCACAGTGGCTCACGGCACAGGCGCAGAGAGGGGCACAGTGGCTCACGGCACAGGCGCAGAGAGGGGCACAGTGGCTCACGGCACAGGCGCAGAGAGGGGCACAGTGGCTCACGGCACAGGCGCAGAGAGGGGCACAGTGGCTCACGGCACAGGCACAGAGAGGGGCACAGTGGCTCACGGCACAGGCACAGAACAGAGGGGCACAGTGGCTTGTGGCACAGGCAGAAAGCGGGACAGTGGCTCACGGCACAGGCAGAGAGGGGGACAGTGGCTCACGGCACAGGCAGAGAGGGGGACAGTGGCTTGTGGCACAGGCAGAGAGGGGGTCAGTGGCTCGCGGCAAAGGCAGAGAGAGGGTCAGTGGCTTGTGGCACAGGCAGAGAGGGGGACAGTGGCTCACGGCACAGGCAGAGAGGGGGACAGTGGCTCGCTGCACAAGCAGAGAGTGGGACAGTGGCTCGCATCACAGGCAGAGAGGGGGACAGTGGCTGGCGGCACAGGCAGAGAGGGGGACAGTGGCTGGCGGCACAGGCAGAGAGGGGGTCAGTGGCTTGTGGCACAGGCAGAAAGCGGGACAGTGGCTCACGGCACAGGCAGAGAGGGGGACAGTGGCTCACGGCACAGGCAGAGAGGGGGACAGTGGCTGGTGGCGCAGAGAGGGGGACAGTGGCTCGCATCACAGGCAGAGAGGGGGACAGTGGCTGGCGCCGCAGGCGCAGAGAGGGGCACAGTGGCTCGCTGCACAGGCCTAGAGAGGGCCAGTGGCTTGTGGCACAGGCAGAAAGCGGCACAGTGGCTCAAGGCACAGGCAGAGAGGGGGACAGTGGCTTACGGCACAGGCAGAGAGAGGGTCAGTGGCTTGTGGCACAGGCAGAGAGGGGGACAGTGGCACGCGGCAAAGGCAGAGAGAGGGTCAGTGGCTCACGTCACAGGCAGAGAGGGGGACAGTGGCTCGCTGCACAAACAGAGAGGGAGACAGTGGCTCGCATCACAGGCAGAGAGGGGGACAGTGGCTCTCATCACAGGCAGAGAGGGGGACAGTGGCTTACGGCACAGGCAGAGAGAGGGTCAGTGGCTTGTGGCACAGGCAGAGAGGGGGACAGTGGCACGCGGCAAAGGCAGAGAGAGGGTCAGTGGCTCACGTCACAGGCAGAGAGGGGGACAGTGGCTCGCTGCACAAACAGAGAGGGAGACAGTGGCTCGCATCACAGGCAGAGAGGGGGACAGTGGCTCTCATCACAGGCAGAGAGGGGGACAGTGGCTAGCGGCACAGGCGCAGAGAGGGGCACAGTGGCTCGCGGCACAGGCACAGAGAGGGGGACAGTGGCTCGCGGCACAGGCGCAGAGAGGGGGGCAGTGGCTCACGGCACAGGCGCAGAGAGGGGGGCAGAGGCTCACGCTCTTCACATACTGAAGTCCAGGATATACAGGTCCGAGTGGTCCATTAAGTCAAATTCGTCCCCCATTCCTTGCTCTGGGCACGGGCTGCAAGGAAAACAAGTCTGTGTTAATGTCACATCACACCTGGGTGACACACAATGACAACACATCAAGACACGGCAGTGAGCATAACCAAGCTGTCATCGCAGCTAAGAGGAGTTTTTAGGAAGACTCACATATGTGTGACAGATCAAGATACACACAGGCACACACACACACACACACACACACACACACACACACACACACGGTGCCGACTCACACTCATGTGTGACAGAGCAGCATACACAGACACACACACAGGGCCGGGTCACAATCATGTGTGACAGAGCAGCATACACAGACACACACACAGGGCCGGGTCACAATCATGTGTGACAGAGCAGCATACACAGACACACACACAGGGCCGGGTCACACTCATGTGTGACAGAGCAGCATACACAGACACACACACAGGGCCGGGTCACAATCATGTGTGACAGAGCAGCATACACACAGAAACACACACAGGGTCGGCTCACACTCATGGACAGATAAGACAGAGCAGGATACAGCCACACACAGCCACACACACACAGGGCCGGCCACAGCCATGTGCCAGAGCAGGATACACACAAACACACACAGAGCCGGCCCACACTCATGTGTGACAGAGCAGGATACACACACACACAGGGCAGCTCACTCTTTTATGACAGAGCAGGATACACCATAACAGACACACACAGGGCTGGCTCACACTCTTGTGAGACAGAGCAGGATACACCCACACACAGATATACACCCACAGGGCCGGCTCACAATCATGTGTGACAGAGCAGCATACACACAGAAAAACACACATGGCCGGCTCACACTCATGGACAGATGTGACAGAGCAGCATACACCCACAGACGGACAAACACACACACAGAAAGGGCAGCACACACTTGTGTGACAGAGCAGGATACACCCACACACAGGGCCGGCTAGAGAGGAAGATAGAAGAGAGAGAGGAAGAGAAGGAGAAGGAGAAAGAAGAGAGGATGAGAGAGGGAGAGAGAAGCAGAGAGTAGAGGGGAAGCGAGAAAACAGGGGGAAAGAGGAGAGAGAGAGTGGGAGAGAAAGAGGAGAGAAATGGAGACAGAGAAAAGAGGGAAGAGAGAAGAGGGGAGGAAAGAGAAGAAAGGGAGGGAGAAAGAAGGGAGGGAGGTAAAAGAGGGAGAGAAGAGAGGGAGAGAGAAGAGAGGGAGGGAGGGAGGGAGAAGAGAGGGAGAGAGGAGGGAGAGAGAAGAGAGGTACGGAGAGAGAAGAGAGAGAAAAGAGGGAGGGAGAGAGAAGAGAGAGATAGAAGGGAGGGAGGGAGAACAGAGGTATGGAGAGAGAAGAGAGGGAGAGAAGAGAGAGGGAGAGAAGAGAGAAGGAGAGAGGAGGGAGGGAGGGAGAAGGGAGGGAGGAAGGGAGAGAGAAGGGAGGGGGAGAGAGAAGAGAGGGAGAGGGAAAACAGTGGATACGAGTGGGAGAGAAAGAGGAGAGAAATGGAGAGAGAGAAAAGAGGGAAGAGAGAAGAGAAGGGGAGGAGAGAAGAGAGGGGGAAGAGAGAAGAGAGGGAGAGGGAAAGAGAAGAGAGGGAGGGAGAAAGAAGAGAGGAAGAAAGAAGAGAGGGAGAGAGAAGAGAGGTACGGAGAGAAAAGAGAGAGAGGGAGAAAGAAGAGAGAGAGGGAGAGAGAAGAGAGAGAGGGAGAGAGAAGAGAGGGAGGAAGAAAGAAGAGAGGGAGAGAGTAATGGACTCAGACAAAGGTCTGCAAGACCGAGCGAACCATTTGACCATCTCACTGGACCTGGCTGTCAGGGCAGCAGTGATTCGTAAACATAGGCACCGATGCCCACGTCGAGCACAGCTGATGTCTAAAAGAGGCAGCCCTTTTGCAAAAGCAGCCTTGATCCTGGTGAGGTCCTGGTGGGGTACGGGTGGGGCAGGCCCTCGGAATCTCCAGAGCCTGCTTCTTGACCAGTGCACAGCAGAGCTTGATGCAGACAAATATCCACCTGGGGTCCTCTTCTGCACATCCTTCCCTCTATTTTTATCCAGCAAACCCCACAAAGAATTGATTGTCCACCTGATAAACCTTGGTACAATTGGTGTAAAACTTAAAGACCTTCCTGGGTCCAGCCAATGGACGCTCTCCTCCTCTCTCGAAGTAAAGGTATCAATAGGGCAGCACAACTCAGTGTTCCCGCACCCACTACTAAACCACACAAACCAGACCTGTACACCCTTACACCCCAGCTACCACACATTTCCACCGTCACCCACAATGTCTCCACACCCACTACTAAACCACACAAACCACACCTATACACCCTTCCATCCCCGCTACCACACATTTCCACCATCACCTACAAACAGTACACAACTCTATCCTATACCACTAACCAATCCCCTCATCACTAACACAACCCAAATCCACACCATACTTAACTATACCCCATCCAGACACACAATCCCTGCTCTAATTACTCCTAACAGACCCCCTTTTATTACTTACAAACTCATAGTCCGCCTTCCATCATTTCCCCGACCAACACCCTCCTCTTCTTTCTACTATAACACAACTGTACAATACTTACACTCCACTGCACCACATTTATCACATCTAATATATCAAGTCTAAGACAAACACTCTTCACTCTACTTCATCCCCTCTTACACACAACATACACTCTACTCACAAACACATCACCACCCCTTTACCTTACAACCTCCACTCACAAAATACTATACAACCCAATCCTTCTCATAAAACAAACACATCAGCACCTCGTTTCACTACAACCTCAAAAACAAAACATATTACGCACACCAGCACAACAAAATCTACCAAGCGCAACACCTGATAATACTTACCATCACAAAATGCAAACATACACCCACCTTTCAAACTACACAAATGAACAATCTCCAATGCCAAACTTTCTCTCTTCCACCACACACAGCTACAAAGCAACTCTTCTAACCGCCTCTCATCCATTGGACAATTTAGAACCTTACCACATGACCCACATGCTGCACCACCACCACTGACTCATACACCTGCCTTCCTAAACACACGCAAACAATATAAGCAACGTGCCACACCTCACAACTTCGCTTCTCCATGTCTACTGCACAACAATTATACACCACGAAAACACAGCACCCAAACCCACACTCAAACACCATCTCCACCACCTACACATGCAGAGCCATCAGACCATCCTCGTACATCTAACACCAACACTAAGGACACACCTCCTACAAGCCCAAAAAACACTGCTCCCTTCTACAAAAGTCACACTATCATCAAAGCACATTCATTAAACTGTCTACTAATAAATGCCTGATCGCTCTCTAAAACAACATCACATCTATGACCTTCTCACTGACACAAAACCAGACATACTATTCATAACTCAATCATGGCTGGGAGATGATCTGCCTGAATAGAAAAGCCCCCCAACACCCCTAAATGCAGAACTGTGTGGGTCTGGGAGTAAGGGGGAAATAAACCAAAAATAAATACACAACCTCCCACGTGACCTATATTTCTTTAGTATTCGCTAACGTAGAATTGAAATGGGTCCGTTACTATCACTCAATATTTCTCCGCACATTGGTCAATCTTTTATATTTCATTTATTTTATACTTCTTGTCATTAAAAACACATTACTCAAGACCATGATGCTCGTGATAACATTTGTTATGCATCACTTCTCATCCCAAAATTTCAAGTACAAATCTGGTTATACTCTCTCTAGCGATAATCATGATGAATGCATCATAAATGTATATCGAAAATCATTCACATTTCATCTTCAAAGACTAAAACCACTCTCCCCAAAGAAAACAGTTTCCCAAACTCGCGCCTCATTCACATAACCCACAATCATACCACTGACACATACTTCACGCATTCACACTCCCCAGTACAACCCTGCATGCACAGATGGGAAATACGCGGGGTGAAAACATCAACCCTCCATTGCTGTGCCGGCAGCTGGGGCGTCGCACTCTCTGGCCGACGCACATTTCAATAGGCATAAGAAATGATCTCCATCTTCATCGGGACCTTTCAGTTCTTGGGTTTCATATGGGTGGAAAGTGGGGGATGTCCTAGGGGACCTAGAGGTTTACAATAATGCACTCCAGCCGGAGTGGAGAGAGGGAACAATGGCGACACTTGCGACAGTGCTTTACTCAGGATGTATCTATCCGGAACAGTGTATAAGGTTCTCAAGGCGACAATAGTCCTGTCTTCTTGTGAGGGGTCCTCCGATATCAACTTATAAGGAGGAGCCTCTGAATGTTTTCGGGCAGAGAGCGGTTTGTTGCAGATGCTTCTTCTCATCCAGACAATCTTGCGGTATGTATATGGTCACTCGTGGAGATCAGTAGTGGCCAATAAGGTTGTGCAGGCTTATTGCTCTTTAGCGATGTCCCTTCGTCTCATTGTCGCTCTGGGGTATGGATCGTCTAATGTGATGTTCTCTGCCTCTCCATGGGAGATGATATGCCTCCAGTCCCGCATGAAGCCGTTCCTCCAGGCTATCAAACAATCAACCAAAATTGTATAGGCAAAAGAGGTGGCCTAGTTGTTGTGCTCAGGCAAACATTACATATCACTAAAGTTGACGACGTCTCCATAAAAAAAAGGTGAGGCTCTTTTCAACAGATGCAATCCTACACCATCTCCCTCCTGTAACTTCCTGCTCCTTTACAAGCCTCCACCTAGCAAGGCGACATTCCCAGACATGTTTGTAAACATGGTTTCAAACCGGATAACACTACACTCCAACCTATGCGTTCTGGGTGACCTCAACATTTGGTTTGACAAACCCAATATGACCCATCCAAAAACAATCATCGCTGGCCTAGACGCACTGAACCTACATCAGATCGTCCACGAATCCACACACATCGCTGGACTCATCCTAGATGTAATTTTTGCTAATACCGAACTAGTTACCTTTCAAAACTATAACTCTGGTCACATGGTCAGACCACCATTTACTTGCTATCCAACATAAAACACTAAGCGATGCACCTAAAACCACCTTACATGCATTCACCTATCTTCCATGGAACAAACTTAATTTGGGACACTTAGAAACACAACTAACATCTAGTACAGATCTGGAAACAACAAATTCTGTTCAAAAACGATATGAGTGGCTACAGGATTCTTTTGATATCTTCATACCACTCAAAACCATACAACAGAACAAAAGAAAACAAGCACCTCGGAGAAATAAAGAGATAAAAGAAATAAAACAAACAAACTAGAAAGCTGCAACTTGCCTGGCTCAAAGCAAACGCCAAACAAGACAAATTTCGCCTACAGAGAATAAACAGATTATACAAGTCCGCTATCAAAAAAAGCGAAGAAAAGATACTATTCAGACAGAATTCAAAATGCTAAATGTGCAAATAAAGAATTCTATAAAATACTCAATGAATTTCGTAAACCAAATTGCCTGGAGTAGCTCATCACGTCACTCAAGATTTCACAGACAAACTGGCAAATTATAACACGGACAAAGCAGACACGTTGGACTCCTACTTAAAACAAAGACAAAGCACCAGCACCAACCCTTTTACAAAACAAAAATCCAAGAATACTCTAACCCAGCCTCACCGTTCCTTCCAACACATTTCATACAATGAATATGGACCTGGTCAAAGCAAGCAGGCCTGCCGGCAGCCCTTCGGACCCGTGTCCACCGCAATTATTCAAGACAATTCTTCTAACAACCTCTGCTGCCACTCCAGTAAGAAGAATCATCAAAAATTCCCTCACTACAGGAATATTTCCAGAAGAACTCAAAAAGTCATGCATACGCCCTTTACTGAAGAAAACATACTTGCACCCACTGAACCCTGACAACTACAGACCCATTACAAATGGACGTTTCCTGGGCAGCATTCACTCAGATGTCACAATTCGTTGAATATAACGCCATACTTTCAGACTTCCAAACAGGATTCCGTCCAGGAAGAGGCACAGAATCTGCCCTCCTTGCCATCTAGGATGACCTAAAGAACAGAGTTTGACCGCAACGGGGTTGCTGCACTACTTCTCTTGGACCTCTTGGCTACCTTTGACACGGCTGACCATGACACTGTGATACAAAGACTCTACAAAGCTGGCATAGAGGGGGCAATCACACTCTACCTTCGCAACAGAACTAATGTCATCCATACTACCCTTTTTTTATCCAAACCGTATTTCACAAAAGCAGGGGTCCCTCAAGGCTCTATCGTCTCGTCAATGCTTTTCAACATCTACATGAAGTTATTACTAACACTGATCAATCAATTTCACTTTACGTGCTATATCTATGTAGATGACATGCAAATATTCCTTCAACTAGAATGCCACAAAGACATTGGAAACTCGCCAGTTTTCAGTTGTCAAAGAGACATGAATCAATGGATGACGTGGAGCCATCTCAAATTGAATGCTTCCAAAACAGAAATACTCATGTATAGCAATCGGAAACATTAAGACCCGCTCGCCGCCTGGTCTGATGATGTGGGAACACCGCCTAAAGTATCGAAGGAAGGAAGAAACCTCGGAATGACCATGGACTCCAAGCTATCGATGAATGCCCAAGTGAACATACTAGCAAGATCAAGCTTTATTACCGTAAAAACTGTGCCGAATCTTCCCCCATTTGTGATCTCCACACAAGGTCCAGGCTACCATCTCCCTTGTTCTATCCAAACTCAATTCTGCCAATAGCCTCTACCATGGATCACCTTTAATGACCATGAAAAGACTATAAAGGATTCAGAACTCGTCTGCCAGAATACTCTTACATATAAAGCCACAAGACCACATCTTCCCTGCCTTGAAGGCCCGACATTGGTTACCGGTTGCCAGAAGATCCACGTTCATGCTGCTTTGTATCACCCACAAAGCGATATATGGAATGGAACCGCTCTTCATCAGGAATAAAATCACCGAACACATTCAACAGAGGAACCTCTGCACTAGAGTGGCACCACGCCTCAAAATCCCAACGTACAAGAAAAAACCATGGGTGGCACATCCTTCTCTTTTAACGCAGCCAAAGTATGGAACTCTTTACCCCCAACATAAGATCCAAGGATAACACCCTATTTATGAGAAAACTACTCAAGAATTGGCTCTTCCCCACATAAGCACCACGCGCAAACAGAAATATACAGCATATCCCTCTGTATATTATATGTCAATCAGTGTGTGAGCAACCTTGGTGTGCAAGCGAAACGCGTAACTGTAAAACAAAACAACTGCTGTTCTCTACTACCTTGGAGTGATCGTACCATTTTGGACTGTAAATTGACATTGGACTGGTGCGCTCCGCCGGCGTTTATGATCCTCTGCACAGGCGTAGAGAAACGGAAGGGGCAAAACACGGAAGCACTTAACGGAGTTTCTCGAGGCCGGCAGCTGACACCATGCGACAACTGGAGAGACGTGGCTGTATGCGAAGAAGGATAGACAGAAGTGGAATGGATATCCGCCCCACAGGTAGGTGCTCAGAGCGAGCAGCGGGACAGGGGCTTGTGTGGGAGGGAGGGAAAGAGACGGGTCGAAGGACGCATGTCCTTCTCACCTTCTAGACCCTTGCCATGGCTCTGCCGGGAGCCCGCATCCTTTCTGGGGCAGCAACAATTAATTCTTGGCAGGAGCCGTATCCTTACAGACCCATAACAACAAGGGAAGCATCATGGGGATAGAAAACTCAGTTCAGAATACACAAAGTAACTTCCAATCTGTTCACCATACTTGGATCATACTTCCTCAAGACCTTATAACTCTGCACAAGCTATCAAGCTATACAAACAATCTCTACACGTTTTACTCAGAATTGCAACAACATTCCCAACCTTGAATCTCTTTTTGCGGTCTGCTGCCTCGGCTGGTATTCATCGCATACCACCGATACACGCAGGGCTATTTTGGAATCTGCATTTAATCATATGCAGACCTGCATATTACGACCTAGAAAGAGCAGTAAAATAATATTGCTTCTATATCCACGAAACCGGCGCACCTTGAATACCATTTACAGAATTGAATTAGCAAGAAGTATAGCCTTCTCTGCCCCATATCACAGCGAACCATAGTCTCTCCACTACTATAATAGTAGACACAAGAACGTGCACATCACAGGTGTACTCCAAGCACAAAATCACCAGCTGCAGTAGGAACCTCCTAACCGTGGAGAGAAGGAAAGACAACAGTCCTTTTACTACCATCAGCACATTCCACAAGATCTATTTTGCAGAAAGAACAGACAAAGGAGATCGACGGGCGCTCATTTGGGAAACTAATAGGAACTCATGGATTAAGAAACAGAAAGAAGGGCACCTGCCCAAAGTTTGTTTGCCCAAACACCGAAGAAAAGCCAACCAAGGAAAGCAACAAGCGCAAGAGACAGCACCCTACAAGAAAGATTGGAAAACTCAAGAAGTCAGAAACATCTAAATGGTGGGAAGCAATATCGCTTCAAGACTACATAGAAAAAGAAATGGTACCACGCGGCCTAAGAATATACACAACCCCCTCTGAGTCCCCAAATCCTAAAATACTGGAAGAATAGGCAGACAACTCCGCCAAGAGCTCCAAGCAAATGCTTACTATTCTAGTTAAATATGCATGGGAGGATAAAGAAGGCAGCGTACACGAATTAAAATCACTGGAAGAACTCAAAAACCATAAAGAACAAGATTTCATTAAAAGAATATGTGGAAGAACTAAAAATAAGACTAAAACTACACGAAGATGACATAAAAGCTCGCAAGTAGCGGAAACTCCATTGTGATTGCTGTGACTACGAAAGTGGTAGAATCTTAACATATAGCCACAAGTACGAGCATCTGTACGAAAAGACGTCATTAGGAGAACCAATTGACAGTATGACAGAAAACGCAAGCAGAACCGACTCCATTACAAGCAGTGATATGGAGTGAGACCCATCTCTTGCAGCCATTACATCGCCTCAACTAACAATTGGAACCAGGGTACAGCCTACTTTTTAGACGAGTATCACCTCCTACGGATGGGGAGGCAGACTCCAAGAACAGCGCCACCACCAAAGACTTGAGGGAGAGGACGAGGAACGGGGATGAGGATAAGGGAAGAAACCAGGAAGGAACTGGTGGAGAAGAAAGCGACTCAGACAGAGGAAACAAAAAGAGGATGTGGAGGAAGGCTCATGGGAAACAAAACAACTAGCCTAAAGACACAGACCTAATGGATGAACAAACGGTAAAGAAAACTATCATATATCTATCATACCGACCGTTAACCATGTTAGAGAAGAAGACCCTGTGTCTAGGCCTCTCTTTGTGCCCATCCAATAGTTTCAACTACCCAGAAAACAAGAGTTGACATGTAGAAATTTGTGAGAAAACTCAAACTAAAAAAATGGCACTCTCAGGGGTCCCAGACCACCAGACACCGAATTCACCATCAACATAACAGAATCTGAAAACAAAAGGAATAGAGAACACTTGAATACCCTCAGCATAAGTGACATGGATACCTTACAAGCTATGCAAGATCTCTACGTGGAAACAGGGTTAGACCCCATTGAAGAAAATTGCGAGGTCATCACTGATAGACCAGCATCAAACAAATTTAAACCCAAATCAATCTTCTACCCCAATATGCCACACGATAACATTGATGCATTTCACGACACAGTAATAAGAGAGCTCATGCAATTCCGTAAAAAGAAAAAAACATACAAACCCTGAAATTTCTTCAGAAATCAATGGGAAACCATTAAATGCTATCAGAGGATGAGAATCTGGTCATACAACCAGCTGACAAAGGGGGTAAACATTGTACTCTGGGACAAAAGCATGTACATTGAAGAGGCAGAGAGGCAACTTAGAGACACGAGATTTTACGTGGTAACTAATATGCAAGAATACAACGAAAGCATACTCAAACTATGGAACATGTTGAACATATGGAAGGACAATGGTATCCTTCAGTGGGAAGAATATTGTTATCTGAAATGTGATTTTCCCAAAAGGCCAATTCTTTACCTCTTGCCAAAGTCCACAAGAACCCCACAAAACCACCAGGAAGACCCATTGTTTCCTATATAGGATGAGTTTCCGAACATATATCTAAATATGTAGGCCACTTTCTCTGTGAACATGTCACATCACTACCTTCCTACACCAAAGACACCAAGGATTTTTTAGCAAAAATAAAGAACATCGTCTAGGAGGAAGATTTCCTCTTAGTGAAAATGGATGTGAAGTCCCTATACACAATAATCGACCACACCATGGGCATACAGTGCTGCCATCATTTCCTTAAAAAAAGAAAAATACTACCTGGAACACACAGGAATGTTACTTGAAATGATGAAATTCTGTTTGTACAATAACATGGTCATGTTTAATGGTACGATATATAAGCAAATCCTTGGTACAGCCATGGGGACGTGCTTTGCCCCCGGTTTTGCCAACCTTTTCCTAGGAGTATGGGAAGAGGAGGTCCAACAAAGTCTAGAAGCAGAACACACTGAGGGCAAGGTGGTCAAATGGGTAAGATACATGGACTATCTGTTTGTCGTATGGAAAGGCAGTGAAGAGAGTTCTTGGCAAACCATTAACAGACTTAACAACAATGAATTTAACCTTACATTATCACATACTATAAGTAGAGAATCAATAGAATTTCTTGATGTAGTGGTCGAAGTCAAGAATAACCAACTGTGCACTAAACCACATCGAAAACTGACAGCAGGCAACAGTCTCCTCCACACTCTCAGCAGCCAACCAGAGGCCCTTAAATGGAGCATCCCCTATGAGGAACTGCTGCGAGCAAGAAGGAACTGCAGCACCCAGGAAGACTTTCTACCCTAACAAGACACCATGATCTGTAGGTTCAGAGAAAGGGGGTTCCCAAAGTGGGTATTAGAAAGAGCTAAAGAAAGAGTTAATCAAATTGACAGAAGCCACACTGCAAGACAAACACACACTACCAAAAGAAGACACTACAAGGGTAATTCTCACATACAATGATGAATCCAGGGATATTTCCCAAATTCTTAACCAGAATTGGAACATCTTAGCGACAGATCCCACCATCGGGGGGAAAACTACACAGTTGACTGCCCGTCACATACAGAAAAGTCAGAAACCTTCGGGACATTAGGAAGAGATATCACCAACTCACGCCTCAACACCCACCGTGGCCTACAGGGATTCTTCCCATGTGGGCATTTCAAAGCATGCAGGAATAACACCATGACGAAGACCTATCACACACACACAGGAGAAAAAAACATTACTCAATTTCCCACATGTGGTTCGACCTTTGTAATTTACATACTAGAGTGTCTGTGCAAACTACGTTATGTGGGAAGCACAACCCTAGCCGCTAAAATAGGAGTTCTTGAAAATATGAGAGCTATCAGCAATAAAGACCCACATTACTCAATTGCGAGACATTTTATAGATTATCATCTCGCAAACAACTCACTTCTTACAAACTTTGCTATTGAACAAATTCAACCAAATAACAGGGGCGGTAATAGGGTACTTTACCTGCGTAAAAGAGAATCATGGAACATCATACACCTCCAAACAAAGACCACTGGGGGACATAACCAGATGAGGAACTAGGTATCCACCTCTATGAAAGCTAGGCTTAGCACGCAGAGGCTGTAACTTCCTTGTTTGACTTTTCTGTGTATTTGCAACGAATTTGGTAACATATATGATCTCAGTTTGTCTGTTTAAACTGTTATGAAACCGTAATGTATTCTACGTGCACACATTGCAACGTATTTTGAATTTCATGCCTTTAACTTTACTGTACTTATATGGTTCTTTCTCTCTCTTTTTAATCACAGGAGAAAAGGAAGGGGCTGACCCGGGATTGGGCACGTCGACTCACCCCCCTACCCTTTTCTTCAATGACTTCCATCACAACTGCACGTGGGTGAAGGGCAGCACTTAACAGAGAAGAGAGATCTCTTTGTCATTTAGAACATTTGTTCTTCGCGATATTTGCTATTCTGAGAGACAAGATGTAGGGCAACAATGCCTCCATTGTTTGTTTGTGATCTTTTGTTTTTCATTTCTTTGTGGAATCTATTCCTGGTGGATGATGCTATACATTTGGGGGAGATTTGTAGAAGAAATAGTAACCCAGGGATTCTAACATCAGAGACAATGTGTGTTTTGTACTTGAAAGAGCACTTGTCGAATAAATACCTTTGGCGCGCTCCGGCCCATTATAATACCATTCTGATTCATTCTAGCACTTGCAGAGTAGAATCTTTTACCATAATCTGCCAGTGCATATTTGCACCTTGAGTACACAATAACCTCACATGGAACACTGGCCCTATGAGGATGAGCACATATATCATAATTTAAATCTTCGGCACAGGCAGCAAAAAAGCACTTGCATAACGTTTCTGTAGGTCATGCCCAACATGCCCATACCGTCCGTCTCCTGACACTATGTCGTAAAAAGGACAGTTGAGTGATTATTTACCTTTAAATCTCTAAAGCCTTCCAAACAGGTACGGACATTTAAGCCTTGCGTACAACACAACTCTGGCACACTAACATATGATATGCTGCCGCATATATAGCACTTCTGGTTTTGTTTTCTACACATAACTTTATTGACATACTAGTAAACTTACAACACTATTAATACACACATGTATAACATAATATTCGCTTCCCATGGACCAGTTGGGATAAAACATGTTAGAGGGACAACTAGCATTTGACATCTAGTAACTACAGCTACATGACAGCACTTGCGATCCATGGCATTGGCAAAAGACTGGTAGCAATGTTAATAAGACTTTCCAATATGGATGCCATTTTCACGAAATCTTTCATTAGTCCCCTTTCTCTTTCCATGTATCCATATGTATACAGCAATTTCCTGTCAATCAGTGTGTGAGCAAGCTCTCTGTGAGAGCGAAATGCTTAAATGTAAAATAAAACAACTGCTGTTGTCTACTACCTTCGAGTGATCGTATCATGTTGGACTGTAAATTGATATATATATATATATATATACACACAAAAAATAAAATAAATTTTAAGTACAACACTTGAAAGTCGGAGTTTATTTAATGCATCTTTCATCTACATCTACTACTTTCCTTTATGCATCTATATACCTTCTGTTAGAAATGGGGGTATCTAGTTGGCAATGGCTGGCCACTGTCCAAGTAGGGACCCTTCGTCCTAAGTCAGAGTAAGGGGGCTACACCCTGTGATAACCCCTGCTCAACCCTGTGGTAAAGTAGCACGAGCAGCTAGGCTTATCTCAGAGGCAGTGTGTGAAGCATTTATGACCATACACAGTAACACAGTGAGGAACACTACAAAGGGACGCCACACAAGGAGTTATAAAAATAAGTATTTTATATATAGACTTAACACAAGACCAATAACGGTAAAAAGCCATAATACTGTAAAATAGGATTATTCTTGAAATGCTGCAACAATAATTTAAGGTGTGCAAAAAGGAGTTCAGTTCAAAGCAGCGGTCTCTACGACCCGTTTACTTACAAAGTACCTGGATTTCGAAGCAAAGCAAACAAAATGTCGCAATGAAGCTGTAGCGATGATTTTCTGCACGCGAGGCCTGTGATGCGATAAATCCTTGCCGCGAGGGAGGAGACGATGCGTCGATCTGCTGATGCGTGCAGAGACTAGGCGACAACTTCTTCACGCTAGGCCGATGATGCGATGAATCCTTGCCGTGAGGGAGGAGACGATCCTGTTGCGTCAGCAAGTAGGTTGTGATGCGAAGAAATGGCGCTCCGCTCGGGAGCGACGGTCCTGGTGCGCTGCGATGGAACGGATGTTGCGAGCACTCAGCGGCAGCAGCGCAATGATTCTTGGTGGCGCTCTCAGCTGCAGCGGCCCGCAAACGTGCGTTAGCGATGATCTCAATGTTGCGAGCACTCGGCAGCTGCAGCGCGATTCCCAAAATGGCGCTCTCGGCTGCCGCGGCTCGCAAACGGGCATTAGCGACGTTTTCAGCACTCTCTTCTCTGAAGTAGAACTAGAGGTCCTGGAACTCACAGGAGTCTCACCTGCAGATAGAAATCGTCACTGGGAGGAATCAGGAGGCTGTTGGCAAAGTCTGATGGGCCTGAGACTTCAGCAGGAGGCTAGCTCTCTCCTAGCCCTTGGGTGATTGCTTTAGCAAGATTAATAAAAGTTCTCTCATAGTCCTTTTCCCTCTTCTTCCAAGTCCAATGATAACCACTGCAGGCCAACCCAAGAAACAGCACACAAGCACAAGGGAAGTCCAACTCCTGCAGATTCCTTAGTTACACGGACAGAGGTCCGTCTTGACATCCAGGAGCAATACGAATTGTAGGGGTTTGGACACAGGTATTTATACCCCAAAAGTCTTTGTTCTAAAGAGTCACAAGTCACTGAACCCAGCCAGAACCAGTCCTGCTCAGTCCTGGAGCACTTTATTTACCAGGCTGCATCCTTCCTTTCAGAAAGAGGGGCTCTGCCATCAGACGCACAGTAGGAGGTGGAGCCAGCATTCACCTTGCCAGGCACGGCCCTATTCAGGTCAAGGAGCTACCCCTCCCCTCACACCAAGGCAGGTCGCTCTCTTCAACCCAGGTCTGACTCAGCCTGCCCTGTCCCTCCAAAACCAGACAGCCAATACACAACAGCAGAGCACATTGGAAGGCTTAGGCAAGAAAATACCTACTTTCTAAAAGTGGTATTTTCAAACACAGAATAGAAAAATAAACTTTACCAAAAGATGTATTTTAATATTCTGAGCTCAGGCATATTAAACTCGTTTTTCTACCATGTTCCTTGGGTCAGTTAGGATTATAGAATAGTCCAACTGCCCATTCTGGCCTATGGAGAACAGGTAGCCTTACAGTAGTGAAAAAAGAAATTGGGTGTAATTCACTACCAGGACATGCAACACACACCAAGGCATGTCCTACCTTACACATACAATGCACCCTACCATAGGGGTGACTTACATGATGCCAAGGGAAGGTTCAGGGGCTGGGAAGTGTGTGCACTTCACAGCCAAGATGGCAGTTCTGGACTGCACGCAGACCCTGCAGTGGCATGTCTGAGACATGCTTTACAGCTGCTTCTGTGGGTGGCGCAAAACAGCGTTGCAGGCCCACAAGCAGTATTTGGTTTACCAGCCCTGGGCACACACAGGCCATGCTACTAGGGACTAACAGGTAAACCAAATAAGCCAATCATGGATATACCAATTCACATATCATATTTACACAGGGAACATTCGCGCTGTGGCACTGAATGGGGGTGGCACAGCGCCCAGAGCATCTAACACCAGCAAAAACAGAGGAGACAAAAGCGACAAATGGAAGGGAGACACACGCCAATGGTGCCAGGTCTAACAGACGTCCCCTCCAGCTGAATGTGGGGAGATCTACCCTTGGAGTTCTCATCACTAAGGCGGAAAAATTCTTGACAGACCATCAGCATTGGCGTGTTCTGTACCAGGGTGATGTTCCACCGTGAAGTCCATATGCTGTAGGGAAATGGACCACCTCAACAACTTGGGATTCTCACCCCTCATCTGCAGCAACCATCTGAGGGGCCTGTGGTCTGTCTGAACCCGGAGGTGAGTCCCAAACAGGTATGGTCTCAGCTTCTTCAGTGCCCAGACCACAGCAAATGCCTCACGCTCAATTGCACTCCACCTCTGCTCCCGTGGAAGTAATCTCCTACTGATGAAGGCTACTGGTTGGTCTAGTCCCTCCTCATTCATCTGTGACAGAAGAGCCCCCACACCGTGCTCTGAAGCGTCTGTCTGGACAATAAATTCCTTAGCAAAGTTGGGCGCCTAGAGTACGGGTGCTGTACACATGGCAGTCTTGAGGGCATCAAAAGCTTTCTGACAGGTGTCAGCCCAGTTCACAATCTTTGGCTACTTCTTGGAAGTCAGCTCAGTCAAGGGTGCAACAATGCTGCCATACCCCTTGATAAACCTCCTGTAATAACCTGTGAGTCCTAAGAAGGCCCTCACCTGGGTCTGCATCCTGGGGGGCTCCCAAGCCAGGATGGTTTCAATCTTAGGCTGTAGGAGCGCCACCTTGCCGCTCCCCACCTGGTGTCCCAAGTACACCACAGAACCCTGCCCAATCTGGCACTTACTGGCCTTGATTGGGAGGCCTGCTCGGCGCAGTGCCAACAACACTTCCCAGAGGTGGCGCAGGTGGTCCTCCCAGGAGGAACTGAACACTGCAATGTCATCCAGGTAGGCGGCACTGAAATCCTCCAGCCCAACCAACACCTGGTTGACCAACCTCTGAAAGGTGGCAGGGGCATTCTTCATCCCAAAGGGCATCATACGGAACTGATAGTGCCCATCTGGTGCGGAGAATGCTGACCTCTCCTTTGCCTCATCAGTCAAGACGATCGGCCAGTACCCTGATGTTAGATCAAACGTGCTGAGGTACCGGGCAGCCCCTAACCGATCTATGAGCTCACCAGCTCTGGGGATGGGGTGCACGTCGGTCTTCGTGACCAAATTGAGACCTCGGTAGTCCACGCAGAACCTAAGTTCTGGAGTGTCATCAGGCGCTGCAGCTTTTGGTACCAAGACCACGGGGCTGGCCTAAGGGCTGCTAGAGAACTCAATCACCCCTAGGGAAAACTTTTTGGAGACCTCCTCCTTAATGTAGGCCCGACCCTGTCAGTCACTCTGTAAGCCTTGTGCTTGACAGGAGGACTGTCCCCGGGGTCTACCTCATGGACGCACCAATCAGTGACACCAGGTACGAGGGAAAACAAATCAGAAAATTGCCGCAACAGCTGGTAACAATCTCTCTGTTGCTCAGGGGTCAGTGTGGTGGGGAGGACCACACCCTCCACTGACCCATCCTTCTCTCCTGCACACAGGTCAGGAAGAGACTCGCTCTCCTCCTCCATCCCTGCATCTGTGACAAGAAGCATGCCCACTTCAGACCTCTCAAAGTGGGGCTTTAGGCGATTCACAAGCAGGACCCGCAGGGGGTTCCTAGGAGACCGAAAATCCACCAAGTAGGTAACTGGACTTTTGCGCTCCACCACCTCAAATGGACCGGTCCACTTATCTTGAAGCGTACAGGGCTCTACTGGGGCCATTACCCAAACCTTCTGACCAGGGTGAAATTCGACCAGAGTGGCATTCTGGTCGTGCCAATTTTTCATATCCTCCTGGCTGGCTTCAAGATTTGCCTCAGCAAGTTTTCTGAAACGCCGAGTCTGGTTCCTGAAGGCCAACATGTAGCTAAATACATCTTGGGGAGGCTTCCTGGAAGATTGCTCCCAGCCTTCCTTGACCAGACTCCGAGGCCCTCTTACCGGATGGCCATAGAGCAGTTCAAAGGGACTGAACCCTAAGGACTTCTGTGGCACTTCACGGTAGGCAAACAAGAGGCATGGCAAGAGGACGTCCCACTTACGACTCATGGGTTCTTCTAGGCCCATAATCATGCCCTTCAAGATCCGGTTGAACCTTTCAACCAAACCACTACCTTGGGGGTGGTAAGGAGTGGTGAACTTATAAGTTACCCCACACTCCTCCCACAGAGACTTCATATACTGGGAGATGGAGTTGTCCCCCTGTCAGACACCTCTCTGGGGAACCCCACACGGGAGAAAATCCCCATCAGTGCATATCCCACCACGGGGGCCGTCACTGTCCTGAGCGGGATGGCTTCAGGGTACCGGGTGGCATGGTCCACCAAGACCAGGATGAACCTGTTGCCCATTGCTGTCTTGGGGTCCAGAGGCCCCACAATGTCAATGCCCACCCACTCGATTGGGGTACTGACAACCGGAAAGGGCTGGAGTGGGGCCTTGATCTTCCCCCCCACTCTTCCCACTTGCCTGGCAAGTCTCACATGTCCTGCAATGAGCATCTGAGCTCTTGCGCAACTTGGGCCTATAAAAGTGGGTGGCAAACCTCTCAAAGGTCTTGGTCTGCCCCAGATGTCCTGCCAATGGAATGTCATGAGCCAACCCCAGTAGGAAGGCTCTGAAGCACTCTGGTACCACCAGCACACGGGCTGACCAGTCTTAGGCTCGCTATACAGGAGACTGTTCTCCCAATAAATCAGATGTGAACCAGACATGTCACCTGCTGCCTGGGCTGCAGCCTGTCGCCGCATACCCTCAAGAAAAGGGCAAACTCTTAGCTGCTCAGAAAACTCCTCCCTGGTGGGCCCCCCTTCCTGCTGCCAATGGATCAGCTCAGGCAGGTCCCCCAGTTCGGCGATCTGCTCCCCGGTAGGCTCCAGGGCATCCCCCTCAGGGTCCACTCCCTCCTGGGTCGTGGGAACCAAGGGGGCCGGCTTCCCACGCCTCCTGCCCCTTCTCTCTAAGGCAGGGATCTGGGCCATACTCTCAGGCTGCAGGTCCTTCTCAACACCCTCCTTGGCTGTCATGGACCGAGTGGTAGCACACGCCCACTCAGGCAGACCCAACATCTCCAAGTGAGATCTCCTCTCCACCGTAGCCCACGGGGAGTTCTCCAAATCATTGCCCAACAGACAGTCTACAGGCATGGCGGGCCTTACAGCCACCTGAAGATTTCCTGAGACACCCCCAGGTGTCAAAGGGAACCTGAGCCACCTCACATTGGCTCTCTGAGTTGTCTGCGGACACCACTGGGTAGAATGCATGGGGGACAACCTGCTCTTTGGACACCAACCGGAAGCTGACAGCAGTTTTACTGGCTCCTGTGTCTTTTAGAGCCTCCACGTTATGGCCATTGATGGTCACCCACTGCCTGTACTTTTTAGTGTTGTCGGGCAGTGTAGGCTTAGGGACCATCTCAAAGTCTCCTAATAAGACAAGGGTCAACTCTACGGGATCCCACCCACCTTGAGCACCCATCTCCTCCCCTCCCAGGGCTACACTAGCAAGCTGTCGGGGTGGTGCACGGGGTGGTGCATTAGCATCCCTTTGAGGACACTGGGGATCAAAGTATCTGTGGCCCACTTGACCACACTTAAAGCAAGTAAGGGGCCCCCTCTGAACAGGCCTACCTGTCGGGGGTACTGGCTTCTTCTCTGGGAGAGGCTGGGACACCACTGCTTGGTTTCCTTGGGAATAACTTGGGGGCCCTCTTTGGAACTCATTCGGTTTACCCCTGTCCCCCCCCACATCTCTGCTGGGGACCCTGCCCATCTTTGGCGAAGTCTCCGGCTGGACCCTTGCGAACCCGGTTGCTCACCCAGCAGTCCGCCTCCTCAGCAAGCTTCCTAGGGTTAGTCCGCTAGCAATCAATCAGGTGCTGGCGTAGCTCAGGAAAACAGTTACTAGATAAATGCTCCCATGCAATCAAATCATAAAGCTGCTCAAAAGTTTCTACTTTGCTACCCTTTACCCAGCGATCCATTGCTCTGCAAAAAAAAGACACATTCAACCCAAGTGGTACCCTATAACTTCTTGTAGGTTCTAAACCTCTGCCTATACATCTCAGGGGATCAAACCATAACGGGTCATCAAAGCTGCCTTCATGTGGGCATAAACCAGCCTACTTTCTTGGGGCAGGTCCAACAAGGTATCCCTCCCCTCACTCACAAAGCGTCCCCACAACCCCGCTCCCCAATCCTTCTCAGGGACCCGGTGGGACACCATGGCTAATTCGTAGGCTGCAAACCATTGCCCAATATCTTCACTCGTGGAAATCTTTAATGACCTCCTCAGGTATATACACTCTACTCTTATTATGCACTACTGGTATGCTGCCACCAGAGGGGGAGATCTCTACACTCTTTGCTTTAATCTCCAACTCCCTCAATATTCTCTCAAGCTCAAGTTTCATTTTCATTATCTCAAACTCTAACTTCTTGTTCTCTACGTCCCTTTGACCATCCATTTTAAGCTTCGCCATCTCCATGTTATACCGCCTATCTCTCTCCCTGTCCTCCATCTCTTCTGGAGACAGACCCCTTAAGGACACGCTAGTGCCTGGGCTGGAAAGCGCTTTACCTCCCACCCAATATAGTTCTTCCACCTGCTGCTCTCCTGAATCCTCTTCCCCCTCCACAGGCTCTCCCATATTCTTAGGGGCATCCCTGGCTTCTAGCCAGGCCTTCAGCGCCTTTTGAAACTCTTTTTAGAGAGGCCTATAATAGGGACTGTTAATTGCTTGCAGAAATATTTGAGCAGCTTGGAAGTGTAGGTGTCTATTTTCTCTTCTTCCCAGGAGAGATCCTCCGAGGCATTGGATCTGGGCTTGCCCATTGTAGCAATAACTGGCAATATCAATCAAAAATTGAAAAAAAACTCAAAAAACGTATGTGGTTATGTTATGGTCTGCACTCACTAGTAGTGTACACTATAATTACTGTATGCAATCATAAATGCAAGTCCAGATCCTCACCGCTGACCACCAATGTTAGAAATGGGGGTCTCTACTTGGACAGTGGCCAGCCATTGCCAACTAGAGACCCCCATTTCTAACACCTTCCATGTACTTATGGATCTATATATTTATTACTTTTATTCTAATTCAGCATATCCAATGCACTGCCCTATTTTTCACCCTACATCTCTCTCAAAATATCCTCTAGCTCAACTCTCTGACTTACCTCAAACCTCTTTCTACTACTATTTCCAATGCACTACCCTATTTCTTATCCTATATCTCTATCAACATATCCTCTACCTCCACTCTCATTCATCCCAAACCGCCACTATGAGCCCGCCAAAACCCTTTCTAGACTCTTCCCTCCTTGCATCATCTCATACATCTTTTACTATTCCGATCACCCAAACATAAGCTTTTCTAAACCCTTCCCCCTGATTCTTCACCCATCTTTCTTTTACTCATACCTAGCCTACTCGTACAGCTATGAGCTCCAAAACTATTTTTTTTGTTTGTCTAAATCCTTCCCTCTTCTATCCCTCCACTATCCTTTTCAATCCAAAAAACACACCAACATATCCACATATCAAATTAATTTCATATTTCACTATACTAAGCCACTACTAATCTCTTATGGGCTCCGGAGTAGCATGTTTACTTGCCGAAATAACGCTTCAACACCCAATCAGGGGTAGCAAGCGTTATATAAGTTCCCCCTTCTATCCCTCCACTATCCTTCTCAATCCAAATAACTGACAAACATATCCACCGCTCAAATTACTTTCATATTTCACTATACTAATTTACCACTAATCCTTTATGTGCTACTCGCTAGAAAAGCTCTTCGACGCCTGGTATGGGGTAGTAAGTGCTATATAAATGCAATTACAATACAATCTGGTTGGGGGTGAACTTGTGTGTCAGATCTTTAATAAACCGCATCACAACTGGTGATTTAAACCAGGATGGTGGTCTCGTTAAAAAGCAGAAAGGCCAAAAGGGACCAAAAAATCATCTTTTCCAGTGCCCACCGCAAGGATAGGCAAGGGTAAAGACAGAAAAAAACAAAAGAACACCGGACAGCCTCGCTGTAAAGCATCGGTATCCCGGGCATCATCTCAGATCACAGACATGTCCCAGCGCCCACCGTAGATGGATCGAGTGAAAAGGAGTCAGACAGTGAGAATGAAATCCACCACCTCAGATGCCAACTCAACTGCAGTCAGCCGTTTAGTCTCGATGCACAGCGGTGTAATTCACGCAGGTTGAGGTGAAGGACCCTGCCCGAGGATCCTCGCAGAATGCCAGTTTGACAGGAGGAGAGAAACTCAAAAGTTCAGATGCCACCCTATCCTGGCTCAATGCTGGTCAATACGGATGATGGGCCCGGTCATTTTGATCTTCCTCAGAACTTGGAGCAGAAGAGGGAGTGGCTGGTGGACGTACAGGGGTGAGTCTCCTAAAACTCCAACACGCAAAACTGCTGACCTTGCACATTCTATAAATCCAGCGAGGGCTCCTACCTCGGATGGAATACACCCGGCACCACTTCAGGATGCAGGTGCTACTAGTGATACCCCGAAACCGGTCCCAGGATGCTTGTTTCCGGTCCAGGGAGGACCTGGCTTGGCAGTTTGAGCTGGACTGTTCCCATGAGGCACAGGGTCAAGACTGATTTGCATATGGCGGAGTCTGAACTGAGGTGGTGAAGTGAGCTAAAGAACGATGATGGATTCATCCCAGATCTGTGACTGGGGGTGAGAGCCTGAAAAGTTTCAGCGCTCCCTCCATCATCTCCTTGTGTTTGCTACTAGTGATATGCCAAGAGAGGTCTACTCACTTAATCTGATTTGGCGTTCAGGGACTCCGCCAGGTGGTTGTCTATTAGAAAGGTGTCCCGCTGCTCTAGCCAGCTTCAGAGACGCAAAGCCCCTTGGCACAGGCAGTGAGAGGTTGGCCAGGTATATGCTGTCCAATAGTTGTAGTGGGCACCTTGCACCAGTCAAAACAACCCTTATTGATGATTAGGTTAAAGAGAACCTTTATTGAAAGCTATCCTAGTGGTAGCTACGGAGAGCAGCCTTCAGGCTAAGTCTCGAAGGAATGCAAAGCAGCTTGGTTTACCAGTCTATAACCTCTTGAATGACCAAATGAAAGGAGAACCACACAAGGTATATATAAAATATATGTATATATTTCTAAACACTCTCTACTAACCTCTTTATGAGATTAGAGAGCAAGGTACACAATATTACAGTACTAAAACGACAGTAAATAGCACCAGGGGGAAGACCAAACCATATATTAAGAAAGTGGTATAACAACCACGACTTGACTAGACACAGTGCCTAGAGCACGTAGAATCGATGGGACCACAAGGAACCACCCAAGGTACTGACACAGAGAACACAGCCATGAGCTCCGTACAATCCCATGGGAAAGTCGCGGTGGGAATTTTAAAGATTAAGGACACTTAGGAGAGGACTTTGAGCAAACCCTTTCAAACTTACAAGGTTCTAAGGGCAGCACCCTCCAGAGTACCGGAGTACTCGTGTTACCTAACCAGGGAAGCCGGGTGCATAGGTGTCAAATGGTGTTGGGAATCTTTGTTGTTTTCAATGGCGTGATGCTGCAAAGTGCTGCTGCCGGGAAGATGAGAAGTGTCCGGTGTGATCCAAGTCTGGACCGGAGCTGAGAAGAACCTGAAAGTAGAGGGGACAGAGTCTGGGTCACTTGCCAGTGACCAGGGGCACGATAGATGAATACCCACCGATGTCGGGTGTTTCAGGTGCGATGAGGTGAAGCTTGACTCTGCAGCCACAGGGACCAGGAGACGTCGACGACCACCAGAGTTCACAGGCAAGCTGTCCTATGAAGGATGTCGAGTGCTGGGGGTAAGTGTCCGGATTGGAGACCAACAAGCCTTGGCAACTGCAACCCACGCGTCCAGAGAAAAGAAGCTTCAGTGTGGACCAACAAGGTCATGGGGACTCCCAACGCGATGGAGAGTCAGGGCACATCTGGAGCAACCAGGTAAGCCCCCTTAAAGTTACAGTTCCCTCCTCAGGGACCCAAAGGTCGACAGACCAGGGATCGCAAAGGGACCGCAAGAGGAATCACTAAATACCAGATCACGGGTCACTCGAGGAGTGTAGGCCAGTAATCTTCAGTGGAATCACTGCTCGGGGTCTGGACTACAAGTAGCCCAAAGCACAGCCTCCGGGATACCCAAAAAGCATATGCTGCTGCAAATGTGCACGGTGTCCAGGGGTTCGGGTTGCACGGTCCCCACGAGGGCTGAGGGTCTCAGGTTTGCTGAGAGCATGGATCGGCCTTGGGGAAGCTTAGGAACCCACCTCCTGTGTTGCAAAATCTTCGGAGTCCGTCAGGAGCTGCGTAGATGTAAACCGGTCAGTTGCGTTTCAAGTGCCTGTCTTGCAGGGGAGTAACTCCTTTACTCCAAGGGAGATTCTTTGGTCATCCAACGTAGTGTAGATAGTTGAAGTACTTGGTTTGTGTAGCAGAGTTTCATCCAGGTAAATCTAAAGTCATGTAGCCAGGGGTTCCTACTTTTTACCCAAGGAAGGGGTGGGACAAACTCTAGGGGAACCACCTATAGGAGGGTCAGGACAGAGGGGTGGCTACATGCATGTCCTTTGTCCAGTTTCGCTCCAGAGCTGCAACCGGTTTGAGCTGGACTATGCACAGGGTCACCAAATGTGCCCCCAGTGCAGACATCAAAGCACTCTCAGAGTGCACCCACCCAGCCCCAATACACTAAAGCCTGTCTGGGAGGTGGTCACACCTCCCTGTGACAGTAAACCTATTGTCCAGCTGTCCCCTGCCGGAGTTTCGTCCAGCAGCAGGAGGGCAGACTTGTGTCTGTGGCTGGCAGCATACATTTTGTGATGCCAGGGTCTGTAAAGTTGGTACCGGGTGTACCGGTGCTCTCATATTTCTCCCTCTAGTAGGGTGTAATCATACCTCCCACACCAGTTACTGGTGTGGAGGTATGATTCCAAGGTGTTTGACACCAAACACGACATGTTTCCATGCAGCCGTTTCAAAGTTAGCATTTACCGCGAGGTTATTGTGCACTTAAGTGTATATGGTTTGGCTGCATCACAAACAACCCCGGAATAGAGGTTCCAAAGGCTGCAGAGGGCTCTGCACCCTCTCACATAAACACCCAGCACCCTGCCTTCAGGATTGATAAGGCCTGCCAAAGGGGTGCATACACCACCTTACACAGGCTGCTGTAGCAGACCTGTTGTGTCATTTTGAATGGTCTCCCAGGGGTGGCATAATAAATGCTGCAGCCCCTGAGAGGCCTCTGGGGTACCTATGCCCTGGGTATATAGTATATACTAGGGACTTATAAGGGTACCCCAGAATCCAATCTGGAGTGTACCTAAAGTACATGCAATCAATTTAGGGAGAAAGCAGATAAACTGGGGTCCTGAATAGCAGGCTCCTAGTCAGGCTAAGTCGAAAACAGTGAAACATCAGCAAAAAAGTGGGGGTAACCATAAGAAGCAGATCCTACTCTCCTACACAGACCCTAGGCCCCACTCCTCCTTGCTTGTTGCAGTACCACATCACTGTGGTGTTTTCTGTGAAAACCTGCAGCTGCCACCTCTTGTTGGATGTCGGGAAAGCCTTTAGGGTCCAATGAATGACCCACAGATTCAATATGTGTAGGAAAGTGGCTCATTATACACTGTTCCTAAATAGGTACAGTGTGTATAGAGTCCACAGTCCCCAGAGGTTTGGCAGTGGCTAAAGTTAGATATAACCTTACTCTCTAAAGTGGTAGCTTGGTCGAGCAGTAAGGCAGTATCAGAGGACAGTGTAAAGCATTTGTTGTACACACTCAGTCAGCAAATGGTCTCACACACTCAAGAACTGAACTCTAGGCCAATGGTTTGTATAAAAATATATGGTTGTTTTATTTTAGAACCAACAATAGGTATTAAAATATACTTTCTCAGAACGAGATGCTTTAAATACTTTGCAATATGCAATAGACTTTTGTAGATAATAGTTACAGTTTGTTGCTATAGGCAACACAATTTCAAACACAATAATACATTGAGCTCAATGGGAATTTTAAGTTATTTGCAATTAGTTACTTTCAGGATCACTTTTCTAACTCCAGGACTGGATCCTAGATTCAGTCCTGGGACAGTTCTTGGAAACAAGTGGGTAAATTCGTTTTAGTTACTGTTGTGATTTTTGCTATTTTAAAAGTTGAAACTTTTTCTGATCAAATTACCAATGTTATCCTAAGGAAGGAAATTCACTTAGCAGGTAAGTGGGGTTATGGTTACTTTTTCTAGGTTAGTGTTGGATCCAGCACTAGTGTACCACCTGTAAGCAGTTGAGAAACTGCGTTTAAGTTTTACAGGAGATTTTTAAGGAATATTTAGAAATTTGCAAAATAGACACTTCGAAGAAATTTCATAGAAAAACAGTCAATGGTCTCCTATGGGAGAAAATTCAAGTTACGGGTAAAGTATGTTCTCGTTATTTTTGTAATCCAGTGCTGGGCTCCTAGGTTCAGTACTGGGACATCCATCTAAAACAGGTAAGTAATTACGTTTTCACAGTTGGTACGATTTTTAAAGAATGTTTGTAGTTTGCAAAAATCGACACTAAAGAAATTTCACAGAAAAACAGTCAATGATTTCCTATGGAAGAAAATTGGGTTAGTGGTAAGTACGGTTGTGAGTACTTTTCAGGGTCAGTGCTGGGCACCAAGATCCAGTACTGGGATCTCTCCTAATAGCAGGCGAGTATTTCCGTTTGTTACTCGGTTGATTTTAGGTGAATATTTTAAAGTTTAGAAACTCCACACTTAGAAGAAATTTCAGAAAAAAACCTGTCAATGTTACCCTATGGAAGAAAAGTGAGTTATCGGCTTTTGGGTAAGTACTCGACTGGCAGAGTTAAGGTTCTGGGCACAGACTCAGGGGTCTCCCAGGGTCAGGTAAGTACAGTTGTTACACCCTCAGCGGCACTGGGCAGCCGGGTGCAGAGTGAGTTAGGCCCAATGTTATCCTACGGGAGGCAGGGGGGCCTTGGTTGGTGGCTGCTGACTAGCAGGCCACGTGGCTGTGGGAGCTGGGCTCCTGGTCACTTACTCAGGGCAAATGAGGAAGTAGGTAGGAGTAGAGGTTACACTGCCAGGGCCACTCGGGCGGCGGGGTGCAGGGTGCTTTTGAGCCTTTGGGTGCTCATTGGATTGCTATGGAGAAGCTCAAAGACGAACAAAGGCTGCAAGCTTGGGGACGAAGATTCTTCAGGTGCCACCACCTCTTCGAGAGTTAAGTTGGGTAGTTGGAGGATAGGTAGGTACCCAGGAGTCGGGCACAGGGGGGCACAGGGCGCCGGGTGCAGGGATGCCTTTTGGTGTCGGGAAATCTTACCCTCTGTTGATCGTGGTTGGGGGGGGCCTGGTTCTGAGGCTGCAGGCGTCATCGGGAGCGTCGAGGTGGGTCCTTGGGTGCTGGATTTGGGGTCACAGTCGCCGGGGGGACGTCCTCGGGGTCTTTGTCCACTCCGGCACAGGCCAGGCTTGGCGGGTACAGAGTGTGCAGGGTTCGCGCTTCCGGGCTGATGTCAGGAGTTAGGCACTTGCTTTGAGCAGAGCCACTGCCCGTGGGAGTCCCAGGTGCTCAGAGTCACAAGGTAGCCAGGTCCTCCGGGGTTTGTGAGGTTGCTGGCCACTGGAGGTGCCAGGATTTAGCAGGAGCGGGTTCGAGGGTCGACAGGCCGGTAGGGCTGGGGCCAAAGCAGTTGTTGTCGTCCTCTTCTTAGCAGCTGCACGGCAGGTCTTCTTTCTTCTTGATCTTCTTTGCTGTTTAGAATCCGGAATCTGAGGAAGGAAGGTTCAGGGTGCCCCTAAATACTAGATTTAGGGGCGTTACAGGTAGGTAAAGGGCAGGGACCAATGGATCCCTGCCCTGGGGTGGGTACACCCCCTATCCTGCCACTGTCCTATGGGAGGGGGGCAGTAGCCTAGTCCTGATTGGGCAGGGCTTCCCATCTTCAAGATGGCGAGAGCCCGGAGATGTGCTTCACCTCGCCTCCCCCACCTGAGGGGTGGGGTTGGCAGAGTCTGGCACATCCCCTGTCCTTACTTGGGGTTTCCAGCCAGCCTTCCCACCAGAGTGGGGGTCAGAACCGGTGGGGGCCAGTTGCTGAGTACAGCAAGTGGCCTGGAGAAGCTCACAAAGGCGGCATGCCTTTGAAGCTTCCCCTTGCCCATCCTGGGGGAGGAGACTTAGCACCTCGCCCAGGATGTGCATTGTTGCAGGTCCAGGAGAGCGGATGGCTCTGCACCCAGGGGTCCAGCAACATGTCAGCTGTGTGACAGCCTAGGCAGCCTCTCAGACAAGACGTGGATTGCAGGTTAGGTTTCAGGGGGCATCTCTAAAATGCCCTCTGTAGTGCTTTGTACATTAAATCCCACACTGGCGTCAGTGCGGGTTTAATGTGCTGAGAAGTTTGATACCAAACTTCAGTCTTCAGTGTTGCCATTATGGGGCTGTGGACTTAGTGTTTGACGAGCTCCCAGCACCATATACTCTTAAATGGCAGCACTGCACTTACAGTGCCCAGGAATGGACCTGGGTACTGTAGGGGCACAGGGCTCATGCTCCTGTGCCCACACCACTGGCATAGGGCACCCAGCTAGAGGGGTGACTGATGTATGCCAGGGCAGTGTAGGTTGTGGGCACGGCACACAGGGATGTGTGCCATGTCAACTCTGTTTTGTCTTGTACCCAGTCACTCAGCCTGCAAGGGCAGTGTGTTTGTGTTAGAGTACAGGGCCTCAAAGGGTGGCACAATAAGTGCTGCAGCCCTTAGAGGCCTTTCCTGGTCAGAAGGCCCTGGGTACCATTTACCAGGGGCTGACATGTGGCCAGGGTTTGCCAATTTGGGTTTTAGGTTTTAGGGAAGGAACATAGGCCCTGGGCACCTGATTGGCAGGAGTCCAGGGCACACTCAGTCAAAGTACATTCAGCAAAAAGTGGGGGTATACCATGCAAGAAAGATGGCACGTTCTCACAATATGCAGATGCAGAGCTGGCTCTCGCTTGGAGACCAGAGGCCCTGGTCTCCACTTCCCCAAGTTGACCTCCGCCCGCACCCCCCCACCCCTCACCCTAGGAGTGATACATGCATCACAGTCAGCTCTGGGTGGGGAAAGGAGAGCAGCCTGTCACACGACAAACAGATCGGTCAGCCCCCCATACAGATCCTGGGCCTTCTCCTTGGTGACCTGGATGGGGTTGTAAAGGTGGTGCTGATGCTGAGCCCACTAGAATTTCAGGCTCCATCGCAGGGCCCACCTGATGTAGTTGACGAGGATGATGCACGAGGCCAAGAAGAATCAAAGCCCATCTTACTGAGATCCGGGATCAAACCCGAAACAGGAGATCCAAACCAAAATATCCCAGACACGCTGCTGTGTAGGAAAACTTTGTAACATCACAAAATAATTTGAGAGTGTTGAAGCTTTTTAAACACTCACTCCCCAGTCATAGATCTGGATTTAATCCTTCGGTAGTGTGCACGCCATTTCACTCCGGTTTGGAGCCATGCTTATGCAAATTAGTCTGGACTCTGCTCCTCCTGAGAACAGTCCAGCCCGAACTGCCAAGCAGGGTCCTCCCTGGACCGGAAGCAAGCATCCTGGGACCGGTTTTGGGCGTATCACCCCTCATCAGCCAGGCTAGCTTGAATCCAGTGGGGCAGCGAGCACGGGACCCGTGGCTGGGTATACCCATCGTACTTAGGGTGCCCATAGCAACATCACAAAGTAAAATGATCTGGGTTTAATCCACCGTTATTTTGCTTGTCACGTCACCCCAGTTTGAACATTACTTTCCCCAGGATCACCACAATGAGTGGAAGCATCTGTGAGGAAATCTGGTGGGGTTTCGGCTTGTTAATGGTAAACCCAGTGAGGCTAGCCGTTCCTCCGCCATCCAGCGGTGTCTAGGACGGGCTGATGCGAGACCACTCTCAGCAGCCAGCAATCGAAAATGGGGAAAAAGGAAACTCCCAATCTCCGAAGATGGGTAGCGACGTGAGACCCTCACGGGTGAGTAGCCGCGCTTTACAAACCCCTGATTGATTGACTACTGCCATCACTCGTGAACACCCGAGGGGTTAGAGATGAGGCCGAAGGAAAGCACAGCAAATCAAAAGTGTTCCTTACCCACTTGAACATGTGAGACTGCAGGACAGTGTATGAAAATACAAGTGCTGCAAATGCGTCGAAAGCATCCAGCCTCCTGGGTGCAATCTCAGTACAAGCTCAATAACAGGTCCCAAGGAGACAGACGGTGCCGGGAAAAGGCCAGTGATAAGCTAACTGTAGGTCCATGTGGTTCCATGAGGCCTAAACGAACACCAGAGGGATCCGGAAGGGCACAATCGTTTGCAGCATGGCCTCCTTGAAGGCTTCAATTTGGATGCTGGGTTGACGATAGCGCTGGGAACGTGGGCACCTCAAGACCAGCCATGGTCCCGGCTCCATGGCCAGTGGCCTCAAAGGAGTGTGAGTTAAATCTTGACAGGCTTCCGCCTTCTCTTACGACGCAGAGTGGCAGAATGGGATCGAGACCCACTCTGCTTTTTTGTGCTTGCGTTTGGAGTTAATTCACTCAAAGATTTTGAGCAGGAAATATAGTGGGCCTCGTGACTGGGTTTAACCCACAAACTGGAGTAGGACCGGACCTGTGTGAGAACATGATGTACAGCTGCGCCTCTCGGTGCATTACAGCATACTGGTCAGACAACAGCGTTGTGGCCAGAGTTAAGATGGTGTTACAGCAAACAAATGATGGACGGAATGCTGACAATGCAAACATTTCCACCCAGTCAAAAGATCTGGGTTATATCCATCCTTCGTTTGCCCACTACGCCACCCCAGTTTGGACCCAGCCATATGCAAATCAGTCTTGACCATGTGCCCCATGGGAACAGTCCATACCGAAAGGAAACAAGCATCCTGGGACCGGAAACAAGCATCCTGGGACCGGTTTCAGGGTATGTCACCCTTCTTCAGCCAGGCAAGCTTGAATCCAGTGGCACAGTGAGCAAGGGACCCACGTCTGGGCATACCCACCCCACTTAGGGCAAAAAGTGTTACAGCAAACAAATGACGGAAGGAATGCTGACAATGCAAACATTCTTCCCCAGTCAAAAGTTCTGGGTTAAATCCATCCTTCTTTTGCCCTCTACGCCACCCCAGTTTGGACCCAGCCATATACAAATCAGTCTTGACCCTGTGCCCCATGGGAACAGTCCAGACCGAACTGCCAGGCCAGGTCCTCCCTGGACCGGAAACGAGCATCCTGGGACCAGTTTAGGGGTATGTCACCCTTCTTCAGCCAGGCTAGCTTGAATCCAGTGGCACAGTGAGCAAGGGACCCACGTCTGGGCATACCCATCCCACTTAGTGCGAAAAGTGTTACAGCAAACAAATGATGGACGGAATGCTGAAAATGCAAACATTCTCCCCCAGTCAAAAGATCTGGGTTAAATCCATCCTTCTTTTGCCCACTACGCCACACCAGTTTGGACCCAGCCATTTGCAAATCAGTCTTGACCCTGTGCCCAATGGGAACAGGGTTAAGATGGAGCCGCACAGGAGCACTAGGTCTGGGGACATTCGAAAGATGTGGAATCTGTAGTTATAAGTATCCATCAGCAGGGCGTGTAGATTGGTGTGCATACCTATGTGTGCGGGTCAGTACGATGATAAGCCAGAGTCGGGACCAGTGGTTGCTGGCATGGACATTTGCAGGTAAGTTTCATAGGTGTGTGTGGGTCAGGATGTGTTTGTATTCTTGTATGGGTCAATATATGTGTGCTGGTAGTGGTGTGGGGCGGTCTGCCTTTGAGTGATGTGCTAGTATCGGTGCGCGTCGGTCAGTGTGGGTATGGTGGTCAGAGAGTTTGTTTTTATGGCGTGTTTTAAGTAGCATTGATTTCATTAGGGGTGCATGTAGTATTTTCATCAATGTGTGTTATGCCATAGGTCGTGGATCAGTATGTGGGTACACATCTGTGTGCAGGTCACTGTGCGTGTGCACGTTTGCGGATATGAGAGTCAATCATTGTGTGTTGGTGTGAGACATGGTAGTCGGTGTGTTTCCAGATCTTGGTATATGGTGCGGTCAGTGTGTATTCTACTACGTGAGTGTGTGGGTCAGTCTGTCAGGCAGGTGTGGGTCAGTCTGTCAGGCAGGTGTGGGTCAGTCTGGAGGTTTCCATGAGTGCGTGCAAATCAGTTAATGCACACGTGGTCAATGTGTTTGCTTGGATCAGAGTACTGTGTGTGCAAATAAGGCGTGTGCTTACATTGTCATGCAGGTAAGTGAGTTTGTGCTGCTGAAATGAGTGTGCTCAAGAATGTGGCTTCCACAGCTCAGTTTGCGGTGGAATGGATGCCAGTGCGGTGGAATGGATGCCAGTGCGTTGGAATGGATGCCAGTGCGGTGGAATGGATGCCAGTGCGGTGGAATGGATGTGTGTTGCTGTGATGGCTGTTCCTTGCAGGCTGATCTAGAGTGGGTATTTTGTGGTGGTATGTTATGGGGGTGTCAATGGGCTCGTCCACGCAGTGTGTTGCTGTGAGCGCTGTTAAAGGGATGCAGCTACCTCTCCTCGCAGGCTGTGCTGGTGTGGCCCTCTGTGTGTTACTGTGAGCTCTGCTCCTTGCAGGCTGTGCTGGAGTGGGTGTGGAGTGGTGGGTGTGGAGTGGCCTTTTGTGGTGGTATGCTGACTGGGTGTATTTGAGTTCTTCCAATAAGTGTGTTGCATTGAGCGCTGTTCCTTGCAGGCTGTGTTGGTGTGGCCCTCTGTGTGTTACTGTGAGCTCTGCTCCTTGCAGGCTGTGTTGGTGTAGCCCTCTGTGTGTTGCTGTGAGTTCTGCTCCTTGCAAGCTGTGTTGGTGTGGCCCTCTGTGTATTGCTGTGAGCTCTGCTCCTTGCAGGCTGTGTTGATGTGGCCGTCTGTGTGTTGCTGTGAGCTCTGCTCCTTGGAGGCTGTGCTGGAGTGGGTGTGGAGTGGCCTTCTGTGGTGGTATGCTGGCTGGGTGTATTTGAGTTCCTCCAATATGTGTGTTGCTGTGAGCTCTGCTCCTTGCAGGCTGTGTTGGTGTGTCCCTCTGTGTGTTGCTGTGAGCGCTGTTCCTTCAGGCTGTGCTGGAGTGGGTGTTTTGTGGTGGGTCTGCAGTGGTCTTCTGTGGTGGTATGCTGACTGGGTTTATTTGAGTTCTTCCAATAAGTGTGTTGCATTGAGCGCTGTTCCTTGCAAGCTGTACTGGTGTGGGTGTTTTGTGGCTGTGTTGGTGTGGCCCTCTGTGCGCTGCATTGAGCTCTGCTCCTTGCAGGCTGTGTTGGTGTGGCCCTCTGTGTGTTGCTGTGAGCTCTGCTCCTTCCAGGCTGTGTTGGTGTGGCCCTCTGTGCGCTGCATTGAGCTCTGCTCCTTGCAGGCTGTGTTGGTGTGGCCCTCTGTGTGTTGCTGTGAGCTCTGCTCCTTGCAGGCTGTGTTGGTGTGGCCGTCTGTGTGTTGCTGTGAGCTCTGCTCCTTGGAGGCTGTGCTGGAGTGGGTGGGGAGTGGCCTTCCGTGGTGGCATGTTGGCATGGCTCTCTTGGGCTCTTCCAAGCAGTGTGTTGCAGTGAGCTCTGCTCCTTGCAGGCTGTGTTGGTGTGGCCCTCTGTGCGCTGCATTGAGCGCTGTTCCTTGCAGGCTGTGCTGGAGTGGGTGTGGAGTGGTGGGTGTGATATAGTCTTCCGTGGTGGCATGCTGGCTGGGGTGTTTTTGGGCTCTTCCAAGCAGTGTGTTGCTGTGAGCTCTGCTCCTTGCAGGCTGTGTTGGTGTAGCCCTCTGTGCGCTGCATTGAGCTCTGCTCCTTGCAGGCTGTGTTGGTGTGGCCCACTGTGCGCTGCATTGAGCTCTGCAGGCTGTGTTGGTGTAGCCCTCTGTGCGCTACATTGAGCTCTGCTCCTTGCAGGCTGTGTTGGTGTGGCCCTCTGTGCGCTGCATTGAGCTCTGCTCCTTGCAGGCTGTGTTGGTGTGGCCCTCTGTGTGTTGCTGTGAGCTCTGTTCCTTGCAGGCTGTGTTGGTGTGGCCCTCTGTGTGTTGCAGTGAGCTCTGCTCCTTGCAGGCTGTGTTGGTGTGGCCCTCTGTGCGCTGCATTGAGCTCTGCTCCTTGCAGGCTGTGTTGGTGTGGCCCTCTGTGCGCTGCATTGAGCTCTGTTCCTTGCAGGCTGTGTTGGTGTGGCCCTCTGTGTGTTGCTGTGAGCTCTGTTCCTTGCAGGCTGTGTTGGTGTGGCCCTCTGTGTGTTGCTGTGAGCTCTGTTCCTGGCAGGCTGTGTTGGTGTGTCCCTCTGTGTGTTGCTGTGAGCTCTGTTCCTTGCAGGCTGTGTTGGTGTGGCCCTCTGTGTGTTGCTGTGAGCTCTGTTCCTTGCAGGCTGTGTTGGTGTGGCCCTCTGTGTGTTGCTGTGAGCTCTGCTCCTTGCAGGCTGTGTTGGTGTGGCCCTCTGTGCGCTGCATTGAGCTCTGCTCCTTGCCGGCTGTGTTGGTGTGGCCCTCTGTGTGTTGCAGTGAGCTCTGCTCCTTGCAGGCTGTGTTGGTGTGGCCCTCTGTGCACTGCATTGAGCGCTGTTCCTTGCAGGCTGTGCTGGAGTGGGTGTGGAGTGGTGGGTGTGTTATAGTCTTCCGTGGTGGCATGCTGGCTGGGGTGTTTTTGGGCTCTTCCAAGCAGTGTGTTGCTGTGAGCTCTGTTCCTTGCAGGCTGTGTTGGTGTGGCCCTCTGTGCGCTGCATTGAGCTCTGCTCCTTGCAGGCTGTGTTGGTGTGGCCCTCTGTGTGTTGCTGTGAGCTCTGCTCCTTGCAGGCTGTGTTGGTGTGGCCCTCTGTGCGCTGCATTGAGCTCTGCTCCTTGCAGGCTGTGTTGGTGTGGCCCTCTGTGTGTTGCAGTGAGCTCTGCTCCTTGCAGGCTGTGTTGGTGTGGCCCTCTGTGCACTGCATTGAGCGCTGTTACTTGCAGGCTGTGCTGGAGTGGGTGTGGAGTGGTGGGTGTGTTATAGTCTTCCGTGGTGGCATGCTGGCTGGGGTGTTTTTGGGCTCTTCCAAGCAGTGTGTTGCTGTGAGCTCTGCTCCTTGCAGGCTGTGTTGGTGTAGCCCTCTGTGCGCTGCATTGAGCTCTGCTCCTTGCAGGCTGTGTTGGTGTGGCCCACTGTGCGCTGCATTGAGCTCTGCTCCTTGCAGGCTGTGTTGGTGTAGCCCTCTGTGCGCTGCATTGAGCTCTGCTCCTTGCAGGCTGTGTTGGTGTGGCCCTCTGTGTGTTGCTGTGAGCTCTGCTCCTTGCAGGCTGTGTTGGTGTGGCCCTCTGTGCGCTGCATTGAGCTCTGCTCCTTGCAGGCTGTGTTGGTGTGGCCCTCTGTGCGCTGCATTGAGCTCTGCTCCTTGCAGGCTGTGTTGGTGTGGCCCTCTGTGTGTTGCTGTGAGCTCTGTTCCTTGCAGGCTGTGTTGGTGTGGCCCTCTGTGTGTTGCTGTGAGCTCTGCTCCTTGCAGGCTGTGTTGGTGTAGCCCTCTGTGTGTTGCTGTGAGCTCTGTTCCTTGCAGGCTGTGTTGGTGTGGCCCTCTGTGTGTTGCTGTGAGCTCTGCTCCTTGCAGGCTGTGTTGGTGTGGCCCTCTGTGTGTTGCAGTGAGCTCTGCTCCTTGCAGGCTGTGTTGGTGTGGCCCTCTGTGCGCTGCATTGAGCTCTGCTCCTTGCAGGCTGTGTTGGTGTGGCCCTCTGTGTGTTACATGAGCTCTGTTCCTTGCAGGCTGTGTTGGTGTGGCCCTCTGTGCGCTGCATTGAGCTCTGCTCCTTGCAGGCTGTGTTGGTGTGGCCCTCTGTGCGCTGCATTGAGCTCTGCTCCTTGCAGGCTGTGTTGGTGTGGCCCTCTGTGTGTTGCAGTGAGCTCTGCTCCTTGCAGGCTGTGTTGGTGTGGCCCTCTGTGCGCTGCATTGAGCTCTGCTCCTTGCAGGCTGTGCTGGTGTGGCCCTCTGTGCGCTGCATTGAGCTCTGCTCCTTGCAGGCTGTGTTGGTGCGGCCCTCTGTGCGCTGCATTGAGCTCTGCTCCTTGCAGGCTGTGTTGGTGTGGCCCTCTGTGCGCTGCATTGAGCTGTGCTCCTTGCAGGCTGTGTTGGTGTGTCCCTCTGTGTGTTGCTGTGAGCTCTGTTCCTTGCAGGCTGTGTTGGTGTGTCCCTCTGTGTGTTGCTGTGAGCTCTGTTCCTTGCAGGCTGTGTTGGTGTGGCCCTCTGTGTGTTGCTGTGAGCTCGGTTCCTTGCAGGCTGTGCTGGTGTGGCCCCCTGTGTGTGGGGGCTGGGGGCCGTGCGTGCTGCCAGCGCGCACCGCTGGATAAGGAAAGGGGGTTGGAAGAAAGTCGATGCCTGTAACACGAGCCTGGCCCCCTCCTTCTTCGTGTCCCTCGCACCCCTCTGAAGGGCTCCCTCTTGTTTGTGTGCCCCCCCCCTCCCCTCTTCCATGTTGGTGTAAGTCTTGTTCCACTCACCCCTCTCTCCAGGACCAGGGGGGGTCATCTCCGAATAAACACAGCGGAGGCCGTGTTTGGGACATGTCGGAAGGGTGGGAGCGGGGGGCACAGCTGGGGATCTCATTAGCACAGCGTGTGCCCCCCAAGGGATGAGGGTGCAGGGATTACAAGGGGAAATAACAGGATTTATCGGTTACAAGGAGGGCCCGGTGCTCCGGGAGCACGAGCGGGTGGGGGGGGGGGGGGGGGGGGGGAGGGGCGCACCTCCGAGTTGAGCTCAACTGGGACCCACAGGGATAGGGTGGGCTGGGAGCCCCCTCCCCACCCCCAGGGGACAGGGTGATTCTCGCCTCTACCTTAGGACCAGGGAGGGCTTTAAGTGGGCCGGGTCGCAGCGGGTCTGAGCACCGGCAGTTTTTTTTAAAGGAGCCTCGAAACGGGTCTCTATCGGGCTCTGGCACAGGCGGTCTGTTTTTTTTCCCGAACTGCAGTGACTGCAGGCACACTGATGTGTGCTGCTCACACTGCCCACTCCTCACTAGTGTGCGCGTGCTCACACTGCCCACTTCTCACTAGTGTGTGCTGCTCACACTGCCCACTTCTCACTAGTGTGTGCTGCTCACACTGCCCACTTCTCACTAGTGTGTGCTGCTCACACTGCCCACTTCTCACTAGTGTGTGCTGCTCACACTGCCCACTCCTCACTAGTGTGCGCGTGCTCACACTGCCCACTCCTCACTAGTGTGCGCGTGCTCACACTGCCCACTTCTCACTAGTGTGTGCTGCTCACACTGCCCACTTCTCACTAGTGTGTGCTGCTCACACTGCCCACTTCTCACTAGTGTGTGCTGCTCACACTGCCCACTTCTCACTAGTGTGTGCTGCTCACACTGCCCACTTCTCACTAGTGTGTGCTGCTCACACTGCCCACTTCTCACTAGTGTGTGCTGCTCACACTGCCCACTTCTCACTAGTGTGCGCGTGCTCACACTGCCCACTTCTCACTAGTGTGCGCGTGCTCACACTGCCCACTTCTCGCTAGTGTGTGCTGCTCACACTGCCCACTTCTCACTAGTGTGCGCGTGCTCACACTGCCCACTTCTCACTAGTGTGCGCGTGCTCACACTGCCCACTTCTCACTAGTGTGTGCTGCTCACACTGCCCACTTCTCACTAGTGTGTGCTGCTCACACTGCCCACTCCTCACTAGTGTGCGCGTGCTCACACTGCCCACTTCTCGCTAGTGTGCGCGTGCTCACACTGCCCACTTCTCGCTAGTGTGTGCTGCTCACACGGCCCACTTCTCACTAGTGTGTGCTGCTCACACTGCCCACTTCTCACTAGTGTGTGCTGCTCACACTGCCCACTTCTCACTAGTGTGTGCTGCTCACACTGCCCACTTCTCACTAGTGTGTGCTGCTCACACTGCCCACTTCTCACTAGTGTGTGCTGCTCACACTGCCCACTTCTCACTAGTGTGCGCGTGCTCACACTGCCCACTCCTCACTAGTGTGCGCGTGCTCACACTGCCCACTTCTCACTAGTGTGTGCTGCTCACACTGCCCACTTCTCACTAGTGTGTGCTGCTCACACTGCCCACTTCTCACTAGTGTGTGCTGCTCACACTGCCCACTTCTCACTAGTGTGTGCTGCTCACACTGCCCACTTCTCACTAGTGTGTGCTGCTCACACTGCCCACTTCTCACTAGTGTGTGCTGCTCACACTGCCCACTTCTCACTAGTGTGTGCTGCTCACACTGCCCACTTCTCACTAGTGTGCGCGTGCTCACACTGCCCACTTCTCACTAGTGTGCGCGTGCTCACACTGCCCACTTCTCGCTAGTGTGTGCTGCTCACACTGCCCACTTCTCACTAGTGTGTGCTGCTCACACTGCCCACTTCTCACTAGTGTGTGCTGCTCACACTGCCCACTTCTCACTAGTGTGTGCTGCTCACACTGCCCACTTCTCACTAGTGTGTGCTGCTCACACTGCCCACTTCTCACTAGTGTGCGCGTGCTCACACTGCCCACTTCTCACTAGTGTGCGCGTGCTCACACTGCCCACTTCTCGCTAGTGTGCGCGTGCTCACACTGCCCACTTCTCACTAGTGTGTGCTGCTCACACTGCCCACTTCTCACTAGTGTGTGCTGCTCACACTGCCCACTTCTCACTAGTGTGTGCTGCTCACACTGCCCACTTCTCACTAGTGTGTGCTGCTCACACTGCCCACTTCTCACTAGTGTGCGCGTGCTCACACTGCCCACTTCTCACTAGTGTGCGCGTGCTCACACTGCCCACTTCTCACTAGTGTGTGCTGCTCACACTGCCCACTTCTCACTAGTGTGTGCTGCTCACACTGCCCACTTCTCACTAGTGTGTGCTGCTCACACTGCCCACTTCTCACTAGTGTGTGCTGCTCACACTGCCCACTTCTCACTAGTGTGTGCTGCTCACACTGCCCACTTCTCACTAGTGTGTGCTGCTCACACTGCCCACTTCTCACTAGTGTGCGCGTGCTCACACTGCCCACTTCTCACTAGTGTGCGCGTGCTCACACTGCCCACTTCTCGCTAGTGTGTGCTGCTCACACTGCCCACTTCTCACTAGTGTGTGCTGCTCACACTGCCCACTTCTCACTAGTGTGTGCTGCTCACACTGCCCACTTCTCACTAGTGTGTGCTGCTCACACTGCCCACTTCTCACTAGTGTGCGCGTGCTCACACTGCCCACTTCTCACTAGTGTGCGCGTGCTCACACTGCCCACTTCTCGCTAGTGTGCGCGTGCTCACACTGCCCACTTCTCGCTAGTGTGCGCGTGCTCACACTGCCCACTTCTCACTAGTGTGTGCTGCTCACACTGCCCACTTCTCACTAGTGTGTGCTGCTCACACTGCCCACTTCTCACTAGTGTGTGCTGCTCACACTGCCCACTTCTCACTAGTGTGTGCTGCTCACACTGCCCACTTCTCACTAGTGTGCGCGTGCTCACACTGCCCACTTCTCACTAGTGTGTGCTGCTCACACTGCCCACTTCTCACTAGTGTGTGCTGCTCACACTGCCCACTTCTCACTAGTGTGTGCTGCTCACACTGCCCACTTCTCACTAGTGTGTGCTGCTCACACTGCCCACTTCTCACTAGTGTGCGCGTGCTCACACTGCCCACTTCTCACTAGTGTGCGCGTGCTCACACTGCCCACTTCTCACTAGTGTGCGCGTGCTCACACTGCTCACGACTCACTAGTGCATCGATGTGCGTGTGCTCACACTTCTCACTAGTGGAGGTTACGGCATGACGTCATGCCAGGTGAGCGTTTTAGGGGGGCGGAAATCCTACAGTCATTTTCTCTCTGGATTTTCCTTCTCTTTTTGAAACTCCGGAGCAGCAACATTGTCGCGGTGTCACCAGGGCTTTAAGTGGAAGCTTTTTCAATATTGTATACAACAATCCATAGTTGCTGCTTATTTATCATATGCAACTAGCAACCATTGACAAAGCCAATAGTCCTGACTTTTAGGTATGATGTGACTTGTTATATCATATATCTGGATGTAATGACAGAAACAGTAAAACACAAGTCGGGCGGCACACTATGCTAAGCACAGATATTTAGGCTCTGTGATTTTAAGCCATACCTTTTAATTACATTGGCCACGCCCCTTTGAGAGACCCCCCCCCCCACCCCCACCCCCAGTTTTTTCATCCCACTTAAAGCCCTGGGACCAGGTAAACCAGGACACACGGGCCGAGGGTGGTACTCGCCTCCACCCTAGGACGAGCTGAACCAAGACTCACGGGAAGAGGGTGGCACTCGCCTCTATCCTAGGACCAGCTGAACCAGGAGTCAGACCCAGGGGCAGAGAGTGATACTCGCCTCTACCCTAGAAACGGCTGAACTAGGGGTCAGACTTGCCTCTACCCTGGGAGCAGGTGAACCAGGAGTGAGACCTATGGACAGAGGGTGGTACTCACCTCTACCCTAGGACCAGCTGAACTAGGGGTCAGACTTGCCTCTACCCTGGGAGCAGGTGAACCAGGAGTGAGACCTACGGGCAGAGGGTGGTACTCACCTCTACCCTAGGACCAGATGAACTAGGGGTCAGACTTGCCTCTACCCTGGGAGCAGGTGAAGCAGGAGTGAGACCTACGGGCAGAGGGTGGTACTCACCTCTACCCTAGGACCAGCTGAACTAGGGGTCAGACTTGCCTCTACCCTGGGAGCAGGTGAACCAGGAGTGAGACCTACGGGCAGAGGGTGGTACTCACCTCTACCCTAGGACCAGCTGAACTAGGGGTCAGACTTGCCTCTACCCTGGGAGCAGGTGAACCAGGAGTGAGACCTACGGGCAGAGGGTGGTACTCACCTCTACCCTAAGACCAGCTGAACTAGGGGTCAGACTCGCCTCTACCCTGGGAGCAGGTGAACCAGGAGTGAGACCTACGGGCAGAGGGTGGTACTCGCCTCAACCCTAGAAACGGCTGAACTAGGGGTCAGACTCGCCTCTACCCTGGGAGCAGGTGAACCAGGAGTGAGACCTATGGGCAGAGGGTGGTACTCCCCTCTACCCTAGGACCAGCTGAACTAGGGGTCAGACTCGCCTCTACCCTGGGAGCAGGTGAACCAGGAGTGAGACCTACGGGCAGAGGGTGGTACTCACCTCTACCCTAGGACCAGCTGAACTAGGGGTCAGACTCGCCTCTACCCTGGGAGCAGGTGAACCAGGAGTGAGACCTACGGGCAGAGGGTGGTACTCACCTCTACCCTAGGACCAGCTGAACTAGGGGTCAGACTTGCCTCTACCCTGGGAGCAGGTGAACCAGGAGTGAGACCTACGGGCAGAGGGTGGTACTCGCCTCAACCCTAGAAACGGCTGAACTAGGGGTCAGACTCGCCTCTACCCTGGGAGCAGGTGAACCAGGAGTGAGACCTACGGGCAGAGGGTGGTACTCACCTCTACCCTAGGACCAGCTGAACTAGGGGTCAGACTCGCCTCTACCCTGGGAGCAGGTGAACCAGGAGTGAGACCTACGGGCAGAGGGTGGTACTCACCTCTACCCTAGGACCAGATGAACTAGGGGTCAGACTTGCCTCTACCCTGGGAGCAGGTGAACCAGGAGTGAGACCTACGGGCAGAGGGTGGTACTCACCTCTACCCTAGGACCAGCTGAACTAGGGGTCAGACTCGCCTCTACCCTGGGAGCAGGTGAACCAGGAGTGAGACCTACGGGCAGAGGGTGGTACTCACCTCTACCCTAGGACCAGATGAACTAGGGGTCAGACTCGCCTCTACCCTGGGAGCAGGTGAACCAGGAGTGAGACCTACGGGCAGAGGGTGGTACTCACCTCTACCCTAAGACCAGCTGAACTAGAGGTCAGACTCGCCTCTACCCTGGGAGCAGGTGAACCAGGAGTGAGACCTACGGGTAGAGGGTGGTACTCGCCTCAACCCTAGAACCGGCTGAACCAGGATCCGAAGCCACCACTGAGAGTTTTCTAAGGTTGACGAAGACCACTGAGATCGCCACAAGGGTTGTCTGGGTCAGTGCAGGGGGCTACACTTACATAGGGGAGAACCATATACTCAGCCAGCCTCCTACACTCGGTGTCAGTGGGTTTGTTGTTTCATCTGTGGCGGTCAGTCTCCAAATACAGACTGATGGACACAAAGACCATCAGTGGGTTTGATCTCCAGCTGCTGCTCTGTGCTGCTGCTCAGGCTGTGTTTGGTGAGGGTTTGATCTGTGGCTGTCAGTCTTTGTGTCGATCAGTTTGTATTTGGTGAGCGTCAGTGGGTTTGTGGTGTGATCTGTGGCTATCGGTCTTTGTGTCGATCAGTCTGTATTTGGTGAGCGTCAGTGGGTTTGTGGTGTGATTTGTGGCTGTCAGTCTTTGTGTCGATCAGTTTGTATTTGGTGAACGTCAGTGGGACTGTGGTGTGATCTGTGGCTGTCAGTCTTTGTGTCGATCAGTTTGTATTTGGTGAGCGTCAGTGGGTTTGTGGTGTGATTTGTGGCTGTCAGTCTTTGTGTCGATCAGTTTGTATTTGGTGAGCGTCAGTGGGTTTGTGGTGTGATCTGTGGCTATCGGTCTTTGTGTCGATCAGTCTGTATTTGGTGAGCGTCAGTGGGTTTGTGGTGTGATTTGTGGCTGTCAGTCTTTGTGTCGATCAGTCTGTATTTGGTGAGCGTCAGTGGGACTGTGGTGTGATCTGTGGCTGTCAGTCTTTGTGTCGATCAGTTTGTATTTGGTGAACGTCAGTGGGACTGTGGTGTGATCTGTGGCTGTCAGTCTTTGTGTCGATCAGTTTGTATTTGGTGAACGTCAGTGGGACTGTGGTGTGATCTGTGGCTGTCAGTCTTTGTGTCGATCAGTTTGTATTTGGTGAGCGTCAGTGGGTTTGTGGTGTGATCTGTGGCTGTCAGTCTTTGTGTCGATCAGTTTGTATTTGGTGAACGTCAGTGGGACTGTGGTGTGATCTGTGGCTGTCAGTCTTTGTGTCGATCAGTTTGTATTTGGTGAGCGTCAGTGGGTTTGTGGTGTGATCTATGGCGGTCAGTCTTTGTGTCGATCAGTTTGTATTTGGTGAACGTCAGTGGGACTGTGGTGTTATCTGCGGCTGTCGGTCTTTGTGTCGATCAGTTTGTATTTGGTGAGCGTCAGTGGGTTTGTGGTGTGATCTGTGGCTATCGGTCTTTGTGTCGATCAGTCTGTATTTGGTGAACGTCAGTGGGACTGTGGTGTGATCTGTGGCTGTCAGTCTTTGTGTCGATCAGTCTGTATTTGGTGAGCGTCAGTGGGACTGTGGTGTGATCTGTGGCTGTCAGTCTTTGTGTCGATCAGTTTGTATTTGGTGAGCGTCAGTGGGTTTGTGGTGTGATCTGTGGCTGTCAGTCTTTGTGTCGATCAGTTTGTATTTGGTGAACGTCAGTGGGACTGTGGTGTGATCTGTGGCTGTCAGTCTTTGTGTCGATCAGTTTGTATTTGGTGAGCGTCAGTGGGTTTGTGGTGTGATCTGTGGCTGTCAGTCTTTGTGTCGATCAGTTTGTATTTGGTGAAAGTCAGTGGGACTGTGGTGTGATCTGTGGCTGTCAGTCTTTGTGTCGATCAGTTTGTATTTGGTGAGCGTCAGTGGGACTGTGGTGTGATCTGTGGCTGTCAGTCTTTGTGTCGATCAGTTTGTATTTGGTGAGCGTCAGTGGGTTTGTGGTGTGATCTGTGGCTGTCGGTCTTTGTGCCGTTCAGTCTGTATTCGGTGCACTTCGGTGGGTTTGTAGTGTGATCTGTGGCTGTCAGTCTTTGTGTCGATCAGTTTGTATTTGGTGAGCGTCAGTGGGACTGTGGTGTGATCTGTGGCTGTCAGTCTTTGTGTCGATCAGTTTGTATTTGGTGAGCGTCAGTGGGTTTGTGGTGTGATCTGTGGCTGTCGGTCTTTGTGCCGTTCAGTCTGTATTCGGTGCACTTCGGTGGGTTTGTAGTGTGATCTGTGGCTGTCAGTCTTTGTGTCGATCAGTTTGTATTTGATGAGAGTCAGTGGGTTTGTAGCGTGATCTGTGGCTGTCAGTCTTTGTGTCGATCAGTTTGCATTTGGAGACTGTTAGTGGGTTTGTAGTGTGATCTGTGGCTGTCGGTCTTTGTGCTGTTCAGTCTGTATTCGGTCCACTTCAGTGGGTTTGTGGTGTGATCTGTGGCTGCTGGTCTGTGGGATTTGGGCTTTTCACCACAGTGAGGTTTCTGCAAGATTAAAGTTTCCTCCCCGTGGTCTGTGGCAGTACAGCTCGTGGTGCTGCACCCAGGGCAGGGGCCCTCTTGGGCACTGCACCCAGGGCAGAGGCACTCGGGCACTGCACCCAGGGCAGAGGCACTCTTGGGCACTGCACCCAGGGCAGGGGCACTCTTGGGCACTGCACCCAGGGCAGGGGCACTCTTGGGCACTGCACCCAGGGCAGGGGCACTCTTGGGCACTGCACCCAGGGCAGGGGCACTCTTGCGCACTGCACTCAGGGCAGGGCCCTCTTGGGCACTGCACCCAGGGCAGGGGCACTCTTTGGCACTGCACCCAGGGCAGGGGCCCTCTTGGGCACTGCACCCAGGGCAGGGGCCCTCTTGGGCACTGCACCCAGGGCAGGGGCCCTCTTGGGCACTGCACCCAGGGCAGGGGCCCTCTTGGGCACTGCACCCAGGGCAGGGGCCCTCTTGCGCACTGCACCCAGGGCAGGGGCCCTCTTGCGCACTGCACCCAGGGCAGGGGCCCTCTTGCGCACTGCACCCAGGGCAGGGGTCCTCTTGGGCACTGCACCCAGGGCAGGGGCACTCTTGCGCACTGCACCCAGGGCAGGGGCCCTCTTGCGCACTGCACCCAGGGCAGGGCCCTCTTGGGCACTGCACCCAGGGCAGGGGCACTCTTGCGCACTGCACTCAGGGCAGGGCCCTCTTGGGCACTGCACCCAGGGCAGGGGCACTCTTTGGCACTGCACCCAGGGCAGGGGCCCTCTTGGGCACTGCACCCAGGGCAGGGGCCCTCTTGGGCACTGCACCCAGGGCAGGGGCCCTCTTGGGCACTGCACCCAGGGCAGGGGCCCTCTTGCGCACTGCACCCAGGGCAGGGGCCCTCTTGCGCACTGCACCCAGGGCAGGGGCCCTCTTGCGCACTGCACCCAGGGCAGGGGCCCTCTTGCGCACTGCACCCAGGGCAGGGGTCCTCTTGGGCACTGCACCCAGGGCAGGGGCACTCTTGCGCACTGCACCCCTTCTCAGAAGACCACTCATCAGAAAAGGACCCAGTTGTCCGCCCACATCTGCGAGGCCGGCGGAGCCCCCGAGCCGTCGGCGCGCGCATGATCAGAATACATGATAACAGGAAGCGCCTGGCAAGGGCCAGGTGCCTATGGGAGCTATGCAGCCTACCAAGGGGTACAAGGAGAGAGGGTGGGGGGTCTCACGGCTGTGTACATTTGAGGGGCCGACTGCACAAATCAGTGCAATGTCTGCACGGCGTGAAGTGTGCGTGTGCAGCGCCTGCCCTAGGAGGGGGCCGGGGAGGAGAGCTCATCTGTCGCCCCCTCAGCCCCCTACACTTCCTGGCGGCAGGAGCACTCCTAGGACCCTCCAGGAGCTACAACTTCCTGCGGGGCCTTATCAGGGCCAGCAGCCCGGCCTGCACCTGATATCTACTTCCTGCAGGACACTTCCTGTCCAAGCAATGAGGCCACACTCCAGGGAGTGGGGGCAGAGGTGCCATCCTGGGGGGTGCACGAGGAGACCCCCCTCGGGCCCAGGAAGTGCTGAGGCAACCGCCACTCAAGGTCAAAGACAGCAGCTGTGGCCCCTGGGGGCAGGTATGAGCAGGGCCCGGACAGACTCACTGCCAGCCCTGCCCGAGAACCAGCAGCTCTGCCCAGACCCACTGCCCACACCTAGAATGAGCGGCTCTACCCACACACCCAGTCAGTGTGAGAACCAGCAGCAGATGGCAAACCTGACCGACAACAGCTCTGCCTGAATACACGGCTCAGTGGGCTTTTATAGAGCGCAAACTAGACCCGACGCATCGGGTATCAGCGGCTTTACGCGCGCGCCAGTTGCGTTACATGAGGACACGTTCACATGAAGTGATTTGACCAGAATCACAGGATGTTGAGCGTCGTTGCCGAGACGCAAACCCGGGCCCCAGCTTCGAGGTCGACCACTCTAGCCGTTAGGCTACATCCTCTCCACAGCTTTGCCCAGGTAGCTGCCCAGTCTGAGCGCAACAAGCATTTACAACGCAATAGGTCTCGCAGTGACATTGTTTAAAGCTTTATATTGTTTTTTATATTTATTTTTTCTTAACAGTAAATATGTGTCAATTATGCACCGTTAGACCGGAGAGGACACCCATCGCTGCTGTGCAATGTGTCGATGATGCCCCGTTAGACTGGAGAGGACACCCATCGCTACTGTGCAATGTGTCAATGATGCACCGTTAGACCGGAGCGGACACCCATCGCTACTGTGCAATGTGTCAATGATGCACCATTAGACCGGAGATGACACCCGTCACTACTGTGCAATGTGTCAATTATGCACCGTTAGACCGGAGAGGACACCCATCGCTGCTGTGCAATGTGTCAATCAAGCACCGTTAGACCGGAGAGGACACCCATCGCTGCTGTGCAATGTGTCGATGATGCCCCGTTAGACCGGAGAGGACACCCATCGCTACTGTGCAATGTGTCAATGATGCACCATTAGACCGGAGAGGACACCCGTCACTACTGTGCAATGTGTCAATTATACACCGTTAGACCGGAGAGGACACCCATCGCTGCTGTGCAATGTGTCGATGATGCCCCGTTAGACCGGAGAGGACACCCATCGCTACTGTGCAATGTGTCAATGATGCACCATTAGACCGGAGAGGACGCCCATCACTACTGTGCAATGTGTCAATTATGCACCGTTAGACCGGAGATGACACCCGTCACTACTGTGCAATGTGTCAATTATGCACCGTTAGACCGGAGAGGACACCCATCGCTGCTGTGCAATGTGTCAATCAAGCACCGTTAGACCGGAGAGGACACCCATCGCTACTGTGCAATGTGTCAATGATGCCCCATTAGACCGGAGAGGACACCCATCACTACTGTGCAATGTGTCAATGATGCACCATTAGACCGGAGATGACACCCATCGCTGCTGTGCAATGTGTCAATGATGCACCGTTAGACCGGAGAGGACACCCATCACTACTGTGCAATGTGTCAATGATGCACCATTAGACCGGAGAGGACACCCATCACTACTGTGCAATGTGTCAATTATGCACCGTTAGACCGGAGAGGACGCCCATCGCTACTGTGCAATGTGTCAATGATGCCCCGTTAGACTGGAGCGGACACCCATCACTACTGTGCAATGTGTCAATGATGCACCATTAGACCGGAGAGGACGCCCATCACTACTGTGCAATGTGTCAATTATGCACCGTTAGACCGGAGATGACACCCATCACTACTGTGCAATGTGTCAATGATGCACCATTAGACCGGAGAGGACACCCATCACTACTGTGCAATGTGTCAATGATGCACCGTTAGACCGGGGAGGACGCCCATCACTACTGTGCAATGTGTCAATTATGCACCGTTAGACCGGAGATGACACCCATCACTACTGTGCAATGTGTCAATGATGCACCATTAGACCGGAGAGGACACCCATCGCTACTGTGCAATGTGTCAATGATGCACCATTAAACCGGAGAGGACACCCGTCGCTACTGTGCAATGTGTCGATGATGCCCCGTTAGACCGGAGAGGACACCCATCGCTACTGTACAATGTGTCAATGATGCACCGTTAAACCGGAGATGACACCCATCGCTACTGTGCAATGTGTCAATGATGCACCATTAGACCGGAGAGGACACCCATCGCTACTGTGCAATGTATCAATGATGCACCGTTAGACCGGAGAGGACACCCATCGCTACTGTGCAATGTGTCAATGATGCACCGTTAGACCGGAGAGGACACCCATAACTACTGTGCAATGTGTCAATGATGCACCGTTAGACCGGAGAGGACACCCATCGCTACTGTGCAATGTGTCAATGATGCACCGTTAGACCGGAGAGGACACCCATCGCTACTGTGCAATGTGTCGATGATGCCCCGTTAGACCGGAGAGGACACCCATCGCTACTGTACAATGTGTCAATGATGCACCGTTAAACCGGAGATGACACCCATCGCTACTGTGCAATGTGTCAATGATGCACCATTAGACCGGAGAGGACACCCATCGCTACTGTGCAATGTATCAATGATGCACCGTTAGACCGGAGAGGACACCCATCGCTACTGTGCAATGTGTCAATGATGCACCGTTAGACCGGAGAGGACACCCATAACTACTGTGCAATGTGTCAATGATGCACCGTTAGACCGGAGAGGACACCCATCGCTACTGTGCAATGTGTCAATGATGCACCGTTAGACCGGAGAGGACACCCATCGCTACTGTGCAATGTGTCAATGATGCACCGTTAGACCGGAGAGGACACCCATCGCTACTGTGCAATGTGTCAATGATGCACCGTTAGACCGGAGAGGACACCCATCACTACTGTGCAATGTGTCAATGATGCACCGTTAGACCGGAGAGGACACCCATCGCTACTGTGCAATGTGTCAATGATGCACCGTTAGACAGGAGAGGACACCCATCGCTACTGTGCAATGTGTCAATGATGCACCGTTAGACCGGAGAGGACACCCATCGCTACTGTGCAATGTGTCAATGATGCACCGTTAGACCGGAGAGGACACCCATCACTACTGTGCAATGTGTCAATTATGCACCATTAGACCGGAGAGGACGCCCATCACTACTGTGCAATGTGTCAATCATGCACCGTTAGACCGGAGAGGACACCCATCGCTACTGTGCAATGTGTCAATGATGCACCATTAGACCGGAGAGGACACCCATCGCTACTGTGCAATGTGTCAATGATGCATCGTTAGACCGGGGAGGACACCGATCGCTACTGTGCAATGTGTCAATTATGCCCCATTAGACCGGAGAGGACACCCATCACTACTGTGCAATGTGTCAATTATGCCCCATTAGACCGGAGAGGACACCCATCACTACTGTGCAATGTGTCAATGATGCACCATTAGACCGGAGAGGACACCCATCGCTACTGTGCAATGTGTCAATTATGCACCGTTAGACCGGAGAGGACACCCATCACTACTGTGCAATGTGTCGATGATGCCCCGTTAGACCGGAGAGGACACCCATCACTACTGTGCAATGTGTCGATTATGCACCGTTAGACCGGAGAGGACACCCATCGCTACTGTGCAATGTGTCAATTATGCACCGTTAGACCGGAGAGGACACCCATCACTACTGTGCAATGTGTCAATTATGCCCCATTAGACCGGAGAGGACACCCATCACTACTGTGCAATGTGTCAATGATGCACCGTTAGACCGGAGATGACACCCATCGCTACTGTGTAATGTGTCAATTATGCACCGTTAGACCGGAGATGACACCCATCGCTACTGTGCAATGTGTCAATGATGCACCATTAGACCGGAGAGGACGCCCATCGCTACTGTGCAATGTGTCAATGATGCACCATTAGACCGGAGAGGACACCCATCGCTACTGTGCAATGTGTCAATGATGCACCGTTAGACCGGAGATGACACCCATCACTACTGTGCAATGTGTCAATTATGCACCGTTAGACCGGAGATGACACCCATCGCTACTGTGCAATGTGTCAATTATGCACCGTTAGACCGGAGATGACACCCATCGCTAATGTGCAATGTGTCACTCATGCACCGTTAGACCGGAGATGACACCCATCGCTACTGTGCAATGTGTCAATTATGCACCGTTAGACCGGAGAGGACACCCATCACTACTGTGCAATGTGTCAATTATGCCCCGTTAGACCGGAGAGGACACCCATCACTACTGTGCAATGTGTCAATGATGCACCGTTAGACCGGAGATGACACCCATCGCTACTGTGCAATGTGTCAATTATGCACCGTTAGACCGGAGATGACACCCATCGCTACTGTGCAATGTGTCAATGATGCACCATTAGACCGGAGAGGACGCCCATCGCTACTGTGCAATGTGTCAATGATGCACCATTAGACCGGAGAGGACACCCATCGCTACTGTGCAATGTGTCAATGATGCACCGTTAGACCGGAGAGGACACCCATCACTACTGTGCAATGTGTCAATTATGCACCGTTAGACCGGAGATGACACCCATCACTACTGTGCAATGTGTCAATTATGCACCGTTAGACCGGAGATGACACCCATCGCTACTGTGCAATGTGTCACTCATGCACCGTTAGACCGGAGAGGACACCCATCGCTACTGTGCAATGTGTCAATGATGCACCGTTAGACCGGAGAGGACACCCATCACTACTGTGCAATGTGTCAATGATGCACCATTAGACCGGAGAGGACGCCCATCGCTACTGTGCAATGTGTCAATGATGCACCGTTAGACCGGAGATGACACCCATCACTACTGTGCAATGTGTCAATTATGCACCGTTAGACCGGAGATGACACCCATCACTACTGTGCAATGTGTCAATTATGCACCGTTAGACCGGAGATGACACCCATCGCTACTGTGCAATGTGTCACTCATGCACCGTTAGACCGGAGAGGACACCCATCGCTACTGTGCAATGTGTCAATGATGCACCGTTAGACCGGAGAAGACACCCATCACTACTGTGCAATGTGTCAATGATGCACCATTAGACCAGAGAGGACGCCCATCGCTACTGTGCAATGTGTCAATGATGCACCGTTAGACCGGAGATGACACCCATCACTACTGTGCAATGTGTCAATTATGCACCGTTAGACCGGAGATGACACCCATCACTACTGTGCAAAGTGTCAATGATGCCCCATTAGACCGGAGAGGACACCCATCACTACTGTGCAATGTGTCACTCATGCACCGTTAGACCGGAGAGGACACCCATCGCTACTGTGCAATGTGTCAATGATGCACCGTTAGACCGGAGATGACACCCTTCACTACTGTGCAATGTGTCAATTATGCACCATTAGACCGGAGAGGACACCCATCGCTACTGTGCAATGTGTCAATGATGCAACGTTAGACCGGAGATGACACCCATCGCTACTGTGCAATGTGTCACTCATGCACCGTTAGACCGGAGAGGACGCCCATCGCTACTGTGCAATGTGTCAATGATGCACCATTAGACCGGAGAGGACACCCATCACTACTGTGCAATGTGTCAATGATGCCCCGTTAGACCGGAGAGGACGCCCATCACTACTGTGCAATGTGTCAATTATGCACCGTTAGACCGGAGAGGACGCCCATCACTACTGTGCAATGTGTCAATGATGCACCGTTAGACCGGAGAGGACACCCATCACTACTGTGCAATGTGTCAATGATGCCCCATTAGACCGGAGAGGACGCCCATCACTACTGTGCAATGTGTCAATTATGCACCGTTAGACCGAAGAGGACACCCATCGCTACTGTGCAATGTGTCAATGATGCACCGTTAGACCGGAGAGGACACCCATCGCTGCTGTGCAATGTGTCAATGATGCACCGTTAGACCGGAGAGGACACCCATCGCTGCTGTGCAATGTGTCAATGATGCACCATTAGACCGGAGAGGACACCCATCGCTACTGTGCAATGTGTCAATTATGCACCGTTAGACCGGAGAGGACACCCGTCGCTACTGTGCAATGTGTCGATGATGCCCCGTTAGACCGGAGAGGACACCCATCACTACTGTGCAATGTGTCAATGATGCACCATTAGACCGGAGAGGACGCCCATCGCTACTGTGCAATGTGTCAATGATGCACCGTTAGACCGGAGATGACACCCATCACTACTGTGCAATGTGTCAATTATGCACCGTTAGACCGGAGATGACACCCATCACTACTGTGCAATGTGTCAATTATGCACCGTTAGACCGGAGATGACACCCATCACTACTGTGCAATGTGTCAATGATGCACCATTAGACCGGAGAGGACACCCATCGCTACTGTGCAATGTGTCAATGATGCAACGTTAGACCGGAGATGACACCCATCGCTACTGTGCAATGTGTCAATGAAGCACCATTAGACCGGAGAGGACACCCATCGCTACTGTGCAATGTGTCAATGGTGCACCATTAGACGGGAGAGGACACCCATCGCTACTGTGCAATGTGTCAATGATGCACTGTTAGACCGGAGAGGACACCCATCGCTACTGTGCAATGTGTCAATGATGCACCGTTAGACCGGAGAGGACACCCATCACTACTGTGCAATGTGTCAATGATGCACTGTTAGACCGGAGAGGACGCCCATCGCTACTGTGCAATGTGTCAATGATGCACCATTAGACCGGAGAGGACACCCATCGCTACTGTGCAATGTGTCAATGATGCAACGTTAGACCGGAGAGGACACCCATCGCTACTGTGCAATGTGTCAATGATGCACCGTTAGACCGGAGAGGACACCCATCACTACTGTGCAATGTGTCAATTATGCACCGTTAGACCGGAGAGGACGCCCATCGCTACTGTGCAATGTGTCAATGATGCAACGTTAGACCGGAGACGACACCCATCGCTGCTGTGCAATGTGTCAATGATGCACCGTTAGACCGGAGAGGACACCCATCGCTGCTGTGCAATGTGTCAATGATGCACCGTTAGACCGGAGAGGACACCCATCGCTACTGTGCAATGTGTCAATGATGCACCATTAGACCGGAGAGGACACCCGTCACTACTGTGCAATGTGTCAATTATACACCGTTAGACCGGAGAGGACACCCATCGCTACTGTGCAATGTGTCAATTATGCACCGTTAGACCGGAGAGGACACCCATCGCTACTGTGCAATGTGTCAATGATGCACTGTTAGACCGGAGAGGACGCCCATCGCTACTGTGCAATGTGTCAATGATGCACCGTTAGACCGGAGAGGACACCCATCACTACTGTGCAATGTGTCAATGATGCCCCGTTAGACCGGAGCGGACACCCATCACTACTGTGCAATGTGTCAATGATGCACCATTAGACCGGAGAGGACGCCCATCACTACTGTGCAATGTGTCAATTATGCACCGTTAGACCGGAGATGACACCCATCACTACTGTGCAATGTGTCAATGATGCACCTTTAGACCGGAGAGGACACCCATCACTACTGTGCAATGTGTCAATGATGCACTGTTAGACCGGAGAGGACACCCATCGCTACTGTGCAATGTGTCAATGATGCACTGTTAGACCGGAGAGGACACCCATCACTACTGTGCAATGTGTCAATGATGCACTGTTAGACCGGAGAGGACGCCCATCGCTACTGTGCAATGTGTCAATGATGCACCGTTAGACCGGAGAGGACACCCATCACTACTGTGCAATGTGTCAATGATGCACCATTAGACCGGAGAGGACACCCATCACTACTGTGCAATGTGTCAATTATGCACCGTTAGACCGGAGAGGACGCCCATCGCTACTGTGCAATGTGTCAATGATGCCCCGTTAGACTGGAGCGGACACCCATCACTACTGTGCAATGTGTCAATGATGCACCATTAGACCGGAGAGGACGCCCATCACTACTGTGCAATGTGTCAATTATGCACCGTTAGACCGGAGATGACACCCATCACTACTGTGCAATGTGTCAATGATGCACCATTAGACCGGAGAGGACACCCATCACTACTGTGCAATGTGTCAATGATGCACCGTTAGACCGGGGAGGACGCCCATCACTACTGTGCAATGTGTCAATTATGCACCGTTAGACCGGAGATGACACCCATCACTACTGTGCAATGTGTCAATGATGCACCATTAGACCGGAGAGGACACCCATCGCTACTGTGCAATGTGTCAATGATGCACCATTAAACCGGAGAGGACACCCGTCGCTACTGTGCAATGTGTCGATGATGCCCCGTTAGACCGGAGAGGACACCCATCGCTACTGTACAATGTGTCAATGATGCACCGTTAAACCGGAGATGACACCCATCGCTACTGTGCAATGTGTCAATGATGCACCATTAGACCGGAGAGGACACCCATCGCTACTGTGCAATGTATCAATGATGCACCGTTAGACCGGAGAGGACACCCATCGCTACTGTGCAATGTGTCAACGATGCACCGTTAGACCGGAGAGGACACCCATCACTACTGTGCAATGTGTCAATGATGCACCGTTAGACCGGAGAGGACACCCATCGCTACTGTGCAATGTGTCAATGATGCACTGTTAGACCGGAGAGGACACCCATCGCTACTGTGCAATGTGTCAATGATGCACCGTTAGACCGGAGAGGACACCCATCGCTACTGTGCAATGTGTCAATGATGCACCGTTAGACCGGAGAGGACACCCATCACTACTGTGCAATGTGTCAATGATGCACCGTTAGACCGGAGAGGACACCCATCGCTACTGTGCAATGTGTCAATGATGCACCGTTAGACAGGAGAGGACACCCATCGCTACTGTGCAATGTGTCAATGATGCACCGTTAGACCGGAGAGGACACCCATCGCTACTGTGCAATGTGTCAATGATGCACCGTTAGACCGGAGAGGACACCCATCACTACTGTGCAATGTGTCAATTATGCACCATTAGACCGGAGAGGACGCCCATCACTACTGTGCAATGTGTCAATCATGCACCGTTAGACCGGAGAGGACACCCATCGCTACTGTGCAATGTGTCAATGATGCACCATTAGACCGGAGAGGACACCCATCGCTACTGTGCAATGTGTCAATGATGCATCGTTAGACCGGGGAGGACACCGATCGCTACTGTGCAATGTGTCAATTATGCCCCATTAGACCGGAGAGGACACCCATCACTACTGTGCAATGTGTCAATTATGCCCCATTAGACCGGAGAGGACACCCATCACTACTGTGCAATGTGTCAATGATGCACCATTAGACCGGAGAGGACACCCATCGCTACTGTGCAATGTGTCAATTATGCACCGTTAGACCGGAGAGGACACCCATCACTACTGTGCAATGTGTCGATGATGCCCCGTTAGACCGGAGAGGACACCCATCACTACTGTGCAATGTGTCAATGATGCACCGTTAGACCGGAGAGGACACCCATCGCTACTGTGCAATGTGTCAATTATGCACCGTTAGACCGGAGAGGACACCCATCACTACTGTGCAATGTGTCAATTATGCCCCATTAGACCGGAGAGGACACCCATCACTACTGTGCAATGTGTCAATGATGCACCGTTAGACCGGAGATGACACCCATCGCTACTGTGTAATGTGTCAATTATGCACCGTTAGACCGGAGATGACACCCATCGCTACTGTGCAATGTGTCAATGATGCACCATTAGACCGGAGAGGACACCCATCGCTACTGTGCAATGTGTCAATGATGCACCGTTAGACCGGAGATGACACCCATCACTACTGTGCAATGTGTCAATTATGCACCGTTAGACCGGAGATGACACCCATCGCTACTGTGCAATGTGTCAATTATGCACCGTTAGACCGGAGATGACACCCATCGCTAATGTGCAATGTGTCACTCATGCACCGTTAGACCGGAGATGACACCCATCGCTACTGTGCAATGTGTCAATTATGCACCGTTAGACCGGAGAGGACACCCATCACTACTGTGCAATGTGTCAATTATGCCCCGTTAGACCGGAGAGGACACCCATCACTACTGTGCAATGTGTCAATGATGCACCGTTAGACCGGAGATGACACCCATCGCTACTGTGCAATGTGTCAATTATGCACCGTTAGACCGGAGAGGACACCCATCGCTGCTGTGCAATGTGTCAATCAAGCACCGTTAGACCGGAGAGGACACCCATCGCTACTGTGCAATGTGTCAATGATGCCCCATTAGACCGGAGAGGACACCCATCACTACTGTGCAATGTGTCAATGATGCACCATTAGACCGGAGATGACACCCATCGCTGCTGTGCAATGTGTCAATGATGCACCGTTAGACCGGAGAGGACACCCATCGCTACTGTGCAATGTGTCAATGATGCACCATTAGACCGGAGAGGACACCCGTCACTACTGTGCAATGTGTCAATTATACACCGTTAGACCGGAGAGGACACCCATCGCTACTGTGCAATGTGTCAATTATGCACCGTTAGACCGGAGAGGACACCCATCGCTACTGTGCAATGTGTCAATGATGCACTGTTAGACCGGAGAGGACGCCCATCGCTACTGTGCAATGTGTCAATGATGCACCGTTAGACCGGAGAGGACACCCATCACTACTGTGCAATGTGTCAATGATGCCCCGTTAGACCGGAGCGGACACCCATCACTACTGTGCAATGTGTCAATGATGCACCATTAGACCGGAGAGGACGCCCATCACTACTGTGCAATGTGTCAATTATGCACCGTTAGACCGGAGATGACACCCATCACTACTGTGCAATGTGTCAATGATGCACCTTTAGACCGGAGAGGACACCCATCACTACTGTGCAATGTGTCAATGATGCACTGTTAGACCGGAGAGGACACCCATCGCTACTGTGCAATGTGTCAATGATGCACTGTTAGACCGGAGAGGACACCCATCACTACTGTGCAATGTGTCAATGATGCACTGTTAGACCGGAGAGGACGCCCATCGCTACTGTGCAATGTGTCAATGATGCACCGTTAGACCGGAGAGGACACCCATCACTACTGTGCAATGTGTCAATGATGCACCATTAGACCGGAGAGGACACCCATCGCTACTGTGCAATGTATCAATGATGCACCGTTAGACCGGAGAGGACACCCATCGCTACTGTGCAATGTGTCAATGATGCACCGTTAGACCGGAGAGGACACCCATCACTACTGTGCAATGTGTCAATGATGCACCGTTAGACCGGAGAGGACACCCATCGCTACTGTGCAATGTGTCAATGATGCACCGTTAGACCGGAGAGGACACCCATCGCTACTGTGCAATGTGTCAATGATGCACCGTTAGACCGGAGAGGACACCCATCGCTACTGTGCAATGTGTCAATGATGCACCGTTAGACCGGAGAGGACACCCATCACTACTGTGCAATGTGTCAATGATGCACCGTTAGACCGGAGAGGACACCCATCGCTACTGTGCAATGTGTCAATGATGCACCGTTAGACAGGAGAGGACACCCATCGCTACTGTGCAATGTGTCAATGATGCACCGTTAGACCGGAGAGGACACCCATCGCTACTGTGCAATGTGTCAATGATGCACCGTTAGACCGGAGAGGACACCCATCACTACTGTGCAATGTGTCAATTATGCACCATTAGACCGGAGAGGACGCCCATCACTACTGTGCAATGTGTCAATCATGCACCGTTAGACCGGAGAGGACACCCATCGCTACTGTGCAATGTGTCAATGATGCACCATTAGACCGGAGAGGACACCCATCGCTACTGTGCAATGTGTCAATGATGCATCGTTAGACCGGGGAGGACACCGATCGCTACTGTGCAATGTGTCAATTATGCCCCATTAGACCGGAGAGGACACCCATCACTACTGTGCAATGTGTCAATTATGCCCCATTAGACCGGAGAGGACACCCATCACTACTGTGCAATGTGTCAATGATGCACCATTAGACCGGAGAGGACACCCATCGCTACTGTGCAATGTGTCAATTATGCACCGTTAGACCGGAGAGGACACCCATCACTACTGTGCAATGTGTCGATGATGCCCAGTTAGACCGGAGAGGACACCCATCACTACTGTGCAATGTGTCAATGATGCACCGTTAGACCGGAGAGGACACCCATCGCTACTGTGCAATGTGTCAATTATGCACCGTTAGACCGGAGAGGACACCCATCACTACTGTGCAATGTGTCAATTATGCCCCATTAGACCGGAGAGGACACCCATCACTACTGTGCAATGTGTCAATGATGCACCGTTAGACCGGAGATGACACCCATCGCTACTGTGTAATGTGTCAATTATGCACCGTTAGACCGGAGATGACACCCATCGCTACTGTGCAATGTGTCAATGATGCACCATTAGACCGGAGAGGACGCCCATCGCTACTGTGCAATGTGTCAATGATGCACCATTAGACCGGAGAGGACACCCATCGCTACTGTGCAATGTGTCAATGATGCACCGTTAGACCGGAGATGACACCCATCACTACTGTGCAATGTGTCAATTATGCACCGTTAGACCGGAGATGACACCCATCGCTACTGTGCAATGTGTCAATTATGCACCGTTAGACCGGAGATGACACCCATCGCTAATGTGCAATGTGTCACTCATGCACCGTTAGACCGGAGATGACACCCATCGCTACTGTGCAATGTGTCAATTATGCACCGTTAGACCGGAGAGGACACCCATCACTACTGTGCAATGTGTCAATTATGCCCCGTTAGACCGGAGAGGACACCCATCACTACTGTGCAATGTGTCAATGATGCACCGTTAGACCGGAGATGACACCCATCGCTACTGTGCAATGTGTCAATTATGCACCGTTAGACCGGAGATGACACCCATCGCTACTGTGCAATGTGTCAATGATGCACCATTAGACCGGAGAGGACGCCCATCGCTACTGTGCAATGTGTCAATGATGCACCATTAGACCGGAGAGGACACCCATCGCTACTGTGCAATGTGTCAATGATGCACCGTTAGACCGGAGAGGACACCCATCACTACTGTGCAATGTGTCAATTATGCACCGTTAGACCGGAGATGACACCCATCACTACTGTGCAATGTGTCAATTATGCACCGTTAGACCGGAGATGACACCCATCGCTACTGTGCAATGTGTCACTCATGCACCGTTAGACCGGAGAGGACACCCATCGCTACTGTGCAATGTGTCAATGATGCACCGTTAGACCGGAGAGGACACCCATCACTACTGTGCAATGTGTCAATGATGCACCATTAGACCGGAGAGGACGCCCATCGCTACTGTGCAATGTGTCAATGATGCACCGTTAGACCGGAGATGACACCCATCACTACTGTGCAATGTGTCAATTATGCACCGTTAGACCGGAGATGACACCCATCACTACTGTGCAATGTGTCAATTATGCACCGTTAGACCGGAGATGACACCCATCGCTACTGTGCAATGTGTCACTCATGCACCGTTAGACCGGAGAGGACACCCATCGCTACTGTGCAATGTGTCAATGATGCACCGTTAGACCGGAGAAGACACCCATCACTACTGTGCAATGTGTCAATGATGCACCATTAGACCAGAGAGGACGCCCATCGCTACTGTGCAATGTGTCAATGATGCACCGTTAGACCGGAGATGACACACATCACTACTGTGCAATGTGTCAATTATGCACCGTTAGACCGGAGATGACACCCATCACTACTGTGCAAAGTGTCAATGATGCCCCATTAGACCGGAGAGGACACCCATCACTACTGTGCAATGTGTCACTCATGCACCGTTAGACCGGAGAGGACACCCATCGCTACTGTGCAATGTGGCAATGATACACCATTAGACCGGAGAAGACGCCCATCGCTACTGTGCAATGTGTCAATGATGCACCGTTAGACCGGAGATGACACCCTTCACTACTGTGCAATGTGTCAATTATGCACCATTAGACCGGAGAGGACACCCATCGCTACTGTGCAATGTGTCAATGATGCAACGTTAGACCGGAGATGACACCCATCGCTACTGTGCAATGTGTCACTCATGCACCGTTAGACCGGAGAGGACGCCCATCGCTACTGTGCAATGTGTCAATGATGCACCATTAGACCGGAGAGGACACCCATCACTACTGTGCAATGTGTCAATTATGCACCGTTAGACCGGAGAGGACGCCCATCACTACTGTGCAATGTGTCAATGATGCCCCGTTAGACCGGAGAGGACACCCATCGCTACTGTGCAATGTGTCAATTATGCACCGTTAGACCGGAGAGGACGCCCATCACTACTGTGCAATGTGTCAATGATGCACCGTTAGACCGGAGAGGACACCCATCACTACTGTGCAATGTGTCAATGATGCCCCATTAGACCGGAGAGGACGCCCATCACTACTGTGCAATGTGTCAATTATGCACCGTTAGACCGAAGAGGACACCCATCGCTACTGTGCAATGTGTCAATGATGCACCGTTAGACCGGAGAGGACACCCATCGCTGCTGTGCAATGTGTCAATGATGCACCGTTAGACCGGAGAGGACACCCATCGCTGCTGTGCAATGTGTCAATGATGCACCATTAGACCGGAGAGGACACCCATCGCTACTGTGCAATGTGTCAATTATGCACCGTTAGACCGGAGAGGACACCCGTCGCTACTGTGCAATGCGTCGATGATGCCCCGTTAGACCGGAGAGGACACCCATCACTACTGTGCAATGTGTCAATGATGCACCATTAGACCGGAGAGGACGCCCATCGCAACTGTGCAATGTGTCAATGATGCACCGTTAGACCGGAGATGACACCCATCACTACTGTGCAATGTGTCAATTATGCACCGTTAGACCGGAGATGACACCCATCACTACTGTGCAATGTGTCAATTATGCACCGTTAGACCGGAGATGACACCCATCACTACTGTGCAATGTGTCAATGATGCACCATTAGACCGGAGAGGACACCCATCGCTACTGTGCAATGTGTCAATGATGCAACGTTAGACCGGAGATGACACCCATCGCTACTGTGCAATGTGTCACTCATGCACCGTTAGACCGGAGAGGACGCCCATCGCTACTGTGCAATGTGTCAATGATGCACCGTTAGACCGGAGATGACACCCATCACTACTGTGCAATGTGTCAATTATGCACCGTTAGACCGGAGATGACACCCATCACTACTGTGCAATGTGTCAATTATGCACCGTTAGACCGGAGATGACACCCATCACTACTGTGCAATGTGTCAATGATGCACCATTAGACCGGAGAGGACACCCATCGCTACTGTGCAATGTGTCAATGATGCAACGTTAGACCGGAGATGACACCCATCGCTACTGTGCAATGTGTCAATGAAGCACCATTAGACCGGAGAGGACACCCATCGCTACTGTGCAATGTGTCAATGATGCACCATTAGACGGGAGAGGACACCCATCGCTACTGTGCAATGTGTCAATGATGCACTGTTAGACCGGAGAGGACACCCATCGCTACTGTGCAATGTGTCAATGATGCACCGTTAGACCGGAGAGGACACCCATCACTACTGTGCAATGTGTCAATGATGCACTGTTAGACCGGAGAAGACGCCCATCGCTACTGTGCAATGTGTCAATGATGCACCATTAGACCGGAGAGGACACCCATCGCTACTGTGCAATGTGTCAATGATGCAACGTTAGACCGGAGAGGACACCCATCGCTACTGTGCAATGTGTCAATGATGCACCGTTAGACCGGAGAGGACACCCATCACTACTGTGCAATGTGTCAATTATGCACCGTTAGACCGGAGAGGACGCCCATCGCTACTGTGCAATGTGTCAATGATGCAACGTTAGACCGGAGACGACACCCATCGCTGCTGTGCAATGTGTCAATGATGCACCGTTAGACCGGAGAGGACACCCATCGCTGCTGTGCAATGTGTCAATGATGCACCGTTAGACCGGAGAGGACACCCATCGCTACTGTGCAATGTGTCAATGATGCACCATTAGACCGGAGAGGACACCCGTCACTACTGTGCAATGTGTCAATTATACACCGTTAGACCGGAGAGGACACCCATCGCTACTGTGCAATGTGTCAATTATGCACCGTTAGACCGGAGAGGACACCCATCGCTACTGTGCAATGTGTCAATGATGCACTGTTAGACCGGAGAGGACGCCCATCGCTACTGTGCAATGTGTCAATGATGCACCGTTAGACCGGAGAGGACACCCATCACTACTGTGCAATGTGTCAATGATGCCCCGTTAGACCGGAGCGGACACCCATCACTACTGTGCAATGTGTCAATGATGCACCATTAGACCGGAGAGGACGCCCATCACTACTGTGCAATGTGTCAATTATGCACCGTTAGACCGGAGATGACACCCATCACTACTGTGCAATGTGTCAATGATGCACCTTTAGACCGGAGAGGACACCCATCACTACTGTGCAATGTGTCAATGATGCACTGTTAGACCGGAGAGGACACCCATCGCTACTGTGCAATGTGTCAATGATGCACTGTTAGACCGGAGAGGACACCCATCACTACTGTGCAATGTGTCAATGATGCACTGTTAGACCGGAGAGGACGCCCATCGCTACTGTGCAATGTGTCAATGATGCACCGTTAGACCGGAGAGGACACCCATCACTACTGTGCAATGTGTCAATGATGCACCATTAGACCGGAGAGGACACCCATCACTACTGTGCAATGTGTCAATTATGCACCGTTAGACCGGAGAGGACGCCCATCGCTACTGTGCAATGTGTCAATGATGCCCCGTTAGACTGGAGCGGACACCCATCACTACTGTGCAATGTGTCAATGATGCACCATTAGACCGGAGAGGACGCCCATCACTACTGTGCAATGTGTCAATTATGCACCGTTAGACCGGAGATGACACCCATCACTACTGTGCAATGTGTCAATGATGCACCATTAGACCGGAGAGGACACCCATCACTACTGTGCAATGTGTCAATGATGCACCATTAGACCGGAGAGGACACCCATCGCTACTGTGCAATGTGTCAATGATGCACCATTAAACCGGAGAGGACACCCGTCGCTACTGTGCAATGTGTCGATGATGCCCCGTTAGACCGGAGAGGACACCCATCGCTACAGTACAATGTGTCAATGATGCACCGTTAAACCGGAGATGACACCCATCGCTACTGTGCAATGTGTCAATGATGCACCATTAGACCGGAGAGGACACCCATCGCTACTGTGCAATGTATCAATGATGCACCGTTAGACCGGAGAGGACACCCATCGCTACTGTGCAATGTGTCAATGATGCACCGTTAGACCGGAGAGGACACCCATCACTACTGTGCAATGTGTCAATGATGCACCGTTAGACCGGAGAGGACACCCATCGCTACTGTGCAATGTGTCAATGATGCACCGTTAGACAGGAGAGGACACCCATCGCTACTGTGCAATGTGTCAATGATGCACCGTTAGACCGGAGAGGACACCCATCGCTACTGTGCAATGTGTCAATGATGCACCGTTAGACCGGAGAGGACACCCATCACTACTGTGCAATGTGTCAATTATGCACCATTAGACCGGAGAGGACGCCCATCACTACTGTGCAATGTGTCAATCATGCACCGTTAGACCGGAGAGGACACCCATCGCTACTGTGCAATGTGTCAATGATGCACCATTAGACCGGAGAGGACACCCATCGCTACTGTGCAATGTGTCAATGATGCATCGTTAGACCGGGGAGGACACCGATCGCTACTGTGCAATGTGTCAATTATGCACCGTTAGACCGGAGAGGACACCCATCACTACTGTGCAATGTGTCAATTATGCCCCATTAGACCGGAGAGGACACCCATCACTACTGTGCAATGTGTCAATGATGCACCATTAGACCGGAGAGGACACCCATCGCTACTGTGCAATGTGTCAATTATGCACCGTTAGACCGGAGAGGACACCCATCACTACTGTGCAATGTGTCGATGATGCCCCGTTAGACCGGAGAGGACACCCATCACTACTGTGCAATGTGTCAATGATGCACCGTTAGACCGGAGAGGACACCCATCGCTACTGTGCAATGTGTCAATTATGCACCGTTAGACCGGAGAGGACACCCATCACTACTGTGCAATGTGTCAATTATGCCCCATTAGACCGGAGAGGACACCCATCACTACTGTGCAATGTGTCAATGATGCACCGTTAGACCGGAGATGACACCCATCGCTACTGTGTAATGTGTCAATTATGCACCGTTAGACCGGAGATGACACCCATCGCTACTGTGCAATGTGTCAATGATGCACCATTAGACCGGAGAGGACGCCCATCGCTACTGTGCAATGTGTCAATGATGCACCATTAGACCGGAGAGGACACCCATCGCTACTGTGCAATGTGTCAATGATGCACCGTTAGACCGGAGATGACACCCATCACTACTGTGCAATGTGTCAATTATGCACCGTTAGACCGGAGATGACACCCATCGCTACTGTGCAATGTGTCAATTATGCACCGTTAGACCGGAGATGACACCCATCGCTAATGTGCAATGTGTCACTCATGCACCGTTAGACCGGAGATGACACCCATCGCTACTGTGCAATGTGTCAATTATGCACCGTTAGACCGGAGAGGACACCCATCACTACTGTGCAATGTGTCAATTATGCCCCGTTAGACCGGAGAGGACACCCATCGCTACTGTGCAATGTGTCAATTATGCACCGTTAGACCGGAGAGGACACCCATCACTACTGTGCAATGTGTCAATGATGCACCATTAGACCGGAGAGGACGCCCATCGCTACTGTGCAATGTGTCAATGATGCACCGTTAGACCGGAGATGACACCCATCACTACTGTGCAATGTGTCAATTATGCACCGTTAGACCGGAGATGACACCCATCACTACTGTGCAATGTGTCAATTATGCACCGTTAGACCGGAGATGACACCCATCGCTACTGTGCAATGTGTCACTCATGCACCGTTAGACCGGAGAGGACACCCATCGCTACTGTGCAATGTGTCAATGATGCACCGTTAGACCGGAGAAGACACCCATCACTACTGTGCAATGTGTCAATGATGCACCATTAGACCAGAGAGGACGCCCATCGCTACTGTGCAATGTGTCAATGATGCACCGTTAGACCGGAGAGGACACCCATCGCTACTGTGCAATGTGTCAATTATGCACCGTTAGACCGGAGAGGACACCCATCACTACTGTGCAATGTGTCAATTATGCCCCATTAGACCGGAGAGGACACCCATCACTACTGTGCAATGTGTCAATGATGCACCGTTAGACCGGAGATGACACCCATCGCTACTGTGTAATGTGTCAATTATGCACCGTTAGACCGGAGATGACACCCATCGCTACTGTGCAATGTGTCAATGATGCACCATTAGACCGGAGAGGACGCCCATCGCTACTGTGCAATGTGTCAATGATGCACCGTTAGACCGGAGAGGACACCCATCACTACTGTGCAATGTGTCAATTATGCACCATTAGACCGGAGAGGACGCCCATCACTACTGTGCAATGTGTCAATCATGCACCGTTAGACCGGAGAGGACGCCCATCACTACTGTGCAATGTGTCAATCATGCACCGTTAGACCGGAGATGACACCCATCGCTACTGTGTAATGTGTCAATTATGCACCGTTAGACCGGAGATGACACCCATCACTACTGTGCAATGTGTCAATTATGCACCGTTAGACCGGAGATGACACCCATCACTACTGTGCAATGTGTCAATTATGCACCGTTAGACCGGAGATGACACCCATCACTACTGTGCAATGTGTCAATGATGCACCATTAGACCGGAGAGGACACCCATCGCTACTGTGCAATGTGTCAATGATGCAACGTTAGACCGGAGATGACACCCATCGCTACTGTGCAATGTGTCAATGAAGCACCATTAGACCGGAGAGGACACCCATCGCTACTGTGCAATGTGTCAATGATGCACCATTAGACGGGAGAGGACACCCATCGCTACTGTGCAATGTGTCAATGATGCACTGTTAGACCGGAGATGACACCCATCACTACTGTGCAATGTGTCAATTATGCACCGTTAGACCGGAGATGACACCCATCACTACTGTGCAAAGTGTCAATGATGCCCCATTAGACCGGAGAGGACACCCATCACTACTGTGCAATGTGTCACTCATGCACCGTTAGACCGGAGAGGACACCCATCGCTACTGTGCAATGTGTCAATGATGCACCATTAGACCGGAGAGGACGCCCATCGCTACTGTGCAATGTGTCAATGATGCACCGTTAGACCGGAGATGACACCCTTCACTACTGTGCAATGTGTCAATTATGCACCATTAGACCGGAGAGGACACCCATCGCTACTGTGCAATGTGTCAATGATGCAACGTTAGACCGGAGATGACACCCATCGCTACTGTGCAATGTGTCACTCATGCACCGTTAGACCGGAGAGGACGCCCATCGCTACTGTGCAATGTGTCAATGATGCACCATTAGACCGGAGAGGACACCCATCACTACTGTGCAATGTGTCAATTATGCACCGTTAGACCGGAGAGGACGCCCATCACTACTGTGCAATGTGTCAATGATGCCCCGTTAGACCGGAGAGGACACCCATCGCTACTGTGCAATGTGTCAATTATGCACCGTTAGACCGGAGAGGACGCCCATCACTACTGTGCAATGTGTCAATGATGCACCGTTAGACCGGAGAGGACACCCATCACTACTGTGCAATGTGTCAATGATGCCCCATTAGACCGGAGAGGACGCCCATCACTACTGTGCAATGTGTCAATTATGCACCGTTAGACCGAAGAGGACACCCATCGCTACTGTGCAATGTGTCAATGATGCACCGTTAGACCGGAGAGGACACCCATCGCTGCTGTGCAATGTGTCAATGATGCACCGTTAGACCGGAGAGGACACCCATCGCTGCTGTGCAATGTGTCAATGATGCACCATTAGACCGGAGAGGACACCCATCGCTACTGTGCAATGTGTCAATTATGCACCGTTAGACCGGAGAGGACACCCGTCGCTACTGTGCAATGTGTCGATGATGCCCCGTTAGACCGGAGAGGACACCCATCACTACTGTGCAATGTGTCAATGATGCACCATTAGACCGGAGAGGACGCCCATCGCTACTGTGCAATGTGTCAATGATGCACCGTTAGACCGGAGATGACACCCATCACTACTGTGCAATGTGTCAATTATGCACCGTTAGACCGGAGATGACACCCATCACTACTGTGCAATGTGTCAATTATGCACCGTTAGACCGGAGATGACACCCATCACTACTGTGCAATGTGTCAATGATGCACCATTAGACCGGAGAGGACACCCATCGCTACTGTGCAATGTGTCAATGATGCAACGTTAGACCGGAGATGACACCCATCGCTACTGTGCAATGTGTCACTCATGCACCGTTAGACCGGAGAGGACGCCCATCGCTACTGTGCAATGTGTCAATGATGCACCGTTAGACCGGAGATGACACCCATCACTACTGTGCAATGTGTCAATTATGCACCGTTAGACCGGAGATGACACCCATCACTACTGTGCAATGTGTCAATTATGCACCGTTAGACCGGAGATGACACCCATCACTACTGTGCAATGTGTCAATGATGCACCATTAGACCGGAGAGGACACCCATCGCTACTGTGCAATGTGTCAATGATGCAACGTTAGACCGGAGATGACACCCATCGCTACTGTGCAATGTGTCAATGAAGCACCATTAGACCGGAGAGGACACCCATCGCTACTGTGCAATGTGTCAATGATGCACCATTAGACGGGAGAGGACACCCATCGCTACTGTGCAATGTGTCAATGATGCACTGTTAGACCGGAGAGGACACCCATCGCTACTGTGCAATGTGTCAATGATGCACCGTTAGACCGGAGAGGACACCCATCACTACTGTGCAATGTGTCAATGATGCACTGTTAGACCGGAGAGGACGCCCATCGCTACTGTGCAATGTGTCAATGATGCACCATTAGACCGGAGAGGACACCCATCGCTACTGTGCAATGTGTCAATGATGCAACGTTAGACCGGAGAGGACACCCATCGCTACTGTGCAATGTGTCAATGATGCACCGTTAGACCGGAGAGGACACCCATCACTACTGTGCAATGTGTCAATTATGCACCGTTAGACCGGAGAGGACGCCCATCGCTACTGTGCAATGTGTCAATGATGCAACGTTAGACCGGAGACGACACCCATCGCTGCTGTGCAATGTGTCAATGATGCACCGTTAGACCGGAGAGGACACCCATCGCTACTGTGCAATGTGTCAATGATGCACCGTTAGACCGGAGAGGACGCCCATCGCTACTGTGCAATGTGTCAATGATGCACCGTTAGACCGGAGAGGACACCCATCGCTACTGTGCAATGTGTCAATGATGCCCCATTAGACCGGAGATGACGCCCATCGCTACTGTGCAATGTGTCAATTATGCACCATTAGACAGGAGAGGACACCCGTCGCTACTGTGCAATGTGTCAATGATGCACCATTAGACCGGAGAGGACACCCATCGCTACTGTGCAATGTGTCACTCATGCACCGTTAGACCGGAGAGGACACCCATCGCTACTGTGCAATGTGTCAATGATGCACCGTTAGACCGGAGAGGACACCCGTCGCTACTGTGCAATGTGTCAATGATGCCCCGTTAGACCGGAGAGGACACCCATCGCTACTGTGCAATGTGTCAATTATGCACCATTAGACCGGAGAGGACGCCCATCACTACTGTGCAATGTGTCAATTATGCACCGTTAGACCGGAGAGGACACCCATCGCTACTGTGCAATGTGTCAATGATGCACCGTTAGACCGGAGAGGACACCCATCGCTACTGTGCAATGTGTCAATGATGCACCGTTAGACCGGAGATGACACCCATCACTACTGTGCAATGTGTCAATGATGCCCCATTAGACCGGAGAGGACACCCATCGCTGCTGTGCAATGTGTCAATGATGCACCATTAGACCGGAGAGGACACCCATCGCTACTGTGCAATGTGTCAATGATGCACCGTTAGACCGGAGAGGACACCCATCACTACTGTGCAATGTGTCAATGATGCACCGTTAGACCGGAGAGGACACCCATCGCTACTGTGCAATGTGTCAATGATGCACCGTTAGACCGGAGAGGACACCCGTTGCTACTGTGCAATGTGTCAATGATGCCCCGTTAGACCGGAGAGGACACCCATCGCTACTGTGCAATGTGTCAATTATGCACCATTAGACCGGAGAGGACGCCCATCACTACTGTGCAATGTGTCAATTATGCACCGTTAGACCGGAGAGGACACCCATCGCTACTGTGCAATGTGTCAATGATGCACCGTTAGACCGGAGAGGACACCCATCGCTACTGTGCAATTTGTCAATGATGCACCGTTAGACCGGAGATGACACCCATCACTACTGTGCAATGTGTCAATGATGCCCCATTAGACCGGAGAGGACACCCATCGCTGCTGTGCAATGTGTCAATGATGCACCATTAGACCGGAGAGGACACCCATCGCTGCTGTGCAATGTGTCAATGATGCACCATTAGACCGGAGAGGACACCCATCACTACTGTGCAATGTGTCAATGATGCCCCATTAGACCGGAGAGGACACCCATCGCTACTGTGCAATGTGTCAATGATGCCCCATTAGACCGGAGAGGACACCCATCACTACTGTGCAATGTGTCAATGATGCCCCATTAGACCGGAGCGGACACCCATCGCTACTGTGCAATGTGTCAATGATGCACCGTTAGACCGGAGAGGACACCCATCGCTACTGTGCAATGTGTCAATGATGCCCCGTTAGACCGGAGAGGACACCCATCGCTACTGTGCAATGTGTCAATGATGCACCGTTAGACCGGAGCGGACACCCATCGCTACTGTGCAATGTGTCAATGATGCACCGTTAGACCGGAGCGGACACCCATCGCTACTGTGCAATGTGTCAATGATGCACCGTTAGACCGGAGAGGACGCCCATCGCTGCTGTGCAATGTGTCAATGATGCCCCGTTAGACCGGAGAGGACACCCATCGCTGCTGTGCAATGTGTCAATGATGCACCGTTAGACCGGAGAGGACGCCCATCGCTGCTGTGCAATGTGTCAATGATGCCCCATTAGACCGGAGAGGACACCCATCGCTGCTGTGCAATGTGTCAATGATGCACCATTAGACCGGAGAGGACACCCATCGCTGCTGTGCAATGTGTCAATGATGCACCATTAGACCGGAGAGGACACCCATCACTACTGTGCAATGTGTCAATGATGCCCCATTAGACCGGAGAGGACACCCATCGCTACTGTGCAATGTGTCAATGATGCACCGTTAGACCGGAGAGGACACCCATCGCTACTGTGCAATGTGTCAATGATGCACCGTTAGACCGGAGAGGACACCCATCGCTACTGTGCAATGTGTCAATGATGCCCCGTTAGACCGGAGAGGACACCCATCGCTACTGTGCAATGTGTCAATGATGCACCGTTAGACCGGAGCGGACACCCATCGCTACTGTGCAATGTGTCAATGATGCACCATTAGACCGGAGAGGACACCCATCACTACTGTGCAATGTGTCAATGATGCACCGTTAGACCGGAGCGGACACCCATCGCTACTGTGCAATGTGTCAATGATGCACCATTAGACCGGAGAGGACACCCATCGCTACTGTGCAATGTGTCAATGATGCAACGTTAGACCGGAGAGGACGCCCATCACTACTGTGCAATGTGTCAATGATGCCCCGTTAGACTGGAGCGGACACCCATCGCTACTGTGCAATGTGTCAATGATGCACCGTTAGACCGGAGCGGACACCCATCGCTACTGTGCAATGTGTCAATGATGCACTGTTAGAACGGAGATGACACCCATCGCTACTGTGCAATGTGTCAATGATGCACCGTTAGACCGGAGAGGACGCCCATCGCTACTGTGCAATGTGTCAATGATGCACCGTTAGACCGGAGAGGACACCCATCGCTACTGTGCAATGTGTCAATGATGCACCATTAGACCGGAGAGGACACCCATCACTACTGTGCAATGTGTCAATGATGCCCCGTTAGACCGGAGATGACACCCATCACTACTGTGCAATGTGTCAATGATGCCCCATTAGACCGGAGAGGACACCCATCGCTGCTGTGCAATGTGTCAATTATGCACTATTAGACCGGAGAGGACACCCATCACTACTGTGCAATGTGTCAATGATGCACCATTAGACCGGAGAGGACACCCATCACTACTGTGCAATGTGTCAATGATGCACCGTTAGAACGGAGATGACACCCATCACTACTGTGCAATGTGTCAATGATGCACCATTAGACCGGAGAGGACACCCATCGCTGCTGTGCAATGTGTCAATGATGCACCATTAGACCGGAGAGGACACCCATCACTACTGTGCAATGTGTCAATGATGCACCATTAGACCGGAGAGGACACCCATCACTACTGTGCAATGTGTCAATGATGCACCGTTAGACCGGAGAGGACACCCATCACTACTGTGCAATGTGTCAATGATGCACTGTTAGACCGGAGATGACACCCATCACTACTGTGCAATGTGTCAATGATGCACCGTTAGAACGGAGATGACACCCATCGCTACTGTGCAATGTGTCAATGATGCACCGTTAGACCGGAGAGGACGCCCATCGCTACTGTGCAATGTGTCAATGATGCACCGTTAGACCGGAGAGGACGCCCATCGCTACTGTGCAATGTGTCAATGATGCACCGTTAGACCGGAGAGGACGCCCATCACTACTGTGCAATGTGTCAATTATGCACCGTTAGACCGGAGATGACACCCATCGCTACTGTGCAATGTGTCACTCATGCACCGTTAGACCGGAGAGGACACCAATCACTACTGTGCAATGTGTCAATGATGCACCGTTAGACCGGAGCGGACACCCATCGCTACTGTGCAATGTGTCAATGATGCCCCGTTAGACCGGAGAGGACACCCATCGGTACTGTGCAATGTGTCAATGATGCACCGTTAGACCGGAGCGGACACCCATCGCTACTGTGCAATGTGTCAATGATGCCCCGTTAGACCGGAGAGGACACCCATCGCTGCTGTGCAATGTGTCAATGATGCCCCATTAGACCGGAGAGGACACCCATCGCTACTGTGCAATGTGTCAATAATGCCCCATTAGACCGGAGAGGACATCCATCGCTACTGTGCAATGTGTCAATGATGCACCATTAGACCGGAGAGGACGCCCATCGCTACTGTGCAATGTGTCAATGATGCACCATTAGACCGGAGCGGACACCCATCGCTACTGTGCAATGTGTCAATTATGCACCGTTAGACCGGAGAGGACGCCCATCGCTACTGTGCAATGTGTCAATGATGCACCGTTAGACCGGAGAGGACACCCATCGCTACTGTGCAATGTGTCAATGATGCACCATTGAACCGGAGAGGACACCCATCTCTACTGTGCAATGTGTCACTCATGCACCGTTAGACCGGAGAGGACACCAATCACTACTGTGCAATGTGTCAATGATGCCCCGTTAGACCGGAGAGGACGCCCATCACTACTGTGCAATGTGTCAATGATGCACCGTTAGACCGGAGAGGACACCCATCGCTACTGTGCAATGTGTCAATTTTGCCCCTTCTGCTATTGTTATGTTTAAAACAGGCTTCTAGTGTTCAGCCGAGTGTGTATAATAAGGCATGCCAGTGTATTTTTTTGTAAATGTTTTTAATATTTATACAAGTGGAGGATTAAGTGATGTTTCCAGAAACACAGGATGTGAAGCCCACGCTAAGACTGAACCTGCTTCTTGAGTTCCAGATTTGGCAGCTGTAGCCATTACGCCACAACCTCGGGGCGGGGGGGGGGGGGGGGGGGCTTTTGATTGAAAACCGAAATATGAGCCACACCACACGTTTTTAGAAAGCTGCTGTGCACAAGCACGCCTGGGTTTATGCCCCCTGCCACACAGGACACGAGCTGGCTGTTTTATTTTTCCAACGGTTTGTGTGTGCTAACTGCGCCGGGCTGAGGCGATTCTGTGTTATAGTTGCTGTCCGTTTTGCTCTCCAGCCCACAAAGCTTTTGGGGCTCGGCGCCGATACGGTTATACTCTTATTTGAGTGTTTTTAAACATGTTGGGCATATTCCTGAAGTACAGCCAGTCATTAAGCAGGGCCGCTAAAGTTGAAATTATCATTCATGGCAACGTTATTACCCAAGCTGATGCACATCTAGCGCCTCGTGCAGCCCACAGAGCTACGCTATTGTGTACTCTCGTTAAGTCTGTGTGACATCACGTTCTTAATGCCCCATATGTAGCCAGGTCTGGTAGTTCATTGGCTGAATGCAGCCACTTCCAGAAAATGTGTTAAACCACCCGTCTCAGGTTGGAATCACGGCAGGTTCGATCAGCCGTCCATCCTTCTGAGGGTGATAAGATGCGTACCACTGCGTTGGGTAAAAATAAATACCTTCTAACCTAGTGATAGCGACAGGAGGCCTGCTTCCACAGACATGCATGTTATTTCCGGAGCTGATGCACATATAGCGGCTCGCTCATCTCTGCCCAGGTACACTGCTGAGCCTTCTCTGCCCAGGTACAATGGCAAGCCATCTCTGCCAAGGTACACTGCTGAGCCTCTCTGCCCAGGTACAATGGCAAGCCATCTCTGCCAAGGTACACTGCTGAGCCTCTCTGCCCAGGTACAATGGCAAGCCATCTCTGCCAAGGTACACTGCTGAGCCTTCTCTGCCCAGGTACAATGGCAAGCCATCTCTGCCAAGGTACACTGCTGAGCCTCTCTGCCCAGGTACACTGCTGAGCCTCTCTGCCCAGGTACACTGCTGAGCCTTCTCTGCCCAGGTACAATGGCAAGCCATCTCTGCCAAGGTACACTGCTGAGCCTCTCTGCCCAGGTACACTGCTGAGCCTTCTCTGCCCAGGTACAATGGCAAGCCATCTCTGCCCAGGTACACTGCTGAGCCTCTCTGCCCAGGTACAATGGCAAGCCATCTCTGCCAAGGTACACTGCTGAGCCTCTCTGCCCAGGTACACTGCTGAGCCTTCTCTGCCCAGGTACACTGCTGAGCCTTCTCTGCCTAGGTACAATGGCAAGCCATCTCTGCCAAGGTACACTGCTGAGCCTCTCTGCCCAGGTACAATGGCAAGCCATCTCTGCCAAGGTACACTGCTGAGCCTCTCTGCCCAGGTACAATGGCAAGCCATCTCTGCCAAGGTACACTGCTGAGCCTTCTCTGCCCAGGTACAATGGCAAGCCATCTCTGCCAAGGTACACTGCTGAGCCTCTCTGCCCAGGTACAATGGCAAGCCTTCTCTGCCCAGGTACAATGGCAAGCCATCTCTGCCAAGGTACACTGCTGAGCCTTCTCTGCCCAGGTACAATGGCAAGCCATCTCTGCCAAGGTACACTGCTGAGCCTCTCTGCCCAGGTACAATGGCAAGCCATCTCTGCCAAGGTACACTGCTGAGCCTCTCTGCCCAGGTACAATGGCAAGCCATCTCTGCCCAGGTACACTGCTGAGCCTCTCTGCCCAGGTACAATGGCAAGCCATCTCTGCCCAGGTACACTGCTGAGCCTCTCTGCCCAGGTACAATGGCAAGCCATCTCTGCCAAGGTACACTGCTGAGCCTCTCTGCCCAGGTACACTGCTGAGCCTCTCTGCCCAGGTACACTGCTGAGCCTTCTCTGCCCAGGTACAATGGCAAGCCATCTCTGCCCAGGTACACTGCTGAGCCTCTCTGCCCAGGTACAATGGCAAGCCATCTCTGCCAAGGTACACTGCTGAGCCTCTCTGCCCAGGTACACTGCTGAGCCTTCTCTGCCCAGGTACACTGCTGAGCCTTCTCTGCCTAGGTACAATGGCAAGCCATCTCTGCCAAGGTACACTGCTGAGCCTCTCTGCCCAGGTACAATGGCAAGCCATCTCTGCCAAGGTACACTGCTGAGCCTCTCTGCCCAGGTACAATGGCAAGCCATCTCTGCCAAGGTACACTGCTGAGCCTTCTCTGCCCAGGTACAATGGCAAGCCATCTCTGCCAAGGTACACTGCTGAGCCTCTCTGCCCAGGTACAATGGCAAGCCTTCTCTGCCCAGGTACAATGGCAAGCCATCTCTGCCAAGGTACACTGCTGAGCCTTCTCTGCCCAGGTACAATGGCAAGCCATCTCTGCCAAGGTACACTGCTGAGCCTCTCTGCCCAGGTACAATGGCAAGCCATCTCTGCCAAGGTACACTGCTGAGCCTCTCTGCCCAGGTACAATGGCAAGCCATCTCTGCCCAGGTACACTGCTGAGCCTCTCTGCCCAGGTACGCTGCTGAACCTCTCTGCCCAGGTACGCTGGGGAGGCAGCACACCAAATACTTCGCATTGAGGGGCGTGTGATCATGAAGCGTGGCATGGAGGGGCGCATGTCCATGGAGGGGCGCGTGTCCATGCAGCCTGGCATGGGGGGGGGGGGGGGGGGGGCGTGTGTCCATGCAGCCTAGCATCGAGGGGGCGTGTGTCCATGCAGCCTAGCATGGAGGGGGCGTGTGTCAGGAGGGGGCGTGTGTCCATGGAGGGGCGAGAGTCCATGCTTGTGTACATGGTGGGGCGTGTGTCTATGCAGCTTGGCATGGAGGGGCGTGTGTCCATGGAGGGGAGTGTTCATGGAGGGGCGTGTGTCCATATAGCCTGGCATGGAGGGGCGTGTGTCCATGCAGGCTGACATGGAGAAGGCATGTGTCCATGGAGGGGCGTGATTCCATGGAGGGGCGTGATTCCATGGCGGGGCGTGCGTCCATGGAGCTTGGCATGGAGGGGGCGTGCGTCTATGATGGGGCGAGCGTCCATGGCGGGGCGTGCGTCCATGGAGCTTGGCATGGAGGGGGCGTGCGTCTATGATGGGGCGTGCGTCCATGGAGGGCGTGCGTCCATGCAGCTTGGCATGGAGGGGGCGTGCGTCTATGATGGGGCGTGCGTCTATGATGGGGCGTGCGTCCATGGTGGGGTGTGCGCCCATTCAGCTTGGCATGGAGGGGCATGTGTCCATGCAGCTGGGCATGTGTCCATGCAGCTTGGCATGGAGGGGCGTGTGTCCATGGAGGGGGAGTGTGTCCATGTAGCCTGACATGGATAGGGCGTGTGTCCATGGAAGGGCGTGGGTCCATGGAGGGGCGTGGGTCCATGCAGCTTGGCATGGAGTGGCGTGCGTCCGTGGAGGGGCGTGTGTCCATGAAGGGGCGTGCGTCCGTGGAGTGGCGTGCGTCCGTGGAGGGGCGTGCGTCCGTGGAGTGGCGTGCGTCCGTGGAGTGGCGTGCGTCCGTGGAGTGGCGTGCGTCCGTGGAGGGGCGTGCGTCCGTGGAGGGGCGTGTGTCCATGGAGGGGCGTGCGTCCACATCTCCCAGCAGCTGCCTCTGCTCCCGGGTCCACCCTGCTCCCCCCACGATTGGCAACTAAATCTCCAAGGTGAGGGGCCAAGGAGCCTGTGATGGAAACTTCCATAGCACCTCCCCCCCACGCCCCCACCTCCACAGCCCACCGGAAGAGGCGGCACTCACAGCATCAAAGGCATCAGGAAAGCGCACACTGTAAGCGGCAGCAAGCAGGGCCTGGACTACAGGGCACACAGGCACAGCGCACACAGGAGCCACGCTTGTGGGGCACTACACATCCCACAACCACAAGCAGCGCCTCGATCACTGGATACACAGGCACAGCGCACACAGGAGCCACGCTTGTGGGGCACTACACATCCTACAACCACAAGCAGCGCCTCGATCACTGGATACACAGGCACAGCGCACACAGGAGCCACGCTTGTGGGGCACTACACATCCCACAACCACAAGCAGCGCCTCGATCACTGGATACACAGGCACAGCGCACACAGGAGCCACGCTTGTGGGGCACTACACATCCCACAACCACAAGCAGCGCCTCGATCACTGGATACACAGGCACAGCGCACACAGGAGCCACGCTTGTGGGGCACTACACATCCTACAACCACAAGCAGCGCCTCGATCACTGGATACACAGGCACAGCGCACACAGGAGCCACGCTTGTGGGGCACTACACATCCCACAACCACAAGCAGCGCCTCGATCACTGGATACACAGGCACAGCGCACACAGGAGCCACGCTTGTGGGGCACTACACATCCTACAACCACAAGCAGCGCCTCGATCACTGGATACACAGGCACAGCGCACACAGGAGCCACGCTTGTGGGGCACTACACATCCTACAACCACAAGCAGCGCCTCGATCACTGGATACACAGGCACAGCACACACAGGAGCCACGCTTGTGGGGCACTACACATCCTACAACCACAAGCAGCGCCTCGATCACTGGATACACAGGCACAGCGCACACAGGAGCCACGCTTGTGGGGCACTACACATCCTACAACCACAAGCAGCGCCTCGATCACTGGATACACAGGCACAGCGCACACAGGAGCCACGCTTGTGGGGCACTACACATCCTACAACCACAAGCAGCGCCTCGATCACTGGATACACAGGCACAGCGCACACAGGAGCCACGCTTGTGGGGCACTACACATCCTACAACCACAAGCAGCGCCTCGATCACTGGATACACAGGCACAGCGCACACAGGAGCCACGCTTGTGGGGCACTACACATCCTACAACCACAAGCAGCGCCTCGATCACTGGATACACAGGCACAGCGCACACAGGAGCCACGCTTGTGGGGCACTACACATCCTACAACCACAAGCAGCGCCTCGAGCACTGGACACAGGCACAGGACACACAGGAGCCACGCTTGTGGGGCACTACACATCACACAACCAAAAGCAGCGCCTCGAGCACTGGACACAGGCACAGGACACACAGGAGCCACGCTTCTGGGGCACTACACATCCCACAAGCAGCGCCTCGAGCACTGGACACAGGCACAGCGCACACAGGAGCCACGCTTGTGGGGCACTACACAACCACAAGCAGCGCCTCGAGCACTGGACACAGGCACAGGACACACAGGAGCCACGCTTGAGGGGCACTACACAACCACAAGCAGCACCTCGAGCACTGGGCACACAGGCACAGCACACACAGGAGCCACGCTTGTGGGGCACTACACATCACACAACCACAAGCAGCGCCTCGAGCACTGGACACACAGGCACAGGACACACAGGAGCCACACTTGTGGGGCACTACACAACCACAAGCAGCGCCTCGAGCACTGGACACACAGGCACAGGACACACAGGAGCCACGCTTGTGGGGCACTACACATCCCACAACCACAAGCAGCGCCTCGAGCACTGGACACACAGGCACAGCACACACAGGAGCCACGCTTGTGGGGCACTACACAACCACAAGCAGCGCCTCGAGCACTGGACACACAGGCACAGGACACACAGGAGCCACGCTTGTGGGGCACTACACATCCCACAACCACAAGCAGCGCCTCGAGCACTGGACAAACAGGCACAGCACACACAGGAGCCACGCTTGTGGGGCACTACACAACCACAAGCAGCGCCTCGATCACTGGACACACAGGCACAGCACACACAGGAGCCACGCTTGTGGGGCACTACACATCACACAACCACAAGCAGCGCCTCGAGCACTGGACACAGGCACAGCACACACAGGAGCCACACTTGTGGGGCATTACACATCACACAACCACAAGCAGCGCCTCGAGCACTGGACACACAGGCACAGCGCACACAGGAGCCACGCTTGTGGGGCACTACACAACCACAAGCAGCGCCTCGAGCACTGGGCACACAGGCACAGGACACACAGGAGCCACGCTTGTGGGGCACTACACAACCACAAGCAGCGCCTCGATCACTGGACACACAGGCACAGCACACACAGGAGCCACGCTTGTGGGGCACTACACAACCATAAGCAGCGCCTCGATCACTGGACACACAGGCACATCACACACAGGAGCCACGCTTGTGGGGCACTACACAACCACAAGCAGCGCCTCGATCACTGGACACACAGGCACAGCACACACAGGAGCCACGCTTGTGGGGCACTACACATCACACAACCACAAGCAGCGCCTCGAGCACTGGACAAACAGGCACAGCACACACAGGAGCCACGCTTGTGGGGCACTACACAACCACAAGCAGCGCCTCGATCACTGGACACACAGGCACAGCACACACAGGAGCCACGCTTGTGGGGCACTACACATCACACAACCACAAGCAGCGCCTCGAGCACTGGACACACAGGCACAGCGCACACAGGAGCCACGCTTGTGGGGCACTACACAACCACAAGCAGCGCCTCGATCACTGGACACACAGGCACAGCACACACAGGAGCCACGCTTGTGGGGCATTACACATCACACAACCACAAGCAGCGCCTCGAGCACTGGACACACAGGCACAGCGCACACAGGAGCCACGCTTGTGGGGCACTACACAACCACAAGCAGCGCCTCGATCACTGGACACACAGGCACAGCACACACAGGAGCCACGCTTGTGGGGCACTACACAACCACAAGCAGCGCCTCGATCACTGGACACACAGGCACATCACACACAGGAGCCACGCTTGTGGGGCACTACACAACCACAAGCAGCGCCTCGATCACTGGACACACAGGCACAGCACACACAGGAGCCACGCTTGTGGGGCACTACACATCACACAACCACAAGCAGCGCCTCGAGCACTGGACAAACAGGCACAGCACACACAGGAGCCACGCTTGTGGGGCACTACACATCACACAACCACAAGCAGCGCCTCGAGCACTGGACAAACAGGCACAGCACACACAGGAGCCACGCTTGTGGGGCACTACACAACCACAAGCAGCGCCTCGATCACTGGACACACAGGCACAGCACACACAGGAGCCACGCTTGTGGGGCACTACACATCACACAACCACAAGCAGCGCCTCGAGCACTGGACACAGGCACAGCACACACAGGAGCCACACTTGTGGGGCATTACACATCACACAACCACAAGCAGCGCCTCGAGCACTGGACATACAGGCACAGCGCACACAGGAGCCACGCTTGTGGGGCACTACACAACCACAAGCAGCGCCTCGAGCACTGGGCACACAGGCACAGGACACACAGGAGCCACGCTTGTGGGGCACTACACATCCCACAACCACAAGCAGCGCCTCGAGCACTGGACACAGGCACAGCGCACACAGGAGCCACGCTTGTAGGGCACTACACAACCACAAGCAGCGCCTCGAGCACTGGACACAGGCACAGCGCACACAGGAGCCACGCTTGTGGGGCACTACACAACCACAAGCAGCGCCTCGAGCACTGGGCACACAGGCACAGCGCACACAGGAGCCACGCTTGTGGGGCACTACACAACCACAAGCAGCGCCTCGAGCACTGGACACACAGGCACAGGACACACAGGAGCCACGCTTGTGGGGCACTACACATCCCACAACCACAAGCAGCGCCTCGAGCACTGGACACACAGGTACAGCACACACAGGAGCCACGCTTGTGGGGCACTACACATCCCACAACCACAAGCAGCGCCTCGATCACTGGACACACAGGCACAGCACACACAGGAGCCACGCTTGTGGGGCACTACACATCACACAATCAGCGCCTCAAGCACTGGACACAGGCACAGCACACACAGGAGCCACACTTGTGGGGCTTACACATCACACAACCACAAGCAGCGCCGCGAGCACTGGACACACAGGCACAGCGCACACAGGAGCCACGCTTGTGGGGCACTACACAACCACAAGCAGCGCCTCGAGCACTGGGCACACAGGCACAGGACACACAGGAGCCACGCTTGTGGGGCACTACACAACCACAAGCAGCGCCTCGAGCACTGGGCACACAGGCACAGCGCACACAGGAGCCACGCTTGTGGGGCACTACACAACCACAAGCAGCGCCTCGAGCACTGGACACACAGGCACAGCACACACAGGAGCCACACTTGTGGGACACTACACATCCCACAAGCAGCGCCTCGAGCACTGGACACAGGCACAGGACACCGGAGCCACGCTTGTGGAGCACTACACAACCACAAGCAGCGCCTCGAGCACTGGGCACACAGGCACAGCGCACACATCAGCTACGATCTACGGCAGTGAATCTAGCACAAAGGTCAAAGCACCACTTCTAAAGTTGTGTACCTGCATAAAAACTAGACAGAACTACACTCCTAGGCCGCGCTACACACGGCAACATTATGAAACCTCAGTTAGTTAATGCCCGGCAGAGGTCTGTGCATAACCAGAGCGCCACGAAACTGAAACCTAGTTGGCGCTGTGGACAACAGTCGCCCTTGAATGTTTAGTGCCACGAGCTCCCGTCCTGTGACAGAATGCACCGTGAACATGTATGTGGTTTCAACACAGTCTATGATGGGCTGCTACAAAATGCACACAAATGTTTTAGGTTAAAAAGGCTTTCCAAACTAAAGATTTGAGTAATACCCAGACAGTGCGTACTGCAATTTTTTTATAACTGTTCTCTAAAAGCTCACACTTCACAGCTCAGCCGCGGACTCTCTTGCAATAAATCTGTCACCAGGAAGCCTCAAGTGATTCCACCAATTAAAGCCAATAGCGGCTTCCAGGCACCTTCTACATTTGCAGAATGAGCAGCTGCGCACATTTACATTTCTTTCAGACAGCAGCACCCTGGCAGGAAGGCTGGGTTAGCTGTCGGCCCGCCCCAGTTTCACAGCACAGGAGTCTCCCTGCCCCACAGCACAGCTGAAGCCTTTCAACCCTAGGAATTAACCGCAGACTTAGTCCTTACATTTAGAAAGTATGGGCACAAGACAACATCTCAGGAGCAGAGTCTGCACACGCTACACACAGAACCACAACACAACCACACTGCACTATGGACGGAGCGCTGGGGCGCTGAAACTCACCCCCAGTCACAGATCGGGGTTGAATCCATCATTGTTCTTTAGCTCACTTCACCACCCCAGTTCAGAACCAGCTATATGCAAATCAGTCTTCACCCTGTGCCTCATGGGAACAGTCCAGCCCGAACTGCCAAGCCATGCCTTCCCTGGATCGGAAACAAGCTTCCTAGGACCAGTTTCAGGGTAACACCCTTCATCAGCCAGGCTAGCTTGAATCCAGTGGCAAAGTGAGCAAGGGACCCACGTCTGGGCATACCCTGCCAACTTAGGGCGAACAAAGCAAACACAAGGAGATGATGGACGGAGCGCGGAAACTTTTCAGACACTCACCCCCAGTCACAGATCTGGATTGAATCCATCATCATTCTTTACCTCACTTCACCACCTCAGTTCAGACCCAGCTATATGCAAATCAGTCTTGACCCTGTGCCTCATGGGAACAGTCCAGCCCGAACCGGTTTCAGGGTAACACCCCTAATCAGTCAGGCTAACTTGAATCGAGTGGCAAAGTGAGCAAGGGACCGATGCCTGGGCCATTATACACACCCTCACAAAACATACAACCCTGCTGCAGTATCTGTGTACATACACTTCCAACACACAACTATACCGCTGGGCCATTATACACACTGCCACAACAAACAACCCTGCTGCTATATCTGTGTGCATACACCGCCAACACACACACAACCACACCACTGGGCCATTATACACACTGCCACAACAAACAACCCTGCTGCTATATCTGTGTGCATACACCGCCAACACACACACAACCACACCACTGGGCCATTATACACACTGCAGCAACACATACAACCCTGCTGCAGTATCTGTGTACATACAGCACCAACACACACAACCATACCACTGGGCCATTATACACATTACCACTATACATACAATCCTGAAGCTACATCTGTGTACATACACCGCACACACACACACACACGCACACACACACACACACACACACACACACACAACACCACACCGCTGGGCCATTATACACACTGTCTCAACACACACAACCCTGCTGCTATATCTGTGTGCATACACTGCCAACACACACACACAACCACACCACTGGGCCATTATACACACTGCAGCAATACATACAAACCTGCTACAGTATCTGTGTACATACCCCGCCAACACCCACAACCACACCGCTGGGCCATTGTAGGAGAGTAGGATCTGCTTCTTATAGTTACCCCCACTTTTTGCTGAGGTTTCACTGTTTTTCGACTTTAGTCTGGCTGTGGCCCTGCTATCCAGGGCCCCAGCCTTGCTGCTTCCTCTCTAAATTGATTGCATGTACTTTAGGTAAACTCCAGATTGGATTCTGGGGTACCCTTAGAAGTCCCTAGTATATGGTATACTATGTACCCAGAACATGCGTATCCCAGAGGCCTACCAGGGGCTGCAGCATGTATTATGCCAACCCTGGGAAGCCATTTAAATGACACAACAGGTCTGCTACAGCAGCCTGTGTAAGGTGGTGTATGCTCCCCTTACTAAGATATAGGTTCCCTATATCTCTCCATATCACTGCACATATAAACCTATCAATCAATCAATCGTTTATTAAGCGCAACTACTCACCCGTGAGGGTCTCAAGGCGCTGGGGTGGGGGATGCAGGCTCCAGTCTCTCAGGGATAGGGTCCGTCGAAGAGCCAGGTTTTGAGGTTTCTTACGAAGGTGGGCAGCTCTGCTGTCTGTCTAAGGTGGAGTGGAAGGGCGTTCCTGGCCTTGGCTGAGAGGAAGGAGGAGCGGCCTCCTGTTCTGGTTTTTCTGGTGTGTGGGACCATGGCGTAGGAGAGCTGGGCTGATCGTAGGGTTCTCTTGGGCGCGTGGAAGTTGAGTCGGCTGTTCAGGTATGCCGGTCTGAATTTCTGGAGGGCCTTCTGTGCGTGGGTGAGCATCTTGAAGGTGATTCTTGCCTCGATGGGGAGCCACTGTAGTGTGTGCAGGTGCTGGGAGATGTGGCAGTGTCTTGGCAGATTGAGGACCAGTCTTGCGGCGGCGTTCTGGATGTTCTGTAGCTTGCGGGTGAGGTTTTCGTTGATTCCGGCGTAGAGTGCGTTGCCATAGTCCAGTTTGCTGGTGACCAGGGCATGAGTGACGGTTTTCCTGAGTTTGAGGGGGATCTATCCGAAAGTCTTGCGTAGGAGTCGCAGCGTGTGGAAGCAGGAGGACATGACTGAGTTGATCTGGCGGTCCATCTTGAGCTCGGAGTCCAGGATGATCCCCAGGTTGCAAGCATGGTTAGTGGGGGTGGGTGGGTTTCCGAGTGCGGGGGGCCACCAGATGTCGCTGCAGGCGTCGGGTTTGGGTCCCATGATAAGTACTTTCGTCTTGTTAGTGTTTAGCTGCAGGCAGCTGTTTTTCATCCATACGTCGACTGCTTCCATTCCTTCTCGGAAGTTGTGTCTGGCGGTGTCAGGCTCGTTGGTTAGGGAGATGATGAGTTGGGTGTCGTTGGCGTAGGACACAATGTTGAGGCCGTGGGTTCTGACGATTGGGGCGAGCGGCGCCATGTAGATGTTGAAGAGTGTCGGGCTGAGGGAAGACCCCTGAGGGACTCCGCAGCTGGTGGGTGTGGGGAGCAAACCTATCAGTCACCCCTATGGCAGGCCTTATCAATCCTGAAGGCAGGGTGCTGGGTTTTATGTGAGAGGGTGCCCATGCACGAGCAGAGCCCCTCTGCAGCCTTCGGAGTCTTTATTCCTGAATTATTTGTGATGAAGCCAGACCATATAGTCTTAAGTGCATTATAACCTCGCGGTAAATGCTAACTTTGGAATGGCTGCACAGAAACATGTTGTGTTTGGTGTCAAACACCTTGGAATCATACCTCCACACCAGTAACTGGTGTGGAAGGTATGATTTCACCCTACTAGAGGGAGAAATATGACAGCACCGGTATACCCGGTACCAGCTTTGCAAGCCCTGGCATCACAAAATGGATGCTGCCAACCACAGACACGAGTTTGCCCTCCTGCTGCTAAACGAAACTCCGGCAGGGGAGGACTGGACAATAGGTTTCCTGTCACAGGGGGGTGTGACCACCTCCCAGACAGGCTTTAGTGTATTGGGGCTGGGTGGGTGCACTCAGAGTGCTTTGATGTCTGCGCTGGGGGCACATTTGGTGTGCCTGTGTATAGTCCAGCTCAAACCGGTTGCAGGAGCTACCAGCCCCTGCTCTGGCGTGAAACTGGACAAAGGACATGCATGTAGCCACGCCTCTGTCCTGACCCTCCTATAGGTGGGTCCCCTAGAGTTTGCCCCACCCCTTCCTTGGGTAAAAAGTAGGAACCCCTGGCTACAGGACTTCAGATTACACCTGGACGAAACTCTGCTACAGAAACCAAGTACTTCAACTATCTACACGACGTTGGATGACCGAAGAATCTCCCTTGGAGTAAAGAAGTTACTCCCCTGCAAGGCAGGCACCAAAGACGCAACTGTCCAGTTGGCAACTACGCAGCTCTTGGAGGACTCCGAAGTTTTTGCAACACAGGAGGTAGGTTTCCAAGCTTCCCTGAGGGCGATCCGTGCTCTCAGCAAACCTGAGATCCAAAGCCCTTGTGGGGACCGTTCAACCCGAACCCCTGGACACCACGACCATTTGCAGCAGCATATGCTTTTTGGCGATCCCTGAGGCTGTGTTTTGGGCTACTTGTAGTCCAGACCCCGAGCAGTGATTCCACCGAAGATTACTGACCTACACTCCACAAGTGACCCGTGGGCTGGTATTGAGTGATTCCTCTCGAGGTCCCTTCACGATCCCTTGTCCGTTGACTTGTGGGTCCCTGAGAAGGGTACTTTAACTTTTAACGGGCTTACCTGTTCGCTCCAGACGTGCCCTGACTCTCCATCGCTTGGGGAGTCCACAGGACCTTGCTGGTCTACACCAAAGCCTTTTTACTCTCACAGCGTGGGTTGCCGTTGCCAAGGCTTGTTGGTCTCCAATCCGGAAACTGACCCCACAGCACTTGACATCCTTCGTGGGACAGCTCGCATGCGACCTGTGGTCCCTGTCGACGCCTCCTGGTCCCTGTGGAGTCAAGCTTCACCTCTTCGCACCTGAAACACCCGGTGGGCATTCGTCTATCGTGCCACTGGTCACTGGCAAGTGACCCAGACTCTGTCCCCTCTGTTTTCAGGTTCTTCACATCTTCGATCCAGGCTTGGATCACACCAGACACTTCTCCTTTCCACAGCAGCAGCAATATTGCAGCACATCGCCACTGAAATCAACGACGATTCCCGACACCATTTGGCACCTATGCACCGGGCTTCCGTGGGTGAGGTAACAAGTACTCCGGTGCTCCCGTGGGTGCTGGCCCTAGAACCCTCTAAGTCTGAAAGGGGTTTGCTCAAAGTCCTCTCCTAAGTGTCCTTATTCTTTAAAATTCCAACTGCAACTTTCCCATTGAATTGTACGGGGCGCGGGCTGTGTTCTCACACTCCACACGTCCCCGTGGGGCCCCTGTGTCACTGCCTTGGGTGGTTCCTTGGGGTCCCGGCGATTCTATGTGCTCTAGGCACTGTGTCTAGTCAAGTCGTGGTTTTTATACCACTTTAATATATGGTTTGATCTCCCCCTGGGGCCCACTGTATATTGTGCTATTTACTGTTGTTTTAGAACTGTATTATTGTGTATCTTGTACTCTAATCTCATAAAGAGATTAGTAGTGAGTGTTTATAAATAAATACATAACACACACACACACAAACACACACACCCCTCAATAAGGGTTGTTTGGACTGGTGCAAGGTGCCCACTATAACTAGTGGACAGCATATACTAGGCCAACTTCTCACAGCCATGATATACACTGTCTCAACACACACAACCCTGCTGATATAACTGTTTGCATACACTGCCAACACTCACAACCACACCACTGGGCCATTATATACACTGCCACAGCACATACAACCCTGCTGCAGTATCTGTGTACATACACTGCCAACACACACAACCACACTGCTGGGCCATTATATACACTGCCACAACACATACAATCCTGATGCAGTTATCTGTGTACATACACCAACACACACACAGCTAGGCCATTATACACACTGCCACAAACATAAAAACCTGTAGCAGTATCTGTGTACATACATCGCCAACACACACAACCACACTGCTGGGCCATTATACACACTGCCACAACACATACAACCCTGATGCAGTATCTGTGTACATATACCGCAAACACACACACAACCACACTGCTGGTCCTTTATACACACTGCCACTACACATAGAACACTGCTGCACTATCTGTGTACATACACCGCCAACACACACACAACCACACCGCTGCGCCATTATACACACTGCCACAACACATACAAACCTGCAGCAGTATCTGTGTACATACACCAACACACACACAACCACACCGCTGCGCCATTATACACACTGCCACAACACATACAACCCTGCTGCAGTATCTGTGTACATGTGAGAAAGAGCCATCTTTCTTGCATGGTATGCCCCCACTTTTTGCTGAATTGCTGAATGTACTTTGAGTGTGCCCTGGGCTCCTGCCATCAGGTGCCCAGGGCATATGCTCCTTCCCTAAAAACTGTGCTGAAACCTAAACCCAAATTGGCAAACCCTGGTCACATGTCAGCCCCTGGTAAATGGTACCCTAGATACCCAGGGCCATGTGACCAGGGAAGGCCCCTAAGGGCTGCAGCACTTATTGTGCCACCCTTAGAGGCCCTGCAATCTGACACACACACACTGCCCTTGCAGGCTGAGTGTCTGGGTACAGAACAAAACGGAGAGTCGACATGGCACACATCCCTGTGTGCCATGCTCACAACACACACTGCCCTGGTATACCTCAGACACCCCTCTAGCTGGGTGCCCTGTGGTGTGGGTACAGGTGCATGAGCCCTGTGCCCCTACAGTACCCAGGTCTATTCCTGGGTACTATAAGTGCAGTGCTGCCATTTAAGAGTATATGGTGCTGGGAGATCGTCAACACGAACTCCACAGCACCATGATGGCAACACTGAAGACTGAGAAGTTTGGTATTGTTAGAAATGGGATCTCTGGTTGGCTAAGGCTTGCGCCAAAGCCAGGCAGAAACCACCACTCTAGTCAGGGCTGGGGAGTTACACGCCAAAGATAAGCCCTGCTCACCCCCTTGGTAGCTTGGCACGAGCAGTCAGGCTTATCCCGGAGGCAATGTGTAAAGCGTTTGAGCGCGCACACAGCAACAACACCCAAGGCCCACCTCAAAAGAAACTCCACACAAGGTTATATATAAAAATAACCTTTGTATTATAATAAACACATTAGATGATAATCACATAATTTACACTGTGCCCTCTGGCACTGGCAGAATTTACAGGGGACTATTTACACAAGACAGGGCCACATGGACCACTGTCTGAATTAGCACAAATCACCAATTGTAGATGTAAGACATATACTAACCGTAACACAAATTATCACTGTAGAGCACAACCAGTAACTACTGGTAAAAGGCAAGTACACCCTACGCAATCCTAAACACCTTAGGCATATATCACGCATGGAACCATGAACTAATTTTAGATGTAAAACATATATCAACTGTACACAAATTATAACTGTAGAGCACAACCAGTAACTACTGGTAAAAGGCAAGTACACCCTACGCAATCCTAAACACATTAGGCATATCTCACGCAGGGAACCATGAACTCACTAGCATAACCTATACTAGGAAAAACCATCTCCTACGCATAGACACAGTTAGGAATAAAAATAGCATAAAGGCAATGCACATTAAATGTAGAACAAATCAGAAAGGTAGCGCCCAACCAGTAACTACTGGTCAAAGTTAGGGGCACACTATGCGATCACAATCACATTCGGCATAAAACATATTCGACCTAAAACACAGGAAAACTGTCCCCAGGCCAACTTGGCCTCTCAGGGGCTCAAACGCCCTAAGTCCAAAATGTCAGGGCTGGGCTGCCAACGCAGAGTAAGCACCAGCGCATAGGGGCACAACCTAAACGTTGCAGCTGCCCACTATGTGCTGGGAAGCTGTGAAGATGAACCTGGGCCCTAGCGTGCCTCCTGAGCCCCTCTCTGGGACTCTAAGTGAAAAATGCCCCCAAGTCCCACTCAGGGACTGCAAAATATAAAATGGCCCCCTCGTTGCAGCTGCCCACTGTCAGGCGGGGCAGCTGTGACCATCAGCACCGACACTGCCTTGATCGTTGGAGTCCCGCTCTGGGGACTCGGAAAACAAATGCCCCCAACGTTGCAGCTGCCCTCTGACAAGCGGGGCAGCTGTGAGCACTGACACCGTGCCAGAAGGGCCAAGTCCAACAGGTATCAAACTTCTCAGCACATTAAACCAGCACTAATGCCAGTGCAAGATTTAATGTACAATGCACGACAGAGGGCATCTTAGAGATGCCCCCTGAACCTAACCTACATTCCACGTCTTGTCTGAGGGGCTGCCTAGGCTGCCACACAGCAGACATGTTGCTGGACCCCTGGGTAGAGAGCCATCCGCTCTCCTGGGCCTGCAACAATGCACATCCTGGGCGAGGTGCTTGGTCTCCTCCCCAGGATGGGCAGGGGAAGCTTCGAAGGCATGCCGCCTTTGTGAGCTTCTCCAGGCCACTTGCTGTACTCAGCAACTAGCCCCTACCCGTTCTAAACCCCCACTCTGGCGGGAAGACTGGCCGGAAACCCCAAGGAAGGAAAGGGGGTGTGCCAGCCTCTGCCAACCTCACCCCTCAGGTGGGGGAGGCAAGGTGAAACACATCTCCGGGCTCTTGCCATCTTGAAGATGGGAAGTCCTTATCAATCAGGACTGGGCTACTGCCCCCCTCCCACAGGAGAGTGGCAGGATAGGGGGTGTACCCTCCCAAGGCCGGGACCCATTGGCCCCTGCCCTTTACCTACCTGTAACGCCCCTTAATTCAGTATTTAGGGGCACCCTGAACCTTCCTTCCTTAGATCCAGATTCCGAAACAGCAAAGAAGATCAAGAAGCAAGAAGACCTGCCCTGCAGCTGCTAAGAAGAGGAAGACACCAACTGCTTTGGCCCCAGCCCTACCGGCCAGTCGACCCTCGAACCTGAACCTGCTCCTGCTAAACCCAGGCATCTCCTGTGGCCGGCGACTTCACAAACCCCGGAGGACCTGGCTACCTTGCGACTCTAAGCATCTGGGACTCCCACAGCAGTGGTACTTCTCAAAGCAAGTAACTGACCCCTGGCATCAGCCAGGAACCGCGAACCCTGCACACTCTGTACCCGCCAAGCCTGGCCTGGAGTAAACAAAGACCACGAGGACGTCCCCCCGGCAACTGTGACCCCGAATCCAGCACCCACAGACCCACCTCGACGCTCCGGACGACGCCTGCAGCCTCAGAACCAGGGACCCCCCCAACCGCGATCAACAGAGGGTAAGATTTCCCGCCACCAAAAGGCACCCCTGCTCCCGGCGCCCTACGGCCCCCTGTGCCCAACTCATGGGTACCTACCTATCCTCCAACTACCCAACTTACCTCTCGAAGTGGTGGTCGCACCTGAAGAATCTTCATCCCGAGCTTGCAGCCTTTGTTCGTTCTTGAGCTTCTCCACTGAAATCCATTGAGCACCCGACGGCTCAAAAGCACCCTGCACTCAGCCGCCCGAGTGCCCCTGACAGTGCAACCTCTACTCTAACCTACTTCCCCATTTGCCCTGAGCAAGTGACCAGGAGCCCAGCTCCCACAGTCGCGTGGCCAGCAGCCACCAACCACGGACCCCCTGCCTCCCATAGGATAACATTGGGCCTAACTCACTCTGCACCCGGCTGCCCCTGTGCCGCTGAGGGTGTAACAACTGTACTTACCTGACCCTGGGAGAGCCGTGAGTCTGTGCCCAGAACCTTAACTCTGTCAGTCGAGTACTTACCCAAAAGCCGATAACTCACTTTTCTTCCATAGGGTAACATTGACTGGTTTCACTTGAAATTTCTTGTGTGTGGAGTTTCTAAACTTTAAAATATTCACCTAAAATCAACAGAGTAAGAAAACGGAAATACTCACCTGTTATCAGGAGAGATCCCTGTGCCGGATCTTGGTGCCCATCACTGGCCCTGAAAAATATTCACAACCGTACTTACCACTAACCCAATTTTCTTCCATAGGAGACCATTGACTGTTTTTCTGTGAAATTTCTTCCAAGTATCGATTTTGCAAACTTAGAAATATTCCTTAAAAATCTCCTGTATAACTTAAACGCAGTTTCTCAACTGCTTACAGGTGGTACACTAGTGCTGGATCCAGGATCCAACACTGAGCTAGAAAAAGTAACACTAACCCCACTTACCTGCTAAGTGAATTTCCTCCCATAGGAAAACATTGGTGATTTTATCAGAGAAAAGTTTTTAAGTGTCAACTTTTAAAATACCAAAATATTGCTTAAAAATCACAACAGTAACTAAATCTTATTTACTCACTTTTTGAGGAACTGTCCCAGGACTGAATCTAGGATCCAGTCCTGGAGTTAGAACAGTAATCCTTAAAGTAACTAATTGCAAATAACTTAAAATTCACATTGAGCTCAATGTATTATTGTGTTTGAAATTGTGTTGCCTATTGCAACAACCTGTAAGTATTACCTACAAAAGTCAATTGCATGTTGCAAAAGTATTTAACTAAAGCCGCTCATTCTGAGAAAGTATATTTTGATACCTATTGTTGGTTCTAAAATAAAACAACTATATATTTTATATACAAACCATTGGCCTAGAGTTCCGTTCTTGAGTGTGTGAGACCATTTGCTGACTGAGTGTGTACAACAAATGCTTTACACTGTCCTCTGATACTGCCTTACTGCTCGACCAAGCTACCACTTTAGAGAGTAAGGTTATATCTAACTCTAGCCTCTGCCAAACCTCTGGGGACTGTGGACTCTGTACACACTGTACCTATTTGGGAACAGTATATAATCAATCAATCAATCAATCAATCATGGAACTTATATCGCGCACTACTCACCCGTAAGGGTCTCAAGGCGCTTGGGGAAGGGGGTCTGCTACTGCTCGAACAGCCAGGTCTTGAGCTGTTTCCTGAAGGCCAGGTGGTCCTGGGTCATCCGCAGGTGGACGGGTAGGGAGTTCCAAGTCTTAGCTGCCAGGTAGGAGAATGACCTTCCTCCAGCGGTGGCTCTCTGGATGCGAGGGACGACGGCGAGGGCGAGGTTAGCGGAACGTAGCCGGCGGGTGGGCGTGTAGAAGGTGAGGCGGCTGTTGAGGTACCCTGGGCCTAGGTCGTGGAGGGACTTGTGTGCGTGGGTGAGGAGTCTGAACGTGATCCTCTTGTTGACAGGGAGCCAGTGCAGGTCTCTCAGGTGGCACGAGATGTGGCTGCGTCGGGGGACGTCCAGGATGAGTCGGGCGGAGGCGTTCTGGATACGCTGAAGTCTTTTCTGAAGCTTGGCTGTAGTACCGGCGTAGAGGGTGTTTCCGTAGTCTAGTCTGCTGGTGACGAGAGCGTGGGTGACCGTCTTCCTGGTCTCGGTCGGGATCCATCGGAAGATCTTTCGGAGCAAGCGGAGGTTGTGGAAGCAAGCTGAGGAGACGGCGTTGACTTGTCTGGTCATCGATAGGGAGGAATCCAGTATGACGCCCAAGTTGCGTGCGTGGTCCGTCGGTTCAGGTGCGGTGCCTAGTGCCGGGGGCCACCAGGAGTCGTCCCATGCGGAGGGTGATGGTCCCAGAATGAGGACTTCTGTCTTGTCCGTGTTCAGTTTCAGGCGGCTGATGTTCATCCATTCAGCGACGTCTGTCATCCCTTCGTGCAGGCTGGCTTTGGCGGTGTCGGGGTCTCTGGAGAGGGAGAGAATCAGCTGGGTGTCATCGGCGTAGGAAATGATGTTGAGGTTGTGTTGGCGTGCGATGGCAGCGAGGGGTTTCATGTAGATGTTGAAGAGAGTAGGGCTGAGCGACGATCCTTGCGGGACGCCGCAGATGACTTCGGTGGCCTCGGAGCGGAACGGAGGGAGGCGTACTCTCTGTGTTCTGCCGGAGAGGTATGAGATGATCCATTCCAGAGCCTTCCCTTGGATGCCGGTGTCGTTGAGGCGTTGGACTAGTGTGCGGTGGCAGACAGTGTCAAATGCTGCGGAGAGGTCTAGGAGGATGAGTGCCGCTGTTTCGCCGTTGTCGAGCAGGGCTCGGATGTCGTCGGTGGCTGCGATGAGGGCTGTCTCGGTGCTGTGGTTGGCTCTGAATCCGGACTGTGATGGGTCGAGGGATCCGTTCGTCTCGAGGAAGGCTGCCAGTTGCTTGTTGACGACCTTCTCGATGACTTTGGCCGGGAAAGGAAGGAGCGAGATGGGGCGGTAGTTCTTGAGGTCGGTCGGGTCCGCTGTTGGTTTCTTCAGCAGAGCGCTGAGTTCGGCGTGCTTCCAGCTCTCCGGGAAGGTTGCTGTGTTGAAGGAGGTGTTGATGATGTCTCGGAGGTGGGGTGCGATGGTAGAGGCTGCCTTGTTGAAGACATGATGGGGGCACGGGTCGGTCGGAGATCCGGAGTGGATGGTGTTCATCATGCGTGACGTGTCTTCGGGGGTCACCTCGGTCCATGTCTGGAGGGTGGCGGCGGGGCGCGAAGGTACAACCGATGGGTGCGGGGGTGAAATGTCGAAGCTGTTGTGGATGTCGGCGATCTTGCGGTGGAAGTACGAGGCGAGGGAGTCGCAGAGGTCCTGTGAGGGAGTGATGTCGTTGTTGCCGGTGCTGGGGTTGGAGAACTCCTTGACGATGTTGAAGAGCTCCTTGCTGTCATGGGCGTTCTTGTCCAGTCGTTCCCGCAGAGATTTCTTCTTGGTGGTGCGGATGAGCTGGTGATGTCTGCGAGTGGCGAGTTTGAGTGCTGTTCTGTTGTCGGCGGTCTTGTTGAGGAGCCAGGCCTTCTCGAGGGTGCGGCAGGCCTTCTTGGAGTCCTTGAGTTCGTCGGTGAACCAGGGGGCCTTCTTGCTTCTGGGCCACTTTCCTACAGTACATACCCCGCCAACACACACAACCACTCCGCTGGGTCATTATATACACTGTCTCAACACATAGAACACTGCTGCACTATCAGTGTACTATGATGAATCCCCCGAGGTCTTGCCCCTTTACGATCAGGAGAGCAGCGACTTTTCCAATACGGCCGCCAAGATGCCCCATACAGGAAGTAGCCGTGACGGTGCAGACTCCAATTTGACATGAGGAGGCAACACCCATCGAAGATGGACAAAATGCAGGAAGAGGAGAAGACACGACGGTCTGGCAAATAGAGAGGAGAACGAAACCAGCACGACCAGGGAAGAAGAGAGCAGGCGTGCCAGCAAAGAAGACTTACCAAGGTACGAGGACGACTGCAGAGAGACGGAGGGACCCAGGACATCGTAAAACCGCTCCCAGAGCACCGTGAACGAGACCGGCACTCCGAGGAAAACGAGGAGACGGGATCTCACCCTACCACAGCCCCGGAAGGTCGTGGACTCAGGCAAGTGCCAGCTGCACACGCATTCACTTTAAGAGGCTGGTGAGCAGGGTTAAGGGCCACACCAACCTCACCACGTTAATATCCCTCACTTTAGGCACTGCTCAGTTAGGACCACTGATGGAGGTGCACTAATTCCAACCCCTTGTTTTGAAAAAGAAGGCAGTGGCCTGAAGTTTTGCCTTTCTTTATTCCATATACCCTCCCAAGTGCTGCACCCAGGACAGGAAGCAAGCAGCAGCAGAGAGGAGAAGAAGACCCCAAAGTCGACCAGAGACGGTCTAAAGAGGAGCCTAGTTTAATTTGGTGCTTGCAATAAAACAGTCAAATCCTTCAAACGTCTGTGTGTCATACAAACCAGGGAGGGATCAAGTTAGTCCCCATGGGGCCATGCTACGACGGTGATGTCAGAAGTGGGATCCAGGTCTAGTCACGATGATCCAACCCATCCCGATGGAAGCCATAATTGCCCAGTTGGCCGGGGGACAATGCCACCTACAACTGGTCATGGAACAACAGACCAAACAGGCCCAAAAAGAATGGGAGGCACTACACACCACAATCAAGGAGCAGGCTTCCCTGCTGACCACTAACCAACAGGTGCAGGACACCTCACTGATGCCATCTCAAGTGCTTGAGTACACCCCAATGTACCCGGGTCTGTCCTACAAAAGTTTCAAAACTGAGATGATCCGGACTATTTTTTGTTAACTTTGAACATGTTGCAACCACAGCTTCCTGGCCCCCGGAAAGATGGGGTAAATACATAACACCATTGCTGTCCGGGGAGTTAGAAGCCGTCTACCGGGCAGCCAACCCGGCAGGAGCAACCAGTTACACCGACCTAAAGGAAGTCATTTTGGAAGGTTTGGGCTGCGACCAGGAGTACTACCGCAGCCCATTCAGGAAGGAGAACTGGACTATATGAGATAACCCTTGTGCGCTGTATTACCACATAAGGGACCTGGGGAACTGTTGGCTACAACCCTCTGTGTCATACCTAGATGAACTGACGGATAAAATCTATTTAGAACAGTATTTGGATGCGCTTCCCTTTAACACCCGATCATGGATCAAACACCCCAACCTCTCAGTAACATTGGCGGTAGACCTGGCTTGTGCATATCACCAGTCACCAGACTTCAAGGCCCCATCTCACCATACTCCTTTAGTTCCACCCAAACCCCTGAATAGGACACCCACAACCCATGCAGAAACCAAGGGTTCCTTCTTCCTGAAACTCCCACCAAAAATATCTCCCATTACAAATCCAGCACAGGGATCAGAGTGTTTCCACTGTGCAGAGTGGGGACTCATAGCCCGTCAACGTCCTGCATGCAACCCCCCCCCCCCCCCGAACCCATGGAGGTAGGGTACACAAGTGGACGGATGTTTGTCACAGGAGACGCCCCTGCAAAGTACAAGAAAAGGATACACGTGAATGGGAAACCAGTGATAGCAGAGCTTGATATCAGTTGTCATCACACCGTTGTCTCTAGAGAGCTCATACCGAGTCCCAAATAGTAGCAGGGGAATATATCCAGGTTACATGTGTTCATGGGGAAAAGAAACTGTATCCATTGGCCAAAGTTGTATTAGAAATCAATAGGGAACCCCAGTTGAGGAAAGTCGGAGTTGTTCCCTCTCTACATGAAACCGTTCTTTTACGAACCGATCTTCTTAGGTTTCACAAATGTTTACAGTCTCTTGGTTTCCCATCGCCAATGGTAGAATGGTTAGAAAGTGCCCCCGTCTCTGGCGATGACATAAAAGAAACTATTACCAATAAAAGAATAAAAACACAGAGAAAAAAAAGAGAAGAGCGGGCGTTATATAGTCAAACCTATCATACCCTACCTATTCCTGTCCTTGCCTCCTCAGAAACCACAGATGCCAACCCGAGGTTTTCGTATGGTCCTGAGGGATGATACTACTTTATAGCATGCCTGGGCACAAGCCCAAGAGGAGCAACCAGAAAAGGTAGGTGTAGTGACAATAGAACATAACACGAGGATACTACAGAAGGCTCTTACTTGTGTGAAAAGAGGTCTTCTGTATAGAATCACTCGAGAAAATAACCATGTGAAGGAACAGTTATTGGTCCACAAAGCCTTCCGTGAGCAGGCTCTCTGTCTGGCCCATAGCCAAACCGGGGGTGGTCATTATGGGAAAGAACACACCCTTAAGTATTTGCTGGAGAAATTCTATTGGCCAGGTGTGCATCAGGAGGTAGCTAAGTTCTGTGCCTCCTGTGTTAGGTGCCAATTAGTCAATATACCCACCCTTCCGCGTGCTCCACTCCAACCCCTCCCGATCATTGATGTCACCTTTCTACGGGTAGGAAAGGACCTGGTAGGGCCCCTTCTTCCTTCTGCAAGGGGACACCAATATATACTTGTGCTAGTGGATTACGCCACCTGGAAGCGTTTCCTTTGACTACTGCCACTGCTACAGCTGTGGCCCAAGCCACGATCACCTTTTACTCCCGCGTCGGTTTCCCCATGAACTCTTAACCGATCAGGGCACTCCTTTCATGTCCCGATTAATGAAACAGGTGTGCGAACTGCTAAAACAAACAAATTAGGACAGCAGTATATCACCCTCAAACAGACAGCTTAGTGGAGAGATATAATAAGACCATCAAAACAATGTTGAGGAAAAGCATAGACAAAGCCGGGAGGGATTGGAACCGACAATTACCCCTGGTCTTATTTGCCATCAGGTCACATGAGCAGAAATCTACGGGGTTCTCGCCATTCGAGCTATTGTTCAGAAGGAAGCCCTGTACACTCTTAGATATGGCAGCAGAGCAATGGACCGAGGATCAGCACGAGGGAAAACCTTCACTGCAATACAGCACATCCCTTAAAGATACATTGACAACCCTGTGGGAAGAGGTACATGTAAACACTGAAAAAACCCAGGCCCAACAGAAACGATGGTATGATAGAAACACCAAACTAAGAGTTTTCAGTGAGAGACCAAGTGTTAATTCTACTACCCCACCACAGATAAAAAACTTTTGGCCACTTGGCAGGCTCCCTATCCTATATTAAACAAAGTCACTCAGGTTACATATCGCGTAGCCGTTCCACACAAGAACAAGACAAGCCAGATTTATCATGTCAAGTTACTGATGTTGCGGCCCACAGACGGCGCAGAAGAGCACTCCAGGTCACAGGGCGAAACACCCGCGGTAGACGGGAGTAAGGGGAACTACAGTTCCCAAGGCGCAAGGCGGGCAGACGCTCATGACGTCAGCGTGCCCGGCGCAACCAAGAACAAAAGGAACATCTGGCGGCAATCAGGTGCCGGTTATTTTGGTTTCCTGGTTCGTGCGAGAAGGAGTGCGGTGTACTGGTCGGGGTGCTCTGCACCGACTTGCATTTCCTTGCTGACTTGCTTTTGTGCGATATCTTTGTATTTCCGGTCTAGCCAACTCCCACGGTCATACACAGTTTGTGAAGCAGAACGTTGTCGATCCCGTTGGACGCCCTCCTTGGCATTGCGGGGTCGCGAATTACTTGTGTCCGTTTCAGGAGAGAACGTTGTCGATCCCGTTGGACGCCTTCCTTGGCATTGCGGGGTCGCGAATTACTTGTGTCCGTTTCTGGAGACAAATCTTTTGAGCGAGTCCGCATTTAGACCAATCACAGGGCAGGGTCTTATACGTAAAGACCGAGTGAGGTCTTCCATAGCCCTTGTTGCTTTCTATCAGAACATTGTGATAGAGAGACTTCACCGAGACATTTTGGGGCTCGTATCTTGTTACTTAGTGGCACTGCGCAAGACTCATTGGAGCAATGAAAAGGGGTTCGTGTGGAATCCGTGACAGGGGTTATAGGGATCACCAAGGTTCTAAGCCCCGCTGCACGTCATTTGTTTATTTGTACTTCATACAGGGGCGGTGAGGTGACTACTGGCATACGTCCTCCCCCCCTGTATCGACAGAAACCCAGGATTGGTGGTAGGTACCTTAGCCAAGGGAACTAGAACAAGTGTGGGAGTAGAGAGGGTGTTGACACGCATTCTAATCCGTGCCTTCTCTGTAGGACTCGCGAACACCAGCTCCCCGGTTATCCAGGTCTCCCAGTTCAGGAGTTCCTTATTTCCTTTACAGGTACTGCAGGGGAGTTAGGGGAAAACAATGTGCCCAGGGACCTAGGGTTGTTCTAACCATAGCATACTGTTTATTTCTCTTTCAGGTCTCCCTCCCCGCAGTCCCCTTCCTTTCCTTCCCTCGCCTGATCGCCCTTCTGTGTCTGTCATATTTAAATATCAGACCAAGGGGCTATCGGGAGGTGGACCCCTTACAGCATCGTGCGACCCCGAGGACAATTGGACGGCGACAAAATAACCAGCCCACGAATAGCTGTCCTCCCAGTCGCACGGTGGGATGGCCACCTTAGAGGACGTCTTAGCTGCTTTGGCCCTGTTACAGGCCGAGGTAGTTGCTTCTAGAACAGAAACTGCCACACTACAGGCGCAGGTAGACCGCTTGGAGCGGAACCCCTTTGATGCAGGCTCCCAACGCCTTAACCCAGTGGCCCCTGTAGTGGTGGAAATCCCCACGCCAGTTCCTTTAGCCACCCCAGAAAGGTTCAGCGGGGAATGTCGGAAATTGCAAGTCTTCCTCGCACAAGTAATGTTACATTTTACCTGTAAGGCCAGGGCATTTAACACCAACCATTCGAAGGTCGCTTTTCTTCTCTCCTATTAATCAGGGGACGCAGCCCAATGGGCAGTTCCATTAGTAAGAAGGGATGACCAGTTCCTGTACGATTGGACTGCCTTTCTGGCAGAATTTGAGAAAACTTTCAATCGCAGAGCAGCCACGCTCTCGGCAGACAGGGATCTGCTGGAGTTGCGACAAGGCAATAGGGATGTCATCTCCTACCTCAACGACTTCAGGAGACTGATCGCTGAAACCGAGTGGCCAGAAGGGAAGCATGCAGCGATATTCCATCTAGGATTAAGTGACGAGATGAAGGACGTCTTGGCACAGATCGACCCACAACTCGTTTCCTGTGACGCTCTCATAAGCTTGGTACTGCGGCTGGACCATCGGATGAGCGAGAGAAAAGGGGAGCACCGAAGAAGTGAGAGACCGGTACCTAGCATGGAGAATACGCGGTCTACCCACAATGCGGCGCCCAATTAAACAGAGCCCATGGAAATCGGAGCGGTTCGTTCCCCGCTCACCGCCGAAGAAAGAGAATACCGGAGGAAGAGAGGTCTGTGTTTGTATTGCGGGCGGAAGGGACATTTCATACGGGAATGCAGTATGAGGCCGAAATTTCCCCGTCCCGATCAAAAGGCAGCGGTAACCAGAACCAGCTTCTCCTCGGCGGGAAACGACTCGGCTTAAAGGAGGAGGAAGGGAATTCTTTGAGCGCATTGTATATCCCTTCTTTGGAGGAGCTGAAAACCCCGAACATTAATCACTTCTATGTGGAGGTGCACATTCTTGTAGAAAAGGAGTGGCTTCCAGTCCACGCGTTATTGGATTCCGGGGCCACAGGGTGCTTTATTGATCAGGACCAGGTGGTACGACTAGGAATAACCTTACAGGAGAAGAGCAGGCCAGAGATGGTGTTTGCGGTGGATGGGAAGAAGTTGGATTCCGGTCCGGTGAGATTCCATACGGGACCCTTATCGGTGCGGCAGGGAAACGAGCAACAGGAAATTCTTTCCTTTAATGTTATTCCGGCACCACATTATGGAGTGATTCTGGGGTTGCCTTGGTTACGCCTCCACAATCCGCTCATCAACTGGCACGAAAAAACACTACAGTTCTCCTCGGAGTACTGCCTGGCTAATTGCACCGTATCCCCAAGGAACCCAGCCACGTCTTTGGCGATTGGTTATCAAGTGGCGACTGCGGTAGAACACGCCGTTTCATTGCCGGACGCCTATAATGAATACGAGGACTTCTTTAATGAAGACAAGGCTGAAGTCTTACCTCCGTACAGGGCGTACGATTGTCAAATAGATCTGATACCCGGAGCGGTCATTCCCGCCGGACGGGTGTATGCCCTAACAGAGCCCGAACATAAATACCTTAGGGAATACTTGGATAAATACTTGGGCCTGGGATTTATCAGGGTGTCTAAGTCTCCCGCGGCGTCACCTCTCTTTTTTATCCCTAAAGCAAATGGCGAGCTTCGCGCGTGTGTGGACTTCAGGGCATTAAACGCCATTACGGTGAAGAACCGGTATCCTCTACCGTTAATAAATGTTCTGCTGGAGCAGGTAAAAGAGGCTGTGATATACACGCGCTTGGACCTAAAAGGAGCATACCATTTGGTCCGTATGAGGAGAGGAGACGAATGGAAGTCAGCGTTCAAAACGCGCTTCGGCCTATATGAGTATTTGGTTATGCCATTCGGGCTGTGCAACGCCCCAGCGGCCTTTCAATTCTTCCTAAATGACGTCCTTCGTGAATACCTTGACCACTTCGTCATAGTATACATAGATGAGATTTTAATCTACTCTAACGACACCGGGGATCATACGCACCATGTAAAGACCATTCTTCACACCTTGCGAAAACACCACTTATTTTGTAAACTCAGTAAGTGTGAGTTTGGGGTAACATCGGTGGAATTCCTAGGGGTGAACCTTACCCCCTGGGGCCAGGAGATGTCGGAGAGGAAGGTATTGGCAGTAAAGAATTGGCCAACCCCTCACAACCTTCGAGATGTTCAGTGTTTCCTGGGGTTTGCCAATTTTTATCGTCGTTTTATCGATCGATTCTCAGACATGGCAAATCCTCTCACTCAACTATTGCGCAAGAAAGCAGTGTTTCGGTGGACAGCAAGTGCCCAGAAAGGATTCGAAGAGCTGAAGGAGGCGTTTTCGAAGGCCCCGGTCTTGGCTCATGCTCACCCGGAATACCCATTCATCGTGGAAGCAGACGCTTCTGACACGGCCTTGGGTGCTGTTTTGTCACAGAGACACGTCGAGACAGGAAGATTGCATCCAGTGGCTTACATGTCCAGAAAGTTAAATCCCGCGGAGTGCAATTATAACATCGCAGAAAAAGAGCTGCTCGCCATCAAGGATGCTTTCAGCGAATGGAGGCACCACTTAATGGGCGCCAGACACGTGGTTACGGTTTACACGGACCACAGAAACTTACAGTTCATGACGGCAGCAAGACACCTCACACCCCGTCAACGGAGGTGGACTCTTTTTTGCGGGGTACAACTTTCTTGTCACTTACAGACCCGGGAGGGAGAATAAAAAAGCAGACGCGTTATCCCGGCAAGCATCCCAGGGCATCCCCTCAGTAGTTCCGAAAGGAGCCATCATCAGCTCGGAGCACGTGATTGGGGCAACCTGCACGGATCCGTTTTTAAGGAGTGTAGCTCAAAACGTGGGAACTCCCAGGTGGAAGGACTGGCTGAGAAGAAATACTGAGTGGAAGCTAGTGCAAGGCCTGCCGATATGGGGAAAGCAGTTGCTCCTTCCAATCCGGCCTCTACGCCTGCAAGCGTTTAAATGGTGCCATCAACTGCCTAGTGCAGGTCACAACGGCAAGGAGAAAACTCTGGACAGGATTCTGCGACAATTCTGGTGGCCTTCGGTACACAAAGACGTCGGCGCCTGGGTAAAGGAATGTCGAGTGTGCAGTCAAATGAAAACGTCACATACTAAACAAGCAGGACTATTGCAACCTCTTCCCACACCCGACCTCCCCTGGGAAAACATTTCAGTAGACTTCATTGTGGGAATGCCTCGTGATAAGGGATGTACCGTGATCACGGTCATAGTGGATTATTTAACGAAAATGGATCACTTCATAGCCTGTAAGACACTGCCCACTTCGGGACAGTTAGCGCACCTGCTTTTAGAGAACGTGGTACTGCTGCACGGATTGCCAAGAAAGATGGTCTCCGATCGAGGTGGCCAGTTCACTGCCCATTTCTGGAAGGCCTGGTGTTCGGCATTGGGGATCGAGTCCAACATCTCCACCAGCTTCCACCCACAGACGGATGGTCAAACCGAACGGGTTAACCAAACCCTGAAACAATACCTTAGGTGTTACTCCAGCGCATCTAAGAACGAGTGGGTGGACTTACTCTGGTTGGCGGAGGTGGCCTATAACAGCGCTTCACACACATCCACCAAGCTTACTCCTTTTTATTGCTCGTATGGTTTCCACCCCTGGTTTACCCCCTTCCTTAATCCCGTACATGTTACGAAGGTGCCAGAGGCGCAGAGTAGGATAGAACGCATCCGGACAACCTTACAGGTACCCAAGACCAATTTGCGAGCGGCTAAGGGCAGATACAAGGCTTCAGCTGACAGGCGTAGAAGGCCGGGACCTGTCTACAAGGTGGGAGACTACGTGTGGTTGTCCACAAGAAACATACGGTTCAAGCGCTATAGCATCTTTAATCCCAAATACATCGGTCCCTATCGAGTAGTTAAACTAGTAAACCCGGTAGTGGTGAAGCTTTCCTTGCCTTCCACGCTGCGAATCCATCCTGCATTTCACGTGTCCCTCGCGAAGCCCGCCCTGGGAGGGCCCAGTAAGACCCCTGCTCCAAACATCGTAGATAGCGAGGTCGAATACGAGGTGAGGGGAGTACTGGACTCCAAGATCTATCGCAGCCGGTTGTGGTATCTGCTGGCATGGGAGGGATACGGGGAGGAGGAGAACTCTTGGGAACCTGCTTCCAACGTCCATGCCCCCGATCTGGTAGCTCAGTTCCACAAGACCCATCCCAAGAAGGCTTGCTTATGTCAGTGCTCTTCGGGGGAGGGATGTACTGTTGCGGCCCACAGACGGCGCAGAAGAGCACTGCAGGTCACAGGGCGAAACACCCGCGGTAGACGGGAGTAAGGGGAACTACAGTTCCCAAGGCGCAAGGCGGGCAGACGCTCATGACGTCAGCGCGCCCGGCGCAACCAAGAACAAGAGGAACATCCGGCGGCAATCAGGTGCCGGTTATTTTGGTTTCCTGGTTCGTGCGAGAAGGAGTGCAGCGTACTGGTAGGGGTGCTCTGCACCGACTTACATCTCCTCGCTGACTTGCTTTTGTGCGATATCTTTGTATTTCCGGTCTGGCCAACTCCCAAGGTCATACACAGTTTGTGAAGCGGAACGTTGTCGATCCTGTTGGACGCCCTCCTTGGCATTGCGGGGTCGCGAATTACTTGTGTCCGTTTCTGGAGAGAACGTTGTCGATCCCGTTGGACGCCTTCCTTGGCATTGCGGGGTCGCGAATTACTTGTGTCCGTTTCTGGAGACAAATCTTTTGAGCGAGTCCGCATTTAGACCAATCACAGGGCAGGGTCTTATACGTAAAGACCGAGTGAGGTCTTCCATAGCCCTCGTTGCTTTCTATCAGAACATTGTGATAGAGAGACTTCACTGAGACATTTTGGGGCTCGTATCTTGTTACTTAGTGGCACTGCGCAAGACTCATTGGAGCAGTGAAAAGGGGTTCGTGTGGAATCCGTGACGGGGTTATAGGGATCACCAAGGTTCTAAGCCCCGCTGCACGTCATTTGTTTATTTGTACTTCATACAGGGGCGGTGAGGTGACTACTGGCATACGTCCTCCCCCCCTGTATCGACAGAAAACCAGGATTGGTTGTAGGTACCTTCGCCAAGGGAGCTAGAACAAGTGTGGGAGTAGAGAGGGTGTTGACACGCATTCTAATCCGTGCCTTCTCTGTAGGACTCACGAACACCAGCTCCCCGGTTATCCAGGTCTCCCAGTTCAGGAGTTCGTTATTTCCTTTACAGGTACTACAGGGGAGTTAGGGGGAAACAATGTGCCCAGGGACCTAGGGTTGTTCTAACCATAGCATACTGTTTATTTCTCTTTCAGGTCTCCCTCCCCGCAGTCCCCTTCCCTTCCTTTCCTTCCCTCGCCTGATCACCCTTCTGTGTCTGTCATATTTAAATATCAGACCAAGGGGCTATCGGGAGGTGGACCCCTTACAGCATCGTGCGACCCCGAGGACAATTGGACGGCGACAACTGAAGGCATGGGATGGACCCATTCCTTTGTCCCTATGCAAAGACACTCATACAGCATGTCGCCCTGAACAAACCATTGGAGATATCCCTAACCCCACAAAGCCCAGTAGAAGACCCACAACCCAATTGGGGCCCCCAAACCACAGAGGAACAGAAACACCAGCTGAAGACCCTATGCGCTTCCTTCCCCTCTGTCTTATCCGGTGTACCCGGAGAGACGGCTTTGGTTGAGCACGAGATTATCACCAATACATCCTGCCCGATTAAACTAAGGCCCTATCTTATCCCAGAAAAGACAGGCTGTAGAACAAGAGATAAAAGCCATGCTAGAAGTGGACATAATTGAACCCTCACATAGCGCCTGGTCATCCCCAATCGTTCTGGTTCTCAAGCCTGAAGGGAGCATACAATTTTGCATTGATTTCCGCCAACTGAATGCAGTGTCCAAATTCGATGCATATCCCATGCCACAGGTGGATGAACACATTGAAAGACCTGGAGACGCCAAGGTAATGTCCACCGTAGACCTCACAAAAGGGTACTGGCAGATACCACTGATGCCCGACGCCCGAGACAAGACAACCTTTTCTACACCCTTTGGTTGATTTCAGTGTAAGGTACTCCCCTTTGGTCTCCATGGTGTCCCAGCCACATTCCAGAGGCTTATGGAAGTCGTCCTGTCTTCCCACCAGTCCTAAGCTGTGGCGTATCTAGATGATATAGTAGTACATAGCCTGGATTGAAAAAAACATCTGATACACCTAGAGAATATCCTAAACACCCTAAAACAAGCAGGCCTCACAATCAACCCAAAGAAGACAACATTTGAGTCTGACCATATTAAGTATTTAGGACATGACATCCAGGCAGGGAAAATCAGGCCCCAAGTGAGTAAGATGGAAGCCATCTCCCATATACCCCGACCCAACACTTTAAAAGAAGTCCGCTCCATCCTAGGCCTAGTAGGATATTACAGAAGGTTCAATCCGCATTTCTCTGATATAGCCGGCCCCCTAACAGACCTCCTCACCAAAGCATGTTCAAACAGAAGATTCCAGTGGTCGGAAGGCCAGGAACAGAGCTTCTGTAAGCTCAAGAATTCCCTATGTCGTGACCCAGTACTTGCATGCCCCGATTTCAAAAACACCTTCGTGCTCCAAACGGATGCATCAGGGAGAGGCCTAGGTGCCATTCTTTCCCAACCCGATAGCACTGGTTATCTACACCCTGTTCTTTACCTCAGCAGGAAGCTGTTCCCACGGGAAATGAGATACGCTATCATCGAAAAGGAATGCTTAGCAATTAAATGGGCAGTGGAAGCCCTACAAGATTATCTCTTGGGCCGACACTTTCTCCTGCTTACTGACCACTGCACCTCTTACCTGGTTTTCTCTTCATAAGGATTCTAATCTTAAATGTGAGAAGTTGGCCTGGTATATGCTGTCCACCAGTTATAGTGGGCACCTTGTACCAGTCCAAACAAACCTTATTGATGAATAGGTTTAAAGACAACCTTTATTGAAAGCCATCCTAGTGGTAGCTATGGAGAGCAGCCTTCAGGCTAAGTCTTGAAGGAATGTAAAGCAGCTTGTTTTACCAGTCTATAATCTCTTGAATGACCAAATGAAAGGACAACCACACCAGGTATATATAAAATATATGTATTTATTTCTAAATACTCACTACTCATCTTTTATGAGATTAGAGTCCAAGATACACAATAATACAGTTCTAAAACGACAGTAAATAGCACAATATACAATGGGCCCCGGGGGGGACCAAACCACATATTGAGAAAGTGGTATAAGAACCACGACTTGACTAGACAGTGCCTAAAGCATAGAATCACTAGGACCCCAAGGAACCACCTAAGGACACAGCAGACCCACGGGGGACATGTGCAGTGTGAGAACACAGGTGCGAGCCCCGTACTATTCTAAGGGAAATTCGCAGTTGGAATTTTAGAATTTAAGGACACTTAGGAGAGGCCTTTGAGCCAACCTCTTTAGACTTGGGGGGGGTTCTAGGGCCAACACCCACGGGAGCACCGGAGTAATCGAGTTACCTCACCCAGGGAAGCCGGGTGCATAGGTGTCAAATGGTGTCGGGAATCATCATTGATTTCAATGACGATCTGCTGCAAAGTGCTGCTGCCGGGAAGAAGAAAAGTGTCCGGTGTGATCCAAGCCTGGATCGAAGATCAGAAGAACCTGAAAGCAGAGGGGACAGAGTCTGGGTCTCTTGCCAGTGACCAGGGGCACGATAGACAAATGCCCACCTATGTGGGGTGTTTCAGGTGCGAAGAGGTGAAACTTGACTCTGCAGCCATGAGGACCAGGAGGCAGACGACGACGACCAGGAGCTGGATTCGGCTGTCCCACGAAGGTGTAAGAAACTGGCTCTATATATACTGCACCAAAGTGAGGTACAGTGTGTATAGAGTCCAAGGGTCTCCAGAGGTTTGGCAGAGGTTAAAGTTAGATAGAACCTTACTCTCTAAAGTGGTAGGTTGGTCGAGCAGTAAGGCAGTACCAGAGGACCGTGTTAAGCATTTGATGTACACACTCAGTCAGCAAATGAATTCACACACTCAAGGACTGAACTCTAGGCCAATTGTTTTTGTATAAAAAGATAGCCTGTTATTGTATTAGAACTAAGCAAGCCTGATACAGGTAAGCATTCAATTCTTTTCAGTAATAAGTTACTTGTTGTCAACCGTTTTAAAAAGCAATGAAGATTGTACTTGATTTGATTTACAGGGGGTGCAGTAGGTCGCAATACTTAGTGAATGCAGTACATTGAAATGAATGGATTTTTAAAGTAAATGCATGTAAAATTACTTTTGCGTTACTCTTGTAATCCAATGCTGGACACCTAGGTAAGTAATTAAGTATTCGTAGTTTGTGCGATTTTTAAAGAATATTTTCATATTTCAAAAGTCCCCACTTAGAAACTTTTTGGACCAGTACATTGAAATACATAGGCTTTTCCTGTAAATTGCAGGTAAGTTACTTTTTGCGTTACTTTTGTAATCCAGGGCTGGACTCTTAGATTCAGCACTGGGACAGCTACTTAAAACAGGTAAGTAATTACGTTTTTGTAGTTTGCACGATTTTTAAAGAATATTCTTGTATTTCAAAAGTTGACACACAAAACTTTTTCACTAAGAACCCCCAATGTTATCCTATAGAAGGAAATTCAATAAACAGGTAAGTTACTTTTTAGTTACTTTTCTTACTCAGTGCTGGACACCTGGGTTCAGCACTGGGACCTTTCCTGCAAACAGTTGAGAACATTCGGTTAGGTTATTTGTGCGATTTTTAAGCAATATTCTTAGTTTTCAAAAGTCAACAAAGTTTTTGGGAGAAAAAGTGTCTTTTGAGTTAGGGTTCTGGGGTAAGACTCCAGGGTCTCCCAGGGTCAGTGATGCACTGTTGTTGCACCCCCAGTGGCACTAGGACGGCTGGGTGCAGAGTGTTGAGGCCCAATGTTATCCTATGGAGGATAGGGGGACTCCGGTTGGTGGCCGCTGGCAAGCAGGCCACGGGGTTGTGGGAGCAAAGCTCCTAGGGTTAAGCTCAGGGCAAGTTGGGGACCAAGTTAGCACCAAAGGAACACCCTCAGCGGCACTAGGGCAGCCGGGTGCAGGGTGCTGTTTTGAGGTCAGGTGCCCTGTTGATTTCAATGGCGATTCTCCGGGACAAAGAAACACTGCAGGCTCGGGGACGAGGATCCTCCAGGAGTGACCACCACCTCGAGGGTAAGTTGGGATGCTGAGGGTTGGTTAGGCAACGCTGGGTTGGGCACACAAGGCCATGGGGCGTCGGGTGCAGGGGTGCCTTGGGACGTTGTGTTTTCTAATCCGCTCTGGTCACGGTAGGGGGTCCTCTGGATTGAGGCTGCAGGCGGCGCCAGGAGGCTTGAGGCAGGTCAGGGGTCAGCAGATCTCGGGTCAGGATCGCCGGGGGACCTCCTCGTGGTATTTGTCCACTCAAGCTTGGGCCGGATTAGGCAGGTGCAGAGTATGCAGGATTCGCGGTTCCTGGCTGGCACCAGAAGCTGCAGTTCAAACACGTCCGGTGTTCACGGGAGAAACAGCTGTTAAAGTGAAGGCAGACAGGTCCTCCGGGGTTTTGGAGGTTGCTGGCTGCTGGACACACCGGGATTTCGGATGAGCAGGTTCAAGGGGAGACAGGCCTGTGGGGCTGGGGCCAAGTCAGTGGGCGTCGTCCTCTTGTTAGCTCTGCACAGCTTTTAGTCCTTCTTCTCTTCTTTTCTTGTGGTTGCTGGATCTGAGGAAGGAAGGTTCAGGGTGCCCCTAAATACTAAATTTAGGGGCCTTACAGGTAGGTAAAGGGCAGGGATCAATGAGTCCCTTCCCTGGGGTGGGTACACCCCCTATTCTGCCACTCTCCAGTGGGAGGGGGGCAGGAGCCTGTCCTTGGTTGGCTGGGTCCCCCCATCTTCAAGATGGTGTGGACTGAGAGTTGTGCTTCACCTCGCATTCCCCACCTTAGGGGTGGAGTTGGCAGAGGTGAGCACACCTCTCTTCCTCACTTGTTTTTCCCGCCTATTCTCCTGCCCAAAGTGGGGGGGCAGAACCAGTGGGGACCAGTTGCTGAAAGCAGCAAGTGGTCTAGGGAGGCTCACAAAGGCGGCAGGCCTTTGAAGCTTCCCCTGCCCAGCCTGGGGGAGGAGGCCTAGCACCTCGCCCAGGATGTGCATTGTTTCCGGCCCTCGAGAGCGGTCCAGCAACATGTCGGCTGGGTGGCAGCCTAGGCAGCCTCTCAGTCGGGACACTGGGTGTGGGTGGAGTTTAGGGAGCATTTCTAAAATGCCCTCTGTCGTGCATTTTACATTGAAACCCATACTGGCATCAGTGTGGGTTTAATGTTCTGAGAAGTTTGATAACAAACTTCCCAGACTTCAGTGTAGCCATCATGACACTGTGGAGTTCGTAATGACAACCTCCCAGCACCATATACTCTTTAATGGTACACTGCACTTACAATGTCTGAGAATGGACTCAGACAGAGGCTCATGCCTCTGTGCACTCACCACTGGCAGAGTGCACACAGCTAGAGGGGTGATTGACCTCGGCCAGGGCAGTGATTGGTAGGCATGGCACACAGGGATGTGTGCCATGTCGACTCTTCACTTTTGATCTTGAGCCTTCAAGGCAGAGTGTTTGTGAAATGTACAGGGCCCCTAAGGGTGGCACAATTGGTGCTGCAGCCCTTAGGAGCCTTCTCTGGTCACTGTGCCCTGGGTACATGGGGTACCATTTACCAGGGACCTACCTGTGACTAGAGTTGCCAGTTGGGTTATGTTTTGGGGAAAGAACACAGGCCCTGGGGTCCTGATTGGCAGGGCCCTAGAGCACATCAAGATAAAAAGAGCATCAGTAGTCTGGCAACAACAAAAAAAGGGGGGTGTGGGGTTGTTTTGCTGGCTTGGCACTGCTAACCAGTACTTAAAGGTTAAAGTACTTGTGCTCCTCATTTCAATGTGGTAAAATGTGTATACTCCTGACTGGCATATTTAACATACCTGCAAATCCCTACTATATGGTACCAAGTGTAAGTTAAATGCCACCAGTAAGCTGCAGCACTCATTGTGCCGCCCAGTGCAGTGCCACTGTAAAGCCTGTCTCCAGGCCTATCACTGTAGCCTAGCTGTGCAGTTTTAAATTGCCAATTGACCTGCCAAAATAAACCTTTTTGACAGGTCTAAACCTTCCTTTTAAATAAATTCATTCACTTAAAAAACAAAAGGAATAGGTCACTTCTAAGTTAGCCTAATTGCCCACAGGCCAGGGTGCATGGTATTTAAAAGTAAAACATGTAAAAGTCTAATATTCCAGATGACAATACAGTGACAAGGTATAAGGAATATGCTACTTACCAGTATGCATCTGTTCTTGGCATGTAGAGCTTCAGATCTATACACTGTGCATAGATCGCCATCTGGTGTTGGGCCCGGATGTTTGCAGTTTGTTTTTCCTCTTGGAAAGTCTTTGGAAGTCACGAGTTTGGTGACTCCTCCTCTGGTTCGTATTGCGCATGGGCTTCGGCTCCATCCTCAGATTGTTTTTCGCCAGCAGGGAAAGATGGAGCGTGGTAGTAACAGTAAAGAAATCCATGTGTATTGTATCTAAATAAGATAAGACTGGAACAGATAGAGGTAGCCGGGGAGGCGGGTGGCCGTGTGTAGATCTGCAGCTCTACATGCCAAGAACAGATGCATACTGGTAAGTAGCATATTCCGTTCGAGGCATATGAGCTGCAGATTATACACTGTGCATAGATTACATAGCAGTACCCAACCCTAGCGGCGACCACCGGCATCCGTTGCAGTTGTTTGAAACTGTGTTTTTAGTACAGCTTGGCCGACACTAGCTTGTTGCTTGGTTTGCACATCTACACAGTAATGTTTTGTGAAGGTGTGCGGTGTTGACCATGTCGCTGCCTTGCAGATGTCATCTAGTGGTATGTTCCCTAGGAAAGCCATAGAAGCCCCTATCTTCCTTGTAGAGTGGGCTTTAGGGGGAACCAATAGCGTTCGTTTTGCTTTGTGGTAGCAAATCTGTATGCATTTTACAATCCACCTAGCTATCCCCGATTTGGAAATAGGGTTGCCTTTATGTGGTGGGGAGAAGGAAACAAATAGCTGTTTGGTTTTCCTGAAAGGTTGTGTTCTCTGGATGTAATAAAGTAAAGCCCTTTTAACATCCAGTGTGTGTAAGGCTCTTTCCGCAACTGTTTGGGGTTGCGAGAAAAAGACTGGTAATTCTACCGACTGGTTTAAACGGAATGGAGAAATGACTTTGGGTAGAAATTTGGGATTGGTGCAGAGTACAACCTTGTTGTGATGCATCTGAAGAAAAGGTTCCTGTATAGTGAGTGCCTGGATTTCACTAACTCTTCTGAGGGAAGTGATGGCCACTAGAAAAGCTGTTTTCCATGTGAGAAATTGCAGCTCACACTTATGTAATGGTTCGAAAGGGAGGCCCATTAACCGTGTGAGAACTATATTCAAGTTCCAAACAGGTGAGGGTGGCACTCTGGGTGGAATTACTCTTTTGAGGCCTTCCATAAAGGCCTTGATGGCAGGCACTTTGAAAAGTGAGAGGTGCTGCCTATTTTGTAAATAGGCAGCAATTGCAGCGAGGTGTAACTGAATGGAAGTATATGCTAGGTTACACCTTTGTAAATGGAGTAAATAACATTTAATGTGCTGTATGGATACATTTAAAGGATTGATTGCGTTGTTGTGGCAGTAAACAACAAATCTTTTCCACTTTGCTGCATAGCACGCCCTTGTAGTAGGGCGCCTAGCTTCCCTGATAATGTTCGTGCAATCAGGGGGAAGGTTAAGGTATCCAAATTCTAGAACCTCAGGAGCCAGATCGCAAGGTTGAGTTGAGCTGGGTCCGGGAGCCTGATCTCTCCATGGTTCTGGGTTAGGAGGCATGGCGATAGGCGTAGCTTTTGGTGTGGTACTACTGAGAGTTCCAGCAGTGTGGTGTACCACGGTTGTCTGGCCCATGTTGGAGCTACCAGGATCAGAGTTAGGGAATGCTGCTGTAGCTTTCGCACCACTAATGGAATTAGTGGGAGAGGTGGAAAAGCGTATGCAAATTTGTTAGACCAGTTCATCCATATCGCATTGCCTTCGGACAATGGGTGTGGATATCTGGCGGCGAAGCTTGGGCATTTTTTGTTTTCGTGGGTGGCGAACAGGTCTATGTGTGGATGCCCCCACTTCTGAAAGACCGGTGAAGAACTTGTGGGTGAAGTTCCCACTCGTGGATCTGCTGCGTTTGTCTGCTGAGCAGATCTGCCACGGTGTTTTGGACTCCTGGGACGTGTTGGGCCAGGAGAAAGATTTTTTGTGGAATTGCCCGTCTCCATATGCTCTGAGCTAATTGAGAGAGCTGTGGAGAGTGTGTGCCCCCCTGTTTTTGAACGTAGTACATGGCAGTCATGTTGTCTGTGCGAATGAGGACTGCCTTGCCTGAAAGGATTTTAGCGCGAGGAAGATCGCCAGTAACTCCAAATGGTTGATGTGGAGTAACTTCTGTTGCGGCGTCCACGTGCCCTGTACTGTGAGATGCAACAGATGAGCTCCCCAGGCGGAGAGCGATGCATCTGCTGTTAGGATTATTTGTGGGACCGGGTCCAGGAACGGTCGACCTCTGGAAAGGTTTGTGGTGTTCCACCACTGCAGAGAGCGATGGGTGCGACCGTCTACCAACACCAGATCTGTCAAGTGTCCCTGGGCCTGGTTCCATTGGCGCGCCAAGCACGCTTGGAGTGGACGCATTTGGAGTCTTGCATGGGTCACTATAAAGATGCAAGAGGCCATCATCCCTATGAGCTGCATAAACACTCTTGCTGGGAGAGAGTGTTGACATAGGAATTTTTGACGCAGCGCCTGTATTTTTGCAATCCTGGCCGGATTGGGATAGGCAATGGCTTTTGAGGTGTCTATGGTGGCACCGAGATACTGTTTTGTGTGTGATGGTACCAGGTGGGATTTTGATGGTTCACCGTGAAACCTAGCTGGTGAAGTAGTTGGACCGTAGCGGCGGTATGTTGCACACATTGTTGGTAGGACGTGGCTTTTATCAGCCAATCGTCCAGATAGGGGAAGACGTGAATGTGCTGTCTTCTGAGGTGTGCAGCCACTACTGCCAGGCACTTGGTGAAAACCCTTGGTGCTGTTGTTACCCCAAACGGGAGCACCTTGAACTGGTAGTGTTGTCCGTCTACCACAAACCTGAGGTACTTTCTGTGAGACTGGTGTACTGGGATGTGAAAGTACGCGTCTTTCAAGTCCAGAGTGGTGAGAAAATCGTTCTGGGAGAGAAGTGGAAGAATCTGTTGGAGGGTTACCATGTGAAAATGGTCTGAATGAATGTAGGTGGTTAGAGGTCTGAGATCTAAGATGGGTCGTAGGGTCTCGTCTGTCTTTGGAATTAGAAAGTACAGGGAGTAGACCCCTAAATTTTGATGATTTATGGGGACCTGCTCTATTGCTCCTTTTTGCAGGAGGGAGATCACCTCTTGTGTTAGTAGCGCAGTATGTTCTTGCGACATAGGGCGGTGCCTGGGTGGGATGTTGGGGGGTGTAGATGTTAATTCTAGGCAATACCCTGACCGAATAATTTGTGTCACCCATCTGTCTGAGGTGATTGTCTCCCAGACGTGAAGGAAATGTTGTAGTCTGCCTCCGACCGGAGGGAGCGGGGGAAAGTCATTGGGCAGGAGGTGTGGCAGAGCAGGCGGTATTTGTTTTGCCTCTGCCCTTATTATTATTGCCTCTGTCTCCGCCTCTTTGATAACCCTTCGTGAAGGTAGATTGAGGAGGGGATTTATAGGACGTGGATGCACTGTCCGAGGAGTAGCCTCTGCCCGTGCTCCGAAAGGAAGAACGGCAAAAGGAGCGCCTGGGAGTCTGTGTTGTAGGGCTCCCATAGATTTCGCAGTGTCTATCTTTTTTCATTTTTTTGAGGGCTTCGTCTACTTTGGGGCCAAATAGATGATCTTGGTCGAATGGGTGATTTAATATAGAGGCTTGAACCTCTGGTTTAAACCCTGAAACCCTGAGCCAGGCATGGCGACGGAGAAGGACACTGGTGTTTATGGCCCTGGAGGCTGTATCTGCAGCATCTAGGGCACATCGTATCGAGGTATTGGTTATTGTTTTTCCCTCTTGAATAAGTTCATTAGCCCTAGTCTTGTACTTTTCAGGGAGATGGTGCATGATTGTCTCTAACTCATCATAATGCGCCCTGTCGTCTCGGGCCAACAGTGCTTGCGTATTGGCAATACGCCAGATATTGGCCACTTGTGACCCAGTGCGCTTCCCTGACGCGTCTAGGAGCTTGGACTCTTGTTCAGGTGGGGGCGCCTCGCCTGATGTCTGAGAATTTGAGCGCTTCCTAGCTGTAGATACCACTAGGGAATCTAATGGTGCAGGGCCTTTAATGTAAGAAGGGTCTGTGGGGGCGGCTTTGTATTTTTTCTCTATCCGAGGGTTTAGGACCCTGGCCCTGACTGGGTCTGGGTCTTTAAAAACCTCAGGGGCATGTTTAATTACGCCCTTTAACATAGATAGAATGGCAGTGGACCTATGTGTATCGTCAAAGGTGTCTAGGAGAAAATCCTCCTCCACTGGGTCGGTATATAACTCCACCCCGTGGTAGTGTGCCGCCTGTTGTAACAAATGGTGAAAACCCAAGGAATCTTCAGGAGGGGATGGCCTAGATGGATAAAGGTCATCCTGTGGGACATCTGGGATGTCTGGATTGTTATAATCATCCCATGGGTCTGGGGATCCAGTAGGGGTGGGATCTTGTGGCACATCTGCTGGATCATAGTAAGGGTCCCCCAAATCGTCTGGGACAGGAGACAAGGTGGGGGAACAATGAGATGGAGGGGGTGGAGGTGGAGAGGGTGGAGGAGGAGGAGGAGGAGGTGGGGAAGGCACCCTGAAAGGAGAGGTAGCAATGTCCTTTCTCTTTGGAGGTGGAGGTGGAGCTGGCTTGTCCAAGTGTCTCTTTTTTGAAGACAATGTCAAGTGTCCAGTCTTTGGATCCTTGGTGAGGGTTTTTTGCAAAGGATCTGGTGTGAAAAGCTCCTGTGACACTGGTTGTTCGGTCGGCGCCGAAGGTTTCAGGGCCGACGGCTTTTTAGGTTTGTCTAAGCCGTGCTTCTTTGGAACCTCCGTTTTTTTGGTCGGTGTCGAAGAAGGTCTCGGCACGGGAGTGTCGGTGCCGAGGGTCTTGTGGTGTTTGGTCGGCGCCGAAGGGGCAGGTTTCGACCCCGAAGGCTTCGGTGCCGGGTTCGGTGTGGAGGTGAAGGCCGATTTTTTCTTCGGTGCCGAAGGGTGTTTCTCGGCACCGGTGGTCGGCTGCCTCGAGCCCGAGCTGCCGGAAGGCTTAATAGGCTTCTTTACCGGGCCCGAAGGTGGGGTGTGAGAAGCAGTGTCTTTGGTCTTGCCAAGGCCCGGAGGTGAAGGTGTGACCGAAGCCTTTTTCGGTATCGGCGTGGGAGGGGGAATTGTACTCACGAACCGCTGCGCCGGGGGGATGTCCTCCACATCTGAGTCGTCGTCCTCCTGTTCGATGTCCTGCTGTCCCAGAGCTTCGACGTCGTCCCCGAAGATGTCGACGGGAGCGTAGGTCGAGGAGTGCGCCATGTTGCGTCTAGCCCGTCGATCTCGAATGGTCTTCTTTGAGCAAAAAGACTTGCAGGCGGGACAGTCTCGGGCCTCGTGTTCTGGGGAGAGGCAGAGGTTGCACACCTCATGGAGATCGGTGTGGGGAAACTTGGACCCACATCGAGGGCACTTCTTGAAGGGAGTTCTTTCCATCAGCCGAGACCGGAGCCGGAATAAGCCCGAAGGCCGCCGTCGACCACCGGAATCGAAGAATTGCCGAAGAGAAGATGAGTAAGATGATTTATATCTTTGAAGAAGCTCGATGAGCGAGGATTTGTGCGTCGATCGGTGAAATGGGAAGTTCGGAACCGGAGCGCGAAGTATTACATCCGAGCCCGATGGCGGAAAAAAACAATCTGAGGATGGAGCCGAAGCCCATGCGCAATACGAACCAGAGGAGGAGTCACCAAACTCGTGACTTCCAAAGACTTTCCAAGAGGAAAAACAAACTGCAAGCATCCGGGCCCAACACCAGATGGCGATCTATGCACAGTGTATAATCTGCAGCTCATATGCCTCGAACAAGCTATTTTCACTGTGGCAAGGCAGGCTGCTTCCATTGTGAAACGCTGGATTACATTATAATACCTTAGAATCCTAATTTTGGATTCTTAACAGCTAGACAATAGTTCAAGGATTCTTTTTAATAGTTAAACAAAATCTAATTTAATAATAAAGTCAAATGTTGTCTAGTACAGAAAAGGTACTTTAGAAAACTTACCTTTTGCCTGCCTAAAGTAACTAGAGGCCTTTCTGTAAGTATTCAGCGGTCACCTGACAGCTTGATGGCTCCCTTGTATTGAGAAGTGAACTGCTCCCAGGAGAGGATCAAAGGGCCTTGGGTGTGGGGAGGTGTTGTCCTCCCCCCTGAAAAGAGGTCCTGGGGGCTTTGCCCAGACCTCTAATGCACTTCAAAGGAGTCTCCCCTGGCACCAACACCAGTGGGAGGTTGAGCTGCCCAAGGACTGGTGGAGAGTGGCCAATGGGGTGGGCCTGTGAGCATCCTTTTTGACATTAGTGTGCCAAATCCTGCTTGACAGGTCTGCTGGGATCTTTCATATGGCATTTGTGGCAGACTTCAAAGGAAGTAAACAGAATGCTAAACAATTTGTGAGTATTCACTGTCTGGCTGCTGCTGGCTTAGCTCAGACTGTTCGGTCTCTGTGGTTGTTACGGTCAAATGGACTGCCTAAAACTGGATGTGGGAGCACACTGGGATAACCATAGTACACGTATGGGGCACACAGACACTAACAGCATCTTCGGTGGGTTCGGGGCACGCATACACTAACAGCATCTTCAGTGGGTACGGGGCACGCATACACTAACAGCATCATCAGTGGGTGCGGGGCACGCATACACTAACAGCATCATCAGTGGGTACGGAGCACTCATATACTAACAGGAACTTCAGTGGGCATGGACTCATATATTACAGCATCTTTAGTGCGTACGGAGCGCAAACACACTAACAGCATCTTCAGTGGGTACGGCGAACACTAACAGGAACTTCAGTGGGCACGGAGCACTCATATACTAACAGCATCTTTAGTGCGTACGGAGCACTCATCTACTAACAGCATCTTCAGTGGGTACGGAGCACTCGTATACTAACAGCATCTTCGGTGGGTACGGGACACGCATACACTAACAGCATCTTCGGTGGGTACGGGGCACGCATACACTAACAGCATCTTCGGTGGGTACGGGGCACACATACACAACAGCATCTTCAGTGGGTACGGGGCACACATACACTAACAGGAACTTCAGTGGGCACGGAGCACTCCTATACTAACAGCCTCGTTAGTGCGTACGGAGCACTCCTATACTAACAGGAACTTCAGTGGGCACGGACTCATATACTAACAGCATCTTCAGTGGGTACGGGGCACACATCCACAACAGCATCATCAGTGGGTACGGGGCACACATACACTAACAGGAACTTCAGTGGGCACGGAGCACTCATATACTAACAGCATCTTTAGTACGTACGGAGCGCACACACACACACTAACAGCACCTTCAGTGAGTACGGCGCACACATACACAACAGCATCTTGAGTGGGTACAAGGTGCGCACACACACACACTGACCCCATGTCCTGAGCAGGCAGATCTCTGCAGGCCACAAGTTGGCTCAGGGGATCTGGTACCTGCAGAAGTGAAGTTAGGGGAAGATTTCAATCACAGACATGTTTTTTTCAATCTGTGATCTTTTTAACAGGAGTTTGTTAGTAGCAATTCCACCAAAACCAGAGTGTGTTTACTGGAATCTACAACTTGTATGAAAAAGCATCTATTAAAATGTACACAATCTGAATGGTGGAGAGGATAAATCCCACTCCAGCCTCCCGTCCAATCACTGAAATACACACGAAGGAGTAGGGAAAGAGAAAGATATATATATATAGATATATATATATAGATATATATATATATATATATATAGATATATATATATATATATATATATTACCTACTGGCGGTCGCCAGTAGGTAGTTATAGTTAGGACCCCTTTTCCATAGGAAAACCTCAACATTCTATTTTGAATAACTTTGGCGCCGGTCGACGAATCCTCGCGAATTTCTCAAAATAGGTGGGGCGCTACGCTCCGCTCCTACCCTGAAAGTCTCGGGGGGATTCGTCAAGCGGGGGCTGAGATAAAAGGGGGGTCCCAAAACGCGTTTTTCCCATGCATTTTTCCATAGGACCTTTAGAACGAGCTACAGCCCGAACGGCTGAACAGAATTACTAGAAATTTGGCAGAGAGGTAGTCCTCAGGTCAAGGAAGTGCCTTTTGTAGGTTTGGTGTAAATCTGTTCAGTAGATCCTGAGAAAATAGCCTTTAAATCAATATATATATCTGTGGAAGCTTACGGTGCGCTTACCGTGCGCTTACCGTAAGCTTACCGTACGCGCACGCCGGCGTGCGCGAGCGCGATTCTGATTGGCTGTTAGATCTTAGTAAACATTCGAATCGGTCGAAACCAGGAAGCGGCGGCCGCCATTTTCTCTCTCGAACTGTCAGGGGGGTGAATAAAAAAGGTGGATAATGTGAAAAGGGGGCAGGCTCGACAGTTCCTGACCCCCTAGCCTTGGTCAGGGGGTCCCAGAAGGACCCTCAAGGGCAAAAATTTAAAAAAATTATTTTTCGAAAAATCGCCGTATGCGCGTAGCGTACGCGCACGGCGACCTGCGAAATTACGCGTACCGTGCGCACACGGAAAAAAAAAATTTGCGAAAAGGGAAGCTTAAAAAAAAATTTAAAAAATTGTGAGGTAAGGTTGGCTCTTATAAGAGCCGTTGGGTTCATACAGGGATGGAGGAAAGAAAGAATGGGAGTATTATGAGCGTCTACAAACATGCTGGTCTATCTTATTGTTAATAAGGGGAAGACTGACCTCCCCAAAAACAATAAGACCACCACATTTTGTACACCTCATTTCAACACTCGCAAATCGAGGGTTGATGTCCAAAGGAAAAGAAGAAGGTGATGCTCCAACAACAGAGGAAGGGCTCAGCTGAGCTGCCGATGATGTACTCGGCTGAGCATCTGAGGCTGGGCTCTGGTGACTTACTGAAGAGTTTTCTCCTGTATGTCGAGCAAAGGTCCTTGGGTGTTTGTCCTGAAGGTGTCTCATCATAGAGTGATTTCCAAAGGAATATTTCCTACTTGGATTTCCTCTTGATAAAACACGATCACAAAGTATGCAAGTGACCTTTGGAGCATTGACCTTTTTCTCCCCCTCTGGAAAAGTGAAATACTCCCATACAAAAGAAGTCTTTTGTTTCCTCCTTCTCTGGATCATGGTGGTGCTGCTGGCCTCACTCTCAGAAGAGCTCTGCTGTTCTGCCATTGTATCCCAATGTCAATCCAGCTCTTGCTCCTAGAGAATCACAAGCAGAAATGAGGGGAATGGGTGTGGTGTGGGAAGAATCTGGAACTGAAAGTAGTATCAACCAATGAAAAGTGTTCTTTCAAGCAGTAAAGAGGGGAATGGGTGTGGTGTGGGAAGTTTCTGGAAGTGAAAGTAATTTCAACCAATAAAAAGTGTTCTTTGTAAGTCACATGGCCTACCGTGCGCGCACGTGACGCTTACGGTGCGCTTACGCAGCGCTTACGTCACTTTCGCGCATGCGCATTACACGCCCCTGCGTAACCGCGACGTTGCTTCCGGGTGTACGCGTACGGCACGCACGTATCACGTATCGCGCATGCGCATTACACGCCCCTGCGTAACCGCGACGTTGCTTCCGGGTATACGCGTACGGCACGCACGTATCACGTAGGCGCGCTGCACTAGTTACGTCCAGAGCGCGTAGCGTCAGCTTACCGTACGCGTATTTTATAAGCGCGTAGCGTCAGCTTACCGTACGCGCACGGAAAAAAATGCATAAAAAAAAAACCTTTCGATAATGCAGGATATAGTACATAAATTATTAAAAAAAGGCTTACAAAAAATGAAAAAAAAAAAATTGCATTAAATTAAAATAAAAATATAAAAACGAAAAAAAAAACCACTATCCACATTGACCCCACCCCCTGTGCTTTTGGTGGCGTTAAGTGGGCGCGCACGCCACGAATGGCGTAAAGTAACTTAGCATTTAAAAAACCGTACAAATTCACTGAAAAAACCATAGGTTTCACACACGTTATAGTTAGGAATTAGCATTTAAAAAACCTTGCAAATTCACTGAAAAAACCATAGGTTTCACACATGTTATAGTTAGCGGAAATTTTACTGATAAAAAACCAGTGAAATTCCCCCGTTATAGTTAGTGCAGGCAACTATAACTCACGCGACCGCAATCTTCTGCTGATGACATATGTGTCTTTATGAAAAAAAAATATTTGTAATATATGTATAGCTAAAAATGTATGGAAGAAGACATGGGCAAATAAGTGTCTAAATACAGTATTAGCATCAGCAGAGGATTGCGGTCGCGTGAGTTATAGTTGCCTGCACTAACTATAACGGGGGAATTTCACTGGTTTTTTATCAGTAAAATTTCCGCTAACTATAACATGTGTGAAACCTTTGGTTTTTTCAGTGAATATATATATATATATATATATATATATTCACAGAAAAAAACATAGGTTTCAGGGGTGTTATAGTTAGCTGCACATTTCACTCATACAAAACCATAGAAATTCCTCCGTTATAGTTAGTTCTGCTAACTATAACTCACGCGCCCGCAATGCACTGCTGATGATGTCACATATTGCATCATTCATGACATGGTCAGTGACATCACTGAAGACATCTCAAATGACATCACTGATGACATCACTGATGAATTTCTAAGGTTTTTTAAATGCCAATTTCTAACTATAACGTCTCTGAAACCTATGGTTTTTTTCAGTGAATATATATATATATATATATATATATATATATATATATATATATATATATATATATATATATATATATAGAGAGAGAGAGAGAGAGAGAGAGACCGTGGCACGTGCTCCCTATGAAACAACTGCCCTCACTCACAAAACTGTGACATGCTTCATCATATGGCGTGCTACAAACACCCCCGTGCAGACCCATGCCTGGGGTGGAGCAAGGGGGAGGGGAAGACAATACAAACAATGACATTTCTTTGTATCGCCGAACAAAAGGTGCAGCCAGTGAGAGTTAAAACTAGCTCAGATGTGTACCCACTCAATTTTATTCCGGGGCCATCCTGCAGGGTTAAAAAGCGCCAACCTGAAGGACCTATCGGTGCACACACGACCGACCCTGAAGAAACCTAGTGGAACCACAGAACAAACGTCTCTGACCCCAGTTGTAGAACACACGAGATATGGTTCATGTGATATGTCATTTGAGGAAGAAATCGAAAAGTGTGGACGTGGGCTTAATCTACCGATGGGAACAGAGGGTCCATATGAATTGTAACTCGGAGATTGTCATTTACATGACCACATGCCTATGTGTCACGACTTGCCTGGTCAGGACCAGAGTGAAGAAGAGAGTGAGGATATATTTCCCCCTCACGTATTTCCTCTACTCTAAAGCTATTGCAGCTTTCGTCCTCAGCCTGATGAATGGGCGGCTGTAAATAAACTACTTAACTTCCTCAAAGCCGAGTCGACCCACGTGACTTCATCACATGAGCCAATTGGAACCCTGGAGTTTTGGAATAGGGAATACATATCCGGTGTCCCGAGGGAAAGGGGCGGTTGTGAGCAGGAAGAGTCGAGAAGCGACAAGAGCAGTACAAAGGCGCTGCGGACCACGGACCCCGGGATCCAGGAAGAGACGGACAAAAACGTAGACGGCTCAGCGAGGAAGATCCCCGTATCCGTACCAGAATCGAAGAACTGGGAGAGAAGCACAAGAAGGGAGCCGGACCTCATGAGGCAACACCGGACTGCTGGCCACGTTCCTGGAGGAGCGTGGCTCACTGAGGTACGTGGCCGCCTTCGGGGGTTGTTTCTCAGGGGCGCCTCTGAGGCTGAGATGCCTATAAAGGAGAACGGAGGGGGCGGACCATGTTTTAGCTGTGGGCGGGGAGCGTGTAAAGCCAGAAGCAGAGAAAGGAAACTGCAACACTGGTGGTGGAGACAACCAGGTGTTTAGCTCGCCCCCCACTCCCAGTTCCCCAACAAGGTCCTAAATAGCCTTTTCTGTTTTTTGTTTTCCGAGGAACGCCCATTCCTTTGTACGCAAGACCAGACGAGTAGAAGATTCCCCTACCTCTGGACCAAAGAGGCGTGGATAAGAGTCATCCACAGTTTACCGAACAATAAATACCTTTAGTTTCACCAGCTATCTTGCGTCGACCTTCTTGTTTTATCACACCATGTAACATACGGTGCATTGGCATGACGACCAGGAGGGTAAAAACTCAGATCATGGAACATAGAAGTACAATCAGGTGTAAACAATCCCACACTAAGTTCACAGCACAATACTTAGAACAAAATCACTCGGTTAATGATATTTTATGGACAGTGTTGGACAAACCCAGAATATGTGATGTTATGTTATGTTAACTGCTGCTTCTATAGCGCATAATCACCATCAGGTCTCTTAGCGCTTTGAGAGAGGAGGCTGATGCCCAGAACCCACTGCCGTCCCCAGGAGCATGTGTTACAGAAGATTAGATAGAATCTAACACCCCCCTGAATAGGAGCGTTTTGAGGCGTTTCCTGAAAGGGAGGAGAGCACATTCCTTACGGAGGTATTCCAGAGTTGCGGGAGCAGGACAGAGAGGGCTCTGCCTCCCTTGGATTTTGTGATAAACCGAGGAACTGTCAGCAGGCAGCTCTCGGCGGACCGGAGTTTACGGCCAGGCACATAGTTTTGGAGATGCTCTTTAATGTAGGTCGGGGCCTGGCCATTGATAGCTTTGTGGGCAACACAAAGGCCCTTGAATTTGGCCCTCTGCTTGATTGGGAGCCGATGAAGCTTGCGCAAGACAGGGGTCGCATGTGCCCTTCTGGGGAGCCTGAAGATCAGCCTGGCTGCATCATTCATGGTCACCTGTAATTTGTTGGTTAGTTTTTCCGGTAAGGCCGATGTAGAGGGCGTTCCCGTAGTCTAATCTGGACAGGATGGGGCTGATACGATCATCTGCAGAGCTGCCGTCGAGAGGAGGGGGGCGAGTCTCGGCAACTGTCTCAGGAGGCCCGTGCAGGTACCAGTCACTGACACCACTTGGTTGGACATGGAGAGGTCCGCATCTATCTTGATGCCCAAGCTTTTTATGGACGTGGCCGGCGCAGGGGTTGGGCCCAGCTCTTGAGGCCAGAAACGGTCACTCCAGGGGGTAGCCTTCTTGGGGATGACCAGGACCTCAGTTTTGTCTGGGTTGACCTTCAGAGAGTTTGTCGTCATCCAGTTCACGGTGTATCTGAGAATATTTTGACCCAATGAAGAAGCCTGCTGGGAGTTGTCGATCTGGAGGATGAGCTGCGTGTCGTCCGCATAGTTAAAAACTTGGCAGTCCATGCGCGCCAAGGCAGCTATTAGTGGCTGGAGGAAAATGTTGAAGAGGAGCGGGGACTGTGTTGAGCCCTGGAAGACACCACACAGGAGGGCTCCCCTTTCAGACACCTGCTCCCCAAGCTACACGCTACGACCGCCCGGAGAGAAAGGATTTGAGCCACTGGTAAGCCACCCCGCAGATGCCTAGCCCAGCGATGCGGGCAAAAGCTGCGCATGATTGACTGTGTCGAACGCTACCGACAAATCTAACAGCACCAGTGCGCACGGTTTCTTTTTGTTGGCCCTGACTCTGAGCTCGTCAAGCCCTGAGAGCATTGCCAGCTCTGTGCTGTGGCGGGGCCTGAAACCCGCCTGCCGCCCTTGGAGTAGCAGGTGTTCCTCAAGGAAGGCCGCAGGTGTTTTTAGGATGTGCTGCTCTAAGAGTTTCGCCAGGGAGGGGAGCTGGGAGAATGGTCTGTAGTTTTTAAGAGTGGCAGCATCGGCCCCGGGATTTTTCAAGAGGGGGATGACCCTGGCTTCCTTCAGGCCAATATACGTTTCCACAGGTGACAAGAAGAGAACACTCCTACTGAGGGAACAGAAATGGGTGTGCAGACTCAAAAGTCATATCGGGACTTGAGGATATTCCTTGGAATGCCCTTGGCTCGTCGGTCCCACATTGCAGGGTTGGGCGATATATCGTTTTTGTTGAACCAGTGTCTGCTGTTGATTAACTCAGATTTCTCGTTCACAGATGGGACTTCACGACCCCATACGCTTACATTATGGTCATTGGACTGCTCGGCCGCTGGGTTTCCCCTTTTCCAACAGGGTGGGGCTATCCTGATATATATATATTTTTTTTGACATTCTTCGGGGTGGTACCAACTGCATATTTGTTGCTTTTGCCCTTTATATAGGAGGTGGGTAGCCTGATGCAGAATCTTGCCAGGACCCCCTACCATTTCCCACCACTAATATTAGGGTATTATTACATAGTTTATGTGCGTGCAAGTTATTCGCCAAAACACTACTAAAAAGAGCTTTTTCCCTAACCTTCGTGCAGAGGTATTCGGGTCCAGAAACCTGGCTGGGACCACGACCATTTCTCCACCGTAAATATTAGGGTATTACATATATTATGTGTTTCGCAGGTTTTTCCAAAGTGAGCATCCTTGCCTTGGATTTGCCCGGACCGCTCGTTTCAATAAAGTTTTGATGAGGTCAGTGACGCTACTATCAGGTGACCGGAACCACCCCTTCTTGTATTCAAGGCAGCAGAGTGGAAAGGATCAGAGCGGTGCACCCACCTTACCGTAGTAAGGAGGAAGGGGGCGGGTGGCGATCCTGCTCTGTTAACATTGCTACCGCGATCATGGGTGCATGGCACTTGGTTCTTGTACAGGGGGTCGCCTAACAGTCCAAGAGTGCCACGGCACAACATTAGGCTGACATACTTCCCCGTGCAACACACTATGGGTTTTATTTGATATATTTGATATTTATTAATTTATAAAGCGTCCGATTCACCCCTTCAGGGGTTTCTCCGCGCTGTAACTGCTACAGCCAACCAGATGTATTCTCACCCACATGATTTGGTTGGAGGGTGTATATACCGGCAACAACAATTTTTCCATTCTTATCTTGTCATTTCCATGTTTTGAAACCACTACACCTCGCTATTGCTAGAGACTGAATTTATGAAACTCGGTGAGTGCTTCCCCACTTCTATGCAGCACCATGGGTGTTTGGATGCCTTGAACGGATGATTCCCTTGAACATGTCACATAGGTATTTTAATCTGGAAAACTCCGCACATTTAAGCTTTGAGTCCAAGTTGGACTGAATACTCGTTTTAATGTCAAATAGCACCTACGAGGGTTTTTCTGCGTGGTGCACGTATGTAGGCATGACTAAGCATACGCCGGCCAGGTAACCCCTCTCCCTGTAACCTTCTGGCAGTTTTGTCTTTGGGTGCATGAGTGATTATCCTTCCCATTTTCTCATTTCACAGAGCACGTCTTGTGTGCTGATCAAGGTATCTCTGCATGACGAAGAGCATATTCCACAGATACCGGAGTTAGGATCAGAGGGGACGTCACCTTTTGGGTCCCGAAGGGTCCTGGTGAATGCCGAAGTGACCCTTTTGTATGGGTACACCTTTAACGGCAGAAACATGTCGACAACTTGGCAGTAAGGAGGGTGAAGGAATCTTAATTTTCTCCTTTCACTTCCATAGTACACGTTTAACCTAGCCGGATGGCCCCGGAATAAAACTGTGACTGGGTACACATCCGAGCTAGTTTTGAATCTCACTGGTTGCACCTTTTCTTCGGTGATCCCAAGAAATGTCATTGTTTGTATTGTCTTCCCCTCCCTTTTGCTCCACCCCAGGCGTTGGTCTGCTTGGGGGGTTTTGTAGCACGCCCTATGATGAAGTATGTCACAATTTTGTGAGTGAAGGCAGTTTTTTCACAGGGAGCACGTGCCCCAGTCTCTCTATATATACCGTATATACTTTTTATATACTTTTTTTCATTCACTTCTCCTTTGTGTGTATTTCAAAAAGCATCTGTTGCCATCATACTGTTTCAAGGGTGCAAAGCTGGTGGTTTCTACCAATATATTCACATTTCATCTTGATGTCACAGGTGGGACAATGCCGCTGGCCAATCTCGGGGCCATGGGTGGAGTCGCCTGCTTAAAGTCCAGGTGGCAGGTGTAAGGTGGTTGGAAGGGTTTAGGCACTGGGTGCTAGAGATCTCCTGTAGCGATGATAAACCGATACGGCGGTTTTCAAATGGAATGAGGTCTCAGTGTTTCATTTTCAAGGTGCCTCCTCTGCCTGGCACAGAGGCAATCTGTACACACATAAAATCAGAAAGATAACATTTAATGTACCCTGTTGAATGTATGTGGACAAAAGGAATGCTCAAAAAGATACTCGTAATGCTTCTGCGTCATTATGCACATCTGCACACCAAGAAAATCTCAAATTCCCTGTGTGCCCCTGGCCGTGTCGCCTAGCACCGCCCGCAAACACCACCCCTAGCCCACAACTCAATCTGGTAAGTACCTGCACTCATTGTTTCCATTTAAAGGACTGACCTCAGTGCATGGTAACACCAGACTGGGACAGACAGGGAGGTGGCACCACAGTGCACGGTAACACCCGACTGGCACAAACAGGGAGGAGCCACCTGAGTGCACGGTAACACCAGACTGGCACAGACAGGGACTTTGCACCTGAGGTTATGGTAACACCAGTGTGGCACAGACAGGGAGGTGGCACCTGAGTGCATGGTAACACCAGACTGGCACAGATAGGGAGGTGGGAGTTCAGTGCATGCCAACACCAGACTGGCACAGAAAGGGAGATGGGACCTCAGTGCATGGTAACACCAGACTGGCACAAACAGGGAGGTGGCCCCTCAGTGCACGGTACCGCCAGACTGGTACAGACAGGGAGATGGCACCAGACTGGCACAAAGAGAGAGGTGGCACCTGAGTGCACAGTAACACCAGACTGGCACAAAAAGCAAGGAGGTGGCACCTGAGTGCATGGTAACACCAGACTGGGACAGACAGAGAGGTGGCACCTCAGTGCATGAAAACACCAGACTGGCACAAACAGCAGGGAGGTCGCATCTGAGTGCATGGTAACACCAGACTGGCACAGACAGGGAGATGGGTAACACCAGACTGGCACAGACAGGGAGGTGGCACCACAGTGCATGGTAACACCAGACTGGCACAGACAGGGAGGTGGGAGCTCAGTGCATGATAACCCCAGACTGGCATAAACAGCAGGAAGGTGGCATCTGAGTGCATAGTAACACCAGAGTGGAACAAACAGGGAGGTGGCCCCTCAGTGCACGGTAACACCAGACTGGTGCAAACACGGAGGGGGCACCACAGTGGACGGTAACACCAGACTGGCACAGACAGGGAGGTGACACCTGAATGCACAGCAACACCAGACTGGCACATACAGGGAGGTGGCACCTGATTGCATGGTAACACGAGACTGGCACAGACAGGCAGGTGGAACCTAAGTACACGGTAACACTAGACTGGCACAAACAGGGAATTGGCACCTCAGTGCATGGTAACACCAGACTGGCACAAACAGGGAGGTGGCACCACAGTGCATGGTAACACCAGACTGGCACAAACAGGGAGGTGGCACCACAGTGCATGGTAACACCAGACTGGCACAAACAGGGAGGTGGCACCACAGTGCATGGTAACACCAGACTGGCACAAACAGGGAGGTGGCACCACAGTGCATGGTAACACCAGACTGGCACAAACAGGGAGGTGGTGTAGTGAAGACAGGGATCTGCTTGCACACATTGCTATGTTAGCATAAGCGTTTTAGATGTTCATGCCATCTTGCCACTTTGCCGCTTTTGCACACGACACTATAGGTAGCTGTTATTATAAGTAAAACTGCTTGTTTGCTTTTTCTTCACATGAGAACGGTCTGTTTTTCACATCCCTAGACGTGCACCGCGACCTTAGTCTGAACACTGTGTGCAGAAGCCGCCAAGGTCAAATAACAATGCATGCTGTTGAATTCAGGTTGATCGGCCCACGCTCTAGACACAACACGCACACAGCTGCAAATATCTGAAACTCGGGTGCCTTTAATATTGCATGCATGATGCTGGCACTTGGAGAAAACTTTTCCATCTACACAGAGCGTTGCTGATCCTGTGATGTGATTCACCTCAGCTGATCTTGGCGGTATGGGGTTCCCCATTCAAAACTAGAGATCTTTTATTATTATAAAACTAGCTCCTAGCCAGGGGAGGGTGGTTAACAAGGCGCTATACGACCTGTTTCCACTATCATTATAACAGGATTTCTCCCTTTGTGATTTATGGAATTGTAACAATGCTGATGGTTTTATTTCTAATCATTTGTCTGCTTATGTTAGCCAAAATACTGCATCTTAGAGCACGTAGTTAAAAATAAACATTTTAAACTTTTCCATGTCTCCGAATACTCATGTTGTGGACTGATATGAGAATAAAGATGAAAGAGTGTTCCTGATTCCCACCATTCCTGAGAGGACCCTAAGTCGCTTGTTCTGGGTTGTCGAATCATTGGTAGCTTCGCTGTAGTACTGAGAAAGAATGAGACACTGATGCTAGTCGGATAAGGGGTTCTGAGGTGACCTTTTGGTACACCACAATTCCCTGAGGTCCTGGTTTCCTGCGCATAGTTCTGTGCATGAGCGTAATCCCCACAACAGTGGCACCTGAGGTCATGGTAACACCAGACTGGCACAAACAAAGAGGTGGCACCTGAGGTCATGGTAACACCAGACTGGCACAAACAAAGAGGTGGCACCTGAGGTCATGGTAACACCAGACTGGCACAGACAGGGAGGTGGCACTTGAGTGCATGGCAACACCAGAGTGGCACAGACAGGGAGGTGGCAACTGAGTGCACGGTAACACCAGACTGGCACAGACAGGGAGGTGGCACCATAGTGCATGGTAACACCGGACTGGCACAGACAGGAAGGTGTCACCCGAGTGCATGGTAACGCCACACTGGAACAAACAGGGAGGTGGCACTTGAGTGCACGGCAACACCAGAGTGGCACAGACAGGGAGGTGGCACCTGAGTGCACGGTAACACCAGACTGGCACAGACAGGGAGGTGGTACCATAGTGCATGGAAACACCAGACTGGCACAGACAGGGAGGTGTCACCTGAGTGCACGGCAACACCAGAGTGGCACAGGGAGGTGGCACGTGAGTGCAAGGTAACACCAGACTGGCACAGACAGGGAGGTGGCACCATAGTGCATGGTAATACTGGACTAGCACAGACAGGGAGGTGTCGCCTCAGTGCACGGTAACAACAGACTGGCACAAACAGGGAGGTGCCTTGAGTGTATGTTAACACCAGACTGGCACAAACAGGGAGGTGGAACTTGAGTGCATGGTAACACCAGACTGGCACAAACAGGGAGGTAGCACTTGAATGCATGCCAACACCAGACTGGCACAAACAGGGGGGTGGTACTTCGGCACATGGTAACACCAGACAGGCACAGACAGGGAGGTGGCATCTGACTGCACGGTAAGCCAAGACTGGCACAGACAGGGAGGTGGCATCTGAGTGCACGGTAACACCAGACTGGCAGAGACAGGAAGGTGGCCCCTGAGTGCATGGTAACACCAGACTGGCAGAGACAGGGAGGTGGCATCTGAGTGCATGGTAATACCAGACTGGCACAGACAGGGAGGTGGCATCCGACTCCCCAGCCGTGCCTCACGCCGCAGTGTACAGCCGCCTCAGCTCCGCCCACCCCCCTACGAGCCCCCACCTCATCCAGTGTGGAGGGAGCCCCCCTTGGAGCCACCCCTCTAAGTAGCGTCTGCCCTCTAATCAGAGACCTCTAATCTGCCCCAACGGGGGTGGGGGCGCAGCCTGCTGGGCGCTCAGATAAGGCGCTAGTCAGATAATAAAGGCTTCTGGGCGCGGAATACAGGAGCCGGGAGTGCTGTCGCCAAATGACTTCTCCGCCCTCGGAAGACTCCTGGGGTCAGAGGCCGCGACAACTCACTAAAGTGCCGAGGGTCACCCACCGCATGCCCGGGCACATGCCACACTCACAGGGCACGAAATATAGCAGTGTCAGCAGGCACAGCGCTCTCCACTAACAACGGACACGGTACCCTCCACTGTCACTCACCACAGCACCCTCCGGGCACAGCACCCGCCACTGTCACCGGCCACAACACCCTCCACTGTCACTCACCACAGCACCCTCCGGGCACAGCACGCTGCGCTGCCACCGGGCGCAGCACCCTCCGCTGTCACCGGGCACAGCACCCTCCGCTGTCACCGGGCGCAACACCCTTCATTCTCACCGGGCACAGCACCCTCCACTGTCACCGGGCGCAGCACCCTCCACTGTCACTGACCACAGCACCCTCCACTGTCACCGGGCGCAGCACCCTCCACTGTCACTGACCACAGCACCCTCCGCTGTCGCCGGGCGCAGCACCCTCCACTGTCACTGACCACAGCACCCTCCGCTGCCACCGGGCGTAGGACCCTCCACTGCCACCGGGCGCAGCACCCTCCACTGTCACTGACCACAGCACCCTCCACTGTCACTGACCACAGCACCCTTCGCTGTCGCCGGGCGCAGGACCCTCGACATGCTGGTTCAGCGCCTCAACAGCCTCTGCCAGCCACTCCTCTGGGGTTCGGCCTGCAGACAGCGCCTCAACAGCCTCTGGTAGGCACTCCTCTATGGTTCACCCTGCAGACAGCGCCTCAACAGCCTCTGCAGCCACACACTCTGGGGTTCGGCCTCCTGGGTCAGCGCCTCAACAGCCTCTGCCAGGCACTCCTCTGGGGTTCGGCCTGCAGACAGCGCCTCAACAGCCTCTGCTAGGCACACCCTCTGGGGTTCGGCCTCCTGGCGCCTCAACAGTCTCTGCCAGCCACTCCTCTGGGGTTCGGCCTGCTGTTAGAGTCACGGTGCAGGCCCCAGCACCTCCACACCGCTAGGCTTTTCCCTCCTGCATGTTCAGGCTGGAGCTGCGGCGCCTCACACCGCGAGTCATGATGACGTCAGCAACACTCTGAAGAGTCGGACAGCAGGGGTCGAAGGTCAAGGTCCGTTTGATAATGGAGTTTTAAATGAAATCAGCAGCAACTATTTTCACTATATTTTTACTCTTCAGTCATTTTGGGAGTTTTAAATCCTATTAACCAATGTCTCCCTAGCGCGTCACTTGGGTAATTTGAGTCCATTGTCCTCTTTTCCATGGTTGGCTTGGGCTTTTAAGCTCTTTGTCAGCTTGTGATCGATGGCGCAGATGGCTGCCACGTGCATGTTCTTCCAGGACACCCTGCTGCCCACAGAGTCCAGTTCGCTTTCTTGCGCGGTTCTGATTGGGTGGCGTCAGAGCGCGCTGCTCCCACACATCCCACAATCCATCGATCTGATGCTTCACAGTGGGACCCCCTGAGCCTCGGCCAGGGAGGCTTTCTACCTACAACCAGGGCGGGTGAAACATTCCTCACTCGCGTCCCTCCAACGTGCAGTTGGCGAGTGAGAATTTGAGTCGCGTAATGAGATTCTAGCGCTAGAAGCCCCCCGGCGACATTTCTCAAAGGCAGCCGTTCGCGGAAGGTCGCTACCGTTCGCGTTGTGTTGCCGCACCCTCTGGCACTGCATGGCGGTGTACGCACTGGGCTTACAGCGCTAAAAATCCGCGCGAGCAGCGCAAGTGCCAACATTCCGTCCCTCGTGGAACTCCGCGGAATGTTGCCGTTTTTAGGTAACCCGCTTAATTCGGCAGAGTGAATCCACAAGTTCCGCCCACCCCTACTCACAGCATCTTAAGCCAATCTCTTGCGACTGCAATGTACAAAATAGCTTCAGTTGAATAAATCACACTGCTTTACCCGTGTTCCCATCTGGGTCATAAATCCTAGACAGCATCAAATATAGATCGACACATTTAGAATCCATTAATATTTTATTCAATAATTACTGATTGGGCAAACGAAAGGCAACGTGAACGAAGACACACAAGGACGCCAACTTGGCAAGCCGACGATGTGATTCTGGAATCCGTAATGTCTCTACTTGGTCCAACAACAATTTGAGCAAGGACCCGATAGACTCCAGAGGGCAACACCAGGGACAACACAGCCCAGGCAGAGAGAGCGACAAGGGTAGGATAGACTCAAGATGACAACACCAGGGACAACACGGCCCAGGCAGAGACAGCGACAAGGGTAGGATAGACTCAAGATGACAACACCAGGGACAACACGGCCCAGGCAGAGACAGCGACAAGGGTAGGATAGACTCAAGATGTCAACACCAGGGACAACACGGCACAGGCAGAGAGAGCGACAAGGGTAGGCTAGACTCAAGATGTCAACACCAGGGACAACACAGGCGCAGTGAGAGGCAATGGCCAGATAGACTCAAGATGGCAACACCAGGGACAACACAGGCGCAGCGAGCGACGAGGGCCAGATAGACTCCAGAGGGCAACACCAGGGACAACACAGCCCAGGCAGAGAGAGCGACAAGGGCGAGATACACTCAAGATGACACCAGGGACAACACAGCCCAGGCAGAGAGAGCGACAAGGGCGAGATAGACTCAAGATGACAACACCAGGGACAACACGGCCCAGGCAGAGAGAGCGACAAGGGTAGGATAGACTCAAGATGTCAACACCAGGGACAACACGGCACAGTGAGAGGCAAGGGCCAGATAGACTCAAGATGACACCAGGGACAACACAGCCCAGGCAGAGAGAGCGACAAGGGCGAGATACACTCAAGATGACAACACCAGGGGACAACACAGCCCAGGCAGAGAGAGCGACAAGGGTAGGATAGACTCAAGATGACAACACCAGGGACAACACAGCCCAGGCAGAGAGAGCGACAAGGGTAGGATAGACTCAAGATGACAACACCAGGGACAACACAGCCCAGGCAGAGAGAGCGACAAGGGCCAGATAGACTCAAGATGACACCAGGGACAACACAGCCCAGGCAGAGAGAGCGACAAGGGCCAGATAGACTCAAGGTGACAACACCAGGGACAACACGGCCCAGGCAGAGAGAGCGACAAGGGTAGGATAGACTCAAGATGACAACACCAGGGACAACACGGCCCAGGCAGAGAGAGCGACAAGGGCCAGATAGACTCCAGAGGGCAACACCAGGGACAACACAGCCCAGGCAGAGAGAGCGACAAGGGCAGGATAGACTCAAGATGACAACACCAGGGACAACACAGCCCAGGCAGAGAGAGCGACAAGGGCCAGATAGACTCAAGATGACACCAGGGACAACACAGCCCAGGCAGAGAGAGCGACAAGGGCCAGATAGACTCAAGGTGACAACACCAGGGACAACACGGCCCAGGCAGAGAGAGCGACAAGGGTAGGATAGACTCAAGATGACAACACCAGGGACAACACGGCCCAGGCAGAGAGAGCGACAAGGGCCAGATAGACTCCAGAGGGCAACACCAGGGACAACACAGCCCAGGCAGAGAGAGCGACAAGGGCCAGATAGACTCAAGATGACAACACCAGGGACAACACGGCACAGGCAGAGAGAGCGACAAGGGCCAGATAGACTCAAGATGACAACACCAGGGACAACACGGCACAGGCAGAGAGAGCGACAAGGGCCAGATAGACTCAAGATGTCAACACCAGGGACAACACAGGCGCAGCGAGCGACGAGGGCCAGATAGACTCAAGATGTCAACACCAGGGACAACACGGCACAGGCAGAGAGAGCGACAAGGGTAGGATAGACTCAAGATGTCAACACCAGGGACAACACGGCACAGGCAGAGAGAGCGACAAGGGCCAGATAGACTCAAGATGACAACACCAGGGACAACACGGCACAGGCAGAGAGAGCGACAAGGGCCAGATAGACTCAAGATGACAACACCAGGGACAACACGGCACAGGCAGAGAGAGCGACAAGGGTAGGATAGACTCAAGATGTCAACACCACGGACAACACGGCACAGGCAGAGAGAGCGACAAGGGCCAGATAGACTCAAGATGACAACACCAGGGACAACACGGCACAGGCAGAGAGAGCGACAAGGGCCAGATAGACTCAAGATGACAACACCAGGGACAACACGGCACAGGCAGAGAGAGCGACAAGGGTAGGATAGACTCAAGATGTCAACACCACGGACAACACGGCACAGTGAGAGGCAAGGGCCAGATAGACTCAAGATGACAACACCAGGGACAACACGGCACAGGCAGAGAGAGCGACAAGGGTAGGATAGACTCAAGATGTCAACACCAGGGACAACACAGCCCAGGCAGAGAGAGCGACAAGGGCCAGATAGACTCAAGATGACAACACCAGGGACAACACGGCACAGGCAGAGAGAGCGACAAGGGTAGGATAGACTCAAGATGACAACACCAGGGACAACACAGCCCAGGCAGAGAGAGCGACAAGGGTTGGATAGACTCAAGATGACAACACCAGAGGACAACACAGCCCAGCCAGAGAGAGCGACAAGGGCGAGATAGACGCAAGGTGACAACACCAGGGACAACGCAGGCACAGTGACAGGCAAGGGCCAGATAGACTCAAAATTACAACAACAGGGAACAACGCAGTCCAGGCGCAAAGAGCGACAAGGGCCGGATAGACTCCAGAGGGCAACACCAGGGACAGCGCAGAGAGTGACAAGGGCCGGATAGACTCAAGATGGCAACACCAGGAACAACACGGCACAGGCAGAGAGAGCGACAAGGGTAGGATAAACTCAAGATGACAACACCAGGGACAACACGGCCCAGGCAGAGACAGCGACAAGGGCCGGATAGACTCAAGATGACAACATCAGGGACAACAGAGGTGCAGCGAGCGACGAGGACCAGATATTGCATTTTTGTCTCTGTTCGATTCTTTTGATGCACAAGTATTTTTCAAGCTCATAGGTTTTTGGTACCAACTCTCCAAAATTAGAATAGAATTGTGATTAGTTAAATAAAAATAAAAAACCTCCTGGGATAATCACATTTTTACAAAGACAATAAAACAAACAAGCTTCCCAACCCATCATGGAGACTACATTAGAACACATGCAAGCGAGGTCCCCACCCAGGCCAGGAAACTAGAGAAACACTGCAGTGACTGGCACACCCATACATAGACACACGCATTCCCGTGGTCTGAGGGGGAAACATTCGATACCAACACCACCAAGCACATCCAGACCAGACGCCTGGGACAGAAACAGGCCAGCCACCAAGGAAGCTTTCATAGATCCCAGAGATGTAAAGAAGGCCAGCTCACTCCTAGAGAAATTATAGCTAGGGAGGATGGGGAAAGATTTCCTCTCCCTTTTTGCGACTTCCTAGCAGAATGGATTAAAGATGAAAGCCAGTTTAATCGGTCCTGGCCAATTAGGGAAGGGGTGGGGGTCATTTTAATCTGCTTTTATGGTCATCGACCGAAATAAAGTATTTAGACTGAGTCAGAAGACATGGTAATAGTGGAGGATTGCTTCAGATATGGGAAAGGAAACCGTAATTGGGATTTCGCTTACACGCAGCAATGCCTCATAAAATGGGAAAGGAAGCAGGTAGAGAAAGGAATAGAGACAAGAGCACGTAAAAAGGGAACAAAACAAGACACGAGTGCCGCCGAAACCCTGCGAAGGGGAAAGGCAGCACCGGTCAGAACAGCGATAGCCGTCACGCCACAGAAGGCAGTGGCGCCGACGCCAATGGGGATGCCACCGCAGAGGTTCAAGAAAGACACAGAATGTAGTCATAAGGGTCGAGGAAGTTGTACAGAGAGCCCCCCAAGCCAGGTCCAGGACTTCTCCCACTCCATTATCGCAATCCCAAGCAAATGGCCGGTCCCGCACCCAACACCCCCACTCTCACGTGCCCTCTAATGTCTGTGGAAAAAAGGGGGGTGAACAAGTGCACAGCTATTTTTGCAGTTTGTCAAATTCGCTAACTTTAGGTTTTGAAAATTGTTGGGTACAGCCTAGAACTGTGGTCGGCCCTAGTTCCACATACGGATAGGCACAACAAAACTGAAGCGAAGTTTCACTCAAAAACCGGACGCACAGCATACTCCATGTTGCTTTACAAGATACCACAAATTTGTCCATGTTTGATACATTTTATTCGAAATCGTCCAAAGTTCATCTCTTTTTAGTCTGTTACATGTGAGGCGCTTATGTAAAAACAGTTTCTAATCCGGCAGATATGCCAATCCAGGTTTTTTTCTGTCGAATGAGTCTTACATAATTGATCCTTAATGGTTGATCTTCTCCAGTGATTGATCATGTTTTTCCCAATGCATTTCGGGCTATTTAAAAGCCCTTCTTCAGGGGTTCAATACAAGTTTACAAAAAACACCCATTAGATTCTATGTTTGGACTTAAATACATGCAAAATGGTAAATAATACATCGTGAAGTTCATACTGCGTTCATCTGTAATCTTCACAGTTAACGTTTTCCCTCGACGCGCGGACCATGTGCTACACGCAATGCCCAAACAAGCCTTTCCCCAAACTTTAACTTGTCCACGTTTTACTCCATTCCAATTTGAAACACCCCATATGACTTCCCCAGCAACTCAGGTTTTAACAATATTAACGTCAGACCGATCCCCATAAATCAAAGCACGTCACCCGTCCTCCGTACCGTAATCCTCCATCATCGTAAACACCTCCCAAACGGTCCTCTTTTTCCACCAAACAAGCAAAGCCCTCACTGAGGCTCTCCTTCTTAACTGATGATGCGGGACTCCTGTGCGGTGGAGAAAAGCACCTCTATCGTGATGGGGACACCTCTGACTTTGTGTGCAGAGCATTCAGTGTTTGCAGTCATACAAAGCGGAAAGAGCACGCCGACTACGACACGGTTAAGCAAATGCAATTACACATACAGTAAACCCCTTGCATGCACCACAAACGGACACCAATCAGGAAGTATATAAAAATAAGCTTTTATGTAGATTCAGCAGATTCAAATACAAGGCCCAGTAACGTTGAACTGATGGGGCCACAACTCTTGGAAATACGGTAAAGTCTCTTTGTTACGGAAAGTTCTTTAGACGGGCACAAGGTACTGTGGGCCTCAGCGCACTTCGTGCTGAGGCGGCGCCCGGGAAGCACACGGCAGATGACAGGGAAATCAGAACGTTGCGGACCCTGGATCCGATGCAGCTCGCGGTCGAGTTCGTAAGTACAGTACCTTGTTTCTTGACGCGAAGGCGGGTGCGGGATTTCAGCGGCTCTTCGACAGAAGGGCGAGGCGGCGTCCGGGGCTCCCACACTTCACGATGGGGGTCTGATCTTCAGGCTCACGGCAAGAGCGGGGTGTTGCAGGTGGCGGGTGAACAAAGCGGGGCAGCCGGGCACGCAGGTTACGTCCGGGCCGTCCGAGGCTTGGAGATGCTCACAACGCCGATTCCGGCGGGAGGGTGAAGGTGCACAGCGAGCCTCCAGCGAGCGAGGTGACAGAGGCAGCCCAGCACAGCGTAGGGGGAGCGGCTCCGATCGAGCGAGGCTCTTCCCAAGGCGGGGGCGGCTAAGCAGTCCTGGTCACGGCTCAGGGAGGGACTGGGGCACGAGGGTCACAGCTCCGGCGAGGGAAAGGACACCACAGTCCAGCGGTAGGCGAGTGAAGATCAGGTAGAGCCCAATGGTCCTGGGGCTCAGTTCAGGGGGCAAGCTCAGTTCCAAGCCCTTGGAGATCGTTTTGGAAAAGCACAAGTCTTGAAAGTAAAAGTAAAGTAAAGTCTTCAGCAACAGTTTCTCTTCTCCCCTTTGGCAGCAAGGTCACCACTGCAGGCCAATCCCCCAGGACAGGGACAGTCTTCCTCCTTACAGCTTTCCCGGTGCCTCCTCCTCAGGCAGAGATTCTTCTTGATCAAAAGCGGATCTAGTTTCTTAGGAGCAGGGCTCCTACATTTATACAGCAAATCTTTTGTTCTACCAGGCCAGGGGGGCCCTTGCCTAGTCCTGTCCGGTTTCTGAGCACTTTGTTTACGCGATGCAGGCTTCTTCTTTCAGAGTGCAGGGCAGAGTCATCAGACGCTCCACAGGGGGCGGAGCCGGCATTGAGGTAGCAGAGCACTGTCCTATTCAGAGCCTAGGAGTACTCCTCCCACCCATCTACCTGTCGATCGTCCTATTCACCACCAGGCTACCTAGCCCCGCCCATCTGGGTTCCCCCAGCCCTGTCACTCACACCAGCCGGACATCAGATACACATCACGCAGAGGCGGCTGAAATGTTTAGGCAAGCAAAGGCCAGCTTTCTAAAAGCGGCATTTGCAAACCCGGAATATTAAAATAAACCTTGCGAAAAGATGTACCTTATTATTCCGAGTTCAGGCATACTAAACTCGATCTTCTACCATGTTCCCTGGGTCGGTTAGGATCATAGGGTGTAACAATCCAGGCCGCCCATACTGGCCTATGAGAACAGGGTAGCCTTGCAGTAGTGATCAACAAGATGGCGGTCATTCACTACTAGGACATGCCACGCATCCAAGCTTGTCCTACCTTAGGCTTACAACGCACCCTGCCCGAGGGCCTACCAGAGGGGTGACTAACATGAAGTTAAGGGAAGGTTCAGGGACCGGCAAGTGTGGGCACTTGCCAGTCAGCATGTCAGTACCAGACTGCACGCAGGTTCTGCGATGGCAGACCTTAGACATATTTTACCGGCCGCTTCTGTGGGTGGCACAACCCGTGCTGCAAGCCCACCAGCGGTGTTTGCATTTACATGCCCTGGCCCTCCTGGCGCACTTTACTGGGGTCTGACAGTAAACCAAACAATCCAATCATGGAATCCAACCAACATATATAATTTACATAGGGAGCACTCGCACCGCGACACTGGTTGGCAGTGGCACAGCGCGCTGAGCGGCCAACACCATAAAAACACATGAGGCACAGCGACAAAAAGAGGGAGGGAGACTCACGCCAAGGTGCCAGGTCTAACAGTGCCAATTGGTGAACTCCGCCACTTTCCTAGGGCACGAGGTTAAGCAAAGTGAAGAGTCCAGAATATCCCACGACAAACCGTACATGGAGACGGTAAGTTTATATCTATGAGAACTACAAGAGACTGCCCCAGATGAAGAAAATAACCGGTGGCTGGCCAGCGGTTGCCCATAAACTGCACATGACCCCATATACTGACACACCCCCTCTGGGAAACCCATCATGCCCGCACTTTAGTTGCCATAGTCTTACCGCAGCTGCATCTGCCCATGCACATGGCCAAAGATAACATGGCAGCGGAGCTCCGAAATGACTGGTTTATCCCCAACATGGCCGAGATAATAAGTATGTAACTCAGCGACTACACCGTCTGTAAACTATATTCTCCCAAACCCAAGCTGAAAGCTGTTGCGTCAACGATTCCTCAACCTACAGGACCGTTGAAAGCCCTACATATCAATTTTGTCGATATGATAGACCGATGCGCCAACTATCTGTATCTGATAGTGATGGTCTGTCCCTACTCCAGGTGGATCGAAGCTGGCCCTTGCGTACACTGATGCCTAGGCAGTGGCCACGTTCCCAGTCAGGGAGGTGATACAGAGATGGGGAGTGCCTGACGACATCCGATCGGATAACAGCAGGCACTTCGCCAACTCCACGTTTGATCATATCTGCACCCTCCTGGGTATCGCACACAAATTAGCCTCAGTATACCACCGGCAAAACAACGGCATAGTTGAGAGACTGAATGGTCTTCTCAAGAACAAAATTAGTAACATTTGTGGCAGTCTAAATAAGAAATGGCTCCACTGCCTCCCCGAGCCTTCTTTGCATTATCAAACACACCCATCAGCGACCCTCACCTCACCAGATTGTGACAGACACACTTTTGGGGCACACTCATCATAATGACCCGGACCAAATTAAGCGCTGAAGCCAGCTCTCAGGCATTGGGGGATGAACTGCACGGGTACCTCTCCGAAATAACAAGGATTGCCAAGTTCTTGACCAAACAAGTCGATCACCGGAGCACTGGAGAGCCCACCACCAAGCTACCATACCAAACACCACAGTCTGGGCAAGAACTCTACATCCGCAACTTCGTACTGAAGTGGAAACAGGCCAAGTTTGAAGGACCCTACTGGGTAATAGTCTTGACACCAACCGCAGTCAAGGTGGAAGGGGGAGAAGCCTGACGCCACCTCTCTGACGTCCGACCCAAACGTTGATCTAGGATACGCCTTCCTCAAAAGCTAAAATTAAACATCAGCCTCTCCTCAAAAGTTCATACTGCTCATGTAGGTCGAAAGGACACCACCGCAGCGGTTAAAACATCACACCCATGAGCAAAGCAGCCCACAGGGAGGAGTACTGTCCCCGCTGGAGCAAGGAGAGGGGAGAAAAAACACATTGTACGAATGGCCTTAAAAAAAATTAAAGTCTAATTTTTTCCAAAAATTCTAGCACCTACTAAAATTAAGTTAAAAGCCCATCATTCCACTAAAATTCAATCTTCGCCATCCCGTTCGGCAAAAATTGCCTCCGAGTAAAAACATAGCAGCATAATATTTACAAATAATGAAGGAATGTTCCAAAACTGCCTAATAATGTGTTTCTCCTAGCTAATCTCCTACCCGCAGCTCTTATCCTACAGGTCTGCGATCAAAACTACAAGTGCACCAACACCGCCGCACACCGCCATTTCTTCGACCAAAGCTTTCAAAGACTGTTGTACAAGGGCACTCGCTCAAATAACGCAAATTTCAAACTGGCTTTTGTAGCTTGGTCTTAAATTACATTTTTTTGCACTGCACCAGGACAAGACCCCTCTGGATGCCCAGACACCGGACAAGAAATAGACAGCAAACCCCAGACGACAGGCCCAGACACCGGACAACAAATAGAGAGCAAACCCCAGACGACAGGCCCAGACACCGGACAACAAACAGACAGCAAACCACAAACGACAGGCCCAGACACCGGACAGCAAACAGACAGCAAACTATAGACGACAGGCCCAGACACTGGACAGCAAACTATAGACGACAGGCCCAGACACTGGACAGCAAACAGACAGCAAACCCCAGACGACAGGCCTAGACACCGGACAACAAATAGACAGCAAACCCCAGACGACAGGCCCAGACACCGGACAACAAATAGACAACAAACCACAGACGACAGGCCCAGACACCGGACAGCAAACAGACAGCAAACCACAGACGACAGGCCCAGACACCGGACAGCAAACAGACAGCAAACTATAGACGACAGGCCCAGACACTGGACAGCAAACAGACAGCAAACTATAGACAGGCCCAGACACCGGACAACAAACAGACAGCAAACCACAGACGACAGGCCCAGACACCGGACAGCAAACAGACAGCAAACTATAGATGACAGGCCCAGACACTGGACAGCAAACTATAGACGACAGGCCCAGACACCGGACAGCAAACAGACAGCAAACCCCAGACGACAGGCCTAGACACCGGACAACAAATAGACAGCAAACCCCAGACGACAGGCCCAGACACCGGACAACAAATAGACAACAAACCACAGACGACAGGCCCAGACACCGGACAGCAAACAGACAGCAAACCACAGACGACAGGCCCAGACACCGGACAGCAAACAGACAGCAAACTATAGACAGGCCCAGACACCGGACAACAAACAGACAGCAAACCACAGACGACAGGCCCAGACACCGGACAGCAAACAGACAGCAAACTATAGATGACAGGCCCAGACACCGGACAACAAACAGACAGCAAACCACAAACGACAGGCCCAGACACCGGACAGCAAACTATAGACGACAGGCCCAGACACTGGACAGCAAACAGACAGCAAACTATAGACAGGCCCAGACACCGGACAACAAACAGACAGCAAACCACAGACGACAGGCCCAGACACCGGACAGCAAACAGACAGCAAACTATAGATGACAGGCCCAGACACCGGACAGCAAACAGACAGCAAACCACAAACGACAGGCCCAGATGACCAACATCTCCCTTGAAGACAGCCCTTCATCCAACAAAATGTTTCGGAATTTACATGTTACGTATTTTTGCGCACACTCTCTCTAGCCGGCCATGTGCAGAGACCTCCCTCACCTCACATACACCTACACTGAACCAAAAGCTAGTATTCCTCATGCACAACACAGAGCACTCCTACACAACAGCTGGTATCACACAAACTACAAACAGGTCATGTTACATCTGCCCTCTGATATCTCATGGCGTATGCGCAGACAGGCTTTACTTATCACAGGAGATAGCCCCCGAAAAAGCAAAGTGCCTTATCCATCTGTAACTTTGCAGAATTAGGGAAAAGGTCACCCCAATAGAGTAAAACCCCGCAGCATACTAGTAAACATCAGCCAGTATGAGACCAACCCACTGTACAGTATCTCTTCACCGAGCTAAATGACATCCAATCTGAGGTAGACAGGATGCTCAGGATGGGAACCACAGGGTTGGACACTGTTTGGCCACAGGAGTTTGTAGAAAAGAAGTTCCTGGAGGTAGCAAGACCACCAGAACAGTGCACAAACACATGACCCGTAACATCTGTGGGGGCTACCTTGTTTAATGAGAAATGGACCCCAGACATGGAATTCCAGTCTACGGCCGCTCACCTCAATCATGCAGGGGGAAATGAGTCCCATGGAAGGGGGTCAAACACCAGCATAGACACCCCGTGCCAGGAAATCTGGGATAACGAGATCAATAGGTGCATATGGTTGGAGGGGAAGGAGCAACCCCTATTTGTACGGACACTTCTGTTGTACTCTTTATGACGACATGAAGAAGGAAGGTGCCCGGAACAGGACTGGTTGCATAGTATCCTTTCATGGGTTCCATGACAGTTATCCAAACTATTCACGTCCTCTTTGCCAGTTTTCCTGGCTGTACTTCTGTTATGTGGTTTCCTACACGTGGGGGTTTTCTGCTGTAAAAAAAGCTGTCCTCAAATTAGGTAGTATACACCTAGCTAGGAAAAAAGTAACAGACACTACACACACAAACACATTTTCTAATAACATAACTGTCATGACCTATGAGGAGGATAAAGTAGTTGACAAATTAAATAGAGGGGGTAGTGTTGGAATGGGTGAATACGATGCCAATAATTACCGTGATGTGTGCAGGCCCAAGAACGACAATACCAGTAAATGCAATGTCAATGTATGGCATAACCTGTGCCCACACGAACATGCCGGTGACAGTCACTGCAATGTTAATGTATGACATAATCCGTACCCACACAGTAGCACCAACAATGACGAGATCAATGTATGTCATAAGCCATGCTCAAATGACGAGACAAATGTATGTCATAAGCCATGCTCAAATGCCGGGACCAATGTATGTCATAAGCCATGCTCAAATGCCAGGACCAATGTATGTCATAAGCCATGCTCAAATGCCGGGCCCAATGTATGTCATAAGCCATGCTCAAATGCCAGGACCAATGTATGTCATAAGCCATGCTCAAATGCCGGGACCAATGTATGTCATAAGCCATGCTCAAATGCCAGGACCAATGTATGTCATAAGCCATGCTCAAATGCCAGGACCAATGTATGACATAAGCCATGCTCAAATGCCGGGCCCAATGTATGTCATAAGCCATGCTCAAATGCCGGGACCAATGTATGTCACAAGCCATGCTCAAATAACAATACTGTTACCAGGAATAACAATGCCTGTATAGAACAGCAGCCAAAAACGTACTCCGAGAGACTTTCAGCAGACGCAATCTGTCGAGGCTCTCCCGGCCTCAGCGTTTCATTAAACCAACTTGTTCCTGGTTTGCCAGACACCTCATCTTTTCATTTATTTAAGGTAAACTCATATCAGAGCAATAGAACTTGTGAAAGGATGCAGAATAAAACCACAATGATAAAACAAATACATTCCAAGTGGTTTAGCTGCAGAAAAAAGAGAAATCTCACTTTTTGAGTCTTAGAGAGTTTTTTAATTCAAGTTATTATAATACAGAATTTTATCTCCTTGAGTGATTTAAATGCACACTGTATCGATCTTCGAAGCCCTTTCCTAAACTTTACATAATCTTTCGCAAAATGATCTTAGCATCTGGCCAGGCCCCATAACCGACCATTACCAAAAGCTATGGCCAGATACAGACCGCAGCTAACACTGAAGCCTCCTCACTCAGAGCTAATGGCGGTTAGCCAATGTCCGCAGCTGGAGTCCTCTTCCATGTTGAGTGCTGTGCAGCACACGCCTCTACTGAGCACTTAAGTTAACGGCTGTAAGCCAGCGTCTACGGCGGAGGCCCTCCTCCATGTTCGAGCTGTGCAGCACACGCCTGCACTACCACTGAAGCCCCTCACTCAGACTTCAGTGTCGTGCACCAGCATGTACAGCTATGGTTCTCTTACATGTTGCGAGCTGGGCAGCACACGACTCTAATGACCACTTAAGTTAAGGGCTGTGAGCCAGAGTCTCAGTAGTGGCTATCTTCCATGTTGAGAACTGTGCATGGAGAGCTGTGCCGTGCACACCTCTACCGACCACTGAAGGTCACTCTCACACACCAGTAGCTCATTGCCCTCCTCTCATCCGAGAGTTCTCCATAAGGTAATCTTCAGACACACAACCAGTTGCCCCACTCACCCCTGCAGGTGGCAGGTCCTGCACAGTTACAACAATTATGAACAATAGGACATCCCAGCATCCCTCAGAAGACTGTGTGTACATGCAAATCCAGACATGAAATGACTGATGAAGAAGTAATTAAAAAAAAGAATGTTGCTGGAATGGTGGTGGTTCTCAGAAAAAATCCAATCGCTGTTGAAAATAAAAGCACATAAGCATGTAATAAATATGTATTAAATATACACTACACGAGAAGGCCTCTGGGTAATGGATACAGAAACTCCGTTTAAGTTGGATTTTTGATCCATTCATCACCTTTAGATTGATAAATAATTGCAAAGGTTGCAACACCCCTACTGACCCAATAGTCTCAAAAATGAACGCACAGTTCATGGTAGATGCAGTCAGGGAGAGAATTCACTAAACTGCTTTAGAGAGTCTATGTAAGGATCCTTGCACTCTAGTTAAGCGTCAAGTGTAGGCTGCTATGAGGAAATTAAAGTGGATGCAACATCGACGTTTCGGTCTGTTTGTGCCAAACAAGTAAGTGCGGCCATCTTCAGGACAAGGTGTTTAAGAAAAAACAATGGCCGATCCTTTAGCAAACCCTGGTAAATGTAAGCTGGTTGAAAGTACAAGTACCAATGGATGGACAAACAGATCTATAATTTTCTGATTGTAGAAACCGCTGCCGAACTAGTACATCTGCCACTAGTCGTCAACCACAAGCATGAGTTACAACCGACACCTTAACACATGTAGGCCTTCGGTGGTTCTACTGTAGCACCTGATGGAAATGGCTTGAAAGATGCAAATACCCTAAAAATACTTAATACAGTTGTCAAATGGATGTCTGTGAAACAGTTATTATGAAATGCAACCGGAATGAAAAATACTGATCCGTTTAAAAATTGTTGTCAATAAAAATAACTATGTAAACAGATAAATAATGAACATGACCAAATGAAGGGTTGAAACACGCACAGACCGGGTAGAGGGCAGGTCCCACCGAACGGCTCTAGAGAGAGGAAACTGTGGTGGGTAGAGCGCTTTGAAGCTTGCTGCTGACCGCACTGAATACACAGCGCTGGACGCAGAAGAATGCTGAGGCGCTGTGGGCTCTCTCATCGCCAGGTGCACTGACATGTCCCTCAGTATCATTCAAACACTCATTCTGTTAATGAGTTAATAGTGTTCAACCAATCACAGCCGGAGTACAAAGAATGCCATCCTTTTGACATCCGCAACGGGGCAACTCTGTAGATCGTGCCACCTGCAGGCAGCCCCGGACAGAGTTCATTACCCGCCCCTGTGGCATACAGCCCCTACAGCCTTCAGACAGCACCGGACAGAGTTCATTACCCGCCCCTGTAGGCATACAGCCCCTACAGCCTGCAGGCAGCACCGGACAGAGTTCATTACCCGTACCTGTAGGCATACAGCCCCTACAGCACTGGACAGAGTTCATTACCCGTCCCTGTAGGCATACAGCCCCTACAGCCTGCAGGCAGCACCGGACACAGTTCATTACCCGTCCCTGTAGGCATACAGCCCCTACAGCCTGCAGGCAGCACCGGACAGAGTTCATTACCCGTCCCTGTAGCAATACAGCGCCTACAGCCTTCAGACAGCACCGGACAGAGTTCATTACCCGTCCCTGTAGGCATACAGCCCCTACAGCCTGCAGGCAGCACCGGACAGAGTTCATTACCCGCCCCTGTAGGCATACAGCCCCTACAGCCTGGAGGCAGCACCGGACAGAGTTCATTACCCGTCCCTGTAGGCATACAGCCCCAACAGCCTGCAGGCAGCACCGGACACAGTTCATTACCCGTCCCTGTAGGCATACAGCCCCTACAGCCTGCAGACAGCACCGGACAGAGTTCATTACCCGCCCCTGTAGGCATACAGCCCCTACAGCCTGCAGACAGCACCGGACAGAGTTCATTACCCGCCCCTGTAGGCATACAGCCCCTACAGCCTGCAGACAGCACCGGACAGAGTTCATTACCCGTCCCTGTAGGCATACAGCCCCTACAGCCTTCAGACAGCACTGGACAGAGTTCATTACCCGTCCCTGTAGGCATACAGCCCCTACAGCCCCTACAGCCTGCAGGCAGTAAACCACCCAGTCATCGCAGCCTGCTCGGCTGTACCTAGGGGCACTTGGCAGAATATCGCACCCTGGCATGACATGTCAGTCGCCTTAAAGAGTGACAGCTGGTTCTTGACACAAAGTGGCCAATATTTAACTGCAACGCAAGGGTACGAGGAGTGAGTGTTTGTGCTACAGCGGCCCACAGATGCTGATTCGTCACTAATAGTTTAAATACTTCATTCTGTTAATAAATCATAAAGGTGTGTGCAGCAAATACAGATAAGTAAAATCACAAATTAAAATACAGGAATAAAAAGAATATTAAAATAGTACATTCTATGTCAAATAATTCCATCAGACAGATAACTCGTGACTCACAAAGAGCGCAATGCAAAGGACAAAACGCATATGTTACAGGTAAACAGAACGCAGCCACCATTCACGGATACAAACAATAAATATTAGGGCTAAATACTGCCACGAGGTTATCAAAAACACCACTTACAAAACTTTTATTATTTTCTAATTTTACATTTTCCTTCTTTATTTATATAAACTTTAATAATCTGTTCATATTATTTAATTTTCTAAGCAGACATTGACTCCTGAATAGGCTTCGCGGCCCCCGGAGTCCACGGACCGCAGGTTAATAACCTCTGAGCTGGGGGACGCAACCCCCTCCGTGACAAGAAGGAAGGTTAAGCTCAGGTGCAGCTCCTTCGTTGGAGCGTCGCCCCACTTACAATACCCACAAAACTCCAGAGAGGAAAAACAAAAAGCTCAATTATTACCATTTTATTTTTTATCTCGCGTCCCGAACAGAGCGTCAGGAGGGTTGTAGGGGAATTGCTAAGTGACAACAGCAGGGAGGGGGGTGCGCGGTCTATACACTGTTTAAAGTACACAGGTCCTTTTGGGCAGCCATCTTGCGACGGCCAACCACACATGCTGGGTTAGAGCAAGTGCAGGCCTCCAGGGCGCTCTGGAGCACCGATGGAGGGCGCTCCCTCCAATCAGGGCGCTCCCCTCATGCAGCATGAGAGCAGTGCCAGGATTGGAGGGCGCTCCCCTCATGCCGCATGAGAGCAGTGCCAGGATTGGAGGGCGCTCCCCTCATGCAGCATGAGAGCAGTGCCAGGATTGGAGGGCGCTCCCCTCATGCCGCATGAGAGCAGTGCCAGGATTGGAGGGCGCTCCCCTCATGCCGCATGAGAGCAGTGCCAGGATTGGAGGGCACTCCCCTCACGCAGCATGAGAGCAGTGCCAGGATTGGAGGGCGCTCCCCTCATGCAGCATGAGAGCAGTGCCAGGATTGGAGGGCGCTCCCCTCACGCCGCATGAGAGCAGTGCCAGGATTGGAGGGCGCTCCCCTCATGCAGCATGAGAGCAGTGCCAGGATTGGAGGGCGCTCCCCTCATGCAGCATGAGAGCAGTGCCAGGATTGGAGGGCGCTCCCCTCACGCCGCATGAGAGCAGTGCCAGGATTGGAGGGCGCTCCCCTCATGCCGCATGAGAGCAGTGCCAGGATTGGAGGGCGCTCCCCTCATGCAGCATGAGAGCAGTGCCAGGATTGGAGGGCGCTCCCCTCACGTCCCCACCGTCTCCGAGGTGGTCCATGTTCATGGCGACACCACGTGGACGGCTGTCTCCACAGTGGTCCATGTTCGTAGCTACATCAACAAGTCTACAAAAGCAAGGCCAGCCCCAGACCATACAGCCTCCTCTCAGGCAACTAATTCCACATATCTCTCAGACATCAGACCAGCAGCACCGTCAGCGGTCAACAACCATGAGCCTAGGCTGCGAGAACATGGACTATAGTATGAACTATCCCCCCTGTACGAGGGTCTCGCTCACCTGGTGCCTCCAAATAGTATGATTTTGTCTCCCATCATGCAACAGCATTGTCGCCGACGAGGGCAGGGTCCCTTCCCCCGCGGCTCCACCTTCTTCCAAGAGAATGAAACTAAATAAGACACAAAACCAACAGATCGGATGAGGATGTAAAAACATACAACAGCTAAACATGTACATATAACCAGCGGCTCACAAAAGCAAGCACACAGAATCGGCAGGTGAGCTACGTGTGCACACGGAACAAGCAGGTCTGCTAAGGATGTATACACAAAAAGGGGTCACATCAGCATGAATAAAGAACAGGCATGTATGAAAGGTAAGTATGAGCATACAAGATGCAGGTTACATAGGTTTATACATATAACATAAAGGACAGCTAATGGACAAGTCAAACAACCATGTAAAGGAACACACTTATCTAAGCATGTAAAGAAATGGTCCACAGCAAAGCATGTGAAGAGCAGGTAGGTTTGCTAAACATGTAAAGAAGAGGTCATCATTTAAGCATATAGGGAACAGGTCATGAGCTAAGCATGTAAAGTATAGATGGGTTAACTAAGCAAACAAAGGACAATTTGTCATGTAAAGCACGAGAATGTTAGCTAAACATGTAAAAACAGGTAAGTTAGCCAAGTATGTAAGAACAGGGATGTTAGGTATGTAAGAACAGGGATGTTAGCTAAGCATGTAAAGAACAGGTCATCAGCTAAGCATGTAAAGAACAGGTCATCAGCTAAGCATGTAGAGAACAGGTCATCAGCTAAGCATGTAAAGAACAGGTCATCAGCTAAGCATGTAGAGAACAGGTTGTCACAAAAAGCACATCAGAGAAACGAATGGCAGACATCATTCCAATCTGAGGGCATATGTGTTGGCTTAGCCCTCTCTGCAGGGTCATCCCCACACATTTTGCCTTCAGCCTCCTGTTTTCTGAACCCATATTTTCTGTTTTTAGGACTTGTGCGCTTTACTGCTGGCAACCAGGGATTACATTACATCATTACATTGATGATAATTGCTTTCTTACAAGTATTTGCTTGGTTGTTCATTGGATGCATGTGACGTTTATTCATGTATCAACGCATTGTGCACATACATCTGTTTGACTAAATATCCATTCAGGATGTAATCCCTGGTACCATCCGTAGCCAATGTATTCATCTATCTATTTATTTCTTAATTTGAGCCAGGGTGACCCCCTTCTGAACCTTTGCTACTATTTACGGCCCTCATACATGTTAAATACGTTTGTATATTGCCTGATGCCTACTGTTCACAACTCGATGTGTTTTTTAATAATGTTCATCTACGACGTATTCCTTGATGATGCAATATTCCGTACCAATGTATCTATTCCGAACCAATGATGAACATCCAGATCTCTGTCTTTTTAAACGCTTTAACTCTACTAACTTTATCACAATGTATCCATCCAGGTTGTAATTATGTGTTTAGAACTATTACGTGGTGTTCACAACATCTAATTGTCATGAAAAATGTTGATTTGCCTTTACTATCCTTTATCCACACGGTCCCATTCTTTTTTTCAAATTGATGACAAATGCTGAATCACCCCAAAGAAAACAACCTTTGTTGTCTTTCTTCTAATACATTTCTGATTGTAAGCATCTAGCGTCTGCGCCGCGTTTAACGTCACGCGGCCCGGGCCTCTATTTCAATGTTTACTCAGTGCTGCTTCAGTGCCTTTTCCTACGAACTCTGAGGACAGCGGGTGCTGCCGTCTCTCACGGTAAGGGATACATCCAACTCTTTCCCTGTGTTTTGGCCTTTAGCTATTGAGTTTATGGTGCACGAAGATTCGGCAGTATTTTTCAGTATTTTTGGGTCCTATAATTAACTTTTCCGGCACCTAGCTTAAATTATAGCGTTTTTTCTGATGGTTAGTTCCTACCATTAGGCGGTGTTCTGAGCCGTTTAAACTGCATTCTCTGTTGAGTAATGTTGTACCCTTTGGGGGCCGGTTTGTGTTCACCACACTTGACCCTATTTACTTATCAGATTTGGAATAAACATTGGACACACTTTTTAGGCTGTTCCTGTTTCCCACTGTGACCCGTAGCTTATCTGTTGGGCCTTCTGTGGAGTGTGCCGATCATTCGCACACCTTTTGAAGTTCTATTTGCTGGTGAAAGCTCTGGGTACCTTGTCCCTTGCGCTGTACTTCCTGTAGGTTTGGGTTTTAAAGTGTTTTTATTACCATTCCTTTACCTTATATTTTTTAGAGGCTGAATTTCGTTTGTGATTTGTGATTAATTTCACTCTCCCCACCGATGGTGCGCCACGGCATGTGATGTTGGAGCTATTAATTTCTCCGATCTAATTGAAATTGCTAATAAGTAAGTCACTCACGCCGAGGTCTTCTGAACTTTTATGTATCCTTTATTTGTTTTACGGATCATTACAATGACACCTCATAATTCTTTGTAGGTGTCACTCACCCCACCCTCATCCGGAGCTTTTCAGCCCCTGCGCCTTCTGACGCCAAGCCTACTTTGACTATATGTCCACCTTCTAATTTGGTAAATATAGCGATTTGTTCTATATCCAGTCCCCTTCATTTCTCCTGTTTGGGACTCCAATTTCATTTGTAACACCGACTTAATATCATTGTAGGTGCCATTCCTCCTTGTTACACCGTCTCTTGTGTCCTGAAGAAGACCCCGTTAGTAAGGAGCCAACTAACCTACCTATGTCCAGGGGTCGAAACGTCGACAATACTATATTGCCAGTACTTCCAACAGTGCAATTCACACTGTTTTTGCTTGTACATGGTCTTTGTAAATAATCTATGTTTCAAACCAATGAACTTTATCTGGATTATGTGGCTTAAAATTGTTTTGCCTTACAATTAAGTTGTGACAGTTTCATATAATTTATATGTCACTTTTCCCTTTTACCTCACTTAACTCACTACCCCCTTTCCCTCCTATGGCACCCCGCACTGTTTGATCAAAGTCCATTGCATTTATGAAAAATGTGTATCTTGCCAATGTGTGATTAAATAACACTTTGACATCATTTTTTTCTGTACTCATTGTTATCGATTTTGTGTTAACTCTCAATAAGTCTGTATACTCTGGGACCCTTTTTCCCCTATACTACTTCTGACATCGGCATCCTCTCTATGGCTCCCTTGGCCAAGAGAGCCATAACTTCCTGGCGGAGTAAGGAGAGATGGTCCTTCATCAGCTTGTCACAAGTGGGTGGCATGGGTGGAGAGGGTGTCACAAAGGGAGGGAGTAGACCCGTCAGGAAATCTGCAGAACCCAGTAGTCTGATGTTACCGACCTCTAGCGGTGCAGGTGATGGCTGATCCTGCCTCCCACTGGGTACTCATGATGGTTGGAGGGTGAAAAGAAAGAGGTGTGGAGGCAGCGGCTGCCGGGGGTGATGTTCTGGCCCAACCTCTGGCTGCCCCACCCACGGAGTCTAGGGGTACCGCACCCTCTGCCATGCAGAGGGTGGGGAGCTTGCATGCTATGGTGGCTGAGCAGGTAAGGACGTGGCTAGAAGCCGTTACGTGACCACAAAAGGACCAAAAGGCAGACGTGGGCTGGTGAAGGGCTATGGAAGAGACAGGAGACATCAAAGGGCATGTCCATAAACGATGCTTGGACATCCCCTTGGAAAGCCACTTGTTCTCAGCCAGGCATAGCGCCCTGAGGCCACCTACATAGAAACTGCCTTGTGAGTCAGTAGTGCCCAGCCCACGTGTGATCGTGAACTTGGCTGCATCTCTCCTATCTGCCATAGCACGCGAGAGTATTGTCTGAGCTTCCTCCGTGACCATGGGCAGCACCTGGCCAACTGAATCTCAGAGTGCATGGAAGTAACGCCCCAACAGCCGCGCGGTGTTCACGAACCGCAGTGGCAGGCTAATACAAGAAAACATTTTCCTGCCTAAGTTGTCCAGCCTCTTGGATTCCCTATTCGATGTGGTGCTAGGGATTGCCCCGGGATTTGCACAGGAAGTGGAGGATTGGCCTACCAAGCTCACTGGGTAGGCTGGCGAGTGAGGAAATTCGGGTCTCCTAGGGCGTGTCGATGGTGGAGGGCAATTGTCCTGTTCAGAGCAGCGCCAGTGCTGGGCTTGGAGCAGATCCCAAGCAGAACGTGTCACGACCCACAGAGGGCGCCGACGAGCACTGCCAGGTTACAGGAAGAACACCCGTGGTAAACGGGAGTAAGGGGAACTACAGTTCCCAGGGCGCAAGGCGGGCAGACGTACATACGTCAGCGCACTCGGCGCAATCAAGAACAAAAGGAATATCCGGCGGAACTCAGGTGCCGGTTATTTTGGTTTCCTGGTTCGAGCAAGACAGAGTGCTGCGTACTGGTAGGGGTGCTCCGCACCGACTTACTTTTCCTCGCAGGCTCAAGAACTTGCACTTCTTGAGCATTACAGGTCTGAACTTAAGCGGTAGTGATTTCGAACGTAGTCGATCCCGTTGGACGCCGATCACGGCATTGCGGGATCGCCAAGGCTTTTGCTTCTGCTTCCGAATAGACCATTGTCGATCCCGTTGGGCGCCTTACGAGGCATTGCGGGGTCGCGAATTCATGGTATAGAATCCTCGAGACAATCAGAGGTTCGCGTCCGAGAGAAACCAGGCATACAGCGGTTTCGTCTTAGGAGGGATTCAGCGAAGGCTCCCAGAGCTAGCAGTACTTACTATCTGAACATTGTGGTAGTAATACCGCTGCGATACTGTTGGGGGTCATACTTTGTTACTTGCTAGTACTGCACAAGACGTATTGGAGCAGTGCTATAGGGGTGTGTCGAACACCGCACAGGGGTGCAGGAATTACCCGGGGCGCTAGTCCCATCTGCACGTCATTTGTTTATTTTGTACTCCATACAGGGGCGGTGAGGTGACTTCTGGCATACGTCCTTCCCCCCCCCCCCTGTACAGTCCGAACACCCAGGATTGGTGGTAGGTACTGAAAACCTAGGGAGATACGCGAGTGGGGGAGTAGAGTGAGAGGGTGACCCCTATGCTAATCCCTGCCTTCTCTGTAGGACTCCCGAGCATCAGCTTCAAGGGGATCCACGTCTCCCAAGCCGTTATTTCCTTTACAGGTACTGCAGGGTAGTTGGGGATAGCAATGTGCCCAGGGTTCTAGGGCTGTTCTAACCATAGCATACGGTTTATTTCTCTTTCAGGTCTCCCTCCCCGCAGTTCCCATCCTTTCCTTCCCTCGCCTGATCGCCCTTCTGTGTCTGTCATATTTATATCAGACCAAGGGGCTATCTGGAGGTGGACCCCTTACAGCATCGTGCGACCCCGAGGACTATTGGACGGTGACAAAATAACCGGCCCACGAATTACTGTCCTCCCAGTCGCACGGTGGGATGGCCACCTTAGAGGACGTCTTAGCCGCTTTGGCCCTGGTACAGGCCGAGGTGGTTGCCTCTAGAACAGAAACTGCCACACTACAGGCGCAGGTAGACCGCTTGGAGCGGAATCCCTTTGATGCTGGCACACAACGCCTTCACCCCGCGGTCCCTGTAGTGGTGGAAATCCCCACGCTAAGTCCGTTAGCCACCCCGGAAAGATACAGCGGGGACGGCGGTAAATTGCAAGTCTTCCTGGCGCAAGTTATGTTACATTTTACATGTAAAGCCAGGGCCTTCAATACCAACCATTCGAAGGTCGCTTTCCTTCTCTCCTATTTATCAGGGGATGCAGCCCAATGGGCAGTTCCCTTAGTGAGGAGGGACGACCCGCTCCTGTACGATTGGACCGCCTTTCTGGTAGAATTCGAGAAAACTTTCAATCGCAGAGCCGCTACGCTTTCGGCAGACAGGGATCTGCTGGAGTTGCGACAAGGCAATAGGGATGTCATCTCATATCTCAATGATTTCCGGCGACTAATAGCAGAATCAGAGTGGCCAGAAGGGAAACACGCGGCTATCTTCCATCAGGGCTTATGCGACGAGATGAAAGACGTCTTGGCACAGATCGACCCACAACCCACTTCCTGTGAGGCTCTCATAAGTCTGGTCCTTCGGTTGGACCATAGGATGAGCGAGAGAAAAGGGGAGCACAGAAGGCGAGAGAGACCAGTACCTAATATGGAGAATACCAGGTCGACCCACAACGCGGCGCCCAGTAAGCCAGAGCCCATGGAAATTGGAGCGGTGCGGTCCCCGCTCACCGCCGAGGAACGAGAGTATCGGAGGAAGAGAGGCCTGTGTTTGTATTGCGGGCGGAAGGGTCATTTCATACGGGAATGCAGTATGAGGCCAAAAAGTTCGCGTCCCGATCAAAAGGCAGCAGTAACTCGAACTAGTTTCTCTTCGGCGGGAAACGACTCGGCTTAAAGAAGAAGGAAGGGAATTCTTTGAGCACCTTGTATATCCCTTCATTGGAAGAGCTGAAAACCCCGAATAGAAATCACTTTTACGTGGACTTGCATATCCTGGTAGCGAGGGAGTGGCTTCCAGTCCAGGCGTTAGTGGATTCTGGGGCCACAGGGTGCTTCATCGATCAGGACCAGGTGGTACGTCTCGGAATAACCTTACAGGAGAAGAGTACGCCAGAGATGGTGTTTGCGGTGGATGGAAAGAAGTTGGATTCCGGTCCCGTGAGATTCCATACAGGACCCTTGTCGGTGCGGCAGGGAAAGGAACACCAGGAGATTCTTTCCTTTAATGTTATTCCGGCCCCCCATTACGGCGTCATTTTGGGGTTGCCGTGGTTACGTCTCCACAATCCGCTCATCAACTGGCACGAGAAGACCCTACAGTTCGCCTCGGATTACTGCATGGCTAATTGCTCCGTTTACCCTCGGAACCCAGCCTCCTCGTTGGCAACTGGTTATCAAGTGGCAACTGCGGTGGAACACGCGGTTGCGTTGCCGGAAGCCTATGCCGAATTCGAAGACGTCTTTAATGAAGACAAGGCTGAAGTTTTACCTCCGCACAGGGCATACGATTGCCAAATAGATCTGATACCCGGAGCCGTCATTCCAGCCGGACGGGTGTATGCCCTAACGGAGCCCGAACATAAATACCTTAGGGAATATCTTGATAAATACTTGGGCCTGGGGTTTATCAGAGTATCTAAGTCTCCCGCAGCGTCACCTCTTTTTTTTATTCCCAAAGCAAATGGCGAGCTCCGTGCGTGTGTGGACTTCAGGGCGTTAAACGCCATTACAGTCAAAAACCGGTACCCTCTACCGTTAATTAATGTGCTGCTGGAGCAGGTAAAGGAGGCTGTGATATACACGCGTCTGGACCTAAAAGGAGCTTATCATTTGGTCCGTATGAGGAGAGGTGACGAGTGGAAGACCGCATTTAAAACGCGCTTCGGCCTCTACGAGTATTTGGTTATGCCGTTTGGGCTGTGCAACGCCCCGGCTGCCTTTCAGTTTTTCCTAAATGACGTCCTTCGTGAATACCTTGATCATTTCGCCATAGTGTACATAGACGATATCTTGATCTATTCTAAAGACACCAAGGATCATACTCGCCATGTAAAGATCATACTACACACCTTGCGAAAACACCACTTATTTTGTAAGATCAGTAAGTGTGAGTTTGGGGTAACCATGGTGGAATTTCTAGGGGTGAACCTCACCCCCTGGGGCCAAGAAATGTCAGAAAGGAAGATACTGGCAGTGAAGAACTGGCCAACCCCTCACAACCTTCGAGACGTGCAATGTTTCCTGGGGTTTGCCAACTTTTATCGTCGGTTTATCGATCGATTCTCCGACATGGCAAATCCCCTCACTCAACTATTGCGCAAGAAAACAGTGTTTCAGTGGACCGCAAGAGCCCAACAAGGATTTGATGAACTGAAGGACGCATTCTCAAAGGCCCCGGTCTTGGCTCATGCTCACCCGGAATACCCATTCATCGTGGAAGCAGACACCTCTGACACAGCCGTGGGAGCGGTGTTGTCACAGCGACACTTCGAGACAGGCAGACTGCATCCAGTGGCTTACATGTCTAGGAAGTTAAACCCCGCGGAGTGTAATTATAACATCGCAGAAAAAGAGCTGCTTGCCATCAAGGATGCTTTCAGCGAATGGAGGCACCACTTGATGGGCGCCAGACATGTGGTCACGGTTTACACCGACCACAGAAACTTACAGTTCATGACGGCCGCGAGACACCTCACACCCCGTCAACTGAGATGGACTCTCTTTTTTTCAGGGTACAACTTTCTTGTTACCTACAGGCCCGGGAGAGAGAATAAAAAAGCAGACGCTTTATCCCGCCAAGCCTCTCAGGGTATCCCCTCGGCAGTTCCCAAAGGAGCCATCATCAGTTCGGAGCACGTCATCGGGGCTACTTGCACGGATCCGTTCCTACGGAGTATAGCTCAGAACGTCAGAGCTCCCAGGTGGAGGGACTGGCTGAGAAATAATGCTGAGTGGAAGCTAGTACAAGGCCTGCCGATGAGGGAAAAGCAGTTACTCCTTCCAATCCGATCTCTACGCCTGCAGGCGTTTAAATGGTGTCATCAACTACCTTGTGCAGGTCACAATGGCAAAGAGAAAACTCTAGACAGGATTTTGCGTCAATTCTGGTGGCCTTCGGTACACAAAGATATCACAGCCTGGGTTGAGGAATGTCGAGTGAGCAGTCAGATGAAATCCTCACATACGAAACAAGCGGGACTGTTGCATCCTCTCCCCACACCCGAACTCCCCTGGGAAAACATTTCAGTGGATTTCATCGTTGGAATGCCTAGTGATAAAGGATGTACCGTGATTACGGTCATTGTGGACTATTTGACGAAAATGGCACACTTCGTGGCTTGTAAGACACTACCCTCTTCAGGACAACTAGCACACCTGCTTTTAGAGAACGTGGTGCGACTGCACGGATTGCCAAGGAAGATTGTTTCGGATCGAGGTGGTCAGTTCACTGCCCATTTCTGGAAGGCATGGTGTTCGGCCTTGGGGATCGAGTCCAACATCTCCACCAGCTTCCACCCACAGACGGATGGGCAAACCGAACGTGTGAACCAAACCCTGAAACAATATCTTAGGTGTTATTCCAGCGCATCCAAGAACGAGTGGGTGGACTTACTCTGGTTGGCGGAGGTGGCATATAACAGCGCTTCCCACTCGTCCACCAAGCTTACTCCTTTTTTTTGCTCGTATGGTTTCCACCCCTGGTTTTCTCCCTTCCTTAAACCCGTTCTTGCTACTAAGGTGCCTGAGGCGCAGTATAGAATAGAACGCATCCGGAAAAACTTACAGGCAGCTAAAACCAATTTAAGAGCAGCGAAGGGCAGTTACAAGGCTTATGCTGACAGGAGTAGACGGCAGGGTCCTATTTATAAGTAGGGCTCCCGGTTTTATGGTATTTATTTTTTTCACATTTCCGTCTGTATTTATCCATATTTATTTTTGGTCAACTTTATCTGTATTTATCCATATTTATTATGGATTTGGTGAAAAAAATAAAGCTGAAACTGGTATATTTCCGCATTTATTTAACCAATAAACATGCAATCACGCTTGAATGCCTGCCAGGTTTCAGGGATATGAACACCTACAGAGATAAGTTAATGCACTTATATGAAAATATGCACATTTCAGTATCAGTCTAGTGCATATCTACTGCTGTTTAAGCCTCTTTACTAAAAATCCTTTTATTTTCAACCCCCTTACCTATCATTCTACACAGTTATTGGCCTGGCAGTCATGGCAAAGTGTATTTAGAATCACTCAAAAAGCACCCAATTTCCGTTTTTATCCACATTTAAAAATAAATACAGACAAGAAATTAAATGGTTTTCTGTCTGTATTTATCTGTAAAAATCAGTAAAAACGGAAAACTGGGAGCCTTATTTATAAGGTAGGAGATTACGTGTGGTTGTCCACCAAACACATAAGGTTCAAGCGCTATAGCATCTTTAATCCCAAATACATCGGGCCATATAGGGTGGTGCAGTTAGTAAACCCTGTAGTGGTGAAGCTTTCCTTGCCTTCCTCGCTGAGAATCCACCCGGCATTCCACGTGTCCCTCGTGAAACCTGCCGTGGGGGGACCCAGTAAAGCCCCTGCGCCTACCATCATAGACAGTGAGGTCGAATACGAGGTGAAGGGAATACTGGACTCCAAGATCTATCGCAACCGGTTGTGGTACCTGCTGGCGTGGGAGGGATACGGGGAGGAGGAGAACTCTTGGGAACCTGCTTCCAACGTCCATGCTCCCGAGCTGATGGCTCAGTATCATAAGGCCCATCCAAAGAAAGCTTGTTTCTGTCAGTGCTCTTCGGGGGAGGGATGTACTGTCACGACCCACAGAGGGCGCCGACGAGCACTGCCAGGTTACAGGAAGAACACCCGTGGTAAACGGGAGTAAGGGGAACTACAGTTCCCAGGGCGCAAGGCGGGCAGACGTACATACGTCAGCGCGCTCGGCGCAATCAAGAACAAAAGGAACATCCGGCGGAACTCAGGTGCCGGTTATTTTGGTTTCCTGGTTCGAGCAAGACAGAGTGCTGCGTACTGGTAGGGGTGCTCCGCACCGACTTACTTTTCCTCGCAGGCTCAAGAACTTGCACTTCTTGAGCATTACAGGTCTGAACTTAAGCGGTAGTGATTTCGAACGTAGTCGATCCCGTTGGACGCCGATCACGGCATTGCGGGATCGCCAAGGCTTTTGCTTCTGCTTCCGAATAGACCATTGTCGATCCCGTTGGGCGCCTTACGAGGCATTGCGGGGTCGCGAATTCATGGTATAGAATCCTCGAGACAATCAGAGGTTCGCGTCCGAGAGAAACCAGGCATACAGCGGTTTCGTCTTAGGAGGGATTCAGCGAAGGCTCCCAGAGCTAGCAGTACTTACTATCTGAACATTGTGGTAGTAATACCGCTGCGATACTGTTGGGGGTCATACTTTGTTACTTGCTAGTACTGCACAAGACGTATTGGAGCAGTGCTATAGGGGTGTGTCGAACACCGCACAGGGGTGCAGGAATTACCCGGGGCGCTAGTCCCATCTGCACGTCATTTGTTTATTTTGTACTCCATACAGGGGCGGTGAGGTGACTTCTGGCATACGTCCTTCCCCCCCCCCCCCCCTGTACAGTCCGAACACCCAGGATTGGTGGTAGGTACTGAAAACCTAGGGAGATACGTGAGTGGGGGAGTAGAGTGAGAGGGTGACCCCTATGCTAATCCCTGCCTTCTCTGTAGGACTCCCGAACATCAGCTTCAAGGGGATCCACGTCTCCCAAGCCGTTATTTCCTTTACAAGTACTGCAGGGTAGTTGGGGATAGCAATGTGCCCAGGGTTCTAGGGCTGTTCTAACCATAGCATGCTGTTTATTTCTCTTTCAGGTCTCCCTCCCCGCAGTTCCCATCCTTTCCTTCCCTCGCCTGATCGCCCTTCTGTGTCTGTCATATTTATATCAGACCAAGGGGCTATCTGGAGGTGGACCCCTTACAGCATCGTGCGACCCCGAGGACTATTGGACGGTGACAGAACGTTGGTAAGGTCTTCATTAAATGGGAGAAGCGGTACAGAGCGGATCACTTCCAGCTGAAGCACCTCAGTCTAGGTCAAGACATTAGTCTTGAAAGCCAATGAGGGCAGGTTAAGATATAGAACCTCGGCCGCCCTTCTCATCACCACAACAAAAGAAGCTCCCTCCCTCCTAGCCACAGCAGGAGGAGAGACCATGCCAGTATCTGGGAAGGTGTCCAGTCCACAGACATCTGCCAGCTCCTCACACCAGTCCATATTGGGGTCTAAGGACTGGTATTCCTCAGGGTCCAGTGGCCCCTCCCAATCTTTCCCTAGCCCATAGGCATAGGGCTCAGCCTGGAGGGTATGGCTCCAGTCGGCACCGGAGTCAGCATCAGGCAATGCCCCTCCGGCTCGGTCGAAGTCAGGGATAAGAATGGGGACGGTGTCTGGAGCGTCGACATAGGGACCGGCATCAGGGAAGGTCGAGGTGGTGTGAAAAGTGCCAGTCCAGACCCATCCATGGATCCAAGAGGCACAACTGGCACTGGGAGCCGCTGGCAGGGTACAAGTAGGAGCCGTCCTGAAGTCGCAGGACCCGAAGGCGCACCAGCGGGGTCAGGCTGGCCAAATATGAGGTGCATAGCCTCATCAAACTTACGGTTGGGTGGGGATCACTCTGGCTCCAGGAAACTCTGGCAGGTGCAGAGCTGGCCCAAGCGCCGGCTCAAATGCGGAGCCAGCCCTTTAATGCCTATGCTCCCTCGTCGAATGACTCCGGAGGACGGGGTGAAGTAAAAGACCTTTTCAACTTCTTGCTCTTTTTCTTCTTGTTGGACTTAAACGGACCCCTGGACGACTTCAACTGCGACGAAGAGCGATGGCTTAACGACTGATCCCGGGATCTCTCTCTCGATGGGGATCGAGACCATTGCAGCGTCGCACTGCAAAAAACTTGGGGGACTGCTCCCTCACGGCCTTGAAGTGCATGGTGCAACAGTCGACACAGGTCTCTGCATCATGGTGGCGCTCAAGGCACCAGAGGCAAACAAGATGCGGGTCCGTCGCTGGCATGTGTCGGTGACAGGTGCCGCCGGGCTTGAAGCCAGTTTACTTAGTGGACATCCCTGCCACACAAGTAGAAAGATCTAAAAAAACTTCAACAAAAAGTCGAAAAAGGTCAGTCAAAAACGGCTAAGGGTATCTCTCTCCAGATCGGCGCTGACTGGCATGGAAAGAAAAGAACGGATGTCAGCACGATGGGGTGGTGCCTATAAAGGCACTGCGCACATCACTTCTGGCATGGACAACACGATGCCAAACGACACCACATACCGGTCTGCACCGGAGGATAATTCTACGGTAGGAAGTTCCTATCAGATTTGTTCTGCAGCACACTGCCCGGTGGCTTGAGGCCTGCCTTGCTGCTTGAAAGGGACAGTACCATCGCCTAGAAGCCTGAAGTATCGGGGTGACACCAAGGGCCAGCTGGCTGCACACCTGTTCTGAGCTACAGGGACACACTCTAGAGGCCTCCCTGCAACTGGACCTGCCTGAGGCCTGCTGGTCTCTGCTGGAGTGAGTTCCTGATCCCCACGCGGTGCCTTCCCTCGTGCTGGACCCTGGGCTGGCACCAGTGGAGCTTCTCCAGTGAAACCCGGAAGTTTGAACTCTGCTCGCCGGACTTTGGGAAGGTAACTTTTTCAAGTGGGCTGACCTGGGCCCTGTATCTGGCCATCACTTCCTCGTGGTCAGCCTGAACAGGTGACCAGATGCCCACAGTTGGAGCCTTCTGCTTCTTGGCGCTAGTTTTACTTAAACTTTTACAATTGCATATCTCTGCTCCTACAGATTAGATTCTTGTCATGTTTATACTATTTTTCTAAGTTGGTTTGGGATTTTTGTTGTGTTTTTACTTTATTGCTGTTTAAGTGCCGCATAAATACTTCACACCGAGCCTCTAAGCTAGGCTACTTTTGTGCCAAGCTACCCAGGGTTAAGCACACGTTAGTTCACTGACTTGTGTTTAACCCTGACGAAGAGCTGTGGTTGTTGATTAAGCAAGGTTTACACCTCCCCTCAACCAATAACCCAGTTTCTTACAACAAGCAGCGCGAAGGGGATCTCCAAGGCACAGTTCCATCAGCAGGGAGACTGCACTGTTTCCCCTCACTGAAGGGAGGGAGGCGCGCATACATAAACACACACACCCACACCCACGCACGCACGCCCCCTGTTTCTTGTCGGGACACGGGCGAGACGCGCTTCTGGTCGGGACGATGCTGAAGCTAAATGGAAACCAGAAACCGTGCAATTGGCCAGGGTATTAAGACCATTTGCTCCATGTAGCTAAAGTCTTCATTCATTCTCATCCCCCCACTCAAACATCCAACTAGTCGTAAGTTGAGCCACGCAGCGCGCCCCTAAGTCGCCATGCATCCATCGAATGACTGGACAAAGTTCAGCAATGACAAGAAAAATGTGCTGTTCAACGCACGAGGTTTGCAATTTATTTAAAGCATTTCTCGGGGGAGCAGCCCCTGCAGCAGGAATCAGGCTCGGTGTCTGGGAGCCCATGGGGGGGCTGTGAAGGCACCAGGGATCTCTGGAGCACAGATGGAGCTGGGAGCCCATGGGGGGGGGGGGGGGGGAATGTGGAGGCACCAGGGACCTCTGGGCCACAGATGGAGCTGGGAGCCCATGGGGGAGGGGCTGTGGAGAGACCAGGGACCTCTAGAGCACAGATCGAGCTGGGAGCCCATGGGGGGAGGGGGCTGTGAAGGCACCAGTGACCTCTGCCCCACAGATCCATCTGGGAGCCTTTGGGGGAGGGTTGCAAAGGCACCATGGATCTCTGGATCACAGGTGGAGCTGGGGGCCCATTGGGGTGGAGGGGCCCATTGGGGTGGAGGGGCGGGGGGCTGTGAATGCACCACGGATCTCTGGAGCACAGATGGAGCTGGGAGCCCATTGGGGGAGGGTGTGAAGGCACCAGGGATCTCTGGACCACAAATGGAGCTGGCACCCCATGGGGGAGGGGCTGTGGAGAGACCAGGGACCTCTAGAGCACAGATCGAGCTGGGAGCCCATGGGGGGAGGGGGCTGTGAAGGCACCAGTGACCTCTGCCCCACAGATCCATCTGGGAGCCTTTGGGGGAGGGTTGCAAAGGCACCATGGATCTCTGGATCACAGGTGGAGCTGGGGGCCCATTGGGGTGGAGGGGCGGGGGGCTGTGAATGCACCACGGATCTCTGGAGCACAGATGGAGCTGGGAGCCCATGGGGGAGGGGCTGTGGAGAGACCAGGGACCTCTGGAGCACAGATCGAGCTGGGAGCCCATGGGGGGGGGGCTGTGGAGGGACCAGTGACCTCTGCCCCACAGATCCATCTGGGAGCCTATGGGGGGGCTGCAAAGGCACCAGGGATCTCTGGATCACAGGTGGAGCTGGGGGCCCATTGGGTGGGGGGGGTGAGCTGTGAACGCACCAGGGAGCTCTGGGCCACAGATGGAGCCGGGGGCCCATGGGGGGCTGTGAGGCACCAGGGGCCTCTGGATGACAGATGGAGCCGGGGGCCCATGGGGGGGGGGGTCGGCTGTGAAGGCACCAGGGGCCTCTGGACCACAGGTGGAGCTGGGAGCCCATGAGGGGCGGGGGGGGGGGGGCTGTGCAGGCACCAGGGACCTCTGGACCACAGGTGGAGCGAGGGGGCCATTGGGAGGGGGGTGCGCTGTGAACGCACCAGGGACCTCGGAAGCATAGATCGAGCGGGGGGGGGCATCAGGGGGTGCTAAGCCGTCACTCAGCCTCTGTGGTGCTTGGAAAGAAGTACTCTGTCCTGGTACACAAGTTCTGGCAGTCAACACATCCCTGCAAACTATGCACCCCTGCACCCCACAACACCACAACAGACGCTCACATGCCGAGCACCTCTCACCCTTTATCTGACGCCGTGATTGCGTCACAACGCAGCACACAGATAGGGCAGGAAATCATTAAAAATGTCATGCTGTGCCTTGCACGAACTTAACACACAGTCAGTTCTGTGGCAATGTAAGCTCATGGTATTAATCCCCAATGCCCCGTCTTATCAGCTTCGGAGAAATAAAGGCTCAGTCAGCCCTGTCGAGTCAGCGAGCGCTTTACCCACCCGAGCTCTCCTGACTTGGCCTCACGAGGTCCTCTGAGGCTATGTGAAGTCAAAAGCGCTGATGCTGAGCTGCCGCCACCTGCCGGCAGCTTTTACAACTGCACCCTCAGTTCACAGCACAGCAGGAGACACGCGTTAGTGAGTCAAGCGGGGAGTGTTAGGGGGCACAGGAAAGAGTGCGTATCAATGAGCGCGGCACAAGAGAGCGTGAACTAGCGCGGCGTGAGTGAGCGCAGCCCAACAAAGCGCGAGTGAGCGCAGCCCAACAAAGCGCGAGTGAGCGCAGCCCAACAAAGCGCGAGTGAGCGCAGCCCAACAAAGCGCGAGTGAGCGCAGCCCAACAAAGCGCGAGTGAGCGCAGCCCAACAAAGCGCGAGTGAGCGCAGCCCAACAAAGCGCGAGTGAGCGCAGCCCAAGAGTGACAGTGAGCGCAGCCCAAGAGTGACAGTGAGCGCAGCACACGTGTGTCAGTGAGCGCAGCACACGTGTGTCAGTGAGCGCAGCACACGTGTGACAGGGAGCGCAGCACAAGAGTGACAGGGAGCGCAGCACAAGAGTGACAGGGAGCGCAGCACAAGAGTGACAGGGAGCGCAGCACAAGAGTGACAGGGAGCGCAGCACAAGAGTGACAGGGAGCGCAGCACAAGAGTGACAGGGAGCGCAGCACAAGAGTGACAGGGAGCGCAGCACAAGAGTGACAGGGAGCGCAGCACACGTGTGTCAGGGAGCGCAGCACAAGAGTGACAGGGAGCGCAGCACAAGAGTGACAGGGAGCGCAGCACAAGAGTGACAGGGAGCGCAGCACAAGAGTGACAGGGAGCGCAGCACACGTGTGTCAGTGAGCGCAGCACACGTGTGACAGGGAGCGCAGCACAAGAGTGACAGGGAGCGCAGCACAAGAGTGACAGGGAGCGCAGCACAAGAGTGACAGGGAGCGCAGCACAAGAGTGACAGGGAGCGCAGCACAAGAGTGACAGGGAGCGCAGCACAAGAGTGACAGGGAGCGCAGCACAAGAGTGACAGGGAGCGCAGCACACGTGTGTCAGGGAGCGCAGCACACGTGTGTCAGGGAGCGCAGCACACGTGTGTCAGGGAGCGCAGCACACGTGTGTCAGTGAGCGCAGCACACGTGTGTCAGGGAGCGCAGCACACGTGTGTCAGGGAGCGCAGCACACATGTGTCAGGGAGCGCAGCACAAGAGTGACAGGGAGCGCAGCACAAGAGTGACAGGGAGCGCAGCACAAGAGTGACAGGGAGCGCAGCACAAGAGTGACTGTGAGCGTAACAGTGAGCGCAGCACAAGAGAGCGCAGCACAAGAGTGACAGTGAACGCAGCACCAGAGTGACAGTGAGCGCAGTACAAGTGTGTCAGTGAGCGCAGCACAAGAGTGAGCGTGACAGTGAGCGCAGCACAAGAGAGCGCAGCACCAGAGTGACAGCGAGCGCAGAGTGAAGTGTGCCAGTCTGACATGCACTGTGCCCGGTATGTAAGCTCATGGTATTAATCCCCAATGCCCCGTTTTATCCGCTTCGGAGAAATAAAGGCTCAGTCAGCCCTGTCGAGTCAGGTGCCGGCTGATGTCAGCAGCGAGCGCTTTACCCACCCGAGCTATCCTGACTTGGGCTCACGAGGTCCTCAGGGACCCCCACAAATATAAAATACCCCCCTCTTCTCGGCCTGACCTGCACCGTGCCCGGTATGCCCACCACGCGATGCCGCTCCAGGCAGCGCCTGCCTTCCAGCTCTGAGGCTATGTGAAGTCAAAAGCGCTGATGCTGAGCTGCCGCCACCTGCCGGCAGCTTTTACAACTGCACCCTCACGCGTTAGTGAGTCAAGAGGGGAGTAAAGGAGCACCCGGGACTGTCAGCTAAAGGAAAGAGTAGTATCAGGGCTTTAAGTGGGATGAAAAACTAGGGGGTCTCTCAAAGGGAAGTGGTCAATGTAATTAAGGGCGTGGCTTAAAAACACGGAAGCTAAAAATCTGTGTTTAGCACAGTGTGCCGCCTGACTTGTATTTTGCTGTTCCTGTCATTGCGTCCAGATATATCATATAACAAGGCACATCATACCTACAAGTCAGGACTATTGGCTTTGTCAATGGTTGCTAGTTGCGTAACATAAATAAGCAGCAACTTTATAATATTGAAAAAACTTCACTTACAGCCCTGGTGACACCGCGACAATGCTGCTGCTCCGGAGTTTCAAAAAGAGAAGGGAAATCCAGAGAGAAAGTGACTCTCTTTAAAGGATTTCCCTTCCTCACAAGGCTCACCACACGCACATCGATGTGCCTGCTGTCACTGCAGTCCGGAAAAAAATAAATGGACCGCCTGTGTCAGACCCCAAAACTGAGCCCGATAGAGACCCGTTTCGAGGCCCCCTTCAAAAAACTGCCGGTGCTCAGACCCGGTGAGACCCGGCCCACTTAAAGCCCTGAGTAGTATCAATGAGCGCAGCACAAGAGTGTGTGAACCAGCGCGGCGTGAGTGAGCGCAGCACAACAAAGAGCGAGTCAGCGCAGCACAAGAGCGTGAGTGTTGGACAGGCCACACAGAGGGCTTGCTCCCCCCCCCGCACGACAGGGCCCGAGCTCCGGGCCACCAGGCATACCCCCGTGACAAGCCCCTGTACTCCGTCTCCCGACGGACCCTCTGCCCTCGGACCCCTACTCATCACGGGGTCCAGCCCCACCGGCTTCCCCGGCCGGGTCAAGCCGCCATCTTGGGCCCTGCACCACGCGGCCGCGTGGCCTCACCTCGACCCTAACCCCGGGCCTGGCCGGCCCCGACATCCCGGCACCACCATCCACCCAGGAGGTGAGCGGACCACTTGGCAGGTCAATGGGAGAACGAAGCGTCAAGAGCTCTTCCCCCGCCAGGTGCCGATCGCCTCCAGCAGCCCCCAGGCGCTGGCTCTACCCCCTGCTGGGTGTCTGGACACCTTCATCCCGGACCCTCCGACCTCCAAGTGCGAGGGTCCGGACATCAAAGGGCACCAGCCCTATAACTAAGACAGCTCCGGAGCAGGAAGGCAGTTGTATCCTGGAGTCGAGAGACACCGAGTGAACTCAACCCTGACGGTCTACTGGCGCTGCCGTAGCCCGCTCTTGTGAACCATCGTCCTGCCTGCTGGCGCTGCCGCGGCCTTCTGCAACCTTCATCTTCCTGGGACCTGCTGGCGCTGCCGCGGCCCGTTGTAACGACCATCCTCACCGGGACCTGCTGGCGCTGCCGCGGACCGTCATCTTCCTGGGACCTGCTGGCGCTGCCGCGGCCCGTTGTAACGACCATCTTCCTGGGACCTGCTGGCGCTGCCGCGGCCCGTTGTAACGACCATCCTCACCGGGACCTGCTGGCGCTGCCGCGGACCGTACATCTTCCGGGGACCTGCTGGCGCTGCCGCGGCCCGTTGTATCAACCATCCTTACCGGGACCTGCTGGCGCTGCCGCGGACCGTACCACCTAAACACCAAGCTCGAGGATTGTGAGCTCATCATCATCTCATCCGAACTACCTGATTGGTAAATAGACTGACCCGCTACCCCCTTCCCTACCTTACGAGACTCTAATCGAGGGGACCCCTGCGTCCAGACCTCCTTGTACCATTCTACCGTATCATAACTAAGTACCTATAAAGAACACTGAACCTTATCCGTGTGTGATTTCTGTCTGTGGGGGGGAAGTTACTTGTCTGTACGATCGCTGGAGACGGCTCTCCCCGGAGACCTCTCCCCCTGACCCCGGCCGGCCCTCCCGGTCCGTCTACCTTTTCTAACATTGGTGGCCAGCGGCGCGATCCGAATCAACGCGTAATCGTACAGAGAGTAGCTCACCCCACGACAAAAACACGATGTCGACCAAAGATAGCAGCTCCACCGAGAAATTCCAAATGGAGAAATTAGAAGAATACAACCACCGCGAACTGAGACAATTTTGCATAGAACTTGGCATTGCTACCACCGGCCTGAGTACCAAGGATGATCTAAAGCGCGCTCTGGAGTCATGGACAGAAACGGGGGTCACAGGACCCTCCGACCAAAGCAGCGTCACACCAGACCAAACCAGCATCACACCAGAGGGGAACGCCACGGCTCCCGAGGAGCGGGGAACGGGCCTCCCGCAAGAGGAGATCCGAGAAAGAGACAGAGTCAGATTACACGAGTTGGAGATGGCACGACTCAAGATGGATGGGGAACTCAAGTTAGCTGAACAGAAACTTAACCTCGAGCATATGCGGCTTCGAGAGGAACGAGAAGAAAAGCAGAGACAGAGAGAGCTGGAAGAGAAAAAAATAACGCTCGAGCACGAGCGCCGACTAGCGGAAATAGAACTGCGCAAACAGAATAAGGAACTGGGGGTGCCTGAGCGACCACACACCCCGGGGCCAAGTGAGAAAAAAGTTCACATCCCCAAGGATGTTGTCCGCGAATATGTCCGAGAAGACGACATACAACAGTGGTTTAAAGCCTATGAGATCGCAATGACCTCCCACCGAATCGACCGGAGTGATTGGGGAGCCGGACTTTGGGGGAGATTTATCAACGAGGGTCGCGATGCCCTGCTGCAGCTCCCCGATCACCAAATGTCGTCCTACGACCACATGAAGGCTGCCCTCCTCACCCGCTACGGCCTCACGCCCGAGATGTACCGCCAGAGGTTCAGAGATTGCACCAGGATCCCAGGTACAACTTGGGTAGAATACGTGAACTATTTCAGCCGGGCATTCGAAGGGTGGATCAAGGGAAGTCAGGTCACCACTTACGAACAACTCTTCAACCTTATGGTATGGGAGCACCTGTCAAACAACTGTTTCGTCGAGCTCCGGCAGCACCTACTCGACAGTAAGCTGACCGACCCCCGGCAGCTCGCCGCCGAAGCTGACCGGTGGGAAAGCACCCGAGTGGGCCGGAGAGGGCCCCACGACCAGAACAGAGGCAACCAAGGCCAGCACCGTCCTCGGGGAGGAGGAGGGGGCCAGGGGCGAGGGAGAGACGCCTTACCAACAACACCCGTGGCCAGCACCCCGCCTCCGGCCGGCCGGGGCAACCCCCCGTTGCGGCCTGGGTACCGAGCCAACGTCACGTGCCACCGGTGCCAGCGACTAGGCCACTACGCCAATGACCCGAACTGCCCGCTAAATCAAACACCCAAGCCCCGCCAAGTAGCGGCCGCTGCCCTAGGGGAAGAGCAATCATCGGAGGGACCCGAAGAGTACGAGCCGGCCCAGCAAGGGTGGGAACCGGCCGCCATGGTCCTGGCATGCCTAGGGGGAAGAGACATGGTTCCGCGGGCTCCCCTACCCGCCAACACCAGAAAATACGGTCAGTGGGTGACCATTAATGGACAGAGAGCCGAGGCCTTGCGTGACACCGGCGCCAGCGTGACGGCCGTCCGCTGTCATCTGGTGAAGCCCGAGCAGATCCTGCCGAACATTCTCTGCCCCGTCCGCTCGGCAGATAACTCTGAGAGTATGTGTAAGATGGCCTGCGTCCCGTTTGAATGGGGAGGGGTCTCCGGCCTACTGAAGGTGACGGTCCGGGACGATGCCCCCGTGGACTGCCTCCTGGGGAATGACCTCGAGAGTTCCCCGTGGGCCACCGTCGAGAAAAGAGAGCACCTGGGGATGCTGGGCCTCCCGGACTGGGCCTGCATAACCACCCGATCCATGGCCGCCCGGGCCACCCCCCGATCAGAAGAAACCGAATGGCCAGCACCTCCGCCCCCGGTTGCCCCCGTCGAGGACAACGGCGAGTCCGACCTCCCGGACCAGACTATCGAAGCAGACGCACAACACCAGGACCTTCCGGATCTGGCTCAGTGGCGTCAAGAGGGGGGGCCCACCCAAGAACAGTTCCGCCAGGAACAAAAGACCTGTCCCTCCCTCGAGGGACTCCGCCAACAAGCCGATACCCAAAACGCAGGGGACACCACCGGAACCCACTGGGTCTACTGGGACAACGACCTGCTCTACAGCGAGCAAAGAATCGCCGAGCTGGGGGCCGGTCGAGTTCTGGTGGTACCGCTCCGCTTCCGAGACTTTCTGCTCAACCTGGCCCACGATGTCCCCCTGGCTGGACACCTGGGCCAGGACAAAACATACAGTCGCCTGGTGACCCACTTTTTCTGGCCAAAAATGAGGAATGACGTCCTGAACCACTGCCGATCTTGCCCCACGTGCCAAGCCAGCGGGAAGAGTGGTCGGAAGCTGAAGGCCCCTCTGCAACCCTTCCCTGTGGTCACCACCCCGTTCGAGAGGGTGGGGATAGACATTGTGGGGCCTCTGGACCCCCGCACGGCACAAGGACACAGGTTCATCTTGGTACTAGTGGACCATGCCACCCGCTACCCCGAGGCGGTGCCCCTACGGACAGTGACAGCTCCGGTGGTTGGCCGGGCCCTGATGGGGATCTTCTCCAGGGTAGGCTTCCCCCGAGAAGTCGTCAGCGACCGAGGTACGAATTTCATATCTAAATACATGAAGTCCCTCTGGCAACAATGCGGGGTCACCTACAGATTCACGACCCCCTATCACCCCCAAGGGAACGGACTAGTGGAGCGTTTTAACCGCACTCTCAAGGGGATGATTGGGGGATTGGAAGAGCCTCTCCGTCGCCAGTGGGATGTGCTGCTCCCGTGCCTCCTCTTCGCCTACCGAGAAGTCCCCCAGAAGTCCCTCGGCTTTAGCCCTTTCGAACTCTTGTACGGGCACCCTGTGCGAGGGCCCCTCAGCCTAGTCAAGGAAGGTTGGGAGATGGCCCCCTTAACGACCCCTCCCGACGTCTTCAAATACATCCTGGCCCTACGAAACCAGACCCGGCGCTTCAGGGAGATGGCCAAGGCGAACCTCGAGGCCAGTCAGGAGGACATGAAGAGGTGGTATGATCACAATGCCTCCTCCGTTGAATTCGAGCCTGGGCAGCAAGTATGGGTGATGTCCCCCACCGAACCATGTGCCCTGCAAGACAAGTGGACGGGGCCCTTCAAAGTGGTCGAGCGTAAAAGCCCCGTCACTTACCTCATCGACATGGGGTCCACCCGGAACCCCCTGCGGGTCCTCCACGCCAACCGGCTCAAACCACACTTTGTGCGCTCCGAACTAAGCCTCCTGATGGCGACAGACAGTGGTACAGAAGAAGACTCCGAGCCCCTCCCGGATCTCTTAAAGACTCAGGAGAAGGACGGCTCCGTGGATGGGGTCCGGCTCTCCGACGCCCTCACTTCGGAGCAACGCCAGGACTGCCGGGACCTCCTGCTGCAGTTCGCTGCCCTGTTCTCCCTCACCCCCGGGGTCACCCCTTGGTGTTTGCACGACGTAGACACCGGGGACAGTCCCCCTGTCCGGCACCGGGCCTACCGCGTACCAGATCGGGTACGGGCCTGCATACAGGAGGAAGTGGCCAAGATGCTCACGATCGGGGTCATCGAGCCCTCGGACAGTCCCTGGGCCAGTCCGGTTGTATTAGTTCCCAAGGCCGCTGCCCCCGGCACCGCCCCTGAACTGAGATTATGCGTCGACTACCGGGGCTTGAACGCTGTCACCCGGACCGACGCTCATCCCATCCCCCGAGCAGACGAGCTGATCGACCGGCTGGGGGCCGCCCGCTACCTTAGTATCTTCGACCTAACGGCGGGCTACTGGCAGATCGGCCTCACACCCAGGGCTCAGGAACGGTCAGCCTTCTCCACCCCCGATGGCCACTATCAATTTAAGGTCATGCCCTTTGGCATGAAGAATGCCCCCGCCACATTCCAACGTCTTGTGAACCAGGTCTTGGCAGGGCTCGAAGAATTCAGCGCGGCCTGCCTGGACGATATCGCTGTATACAGCCGCCACTGGTCCGACCACCTCCGTCACCTCCAAGAGGTCCTCCAAGCCCTCCAGCGGGCCGGCCTCACCATTAAAGCCGGCAAGTGCCAAATTGGCCAAGGGTCTGTGACCTACCTTGGGCACCAAGTGGGAAGCGGGCTGGTGGCCCCACTACAACTTAAGATTGCTGCCATCCAGTCCTGGCAGCCCCCCGTCACCCAGACCGAGGTCCGAGCCCTCTTGGGGCTCACCGGCTACTACCGGCGGTTCGTGAAGGACTACGGCAGCATCGTGGGGCCCCTCACGGGACTCACATCCAAGAATCAACCGAAGCGGGTCCACTGGACTCCTGATTGTCAAGCGGCCTTCGAGGAGCTGAAGGCCGCCCTGTGCACCGCCCCGGTGCTCCAGGCCCCCGATTACAGTCGGGAATTTGTGGTGCAGACCGACGCCTCCGACCACGGCATCGGGGCCGTCCTCTCTCAGCTGAACTCCGAAGGTCATGACCAGCCGGTGGCCTTCATCAGTCGACGTCTCCTGGCCCGAGAACAGCGTTGGAGCACAATCGAGAGGGAGGCATTTGCAGTAGTGTGGGCCCTCAAAAAGCTCCGACCCTATCTCTTCGGTACCCACTTCCGGGTACAAACCGACCATCGACCCCTGCAATGGCTGATGCAGATGCGGGGGGAGAACCCAAAACTCTTGCGCTGGTCCATTTCCCTGCAGGGAATGGACTTCACTGTGGAGCACCGGCCAGGCCAAGACCACGCCAACGCAGATGGCCTGTCCCGCTTTTTCCGCCTCGACGAAGAGAGTCCCCAAGGAGATGGGTGACTCTCCCCGCCTTCAGCTGGGGGGGGACGCATGTTGGACAGGCCACACAGAGGGCTTGCTCCCCCCCCGCACGACAGGGCCCGAGCTCCGGGCCACCAGGCATACCCCCGTGACAAGCCCCTGTACTCCGTCTCCCGACGGACCCTCTGCCCTCGGACCCCTACTCATCACGGGGTCCAGCCCCACCGGCTTCCCCGGCCGGGTCAAGCCGCCATCTTGGGCCCTGCACCACGCGGCCGCGTGGCCTCACCTCGACCCTAACCCCGGGCCTGGCCGGCCCCGACATCCCGGCACCACCATCCACCCAGGAGGTGAGCGGACCACTTGGCAGGTCAATGGGAGAACGAAGCGTCAAGAGCTCTTCCCCCGCCAGGTGCCGATCGCCTCCAGCAGCCCCCAGGCGCTGGCTCCACCCCCTGCTGGGTGTCTGGACACCTTCATCCCGGACCCTCCGACCTCCAAGTGCGAGGGTCCGGACATCAAAGGGCACCAGCCCTATAACTAAGACAGCTCCGGAGCAGGAAGGCAGTTGTATCCTGGAGTCGAGAGACACCGAGTGAACTCAACCCTGACGGTCTACTGGCGCTGCCGTAGCCCGCTCTTGTGAACCATCGTCCTGCCTGCTGGCGCTGCCGCGGCCTTCTGCAACCTTCATCTTCCTGGGACCTGCTGGCGCTGCCGCGGCCCGTTGTAACGACCATCCTCACCGGGACCTGCTGGCGCTGCCGCGGACCGTCATCTTCCTGGGACCTGCTGGCGCTGCCGCGGCCCGTTGTAACGACCATCTTCCTGGGACCTGCTGGCGCTGCCGCGGCCCGTTGTAACGACCATCCTCACCGGGACCTGCTGGCGCTGCCGCGGACCGTACATCTTCCGGGGACCTGCTGGCGCTGCCGCGGCCCGTTGTATCAACCATCCTTACCGGGACCTGCTGGCGCTGCCGCGGACCGTACCACCTAAACACCAAGCTCGAGGATTGTGAGCTCATCATCATCTCATCCGAACTACCTGATTGGTAAATAGACTGACCCGCTACCCCCTTCCCTACCTTACGAGACTCTAATCGAGGGGACCCCTGCGTCCAGACCTCCTTGTACCATTCTACCGTATCATAACTAAGTACCTATAAAGAACACTGAACCTTATCCGTGTGTGATTTCTGTCTGTGGGGGGGAAGTTACTTGTCTGTACGATCGCTGGAGACGGCTCTCCCCGGAGACCTCTCCCCCTGACCCCGGCCGGCCCTCCCGGTCCGTCTACCTTTTCTAACAGTGAGGTTTATTTATTTATTTCATCTTTTATGTAGCGCGAACACGACCCGAAGGAATTGGAGCACTGTACACGAGCACCGTATTTACATTACACATTCAGGCGCGGGGAGATGAAGTGATTTGCCCAGAATCACCGGATGTGGACGCGACCCCGAGGGTCGGACCCTGGTTTCCTGCACCAAAGTCGGCAGCGCAGCCGACGGACCAGATCCCCTGTGACAGCGAGCGCAGCACCAGCGTGACCGCTACCGAAGCAAGCTCTTCCTTCAGGAAATGGCTGCAGGGGTGAGCAGAGGGTGGGGTGATCCTGGCCCCTTACTCACGTGTACCCCTGAGCAGAGGGTGGGGTACACCCCTTACTAGTGCACTCCTGAGCAGAGGGTGGGGTGCGCCTGGCCCCTTACTCATGTACTGCTGAGCAGAGGGTGGGGTACACCCCTTACTCTTGTACTGCTGAGCAGAGGGTGGGGTGATCCTGGCCCCTTACTCACGTGTACCCCTGAGCAGAGGGTGGGGTACACCCCTTACTAGTGCACTCCTGAGCAGAGGGTGGGGTGCGCCTGGCCCCTTACTCATGTACTGCTGAGCAGAGGGTGGGGTACACCCCTTACTCTTGTACTGCTGAGCAGAGGGTGGGGTACACCCCTTACTCTTGTACTGCTGAGCAGAGGGTGGGGTACACCCCTTACTCTTGTACTCCTGAGCAGAGGGTGGGGTGCGCCTGGCCCCTTACTCGTGTACTCCTGAGCAGAGGGTGGGGTACACCCCTTACTTGTGCACTCCTGAGCAGAGGGTGGGGTGCGCCTGGCCCCTTACTCATGTGTACTCTTGAGCAGAGGGTGGGGTACACCCCTTACTCGTGTACTGCTGAGCAGAGGGTGGGGTACACCCCTTACTCATGGGTAATCCTGAGCAGAGGGTGGGGTACACCCCTTACTCATGGGTAATCCTGAGCAGAGGGTGGAGTACGCCCCATACTCGTGTACTCCTGAGCAGAGGGTGGGGTACACCCCTTACTCGTGTACTGCTGAGCAGAGGGTGGGGTACACCCCTTACTCGTGTACTCCTGAGCAGAGGGTGGGGTGCGCCTGGCCCCTTACTCATGGGGACTCTTGAGCAGAGGGTGGGGTACACCCCTTACTCGTGTACTGCTGAGCAGAGGGTGGGGTACACCCCTTACTCGTGTACTCCTGAGCAGAGGGTGGGGTACACCCCTTACTCGTGTACTCCTGAGCAGAGGGTGGGGTGCGCCTGGCCCCTTACTCATGGGTAATCCTGAGCAGAGGGTGGGTACACCCCTTACTCGTGTACTCCTGAGCAGAGGGTGGGGTACACCCCTTACTCGTGTACTCCTGAGCAGAGGGTGGGGTACACCCCTTACTCGTGTACTCCTGAGCAGAGGGTGGGGTGCGCCCCTTACTCATGTACTCCTGAGCAGAGGGTGGGGTGCGCCTGGCCCCTTACTCGTGTGTACTCCTGAGCAGAGGGTGGGGTACACCCCTTACTCGTGTACTCCTGAGCAGAGGGTGGGTACACCCCTTACTCGTGTACTCCTGAGCAGAGGGTGGGGTACACCCCTTACTCTTGTACTGCTGAGCAGAGGGTGGGGTACACCCCTTACTCGTGTACTGCTGAGCAGAGGGTGGGGTACACCCCTTACTTGTGTACTCCTGAGCAGAGGGTGGGGTGCGCCTGACCCCTTACTCATGTGTACTCTTGAGCAGAGGGTGGGGTACACCCCTTACTCGTGTACTCCTGAGCAGAGGGTGGGGTACACCCCTTACTCTTGTACTGCTGAGCAGAGGGTGGGGTACACCCCTTACTCGTGTACTCCTGAGCAGAGGGTGGGGTGCGCCCCTTACTCATGTGTACTCCTGAGCAGAGGGTGGGGTACACCCCTTACTCGTGTACTCCTGAGCAGAGGGTGGGGTACACCCCTTACTCATGTACTCCTGAGCAGAGGGTGGGGTACACACCTTACTCGTGTACTCCTGAGCAGAGGGTGGGGTGCGCCTGGCCCCTTACTCATGTGTACTCTTGAGCAGAGGGTGGGGTACACCCCTTACTCGTGTACTGCTGAGCAGAGGGTGGGGTACACCCCTTACTCGTGTACTCCTGAGCAGAGGGTGGGGTGCGCCTGGCCCCTTACTCATGGGGACTCTTGAGCAGAGGGTGGGGTACACCCCTTACTTGTGTACTCCTGAGCAGAGGGTGGGGTGCGCCTGGCCCCTTACTCATGTGTACTCTTGAGCAGAGGGTGGGGTACACCCCTTACTCGTGTACTGCTGAGCAGAGGGTGGGGTACACCCCTTACTTGTGTACTCCTGAGCAGAGGGTGGGGTGTGCCTGACCCCTTACTCATGTGTTCTCGAGCAGAGGGTGGGGTACACCCCTTACTCGTGTACTCCTGAGCAGAGGGTGGGGTACACCCCTTACTCTTGTACTGCTGAGCAGAGGGTGTGGTACACCCCTTACTCGTGTACTGCTGAGCAGAGGGTGTGGTACACCCCTTACTCGTGCACTCCTGAGCAGAGGGTGGGGTGCGCCTGGCCCCTTACTCGTGTGTACTCCTGAGCAGAGGGTGGGGTACACCCCTTACTCGTGTACTGCTGAGCAGAGAGTGGGGTACATCCCTTACTCGTGTACTCCTGAGCAGAGAGTGGGGTACATCCCTGTACTGCTGAGCAGAGAGTGGGGTACACCCCTTACTCGTGTACTCCTGAGCAGAGAGTGGGGTACATCCCTTACTCGTGTACTCCTGAGCAGAGGGTGGGGTGATCCTGGCCCCTTACTCACGTGTACCCCTGAGCAGAGGGTGGGGTACACCCCTTACTAGTGCACTCCTGAGCAGAGGGTGGGGTGCGCCTGGCCCCTTACTCATGTACTGCTGAGCAGAGGGTGGGGTACACCCCTTACTCTTGTACTGCTGAGCAGAGGGTGGGGTGATCCTGGCCCCTTACTCACGTGTACCCCTGAGCAGAGGGTGGGGTACACCCCTTACTAGTGCACTCCTGAGCAGAGGGTGGGGTGCGCCTGGCCCCTTACTCATGTACTGCTGAGCAGAGGGTGGGGTACACCCCTTACTCTTGTACTGCTGAGCAGAGGGTGGGGTACACCCCTTACTCGTGTACTCCTGAGCAGAGGGTGGGGTGCGCCTGGCCCCTTACTCGTGTACTCCTGAGCAGAGGGTGGGGTACACCCCTTACTTGTGCACTCCTGAGCAGAGGGTGGGGTGCGCCTGGCCCCTTACTCATGTGTACTCTAGCAGAGGGTGGGGTACACCCCTTACTCGTGTACTCCTGAGCAGAGGGTGGGGTACACCCCTTACTCATGGGTAATCCTGAGCAGAGGGTGGGGTACACCCCTTACTCATGGGTAATCCTGAGCAGAGGGTGGAGTACGCCCCATACTCGTGTACTCCTGAGCAGAGGGTGGGGTACACCCCTTACTCGTGTACTCCTGAGCAGAGGGTGGGGTGCGCCTGGCCCCTTACTCATGGGGACTCTTGAGCAGAGGGTGGGGTACACCCCTTACTCGTGTACTGCTGAGCAGAGGGTGGGGTACACCCCTTACTTGTGTACTCCTGAGCAGAGGGTGGGGTGCGCCTGACCCCTTACTCATGTGTACTCGAGCAGAGGGTGGGGTACACCCCTTACTCGTGTACTCCTGAGCAGAGGGTGGGGTACACCCCTTACTCGTGTACTCCTGAGCAGAGGGTGGGGTGCGCCTGGCCCCTTACTCATGGGTAATCCTGAGCAGAGGGTGGGTACACCCCTTACTCGTGTACTCCTGAGCAGAGGGTGGGGTACACCCCTTACTCTTGTACTGCTGAGCAGAGGGTGGGGTACACCCCTTACTCGTGTACTCCTGAGCAGAGGGTGGGGTACACCCCTTACTCGTGTACTCCTGAGCAGAGGGTGGGGTGCGCCCCTTACTCATGTACTCCTGAGCAGAGGGTGGGGTGCGCCTGGCCCCTTACTCGTGTGTACTCCTGAGCAGAGGGTGGGGTACACCCCTTACTCGTGTACTCCTGAGCAGAGGGTGGGTACACCCCTTACTCGTGTACTCCTGAGCAGAGGGCGGGGTACACCCCTTACTCTTGTACTGCTGAGCAGAGGGTCGGGTACACACCTTACTCGTGTACTGCTGAGCAGAGGGTGGGGTACACCCCTTACTTGTGTACTCCTGAGCAGAGGGTGGGGTGCGCCTGACCCCTTACTCATGTGTACTCTTGAGCAGAGGGTGGGGTACACCCCTTACTCGTGTACTCCTGAGCAGAGGGTGGGGTACACCCCTTACTCTTGTACTGCTGAGCAGAGGGTGGGGTACACCCCTTACTCGTGTACTCCTGAGCAGAGGGTGGGGTGCGCCCCTTACTCATGTGTACTCCTGAGCAGAGGGTGGGGTACACCCCTTACTCGTGTACTCCTGAGCAGAGGGTGGGGTACACCCCTTACTCGTGTACTCCTGAGCAGAGGGTGGGGTACACACCTTACTCGTGTACTCCTGAGCAGAGGGTGGGGTGCGCCTGGCCCCTTACTCATGTGTACTCTTGAGCAGAGGGTGGGGTACACCCCTTACTCGTGTACTGCTGAGCAGAGGGTGGGGTACACCCCTTACTCGTGTACTCCTGAGCAGAGGGTGGGGTGCGCCTGGCCCCTTACTCATGGGGACTCTTGAGCAGAGGGTGGGGTACACCCCTTACTTGTGTACTCCTGAGCAGAGGGTGGGGTGCGCCTGGCCCCTTACTCATGTGTACTCTTGAGCAGAGGGTGGGGTACACCCCTTACTCGTGTACTGCTGAGCAGAGGGTGGGGTACACCCCTTACTTGTGTACTCCTGAGCAGAGGGTGGGGTGTGCCTGACCCCTTACTCATGTGTACTCGAGCAGAGGGTGGGGTACACCCCTTACTCGTGTACTCCTGAGCAGAGGGTGGGGTACACCCCTTACTCTTGTACTGCTGAGCAGAGGGTGTGGTACACCCCTTACTCGTGTACTGCTGAGCAGAGGGTGTGGTACACCCCTTACTCGTGCACTCCTGAGCAGAGGGTGGGGTGCGCCTGGCCCCTTACTCGTGTGTACTCCTGAGCAGAGGGTGGGGTACACCCCTTACTCGTGTACTCCTGAGCAGAGGGTGGGGTACACCCCTTACTCGTGTACTCCTGAGCAGAGGGTGGGGTGCGCCTGGCCCCTTACTCATGGGTAATCCTGAGCAGAGGGTGGGTACACCCCTTACTCGTGTACTCCTGAGCAGAGGGTGGGGTACACACCTTACTCGTGTACTGCTGAGCAGAGGGTGGGGTACACCCCTTACTTGTGTACTCCTGAGCAGAGGGTGGGGTGCGCCTGACCCCTTACTCATGTGTACTCTTGAGCAGAGGGTGGGGTACACCCCTTACTCGTGTACTCCTGAGCAGAGGGTGGGGTACACCCCTTACTCTTGTACTGCTGAGCAGAGGGTGTGGTACACCCCTTACTCGTGTACTGCTGAGCAGAGGGTGGGGTACACCCATTACTCGTGCACTCCTGAGCAGAGGGTGGGGTGCGCCTGGCCCCTTACTCGTGTGTACTCCTGAGCAGAGGGTGGGGTACACCCCTTACTCGTGTACTCCTGAGCAGAGGGTGGGGTACACCCCTTACTCGTGTACTCCTGAGCAGAGGGTGGGGTACGCCCCTTACTCTTGTACTGCTGAGCAGAGGGTGGGGTACACCCCTTACTCGTGTACTCCCGAGCAGAGGGTGGGGTGCGCCTGGCCCCTTACTCATGGGTAATCCTGAGCAGAGGGTGGGTACACCCCTTACTCGTGTACTCCTGAGCAGAGGGTGGGGTACACACCTTACTCGTGTACTGCTGAGCAGAGGGTGGGGTACACCCCTTACTTGTGTACTCCTGAGCAGAGGGTGGGGTGCGCCTGACCCCTTACTCATGTGTACTCTTGAGCAGAGGGTGGGGTACACCCCTTACTCGTGTACTCCTGAGCAGAGGGTGGGGTACACCCCTTACTCTTGTACTGCTGAGCAGAGGGTGTGGTACACCCCTTACTCGTGTACTGCTGAGCAGAGGGTGGGGTACACCCCTTACTCGTGCACTCCTGAGCAGAGGGTGGGGTGCGCCTGGCCCCTTACTCGTGTGTACTCCTGAGCAGAGGGTGGGGTACACCCCTTACTCGTGTACTCCTGAGCAGAGGGTGGGGTACGCCCCTTACTCTTGTACTGCTGAGCAGAGGGTGGGGTACACCCCTTACTCGTGTACTCCTGAGCAGAGGGTGGGGTACACACCTTACTCGTGTACTGCTGAGCAGAGGGTGGGGTACACCCCTTACTCGTGTACTCCTGAGCAGAGGGTGGGGTACACACCTTACTCGTGTACTCCTGAGCAGAGGGTGGGGTGCGCCTGGCCCCTTACTCATGTGTACTCCTGAGCAGAGGGTGGGGTACACCCCTTAGTCGTCTACTTCTGAGCAGAGGGTGGGGTACACCCCTTACTCGTGTACTGCTGAGCAGAGGGTGGGGTACACCCCTTAGTCGTCTACTTCTGAGCAGAGGGTGGGGTACACACCTTACTCGTGTACTCCTGAGCAGAGGGTGGGGTACACCCCTTACTCGTGTACTCCTGAGCAGAGGGTGGGGTACACCCCTTACTCGTGTACTCCTGAGCAGAGGGTGGGGTGCGCCTGGCCCCTTACTCATGGGGACTCTTGAGCAGAGGGTGGGGTACACCCCTTACTAGTGCACTCCTGAGCAGAGGGTGGGGTGCGCCTGGCCCCTTACTCATGTGTACTCCTGAGCAGAGGGTGGGGTACACCCCTTACTCGTGTACTCCTGAGCAGAGGGTGGGGTACACCCCTTACTCGTGTACTCCTGAGCAGAGGGTGGGGTACACCCCTTACTCGTGTACTGCTGAGCAGAGGGTGGGGTACACCCCATACTCGTGTACTGCTGAGCAGAGGGTGGGGTACACCCCTTACACCCCTTCGACAGAGCTAAACGGTGTCTGTCTGGATCAGTGGTCTCAACAGCCCTATTGGGTCAGTCCGGCTCAGTGGTCTCGACAGCCCTACTGGGTCAGTCCGGATCAGTGGTCGCGACAGCCCTACTGGGTCAGTCCGGATCAGTCATCTCGAGAGTCCTAAGGGGTCAGTCTGGATCAGTGGTCTCAAGAGCTCTAAGGGGTCAGTCCGGATCAGTGGTCTCGACAGCCCTAAGGGGTCAGTCCGGATCAGTGGTCTCGACAGCCCTAAGGGGTCAGTCCGGATCAGTGGTCTCGACAGCCCTAAGGGGTCAGTCCGGATCAGTGGTCTCGACAGCTCTAAGGGGTCAGTCCGGATCAATGGTCTTGACAGCCCTAAGGGTCAGTGGTCCCGACACTCCTATGGATCAGTGGTCTCGACAGCCCTAAGGGGTCAGTCCAGATCAGTGGTCTCGACAGCCCAACGGGTGAGTTCGGATCAGTGGTCTCTACAGCCCTATGGGTCAGTTCGGATCAGTGGTTTCGACGGCCCTATGGGTCAGTTCGGATCAGTGGTTTCCACAGCCCTAAGGGGTCAGTCCGGATCAGCAGTCTCGACAACACTATAGGTCAGTTCAGATCAGTGGTCTCGACAACACTATAGGTCAGTTCGGATCAGTGGTCTCGACAACACTATGGGTCAGTTCGGATCAGTGGTTTCCACAGCCCTAAGGTGTTAGTCCGGATCAGTGGTCTCGACAACACTATGGGTCAGTCCGGATCAGGGGTCTCGAGAGCTCTAAGGGGTCAGTCCGGATCAGTGGCCTCGACAGCCCTAAGGGGTCAGTCCGGATCAGTGGTCTCGACAGCCCTAAGGGGTCAGTCCGGATCAGTGGTCTCTACAGCCCTAAGGCGTCAGTCCGGATCAGTGGTCTCCACAGCCCTAAGGGGTCAGTCCACATCAGTGGTCTCTACAACCCTAAGGGGTCAGTCCGTATCAGTGGTCTCCACAGCCCTAAGCTGTCAGTCCGGATCAGTGGTCTCCACAGCCCTAAGGGGTCAGTCCAGATCAGTGGTCTCGACAACACTATAGGTCAGTTCGGATCAGTGGTCTCGACAACACTATGGGTCAGTTCGGTTCAGTGGTTTTCACAGCCCTATGGTCTCTACAGCCCAAAGGGGTTAGTCCGGATCAGTGGTCTCGACTGCCCTAAGGGGTCAGTCCGGATCAGTGGTCTCGACTGCCCTATTGGGTCAGTCCAGATCAGTGGTCTCGACAGCCCTAATGGGTCAGTCCAGATCAGTGGTCTCTGCAGCCCTAAGGGGTCAGTCCGGATCAGTGGTCTCTGCAGCCCTAAGGGGTCAGTCCGGATCAGTGGTCTCGACAACGCCATGATTCAGTTCGGATCAGTGGTTTCCACAGCCCTAAGGGGCCAGTCCAGGTCAGTGGTCTCGACAGTCCTATGGATCAGTGGTCTCGACAGCCCTAAGCGTCAGTCCGGATCAGGGGTCTCGAGAGCTCTATGGGGTCAGTCCGGATCAGTGGTCTCGACAGCCCTAAGGGGTCAGTCCGGATCAGTGGTCTCGACAGCCCTAAGGGGTCAGTCCGGATCAGTGGTCTCTACAGCCCTAAGGCGTCAGTCCGGATCAGTGGTCTCCACAGCCCTAAGGGGTCAGTCCGGATCAGTGGTCTCCACAGCCCTAAGGGGTCAGTCCAGATCAGTGGTCTCGACAGCCCTAAGGGGTCAGTCCGGATCAGTGGTCTCGACAGCCCTAAGGGGTCAGTCCGGATCAGTGGTCTCTACAGCCCTAAGGCGTCAGTCCGGATCAGTGGTCTCCACAGCCCTAAGGGGTCAGTCCACATCAGTGGTCTCTACAACCCTAAGGGGTCAGTCCGTATCAGTGGTCTCCACAGCCCTAAGCTGTCAGTCCGGATCAGTGGTCTCCACAGCCCTAAGGGGTCAGTCCAGATCAGTGGTCTCGACAACACTATAGGTCAGTTCGGATCAGTGGTCTCGACAACACTATGGGTCAGTTCGGTTCAGTGGTTTTCACAGCCCTATGGTCTCTACAGCCCAAAGGGGTTAGTCCGGATCAGTGGTCTCGACTGCCCTAAGGGGTCAGTCCGGATCAGTGGTCTCGACTGCCCTATTGGGTCAGTCCAGATCAGTGGTCTCGACAGCCCTAATGGGTCAGTCCAGATCAGTGGTCTCTGCAGCCCTAAGGGGTCAGTCCGGATCAGTGGTCTCTGCAGCCCTAAGGGGTCAGTCCGGATCAGTGGTCTCGACAACGCCATGATTCAGTTCGGATCAGTGGTTTCCACAGCCCTAAGGGGCCAGTCCAGGTCAGTGGTCTCGACAGTCCTATGGATCAGTGGTCTCGACAGCCCTAAGCGTCAGTCCGGATCAGGGGTCTCGAGAGCTCTATGGGGTCAGTCCGGATCAGTGGTCTCGACAGCCCTAAGGGGTCAGTCCGGATCAGTGGTCTCGACAGCCCTAAGGGGTCAGTCCGGATCAGTGGTCTCTACAGCCCTAAGGCGTCAGTCCGGATCAGTGGTCTCCACAGCCCTAAGGGGTCAGTCCGGATCAGTGGTCTCCACAGCCCTAAGGGGTCAGTCCAGATCAGTGGTCTCGACAACACTATAGGTCAGTTCGGATCAGTGGTCTCGACAACACTATGGGTCAGTTCGGATCAGTGGTCTCGACAACAGTATGGGTCAGTTCAGATCAGTGGTCTCGACAGCCCTAAGGGGTCAGTACGGATCAGTGGTCTCGACAGCCCTATGGATCAGTGGTCTCGACAGCCCTAAGTGTCAGTCCGGATCAGGGGTCTCGAAAGCTCTAAGGGGTCAGTCCGGATCAGTGGTCTCTGCAGCCCTAAGGGGTCAGTCCGGATCAGTGGTCTCTGCAGCCCTAAGGGGTCAGTCCGGATCAGTGGTCTCGGCAGCCCTAAGGGGTCAGTCCGGATCAGTGGTCTCATTGCCCTAAGGTTCAAGGTCCCCCCCTGCACAGTCTCATTGCCCTAAGCTCCCCCCAGTCCTACTCCCCAACTTACCCCCCTCGCATCCCAGGGCCTGGTACCTGCAAAGTGTTCCTGGACCGCTCGCGTCACTGTTTGCCGTTCCCACAAACTTCACTCTTAGCTATGGCGTGAGCAGATACCTTCTGACTGCACCAAAATCATACGCATAATATACTTATTTAAAGGGGCTTTCATTGGCCTGTTCCCTTAAGTGCCAAGGACTATTACACAAAAAAAAGAATGCTATTTAACTTTTTTTGGGGGGGGGGGGGTTTATTGAGGGTCCAGCAGCTTCATTGACAGTAAAGGTTTGCAAAACCCATGACAGAACAAAACAAGCACTTACAAAGCCGAAAGGTTGGAGGCCAGCATCAGACTTTGGACCTTGCCAATGCTTGTTTATTTTTACCTTTATGTTCTGAAATGGCAATGAGACAAGTTAGACGGTTGAAAAGTCAAAATGGCTTCCGGGGCATCATGACAAATGCACACGCATGTGAGCATAAGGCGGTTATATTGGAATGGCTAACTCCAAGATGGCCGCTATGACTTCACGTGTGTGTTAAGTTGTGACGCATCAGCACCCATTTGGGAGTTTAAAATGTATTGTTCAAATACAGCTGATAGTCGATTCAGAAAGATATAGTAAATATAAAAGTGTGTGGGAGCGCCGATGCAAACCAGCATTGGCAGAGCCAATAGGTCAGCACTTCCCTTTTCGAAAAACGAATAGTTTCTTACCTGTCGGTGTAGTTTTGCAGCTTGAAGATCTTTCTGGATTCACTATGCTGTGCATTATTCCGCGATCTGGTGGTTGGGTCCGGATTCGTAGTCTTTCTTTTTTTTTTTTTTTTGTAGCCCAGGTGGGCGTCGACATCCCACCATTTGGTGCACCTCTCGTGACGTCATCGTGCTTCCTGCGGAAGTCCCACCTTTGGGGCGCCATCTTCGGGTTCTTTTTTCCCCCCTTCTTTTTTTTTTTTTTTTTTTTAACCCTAGGCGTCCTCTTAACTTTCCTTTTCCAATTTCCTTTAGTATTTCAATTATTCTGTTCTTCCTTGTCCTTCCATCTCTTTCTCCATCCTCATCTTCCTGGCGGAGGTGGGTGGGTTCGCTAGTGAATCCAGAAAGATCTTCAAGCTGCAAAACTACACCGACAGGTAAGAAACTATTCGTTTTGCAGCGTGAATCTTTCTGGATTCACTATGCTGTGTGTTAGAAAGGATAGACGGACCGGGAGGGTCGGCCGGGGTCAGGAGGAGAGGTCTCCGGGGAGAGCCGTCTCCAGCGATCGTACAGACAAGTAACTTCCCCCCCACAGACAGATACCACACACGGATAAGGTTCAGTGTTCTTTATAAGCACTTCTTAAGGTACGGTTGAATGGTACAAGGAGGTCTGGACTCAGGGGTCCCCTCGATTCAAGTCTCTCAAAGCAGGGTAAGGGGTAGCGGGACAGTCTGTCTACCAGTCAGGTAGTTTGGATGAGATGATGATTAGCTCACAATCCTCGAGCTTAGTTGGTACGGGCCGCGGCAGCGCCAGCAGGTCCCGGAAAGATGGTCGATGTACGGTCCGCGGCAGCGCCAGCAGGTCCCGGTGAGGATGGTCGTTACAACGGGCCGCGGCAGCGCCAGCAGGTCCCGGAAAGATGGTCGATGTACGGTCCGCGGCAGCGCCAGCAGGTCCCGGTGAGGATGGTCGTTACAACGGGCCGCGGCAGCGCCAGCAGGTCCCGACGAGGATGGATGTTGTAGAAGGCCGCGGCAGCGCCAGCAGGCAGGACGATGGTTCACAAGAGCGGGCTACGGCAGCGCCAGTAGTCCGTCAAGGCTGAGTTCTCTCGGTGTCTCTCGACTCCAGGATACAACTGCCTTCCTGCTCCGGAGTTGCCCCAGTTATAGGGCAGGCGCACTTTGATGTCCGGACCCTCGCACTTGGAGGTCGGAGGGCCCGGGATGAAGGTGTCCAGACACCCAGCAGGGGGTGGAGCCAGCGCCTGGGGGAGCTGGAGGCGATCGGCACCTGGCGGTGGAAGAGCTCTTGACACTTCGTCCTCCCATTGACCTGCCAAGTGGTCCGCTCACCTCCCGGGTGGATGGTGGTGCCGGGATGTCGGGGCCGGCCAGGCCCGGGGTTAGGGTCGGGGCGAGGCCACGCGGCCTGGTGGTGCAGGGCCCAAGATGGCGGCTTGAACCGGCCGGGGGAGCCGGTGGGGCTGGGCCCTGTGATGAGGAGAGGTCCGAGGGCAGAAGATCCGTCGGGAGACGGGGTACAGGTGCTTTTCGTGGATTATGCCTGGTGGGCCGGAGCTCGGGCCCTGTCGTGCGGGGAGGGAGCAAGCCCTTCGTGTGGCCTGTCCAACATGCGTCCCCCCCAGCTGAAGGCGAGGAGAGTCACCCATCTCCTTGGGGACTCTCTTCGTCGAGGCGGAAAAAGCGGGACAGGCCATCCGCGTTGGCGTGGTCTTGGCCTGGTCGGTGCTCCACAGTGAAGTCCATTCCCTGCAGGGAAATGGACCAGCGCAAGAGTTTTGGGTTCTCCCCCCGCATCTGCATCAGCCACTGCAGGGGTCGATGGTCGGTTTGTACCCGGAAGTGGGTACCGAAGAGATAGGGCCGGAGCTTTTTGAGGGCCCACACCACTGCGAAGGCCTCCCTCTCGATGGTGCTCCAGCGCTGTTCTCGGGCCAGGAGACGTCGACTGATGAAGGCCACCGGCTGGTCATGACCTTCGGGGTTTAACTGAGAAAGGACGGCTCCGATGCCGTGGTCGGAGGCGTCGGTCTGTACTACGAATTCCCGACCGTAATCGGGGGCCTGGAGCACAGGGGCGGTGCACAGGGCGGCCTTCAGCTTCTCGAAGGCCGCTTGACAATCGGGGGTCCAGTTAACCCGCTTCGGTTGGTTCTTGGACGTGAGACCCGTGAGGGGCCCCACGATGCTGCCGTAGTCCTTCACGAACCGCCGGTAGTAGCCGGTGAGCCCCAAGAAGGCTCGGACCTCGGTCTGGGTGACGGGGGGCTGCCAGGACTGGATGGCAGCAATCTTAAGTTGTAGCGGGGCCACCAGCCCGCTTCCCACTTGGTGCCCAAGGTAGGTCACAGACCCTTGGCCAATTTGGCACTTGCCGGCCTTAATTGTGAGGCCGGCCCGCTGGAGGGCCTGTAGGACCTCTTGGAGGTGACGGAGGTGGTCGGGCCAGTGGCGGCTGTATACAGCGATATCGTCCAGGTAGGCAGCGCTGAACTCTTCGAGCCCCGCCAAGACCTGGTTCACGAGGCGTTGAAACGTGGCGGGGGCATTCTTCATGCCGAAGGGCATGACCTTGAATTGGTAGTGGCCATCGGGGGTAGAGAAGGCTGACCGTTCCTGAGCCCTGGGTGTGAGGCCGATCTGCCAGTAGCCCGCTGTTAGGTCGAAGATACTGAGGTAGCGGGCGGCCCCCAGCCGGTCGATCAGCTCGTCTGCTCGGGGGATCGGATGAGCGTCGGTCCGGGTGACAGCGTTCAAGCCCCGGTAGTCGACGCAGAATCTCAGTTCAGGTGCGGTGCCGGGGGCAGCGGCTTTGGGGACCAATACAACCGGACTGGCCCAGGGACTGTCCGAGGGCTCGATGACCCCGATTGTGAGCATCTTGGCCACCTCCTCCTGTATGCAGGCCCGTACCCGATCTGGTACGCGGTAGGCCCGGTGTCGGACAGGGGGACTGTCCCCGGTGTCCACGTCGTGCAAACACCAAGGGGTGACCCCGGGGGTGAGGGAGAACAGGGTAGCGAACTGCAGCAGGAGGTTCCGGCAGCCCTGGCGTTGCTCCGAAGTGAGGGCGTCAGAGAGCCGGACCCCATCCACGGAGCCGTCATTCTCCTGAGTCTTCAGAAGATCCGGGAGGGGTTCGGAGTCCTCCTCTGCCCCACTGTCCGTAGCAATCAGGAGGCTGAGTTCTGAGCGCACAAAGTGTGGTTTGAGTCGGTTGGTGTGGAGGACCCGAAGGGGGTTCCGGGAGGTCCCCAGGTCGATGAGGTAAGTGACGGGGCTTTTGCGCTCGACCACTTTGAAGGGCCCCGTCCACTTATCTTGCAAGGCACATGGTTCGGTGGGGGACATCACCCATACTTGTTGCCCAGGCTCGAACTCAACGGAGGAGGCATTGTGATCATACCACTTCTTCATGTCCTCCTGGCTGGCCTCGAGGTTCGCCTTGGCCATCTCTCTGAAGCGCCGGGTCTGATTGCGTAGGGCCAGGAGGTATTTGAAGACGTCTGGAGGGGTCTTTAGGGGGGCCATCTCCCAACCTTCTTTTACTAGGCTGAGGGGCCCTCGCACAGGGTGCCCGTACAGGAGTTCGAAAGGGCTAAAACCGAGGGACTTCAGGGGAACTTCGCGGTAGGCGAAGAGGAGGCACGGGAGTAGTACATCCCACTGGCGACGGAGGGGCTCCTCCAATCCCCCAATCATCCCCTTGAGGGTGCGGTTAAAACGCTCCACTAGTCCGTTCCCTTGGGGGTGATAGGGGGTCGTGAATCTGTAGGTGACCCCGCATTGTTGCCAGAGGGACTTCATGTATTTGGATATAAAGTTCGTGCCTCGGTCGCTGACGACTTCTCGGGGGAAGCCTACCCGGGAGAAGATCCCCATTAGGGCCCGGCCAACCACCGGAGCTGTCACGGTCCGTAGGGGCACCGCCTCGGGGTAGCGGGTGGCATGGTCCACCAGTACTAAGATGAACCTGTGTCCTTGTGCCGTGCGAGGGTCCAGAGGCCCCACGATGTCTATCCCCACCCTCTCGAACGGGGTGGTGACCACAGGGAAGGGTTGCAGAGGGGCTTTCAGCTTCCGACCACTCTTCCCGCTGGCTTGGCATGTGGGGCAAGATCGGCAGTGGTTCAGGACGTCGTTCCTCATCTTCGGCCAGAAAAAGTGGGTCACTAGGCGGCTGTACGTTTTATCTTGGCCCAGGTGTCCAGCCAGGGGGACATCGTGGGCCAGGTTGAGCAGAAAGTCTCTGAAGCGGAGAGGTACCACCAGTACTCGACCGGCCCCCAGCTCGGCGATTCTTTGCTCGCTGTATAGCAGGTCGTTATCCCAGTAGACCCAGTGAGTTCCGGTGGAGTCCCCTGCGTTCTGGGCGCTGGCTTGTTGGCGGAGTCCCTCGAGGGAGGGACAGGTCTTTTGTTCCTGGCGGAACTGTGCTTGGGTGGGCCCCCCCTCTTGACGCCACTGAGCCAGGTCAGGAGGGTCCTGGGGTTGCGCGTCCCCTTCGGCCGTCGGGTCTGGGAGGCTGGCCTCGTCGTTGTCTTCTACTGGGGCGACTGGGGGCGGAGGTGCTGGCCATTCTGGTTCTTCTGATCGAGGGACGGCACGGGCGGCCATGGACCGGGTGGTTATGCAGGCCCAGTCCGGGAGGCCCAGCATCCCCAGGTGCTCTCTTCTCTCAACGGTGGCCCACGGGGAACTCTCGAGGTCATTCCCCAGGAGGCAGTCCACGGGGGCATCGTCCCGGACCGTCACCTTCAACAGGCCGGAGACCCCTCCCCATTCGAATGGAACGCAGGCCATTTGACACATACTTTCAGAGTTGTCTGCCGAGCGGACGGGGCAGAGAATGTTCGGCAGGATCTGCTCGGGCTTCACCAGGTGACAGCGGACGGCCGTCACACTGGCGCCTGTGTCACGCAAGGCCTCGGCTCGCTGTCCATTAATGGTCACCCACTGACCGTATTTCCTGGTGTTAGCGGGTAGGGGAGCCCGCGGGACCATGTCTCTTCCCCCTAAGCACGCCAGGACCATGGCGGCCGGTTCCCACTCTTGCTGGGCCGGCTCATACTCCTCTGGTTCCTCCAATGATCGCTCTTCCCCCAGGGCGGCGGCAGCTACCTGGCGGGGCTTGGGTGTTTGGTTCTGCGGGCAGCTCGGGTCATTGGCGTAGTGGCCGACTCGCTGGCATCGGTGGCACGTGACGTTGGCTCGGACCCCAGGACGCCACGGGGGGTTGCCCCGACCGGCCGGAGCCGGGGTGCTGGCCACGGGTGTTGCGGGCAAGGCGTCTCTCCCTCGCCCCTGGCCCCCTCCTCCTCCCCGAGGACGGTGCTGGCCTTGGTTGTTTCTTTTCTGTTCGTGTGGCCCCCTCCGGCCCACTCGGGTGCTTTCCCATCGGTCAGCTTCGGCGGCGAGCTGCCGGGGGTCAGTCAGCTTACTGTCGAGGAGGTGCTGCCTGAGCTCGACGAAGCAGTTGTTCGACAGGTGCTCCCATACCATCAGGTTAAAGAGTTGTTCGTAGGTGGTGACCTGGCTCCCCTTTATCCAACCCTCGAAGGCACGGCTGAAATAGTTCACGTATTCTACCCAAGTTGTACCTGGGATCCGGGTGCAATCTCTGAACCTCTGGCGGTACATCTCGGGTGTGAGGCCGTAGCGGGTGAGGAGGGCAGCCTTCATGTGGTCGTAGGACGACATTTGGTGATCTGGGAGCTGCAGTAGGGCATCGCGCCCCTCGTTGATAAACCTCCCCCAGAGTCCGGCTCCCCAATCACTCCGGTCGATCCGGTGGGAGGTCATGGCGATCTCATAGGCTTTAAACCACTGTTGTATGTCGTCTTCTCGGACATACTCGCGGACAACATCCTGGGGGATGTGGACTTTTTTCTCGATTGGCCCCGGGGTGTGTGGTCGCTCAGGCACCCCCAGTTCTTTATTCTGTTTCCGAAGTTCTATTTCCGCCAGTTTGCGCTCGTGCTCGAGCGTTATTTTTTTCTCCTCCAGCTCTCTCTGTCTCTGCTTCTCTTCTCGTTCATCTCGGAGCCGCATGTGCTCGAGGTTGAGTTTCTGTTCAGCTAACTTGAGTTCCCCATCCATCTTGAGTCGTGCCATTTCCAACTCGTGCAATCTGGTTCTTTCTCTTTCTCGGATCTCCTCCTGCGAGAGGCCCGTTCCCCGCTCCTCGGGAGCCGTGGCGTTCCCCTCTGGTGTGATGCTGCTTTGGTCGGAGGGTCCGGCGACCCCAGTTTCTGTCCACGACTCTAGGGCGTGCTTTAGATCATCTTTGGTACTCAGGCCGGTGGTAGCAATGCCAAGTTCTATGCAGAATTGTCTCAGTTCGCGGTGGTTGTATTCTTCTAATTTATCCATTTGGAATTTCTCGGTGGAGTTGCTATCTTTGGCTGACATCGTGTTGTTGTCGTGGGGTGAGCTACTCTCTGTACGATTACGCGTTGATTCGGATCGCGCCGCTGGCCACCAATGTTAGAAAGGATAGACGGACCGGGAGGGTCGGCCGGGGTCAGGAGGAGAGGTCTCCGGGGAGAGCCGTCTCCAGCGATCGTACAGACAAGTAACTTCCCCCCCACAGACAGATACCACACACGGATAAGGTTCAGTGTTCTTTATAAGCACTTCTTAAGGTACGGTTGAATGGTACAAGGAGGTCTGGACTCAGGGGTCCCCTCGATTCAAGTCTCTCAAAGCAGGGTAAGGGGTAGCGGGACAGTCTGTCTACCAGTCAGGTAGTTTGGATGAGATGATGATTAGCTCACAATCCTCGAGCTTAGTTGGTACGGGCCGCGGCAGCGCCAGCAGGTCCCGGAAAGATGGTCGATGTACGGTCCGCGGCAGCGCCAGCAGGTCCCGGTGAGGATGGTCGTTACAACGGGCCGCGGCAGCGCCAGCAGGTCCCGGAAAGATGGTCGATGTATGGTCCGCGGCAGCGCCAGCAGGTCCCGGTGAGGATGGTCGTTACAACGGGCCGCGGCAGCGCCAGCAGGTCCCGACGAGGATGGATGTTGTAGAAGGCCGCAGCAGCGCCAGCAGGCAGGACGATGGTTCACAAGAGCGGGCTACGGCAGCGCCAGTAGTCCGTCAAGGCTGAGTTCTCTCGGTGTCTCTCGACTCCAGGATACAACTGCCTTCCTGCTCCGGAGTTGCCCCAGTTATAGGGCAGGCGCACTTTGATGTCCGGACCCTCGCACTTGGAGGTCGGAGGGCCCGGGATGAAGGTGTCCAGACACCCAGCAGGGGGTGGAGCCAGCGCCTGGGGGAGCTGGAGGCGATCGGCACCTGGCGGGGGAAGAGCTCTTGACACTTCGTCCTCCCATTGACCTGCCAAGTGGTCCGCTCACCTCCCGGGTGGATGGTGGTGCCGGGATGTCGGGGCCGGCCAGGCCCGGGGTTAGGGTCGGGGCGAGGCCACGCGGCCTCGTGGTGCAGGGCCCAAGATGGCGGCTTGAACCGGCCGGGGGAGCCGGTGGGGCTGGGCCCCGTGATGAGGAGAGGTCCGAGGGCAGAAGATCCGTCGGGAGACGGGGTACAGGTGCTTTTCGTGGATTATGCCTGGTGGGCCGGAGCTCGGGCCCTGTCGTGCGGGGAGGGAGCAAGCCCTTCGTGTGGCCTGTCCAACACTGTGCATAGATTTTGTAGCGGTTTCTTATCTTTGTGGCAGCTGGGTGGAAGATGAGCGTTTGTCGTTGAATATATGTTGGAGCACCTTCTGTCCTACTTGTGCTTCCTTGTTCATCTGTATGTCCACGCAATAGTGCTTAGTGAACGTGTGCACTGAAGCCCGTGTTGCCGCCAGGCATATGTCTTGAATGGGCGTATTTGCCAGAAAGGCAATAGTTGCTCCCTTCTTCCTTGTGGAGTGGGCTCGTGGCCCATCCGATAGCTCCTGCCCTGCCTGTTTGTGGCAGAATTGTATTGTCAGTGCAATCCATCGTGCAATGGTGGCTTTTGTCACGGGTCTACCCAGGAAACTGGTTGCAAAGGAGACAAAGAGCTGCTTGGTCTTCCTGTGCTCTTTGGTCCTCTCAATGTAGTGCATCACTGCCCTTCTAGCGTCTAGAGTGTGCAGTGCCCTTTCTGCGCTTGTCGTGGGGTTTTGAAAGAAACTCGGTATCTGAATGCCGACACCACCTTAGGCATGAAGTGTGGGTCCGTTCTTAGAACCACCCTATCCTTGTGTAGCTGTATGTAGGGCTCTTGCAGTGTCAGTGCTTGCAGCTCGCTCACCCTGCGCAGCGAGGTTATCGCTACCAGGAAGGCTGTTCTCATCGTTAGCATTTGCAGCGTGGCCTTGTGGATGGGCTCAAACGGCTCCTGCTTAAGCTCGGTTAGGACCATGTTGAGGTTCCATGCCGGCGGCGGCATCCTCTTTGGAGGCGCAATTCTTTTCGCCCCTTCCAAGAACCTCTTTACTACCTGCGACGTAAAGAGACTTCCTCCTCTCTCCCCTCGTGTGTAAGCTACGATTGCCGCTAGGTGTACCCTTAGGGAGGATGAGCATAGATTACTTTTTAGTAGGTGTGTGAGGAATCTAAGCACCGTTGACTCAGTTGTCATTTTATTCAGTAGTTTATTTCTGCTGCACCATATTGTGAACCTTTTCCATTTCTCCCCATAGCATTTTCGTGTTGTAGGTCTCCTTGCCTCCCGCAGCACTTGCATAGTGCTTTGAGGTAGGTTCAGGTGCGCAAACTCCAAGTCTTCAGGAGCCATGCCGCCAGGCTGAGGCTCTCTGGTTCTGGGTGCAGGACCTCTCCGTTCTGCATGGAGAGCAGGTCCTTTCTTCTTGTGAATTTGTGAGGAATACCTTGTGCCATTTCCACTATTTGAGAGAACCAAGTTTGCCTTGCCCACTGTGGTGCCACTAGGATCAGGGTCATGTTGCTGGTCCTGCACTTGTCGAGCACCCTGTGTAACAGCGGTATCGGTGGAAAAGCGTAGGCAAATGTCTTTGACCAACTTATCCATAGGGCATTCCCTTGCGATTGCTGTTCTGGTTGTCTGGATGCGAAGTTTTGGCATTTAGCATTCAGGCGTGTTTCAAACAGGTCTATTGTCGGTGTTCCCCACCTTTGGAATAGCCTCTGTGTTTCCTGTCCATTGAGCTCCCACTCGTGGGATGCCGATGTTTGTCTGCTGAGCCAGTCTGCCTCCACATTGTCCTTCCCTGGTAGGTGTATGGCCAGCAGGTCTATCTTGAGTGGGATGGCCCATCTCCAAATCTCCTGTGCCAGAGTGGAAAGGGGGAACGATTGCGTCCCTCCCTGCTTGTTGATATAGAACATGGTAGTGGTATTGTCCGTCTGTATCAACACTTTCTGTTTGTATATCTGTTTCTGGAAGGCCTTCAGGGCTAGCAGGACCGTCTTCAATTCCAGGTAATTGATGTGTCTGACCGCATCTGCCGGAGTCCACAGACCCCTCACCCTGAGTTTGTTCATGTGTGCTCCCCATCCTATTTGTGATGCGTCCGTGGTAATGGTCACAGTTGGGTTTGGTGGTTTCAAGGTCTTTCCTGTCGTTAAGTTCTCCCTGTTCCACCATGTTATCTCCTCTTGCACCGCGTGTGTAACAACCACTAGATCCTCCCAACTTCCGTTTGCTTGTGACCATTGCTATTGCAGCCATTCTTGGAATGGTCTCATGTGAAGCCGTGCATTGGGGACTAGGTGGATGCATGACGCCATCATCCCCATGATCTTGCTCACTGTCAGAACTCGCCCCTTCTGGTAGAGACGCGTCTCGTTCAGCAGGGCTATTGTTCTTCTGTCGCTGGGCATCACCGTTCCGTCTATGGAGTTGATCTTCGCCCCCAGGAAGATCTTCAACTGCTCTGGTTCTATGGATGACTTCCCCCAGTGTATCGAGAACCCCAGGTTTGTTAGTATTCTTGTCACCCGTTCTGCGTGCTCCTCGCACTTGTCGCGAGTACTTGCTTTGATTAGCCAGTCGTCTAGGTAAGGGTACACATGAATCCCCTCCCTTCGTAGGTACGCTGCTACTGCTGCAAGGCATTTTGTGAAGACCCTTGGAGCGGACTTTAGGCCGAACGCCAGGGTTGTAAACTGATAATGATCCTGGTTGATGCTGAACCTTAGCAGGTTTTTGTGTCGCCTGTTCATTGGGATGTGTAGGTAGGCGTCCTTGACATGAAGTCTCCGCCTCGTATTTGGGGTAGCACTTCTTGTAGTGATGTCATTTTTAATTTTTGCGTCTTTATGAATTTGTTTAGGAACCTTAGGTCCAGGATGGGTCTTAGGGATTCGTCCACCTTTGGTACAAGGAAGTAGTTTGAGTACACTCCCTTGTTCCTTTCTCTGCGTGGCACTAGTTCTATGGCCTTCTTTTCCAGTAGTTGAAGTGTCTCCTCCCTGAGTTGAGCGAGCTCCTGACCAGAGCGCTGTCTTCTCTTTGGTTTCTTGTTTGGAGGCCTTTTCTCTAACTCTATGCAGTATCCGTGCTGTATGACGTTGAGAACCCATTTGTCTGAGGTTATTTCTTGCCATTGTTGAAGGTAGAGGCCTAGTCTTCCGCCTACCGGTGTTGCATGCTCGTCGGCGCTTGTTTTGTGTAACCCCCTTGGTGTTCTTACAGTGCGCTTCACCCTTCGGGGTATGCTGTGGGTGAGCATCCTTTTGTGTGTGTAGTCACTTAGATGAGGGTTGGTCTCCGCCTCTCCTCCTTTGGCCACGTCCGTTTCCTCTCCCTCAAAAGGAGTAGCCTCGAGGCTGGTACTGCCAGTTCTGCTTCTGCTGTCCCTGCTGGCTGTGACTGTCACCCTGCTGCCCGTGCTGGAATGTCTGGTGCGACGTACCCTGCTAGCTTCCTCCCCTTCCGTAGGGCCTCCGATTTGGGGTGCCTCTTCGCATTCCTCTGAATTGCAGGGCTCCCATGGATCTTGCTGTCTCGTTCTCCTTTTTCAGCTGGGTGAGCTTCTCGTCCACAGTTTCCCCGAACAGCGTTTCACCGTTGAAAGGGGTGTTCAGTATGTTATTCTGGACTTCCTGATTGAATCCAGAAATTCTGAGCCAAGCCTGCCTCCTTTCCGTGATCCCTATGGCCATCAGTCTGCTCGAAGTTTCCGCCCCGTCCAATGCAGACTTGATGCATGAGTTGGCGATATTCTTCCCTTACTCCACTAGATGGGAAGCTCTTTGACGGTACTCCTCTGGGAGATGCTCGACTAGTTCCCCCATCTCATCCCAGTGCTGGTACTGGTGCCTGTTCAGTAGTGCGTTTGAGTTTGCCATGCGCCAGTGCATTGCGGCGTTTCTTTCTACCTTTCTTCCAGTGAGGTCCATCCTTCTGCTCTCCTTATCAGGAGGTGGCCCCGAGGTCGCCGGCACATTGGCTCTTTTCCTGGCCGTGGAAGCAATGATGGAGTCAGCCGTGACCGATCCCTTGATGTAAGGAGGATCCTGCGAGGAGTGCTTGTACTTTTTTTCCGTTCTGGGTGTGATGGACCGGCATGTTCCCGGGTCCTTAAACGCCTCCTTCCCTTGGTTCATCACCCTTTGGAGCATAGGGAGGAACTGGCTCCTTGTCTGGATGGGGAGCAGAGTTTCGAGTAGAAAGTCTGCTTTCGGCTTCTCCTCGTCCAATTTCACACCAAAGGCTGCTGCAGCACTCTTGACGACCATGTTGTACGTCCCGATGTCGTCAGGCGGCGAAGGCCTCGAAGGATACGAGTCCACGTGCTCTTCGGGGTTTTCGGTGTCGATGTCCTGCCATTCCAGCTCCTGACTCGTCGACGGCGCCGAGCCGTAGAATGACAGCTGATCCTCATCATCACTTTCTCCCTCATAGTAGGTGCCTTCCTCCTCCTCTTCAGGAATTCTCGACTGCTCTTCGGCGTCGAAATCCCCTTCTTCCTCGATCCCCACGACCTCCGTCGACGGGACCGTTGGGATTTTGAATTGCTTCATTCGTTTGTCGAACTAGTTCTTCCTCTGAAGGATGCTCTCCATCTCCGCCTCGAGCATTCTCTTTATCTTCTCCATGCTCGAGATGTGCTCGGCGTCGATCGCAGGTCTCTTCGACGGAGCCTGCGTCGACGCGGTCTTGTCTTTCGTCGCCGAACGTCCCACCTCGTGGGTCTGTTTCGACGAACTCTGCCTCTCGGCGGTCTTCGGCACCTGGGAATCGTTCTCAAAGGATCCGCTCGGCCTTTTGTCCTTTGAACCACTGGCGGACGTCGAAATCTTCGGCGCCGGTGTTTCCTTCGAGGACTTTGACTCATTTTTTCGAGAGTCACCATCCGATTTTCGGGGCCCTTTCGGTGGTTTTGTACTCGACGTGTCTCTTACCTCGTCAGTCGTTTTCTTATCAGTCTCTGCGACCGTGAAGACATCAGGTCCCTCGGCGATGTTGTCTTCATCGTCGGTTGATAGGCCCAGATCGTACAGCGACGGGGCCTTACCCTTGCCTTCCATGCTGAAGTTGTATCTCCTCTGACGTTCTCTCACCCGGAGAGTCTTCGGCGCGAAGGCGGAACAGGCGTTGCAGTCCTTGCTCTCGTGGTCGATCGGCAGGCAAAGGTTGCAGACTGGGTGTTGGTCCTTCTGCGCGTACTTGTGGTGGCAGTTAGGGCAGAACTTAAATGGTGTCTTGTCCATTGCGCTCAGAGCCTCTGAGTGCGCATTTTCCTCTGTGCGTCGAAGAATTCGAGGATCCCCTCCTTCGTCGTCCCGGCTGTAATACCTTTCTCTCTGTAGTCTTCTAAAGGTTCTCCTTCAATGAAACTCGCGTATTTTCCTTCTTCCTTCGTCTAAAACTCTGGAGCTTCTCGATGACGATCCAGACCCAACGGCGGAAAAAACAATCTGAAGATGGCGCCCCAAAGGTAGGACTTCCGCAGGAAGCACGACGACGTCACAAGAGGTGCACCAAATGGTGGGACGTCGACGCCCACCTGGGCTACAAAAAATAAAACAAAAAAAACAAAAGAAAGACTACGAATCCGGACCCAACCACCAGATCGCGGAATAATGCACAGCATAGTGAATCCAGAAAGATTCACGCTGCAAAACGTATAGTTTCTTACCTGTTGGAGTCGTTTTGCAGCTTGAAGAATTTTCTGGATTCACTATGCTGTGCATTATTCCGCCATCTAGTGGTTGGGTCCGGAATTGTAGTATTACTTCTTTTTTTTCCCCCCGTGGCTGGTGGTCGTCGACATACCACCATTTGGTGTCAGTCTGTGACATAGACGCGCTTCCTCCGGAAGCTCCCACCTTTGGTCGCCATCTTCGGATTCTTTTTTAAAAATTGTTTTTTTATAGAATTTTCATTCTTGATTCATTTATTTCTTCCTCTTGTTTCATCTTTCTGGCAGAGGAGGGTGGGTTCGCAAGTGAATCCAGAAAGTTCTTCAAGCTGCAAAACTACACCGACGGGTAAGGAACTATACGTTTTGCAGCATGAATCTTTTCTGGATTCCCTACACTGTGCATAGACTTTGTAGCGGTTTGCTAGTCTTGTGGTGGTCGAGTGGAAGATGAGAGTTGGTTTGTGAAAATATGTTGTAAGACTTTCTGTCCCACTTGTGCTTGTTTGTTCATCTGAATGTCCACATAGTAGTGCTTTGTGAACGTGTGCACTGAAGACCATGTTGCTGCTTGGCAAATGTCTTGAATGGGCGTATTTGCTAGAAAAGCTACTGTTGCTCCTTTCTTCCTTGTCGAGTGAGCGTGCGGTGCTCCTTGTAATGTCTGACCTGCCTGTTTGTGGCACAACTGTATGGCTTGTGCAATCCATCTTGCAATGGTATTCTTTGTGACTGGTCGTCCAAGAAAACTGTTGGCAAATGATACAAAGAATTGTTTTGTTTTCCTGTATTCTTTGGTTCTTTCTATGTAGTACATGACTGCCCTTCTGGTGTCCAGGGTGTGCAATGCCCTTTCTGCGTGTGTCTTTGGTGTTTGGAAAAAAACGTTGATACCACCTTTGGCATAAATTGTGGATCAATTCTCATGACGATTCTGTCATCATGTATTTGGAAGTAGGGCTCTTGCGGTGTTAGAGCTTGCAATTCACTTACTCTACGTAGTGATGTAATTGCCACTAAAAACGCAGTTTTTAGTGTGAGCATTTGCATCGTTGCCTTGTGCATTGGTTCGAATGGCGCCTTCATCATTTGAGCGAGCATTACATTGAGGTTCCATGCAGGTGCTGGCATCCTTTTTGGAGGTGCTATTCTTTTTGCTCCTTCTAGGAATCTTTTGACCACACGGGATGTGAAGAAACTCTTTCCTGTTTCTCCCCTTGTGCACGCTACGATTGCTGCTAAGTGTACCCTTATAGATGGTTAACTCAGTTTATTCTGTAGTAAATATGTTGAGTATTTTAGTACTGTTGATTCTCTTGTGATCCTTCTTGAAAGTTTTTCTCGAAGGCACCACTGAGAGAATCTTTTCCATTTGGCTGTGTAACACTCCCGTGTTGTAGGTCTTCTCGCTTCTCTGAGTTCTGCCATTGTGCTCTCTGGTAGTTTGAGGTGTGCAAATTCTAAGTCCTCAGGAGCCATGCTGCCAGGCTTAGGCTCTCTGGTTCTGGGTGTAGCACCCTTCCGTTCTGCATTGTTAAGAGGTCCTTTCTCTTTAGGGAAACTTGTACATTGTTCCTTGACTAATCTCCATTATCTGTGAGAACCACGTCTGTCTGGCCCACCGAGGTGTTATGAGTATTAATGTCATGTGGCTGACCCTGCATTTGTTGAGTACCCTGTGTAGCAGTGGTATCGGGGGAAAAGCTAAAGCAAATGTCCCTGACCAGTTTATCCAGAGCGCATTCCCCAAGGACTGTTGGCACGGTAGCCTGGATGCGAAGTGTTAGCATTTTAGGGTGTTGCAAATAGGTCGATTTGCGGAGTCCCCCATTTTATGAATATCTTTAGGATTTCTGGTGGATTCATTTTCCATTCGTGGGATGCTGATGCTCGCCTGCTCGGCCGGTCTGCTTCTACATTGTCCTTCCCTGGCAGATGTATGGCTTGTAAGTCTATTTTCCTTGGGATTGCCCATCTCCATAGTTCTTGGGCTAAGGTTGATAGGGTTATCGATTGTGTTTCTCCTTGTTCGTTGATTTAAAACATGGTAGTAGTATTGTCCGTTTGGATTAACACCCTCTTTCCGTAAAGCTCCTTCTGAAAGGCCTTTAAGGCTAGGAACACGGTCATTAACTCCAGGAAGTTGATGTGTTTTATCTCATCCTGCTGGGTCCATAACCCCCTCACCTTGAGGTTCTTCATGCGGGCTTCCCACCCTAGTTGGGAAGTGTCTGTTGTAATGGTCACTGTAGGAGTTGGTTGGGTGAAAAGTCTCCCCTGCGTTATGTTCTTCCTGTTCCATCATGCCATCTCTTGATGAACTGTCTACGTGACAACCACTAGATCCTCCCAGCTCCCTGTTGACTGTGACCATTGCTGTTGAATCCATTCCTGGAATGGTCTCATGTGTAGTCGAATGTTTGAGACTGGATGAATGCATGACGCCATCATCCCTAGCAGTTTGCCCACTGTCCTCACTGTCAGAGCTTGCCCCTTGCGGTATAGATGTGTGTCCTTCAGTATCGCTAATGTTCTCCTTCTGCTTGGAAATACCTCTCCTAGTATTGGGTCGATTGCTGCCCCTAAGAATACCTTTACTTGTTCTGGTTCTATTGACGATTATTCCCCATGTATGGAGAACCGAGTTGGACCAATGTCTCGAGGACTCTGTATGTGTTTTTAGCAAAGATTGTATGAGCTTGCTCTTACTAACCAGTCGTCTAGGTATGGATAAACATGAATCCCTCGCCTTCTTAGGAAGGCCGCTACTGCTACTAGACATTTTGTGAAGACTCTTGGTGCTGATTTCAGTCCGAATACTAGCACTGTGAATTGGTAGTGTGTTTTGTTGATTACAAATTTTAGAAGGCCTTTGCGTTTGTTGTTCATGGGGATGTGCAAGTAAGCGTCCTTTAAGTATATAGTTGCCATGTAGTCCCCTGCCTGTATCCGAGGTATTACTTCTTGTAAGGTTGTCATTTTGAATTTTTGAGTCTTTATGAACTTGTTTAGAAACCTCAAGTCTAGTATTGGTCGTAAGGTTCCGTCCACCTTTGGTATGAGGAAGTGCGTGGAATACACACCTTTGTTCCTTTCCTTGTATGGTACCTTCTCTATGGCATTTTTGTTCAGAAGCTCTTGTGCTTCTTCGAGCAAATGAGATAGATCTTTTGCTGAATGAATCTTGTTGTTTGGTCTTTCGCTTGGAGGTAGTTTTGCAAAGTCTATGCAGTATCCGTATTGTATTATGTTCAATATCCATTTGTCTGATGGTATTTTCTCCCACTCCTAGAAGAAGTTTCTTATCCTGCCTCCCACTGGTGTTATATGTTGGAGGAATTGTTTGTTCTTTGGGACATGTGCTGTTATGTTTGTTTGTTGTTGCACCCTCTGAGAATTTGTTTGAGTGTGCATAATTCTTGCACTGAAATCACTTGGAGGTGGGTTGCTGTTCCCCTCTTTGCGGTTGGCCTCTTCCTCGAGGGCACCCTCGAAAGGATTGTCTTCTGTGTTGGTATTGCCAACCTTGTTGTTGTTGGCCCAGCTGCTGGCCCTGGCTTCCTCCTTAGTAACCTTGTTGAAATGTTTGGTGTGAGGCTACAGGCTGGTGGTTACCCCGGCCTGCTTGTCTCGGTGATGGTGCCCCCCCTACGCATGCCTCTGAATTGTAGTACCCCCATGGAACTTGCATTCTCATTCTTTCTTTAATGGATTCAATTTGTCGTCCACAGCTGTTCGGAATAGTTCATCATTGAACGGGGTGTTTAATATGTTGTTTTGTACCTCTGGTTTGAAACCTCAAATTCTTAGCCAACCGTGCCTTCTCTCAGTGACCCCAATCATCATCTGTGCTCTAGATGTTTCTGCTGCATCCAGGGCTGATTTTAAACATGTGTTCGCCATGTTCTTCCCTTCTTCCACTAAGTGGCTTGCCCTTCTTTGGAATTGGTCTGGCAGATGTTTTAGTAGATCACCTACTTCCTCCCAGTGTGGATATGCAGGTCTATTGATTAATGCATTTGAATTTGCGATGCGCCACTGAATGGCCGCACTTCGTTCCACCTTTATTCCCATGAGATCCATTCTCTTGCTCTCCTTGTCTGGTGGTGGCCTCACATTACTGGGTACATTAGCTCTCTTCCTAGTCGTGGAAGTGATCATAGAATCAGCTGGCAATGAACCCCTGATATACATAGGCTCCTTAGAGGAATGTATGGTTTTTTTCTCTCCACTTGGTGTTACAGCCTTGCATGTAGCAGGTTCTTTAAAGGCTTCCTTACCCTGGTCCAGCACACTTGGTAGCATGGGAAGGAACGGACTCCTTTTTTGTGTAGGCAGCAAGGTCTCTAGGAGAAAACAGGATTGCGGTTTTTCCTCCTCTAACTGCACTCCATAAGTGCTTGCAGCCTTCTTTATCACTTGATTGTACAACCCAATGTCATCTGGTGGTGAGGGCCTCGAGGGGTATGAGTCTACCCCTTCTTCTGGAGATTCGGCGTTGAGATCTTGCCACTGCATGTCTTGCGCCTCCGAGGTCGCCGAACCGTGAAAGTTTGGTCCTCCTCCTCTCCTTCAGCTTTGAAGTAGTACTCTTCTGCCTCCACTTCCTCGACCAGTTCTGGCATTGCCGGCAGCTCTAGTTCTTCAACGTCTTTTTCGTCTTCTGTTTAAATTTTCGGCGGAATTTTGAATTGTTTCATTTTCTCATCTAAATCTTTCTTGCGTTGCAAGATACTCACCATTTCGTCTTCGAGCCTTTTCTTTTAAAAACTCTGACGCTTGTGTTTCGGCATCGAGATTTTCTGTCTTTCTTTTGGAGCTTGTCGAAGTGTAAGCTGGTTTAACCCTTTCTTTTTTCAATGTCGAAGAGTCTTTTTCGTGACTGCTCTTCAACGACTTTGTCTTTTCTAGGATTTTTGCCATCTGGGAGTCCTTGCCAAAGGAACTGACGGACTGTTTGTCCTTGAACGCCCTTGCGGTTGTCAAATGTTTCGACGCCAAGGTTACTTTGGAGGACTTGAGGGGGGGGTTCTCTAGCCTCCTTCGGAGTTTTCTTTTCGACCTTGACGACTGAGATGTGCGCATCTTCTTCGCCTTCAGGCCCTTCGGTGACGTTGTCCTCTGCTTCGCTGCAGAGGCCCAGGTCTCAAAGAGAGGTGGTCCTTGAACCTGCATGTTGTAATTTGCTTTTCTCTGCCTGTGAGAAAGTGCCATCTTTCTTGCATGGTATGCCCCCACTTTTTGCTAAATTGCTGAATGTACTTTGATTAAGTGTACCCTGGACTCCTGCCAATCAGGTGCCCAGGGCCTATGTTCCTTCCTTAAAACACACCAACTCCAAATTGGCAAACCCTAGCCACATGTCAGCCCCTGGTAAATGGTACCCTAGGTACCCAGGGCCTTGTGGCAAGGGAAGGCCTCTAGGGGCTGCAGCACTCGTTGTGCCACCCTTAGAGGCCCTGTACCCTTACACACACACACACACACACACACTGCCTTTGCAGGCTGAGTGTCTGGGTGCAGGACAAAACAAAGAGTCGACATGGCACACATCTCTGTGTGCCATGCCCATCACCTACACTGCCAAGGCATATATCAGTCACCCCTCTAGCTGGGTGCTTTACGCCTATGGTGTGGGCACAGGAGCAGGAGCCCTGTGCCCCTACAGTACCCGGGTCCATTCCTGGGAACTGTAAGTGCAGTGCTGCCATTTAAGAGTACATGGTGCTGAGAGCTCGTCAAACACGAGCTCCACAGCACCATAATGGCAACACTGAAGACTGGGAAGTTTGGTATCAAACTTCTCAGCACATTAAACCCACACTGATGCCAGTGTGGGATTTAATGTACTAAGCACCCCAGAGGGCATCTTAGAGATGCCCCCTTACAACTAACCTACAATCCACGTCTGCTCTGAGGCTGCCCAGGCTGCCACACAGCAGACCCGTTGCTGGACCCCTGGGTGGGAGAGCCCCTGCTCTCCCGGGCCTGCAACAATGCACATCCTGGGTGAGGTGATAAATCTCCTCCCCCAGGATGAGCAAAGGGAAGTTTCAAAGGCATGCCGCCTCTTGGAGTTTCCCCAGGCCACTGCAACCCCCCACTCTGGCAGGAAGCTTGGCCGGAAACCCCATACAAGGACAGGGGATGTGCCAGCCTGCCCACCCCACCCCTCAGGTGGGGGAGGCGAGGTGAAGCACATCTCCGGGCTTTCGCCATCTTGAAGATGGGGGGCCCTACCCTATCAGGATTAGGCTACTGCCCCCCTCCCACAGGAGAGAGGCAGGATAGGGGGTGTACCCACCCCAGGACAAGGACCCATTGGTCCCTGGCCTTCACCTACCTGTAACGCCCCTAAATCTAGTATTTAGGGGCACCCTGAATCTTCCTTCCCCAGATTCCAGATTCGAAAAACTACAAGAAGAGCAAGAAGAACAAAGACCTGCCCTGCAGCTGCTAAAAAGGGAAGAAAACACCAACTGCTTTGGCCCCAGCCCTACCGGCCTGTCGACTCCCGGACCTGCACCAGCGCGGCATCTCTCGTGACCAGCAACCTCACCAAACCCCAGAGGACCTGGCTACCTTTTGGCTCTAAGCCCCTGGGACTCCCATGAGGTAGAGGCTCTACTCAGAAACCTATTTTTAACCCCTGGCAGCAGCCCGGAACCGCGGACCCAACACACTCTGCACCAGCCAAGCCTGGCCAGTGCCGGAGTGGACAAAGACCCTGAGGACGACCCCACGGCGACTGTGACCCCGAGTCCGGCACCCAAGGACCCCCCTCGACATTCCGGAAGAAGCCTGCAGCCTCAGAACAGAGTGCCACCCCAACCGCGATCAACAAGAGGGTAAGATTTCCGACATCAAAAGGCACCCCTGCACTCGGCGCCCTGCGGCCCCCTGTGCCCGATCCCGGGGTACCCACCTAACCTACAACTACCCAACTTACCTCTCGAAGTGGTGGTGGCACCTGAAGCATCCTCGTCCCCGAGCTTGCAGCCTTTTTCCAAACCGGAACATTCCCATTGATTTCCATTGAGCGCCCGACGGCTCAAAAGCACCCTGCACCCAGCCGCCCGAGTGGCCCTGGCAGTGCAATCTCTACACTAGCCTACTTCCACACTAGCCTACTTCCCCACTTGCCCTGAGTGAGTGACCAGGAGCCCAGATCCCACAGCCGCGTGGCCTGCTAGTCAGCAGCCACCAAACCAGGCCCCCCTATTCCTCATAGGCTAACATTGGGCCTAACTCTCTCTGCACCCGGCCGTCCTGAAACCGCTGAGGGTGATCTGACTGTACCTACCTGACACTGGGAGACCCCTGAGTCTATGCCCAGAACTTCAACTCTGCCAGTCGAGAACTTACCCTTAAACCGCGATCTTCATTTTCCTCATAGGGTAACATTGGCTGGCTTTTTCTTGGAAATGCTTTTTCTTGGAAATTCTTCTAAGTGTGAACTTTTCAAAACTCAAAATATTCACCAAAAATCAGCCGAGTACCAAAAACGAATTTACTCACCTGCTCTTAGGTGAGCTCCCAGTGCTGGATCTTGGTGCCCAGCACTGACTCTGAAAAGTACCCACAACTACACTTACCTTTAACTCCTTTTTCTTCCATAGGAAACCATTGACTGCTTTTCTGTGAAATTTCTTCTAAGTGTTGATTTCTGCAATCTTGAAATATTCTTTTAAAATCGTACAATTTCTGCAAACGTAATTACTTACCGGTTTCTGATAAAGACCCCAGTGCTGAGTCTAGGTACTCAGACCTGGATTACAAAAGTAACGATAAAGTACTCTACCTGCAACTTGAATTTCTTGCCATAGAGATCCATTGAATGTTTTCTTTGAAATATTTTCTAAGTGCTAACTTTTGAAATAGCTAAATATTATTTAAAAATCATTACAGTTATTAAGTCGACTTTCATCACTTGATTCTGAATACTGACCCAAGGCTGGATCTAGGAGCCAGACCTGGAATTCCAAAAGTAATCTGAAAAGTAATTTATTACAAATAACCTGAATTTACCATTGAGCTCAATGCATTGTTATGTTTAGGAAATAGGATTGTTTATTGCAACCAACTGTGACTGTTTACAAAAATCCATTGCTTATTGCAAAAGTGTTTACATTCAACCTCTCATTCTGAGAAAGTATATTTTTATTCCCTTTGTGGTTCTAAAAATAAAACAAGCATATATTTTATATATATATATAAACCATCGGCCTAGAGTTCAGTTATTGAGTGTGTGAGACCATTTGCTGACTGAGTGTGCACAACAAATGCTTTACACTGTCCTCTGGTACTGCCTTACTGCTCGACCAAGCTACCACTTTAGAGAGTAAGGTCATACCTAACTTTAACCTCTATCAGCCCCTGGGGGACTGTGGACTCTGTACACCCTGTACCTATTAGGGAACAGTATATACAGAGCCACTTTCTCACATTGGTGGATCAGCGGTGGGATACAAACTTGCATTTGTTGGACTACTTGGTTACCATCTGATCACACGACAGAACTCTTAAAAATTGCCTTTAGAATTCTGATTGGTCTTTCCAAAATTACTAAAAGTCTTGCTAGGGCCCTGCTTAAGTCCCATTAGAATTTAGAACAATAAAAGTCACTATAGTCAGGGTAGAGGGTTAGAACTGTCAGGTTAGAATGTCTCAAACAAACCCAGCTATTAGTGATAATAATAACATGGACCTGGTGGAGGAGCTCGACCTCACACCTTACTTACACTTGTCTTTCAAGGAATTGAGGTCCTTATGCAAACTTAAAAATTTACAAATGGGCCTGCATCCAACCAAACTAGGGCTCCAGGAGCTCTTGGCTGAGTATGCTAAAGACCACCCATCTGAACATGGTGATGGCCAGTCAGATGAGGAAAGGGAAACAGGGGAGGAGGACAGCAACCTCCCCATACTATTCCCTAGGGAGGAGAGGGCACCCATACCCTCCAATCCAAAATTAGCATCTGGGCACCTAGAGACTACACAGGTGGCTCTGGTCCCAGAGAGAACACTGGGGGACCCCCCAGTGAAGAGGACAGCCTTGTGAGGCTGGCCAAAAGAATAGATCTAGAGTCCAGGCTCCTGGCTCTAGAAAAAGAAAGGAGAGAGATGGGTTTAGCACCCATCAATGGTGGCAGCAATAATAAAAACAAGGATAGGGAGGAAACTTCTGACCTTAAAATCCCTAAAGGGATTGTCCCTAAATTTGAGGAAGGTGATGATATCACCAAATGGTTCACAGCCTTTGAGAGGGCTTGTGATATCAGAAAAGTGAAGAAACCTCTCTGGGGGGCACTCCTGTGGGAACTGTTCTCTGGTAACTGCAGAGACAGGCTTCTGACCCTTTCTGGGCCAGAGGCAGGATCCTATGACCTCATGAAGAAAGCTCTGATTGAGGGATTTGGATTCACCACTGAGGAGTATAGAATTAGATTCAGGGGGGCTCACAAAACCCAGACCCAGTCCTGGATTGATTTTGTAGATTTCTCAGTGAAGACACTGGATGGTTGGTTAGCTGGATATGGTGTGCAGGATTTTACTGGATTGTACAATTTATTCATGAAGGAACATATTTAGAGTAACTGCACAAATGAAAAGTTGCATCAGCATTTGGTAGACCTAGGTCTAATTTCTGCCCAAGAATTGGGAAAGAAGGCAGACCACTGGGTCAAGACTAGGGTGACCAAGACAACCACTGGGGGTGACCAAAAGAAAGTGGTCACAAAACCTCCCCAGGGGAAAGGTGGTGAGAATCCCCAAGATAAAAAGTCTGAGTCTTCCAGGGTGGGACCCAAACTACTCCCTATGTGCTCCAACCATATAGGGGGAAGAACTTTGATACCTTAAAGGCCTGGTGTAATACCTGTAAAAAGCAGGGACACCTAACTGTAGCTTGCCCCCAAAACAAAGCCCCTAAGGCACCCAGTACAGCTACTCCTGGGGCAGCAAGCATACAAATGGGATCAGAGGTGTACCCTGAGCAAATCTGGGAACACACTGAAGCAAGTTTAGTCTCCTTGGGAGAAGTGGAGTTTGCCACTGTAGCTGTGTGGCCCCCCAACTTAAAGAAATACTTACAGTACCCCTGGGTGAATGGAACTAGGGTAGAAGCTCTGAGGGATACAGGTGCCAGTGTCACTATGGTGAAAAACACACTGGTTTCCCCTGAGCAATACTTGATTGGGAAGTCTTACCCAGTCACCAACGCTGACAGTGTCACCACTAGTCATCCCATGGCCATGGTAACATTAGGCTGGGGGGCGGGGGGGGGGGTTACTGGTCTGAAACAGGTAGTGGTCTCTCCAAAGTTGCCAGCTGCCTGTCTGCTTGGAAATGATCTGGAAACCTCAGCCTGGGCTGAGGTTGAACTGAAGGCCCATGCAGCCATGCTGGGCATCCCTGAATTGGTGTGTGTGCAAACCAGAGCACAGAGCAAGAGGAAGGGTGAAAAAGTAGGTCTGGAGTCTGGAATAATGGCCCAGCCAACCAAGAGAAAAGGAAAGAAGACTGGGGAACCAGCTTCTACACAGCAAACCATTCAGGACCCCTCTCCCCAGGGAGAGGATTTGGATACCCCTGAGGGAACTGAGTCCATGGAGCTTGACCCTTACCAGGTTGAACTCTTGGGCCCAGGGGGACCCTCTAGGGAAGAGCTGTGCCAGGGTCAGCGAGACTGTCCCACTCTTGAAAGCCTGAGGCAGCAAGCTGTTTCAGAAGCCAGGGGAGATGTCAGTGGTACCCACAGAGCTGATTGGAAAGAGGGATTACTGTATGCTGAGGCAAGAAACCCCACTCCTGGAGCCACCAGGAGGGTGGTAGTGCCACAGAAGTAGAGGGAGTTCCTCCTAACTTTGGCTCATGACATCCCCCTAGCTGGACATCTGGGGCAATCCAAAACTTGGGAAAGGCTAGTGAGTCACTTCTACTGGCCCCAGATGCACCAAAAGGTGAAGGAGTTTGTCAACTCCTGTGTCACCTGTCAGGCCAGTGGCAAGACAGGTGTCCACCCAAAGGCCCCCCTCATTCCACTACCAGTGGTGGGGGTCCCCTTTGAAAGGGTAGGAGTGGACATTGTGGGTCCACTTGAGCCACCCACAGCCTCAGGGAACAAGTTTATTCTAGTGGTAGTGGATCATGCCACTAGGTACCCTGAAGCAATTCCCCTTAGGACTACTACAGCTCCTGCAGTAGCCAAGGCCCTCCTGGGTGTCTTCACCAGGGTGGGTTTTCCTAAGGAGGTGGTTTCAGACAGAGGTTCCAACTTCATGTCTGCTTACCTAACACACATGTGGAAGGAGTGTGGGGTGCAGTATAAGTTTACTACCCCCTACCACCCACAAACCAATGGCCTTGTTGAGAGGTTCAACAAGACATTGAAAGGTATGATCATGGGACTCCCTGAGAAACTCAAAAGGAGGTGGGATGTCCTGTTACCATGCTTGCTTTTCGCTTACAGGGAAGTGCCACAGAAGGGAGTAGGTTTCTCACCCTTTGAACTTCTGTTTGGTCATCCTGTAAGGGGACCACTGTGTCTTGTAAAGGAGGGCTGGGAGAGGCCTCTTCAAGAACCCAAACAGGACATAGTGGACTATGTGCTTGGCCTAAGGTCCAGAATGGCTGAGTACATGGAAAAGGCATCCAAGAACCTTGAGGCCAGCCAGGAGCTCCAGAAGCACTGGTATGACCAAAAAGCTGCACTGGTATGACCAAAAAGCTGCACTGGTTGAATTTCAACCTGGGCAACAGGTGTGGTTTTTGGAGCCAGTGGCACCAAGGGCTCTCCAAGATAAATGGAGTGGCCCTTACCCTATCCTAGAAAGAAAGAGTGGGGTCACCTATCTAGTTGACCTGGGCACTAGCAGGACACCCAAAAGGGTCATCCATGTGAACCGCCTTAAACTCTACAATGATAGGGCTGACATCACCATGCTGATGGTGACTGATGAAGAACAGGAAGCAGAGAGTGAGCCACTCCCTGACCTCCTATCCTACAGCCCAAAAGATGGGTCAGTAGATGGTGTGATTTTCTCAGACACCCTCTCTGCCCAACAGCAGACTGACTGCAAGCAAGTCTTGCAACAATATGCTAGCCTCTTTTCCCTGACCCCTGGTCTGACAAACTGGTGTACCCATGATGTGGACACTGGTGACAGTGCACCTGTCAAAAACAAAATCTATCGCCAGTCAGATCAAGTCAAGGAAAGCATCAAAGCTGAGGTCAGCAAGATGCTGGAGTTAGGGGTCATTGAGCCTTCTGAGAGCCCCTGGGCTAGCCCAGTGGTTCTGGTCCCCAAACCTCATCAACAGGGTGAAAAGAGAGACATGAGGTTCTGTGTGGATTATAGAGGGCTCAACTCTGTCACCAAGACAGATGCTCACCCTATCCCAAGAGCAGATGAACTGATAGATAAATTGGGGGCTGCCAAATTCCTCAGTACCTTTGACTTAACTGCAGGGTACTGGCAGATTGGCATGGCCCCAGGAGCAAAAGAAAAGACAGCATTCTCCACCCCTGATGGGCATTATCAGTTTACTGTGATGCCTTTTGGGTTAAAGAATGCCCCTGCCACCTTCCAGAGGTTGGTGAACCATGTCCTAGCTGGGTTGGAGTCCTTTAGTGCAGCTTATCTTGATGATATTGCTGTCTTTAGCTCCACCTGGCAGGATCACCTGATCCACCTTGGGAAGGTTTTAGAGGCTCTGCAGAATGCAGGTCTCACTATCAAGGCATCCAAATGCCAGATAGGGCAGGGCACTTTGGTGTACTTGGGCCACCATGTAGGTGGAGGTCAGGTACAGCCCTTACAGCCCAAGATCCAGGCCATCACGGACTGGATAGCTCCAACAACCCAGACCCAAGTCAGGGCATTCCTTGGCTTGACTGGGTACTACAGGAGGTTTGTGAAGGGGTATGGGTCCATTGTGACCCCCCTCACAGAACTCACCTCCAAGAAAATGCCCAAGAAAGTTAACTGGACAGTTAGTTGTCAAAAGGCTTTTGACACCCTAAAAGAAGCAATGTGCTCAGCACCAATTCTAAAAGCTCCAGATTATGCCAAGCAGTTCATAGTGCAGACTGATGCCTCTGAGCTAGGGATAGGAGCGGTCCTATCCCAGACCAATGATGAAGGCCAAGACCAACCTGTTGCTTTTATAAGCAGGAGGCTACTCCCCAGAGAGCAGCGTTGGAGTGCCATTGAGAGGGAGGCCTTTGCTGTGGTTTGGTCCCTGAAGAAGCTGAGGCCATACTTGTTTGGCACCCACTTCCTAGTTAAAACTGACCACAGACCTCTCAGATGGCTAATGCAGATGAAAGGGGAAAATCCAAAACTACTAAGGTGGTCCATCTCCCTACAGGGAATGGACTTTGAAGTGGAACACAGACCAGGGACTGCCCATGCCAATGCAGATGGACTTTCCAGGTTCTTCCACTTAGACAATGAAGACTCCATAGGACAAGGTTAGTCTCATCACCTTTCGTTTGGGGAGGGGGGGGGGGGGGGTTGTGTGAGAAAGTGCCATCTTTCTTGCATGGTGTGCCCCCACTTTTTGCTAAATTGCTGAATGTACTTTGATTAAGTGTACCCTGGACTCCTGCCAATCAGGTGCCCAGGGCCTATGTTCCTTCCTTAAAACACACCAACTCCAAATTGGCAAACCCTAGCCACATGTCAGCCCCTGGTAAATGGTACCCTAGGTACCCAGGGCCTTGTGGCAAGGGAAGGCCTCTAGGGGCTGCAGCACTCGTTGTGCCACCCTTAGAGGCCCTGTACCCTTACACACACACACACACACACACACACTGCCTTTGCAGGCTGAGTGTCTGGGTGCAGGACAAAACAAAGAGTCGACATGGCACACATCTCTGTGTGCCATGCCCATCACCTACACTGCCAAGGCATATATCAGTCACCCCTCTAGCTGGGTGCTTTACGCCTATGGTGTGGGCACAGGAGCAGGAGCCCTGTGCCCCTACAGTACCCGGGTCCATTCCTGGGAACTAAGTGCAGTGCTGCCATTTAAGAGTACATGGTGCTGAGAGCTCGTCAAACACGAGCTCCACAGCACCATAATGGCAACACTGAAGACTGGGAAGTTTGGTATCAAACTTCTCAGCACATTAAACCCACACTGATGCCAGTGTGGGATTTAATGTACTAAGCACCCCAGAGGGCATCTTAGAGATGCCCCCTTACAACTAACCTACAATCCACGTCTGCTCTGAGGCTGCCCAGGCTGCCACACAGCAGACCCGTTGCTGGACCCCTGGGTGGGAGAGCCCCTGCTCTCCCGGGCCTGCAACAATGCACATCCTGGGTGAGGTGATAAATCTCCTCCCCCAGGATGAGCAAAGGGAAGTTTCAAAGGCATGCCGCCTCTTGGAGTTTCTCCAGGCCACTGCAACCCCCCACTCTGGCGGGAAGCTTGGCCGGAAACCCCATACAAGGACAGGGGATGTGCCAGCCTGCCCACCCCACCCTTCAGGTGGGGGAGGCGAGGTGAAGCACATCTCCGGGGTCTCGCCATCTTGAAGATGGGGGGCCCTACCCTATCAGGATTAGGCTACTGCCCCCCCTCCCACAGGAGAGAGGCAGGATAGGGGGTGTACCCACCCCAGGACAAGGACCCATTGGTCCCTGGCCTTCACCTACCTGTAACGCCCCTAAATCTAGTATTTAGGGGCACCCTGAATCTTCCTTACCCAGATTCCAGATTCGAAAAACTACAAGAAGAGCAAGAACAACAAAGACCTGCCCTGCAGCTGCTAAAAAGGGAAGAAAACACCAACTGCTTTGGCCCCAGCCCTACCGGCCTGTCGACTCCCGGACCTGCACCAGCGCGGCATCTCTCGTGGCCAGCAACCTCACCAAACCCCGGAGGACCTGGCTACCTTTTGGCTCTAAGCCCCTGGGACTCCCATGAGTAGAGGCTCTACTCAGAAACCTATTTTTAACCCCTGGCAGCAGCCCGGAACCGCGGACCCAACACACTCTGCACCAGCCAATCCTGGCCAGTGCCGGAGTGGACAAAGACCCTGAGGACGACCCCACGGCGACTGTGACCCCGAGTCCGGCACCCAAGGACCCCCCTCGACATTCCGGAAGAAGCCTGCAGCCTCAGAACAGAGTGCCACCCCAACCGCGATCAACAAGAGGGTAAGATTTCCGACATCAAAAGGCACCCCTGCACCCGGCGCCCTGCGGCCCCCTGTGCCCAATCCCGGGGTACCCACCTAACCTACAACTACCCAACTTACCTCTCGAAGTGGTGGTGGCACCTGAAGGATCCTCGTCCCCGAGCTTGCAGCCTTTTTCCAAACCGGAACAGTCCCATTGAGCGCCCGACGGCTCAAAAGCACCCTGCACCCAGCCGCCCGAGTGGCCCTGGCAGTGCAATCTCTACACTAGCCTACTTCCCCACTTGCCCTGAGTGAGTGACCAGGAGCCCAGCTCCCACAGCCGCGTGGCCTGCTAGTCAGCAGCCACCAAACCAGGCCCCCCTATTCCTCATAGGCTAACATTGGGCCTAACTCTCTCTGCACCCGGCCGTCCTGAAACCGCTGAGGGTGATCTGACTGTACCTACCTGACACTGGGAGACCCCTGAGTCTATGCCCAGAACTTCAACTCTGCCAGTCGAGAACTTACCCTTAAACCGCGATCTTCATTTTCCTCATAGGGTAACATTGGCTGGCTTTTTCTTGGAAATGCTTTTTCTTGGAAATTCTTCTAAGTGTGAACTTTTCAAAACTCAAAATATTCACCAAAAATCAGCCGAGTACCAAAAACGAATTTACTCACCTGCTCTTAGGTGAGCTCCCAGTGCTGGATCTTGGTGCCCAGCACGGACTCTGAAAAGTACCCACAACTACACTTACCTTTAACTCCTTTTTCTTCCATAGGAAACCATTGACTGCTTTTCTGTGAAATTTCTTTTAAGTGTTGATTTCTGCAATCTTGAAATATTCTTTTAAAATCGTACAATTTCTGCAAACGTAATTACTTACCTGTTTCTGGTAAAGACCCCAGTGCTGAGTCTAGGTACTCAGACCTGGATTACAAAAGTAACGATAAAGTACTCTACCTGCAACTTGAATTTCTTGCCATAGAGATCCATTGAATGTTTTCTTTGAAATATTTTCTAAGTGCTAACTTTTGAAATAGCTAAATATTATTTAAAAATCATTACAGTTATTAAGTCGACTTTCATCACTTGATTCTGAATACTGACCCAAGGCTGGATCTAGGAGCCAGACCTGGAATTCCAAAAGTAATCTGAAAAGTAATTTATTACAAATAACCTGAATTTACCATTGAGCTCAATGCATTGTTATGTTTAGGAAATAGGATTGTTTATTGCAACCAACTGTGACTGTTTACAAAAATCCATTGCTTATTGCAAAAGTGTTTACATTCAACCTCTCATTCTGAGAAAGTATATTTTTATTCCCTTTGTGGTTCTAAAAATAAAACAAGCATATATTTTATATATATAAACCATTGGCCTAGAGTTCAGTTATTGAGTGTGTGAGACCATTTGCTGACTGAGTGTGCACAACAAATGCTTTACACTGTCCTCTGGTACTGCCTTACTGCTCGACCAAGCTACCACTTTAGAGAGTAAGGTCATACCTAACTTTAACCTCTATCAGCCCCTGGGGGACTGTGGACTCTGTACACCCTGTACCTATTAGGGAACAGTATATACAGAGCCACTTTCTCACACTGCCTCTCTCTCACCCTTAAAGTCTTTGGGTTGAACGGTGAGCATGAGTTGCAATCTTTGCTTCAGTGGTCCAACGGCAGGCTAAGGTTACAGACCGGATGCTGATCCTTCTGTGCATACTTGTGATGACAATTGTCGCAGAACTTGAATGGTGTCTTGTCCATTAACGAGCACAGGGAGTACCCTGTATGCGCATTCTCTGTAGGACGTCGAAGCTTTGGTCTTTTTTTCTCTTCGCTGTGTGCCGGTTCACCGACTCAAATGCCGGTACGTCGATAAAGTTATTTTCTTGGCTTTTTTGTTATTTTTCGTCGATTCTTCTCTCCAAACTTCTGGAGCTCCTTCCGTATTGATCCAGACCCAACGGCGGAAAAAAAAAAAATCTGAAGATGGCGACCAAAGGTGGGAGCACGTCAACGTCACAGAAGGACACCAAATGGTGGTACGTTGACGCCCACCGGCCACGAAAAAAAAAAAAAAGAAGAACTACAATTCCGGACCCAACCAGTAGATAGAGGAATAATGCCCAGCATAGTGAATCCAGAAAAGATTCAAGCTGCAAAACTACATGTTTCTTTTCCCCGTGCTAGTTTTTTAAGTTTCCTTACTGTTCCTTCCTTTCCCAGGGACCGCCAAGAATCCAGACTGGCATATGTTTGCACTGTACGAGAAGGAAAATGCTTATTACCAGTATGCATCTGTTCTTGGCAAGTAGAGCTGCAGATCCACACACTTAGCATTAGATCGCCATCTGGTGTTGGGCTCGGATGCTTGCACCTTGTTGTCTTGGAAGAAGTATTCGTTAGTCACGAGATAGGTGACTCCTCCCTTGGACGATAGTGCGCGTGGGCATTGACTCCATCCTCAGATTGTTTTTCGCCATGATGGGAAATGGAGTTAGTAGAAAAGAGAGAGATGTCCATGTGTGTTGTATCTAAGTAAGATAGAACTGCAACAGATACAGGTCCCGGGGAGGTGGGTGGGCGTGTGTGGATCTGCAGCTCTACATCCCAAGAACAGATGCATACTGGTAAGCAGCATTTTTCGTTCGAGGCATATGAGCTGCAGATCACACACTTAACATAGACTGTACAGCAGTGTCTACCCTAGCGGTGGTCACCTGTATCGATTGCAGTAGTTTGAAAGAGAACAGCTTGGCCTACAGAAGCTTGTTGCTTGGCTTGCACGTCAACACAATAGTGTTTAGTGAAGGTGTGTGTGGTAGACCATGTCGCTGCCTAACAAATTTCTTCTCGGGGAATGTTCCGTAAGAAAGCCATGGAAGCCCCTAGTTTGCGTGTGGAATGCGCTCTAGGGGGAATTGTTAATGTGAGTTTAGCCTTTTGGTAGCATATTTGGATACATTTAACAATCCACCGTGCAATCCCAGCTTTGGAGATGGGGTCACCTTTATGAGGTGAGGAGAAAGCTACAAACAATTGTTTTGTCTTGCGAAAGGATTAAGTTCTGTCAATGTAATAAAGTAGGGCTCTTTTGACGTCTAGCGTGTGGAGAGCTCTCTCTGCTACGGAGTCTGGGTTTTTGAAAAAACACCAGTAGCTCCACTGATTGCTTAAGGTGAAATGCAGAGTTGACATTAGGAAGGAATTTTAGATTTATTCTGAGAACCACTTTGTTACGATGTATTTGTAAGAAGGGTTCTTGTATGGTTAAAGCCTGGATCTCACTCACCCTCCTGAGAGAGGTGATTGCAATAAGGAAAGCCACTTTCCATGTGAGGAACTGAAGTTCACATTTGTATAGAGGTTCAAACGGGGGTCCCATGAGCCTAGTAAGTACAATGTTGAGATTCCATACCGGAGAGGGTGGTAAGCTGAGAGGAATGATCCTTTTAAGGCCTTCCATGAAGGCTTTGATCGTAGGGACTCTAAAGAGTGACAAGTGTTGTCGATTTTGTAAGTGGGCTGCTAATGCTGCTAGATGTAGGCAAGTGGATGAGTACGCTAAATTACATCTTTGCAAGTGTAGTAAGTAGCAAATGATGTTCTGGATGGATGCATCCAGTGGATTGATATGATCGTTAGTGCAGTAAATGGCAAATCTCTTCCATTTTGCTGCATAGCAAGCTCTGGTGGTAGGGCGCCTGGCTTCTTCAATGATGTTCATACAGTCCGGTGGAAGGTTAAGGTAACCGAATTCTAAGACTTCAGGAGCCAGATCGCCAGATTCATTTGAGTTGGATCGGGGTGCCTTATTTCTCCATGGTTCTGCGTTAGTAGTGATGGGGAGAGGCGTAGTTTTTGGTGTGGGGCTAGTGAGAGTTCCAACAGTGTTGTGAACCACGGTTGACGTGCCCATGTGGGAGCCACTAGGATCATTTTTAGAGATTGTTGTCGGAGCTTGCGTACCACTAGTGGAATCAGTGAGAGTGGCGGAAAAGTGTACGCAAATCTGCCTGACCAGTTTATCCATATCGCATTGCCCTTTGACAGCGGGTGTGGAAACCCAGCGGCGAAGGTTGGGCATTTTGCGTTTTCGTGTGGGGCAAACAGATCTATGTCTGGTTGGCCCCATATTTGGAAAAATAGTAGAAGAACTTGCGGATATAGTTCCCATTCGTGAATCTGTTGTGTCTGGCGACTTAACAGAGCCACAATCTAATTGTGAACTCCTGGAAGGTGTTCTGCAAGCAGGTATATGTTTTGTGGGATGGCCCACCTCCAAATGTTCTGTGCTAGCTGAGACAGCTATAGAGAATGTGTGCCTCCTTGTTTCTGTATGTAATACATGGCTGTCATGTTGTCCGTCCGGATCAGGACAGTCTTGTTCTGTACATGAACTTGGAATGATTTTAAAGCTAGGAATATTGCTAGCAGTTCCAGATGATTGATATAGAGCACTTTTTGTTGAGTGGTCCATTTGCCTTGAGTTGTGTGATTGAGGTGGGCTCCCCATCCTGTGAGTGATGAGTCTGTTGTCAGTACTATCTGTGGAACAGGCTCGAGGAACTGCCGCCCTTTGGATACGTTTGTTGAGTTCCACCACTGCAGAGAGCGATGTGTGCGGCTGTCCACCAACACCGGATCTGTGAGTTCTCCTTGAGCCGGATTCCACTGATGTGCTAGACATTCTTGTAAGGGACGCATTTGAGGTGTTGCATAAGGTACAATAAATATGCAAGATGCCATCATGCCTATGAGTTGCATGAACACTCTGGCTGGGAGAGAGTGTTGGGTTTGAAATTTGGGTAATGAAGGCTTGTATACTGGCTATCCTGGCTGGACTGGGATATGCTAGAGGTGGGGAAGTATTGATTGTGGCCCCTAAATATTGATGTACATTAGAGGGCTGGAGATGGGACTTGGTGTAGTTGACTGTGAACCCCAAGTTGTGTAATGTTTGGATGGTTTGAGGAGTGTGTTGAACACACTGGTTGGATGATTTGGCTTTTATTAGCCAGTCGTCCAGATATGGGAAGACGTGGATTTGTTGTCTTCTTTGGTGTGCTGCTACCACTGCCAGACATTTTGTGAATACTCTGGGTGCGGTGGTGACTCCGAATGGAAGGACTTTGAACTAATAGTGTTGTCCGTCCACTACAAACCTTAGATACTTCCTGTGAGCAGGATGTATGGGAATGTGGAAGTAGGCGTCCTTGAGATCTAGTGAGGCAAGTCGCCTTGTTGAAGCAGTGGAAGCACTTGTTGGAGAGTGATCATGTGAAAATGATCCGAGTGTATGTACAGATTGAGGGGTCTGAGGTAGAGTATTGGCCTTAGGGTCCCGCCCTTTTTGGGGGATTAGGAAATATAGTGAATAAACCCCTGTTCCCTGATGTAGAAAGGGGACTGGCTCTATGGCCTGCTTTTGAAGCAGCGAGAGAACTTCCTGTCTTAAAAGTGTCAGCTGTTCTGTAGACATTGGACGTTGCTTGGGTGGTATGTTTGGGGGGGTAGTTGTAAGTTCCAGGCAGTAACCATATTGGATAATTTCTTACCCACTTGTCTGTTGTGATGGATTCCCAGGCAGGAACTGTGATAATCTTCCCCTGACTGGAGTGGAATGGTCTGGGGGGAGTGGAGGGAAGTCACGGTTTAGCAGCAGGGGTGGTGCGAGTGTTGTTACCTCGGCCTCTCCCCCTATTGTTATTCCCTCTATATCCTCCTCTGAAATATCCTCTATTGGGGGATGTTTGGGTGGTGTTTTTAAAAGAAGAGGAGGTATCTGCGCCCATGTTTTTGGAGGCTCCTCTATAAAAGGAGCGACAAAAGTAGCCACGCATTTGCGGAGACTGTAATGCTCCCATGGACTTAGCAGTCTGTGTCTTTCTTCATCTTTTCAAGAGCAGTGTCTACAGCCGGTCCAAAAAGGTGTTGTTGATTGAACGGCTGGTTTAGAATGGTTGTTTGGACCTCTTGTTTAAAGCCTGAAATGCGTAGGCAGGCATGTCGTCTGAGCAGTACACTGGTATTAATGGCCCTAGAGGCAGTGTCTGCTCTATCACGGGCACATTTAATTGCGGCGTTTGTTATTAGTTTGCCCTCTTGGATTAAATAGTTTGCCTGAGTTTTATATTGCTTAGGCAAATGCTGTAATAGGGTTTCCAGCTGGTCACAGTGGGCCCTATCATATCTAGCCAGCAGTGCTTGAGTGTTGGCTATGCGCCATAGATTGCCCGCCTGCGCAGCTACTCCTTTGCCAGATGGGTCTATTAATTTGGATTCTTTATCCGGAGGTGGGGCATCCCCAGAGGTTTGTGAATTGGCGCTCTTCCTAGAGTTGGAAACTACTAGTGAAAACAGAGGCAGCTGTCCTTTGATGTAGGTATGGTCGTCAGGGGCAGATATAGATATATATTTATATATATATATATATATATATATAGATATATATATTCAGCTCTAGAACTCCACTCGAAGAATGAAGGGGACCGCACACTGACAAGGTACTCGGATATTATAATTTATTGTTCCGAGATAGACGAGATATATATATATATATATATATATATATATATATATATATATATATATATATATATATATATATATATATTCACTTAAAAAACCATAGGTTTCACACATGTTATAGTTAAGTGGATATTTCACTCGTAAAAAAACAATGAAATTCCCCCGTTATAGTTAGTTCAGATAACTATAACTCGCGCGCCCGCAATCCTGCTCATGACGTCACATATTACATCACTCATGACATGGTCAGTGGCATCACTGATGACATCATCCTTGCGATAGAGTGGCGGTCGCGCGAGTTATAGTTATCTGAACTAACTATAACGGGGGAATTTCATTGGTTTTTTACGAGTGAAATATCCACCTAACTATAACATGTGTGAAACCTATGGTTTTTTAAGTGAATTTGCAAGGTTTTTTAAATGCTAATTCCTAACTATAACGTGTGTGAAACCTATGGTTTTTTCAGTGAATTTGTACGTTTTTTTAAATGCTAAGTTATGTATGTATTAGTATTTTTTTTATATATTTATTTTACAATAAACTACGTATTACATTTTTTTACATTTTTTTTTATGGTTTTTCACCGTGCGCGCACGAAGCGCACCTCCGCGATTTTTTTAAAAAAAATTAAAATGTTTTTTTCTGCCTTCGGGGTCCTCCAGGGACCCCCTGACAAAGGCTAAGGGGTCAGGAACTCTCTACCCTGCCCCCTTTTCACTCTCGCACTGAAAACAAACAAAATGGCGGCCGACACTTCCCGATTTCGACCGATTCGAACGTTGACTGACATGTAACCACCAATCAGAATTACGCTCGCGCACGTTAGGGTGCGCGTCTATAGATATTTATGTGCTTTAACTGCAATTTTCTCAGGAACTACTGAACAGATTGACTCCATATATGCAAAAGGCACATCCCTGACCTGAGGACTATCTCTCTGCCAAATTTCAAGTAATTCTGTTCAGCCGTTCGAGCTGTACCTTCGACTAAAGGTCCTATGGAAAAATGCATGGGGAAAACACGTTTTGGGACCCCCCTTTTTTCTCGGCCCCCGCTTGACGAATCCCCCCGAGACTTTCAGGGTAGGAGCTGAGCGGAGCGCCCCATTAGTTTTGAAAAGTTCGCGAAGATTCGTCAACCGTCGCCAAAGTTATTCAAAATAGAATTTTGAGATTTCCTATGGAAATACGGTCCTAACTATAACTATCTACTGGCGACCGCCAGTAGATTATATATATATATATATATATTCCAAACTTCTGACACAAGGAGAGCCTCATCCTCTCGGGTCGGGGCCTGTTAAAGGTGTGTCAGACACCTCTAGTATTCCGCAGGACACACGTATCACTCCACAACGTGAGACAGGCCACACCAACTGTGCTTGTTTCATTCATTTATTCGAGGCAAGGTAGGCATGACGCGTTTCAACTCCAACGAGTTTTAATCATATGCAGGCATTTCAACGGTGGGATCGCCAGCTTTTAAAATACGTAACTTAAGACATTGAAGACGGACTTATGCTTTCAAGTCGGATTAAAGCAGCAGTTAGTGTTAAAATTCGACAACTTTCATTTACTCAGGGATGAAAAGTACACATTTTTCCGTTGTTTAGCTTCAGGTTAAATGCCTCGAAAATCAAGTATTTTCGTAATCACTGTTATTCATCTCTGCAAAATTCGTTTTAAATTACTTAATGTAGTCACTCCTCCTACAATGTCCACAATGCACTTTTTCTGCTGCTTTTCACCAACTCGGTTATTCAATGCAGATTTTGGCAGAACTTAGACTTGCTTATTATGTGCAACCCTGTATGCATAGCGCCTTTAAAGGAATAGTTCCATGTTCTGGCCATATCAGAACTAACTGCTGCTTTAATCCGACTTGAAAGCATAAGTCCGTCTTCAATGTCTTAAGTTACGTATTTTAAAAGCTGGCGAGTTGAAACGCGTCATGCCTACCTTGCCTCGAATAAATGAATGAAACAAGCACAGTTGGTGTGGCCTGTCTCACGTTGTGGAGTGATACGTGTGTCCTGCGGAATATATATATATATATATATATATTCACTTAAAAAACCATAGGTTTCACACATGTTATAGTTAGCTGGGCATTTCCCTCGTAAAAAACCAATGAAATTCCCCCGTTATAGTTAATGCAGGCAACTATAACTCACGCGACCGCAATCCGCTGCTGATGACGTCAGATATTACATCACTGTATTTAGACACTTATTTACCCATGTCTTCTTCCATTCATCTTTAGCTATACATATTTCATTTATTTTTTTTTCAGAAAGACACATATGTCATCAGTGATGTAATATCTGACGTCATCAGCAGCGGATTGCGGTCGCGTGAGTTATAGTTGCCTGCATTAACTATAACGGGGGAATTTCATTGGTTTTTTTACGAGGGAAATGCCCAGCTAACTATAACATGTGTGAAACCTATGGTTTTTTAAGTGAATTTGCAAGGTTTTTTAAATGCTAATTCCTAACTATAACGTGTGTGAAACCTATGGTTTTTTCAGTGAATTTGTACGTTTTTTTAAATGCTAAGTTATGTATTTATTAATATATTTTTTTACACAACTTTTTCACGGCGCGCGCACGGTGCGCTTCACGCCCCCTGCGCGCGCGGTGGGTGCCCACTTTACGCAGTTCGGGCCGTGCACGCACGGTGCACTTCGCGCACCGTGCGCTCTCAGTGGGCACACGCGCGCGCGCGGTGGGTACGGAGCGCTTCGCCCCCAAGGCCAACAACTTTTTTTTTTTTTTTACGAAAAATCACGGAGTGCGCGCACGCTGCGCGAACTTCGCCGAATTTTTTCCGTTTGGGTGGTGCGCGCAGGGTGCGCGCACTCGGCGATTTTTCGAAAAAAAAATAATTTTTTTTTTGCCCTTGGGGGTCCTTCTGGGACCCCCTGACCACGGCTAGGGGGTCAGGAACTGTCCACCCCGCCCCCTTTTCACGTTCTCCACATTTGTTTTTCACCCCCTCAGAGTGCGAGAGACAAAATGGCGGCCGACACTTCCTGGTTTCGACCGATTCGAATGTTTACTAAGATCTAACAACCAATCAGAATTGCGCTCGCGCACGGTAAGGTGCGCGCACCCAGCGCGCACGCTGCGCGCGTACAGATATATATATTGATTTAAATGCTATTTTCTCTGGAAATACTGAGCAGATTTACACCAAACCTGCAAAAGGCACTTCATGGACCTTATGGCTACCTCTCTGCCAAATTTCACGTAATTCTGCTCAGCCGTTCGGGCTGTAGCTGTGACTAAAGTCCCTATGGAAAAATCCATGGGGAAAATGCGTTTTGGGACCCCCCCTTTTTCTCGGCCCCCGCTTGACGAATCACCCCAAGACTTTCAGGGTATGAGCGGAGCGGAGCGCCCCATTAGTTTTGAAAATTTCGCGAGGATTCGTCAATCGGCGCCAAAGTTATTCAAAATAGAATTTTGAGATTTCCTATGGAAACTCGGTCCTAACTATAACTATCTACTGGCGACCGCCAGTAGATTATATATATATATATATAATTTTTTTTTTTAAATCGATCCTAGGATGAAGAATCCTGGCTCGTGCGGGATCTTTGAATACGTCAGGGGCATGTTTAATGACCCCTTTGATAATTGTTAATATTTGTACAGGTTTTTGGGACTGTTCAAATGTATCTAAAAGGAAATCCTCCTCTGCTGTGTCTGAGTGCATTGTCACACAGTGAAAAACGGCAGCCCTATTGATCAACTGTCCAAAACCAATGTTATCGTCTGGGGGAGATGGTTTTGTTGGGTATAGCTGAGGGCTTGGGAGGTCTGGTAGATCTATTGGGTAATTCCAATCGTCCTGTGGTGGGTCATCTGGATCCGTGAACGGATCATTGGGGTCTCCCCCCACCCCTAGGTCATCATCTGGTGGTGGTGGAGAAGTTACAGGCAAAGGTGGTGTAACAGGTTTAGGGAGAGGAAGGGGGTTAGAAGGATCTTCGGAATCTTCTTATGGGACATCTGGACCCTCGAAGATATCCTATGGTTCCGGAGCTGATCTCTGCGCCATGATGTGTCGTGGAGCCCGACGATCTCGAAGAGGCGCAGGCTGGGCAGCTGGACTCGTCGTGTTCTGGCGAGAGGCACAGGTTGCAGACCTTATGATGGTCACTGTGTGGAAATTTTGCTCCACACTGGGGGCATTTTTGGAACGGCGTCCTTTCCATGCGCCGTAGGTCTCACGGCGTCAATAGGCCCAGCGGCCCGCGTCGACGACTGGAATCAAAGCGGTGAAAGGCAAAGCGAAGATTTCGATGTCGAAGTCAATCAAAAGAATGTGATGAAGTTGTGCGCGGCGAAAAAGTTTGAAAAGTACTTTCGAATCGGAGCGCAAAAGTTGCATCCGGACCCAATGGCGGAAAAAAAATAATCTGAGGATGGAGTCGATGCCCATGCGCACTATCGTCAAAGGGAGAAGTCACCTATCTCGTGACTAACAAAGACTTCTTCCAAGACAACAACAAGGTGCAAGCATCCGAGCCCAACACCAGATGGCGATCTAATGCTAAGTGTGTGATCTGCAGCTCATATGCCTCGAACAACATTTAGGAATCAATCTGTCTCTCCTCAAGTGCCCAATTATTCAATGTTTTTGTATCTACAGGCACAGCACAGGATCCGCCTGTCCTACTACAGCGGGGCACAGAGTTCACAGCAGCGCACACGGGTCACAGCCAACAGCGCACAAGCAGCCAGCAGCGCACACGGGTCATAGCCAGCAGCGCACACGGGTCACAGCCAGCAGCGCACACGGGTCACAGCCAGCAGCGCACACGGGTCACAGCCAGCAGAGCGTACTGGTCACAGCCAGCAGAGCGTACTGGTCACAGCCAGCAGAGCGTACTGGTCACAGACAGCAGAGCGTACTGGTCACAGACAGCAGAGCGTACTGGTCACAGACAGCAGAGCGTACTGGTCACAGACAGCAGAGCGTACTGGTCACAGCCAGCAGCGCGCACGGTTCACAGCCAGCAGCGCGCACGGTTCACAGCCAGCAGCGCGCACGGTTCACAGCCAGCAGCGCGCACGGTTCACAGCCAGCAGCGCGCACGGTTCACAGCCAGCAGCGCGCACGGTCCACAGCCAGCAGCGTGCACGGTCCAAAGCCAGCAGCACGCACGGTCCAAAGCCAGCAGCACGCACGGTCCACAGCCAGCAGCGCGCACGGTCCACAGCCAGCAGCGCGCACGATCCACAGCAGCGTGTAAAGGTCACAGCCCCCATATTCACCAGGGCAACACAGTCAACCCAGCGACACACATACAGAACCACCACACAACCCACCACCTAAGCTCCTCAACGTTATTAACATAAGCAAGAGTGCTTTCAGTGATACAAGTACTGACTACTATTTAAGCAGCAGAGCACAGGGCTTCAAAGAGCGCTGCGCTGGGACACGACTGACGTCTTTATAAGCAGCAGAGCACACAGCCACAAAGAGCGCTGCGCTGGGACACGACTGACGTCTTTATAAGCAGCAGAGCACACAGCCACAAAGAGCACTGCGTTGGGACACCGTCTCACCTGGACTAAACTTCCACAGGTCGTGGAAGTGCCGGTTCAGCCGTGCGTTGTAGCCACCAAACACGTAGAGCTCCCCATTGTAGGCAACTGTAACGAAAGACAGTCAGTCATGAGTGAGGCGTGAGGTACGACAACCAGATAGACAGCCGAGCAGAAATCATACCTCACTCCACCCGAGCAGAGCTCCTACACCTCTCCACCCAGAACACAGATTATACCCCTCTCCACACACAGCACAGAATATACACCTCTCCACCCGCAGCACAGAATATACACCTCTCCACCCAGAACAGAGATCACACCCGTCTCCACCCTAGCAGAGATCACACCCCTATACAACCCAGCAGAGATCATACCTCACTCCACCCCAGCCAAGATCATACCCCTCTCGACCGCAGCAGAGATCATACCTCTCCACCCCAGCAGAGATCATACCCCTCTCCACCCACTGTGGAGGTCATACGTCACTCCACCCCGCACCTCGCACTCGCCATCTCCAACAACACCTCCCAGCTGTGCAAACTGCACATCTTTTACCACCCCTCCTGCAAAAATGACAGCTTTACGGACCTCCTCATGGAAATCATCACAGCTAAGATGTCCCCAAGCTCTAACGACATTTTTCTTGGTGACTTTAATTGGCATTGGAACGATCCTAAAGATCCTCAGGTCAATGCCATCAGAGACCTCCTGGCCAATCTAGCCCTTACCCAAGCCTGCTCCCTCCCCACTCACGCGAACAGTGCCACACTCGACTGGATCATTGCTAAGAAATCAGCGGTCAAGCTTATGTCCATTGATCCTTGTGATTGGTCGGACCACCACGCCATCACCTTCCTCCTGCCCAGCACTCGCAAATCATGGGCCCCCCAACCTGTGATTCCCAAACAATGGGTCGGGGACACCAAGAACCTCGACCACGAGAAATTGGCAGCCCGTTGTGATTCTGACCCCCCCCCCCCCCCCCCCCCCCCCTCCATAGTGCACAGCGGTCACAAACCCGGCGGACCACTACTCCTCCACCATATCCGACATTCTTGATGACCTGGCACCGCTAAAACTAAAAAGAAAACAGATCAAAGACAGAAACCCCTGGTTCAGTGGATCCCTCAACAAGGAGAGGAGATCCCTGCGACAGTCTGAACGAATCTGGAAAAAACACCCATCTGCAGCACATCTAAATCTTCTTCGCCAGGCCAGAAAGGTCTACAACAAGAAAATACTCAACACAAAAAAATAATTCTTCAGAACTGAACTGGAAAATGCGAAAAATCGGCCTCGCAAGCTGTTCGACTTGGTCAAACATCAATCCAACAAACTAGTGAAAACTGCCAAAGAAATACCGAAACCCTTAATATCAAGTGAGGAATTCGCTTACTTCTTCTGTGACAAAATCTCGGCCTTAAGAAATGAGCTTAAATCTGCAACCCACCACCAAAATCAAAATCAGCCAGCTCCACCTCTTCTCTCCGTGTTGTCCACCCAAACCTCACCCAAAAACCTAGCACACTGGTCCAATTTGAATCCATTTAACGATCAATCTATCTCGAATATCCTTGCCTCCCTCAAACCGAACAATCACTTTAACGATCCTCTCCCCTCTAACTGCCTAGCTGCCGCCTCCAAGGCCATCATCCCTTCCTGGACCTCAATAATCAACTCCTCCCTCCTATAGGGCTCAATTCCTGACTCCCTCAAGGCGGGCCAAGTTGTCCCCATCCTAAAAAAACCTACGCTGGACCCTGCCTCCGCCGAGAACTATAGACCCATTTCCAACATCCCACTCCTTGCCAAAGTTCTGGAAAAATGTGTGCAACAGCAGCTAAGCCTTCACATCAACAACTTTCACCTGCTAGATGACTTTCAATCAGGCTTCAGACCGGGACACAGCACAGAAACCACCCTCCTCCACATTGTTGATGTCGCTCTCCAAGCACTAGATCTAGGCAAAACCTGTCTCCTAATCCTTCTAGACCTCTCTTCCGCCTTTGATACGGTAAACCATGAAATTCTCCTTGAACGCCTCAAATTCAGGATGGGGTTGGAGGGCACCGCTCACAAAGAGTCCTCATCAATGGTGATCTATCCGCCCCCTCTCGAGTTTCCGTGGGAGTCCCCCAAGGATCAACCCTATCCCCTACCCTTTTCAACCTTTATCTTGAACCTCTCACCGAGGTGCTTCGTGCCGCCAACATCTCCTACCTTATGTACGCCGACGATACAGAGGTCTACATAAAAATCTCTTCCCCTCAGGACATTCTCTCCTTAAACAAGGCACTGAAGCTAACAGTCCACTGGCTCACTGCCAACCAGCTTAAACTCAACGCAAACAAAACCGAAATTCCTTCTGATCTCCCCACCCAAACCAAATCCAGACATCCAGGAATGGATCAAGACAATCACGGCACTAAACTGCCCTCCTACCATTGTTGACTCGGCAAAATCCCTGGGAATAACCTTTGACGGCAGCTTGAATATGCACAGCCATATAAACACGATGGCCAAAACGGCTAGATTCCACCTGAGCTACCTATGAAACCTAAAACCCTTCCTCGATAGGTCCGACTTTAAAATGGCAACCCAGGCCCTTTTCATCTCCAGAGGAATATGGATGCTCTACTCTCGCAGGGCTACCCAAGAACTCTCTGGCCCCACTGAAAGCCTGCCTCAACACCGCTGCCAGACTCATAACGGGCTCAAATACATTTGACCACATCTCTCCCCACCTCAAAGCTCTGAACTGGCTTCCCCTGGAGGCCAGAATACAATTTAAACTGGCTTGCATAACTCACAAAGCTCTGTACGCGAACTCAACCACATTTCTTGCACAAAAACTCGTGATATCCGGACAGGCCAGAAATTCCCGATCTGCCAAAAACCTGCTGTTGCAGCCAGCACACTTCCGGAAGAAAAAAAACCTACAATCGAGCCTTCTCTGGAGCAGCTCCAAGAATCTGGAACTCTCTGCCACCCTCCATTAGAAGACTCCCGTCCTTGGCACACTTTAAGAAGAAGGAGACCAAAACTTTCTTAATGGGAAAATACCTCATCTAGCGAACTCTTTACAATCACCTCATAGTCTTGCCTCTCGTACCTTATATCTACCTGCTCTAATTTTTTTTTTATCCCAAATGTAGCGTCGACCTCAGCTATGGTGCACCACGTGGATTGGAAACCTTTTTATTGTTACTTTGAATGCTTCAATGTTGCTCCCTCATGTAGCTTGGACTTTAAACTGCGTGCTCCTCCTGTATCCCTTTATCTCCCAGTGTGACCCCTCCCATCCTTATGTTTTATTCCCCCCCTTCGATCTTGTAAAGCGCTCTGATACCCTCACGGGTCTGGTTCGCACTCTATAAAACTGTAAAATAAATAAATAAACCCCCAGCAAAAATCATACCTCTCCACCCCTAGTACAGATTATACCCCTCTCCACCCCAGCAGAGATCCTACTTCACTCCACCCCAGCAGAGATCATACCCCCCTCCACCCCCAGCAGAGATCATACCTCTCTTCACCTCCAGCAGAGACAACACCCCTCTCCACCCCAGCAGAGATCATACCCCTCTCCACCCCAGCAGAGATCATACCCCTCTCCACCCCCAGCAGAGATCATACCCCTCTCCACCCCCAGCAGAGATCATATCCCTCTCCACCCCCAGCAGAGATCATACCCCTCTTCACCCCCAGCAGAGATCATACCTCTCTCCACCTCCAGCAGAGACAACAGCCCTCTCCACCCTAGCAGAGATCATACCCCTCTCAACCCCAGCAGAGATCATACCCCTCTCCACCCCAGCAGAGATCATACCCCTCTCCACCCTGTGAGAAGTTGGCCTGATATATGCTGTCCACAAGTTCTAGTGGGCACCTTGTATCAGTCCAACCACCCCTTATGGTGATTGGTTATAGACAACCTTTATTGTAAGCTATCCTAGTGGTAGCTATGGAGAGCAGCCTTCAGGCTAAGTCTTGAAGGAATGTAAAGCAGCTTGTTTTACCAGTCTATAATCTCTTGAATGATCAAATGAAAGGACAACCACACCACATATATATTCAAAATATATGTAATTAAGATCAAACACACCCCTCTAGTCTCTTTATAGGACTGGAGTTCGAAGTACTTAGGTTACAAGTTAGTTATCAACAATATTAGCACAAATACACGTTTGGGCCCTAGGGGCATACTAAACCATATACCAAAAAAAAGTGGTGTCAGGTTGCATCGTCGATTTCAATGGAAGCTGGCAAAGAACTGCTGCTGCCGTGAAGAGAAGTGTCCGCAGAGATCCAAGCCTGGATCTAGGATGGAAGGAACCTGAAAGCAGAGGGGACAGAGTCTGGGTCACTTGCCAGTGACCTGGGGCAGGATGGACCAATGCCCACAGATGTCGGGTGCTTCAGGTGAGTTGATGGGTGTCTTGACTCTTCAGCCACGAGGTCCAGGAGGCGTCGACGCACTCCACGAGCCAGATTCGAGCTGTCCCACGAAGTCTGTAGAGTGCTGCGGTGTCGGCGACCAGATTGGACCCAACAAGCCTTGGCAACGGCAAGTCACAGGAATTCAGAGAAAGGAATGCGGTGCAGACCAGCAAGGTCTGAGGGACTCACCCCCCAAGGGTAAGTCAAGGCACATCTGGAGCAACCAGGAAAGCACAAGTAGAAGAGGAGTTGCCTTTGTGGGGACCTGCTAGCCAACAGGCTAGTGATCGCGAAGGAGCCTTGAGCGCTCGCACTTGAAACTGGCCCACGGGTCACTCGTGGAGTGGCGGCCAGCAATCTTCGGTGCAGGAGGTGCTCAAGGCTGGGGCTACTCAAGGCCCAAAGCACAACTTCGAGGAAGTCCCAGAAGATAGTGTTGCTGCAAAGGTTCACAGTGTCCAGGGGTCACGGTTCAACGTCACCCACGATAGCCACGGTCCTCAGCTTTGCTGTGGACTCAGGATAGTCTCGGGGAAGTCTGGAAATCCACCTCTGGGGATGCAGAGACTTCGGCGTCCGGGGGAAGCTTCAGAATTGCAGACCGGTCAGTTGTTTCTTTGGTGCCTGCCAAGCAGGGGAGTCACTCCTTGACCCCAAGGGAGATTTCTTCAGTCTTCTAGTCAGGATAGATGTTGCAGAGTTTCGTCCAGGGTAATCTAAAGTCGCAAGGACTGGGTTCCCATACTTATACTAAGTTTGGGGGTTGGACATACTCTAGGGACCCACCTATGGGAGGGTTTGGAAAGAGGGGTGGTTACACCCATTTCCTTTGTCCAGTTTCGTGCCAGAGCAGGGGCAGGTAGTCCCTGAAACCGGTTTGAACTGGACTATGCACAGGGACACCAACTGTGCCCCCAGTGTAGGACTTCACAGCACCAGAGAGTGCTCCCGCCCAGCCCCAATACACATCTGCCTGTCTGGGAGGTGGTTACACCTCCCTTCGACAGGAAACCTATTGTCCAGGCCTCCCTTGCTGGAGTTTCGGTCAGCAGCAGGTGGCCTGTCTGTGGCAGAGGCATCCATTTTGTGATGCCAGGGCTCAGGAAAGTCCAACTGGGTTAGACCATTGTGAACATGTCTTTCCCTCTAGAAGGGTGGAATGCTACCCCCGCTGCCAGAACTGGCGGGGGGGGGGGGTAGTATTCCGAAGCGTTTGACACCAAACACATGTTTTGATGCAGCCATTCCAAAGTTAGCATTTACCGCAAGGTTATAATGCACTTAAGAGTATGTGGTATGGCTGTATTGACGGAGAAAAAAATGATGGATTATGACGGAAGAATAAGGTGTGCATCCCAACACAACTTTTGTCTGTATCACAGAATAGCCATAAGGAAGTATTTTCGAAAGCTGTAGAGGGGCTCAGCACATGCTTGGGCACCCTCTCACACAAAACCAAGCACTCTGCATTCAGGATTGTCAAGGCCTGTCATAGGAGTGACTTATAGGTTTATATGTGTCTGTATATATAGGTGGATATAGGTAGCCTATACCACTGTAAGGGGTGCAAGCATACCCTTACTCAGGCTGCAGTAGCAGACCTGTGGTGCCATTTTGGAGTGCTTCCCAGGGGTGGCACAATATATGCTTAGCCACTGGTAGGCCTCTGAGGTACCTATGCCCTAGGTACATAGTATATCATATACTAGGGGCTTATAAGGCACTCCAGAATCCAATCAGATATGTACCTAATGTACATGCAAACCATTTTAGAGAGGAAGCAGCTAGGCTGTGGTCCTGATTAGCAGGGCCACAGCCAGACTAAGGTCGCAAAAACATTGAAACACCAGCAAAAAGTGGGGGTACCCATGTGAAGCAGATCCTACTCTCCTACACACCCCAGAGATCATATCCCTCTCCACCCCCAGCAGAGATCATACCCCTCTCCACCTCAGCAGGGATCATACCCCTCTCCACCCCCAGCAGAGATCATACCCCTCTCCACCCCAGCAGAGATCATACCACTCTCCACCCCCAGCAGAGATCATACCCCTCTCCACCCCCAGCAGAGATCATACCCCTCTCCACCCCCAGCAGAGGTCATACCCCTCTCCACCCCCAGCAGAGGTCATACCCCTCTCCACCCCCAGCAGAGGTCATACCCCTCTCCACCCCCAGCAGAGGTCATACCCTTCTCCACCCCAGCAGAGGTCATACCCTTCTCCACTCCCAGCAGAAATCATACCCCTCTCCACCCCAAGCAAAGATCATGCCCCTCTCCACCCCAAGCAGAGGTCATACCCTTCTCCACCCCAGCAGAGGTCATAACCTTCTCCGCCCCAGCAGAGATCATACCCCTCTCTGTTCCCAGCAGACATCAACCTCACTCCACCCCAAGCAGAGGTCATACCCCTCTCCACCCCGAGCAGAGGTCATACCCCTTTCCGCCCCAGAGATCATACCTCACTCCACCACAAGCAGATGTCATACCTCACTCCACCCCAAGCAGAGGTCACACCCCTCCCCAACCCCAACAGAAATCATACCCCTCTCCACCCCTGCAGACATCTTATCCCTCTCTACCCGCAGCAGAAATCATGCCCCTCTCCACCCCTAGCAGAGATCATACCCCTTTCCACCCCAGCAGAATAGAGGAAGTGCCGAATGAGGACTGCCCTGCAGCCCCAAGGGACCAGCAAAGAGAGGCTGCAATGACAGACTGCACTTGCTGCACCTGGTGGCTAGCAAAGAGAGAGAGACTGTGCCCATCGTATCCTGCTCAAGGGGAAGCTGTCTCCACATCCCAGTCAAGAGAACCCCAAGGACCACCTGACTTAGCTTCTGTTCGCAGCACAGAGACCCAACAGCTGAAGAAGTCTGCTGGGGCAAGTTAGCAGCCTAAAATCTTGAAGCAGCTACCACCGCCGCCGTGCAGCACCATGGACAAAGACCAGACGCACAGAGTTGCACCCAAGTTCACTGATCACGCGAGTGCTGTCAAAGAGTTGCTGGGACCTTCAGAAGGTGAGTTATCACCCCAGGAAATATTGGCCAGAGACCGTGACAAAAGGCCACTGGTAGTCAGGGGCGACTGGACTTCGGTCGAGCTGGAGAGGACTTTATGGGACACTGAGCCTGCAACCACGACCCCTGCACCGTTTTCTGGTCCTCAGGAATCCCTTCAGGAAGACCCCCATTGACCGCATCCTTAGAGCATCTTCAGCATTCTTCATCCCCTGCATCACGACCACTCCCAAGGAATCTATTGCAACGCGGATAAAGTGCCTAGAACTGCTGGAGGACTGCTTCTCCTGTGAAGGGAACTGTTCTTGAGGACCTCGCTGGTCCCCCCGACGAGCTCCCTGCTGAAGGACGGCTTCTCCTGTGAAGGGAACTGTTCTTGAGAACCTTGCAGGTCTCCCTGACGAGCTCCTTGCTGGAGGACAGCTTCTACTGTGAAAGGAACTGTTCTTGAGGACCTCGCTGGTCCCCCGACGAGCTCCCTGCTGGAGGACGGCTTCTCCTGTGAAGGGAACTGTTCTTGAGGACCTCGCTGGTCCCCCCCGACGCGCTCCCTGCTGAAGGACGGCTTCTCCTGTGAAGGGAACTGTTCTTGAGGACCTCGCTGGTCCCCCCGACGAGCTCCCTGCTGAAGGACGGCTTCTCCTGTGAAGAGAACTGTTCTTGAGGACCTCGCTGATCCTTCTGACGAGCTCCCTGCTGAAGAACTGCTTCTCCTGAGAAGGGAACTGTTCTTGAGGACCTTGCAGCTCTCCCTGACGAGCTCCTTGCTGGAGGACTGCTTCTCCTGTGAAGGGAACTGTTCTTGAGGACCTCGCTGGTCCCCCTGACGAGCTCCTTGCTGAAGGACTGCTACTCCTGTGAAGGGAACTGTTCTTGAGGACCTCGCTGGTCCCCCTGACGAGCTCCTTGCTGAAGGACTGCTTCTCCTGTGAAGGGAACTGTTCTTCAGGACCTCGCTGGTCTCCCTGACTAGCTCCCTGCTGGAGAACTGCTTCTCCTGTGAAGGGAACGGTTCTTGAGGACCTTGCAGCTCTCCCCGACGAGTTCCTTGCCGAAGGACGGCTTCTCCTGTGAAGGGAACTGTTCTTGAGGACCTCGCTGGTCTCCCTGACTAGCTCCCTGCTGGAGGACTGCTTCTCCTGTGAAGGGAACGGTTCTTGAGGACCTTGCAGGTCTCCCCGACGAGCTCCTTGCTAGAGGACTGCTTCTCCTGGGAAGGGAACTGTTCTTGAGGACCTTGCAGCTCTCACTGACCAGCTCCTTGCTGAAGGACTGCTTCTCCTGTGAAGGGAACTGTTCTTGAGGACCCTGCAGGTCCTCCTGACGAGCTCCTTGTTGGAGGACTGCTTCTCCTGTGAAGGGAACTGTTCTTGTGGACCTCACTGGTCCCCCTGACGAGCTCCTTGTTAGAGGACTGCTTCTCCTGTGAAGGGAACTGTTCTTGAGGACCTTGCAGGTCCCCCTGACGAGCTCCCCGTCGAAGTTGGTCACTGCAAGTACTTACCTAAGTTTAATAATAAAGTGTATAATTTGTTGACTTTTCCAAGGCTTGTCTGCGGTGGAGTGAAATTTCTTTGATCTAATATTGCTTGTGAAATATATTTTCGAAAATCTATTTTATCCGGGACCCTCCACTGGATCTTTTTCGATCATGTCTAAATTCTCATGAAAATACAGTTTATTTTCTTAAACTGGTGTTGGATTTCTTGAGTGTCGTTTCAATTTCTTTATTGTTTTGGTGTGGTTTAAATGCTTTACACTTATTCCTCTGTGTAAGCCTTGCTGTTCAGAGTCACAGCTATCCAGGGTTAAGCTGAGGGTTTCACCGACAAAGCATACAGGACCTACAGGGGTTGGTAAGTGTATTACACGGTAAGGTCGCCCAACCACACTATATAATACACCGCATTCCTTTACACTCCCCCATTCCACACATCACTCTGCCTCATTTCTAGAAGAGATCTTGCTGCGCCCATGGGAAGATCTGATCTCTAGTTATCCAATCTTCTTGAAATGATTTTCCAGAGTCTTTATCTCATTGAATTTGTTCTCCATTAATTGGGCCTTGGATGTTATGCACTTTATACACACCACAATATTGATGGATTTCTTGGCCTCAGTGGGGAGATCAGTGAAATCATTCCCAGCAGGCAGAAGAGGTAGGTTCTAAATGAGTTTGACGAAAAACGCTCAAAACGTTGGAAGCTTATGGGGGTTGGTCTGAGGGAGCTTTTGGTCAGCCCCTGCACAGCCGAGGAGGCGGGGGTCTCCATACAGCGGCACTGCCTCCTTTGTAGCAATCCCTCTATGAGGCTGAATTTTGGGATCAGTTTTCCTTCATATGAAGGACTGAAATTCTAACTGGTTCAAGGATTTAAATTTCCAATGGAAGACCAGGATGGATTGTTCAGAACTAAGGGTTGACATGAAATCCCTTTTTCAATAAGCTTTATTAATCTCCTGACATATTTGCACACTGCAATTCACTTGAGTCTGTTTTTGCTGCTTGGTCTGCGGACCGTAATCTGATTTTTTACAATGGATTGCTTTTTTCTGCACGGTCAGCCATGTTCTAAGAGTCGGGGTGGGGGCTAGGTGGAGAACTATTGTACTGTTGTGTTAATCTTTGCGCAATGGGATACTGTCACATAGGGTTCCCGTCGAGGGGAAATGAGTCGCGGTACACGGGAGTATGGGGTCTCTTTCTTTATTGGCTCAATTGAACAGGCAATATAGTGGTGGATGCGAAGGACGGCTTCCTGCTTGTCCCGGAGTCTTTTTCTGGTATGCTTCCTACTGGCTCTGGTTCCCCTCCGGTTCTCCAAGGCGAGAAGTGAAAAAGGAAACAAAACACGGGGACACACTGGTGAGAAGAAGGTTGTATAACCGGATGGTGAACGGGGTAAGGGGAGTGCAGGATCACCGGGGCTGCCACCAAGTAATATTCACCAAAAAAAGAAAAGTAATATTCGTAGGCGAATGTGAGGGGACAAAAGGTCAAAAAAAACACCGGCGTCCACACACTCGCGCCCCTGTGACCACCCCAGCTCGAAACTACCCAGTCCCTCCCCTTGGAAAAGCAAAACCCAGGACTCTGTCCCGTACCTTTCCCAGCCACGCTCCTCCTGGAACGTGGCGGGGCGAGTCGCGTCTCTGTTGGCCTCCTGGCTCCTTCAGGTGTTCGTCTCCGTCTTCTTTGGTCCCTCCACTCGTTCTCTCTCCGTCTGCTCCGCTTCCGTACTGCCTCCGTCTCTCCGCTCCCGACTCCTCCACGGCTTTCGCGCTGTCCTGTCCTTCCGGGGTCTCTTTACGTCCGAGCGCGTCTCGGGATTGGCTCGTTGTTACTGACGTGGTTTTCATAGACTCCTCCTCCAGACAAGTCCAGTTCGGGTTAAAGGGCCCGCTCTCGTCCTGTGGCCGGGGTGGAAACGAACAGTCGTTATCGTCTCCACCCCATTCCTCCTCCTGAGTGACCCCGTGACAATTCCCTCCCCCTGGAGTACCCCGGTCAGGGGAACAAGGGAATCGGGAGAGAAAGTCAGCGTTCCCCTGATGTGCCCCTTTTCGGTGACGTACGTCTATTTGATAGGGCTGCAGGGCCAGAAACCAACGGAGGATGCGTTCGTTATGGCCGTGGTTCCTTTGTAGCCAGGTGAGGGGAGCGTGGTCTGTATAAAGAATGAAGGGTCTGCCCTCTATGTAATATCGCAGCTTTTCAACCCCCCACTTTACTGCTAGACATTCCTTCTCTATGGTGGAATAAGCTTGTTCTCTTGGAAACAGTTTTCGGCTGAGATAAAGAAGGGGGCGCTCATGGCCATCCTTGTCCGGTTGTGACAGGACCGCCCCTATCCCGATACCGGAGGCGTCCGTTTGTAGGATGAAGGTCTTATTTAAGTCAGGGGTCACCAATACAGGGGAGGTGGTTAGTGCGTCTTTCAAGGATTGAAAGGCCTAGGCTTCACGATCGGAAGGGGCCTGTAACCTAGGAGAGGTGTGTGTTTTGCGTAAGAGGTCTGTTAGGGGTCCTGCTATGGTGGTGAAATGGGCTATGAATCTGCGGTAATAACCGACTAAACCTAAAAAAGCCCTTAAGTCCCTTTTGGTTTTGGGATAGGGAACTGTCTGAATTGCAGCCACTTTCTCTGTCTGGGGAGCTATGTGTCCCTCCCCCAAGAGATAACCCAAGTAACGGACCTTCTGAAAAGCTACCCTCGATTTTTTTGCATTAACATGGAACCCCGAATGTCTAAGACTATCAAGGATGTTGCCTAAATGAAGTAGGTGTTCCTCCCAGGTCTTGCTGAACACCACAATTTCATCAAGATACGCCCCCGAGTACTGTATGTGAGGGCCCTGGAGGGTGTCCATGGCCCTTTGAAAGGTGGCCGGTGCCCCATGCAACCCAAAGGGAAGGACTGTAAAGTGGTAGTGGCCGGAGGGGGTGGAGAAAGCGTTTTTTTCCTGGTCTGCTGGGGCCAACGGTATCTGCCAATAGCCCTTGGTGAGGTCGATGGCGGTTATATATCTGGCCTCACCAAGGCGTTCTATGAGTTCGTCTACCCTTGGAAGGGGATATGCGTCTTGTTTGGATACTCGATTTACGGCCCTAAAGTCAATGCAAAACCGGATGCTGCCATCCGGCTTTGGTACAAGGACGACTGGGGAACACCAATTGCTGTGTGAGGGGACTATAACCCCTGATACCAACATCCTCGATACCTCCTCCTGAAATGCGGTTCGTCGGGCTTCGGGTATCCGGTAGGGTTTTTGTTTAACCACGACCCCAGGTGGGGTGGAAATGGAGTGTTCTGCCAGGAGAGTCTTTCCTGGCTGATCGGAAAAAACGTCTGGAAACTTCAGAAGGAGAGAGCATATTTCCTCCTTTTGGGAAGATAGAAGATCAGGATTGATGGGAGTCTCAGTGACTGTGTGAGACAGGGGGAAAGCTATGGATACAGTATGGCCCACGGAGGGGGGGGTCCTAACCACTTTTTCAATAAATTGATATGGTACATTTGCGTCCGGTTCCCTGTCATCTGTAGGATGTAGGTGGTTTTCCCTATCTTTCGGACTACCTTGAAAGGGCCTTGCGATTCTTTTTTTAATTTGTGTGTGGACGTGGGTAATAATACGAGTGTCCAGTCACCTACACTCAACTCTCTCCATTTTGTGCCACGGTCATAAAAAGTTTTTTGTTTGGTCTGTGACACCGATAAGTGGGTATGGGCCAGTGTTCTCAGTTTATGTAGCCTGGTTTGGAGCTGGCGGGTATAGTCTAGGAGTGCTTCGGCCTCCTGCAATCCCTCCCGTTGCCAACTATCCCTGGTGATTTCAAGTAAGGTTCTAGGTTTGCGGCCAAAGAGTAGCTCGAAAGAGGAGGTCCCCAAACTGGATTGTTTCTGACTACGTAGAACAAAGAGGGCTAGCGGAAGCAGTTGATCCCAGTCCCTTCCGTCCCCAGACAGAAGTTTCTTTAAGGTAAGCTTTAGACTACCATTATACCGTTCAACTAGCCCATCTGTCTGAGGGTGATAAACAGAGGTGTTTGATCTACAATTGTTCGCAAACCTGTCTCATCAGTCGTGACACGAAGGGTGTACCTTGATCTGTGATGATCTCTCGGGGAAACCCCATGCGGGAAAACACCTCTACGAGCCTGTGTGCGATGGCGGCCGACGTCGCTGCTCGGAGGGGGAAGGCCTCAGGATACCTGGTGGCGTAATCAATCAATACCAGAGCATACTGGTGACCGCGTGCTGATTTGGGCAATGGCCCTATAATGTCCATACCTAATCGATCAAAGGGAGTACCGATGATGGGCAAGGGACGTAAGGGAACTGGAGGTGGAACATAGGGATTACGTTGTTGGCATATTTGACACTCCTGACAATACTTTTGGATTTGAGCATATACCCCAGGCCAAAAGAAGTGTTGCAAGATGGCCTGTCCTGTTTTTTCAGCTCCGGAATGACCTGCCAAGAGGTGGGCGTGTGCAAAAAATAGGATTTGGTCCCTGAACTCTAAGGGGACCAAGAGTTGGGGGACCGCGTCCTGTTTAGCGAGGCGGTACAGTAGACCCTTTTTTTCTATAAAGGTGGGATAGGTTTTGTGTATGGGGTTCGGGGGTTCTCGGGCTTTTTGCCAAGCATGTGTGAGGCTGGCGTCATTCAGTTGAGCCATCCGGAAATGATCATCTCTAGCCCATGGCTCAGGCGTGAGAAGAATATTATGTTTGGTTGGGCTCAGGGCAGCACGCATTAAGAGAGCAAAACATGGGGTATCAATCCCTATGATTAGAGGCTCGGGGAGATTCTCCGACACCCCCACCTCTACTTCCAACGGTGTATCCCCCTCCGTACCTAATACAAGCCTAGCCAAAGGGTATTCCTTCACGTCCCTATGTATACACCTGATATACACGGTTTTCCCATGTAAAAGCCATGAAGACTATCAGTTCCCTCCTCACGACCGAATGTCTACATCCGGAGTCAAGGAGAGCTCTTACCACCCTCCCATTAAGAGTTACACTTACGTAGAAGATTGGCCCGGTTTCTTGGGCGAAAAAGACAGAGCGGGGGACATAGCTCACGTCCATCGGTTCTTCCTCCTTCTCTTTTTTCTTGCGGCAGTACCTCGCTAGGTGTCCCCATTCCCCACAGTCATAACATTGGGGACCTGAGTATGTCGGATTTTCCGGTCGAGCAATCCGAGGACGGTTAGTTTCGGGTAGGGGTCTCGAGGTTCTTTTCTCTGGCTTACCAGGGCCGGTTAGTCGGGTGTTTCTCTCGGGTTCTCTTGAAGGGGGCCGGCCTTGGGGCCTGGTGTACGAAGTCGCCATTTCAATGGCTTGGTCCAATGTCAATCCTGCATGCTGTTTCAACCAGCGTTGGGTGGAATATGGGAGGGCCTCCAGAAATTGCTCTAGATATATTTTATTCATGACCTCCTCCATGTTGGCTTCATGGGGTTTAAGCCAGAGGTCAGCGGCTCCTTTGAGTTTGAAAAACAGAGTTTTTGGCAAATCACCTGGGGCACCCCGTTCTTGTCGAAACCTTAACCTCTGTGTCTCGTCGTCAACACCCAACCGATCCAGAACATATTGTTTTACAACGGTATAGGTGGAGGTCCCATCTTTGTTTACCATCTGGTAGGCTGCTTGTGCTTCTCCGGTCAGGAGGGGGGCGAGATAAAAAGGCCAACGGTCTCCCGGCCAGGCACTGGGCCTGGCGGCCCTTTTGAAGTTAAAAAAAAATGCCAAGGGGTCGTCTCCTGGTACGAATTTCTGTAGGGGGGACTATAGTTCCAGGTGGATTGCTTGCCCTGCCCCAGCGTGACCAGAAGTTGGGCATGTCCCTCTGCTAGTTTCAATAAACTGTCGCCCTGATTCTGGATTGCCGAAGTGAACACGGCGCGATCTGCCTCGGCCTGACTGGAAAATTTTTCCACAGCCCATTCAAGTTTTGCCTGGCCCTCCTTCATTTGATGGATAAGGGCCTCCATCCTGTTTCGGACGTTGGGTTTGAACACCTCCTATCTGGCTCGCCACTTGTCACATAGGGTTCCCGTCGAGGGGAAATGAGTCGCGGTACATGGGAGTATGGGGTCTTTTTTTCTTTATTGGCTCAATTGAACAGGCAATATAGTGGTGGATGCGAAGGATGTCTTCCTGCTTGTCCCGGAGTCTTTTTCTTGTATGCTTCCCACTGGCTCTGGTTCCCCTCCGGTTCTCCAAGGCGAGAAGTGAAAAAGGAAACAAAACACGGGGACACACTGGTGAGAAAAAGGTTGTATAACCGGATGGTGAACGGGGTAAGGGGAGTGAAGGATCACCGGGGCTGCCACCAAGTAATATTCACCAAAAAAAGAAAAGGAATATTCGTAGGCGAATGTGAGGGGACAAAAGGTCAAAAAAACACCGGCGTCCACACACTCACGCCCCTGTGACCACGCCAGCTCGAAACTACCCAGTCCCTCCCCGTGGAAAAGCAAAACCCAGGACTCGGTCCCGTACCTTTCCCAGCCACGCTCCTCCTGGAACGTGGCGGGGCGAGTCGCGTCTCTGTTGGCCTCCTGGCTCCTTCGTGTGTTAGTCTCCGTCTTCTTCGGTCCCTCCACTCGTTCTCTCTCCGTCTGCTCCGCTTCCTCGCTTCCGTACTGCCTCCGTCTCTCCGCTCCCGACTCCTCCATCGGCTTTCGCGCTGTCCTGTTCTTCCGGGGTCTCTTTACGTCCGAGCGCGTCTCGGGATTGGCTCGTTGTTACGGACGTGGTTTTCATAGACTCCTCCTCCAGACAAGTCCAGTTCGGGTTAAAGGGCCCGCTCTCGTCCTGTGGCCGGGGTGGAAATGAACAGTCGTTATCGTCTCCACCCCGTTCCTCCTCCTGAGTGACCCCGTGACCGATACGTTTGTTGGTAAATTATTGATTAAGGTGGGACGATCTGGTTTGTCGATCAATCACGCCATTTGTTCTTTCAAGTCAAGCATTTACGGTGGTCAATTCAGTTGACGAATTAGTGTTTCAGGGCAACTCAAAGTATGGGGAAAGGTGGGTTTTTCATGCAGCCTACAGTGCGTCCCACCGATGGTGAATCAAAGGCAGGCCAGTCGGTTACCAATCACAGTTTTTGTGGCTTTGGCTCCTTTTCCGTCTAGAAAGATTCCAAGTTAGAGACCTGCTCAATGGATTCGTTTTGGGCTCCTTGTCCGAGGGAGCGGACGTCCAGAAAGAAACTGACATATATGTAAATAACAAGGACCCCCTGCAATTATTCGAGATTCCTAGGGCAGGGTAATAATACATTTATGGGTAAATCCTTAGGCAGTCATGTGGTCAGAAACAATCAAGGACTCATGTCAAGAACAAACATGATGCAATAAACTCAGTGTCAACTACAATATTATGAAAAAAAGATTAAATATTTTATTATATTCATGTTAAAAACATTCTAAACATGTATTTGATACGAAGAAGATGCATCTCATCGCCACTCTATTTTTGTTTTTGTATTAAGTTCATCAAACCTTAATTATTTGTCCTTTGTATTTATGTGTGGATGTATGTAGTAAGTCATTTTGTATTTTATTCATGTTTTTCTATCGATTGAATTCCGTCAGTCTAACAGTATCGATGTCTCAAATACATGTTTAGAAATCTTTTTAACATGGATATATTAAATCATTGAATCTTTTTTTTAATAATATTGTAGTTGACACTGAGTTAATTGCATCATGTTTGTTCTTGACACGAGCCCTTGATTGTTTCACACCATATGACTGACTAGGGATTTACCCGTAAATGTAGAAATAAACTGACATCAGTGTGTAGCCTCAGCTTGGCTCGCAAGTACAGCCTCAGCTTGGCTTGGCTAGCAAGTTCAGCCTCAGCTTGGCTAGCAAGTTCAGTCTCAGCTTGGCTAGCAAGTTCAGTCTCAGCTAGGCTAGCAAGAACATCAAGTGGAGTCTTGGGGCTCCATGGCCAAGAGTGGTCGACACCTTTAGTCGGGTCCTTTTTCAGATCAGAGGTCTTCATTCGGTGCCAATCGCGGTGAGGGCCCTGGTGTCAGTGGCGCTTTGTGCACTGGGCTAGAAGCCCAACTATCTCCGCAGCGCAGTGCTCTGGCTCTGCTTTAGGCCTCTTGGGGGGCTTGGAGTGGGTGTCGGAGCCTACCATGCTTACAACCCTTGCAGAAGTCTTCATTCGAGGACGGCTGGTCTTAGAGGCTGAGGGTGTCTCCTCTTTTTCAGCTGGGCTGGAGCCACCTGAAGAGGCTGCCTCTGGGATGGGCAATGGTTGATGGTGTGGGATGCCCAAAGAGGCAGCATCCTCACCTTCCTCGCCACCCAAAGAGTCCCGTTCACCAAAGATGTCTGGGGTGTCGACAGAGGACTAGTGAAAAACGTTTACCATTTAGCTTTTCACTGTAAGGCCTACCTCTCCCATAGGAGAAAACTGGTTTACCTTATTACATTTAATAGTGCTAAATTTGATTGGAAGCAGGTAAAAATATAATGTCTGGAATCATAAGAATTGGATTTTAAAATGCTATTTATTGGAAAAGTCGAATTTCAGATTACAATTTTGGAAATGCAACTTTTAGAAAGTTGGTATTTTCCTGCCCTAAGCTTTCCAGGGCCTTGTAGGACTTTACAGCTATCTGGGCCTGTTAACTGCTTCACCATCGTGAATGCGTATTGGGCCCAGTGAACAACAGGATCTGGGAGTAGTTGGGAAAGGGCCATCCTGCCAGGGTGGGGGGGCAGAGCGGTTCCCTGCCCCACTTACATTTCAAAGGGCCATCCTGCCAGGGTGGGAGGGCGGAGCTGTTCCCTACCCCACTTACATTTTGCAGGGCTATCCTGCTGGGGGGGGGGCTGGAGGGCGGAGCTGTTCCCTGCCCCACATACATTTCACAGGGCCATCCTGCCAGGGTGGGAGGGCGGAGCTGTTCCCTGCCCCACTTACATTTCAAAAGGTCATCCTGCCAGAGTGGGAGGGGTGGAGTTGTTCCCTGCCCCACTTACATTTCACAAGGTCATCCTGCCAGAGTGGAAGGGGTGGAGCTGTTCCCTGCCCCACTTACATATCACAGGACCACCTCCAGAGCACTTACAAAGGACCTTTTGTCCCCCTAGACCTCTTGTAACCTGACAGGCGAAAAAAAGGGGAAGGAAGGAACTTTCCAGAACCAGATGCAGGGGCGGACTAGAAGTTTACCCCTCTCCAAAGGGCAGCAGCACCTTCTGAGACGCTCATCAGTGCACTCCTGGACCTGCGGATGTCACAGAGGAAGGACAAAGTAGCTGCTATTTATTCTTCCTTTCCGGTGGCAGCTAAAAACGTTCCAGGTCTCGACCACTGGTTTGAACCTTCTTCTGACCTTGAGGTTAATCAGCAGCGTTCAGGGTTTGTTGAGCAAAGGAACCTTTTGCATCAGACTCAGTTGGGCTTTCAGCCACAGTTTAGTACGGAGTTTGCCCTCCTTCCTGCATCAGGATCTATACGCCAGACTGCGAACAGAGGAGACACGGCAGCCTTGCTGTTGCTGGACCAGAGTGCGGCCTTCGACACCATGTCTCACAGCCGGTTATTGGAGAGGCTGTGGAGCTACGGGTCGGCCACTTGGCCCTTAAGTGGTTAGCGTCCTTTTTTACAGGGCGGCACTTTTAGGTTCACCAGAAGCCCTTTCAATGTCAGGTGATCCCTCTGGCTCAGGGGGTGCCGCAGGGCTCTTCGCAGAGATCCATTTTGTTTAATCTTTACATGCGCCCCCTGGCTGATATGATTGAACGTCACAGACTTGATATTATATCATACGCCGATGGCCCTCGATTAATAGTCACCTTATCTCAGAGTTCTGTCAGTGGGGCTGCTTCCCTAAGGGCCTGTCTCTCAGAAGATGCCCAATGGATGGACCTCAACTGCCTGAAGTTAAACGCAGGCAAGACTGAGGTCCTCATTTTGGGCAAGCAGCTTTCTACCTGGTCCCCTGACGGGTGGGCAGCATCTCCCAAGCCTAAGGTCAAAAACTTGGGCATTTGATTTGACCACGGTGTTACTTTTGATGATCAAATCTCCCCTGTCGGGTAAGTGCTTCGCGATCCTCAAATCCTCCTGCCAGTTTCAGTTTGAGATCGTGATCCTAGCCATCTCGGGGTTGGATTACTGCAACATTTTATACCTGGCTGTCTCTCAGTTGCGACTGATGAGGCTCCAACAGGCTAAGAACTCAGCGGCTCGGCTGTTAAGTATTCCAAAATGGTCCTTAATGGGCTCAGCTCATCTGAAACTCCAATGGCTTCCAGTAAAGAAGCATGTTGCTTTTAAAGCTCTTTGTTACGGTCATAGAATTGTCAGGAAAAATGTTGCAGCTTATCTGCATCCTCTCATCTCACCCTACTCTCCTTCAAGACATCTTAGGTCTTCTGAGGCCCTGTTAGCTGAGGTCCATTAGGTGTAGGAAGTTTATATGGGTGGGAGTCCTTCTGGTTTCTGTGCATCCAAGCTGTGGAACTCTCTCCCTCTGCAGTTAAGGCAATCTAAAACTGAACTTCTGTTTTGGGAAAAATGAAAATGGTTCACCTTCTGTTCTGATCCTTTGCGTTTTTGTTAGGAGATTGATCCTCTAGCACTGGGACACTCCTATTGGAGTAGCTATGTGCTTTATAAGCTTCTTTACTATTACTATTATTAATATTGCCTTGTTCCCCAGAGGACTGCCCCGCTGCTTGAGGCTGCCTTGTTCCCCAGAGGACTGCCCTGCTGCTTGAGGCCTGCCTTGTTCCCCAGAGCACTGCCCTGCTGCTTGAGACTTACCTTGTTCCCCAGACGACTGCCCTGCTGCTTGAGGCCTGCCTTGTTCCCCAGAGGACTGCCCCGCTGCTTGAGGCTGCCTTGCTCCTCAGATGACTGTCCTGCTGCTTGAGACTTGCCTTGTCCCCCAGAAGACTACCCTGCTGCTTGAGGCCTGCCTTGTTCCTCGGATGTCTGCCATGCTACTCGAGGCCTGCCTTGTTCCTCGGATGACTGCCATGCTGCTTGAGGTCTGCCTTGGTCCACGGATGACTGCCATGCTTCGAGGCCTGCCTTGTCCCCCAGAAGACTGCCCTGCTGCTTGAGGCCTGCGCCTTGTTCCTCGGATGTCTGCCATGCTGCTTGAGGTCTGCCTTGGTCCACGGATGACTGCCATGCTTCGAGGCCTGCCTTGTTCCCCAGATGACTGCCCTGCTGCTTGAGGCCTGCCTTGTCCCCCAGAAGACTGCCCTGCTGCTTGAGGCCTGCGCCTTGTTCCTCGGGTGTCTGCCCTGCTGCTTGAGGCCTGCGCCTTGTTCCTCGGGTGACTGCCATGCTGCTTGAGGCCTGCCCCGCTCTATGTGAAGGAAGACTGGACCTGCTCCCTCCATCCCAGGCTAACCTGAGTGACTCCAAGGGTCAATTGGCTGACCTCCTGTTCTGAGCTACAGGGCACAAGCAGCTCCTGTGGTCTCCCTGCAACAGCCCACCTGCCCTGCTGCGACTGGACCTACCTGAGCCCTGCCAGCTTTTGTGGGAGTGCGTTCCTAATCCCTCAGAGGCGCCTCTCAGGTCTCAGACCCTTGGCTGGCTTCAGGTGAGCTCCTCCTGTGAAATGTTGACGTCTGTGCGCTGGACTTTGAGAAGGTAACTTTGTACGTGGGATTAACCTGGGCCCTGTATCCGGCCCACATAGCAGTGGCCTGAAGTTGTGACTCTGTCCCAGTCTAGCGTGAACAGAAACACAGCTGGCGCGTTCTGCTTCTTGGTGCTATTTTTACTTAAACGTTTAAAATCGCATGTCTACGGTTTTCTTGAATGGATTTTATTTTATCAAATTTTAATTTCTTTTTCTAAATTGGTGTGGGATATCTCGTGTTGTGTTTTCACTTTATTCCTGTTTGTGTGCTGTATAAATACTTAACATGGTGCCTCTAAGTTGAGTCGGACTGCGTATGCCCCAAGCTACCAAAATGTTGGGCACAGGATCATTTAATAACTTCTGTGGTTCACCTTCACCAAGATTGTGGTGGTTGCTTGAGAAGGGTTTCCACCCTCCCCCAAAAAAAAACACACACACACACACACACACACACACACACACACCCACCCGCACACACTCACACGCACACACACACTCACATGCACACACTCACATGCACACACTCACATGCACACACTCACATGCACACACTCACATGCACACACTCACATGCACACACTCACATGCACACACTCACGCGCGCACTCACGCGCGCACGCGCACACTCACGCGCGCACACGCACACACACACACCACCTTTTTACTAGCCAACCCAAGAAAGAGGCCCACCAGCCAGAGATGGCAGACAATGCAGACTGGAGGAAGGACTCGCATGCAGATCCGCTCCCTCACCCTCACAAAGCTGCAAGCATGGCTCCTTCTACTCCCACCCATGGAGGGCGCTAGCAGCATGAACAGGCTTGAAGGCGGATTGCAGAACTGAGTAGAGCATCATAGAGCTGATGTGCCCTTCTGTAGTGAAGGAGACCATGGACGACTGAGCAGAGATTACAATGAAGCAAGAACTCACACGCGGAGTGACTCCGTCGGCCCTCGGGCGGCTGGGGCGTGGGGGGGCTCTCTTGCCAGGCATTGCTGTCGGTGTCAAAGACCCGGATGCGATTGCAATAGATCTCGTTGTTTGAATGGAAAGGCCCAAAGCGATCCGCTCGACCACCAAAGACGTACATCTTCCGGCCAATGATGGTGGCAGAGTGGAAGTCTCGCCAGCACGCCGGCTGACCCTAGAAGGCAAAGGACAGCTGGGCAGAATGTGAGAAGCCAGGTGACAGGCAGAAGAGACAAGTAAAGGCCGACTGTCAGCCAGGGGCAGAGGATACAAATAATGCAGCTTACAAATGGTGAAGCGTGATGAGATGCAGAGAAAATAAAGTGGATTAAATAAGAGGAGAGAGTGAGAGGAGGCTGGGGAGAGAGTGAGAGGGGGCTGGGGAGAGAGTGAGAGGGGGCTGGGGAGAGAGTGAGAGGAGGCGGGGAGAGAGTGAAAGGAGGCGGGGAGAGAGTGAAAGGAGGCGGGGAGAGAGTGAGGGGGGCAGGGACGGAGAGGGGGGGCGGGGAGTGAGTGAGGGGGGGCGGGGAGAGAGTGAGGGGGCGGGGAGAGAGTGAGGGGGGGCGTGGAGAGAGTGAGGGGGGCGGGGAGAGAGTGAGAGGGGGCTGGGGAGAGAGTGAGAGGAGGCGGGGAGAGAGTGAGAGGGGGCGAGAGGGGGCGGGCAGAGAGGGGGGGCGGGCAGAGAGAGGGGGCGGGCAGAGAGAGGGGGCGGGCAGAGAGAGGGGGCGGGGCGAGAGGGGGCGGGGAGAGACTGAGAGGGGCAGGGACGGAGAGGGGGGGCGGGGAGAGAGTGAGGGGGGGCGGGGAGAGAGTGAGGGGGGGCGGGGAGAGAGTGAGGGGGGGCGGGGAGAGAGTGAGGGGGCAGGGAGAGAGTGAGGGGGCAGGGAGAGAGTGAGGGGGGCAGGGAGAGAGTGAGGGGGCAGGGAGAGAGTGAGAGGGGGCAGGGAGAGAGTGAGAGGGGGCAGGGAGAGAGAGTCGGGGCAGGGAGAGAATGAGGGGAGGCAGGGAGAGAGTGAGAGAAGGCTGAGGAGAGAGTGAGAGAAGGCTGAGGAGAGAGTGAGAGGAGGCTGGGGAGAGAGTGAGAGGGGGCAGGGAGAGAGTGAGAGGGGGCAGGGAGAGAGTGAGAGGGGGCAGGGAGAGAGTGAGAGGGGGCAGGGAGAGAGTGAGAGGGGGCAGGGAGAGAATGAGGGGAGGCAGGGAGAGAGTGAGAGAAGGCTGAGGAGAGAGTGAGAGGAGGCTGGGGAGAGAGTGAGAGGGGGCTGGGGAGAGAGTGAGAGGGGGCAGGGAGAGAGTGAGAGGGGGCAGGGAGAGAGTGAGAGGGGGCAGGGAGAGAGTGAGAGGGGGCAGGGAGAGAGTGAGAGGGGGCAGGGAGAGAGTGAGAGGGGGCAGGGAGAGAGTGAGAGGGGGCAGATGAGAGGGGGCAGGGAGAGAGTGAGAGGAGGCGGGGAGAGAGTGAGAGGGGGCGGGGGGGAGAGTAAGAGGGGGCGGGGAGAGAGTGAGAGGGGGCGAGAGGGGGCGGGCAGAGAGGGGGGGCGGGCAGAGAGAGGGGGCGGGGAGAGAGAGAGGGGGCGGGGCGAGAGGGGGCGGGGCGAGAGGGGGCGGGGCGAGAGGGGGCGGGGCGAGAGGGGGCGGGGAGAGACTGAGAGGGGCAGGGACGGAGAGGGGGGGCGGGGAGAGAGTGAGGGGGGGCGGGGAGAGAGTGAGGGGGGGCGGGGAGAGAGTGAGGGGGGGCGGGGAGAGAGTGAGGGGGCGGGGAGAGAGTGAGGGGGCGGGGAGAGAGTGAGGGGGGCGGGGAGAGAGTGAGGGGGGCAGGGAGAGAGTGAGGGGGGGCAGGGAGAGAGTGAGAGGGGGCAGGGAGAGAGTGAGAGGGGGCAGGGAGAGAGTGAGGGGGGCAGGGAGAGAGTGAGGGGGGCAGGGAGAGAGTGAGGGAGGCTGGGGAGAGTAAGAGGAGGCTGGGGAGAGAGTAAGAGGAGGCTGGGGAGAGAGTAAGAGGAGGGCGGGGAGAGAGTAAGAGGAGGCGGGGAGAGAGTAAGAGGGGGCGGGGAGAGAGTAAGAGGGGGCAGGGAGAGAGATGGTGCAGGGAGAGAGTGAGGGGGCGGGGAGAGAGTGAGGGAGGGGGCAGGGAGAGAGTGAGGGGGCGGGGAGAGAGTGAGGGGGCGGGGAGAGAGTGAGGGGGCGGGGAGAGAGTGAGGGGGCGGGGAGAGAGTGAGGGGGCGGGGAGAGAGTGAGGGGGGTTTGTATGCACACTTTAGATGTAGCTTTTAACATAGCAAGAATGAAGTAAAGAGAAAAACCAGAGTGAAACACAAAGGGGGGAGGGGATGAAAAGGAAAAGACGGAGAGAAAGGGGGAAGGGTGCATGTGTGCTTAGTGTTGTAAACATACTGCCAGAAATGGGATTTATTATGGTTCAATTAGGCAAAACGAAAATGGACATGTCACTGAGATACTGAACATACTTTTCATTAGTGAAACATCCTCTCTACGTGTGAAAGTTCTTGGGAACCCAGAGTGGGTTGTTCACCCCAATGAACACACATGCACTGTATCCTTTACATGTATAGTGCCTTCACAATCTTGTAATGCCGCCGAAGTGCACCGAGTGAAGGTCTCAGGGTGCAGAAGATACAGAGCTCACGTTTGATGTCCATACACTGAAGCCAGAATGGCCTCTAGGCCACGGATGTTTAGTGTCCGTCTAGAAGGATGACCCAGATGTTCCTTTTAGAGTCACCATGTACATTAATCCTATATGAATATCCTAAACATCTGGCCTGGATCCAGCCCTCCTGGACACACTCTGGACCTGCTGGAGGCAGCCGGCCGGGGGGACCAGGAAATGCTCAATACCTGCGACAGCTCTCCCACCCTCTCCAAACGACCCGAGCCCCTCAAATGAGTGAATGCCAGCTAGGGGAAGAGGCGGGTAGAAGGACACCCCGGAGAGAACCCTGCCTGCCACCCAGCTCCCACCTACCCAAGACTCTGTGAGGGAGAGTCAAGTGCCTTCGCCTGCAAAGATTCCCACGTGGAAAGCCCTCTGCAGCAGCCAGGGCACGAGCAGACGGAAGCACTGCACTCTTGCTGGCAGTGCGAGGGTCTGCTCCGCATCAGGGATGGCAGTGAAAGGTGAGAGGGTAGCAGACGCCATTGTACCGCCCCACTTATCGGACAGTAGTGCAAGCTACCCTGTGCTCACCCAGCGGCTGCTTCAGAAACACCCCAAGTGTGCCTACGCGCTCCAGAAACCCAAAGACGCCTTGGATCCGGGTGCGAGGGAGCCTGCTGGGGTGGAGGGAGGGTTAGTGTTGGAAAGCGTTCCCCGGGGAGGCTGCAGAATACGTTCCTGACCAACCGGAGGCCCACCTTTCCCAGAGTTAGGCCGAGCAAGAGCGGAGAGGCCCTTCCTGGAAGGGTCTCGTACCTAGGATCGCACACGCTGCACTTACTCTCTTCAGATAGAGGGACACCACACAGTAATTCTTTGCAAGACAATAGACTTTATCGTTGGTTGTCAGGGATCTTTATGATCGGAAGGCAGGAGCAGAATTAGTACCACAAGCGGCAGCAATCTCGTGATGAGGGGTAAGGGGTAGCGGGACAGTCTTTGAATCAGTGTCTCTGCGGAGTATCCGGCGCACAGCTCTCAATCCTCGAGCTGAGGGGATGTTGCTTCTCTCGGCAATCTCTGCTGATTCTCTTGGAGGAGCGGGCTGCGAGTCACTCAGCAGGCACCGGAGGTTCGTAGTTCGAGGAGCCGCGACGGCGTCAGCAGGGCTCAGATGGTTCAGAGTTCGGGGAGCCGCGACAGCGTCAGCAGGGCTCAGATGGTTCAGAGTTCTTCGGTTCGGGGAGCGATCGAGCCGCGACCAGGTCAGCAGGCTCTCGTCAGTCCAGGTCTTCTCTGCCTCCCGTCCCTTCCGCACCCCCCGTTATACTTCCCCTCCTCTTTGAAGTCCGAAGTCCTCGCCGAAAGGGGTCTGGGGCGGTGTGTCGGGGCTTCCTGTCGCTCGGCCCTTTGATCCGTTCAGGTGGGTCCGGGAGGGACTCCAGACGCCCAGCAGGTGAGGCGGCCGCTCACCGGGGGCCTGGTGGTCGATCGAAACCTCCCTCGGGGAAGAGACCAGAGGTGTGACAGGGTCGGCGCCTCTCGGTCTGGTTTGGGGGTTTCGCTCTCCCTTGGCCGGGCATGCGTGTTGGGGATCTGGCCGGCCCTCGGGATGTTGGGCCATGGGGGCCGGAAGTCTGTGACATCGAGGATCGGTGCGGTTGCAGGGTAGCTTGCTGGTTGGGAGGACCCACGCCACGAGGCCGGTCTCACACGTGCCCCCCCCAGCTGAAAGGCGGGGAGAACTACCCATCCACTTGGGGGTTCTCCTCGCTGAAGCGGAAGAATCGGGACAGGCCGTCCGCGTTGGCGTGGTTCGTCCCGGGGCGATGTTCCACAGTGAAATCCATCCCCTGGAGGGAGATGGACCAGCGTAGCAGCTTCGGGTTTTCCCCTCGCATCTGCATCAACCACCGCAAGGGTCGGTGATCTGTTTGTACTCGGAAGTGTGTTCCGAACAGGTAGGGCCGTAGCTTTTTGAGGGCCCAGACTACTGCGAAGGTCTCTCTTTCAATTGTGCTCCACCGCTGTTCTCGGGGCAGCAACCTTCGGCTGATGAAGGCTATGGGCTGATCTATGCCTTGGTCGTCGAACTGGGAGAGGACTGCCCCGATGCCGTGTTCCGAGGCGTCCGTCTGGACCACAAACTCCTGGGCGTAGTCGGGGTCTTTAAGCACCGGAGCCGTACACATAGCAGCTTTTAGGGCGTCGAACGCTTTCTGGCAGGGGGGAGTCCATTGTACTTTCTTGGGGTGTTTTTTGAAGGTTAGCTCTGTGAGGGGGGCCTGCGATGCTGCCATAGTTCTTAATAAACCTCCGGTAGTAACCGGTGAGGCCCAGGAAGGCCCGGACTTCCGTTTGGGTCGTGGGGGTTTCCCAGGACAAGATGGCGTCGATCTTTCGCTGGAGGGGGGCGACCTGCCCGCTTCCCACCTGGTGCCCCAGATAGGTTACGGAGCCGTGCCCAATTTGACATTTGCTGGCTTTGATGGTGAGGCCGGCCCGGCGCAGAGCCAGCAGGACTTGTCGGAGGTGCTGGAGGTGCTGGGTCCATTGGGAGCTGAATACCGCTATATCGTCGAGGTATGCTGCGCTGAACCCCTCTAGTCCGGACAGGACCCTGTTCACCAGCCGCTGGAAGGTGGCCGGGGCATTCTTCATTTCAAACGGCATCACCCTAAAGCGGTAGTGCCCATCCGGGGTGGAGAAGGCGGAGCGCTCCTTGGCTCCCTCGGTGAGGGCAATCTGCCAGTATCCACTAGTTAGGTCGAAGGTGCTGAGGTAGCGAGCTGCCCCGAGGCGGTCAATGAGCTCATCTGCACGGGGGATAGGGTGAGCGTCCGCTCAGGTGACCGCATTGAGTCCTCGGTAGTCCACGCAAAACCTCAGCTCGGGGGCGACACCCGGGGTAGCCGCTTTCGGAACCAGGACTACCGGGCTGGCCCAGTGGCTGTCGGAGGGTTCAATCACCCCGAGGGCCAGCATCTTCGCTACCTCAGTCTGGATGCAGGTTCGGACCCGATCAGGGACCCGGTAGGCCCGGTGTCTCACTGGCGGGCTGTCGCCGGTGTTCACGTCGTGGACACACCAGTTGGTGACCCCAGGGGTTAGGGAGAATAGGTCCGCGAACTGCCTTAGTAGCTGGCGGCAGTCGTCGGACTGTCGGGCTGTGAGGGTGGTTGATAGTCTCACCCCCTCCACGGTACCATCGGTCTCTTTCGCCCCCAGGGGGTCTGGAAGGGGAACGGTGTCTTGTTCGGCCCCATCGTCGGTGGCCAGGGGTAAACTCAACTCCGTCCTTACAAAGTGGGGTTTGAGGCGGTTCACGTGGAGAACCCGGAGGGGGTTCCGCGAGGACTGCACATCGACGAGATAGGTGACTTGGCTCTTCCGCTCGACCACCTTGAAGGGTCCAGTCCATTTATCTTGGAGGGCGCAGGGTTTCACCGGGGCCATGACCCAGACTTGTTGGCCCGGCTGAAACTCGACCAGCGTAGCATTCTGGTCATACCAGCGCTTCATCTCTTCCTGGCTAGCCTCGAGGTTCGCCTCTGCGAGTTCTCGGAATTTCCGGGTCTGGTTGCGGAGCGCCAAGATGTATCGGAACACATCCGGAGGGGTCCCCTGGAGAGTCGTTTCCCAACCCTCCTTGACCAGGCTCAGGAGTCCCCGGACGGGGTGTCCATATAGCAGTTCGAATGGGCTGAACCCCAGGGATTTTTGTTGAATTTCCCGGTAGGCGAACAGGAGGCATGGGAGGAGGACGTCCCATCTCCGGCGTAGGGGTTCTTCGAGGCCCATGATCATTCCTTTCAGTGTCTTGTTAAAGCGCTCGACTAGGCCATTCCCTTGGGGGTGGTATGGGGTGGTGAACTTGTACGATACTCCGCACTGCTGCCAGAGGGACCTCATGTATCTGGAGATAAAGTTCGTACCCCGATCACTCACGACTTCGCGGGGGAACCCCACGCGGGAGAAGATCCCCATCAAGGCCCGGCCTACCACGGGGGCCGTCACGGTGCGGAGAGGGATGGCTTCGGGGTAGCGGGTGGCATGGTCCACCAGGACGAGGATGAACCGGTGGCCCTGGGCGGTCTTGGGGTCCAGCGGTCCCACGATGTCGATTCCTACCCGCTCAAAAGGGGTACTGACGACGGGGAAGGGTTGTAGCGGAGCCTTGCGCTTCCCCCCACTCTTTCCGCTGGCCTGGCACGTGAGGCAGGACTTGCAGTGGGCCTCCACATTCGCTCGCATCTTGGGCCAATAGAAGTGGGTGACGAGTCGCTGGTAGGTCTTATGTTGACCTAAGTGTCCGGCCAGGGGTACATCATGGACAAGGCCCAGGAGGAGACTTCGGAAGCGCAGGGGTACCACCAGTACTCGGGCCGATCCCAACTCGGCCGACTTCTGTTCGCTGTACAGGAGGCCGTTTTCCCAGTATACCCAGTGGGTGCCGGTCCGGTTGCCTGCTGCTTGGGCCTCGGCCTGTTGTCGGGGTCCAATGAGGGACGGGCAGGTGGATTGTTCTTGGCAGAATTCTTCTCGGGAGGGGCCTCCTTCGCAGTGCCACTGGGCCATTTCCGGCAGGTCCCCGAGCTCGGTCAGGGGTTCAGGGTCGGAAGGCACGGACCCCTCGTCGGGAACGGTCGCTTCGTCCGGAAGGGGGTCGTTGGGCGAGCGTGGCGCATCCTGGACCTCGGGGATGGTGGCGGTGCTCCGCGGCATGGCCTCTTCCCCCTCGGAGGAAGGCACTCAGAGTCATCGAGCGCGTGGTGGCGCATACCCATTCGGGTAGGCCCATCATCTCGAGATGGGCTCTTCGTTCCACTTGTCCCCATGGGGAATTCTCAAGGTCGTTGCCCAGGAGGCAGTCCACGGGCTGGGAGGTTCGGACCGCCACTTTTAACTTGCCGGTGACTCCCCCCCCCATTCGAAGGGAACTAGGGCCATCCGGCAGAGGCTCTCGGAATTGTCTGATGATATGACGGGACAAAAGGCGCCGGGCAGGATCTGATCTTCGGAGACCAGGTGACAATGAACCGCCATGACACTCGCCCCCGTGTCCCGGAGGCCCTCGACGCGGTGACCGTTGACCGTCACCTGCTGTCGGTACTTCTTCGTGTTGGCGGGCAGGGACGTTCCGGGGACTATCTCCCGGTCCCCTAGGGAGACCAAGGCCATGGCGGCTGGTTCCCATTCTTCGGAGTCTTCCATCTCTTCCCCCAGGGCTACGGAGGCCATTTGTCGAGCCGGCGGGGTTGTTGTGGCGGCTCGCTGGTACATGGGACATTGAGGGTCGCTGGCATAGTGTCCGGTCTGTTGGCAGCGGAAACAGGTGATCCTCACGCGGGGCCCCGGCCTCCCTGGTGGCCCGGTGCTGGCTGGAGGTGGAGCTGGAAAGGGTGGAGGTTGTCCTCTGGGGGGGGCTGAGCGGGGATCCCCCCGGAAGTTCCCTTGGCCGGCCTGGATTCCCTCCGCCCCTCTGGCGGGGGGGTCCCTGACTGTGGCGACCGTAGTCTCCCATGGGACCCCGGGAGGCCCGGGTGTTTACCCACCGGTCAGCCTCAACGGACAGTTTGAGGGTCTGTGAGTTTACTGTCCAGGAGGTGCTGGCGCAGCTCTACAAAGCAATTAGCGGACAAGTGTTTCCATGCGATTAGGTCGAACAGCTCCTCAAAGGTGGAGACCTTGCTGCCCTTGATCCACCCGTCCAAGGCCCGGCTGTAAAAGTTCACGTATTCCACCCAGGTGGTACCGGGTATCTTCTTGCAGTCTCTAAACCGTTGCCGGTACACTTCAGGGGTGAGCCCATATCTGGCTACTAGGGCCTCTTTCATGTGACTGTAGGAGTTCATCACCGTGGAGGGCAGGTACAGCAGGGTATCTCTCCCCTCGCTCAGGAACCGGCCCCACAGCCCAGCCCCCCAGTCTTTCTGCGGGACTCTGTGGGAGGTCATGGCGACTTCGTAGGCTTTGAACCATTGCTGGATGTCGTCGTTCTTATAGTATTCCTTCACCACATCTTTGGGGATGTGGACCTTTGGTTCCACGGTGGAGGAGAGGGGTTGGGTTTCCGAGGGTCTGGCCTCCGCGTTCTTAGCCTTGAGCTCGATCTCTTTCAGGCTACGTTCGTGCTCCAGTTGGAGTTTTCTTTCTTCGTGTTCTCTTTGTCGTTTCTTTTCCTCGAGTTCTCCTTGTAGGCGTAACTATTCTACCGCCAGCTTCTTTTCGGACAGTTTTAGCTCTCCTTCGATTTTTAATTTTGCTAGTTCTAGTTCGTGGTTGCGACCTCTTTCTCGGTCCGCTAGTTCCTCTGGGGATAGGCCCCCCTCGGGGGCACCGTTCCTCCCCGGGATGCTTCGTGGTTCGTTAGGAGGCTCTCCTTCTGTTTGTGTCCGGGGAGTTCCCGCCTCGACCCAGGTTTTTAATGCTCCCTGGAAGTCCTCTTTCGTGCTTAGTCCGGTGGTAGCGATTCCAAGGTTTTTGCAAAATTGTTTCAGTTCTCGGTGCGTATAAGATTCCAACTGGTCCTCTCGGAATGTCGTGCTCGGGTTGGTGCCTGCGGCACCTAGGGAAGTTTCTCCTTCCATTTCTTCTGGGTAGTGCGTTAGCCGTCTACTGCACGATCTCTAGGTGTTGGCTCAGATCCCATCGCTGCCACCAAATGTTGGAAAGCGTTCCCCGGGGAGGCTGCGGAATACGTTCCTGACCACCCGGAGGCCCACCTTTCCCAGAGTTAGGCCGAGCAAGAGCGGGGAGGCCCTTCCTGGAAGGGTCTCGTACCTAGGATCGCACACGCTGCACTTACTCTCTTCAGATAGAGGGACACCACACAGTAATTCTTTGCAAGACAATAGACTTTATCGTTGGTTGTCAGGGATCTTTATGATCCGGAAGGCAGGAGCAGAATTAGTGCCACAAGCGGCAGCGATCTCGTGATGAGGGGTAAGGGGTAGCGGGACAGTCTTCAGTGTCTCTGCGGAGGATCCGGCGCACAGCTCTCAATCCTCGAGCTGAGGGGATGTTGCTTCTCTCGGCAATCTCTGCTGATCCTCTTGGAGGAGCGGGCCGCGAGTCACTCAGCAGGCACCGGAGGTTTGTAGTTCGAGGAGCCGCGACGGCGTCAGCAGGGCTCAGATGGTTCAGAGTTCGGGGAGCCGCGACAGCGTCAGCACGGCTCAGATGGTTCGGAGTTCGGGGAGCCGCGACAGCGTCAGCAGGGCTCAGATGGTTCAGAGTTCTTCGGTTCGGGGAGCGATCGAGCCGCGACCAGGTCAGCAGGCTCTCGTCAGTCCAGGTCTTCTCTGCCTCCCGTCCCTTCCGCACCCCCTGTTATACTTCCCCTCCTCTTTGAAGTCCGAAGTCCTCGCCGAAAGGGGTCTGGGTGCCTGGGGCGGTGTGTCGGGGCTTCCTGTCACTCGGCCCTTTGATCTGTTCAGGTGGGTCCGGGAGGGACTCCAGACGCCCAGCAGGCGAGGCGGCCGCTCACCGGGGGCCTAGTGGTCGATCGAAACCTCCCTCGGGGAAGAGACCAGAGGTGTGACAGGGTCGGCGCCTCTCGGTCTGGTTTGGGGGGTTTCGCTCTCCCTTGGCCGGGCATGCGTGTTGGGGATCTGGCCGGCCCTCGGGATGTTGGGCCATGGGGGCCGGAAGTCTGTGACATCGAGGATCGGTGCGGTTGCAGGGTAGCTTGCTGGTTGGGAGGGCAAACGCCACGAGGCCGGTCTCACAGTTAGCAAGAGGGGAACTGTGGAAATATGGATTTTTCTGGTCAGTTATGTCCCCTATCTTGGACCCCAACGGTTCTATGTACATGTCACAAGTACATGTATGTTCCCTCCAGTTCCAGTTATGAAGACGCAAATACATGTGCGTCCACCGTCAACATGTCCTCTGTCAGATCCGCCATGAATAAGCCGGATATTCCATTCCTAAATATGAAAGGCCACCGGCTTTATATGGTTCACTTATGCCATTTTACAGTCTAGGCAAGTAGGCCCTGATTCTGTCATCAAACTCCTCTTGCTTTCTGCCTCTGAAACCTCGAGTCTGAGCCTGCATCTGTGACCATGAACTTTGTCTCATTCTCTGCGCGGCTCCCGAAGCCTGACATCAGCCTATTCTCTGCCAAGAACTGTATTTCACCTTCGAATTATCTGCTTCCCCCTCAGCCGATGCATTCCTGCCTAGTAGTTTAAGTAAACATTCTTCCAGTTACCGAGCAAAAGGCTCGGCTTCTCTGCCCTTATGCAAGTAATTCATAGTCCTGTTACTATGGAAGATTCCTGCCCTCGCATTTAGTGTAGACACTTAGACGCTTGTACACGCACGCACAGTCAGTATAGAATAGATTCTGTCCGAGAGTCCTTCTTTTTGTGGATAACATAGTTCTTTAAACATAGGATGTTAGATATGATTTGGGATTAGGTTGACTTGACCCCCCAGACTTTTTGTCTCCACATGTAGAGCTAAATGTCAAGTCCCCTTCACCCCCTAGTTGCACGTCAATTACACGTCATACTGCTGCGCGCGCATCTATGCCAAGTATTATCTTATAGATCCACCTATATGTGACATCATAACCAATTATGTTCCTTTTTACTCCTTATTACACCCATTTTTGGTTACGCAGATAAATCGTCATTTTCCTTATCAATTGTTACGCCTACTGCATTCGCTTCATTGTAATGTATGATCTATAAAAGTCATTTCATGTCAATAATGTATGTACTTCACTTCCTGAACCCCCGTGGTGATGGAACTTGGAGCAACCGATTATAATCGATCACTGGAATAAAGCCCATTCCGAACCTCTAATACCACGGATTCTGCCTCTCATTTTACTGAGCTATTTTATTATGTTTCTGTATCAAATTAAGTCCAGGTAAAGGAATTTTATTTACCACATGAATGGCGCCCGAACAGGGACACTTTCTCATCTCACGCGCCGGCGGTGAGTTGCAGGCCCGGTCTCCTGCCACAGCTGGACGGACAATAACGCGTACCAGCAGGATTTCCTGTATCTCCCTCCGGTCAAGCGGGGGCGACTGAGGCTGCGATCAACACCCAGACGAGGCGGTGAGAAGTGCGAAGTATCCCGACCAGAGCCTAGCTGAGAGAGCAAGATCCGAGGTATACAGAGACCCACCAGTTCGAAGTCAAGCCCAGTTTCCGACGAGTCGAGTCGAGTCCAGTCCGGTTCAAGTTCAAGTTACCGAGGCCTTCCGTTTCCGAAGCTACCCGGTGAGTACCATTACTGGGGAGGCATTTCTGACGTGCACATAGGTTGTGCCGGTCAAGACGGGTTTGGGTACACAAATCCGGTCTGCACTGTTTTAGCAGTGTATCTGTACTGTTTAGCAGTATATCAAGTATTCCGAAGTATCTAGTTATTGTCAAGAATTAAGCTTGGTGATTAGTTATGCAGACGATCATCATTGTTGGTTATTTTAAAGGGTAGAAAAATGTTTAATGTTTAATGTTTAATGTGTTAAACGTCCTGCATATTGTGGTATGAATGGTTGTTCATTATTGTGCTTTTGTATTAAGTGTGTTCAAGATTAAGTATCGGATCAGTTGCCAATATGCCGCTCTTTTCGAAATTAAGACAGATCACTACTAGAAAAGGGGTTCTCGAAGAAGCCGTCCCTATTCCTCCTAGGGACACTCCAGGGCACTTCATGTATCACAAACATGGCTTAGACGCTATATTATTTCTTGATTTATGGGTAGACTACACCAAGGGATTACCAGAAAGTCAGAGGTGGCCCGCAGCGGGAACCTGGGATGCAGAGTGCATCATGAAAGTCGAGGAAGAGTTATGGAAAAGGAAAGTCAGACAGTCACAGAAAGACGCCGTTGAGTTATGGCGTAAAGAATCTCATAGACGCACAGAAAAAGCACGTAGACAGGAAGAAAAGAATAAAGAGAGTTCAAATAAAGTTCGAGAGAATCTATTAATTGAGGAAGGTATCCGAGTGAAGTCAGAACAAGTAGATAGGCAAAGAAATGCCCTTATGAATGGTATGTATCCCCTTCTGGCCGAAGGATTACCTAAGGCTACTCCAGAGATACCGAAAGACTTGCCACCCCCATTATTCCCAATCAAGGTACATCCTAAGGGGCATCCTAGAACCGCAGAAGATGTTTTTCTTTCCTCATATTTAGATGACGCAGCTCCAGAGTATGCTAATTCCGCCCCACATAGACCGCATACCAGGGAGGTCCAACGCCAAGATCCAGTACCCGTATCCCTACAGCAACAAATCGAGTCACAAGTTCCGGCAAGCACATCTGTTTCTGCATCCGCTCCTACAGCTACTTCTATAGCTGTGTCCACACCTGTAGTTGCTGTGTCACGTTCAACGAATCCTTTTACACCCGACACCCCAGATGGGGCCACGGGAGGTGCTACCAATATTTTTTCTACGCCACCCAGAATAAATAAACTTACTTTTCAAGAGTCAGCACATTCACGTACACCCAAACTCATAAGTGCCCGTACGCTGAAGGAACTTCTTATAGATTGCAGATATGACCCTGTGCCCGGTAAAGAGGACGAAATGACCCTGGCATCATTGCGTATCAGACGAGCCGCAGTGTATTTAGGGAAGTTACCAGGAATGACTGCGCATCTAGATAAAATATATCATTTTGTCCAAACAGGGCGAGATCCAGAATGTATTAACAGAGCTATGGAATACCAGAAAGTAGAGATACAGGGGGAACTGTTACGTTTCCTCATAAATTGTGTGATCAGAAATCAAGACCGACCGGGGGTAGACCCGGAAGCAATGCAAATTCTTACCAGATGGAGCCAGAATATATCAGAAGGTAGACATGATAAACAAAATTGTATAATAGCCATGTGCCGAAAGATCCGTAAAGAAATAGAACGCCTACACGAAGAGAGATTAGAGGTAGACGAGTTCGAACAAAGCGAGGAAGAAGGGTCAGGACTGCCTACAGGACAGTCAGACACCATAGCCTATGTAGGTAGAGGAAGATCTTGTAATAGTAATAGATGTCTTACTGACTCGATACGTCCGATATGTCCAGATAATAACAGGAATTTCCAAATACCTATAATTAATATAAGGTCTAACGAGCATTCGTTCCAAACCGCCGACAAACTACTCCGAGAACGAAGGGGTTATCATTTTCTCGATTCTATGGATGAACAAGATTTAGCCAGGGCAGCTGTCCATTGGGTGGACAGTCCCGGAAAATATAGTGATGATACAGTAGTACGCACATTTTTGAATCTCACCCCAGATGAACAGAGGTTAGTTGGGATTTATATGATTCAACAACTCATTATACTATATCGGAGTCAGCGTTCGGACCCTGGTCCCTTACCTGACATATTGACTGAATTGCTTATGAATAAATGGAGAGGTGCAAGTACTAAATTAATTAAAGAAATTCTAGAATCAAGAAAGCAGTATATTCTTTGTATGCGCAGAGCATGTCTCATTGCCCGTCAAGGAAAGAACCACGTATCACATGGATAGACAGAATCCCTTACGAGAAGTGCACCCAATAAAGGGCGAGGACAACGAGTTTAAGCGCGTATTTGTATATACGCCCATATCGAAAATAGAATTGTTACAAATGAAGAAAGTGGTACCCAGTCATGACAAAGACCCAGCGGGTTTTCACCGAGAAATTAAAGACATGTTACTCATGGGAGAGTATACCTATCCCGACATTATGACAATATTAAAGGTATTGATGCCTGCTGGCATTTATGAGAAACTCAAGGAAAAGGAGTGGGAGGTAGGAGACCAAAAGATAGAATGGTCAGTGTTAGAAGCGGAAGAAAAGGCCCGAACTGCAGGAGCAGGACTTGGGGATAAAACTAAAGCACTACCAGGTTTATTAGTACAGGTACTGCCACGTTTATTAACTACGAAAAAGGAAGATTGGGGTACAATTTCAGCCTGTAAACAGAAGCAAGATGAAGACACTAGTGATTACTATGCCCGATTTGAAAAATGTTTTGGTATAAATAGTGGCATAAAAGCAAGTAGCGAATCATACCCACATCTGTTTGTGACAAAAATAGTGGAAAATGCCCTGCCCCCAGTAAAGAATAGAGTATTAAAATTCGAGAGTACCTGGCAAGGTAACACTCCATCACAAATGTTACAAATGTTACAGTACCATCACAATAGAATTAGAGAGGAACAAGAACATGAACACAGACGCATGAAAGACACGAAAATGAAAATGCTAGTTTCCCAGACAGTTCCAGCTGAAGGACATAAAAAGGGTATGACATTCCGATTCAGCAGGACCTGTAAAAGGGACATGCAATTATTGTAAAAAGCCAGGTCATTACGTACACGACTGTCCAGTTTTAAAACATAATATCGCCATAGGTAAAACACAAGAAAGACCACGGCCATTTAGACAAGAGCAAAATGAACAAGGAGCTCCGCAGCATGCCCAGGCCACGCCAGCCGCACAACAGCCAATACAGTTTGTGCCAGCTGCACCACCGTTGCCTGTTGCTGCCACACAGACAACAACACGACAAATGTATCAGACCGCCCAGTATGAATATCCTGAGTATCAGCGTTACGCATGAACTAGCCTAGAGAGGGAAGTTGACTTACCCCTTATCGAGATTCCTGTAGATCAAGAAGGACCTTATGTACATAGTGAATTATTAGGCCAAGATAGAAAATTTTTACTCGATACAGGGGCAAGTCGAACAACTATAAAACGTAGTGAAGTTCCAGGGGCACCCCTCTCAGGCTCTCAGAATATTTCCCTTGGTTTTTCAGGAAAACCTATTGTTAATGAAGTATCACAGCCTCTTCCACTTACGATAGGACCTCTGACCCGAACTACAGATTTATTGCTTACTAAATCATGTCCAGAAAACTTGCTCGGGATAAAAACACTGAAAGCTCTAGGAGCCATAATATGTTGTTCTCCGGAAGGAGTAAGGTTGTTTTTACGTGATTTTAAAGGTCACTATGTGTCTAGAGACATGGATCCCCGACTGCAGACTTTACCTACACATCTATGGGCACAAGGCCCTACTGATGTTGGTTGCATGAATATTACACCATATAGAGTCACATTAAAGGCAGGAGTGGTGCTACCACGAATGCGACAATACAAGTTACCACCAGATGCTGTAGTGGCTTTACTACAAATCATTGACGAGCTCATTGCCCAAGGAGTAGTTGTGGAAACAGACTCCAATGTATGTAATTCACCGATAATTCCGATTCTTAAACGAACAGATCCAAAGGCCCCGCCAGTATATCGATTGGTTATTGATCTGCGCGAGTTAAACAAATGCATTGTGCCACAATTTCCTGTGGTCCCAGATATCTCGTCATTACTGACAGCCATTGATTCCGAAGCAACATTCTTTACTGTAATTGATCTCAAGAATGCTTTTTTCAGCGTCCCAATAGATCCGGAAAGCCAATATTTGTTCGGATTTAGTTTAAATGGACGTAGCTTTAAATTCGCACGCGCACCTCAAGGATTTACAGAAAGCCCCAGCATCTATAGCCAAGCACTGAAACGAGAACTCGACAGTATCCACATGCCAGTTAACACTGCTCTGCTCCAATACGTCGATGATCTGCTGATCACCGCGAGAAGCGAACCGGAATGTGAAAAAGCATCACTGACAGTTTTAAAATTTCTAGCCGAAAAGGGGCACAAGGTGTCCCCTTCTAAGCTGCAATTTTGTGTCCAGCGAGTTGTTTATCTTGGACACTCGCTGTCCAAGGAGGGAAGGCAGCTTACACCCGACCGCATTCAGTTAATAGCTAACATGCCAATACCCAAGACACAAAAGGAGGTGCGGGCTTTCATAGGCCTCACTTCATATTGTAGGCAGTGGATCCCTCAGTATGCATTTCTAGCAAAACCACTCATTCAGTTGACAACACAGGAGGCAGCCACATCGACTGTTCTCCCTTGGACTTAGGAACATACACAAGCTTTTGAAAGCCTAAAGAAAGCTTTATGTCAAGCACCTGTTTTAGCAACGCCATGTTACAGAAAACAGTTTACACTCTTTGTTACAGAACGCGAAGGTACTGCCTTGTCAGTACTCACACAGGAACAAGCAGGAGCACACAAACCATGTGCTTATTTTTCTAGTACATTAGATCCCGTAGCTCAGGCTTTGCCTGCATGCCTGAAATCAGTAGCAGCGACAGCTTTAGCAATCAGACAAAGCGATGCCATAGTGTTAGGACATCCATTGACAGTTCAAGTACCACACGCAGTAGAGGTTCTTGTAAATAGAACACAAACACAACACTTGACTATAGCGCGACTTACAGGGTACGAGCTTACATTGTTTCAGCCACATATAGAAATCAGACGCTGTAACACATTGAATCCTGCCACACTTTTGCCAGTAATCGGAACAGACCCACTAGCTCATGACTGTATTGAAGTTATTACTATAACGACAAAACCCAGACAAGACTTAACCGATGTCCCATTGTCAGATCCAGACCTAACATTGTATGTAGATGGTTCATGTATGAGAACAAATACAGGAGAGTTAGTGGCTGCTTACGCAGTCACCACAGATACTAAAGTCATTGAAACTAATCGTATAAATACTTTGTCAGCTCAAGCCGCAGAGCTCATCGCTCTGACACAAGCCTGTATTCAAGCCACGAATAAAAAAGTCAACATATACACTGATTCACGTTATGCATTCGGAGTTGTACATGACTTCGGCGTGCTGTGGCGAGAGAGAGGTTATTTAACTTCCCACGGTGCCCACATTCAGCACGGACCCCTCATTCATGCCTTATTAGATGCAATACATCTACCCACTGCAATATCAATTATGAAATGTAAGGCTCATACGAAGGTTACTAATATCATTTCCCAAGGCAATGATCTAGCCGACAGGACAGCTAAACAGACTGCTCAAACTCAAACATCCGACATGACAAAGACAATAGTCCCGATGCCGACACATTGCATGACAGTTAAAGATCCTACCCTTGACGTAATTGACATACAGACACATGCTACACCAGACGAAATAAAGAAATGGACTGAATTAGGAGGGATTCAAACGGACCAAGGATGGATGATGAAGGAAAAGTCTGTATGGTTCCTTCCTGATTCAATGGTCCAAGTTATAATTAACACTATACATAGTCCAGCACATCTAGGAGAAAAGGCTATGCTAGACAGCATTCAACACATTTGGTTCAATAAACATTTACGAGCAGCAGCCAAACAAAAGGTCCGTACCTGTATGATCTGTTGTCAGTTCAACCCAGGAAAAAGCGTTCCCGTAGAACAGGGTGGATTTCATCCTCCTAATCACCCTTTTGAAGCCCTCCAGATGGACTATATCCAGATGGAACGATGTCGAGGATTCAAATATGTTCTCGTAGTTGTCTGCGCTCTGTCCCGTTGGACAGAGGCATACCCGGTTTCAGATTATACTGCCCCGACTACTGCCAAACAGTTGGTTCGAGAATTCTTCCCACGATACGGTTTACCACGTGTTGTCTACTCAGATAACGGCCAGCCGTTCTCATCCGAATTAATGAAACATGTTTCACTTCTGTTAGGATATCAGTGGAAATTCCACTGTGTCCGACACCCCGAGGCAGCAGGTCTCGTAGAAAGACATAATCAGATACTGAAAATCAGATTGTCCAAAATATGCAGAGAGAAAGGTGTCGACTGGATAGTAGCGTTACCAGTTGCACTCTTTTACATGAGAATGGTAGCACACTCTCGAACAGGGCTATCCCCGTATGAGGTGATCTTCGGTAGACCACCAAATATGTGGGGGACGCCTGTACCACGCAAAATAACTGATGTTGACTGTAATATGCTGACAGATTACTTGGCTTCCTTGATGTCTGCACTACAATCTTGTCGTTCACAGGTAGCTGCAGCCTTTCCCGACAACACTGAGGTGAAACCCCATGACGTAGTCCCGGGTGATCTCGTATTTGTGAGAAATTTCGACCGAAAGACTCAGCTGGAGCCCAGGTGGAAGACACCCAAGTTGGTTTTGCTGACCACAAGGACAGCCGTGAAGATCGAGGGCCGCAAGGGCTGGATTCATTCAAGTCATATCAAGAAATTTCATGGACTATCCTCGGATATAGACATTGTGCCCTGCACTCCCCCACAGACTGATTCAAAACTTCCTTTGGTTGAAAAGACTGAAACCGAACTCTATAAAGTAAAATTGAGGCCTAGAACGTCAGACAATTTGATTGTTTAAGTCCTCTCCAAGGTGAAGCGGTTGAATTTGTCTCTGACATGTATCCTCTAGACCTGAATCATGGACAGTCGCGGAAAATGTTGAAACGACAGGCGTATTGTAAATCACTGCGTAGCCATTGCATAGTGACATTAATAATTTTGTTTTTCTTGAGTCTTTTAATAATTACTGCAAGTATATTGTTGCACATATATTACCCTATTTCTAGACATGTTTATAATGTTACTGCTGAACATTCTTTTAGTGACTTACCTCCGCATGAATTGTCTTATAGACTTGCGCTGCGCAATAACACTTTCATTAGTATGTTACATCATTCCCATCAGACTAGTAATGCCACCAATTGTTGGGTGTGTGGTCGGCTCCCTCCCTATCAGAATTATGAAGGAGTCCTGCCTTTCTTTCCACACCCATTTACACATAATGGCTCCTGTGGAGCATGGTTTAGTTTAATCAATTCCATAGACTCAGACACAGCAGTTTACCAAGATCATTGGGTATGGGGAAACCTGAACCTAGTTTTACTCAAGGTCTGCTACCCTGACAAGGAGGGTCGCCCCAAAAGAACAGGAACTGATCTAGAAAATGAAGTATATGGATTAGGTAATTTTACACCTAATCTCATGATTCTAAATGTCGAATCCGAAGTTGAACTAGTCTTACCCACCATGTCAGTATTCCCAGCGAAGGGTGAATTGTGTGTAAGAAAGGTTGGTTCCATACATATGGGCCATAGTAAATGCACTACTATAGTAGAATTCAGTGATCAAGGCAAATCTTCATTTAGAGCTTATCGCCACTCCTACTTTATATGTGGTCAGACTGCATATATGCGTCTACCTCTAGATTGGGATGGTACCTGCTACATTGCATTTCTTTTGCCACCTGTTTTCCTAGCTCCTCCTGATTATTACAGAAATATTCATTTAGTACACAACAGAGAGCGGAGAGATCTCCCAATTGTCGATTATACTGAGACGGCATGGGACAAGTATGTAGATTTCAATAAAGGCATCTTTCCTTATATAGGTACTGTTACTAATAGTAAACTGATATGTAGATTAACTAGAACCCTTGAAGCAGTAGTGAATGAGACTATTTCCGCCTTAGGCAATTTAACAGAAGAACAGTCTGCTATGCGGATTGTTGTGCTTCAAAATCGTCTTGTCCTTGACGTCATCCTGGCTGATAGGGGCGGAGCTTGTAGGGTCATCGGATCAAGCTGCTGCGTATTCATACCAGAAAATTCGCCATCAGTATATAAAGCCATAACTCGCCTTCATAAGATTGTAAACCAGATACACCAGAACCCAGGCACCTGGACTTGGTCCAGTTGGTTTTGGAGTGTGATATCAGCCTGGGGATGGAGAGTTCTATCCTTCCTAGGTATTGGCCTTCTCATACTATTCAGTTGCTGTCTATGTCTACAATGTGGACCAGCGATCTGTGGTCTGTGTACCACATCGTGTATTCCACCACCAAGATTTCATTCGTCACGGAAGAAGAAAGAACAACAAATGATGCTATATGAACAGATCAATGGATTAATGAAGATTGATATCTCTTGACGGGCAAGTAGGGGACAAGGAGGGAATGTGGAAATATGGATTTTTCTGGTCAGTTATGTCCCCTATCTTGGACCCCAACGGTTCTATGTACATGTCACAAGTACATGTATGTTCCCTCCAGTTCCAGTTATGAAGACGCAAATACATGTGCGTCCACCGTCAACATGTCCTCTGTCAGATCCGCCATGAATAGGCCGGATATTCCATTCCTAAATATGAAAGGCCACCGGCTTTATATGGTTCACTTATGCCATTTTACAGTCTAGGCAAGTAGGCCCTGATTCTGTCATCAAACTCCTCTTGCTTTCTGCCTCTGAAACCTCGAGTCTGAGCCTGCATCTGTGACCATGAACTTTGTCTCATTCTCTGCGCGGCTCCCGAAGCCTGACATCAGCCTATTCTCTGCCAAGAACTGTATTTCACCTTCGAATTATCTGCTTCCCCCTCAGCCGATGCATTCCTGCCTAGTAGTTTAAGTAAACATTCTTCCAGTTACCGAGCAAAAGGCTCGGCTTCTCTGCCCTTATGCAAGTAATTCATAGTCCTGTTACTATGGAAGATTCCTGCCCTCGCATTTAGTGTAGACACTTAGACGCTTGTACACGCACGCACAGTCAGTATAGAATAGATTCTGTCCGAGAGTCCTTCTTTTTGTGGATAACATAGTTCTTTAAACATAGGATGTTAGATATGATTTGGGATTAGGTTGACTTGACCCCCCAGACTTTTTGTCTCCACATGTAGAGCTAAATGTCAAGTCCCCTTCACCCCCTAGTTGCACGTCAATTACACGTCATACTGCTGCGCGCGCATCTATGCCAAGTATTATCTTATAGATCCACCTATATGTGACATCATAACCAATTATGTTCCTTTTTACTCCTTATTACACCCATTTTTGGTTACGCAGATAAATCGTCATTTTCCTTATCAATTGTTACGCCTACTGCATTCGCTTCATTGTAATGTATGATCTATAAAAGTCATTTCATGTCAATAATGTATGTACTTCACTTCCTGAACCCCCGTGGTGATGGAACTTGGAGCAACCGATTATAATCGATCACTGGAATAAAGCCCATTCCGAACCTCTAATACCACGGATTCTGCCTCTCATTTTACTGAGCTATTTTATTATGTTTCTGTATCAAATTAAGTCCAGGTAAAGGAATTTTATTTACCACAGAACGATCCAACATGGGATGGAAACATGTCTGACCAAGGCACTCACTCCACACGCTAACCTACAGGAACCTGTGGTAACCAGCCAGGACCACGGGGACAAGGGAGGGCTCTGCTCAGAGTACAACCCCCCCCCCCTCCACACTCGGCCGAAGGATGGAAGGAGGTGTGATTCGAACCACAAAGATACCAGTTCAGGCACTGCCTACCGGGTGTTGAAATGTCGGTTCAATCTGTGCTGAAAGCTGATGGAGTGCGGCGTGAGAGGGGCAGGCAGGACGGGCCACGAGCTGCAGAGTTCCTGCTGCTGGACTCTGATAGAAGTGACACCAGCAGGGTAACTGGTGCAAGGAGATGGCATGGCACGAATCAAACAAAACATGGACACGGACGGGTGGGCAGCAGGTGGGCTGCAGGTGGTCTGCAGGTGGGCTGCAGGTGGTCTGCAGGTGGTCTGCAGGTGGTCTGCAGGTGGTCTGCAGGCAGGCGGTCTGCAGGCGGTCTGCAGGTGGGCAGCCGGCAGACAGCAGGTGGTCTGCAGGTGGGCAGCAGGTGCTCTGCAGGTGGGCAGCAGGTGGGCTGCAGGCGGTCTGCAGGCGGGCAGCAGGTGGGCTGCAGGCGGTCTGCAGGCGGGCAGCAGGCAGACAGCCGGTGGCCTGCAGGTGGTCTGCAGGTGGGCAGCAGGTGGGCAGCAGGCGGGCTGCAGGCGGGCAGCAGGCGGGCTGCAGGCGGGCAGCAGGCAGGCAGCAGGCAGGCAGCAGGCGGCAGCAGGAGGCAGCAGGAGGGCAGCAGGCGGACAGCAGGCGGGCAGCAGGCGGGCAGCAGGTGGGCAGCAGGCGGGCAGCAGGTGGTCTGCAGGTCGTTCCTAGAAGCCCTTGGGTACCATTCATTTAAGGGGAGTGCATGAGGGGGGCGTAAACTGTCCCAACCTCTCTCTGAAAATAAATTACCAGCCCGACACAGATTCAAACACATGTACTTGGCCGAACAAAAAAACCCACATCAGTGTTGTGTAGGGCAGACCCTGGATTGTCCTGGATGGTGTGGGGAGGAGGGCGGTCTGGAAATAACTTGTCGGATCAGCTCCATCAGGCGAGGAGGCAGAGCAGGCGCTCGGAGGGGAGGGGCACAGCCATGGCAGGGGAGGGATGGAGACAGTTGGGGGGTTCGATCCCACCGGTACAGCCGAGTCCGCTGGTCTACACCTCCTACAGCGACCCTAAACGCAACAGCAAAGTGTCTTCATTCTTGTATTTCCTTATATTAGGAATATTAAAACCACTGGTGCCCCCGAGGCAGGGAGGGCGGGGTGGAAGTGTGAACGCTGCTTGTACAATCATCTGCAAACTTGCGATGCACAGAGATGCATGTTCAGAAGGAAAGCTTTACACAAGTCCGAACAGATACACCCAGGAGAGGCAGCAACCCTTACTAACAGACCGGCTGTTCCCAAACAGCGTGAAGCTGTTATTCAAAGCCTCTCATGCCAGACTCTGCTCTGGGGTGTGCCTGGGCTGCTTTCACTCGCTGTTTATCGGCTGCGACTAGTCATGTAAGAAAATACAGTCATGAAGACACGTCCTGTTATGTTTTAAATATGTGTATGCATTTGTTACTCCACAATAATCTCAGGTACGGACTGTATCCTGTGGTTCCAGTGCGAAGAGAAGCCCGGCCCCCGTCCGGACCCACACAGCCACACACCCGTTTAATGAACACCCCCTTCAGGGCACAGCATGGCGCCTCCTGCCAAGCCCTGGCAGTGCGGGGACGAGCTGGTACCAGAGACATACCTGAACAGCGATTAAAGTCCATGTACAAGAGCCCGTGTCCATCCGATGGATGTCGTTGGAGAAGCAGTCAGCCTGTGGGACAGAAGGACGGACAGGTTACAGGAGGAACAGCACGCGTGAAGGCTGAAGACAGTTCAACATGCCACACTCTGGGGACTCCATACTGGCAACATTTGGAGACATTAGAAGTGTCGGGAGCAGGCTCGACCCCCTGACATGAGACATCGGCCTGTTCTTAGGGTCCTGGGACAGGCTGCATTCACGGAGTTCTACGAGTCATGGGTTCTGGGGCTTACCACCGATGTCCGGGAGCAATCCAGCATGAACCTGCAGCCATTACAGACCCAAAGGGCCCTCTTTCCACAAGTCCTCCTAGAGGGGGAGGGGGATGCTCAAGAGGGCTTCCAGGTCAGCCCTACACATAACAGTACACAGCCCACCCCTACACCCCGCCCCAACTGGTGACTGGGCCTTCATTCACACCTCGGACATGCAGGGCAGAGAGGCTGAGGACACCAAACCAGCCGGAATAGAGGCGTGCTATGAACTCGAGCGCACTCACAGCTCTTACACAGTGAGAGCTAAAGTCAACCATTGGCACCCGCAAAGAATGCTATCCTACAGGGGAGGGTCAGGGTCAGAGGTCAGCGATGCAAGACCCCTGCACTGCCAACCTCCTGCTTCATCATTCGAGCTGAGCAGGTACCATTTGCAGTTCAAGGAAACTGGCACCAGTCCTCTGGGAGGTCTTCCAATGGAGATGTGCCCTGTAGCACATAGGCGTGTGCACCATTCATGCCATTTGCTTCTGCATAATATCTGCATAATAACGTGACATTTCACGGCGATTACGTGAAAATCCATTAAATGCAAATCCATCATTTAGCTCTAAATGTGGCACAAAATGCGTCCTCGTGTAAATGTTCTGACGCGATGACACATTTTGCACAAACACAAGTGCCACAAACAGCCACTGCATGTTGGTTCTTCTTATCCCCATTCTCCTGCGCTATGTCCTGCTGCGAACGGCGGCGGCGTGATGACGCAACGCGGCAGAACAGCAGGATTCGACTCATTCTGGGTGACCTGAAAGGAAACGCTTACTTACAGTAGCAGTAGTTTTGCGGCTTGAAGAATTCTCTGAATTCACATGCTGTGCATTATTCCGCCATCTAGTGGTTGGGTCCAGAATAGTCGTCTTTTTTTTTTTCTTTTCTTCTAGTTTTCAGCAGCAACCACCATTTGGTGCCAGGTACGTCCCCTGTGTGACATCAGACGGCGTTTTGGCGGTCGTTGGGCGTGGTAGCTATCTTTAAATTCTTTTGAGGTCTCGCCTGAGCCAGCGCTTTAGCGCTGCTCTGGCGAGAGCTTTAGTAAGCGGGATTTGGAAGTGCAGACTAGTGCTTTTCAGGCTTCCAAATACAGCGCATGTGCGCCGGGCGCGCGCACCATTTGTCAGCCTGCCTGATCACTTTCGCGGCCGCTTTGATGTTCTCAGTGAGCCGCGCGGCCACTGAGAACATCAAAGCGGCCGCGAAAGTGCTCACCATTTGCCACCCCCTCCCTTATCCCACTTCCTGCTTGTTATTTTATACTTGCCTCGTTCCTCCTTTGTAGCCCTTTTTGTTTGTTTTATTTCTTTCTGCAGTCTGGCTCTCTTATCTTTTAGAAGGCCAGTAACTTCACCAAAGGGTAACGTAAAGTTCACTTAAAGCTAAACTCAAACACGTTCACAAATTTCTTCACTGTAAATGCATTTTCCAAGGAGCATGTTACGTTTTTTAAAGTTCTGCTAATAATTTTGTCCTCTTTGTGCAGCTGGTCAGTCTCAAGCACCTCCGTTGCTCCCTCACCCCGCCGACTAACCATTGTCCCCCCCCCCCCCCACCGTCTCCTTTGTTGCTCTCCAACACCTAGTGGCACTGCTTTTCCCCTTTCCTCCATGTGCTACTGCTCCCCTTCCTCCTCGCACTGCTGCTAGCCCTCCTCATCGCACTGCCCCCACTTCTCTTCTCCCTCGTCAACACACTACTGACCCTCTCTTGTTTATTCACATTTCATTTCTTTTCAAAAACTTCGCCAACCTCCCATAACTGCCCTTCTTCAGCTTTCCTTCTTCCTATACCTGATTGTTCTTTTTTCTGCACCGTCGTAAGACCCCGTCCCCTCCCCCTCCCTGACATTCAGCGCCCCTCCTATTGTTTTTTTTTTTGCAGAGTATTATAAAGCGCGAGCTTGACCCTAATCCAATCAGGTATCAGAGCGCTTTACATAGCACCAGTTGGTTCATGATTTTGACTTCTCGACTCGCTGAAAAGCGTTCTACTCCAGGGGACATGACTGTGATGTTCCCTTCCACCACCATTTATTGTACTGTTTGTGTTGGACCTCACAGCACTCACTATTCAAACTTGTGACCCAATAACTACTCTGGCACTTTTTAATAAAGTTTAAAAAAATAAGTACCAGCAGCCTGAAGGCACCGCGGCTCCATCTGAGGGTGCTAAATGAACATAGCATGACAATATATTCACTCATCACATAGGAATATTACCCACCAACCCCACACACCTCTCTTTAGCTTATAACATAGGACAGGGAGGTAGGCTATTGCTACTGGCATATACTTGCATTTCGTGAGTCTATACAAGGAGTACAACTGCGTTGGGGAATAATAACACTTGCTATGCAATCGGATAGGTACATTAATGTAGCAGAAGTTTTGGGATCGCCATGCTATAAACAAGTGGTTGGCGCTGTGAAACTAGAGAATGTAGTGCCTTGGTTGGTACAGAGTCTGTTAGTGTTAAGAGCCTATTAAAGTTTGAGCTATTGGTGTTGCATTATTTAGCAATGCCAATAGCTCAAACTTTAATAATGTGAGACCTATTGCTTTGCAAATGCTGGTTTCTGTTCTTAGTTTGTAGACCTTTAGATGGTCATTTGAGATAAATATTGGAACTTGTTTCCCCACCTATTTGTATTCATCATGGGGGAGGCCGGGTGGGTTGCATGTGATTCCAGAAAATTCTTCAAGCTGCAAAACTACTCCTACTAGTAAGTAACCATTTTGTTTTGCAGCGTGGATCCTTTTCTGGATTCACATGCAGTGCATCAGATTACGTAGCGGTTTCTCCCATCTTGGGGAGGCTGTGGTAAGAGGAAGACTTTGCGTACAGGTGTTGAAGTACTCTGTCCTATTTGGGCTTCCTTATTCATTGGTATGTTCAAATAATGTTTGATAAATGTGTGTGGTGATGCCCATGTAGCTGGTGCACATTAACCATAATGCCAGGGTTGCTCCCTTCTTCCAAGTGGAGTGAACTGTTGGTCGTCCCGTTAATTCTTCGCTAACGGTGGCGTAGCATAGCTGGATGGTTTGGACTATCCATCGCCAGATTGCAGCTGTTGGTATGTAGTAGGCAACAAACAACGGTTTGGATTTGCGTGTTTGTTCCGTTCTCCGAGGCTCATACAGTAGCACTCTCCTTACGTCCAGGGAATGGAGCCTTCTTTCTCCATCAGTCTTTGGGTTTTTGCAGAAAACCAGGAGGAGAATATTTTGATCTAAGTGGTATTTGGACACCACTTTTGGCAGGAATTGTGGGTTTGTTTTTAAAATAACCTTGTCCTAGTGAATTTGCATTTATGGTTCCTGTATGGTTAATGCTTGTAACTCGCTCTCCGTAAGGATGTAATAGGAATGAGAAATGCTGTTTTTAAAACCATGTGTTTGAGTCCTGCTGTATGCATGGGCTCAAAAGGTTTTGCCATAAGTTGTGTGAGCACGGAGTTTAGACTCCACATGGGCACTGGAGTGGTGGAGTGGTTCTAGGGGGAGCAATTATTTTAGGATGACATATTAATATGAAATATTATGAAATAGAGCACTCATCGGACAACAATTTGCCTACAACCCCCAACTGGGCCGGCTACATAAATCAAGTGCATAGTAACGGACAGTCCCTGGAGTGTAAACCAGGAGATCTCAGGGTGAAGGGGAAGTACAAAGCATGTCGCCTACACCAAATTGGGCCGGCCGTGTAAAGGGACACTCACAAGGGAGGGACATGTCACCGAAATTCAATTAACCCAGTGGGGGCTATCAACTCTCATGCCTTCACTGTGCTGAATGCAGTAGATACATAGCGTTGCACTATAGAATGAAGACAAATTAACATAAAATAACTAACAAAAGTGAACAAGAACCCCCCCCTTACCCATCCCCCACCTCTCTCCTTCAGAAGATGCCCACCTGGGTGTGAGCATTTGTTACGGAAGCCAAAATTTTTCAGGGAAGCCACGCAGCGGTGACCCAACAACTCCCTAAGCAGACGGAACCAATTTAAGGATATGTAAACATGCCAGGCAGTTAAAGTTTCTGAATTCCTTAGACAAGATAGTAATGACAGGGGACCATATTTTCACGTGGGTTGAGGGGTCTGTGCTAAGCGGCATCGACAGCCGTTCCATGCCCAATACTGTCCAGAGTTGGTGGAGCCATTGCCGGGGGTCAGGGATTTTAATCGAGCCCCATTGTGCCGAAAGGATCCTATGAGCAGCATTGAGGGCCATCGCCATCTGTCGGCCCCTAATGGACCGCAGTGGGTAGGTGAGAGTGTTGGGAAGCCCCAAGAGTGTGTACGCAGGGAAGCAAGGGATTTCTGTCTGGAAGGCACCGTCCGGGTCGTCTAATACTTGCTCCCAAAATCTCGTAAGCTGGGGGCAGTTCCAAAGCAGGTGAATTAGTGAATGGGGTTTCCACATCCCCACCAACACTGTCCATCACAGAGTGCATTCCACTTTTGCATGCGTGTAGGGGTATAATACCAGTAGGTCATTTTGTGAGTGGTTTTAGTGTGGGCCGTGTTGAATGTTGTGTGGTGAGACCTGTACACTATGCCCCCTACACTCTTTATCAGAGAGGTCACCTCCCAGTTCTGCCTCCCTATGTCTTTGACCAGGCGTCTTGTGTGTGTGGAGTTGTCATTAAAAAGCGGTAAATTTCAGAGAGGTGTTTCTTGTCTCATTTTAGAAACAACCATTTCTCGAAAGGGGTCATGGGCCTGCGTGTCTTGGGGAGTACATTGGTACCAAGTACCCAGTGAGTGAGTCAAGTGTGCGTGACCCTTTCTTGTTCCCGACAATGAGTATTGGGATTTGAGCTCGTCAAAGGGAATAATACTAGTGCAGTCTAAGAGGCAGCCCACCCTCTTGCACCCACCTGCCAACCAGCGCTTTGCTACCTGGGGCGACGATCCCGGTGGGAATTCTTGGTTGGCGAACAGTGGGGTCAACGGTGAGGGAAATGTAGAGAGACCAACTCGGTACACCACCTTGTCCCAGACCTTGAGAGTAGTGCTCATGACCAGGGACGAGTATAGCCCCAAGCTCTGTCAGCTTGCGGAAGCCAGGCCTCCCTCCAAATGTGTGAGCCCGCAACCGTTGGGTCCATAAAGACCCAGTGCTTTTTGGTCATGGGACAGTTCCATTTTACCAGAAATCTAAGTTGGGCGGCTTTGTAATACCGCAGGACATTGGGAACCGCTAGGCCACCCTCCAGCTTTGTGCGTTGTATTAGTTGATTCTGTAGTCTAGGTTTCGTCCCACCCCAGATGAAGCATTCTATGCTCTGCTGGAGCCGCTGTAGTTCTCCGGGAGGGGGCGGACGCGCTTGGAAGACGGATAGGGCCCTCAGGAGTACATTAATTTTTTCTGTGGCAATCCTAGCCAGCCACGATAAAAGCAGCCGCGGCCACCGAGCTAGGTCTTTACGGATCGTGGCTCTGAGGTTGGAGAAGTTAGTCCTGGCAGTTTTGGGAGCCTCTGCTCCAACACTATGCCCAAATACGGGAGCGCTGCCTCCACCCATTGAAACTCATACCGTGCACGGAGAACATGTTCTGTGTCCGGAAGGGTGGTGAGATTCAGAATTTGCGATTTGGACAAGTTCATCTTGAAGCCTGACACTGCCCCCAAAAGCTTCAAGTTCAGAGATGATCGTCGCTAGCGAGGAAAGGGACTGAGCGATGGAAAGAATAATGTCACCAGGATAGAGGCTGATGAGATGCCGATCCACCCCAAACTGAATGCCAGCTGCCTCGGGGTTATCCCATAGCCTCGGAACAAAGGCTTTCCTAAAAATGGCAAACAGGAGTGGGGAAAGCAGGCAGCCATGCCTGGAGCCCCGTTCCACTCGCAACCCCTCTGAGCTTACCCCGTACACCCGAACCGTTGCCCTGGGCGCACTGTATATACTACAAATCCAGTTCAAGAACTGGTCTCCCAACCCAAAGTGATTAAGGGTCGCAAACAAATAAGGCCTGTGCACCCTGTCGAATGCCTTCTCTGCATCCACTGCCAGCAAGAGGGCCTCTTCTCAGGATCCTTGAACTGTCAATGAGGTGACACAGACGCTTGGTATTGTCCCGACACTGACGTGCGGGGATAAACCCGGCTTGATCTGGGTCGATCAAGCCCGGCATCGGGGGTTGCGGCGATGTGCCTTACTGCCGGTACTCAGCTTCGCATCAACATTAGATTCAAGCGAGCCTGATGAAGAATGCTTGTTTCCAGTCCAGGGAGGACCTGGCTTGGCAGTTCGGGCTGGACTGATTTGCATATGGCGGGGCCAAACTGGGGTGGTGTGGTGAGAAAAAGAATGATGGATTTAACCCAGATCCTTGTGACTGGGGCTGAATGTTTGCATTGTCCAGCCATCCGTCCATCAATTGTTTCTTTTGCATATGTTGCACCAACATTAAGCACGGATATCGGGCGGTATGAACTGCAAAGCTCAGGATCTTTCCCTGGTTTCGGGATCACTGAGATGGATGCTTGCACCATAGTTTCGGTTAGCAATCTGGTCTCTGCAAAGGAATTGAAGAGTCCGGTCAGGAAGGGAGCCAGTTCTTTGCAAAAAGTCTTGTAAAAGATTGCGCTGAAGCCGCCCGGGCCCGGAGCTTGCATGGGCTTTAGTCTGGCGAGTGCGGCAATCACCTCTTCAATCCTATTGGGTTGGTTGAGCACGTCAAGACTCCTGCGGTGGCAGTGGGGCGATCGCAGCCACCTGGAGGTAGGGAAGTGGATCAGGGACCGCTAGGTGATCTTTCGTGTATAGGGTTGTATAAAATGCCCGGAACTCCGCCGCTACATCTGTGGCGTCATATGCTATCATGCCTGAACGTGTTTGAAGGGCTTCAACTGTGTTGGCATGCTGGGTGCTGCGTAGGTAGTGAGCTAGCATCCACCCCCTTTGTTGGAGCCTACGTGGAATTTGTGTTTGAGGCGACGCATGGTATATTCTGTCCTATCAAGATTAAGGCATTTAAGCTGAAGCTGTGCCTATTCTAATTCGCCCCAGACTCGAGAAGCGCTTGTACGTTTGAGTATGGACTCAAGTTCTAATACAGTTTTCCCGAACTCCTCTCTTTTGCCACTTCTGAGTTTGTTTTCATGTTCTGATTGCGCAAAGAGGGCACCCCTGGTAACTAACTTAAGGGCTTCCCAGACTGAGGAAAGCGGGACCGCCCCCGGGTCATTTACTAACAGGTAGTCAGAAATCACTTGTCTAATTGAGGACACTGTCAGGTGAGTGCAGCAAGGTTTCGCATAAGCACCACCGGGTCGTTGGGAGATGCGTGTGGGAACAGAGTAAGTGAGAGTAATAGCTGCATGGTCAAGGAGGGAGCATGGTTCAATGGAAGAGTCTGTGGTGAGCTCCCATGCCGCGGGGGAGGCCAGGAAGTGGTCCAGTCGGGCATAGGTCCTATGGGCTGCAGTAAAGAACGTACAGTCCCATTTCACCAGGTGATGCAGGAGCCAAACATCATTTAACCCACAGTCGGAAAACCAGGCCAGCCCCTCCGGGGTGAAAGCCCCCGTCTGTCCTGTCCGCTGTGCAGAGCGATCTAAACCCCCATCCATAAGTAAATTGAAGCCACCACCTATGAAAAGAACCTGGTCTGGGGACTGGTGCACCCCTGTAAGCGCTTTAGTTAGAAAGGCCTCTTGACGTTCATTGGGGGGCATAAAGCGAGGCAACAGTGAAGTGGAGCGCCCCCAGCTGAACCCGTATAGCCAGTGCGCAGCCCTTTATTTCGAAGCAGGAACCTAGGACTGGCCCTCGAAAGCGGTGAGACAAAAGAACTGCTACTCCACCCTTCTTTCCCCTTTCAGATGTCCAGAACTGCAGTGGGAACTTCCTAAAGTGCATTCTGTGGGTGTCTTGTGCTAAAAGGTGCATGTCCTGGAGCAGACAGATGCCCTCTTGTGAGTGCTCCAAGAGGGAGAGAATGGTCACTATTTTGGTGGGATTGTTAAGGCCTTTTACATTAATGCTAAGTCGTTTGACCTCCATAGGGTGGACAAGAAGGAAAGCTACGCTGGAGCAGGAAGGTAAGCCTAGGGGCTAGCTGGGCAGACCCCGGGGGCTCAAGAGAAAAGGTGAAGGTAACCGCAACCTTATTCACAAACATTTCCAGTCGGAAGAAGAGCTCCAGAACACTACCATGCACTTAGACACCAACAAACATTGCTGATATTTTGGGATGTCTCCTACCACCATGCACTCCAGACACCAACAAACACTGCGGATATTATGGGATGCCTCCCACCACCTTGCACTCCAGACACCAACAAACACTGCTGATATCATGGGATGCCTCCTACCACCATGCACTCCAGACACCAACAAACACTGCGGATATTATGGGATGCCTCCCACCACCTTGCACCCCCAGACGCCAAACACTGCTGATATTATGGGATGCCTCCTACCACCATGCACCCCCAGACGCCAGACACTGCGGATATTATGGGATACCTCCTACCACCATGCACCCCCAGACGCCAAACACTGCTGATATTATGGGATGCCTCCTACCACCATGCACTTCCAGGCACCAACAAACACTGCTATTATGGGATGCCTCCTACCACCATGCACTCCCAGATGCCAACAAACACTACTGAGATTAAGGGAAGCCTCCTACCACCATGCACTCCCAGACGCCAAACACTGCTGATATTATGGGATGCCTGATACCACCATGCACTCCCAGACGCCAACAAACACTGCTGATATCATGGGATCCCTCCTACCACCATGCACTCCCAGATGCCAACAAACACTGCTGAAATTATGGAATGCCTCCACCACCATGCCTCCACCACCATGCACTCCCAGATGCCAACAAACACTGCTGATATCATGGGATACCTCCTACCACCATGCACTCCCAGACGCCAACAAACACTGCTGATATTATGGGATGCCTCCTACCACCATGCACTCTCAGAAGCCAATGAACACTGCTGATATTATGGGATGCCTCATACCACCATGCACTCCCAGACGCCAAACACTGCTGATATTATGGGATACCTCCTACCACCATGCACTCCCAGACGCCAACAAACACTGCTGATATTATGGGATGCCTCCTACCACTATGCACTCCCAGACACCAACAAACACTGCTATTATGGGATGCCTCCCACCACCATGCACTCCCAGACGGCAACAAACTGCTGATATTATGGGATGCCTCCTACCACTATGCACTCCCAGACACCAACAACACTGCTGCTATTATGGGATACCTCCTACCACCATGCACTCCCAGACGCCAGACACTGCCGATATTATGGGATGCCTCCTACCACCATGCACTCCCAGATGCCAAACAGTGCTGATATTATGGGATGCCTCCTACCACCATGCACTCACAGATGCAAAGAAACACTGCTAATAATACGGGATGCCTCTTACCATCATGCACTCCCACACACCAACAACCACTCAGTAGCTGCTGGCAGGGAATGGAGGTGGAGGCTAAGTGGGTTGGTGAGGGGGGCTGGACAATATACAAATAAAAAAACACTTCCCTCCTCACAGCCGCCGTGACCATCTCTCCACCGTCATGTCTCCTTCACTGACGAGTCCCAGAGGCAGGAAGCACCTAGGCTCCCCTAAACCAATCACAACGCTGCAATGCAGCGCTGTGATTGGTCTGAGCACCGTAGTTCGGTGCTCAGACAGCGAATGGGATCCTGTGCATGTTCCTCACCTGGGTGTGCATTACAGCCTGGCGGGGAACATGCAAACTGTGCATGACTGTTTGGCCGGCCACACCGGCATGCGTACTTGGGAGTGTGCAAACCACTCCTTCTCCCGTGTCACCAGCCCTGCCCCGCTCTAAGCCAGTCCCGAAATTGAAATATTAACAACGCTATTATCATTTTATTTTTCCTGCTCGGAGAGCAGTGGGTCGACGCTCCTCCTCCTTAGCAGAGGAGCCACCCCTGCAAACACTGCTGATATTATGGGATGTTCTCTATCACCATGTACTACCAGACACCAACAAACACTGCTATATATTATGGGATGCCTCCCATCACTTGGAGCTCTTCTTGAACTTAGTTGGTTCTCTCCAGATGTTCGAGTGTACCTCTGACCTGGAGCGGCAGGCTGGTTTGTTACTTACTGTACTAAAGGAAAAGATACAGTCAGAGACAAGACAAGTGCCTGGCTTCTGGAAGCAGAAGCAGACTGTTACTGCACCACAATAGTGTTCTTTAAAGGAGGAGAGTCTTCAACTCTTTCCTACATTGGAGTGGGGTTGGGGCGGTTCTGATGGATACGGGAATGTGTTCCAGATCCTGGGTGCACAGATGCTGCGGCGGTCCCGATGGACACAGATGTTGCTCCAGACTCTGGGTGCACAGATGCTGGGGGTTGTCCTGATGGATACAGGGATGTTGTCCCAGATCCTGGGTGTACAGATGTGGCAGCGGTCCTGATGGGCACAGGGAATGTGTTCCAGATCCTGGGTGCTCAGATGCTGTGGTGATCCTGATGGATATGAGATGTGGTCCATGTGAGAAAGTGGCTCTGTATATACTGTTCCTTAATAGGTACAGGGTGTACAGAGTCCACAGCCCCCAGAGGTTTGGCAGAGGCTAAAGTTAGATATAACCTTACTCTCTAAAGTGGTAGCTTGGTCGAGCAGTAAGGCAACATCAGAGGACAGTGTAAAGCATTTGTTGTACACACTCAGTCAGCAAATGGTCTCACACACTCAATAACTGAACTCTAGGCCAATGGTTTATATATAAAAAATATAGGCTTGTTTTATTTTAGAAACAACACTTGGCATTAAAATATACTTTCTCAGAATGAGATGCTTTATATAAATACTTTTGCAATATGCAATTGACTTTTGTAAACCGTTACAAGTGGTTGCAATAGGCAACACTATTTTAAACACAACAATGCATTGAGGTCAATGTAAATTTCAAGTTATTTGCAACAGATTACTTTTAGGATTACTTTTGGAATTCCAGGACTGGATCCTAGATTCAGTCCTGGGTCAGTACTTAGAATCAAGTGATGAAAGTCGACTTAATTACTGTGATGATTTTTAAACAATATTTAGCTATTTTAAAAGTTGACACTATTTCAAAGAAAACAGTCAATGATTCCCTATGGAAGAAAATTCAAGTTGCAGGTAGAGTATGTTCTTGTTACTTTTGTAATCCAGTACTGGGTGCCTAGACTCAGTACTGGGACCTTTATCCAAAACAGGTAAGTAATTACGTTTTCAGATATTATACGATTTTTAAAGAATATTTAAAGATTGCAGAAATTGACACTTGGAAGAAATTTCACAGAAAAACAGTCAATGATTTCCTATGGGAGAAAATTGGGTTACGGGTAAGTACAGTTGTAAGTATTTTTCAGAGTCAGTGCTGGGCACCAAGATTCAGCACTGTGAGCTCACCTAAGAGCAGGTGAGTAAATTTGTTTTTGTCACTCGGCTGATTTTTGGTGAATATTTTAAGATTTGAAAAGTCCACACTTAGAAGAAATTTCAGGAAAAAGCCAGTCAATGTTACCCTATGAAGAAAATAGAGTTATCGGTTTAAAGGTAAGTACTCGACTGGCAGAGTTGAGGTTCTGGGCATAGACTCAGGGGTCCCCCAGGGTCCGGTAGGTACAGTTGGTTCACCCTCAGGGACTCTAGAGCGGCCAGGTGCAGAGAGAGTTAGGCCCAATGTTGTCCTATGAGGGATAGGGGGGCCTTGGTTGGTAGCTGCGGACTAGCAAGCCACGCGGCTGTGGGAGCTGGGCTCCTGGTTACTTACTCAGGGCAAGTGGGGAAGAAGGTAGGTGTAGAGGTTGCTCTGCCAGGGTGTTGGACTTGGCCCTTTTTCCCAGAAATTTTTCGCTTTTCTGGGAAACCACATGTGTAAATGCAAAGATTGAATGTGTGCAGTTTCCCCATTTTAAAAATGTAACTTAAAATGGATGCCAAAGCTGTGTGGTTGCGCCGTTTGACTGAGCTGGGTTAACAGTCTAGTGGTTATTCCCCAGCAACCCCAGCTTTCGGAGGGAAGCCTGGCACCCAGGGTGCTCTACCCCTCCCCCTAGGCCAGTTAGAGCCAGTCTCCCCAGACGCTTCTAGCACTGTCTGGAAGGTGGGGTGAGAGCGTATAAAGGGCGGAGCTGGGTTGCCATGTGCTCAGTCAGTCAGAGGGTGGACCCGAGAGAGAGGGGACCTGCTGCCAGGGGTTACCGCCACATGGGCCTGTGTGCTGGGCCCAGAGCCTATCTACCCCCCTCTACTGTCCCTAGGGCGAGGGAAAGCGATAGTTGGGGCAACGCAGACCTGGAGAAGCCGTCGCAGGAGTTTTAGGCGGTAGGGTTTAGTCAGGGACCTATGCCTCTGAAAGTGACAGGGCTTAGGTGCTGCCTTCCAAGTGAGTGAGGGATCCTGAACTACCCACTGATCTGGCCCGGCGAGAGGAGAACCCAGGGACGACAGGCAGAGACTAAATAGTTCGCCTTCAGCCACCAACGCAACTTCCCCCCCTCCAGAAACCCTCAACCAAGGGGCAGGAACCAGAGAGCGCTATTTACAAGCTGCTTGCAGAGAGAGAGCGCTATATCCAAGCTGCCCCTGGAAGGAGAGCGCTATATTTGGTGAGCGCTATCTTTGAATGGACTGCGCACTGCCCCTAAAGCTGGTGGGACCGCCTAGCGCCTGCAAAGCGCTATACATCATGGCCCAAAGGAGGTGAGGAGCGTGTGGCCAGGGAGAGCTGGGCGCTGAAAGATATACCGGGAGCCTACCCCGCGTGCCAGCCTAATTAGGAGCCCCGCGGGAGCCTACCCCGCGTGTGTGCCGCCTGGGAATATTTAAACTCCTAGTGGGAGCCCACCCCGCGTGTGTGCTGCCATGCGGTGCTTTACTTATCCCAGCGGGAGCCTACCCAGCGGTTCTGGTGCCCAACGTGGGTGCCTACCCCGCCAGTGTCCTCAGCTGAAGGCGGGAGCCTACCCCGCACTTCAAAACTGCGCCGTAAATCACCGCCACCACCCAGGGTGACGCCGAGGAGCGGGCCGCCGCGCTGCCTCCAGCGACCCGGAAACCGAAGTCGGAAGGGGGGGACCTGCCTCCCCTGACCGGGAAGAAGCCAGGCGGGAGCCTACCCCGCGCTGGCGCATCAGCGAGGGGGAGGTGACGTCTGCAGCCTTGCGGAGGCTGCCTCGAAGTCCCGGGTCCCAGGAGGGGGCCCGGGTGAAGACGGGAGGAGTGCCGCCTACTGCCGTGTCTGAAGCCCGCGAGGAAGCGGGATCTTTGCCAAAGCCCCAGGTCCCAGGAGAGGGGCCCGGGTGAAGTCCAACGAAGGCCGCCCGGAGAGCCCTGCATGTGCCCTGCGCCGGTGTGGCGGAGCCCTCGTGTGTAGAGGAGAGCCCCGCACTACCAGCAGCTGCCTGGAGGGTACGCGGAGGAAAATGGGGGGGGCTTCGAGGCACATTGTCGGTGCCTGCCCCCAAAGCGTGGAAGCCCCTGAGGGCCGCAGGAGGAACCCAGGGAAGAGCGGAGTCCGTCAGTGAGCCCGGTGAGTGGGGCTCAGCCTTGCCTTGGTGGGGGGGGGGGGGGGGGGGGGTCGGGGCACACTATCTGTGCCCACCCCCAGTGAGTCTGCTAACTGTACTTTCCCTAGTTGCCCCACCGGACTGGGAGGTCTGCGACGGTGGGCAGACTTTGCTTCCGAGTCCCAGAGAGGGACTCCAACGTCACCAATACCCTGTGTGGGGCTTCTAATTGTGCAGGACCGACTTACCTTGACTCAACTGCCCCAGCGGGCAGTTGCAAGTAGTGGATATGGGTTGTAGATGGCACTAGGTGTTCCCTGTGTTGAAGAGCTAATGAATTGCTCTGTGCGGCGCTATGTTTAAGTGCCATGTTTTTGGGAGCCCTATTAAATTGCCATGTGCAGCGCTATGTCAACTGCTAGGTTAAAGGCTATGTTTATTTGCCATGCTCTGAGCGCTAATGCCTTGCTTTGTGCAGCGCTATGGTAGATGCACTGTTTGAACGCGCTGTTGCACCAAACCGCACCAACCGCACCGGAGGAGGCATCGCCATCGCACACAAAAGCTCCATCCACATCTCGACCCACATCGACAACTCACTCCCCGACGCCGAACACCTCCACTTCGCGATCCACAGCGACCCCAAGACCACCCTCAGAGGCACCCTCATGTACAGACCACCAGGACCACGCACTAAGTTCAGCGAAGACATCGCAGACTTCGTCAGCCCACACGCACTCCCGTCCACCGACTACATCCTCCTAGGGGACCTCAACTTCCACCTGGAGAACCACACCGACAACAACACCACCGCCTTACTGGACAACCTCGCCAACCTGGGACTGAAACAGCTAGTCAACACCCCCACCCACTACGCCGGACACACGCTCGACCCCATCTTCTCCTCCAGCAAACACATCTCTTTCAGCCACACCACCGAACTCGCCTGGTCGGACCACAGCTGTGTCCACTTCAGCTTCAAGAAGACCACCGTGCACCACCACACCCAGCAACCACCAAGAAGACAGTGGAATCGAATCACCACGGAACAACTCACATCGACCCTCTCTCAGAAGCAACCCACCAGCACCACAGACCCCAACGAAGCCACCAACAACCTCACGAGCTGGATCTCCGACTGCGCCAACCTCCTGGCAATCCCCTGAAGACCCAAGCAAACACCAACAACCACAAGAAAAACTCCTGGTTCACCCCCGACCTCAAGGACTCCAAAAAAGAATGCCGCACCCTCGAAAAGACTTGGCGCCTCAACCAGACCGAGGAGAACATGTCTGCTCTCAAGAACGCCACCCGCCAACACCACCAACGCCTCCGCGCCGCACGAAAATCAGCCTTCCAGAACAGACTAGACAACAACGCCCACAACAGCAAGGAACTATTTGGCATCGTCAAAGAACTCTCCAACCCCGACGCAGAAAACAACTCCATCCCTCCCTCCCTCACAGGACCTCTGCGACTCCCTCGCAGCCTTCTTCCACCACAAGATCCCCGACATCTACAACAGCTTCACCACAACCAACACGAACCCACCACTGGAACCCGCCACCGACAACACCACCATCCTCACCTGGAACCCAACCACCACCGAGGAAACCACCCGCATCATGAACTCCATCCACTCAGGATCACCATCCGACCCCTGCCCGCACCACATCTTCAACAAAGCCGACAACATCATCGCACCCCACCTCCGAGACATCATCAACGCGTCTTTCACCACCGCCACCTTCCCGGAGAAATGGAAACACGCCGAACTCAACGCCCTCCTAAAGAAACCAACAGCAGACCCCACCGAACTCAAAAACTTCCGGCCCATCTCGCTCCTACCGTTCCCCGCCAAAGTGATTGAGAAAATCGTCAACGCTCAACTCACCACCGCCCTGGAAATCAACGACTCACTCGACCCCTCACAGTTCGGCTTCAGAGCTAACCACAGCACCGAGACCGCCCTCATCGCAGCCACGGACGACATCAGATCCCTGACCGACAAAGGAGAAACCGTGGCCCTCATACTCCTGGACCTCTCTGCAGCCTTCGACACGGTATGCCACCATACCCTGATACGTCGCCTCAGCAACGCCGGCATCAGAGGCAAGGCCCTGGAATGGATCATCTCCTTCCTCTCCGGAAGAACCCAGAGAGTCCGCCTCCCCCCCTTCAGATCCACAGCGATCATCTGCGGCGTCCCCCAAGGATCCTCCCTCAGCCCCACCCTCTTCAACATCTACATGACCCCCCTGGCGAACATCGCACGAAAACACGGACTCGACCTCATATCCTACACCGACGACACCCAGCTCATCTTATCCCTCACCAACAACCCCACCTCAGCTAGAACCAAACTACACGAAGGCATGAAGGAAGTAGCGAACTGGATGACAGACAGCCGGCTTAAACTGAACACAGAGAAGACGGAGGTCCTCATACTCGGCCCTAAACCCTCTGCCTGGGACGACTCCTGGTGGCCTCCCGCCCTGGGCAGCACTCCCCAACCCACCGACCACGCACGCAACCTCGGCTTCATCCTGGACTCATCCCTCTCCATGACCAGACAGGTCAACTCGGTGACCTCGGCATGCTTCAACACCCTCCGCATGCTCCGCAAGATCTTCCGCTGGATCCCCACCGACACCAGGAAGACCGTCACCCACGCCCTCGTCACCAGTCGCATGGACTATGGGAACACTCTGTACGCCGGCATCACCATCAAGCTGCAGAGGAAACTGCAATGAAACCAGAACGCTGCCGCACGACTCATCCTGAACATACCCCGCCACCACCACATCTCCGGACACCTGAAGAATCTTCACTGGCTCCCAGTCAACAAGAGGATCACCTTCAGACTCCTTACCCACGCACACAAAGCCCTGCACAACCTCGGACCAAAACTCATCAACCACCGCGTCTCCTTCTACACTCCTCCGCGCACCCTACGCTCGACCGGACAAGCCCTGGCGGCCGTACCCCGCATCCGCAAAGCCACCGCCGGAAGATCTTTCTCTTTTCTGGCAGCGAAGACCTGGAACTCCCTTCCCAGCCACCTTCGCGCCATACAGGACCACCTCTCCTTCAGAAGGCAGCTCAAGACCTGGCTCTACGAGCACTGACCCCCCTCCTCCCCCCCAGCGCCTTGAGACCCGTACGGGTGAGTAGCGCGCTTTATAAATGTAACTGATTGATTGATTGATATGTGCAGCGCTATGTTAACGGCCATGATTTGAAGCGCCAGTCAATTGTTGTTATGTGCAGCGCTATGTTCACATGCCCTGGATTGTAAGCGCTATTCACTTGCTATGTGCAGCGCTGTGTTGAGATGCCAGGGTTTGATGTGTGATGCACTGCCTACCTTAATTCCTGCCTCAGGCCCAGGGGTCACTCGAGGGGATGCCATGATGTTTTTATTCCAGGTGTTCCGGACGATTGCGTAAGGTTATGCCATGAGGATTTGCTATGCCGCAATGATTCCGGCAGGGGCCCGATTGGCCCTGCCCTGTATATAATTCCCCCCCTGTAAATTTGAACCGAGCGCCAGTTGGCGCAGTGTAGAGATTACCTGACATACTGTGTTTGGACAATACAAAAGTTGTTTTTACCTAAACCGGTGTAGTGTCTCTTTTTGTAGTGTGCCTTGTGTGTCGCCTGTGTGTACTGCGTGGATGCTTTGCACACTTCCTCCAGAGTTTGGCCCACCCGCTCTGCACCACGCTACCCGTTTCCAACACAGGGCCACTCGGGCGGCTGGGTGCAGGGTGCTTTTGAGCCTTCGGGCGCTCAATTGATTTCAATGGGAAATCTCGGGTTTAGAAAAAGACTGCAAGCGCTGGGACGAGGATTCTTCAGGCGCCACCACCACTTCGAGAGGTAAGTTGGGTAGTTGGAGGATAGGTAGGTACCCCGGGTGCACAGATTCTGGGGCAGTCCTAATGGACACAGGGATGCTGTTCCAGACCCTGGGTGCACAGATGCTGAGGCGGTCCTGATGGTAAAGGGATGTTGTCCCAGATCCTGGGTGTACAGATGCTGCGGCGGTCCTGATGGATACGAGATGTGGTCCAGATCCTGGGTGCACAGATGCAAGGGCGGTCCTGACCAATCAAACTATTAGGGGGCTTTAAGTGCACTACTCACCCGTGAGGGTTTTAAGGCATGGGGGGTGTTGGGGGGAAGCAGCTCCGTTCAGTCGAAGAGCAGGTCTAGAGGGCCTTCCTGAAGGTGTCCAGGGAGGGGGCGTGTCTGATGTGGACAGGGAGCTCGTTCCAGGTCTTTGCCGCGATTTAGGAGAAGGCTCTTCATCCTACTCTGGCTCTGCGGATGCGTAGCGTTTCAGAGGGGGAGAGGTCGGCAGATAGAAGGTTTATTTTGGGTGCGTGCAAGGCGATTCTTTCGTTGGGGTACTGGGGTCCTGTGTTGTGGAGGCATTTGTAGCCATGGGTTAGCATCTTAAAAGTGACTCTCCTCGACGGGGAGCCAGTGGAGGCGCCGTAGGTTGACTGATGTGCTCGTGTCGGGGGATGCCGAGGGCGAGCCTGGCTGCGGTGTTCTGTATCATCTGGATGTTGCGGAGTAGAGACTTGTTGATGCCGGCGTAGAGGGCGTTTCCATAGTCCAGTCTGCTGGTTATGAGTGCATAGGTGACTTGATAAGCGGGGATCCATTTGATGGTCTTTTGGAGGATGCAGAGGGTGTTGAAGCAGCTGGATGCGACGGCATTCGCGTGCTTGTTCATGGAGAGGGAGGAGTCTAGTACGATGCAGAGGTTTCAGGCGTGGTCCGTGGGGGTCTGAGGGCTGCAGAGTGCGGTGGGCCACCAGGTGTTGTTCCATGCTGATGGGGTGGTTCCGAGTACGAGGACATCTATCTTCTCCAAGTTGAGCTTCAGGCAGCTGTTGCTCATCCAGGATGCGACAGACTCAACTACCAGGAAGGAATGCAGGCTGATAGTGATGGGGTCCTTGGTGAGGGACAGGATGAGCTGGGTGTCGTCAGCGTAGAATACTATGTTGAGGCCGTGCTGTCTGACAATGGCGGAAAGAGGGCCATGTAGAGGTTAAACAGGGTTGGGCTGAGTGATGAACCCTGGTACTCCGCAGTTGGTTTCTGTGGTTTCGAAGAGGAAGGGTGGCAGTCCAGTTCCTGTGTTGACAGACGCAGGGGCGGTGCTGATGGATATGGGGATGTTGTTTCAGATCCTGGGTGCACAGATGCTGAGGGTTGTCCTGATGGATATGGGGATGTTGTTCCAGATCCTGCATGCAGAGTGTGAGAAAGTGCCCTCTTTCTTGCATGGTATGCCCCCACTTTTTGCTGAATTGCTGATGTTCTTTGACTGAGTGTGCCCTGGGCTCCTGCCAATTAGGTACCCAGGGCCTGTGTTCCTTCCCTAAAACTGCATGAATCCTAAACCCAATTGGCATCTCTGACCACAGGTCAGCCCCTAGTAAATGGTACCATAGGTACCCAGTGCCCTGTGACCAGAGAAGGCCCCTAAGGGCTGCAGCACTTATTGTCCCACCCTTAGAGGCCCTGTACCCTTACACACACACACACACTGCCTTTGCAGGCTGAATGTCTTGGTGCATAACAAAACAGAGTCGACATGGCCCACATCCCTGTGTGCCATGCCCACAAAACACACTGCCCTGGCGTACCTCAGTCACCCCTCTAGCTGGGTGCCCTATGCCAGTGGTGTGGGTACAGGTGCATGAGCCCTGTACCCCTACAGTACCCAGGTCCATTCCTGGGCACTGTAAGTGCAGTGCTGCCATTAAGAGTATATGGTGCTGGGATATCGTCATCACAAACTCCACAGCACCATGATGGCTACACTGAAGACTGAGAAGTTTGATATCAAACTTCTCAGCACATTAAACCCACACTGATGCCAGTGTGGGATTTAATGTAATAAGCACGACAGAGGGCATCTTAGAGATGCCCCCTGAACCTAACAAACAACCAGCGTCCTGACAGAGGCTGCCTAGGCTGCCACCCAGCAGACATGTTGCTGGACCCCTGGGTAGAGAGACATACGCTGTCGTGGGTCTGCAACAATGCACGACCAGGGTTGGCAGGGGAAGCTTCAAAGGCATGCCGCCTTTGTGAGCTTTTCCAGGCCACTTGCTGTACTCTGCAACTGGCCCCCACCGGTTCTGATGCCGACTCTGGCAGGAAGATCGGCGGGAAAACCTAAGTGAGGAAAGGGGGAGTGCCAGCCTCTGCAAACCCAACCCCTCAGGCGGGGGAGGCGAGGTGAAGCACAACTCAGTATGGGGCGCCCTACCCAATCAGGACTAGGCTCCTGCCCCCCTCCCACTGGAGAGTGGCAGGATAGGGGGTGTACCCACCCCAGGGAAGAGACCCATTGGTCCCCGACCTTCACCTACCTGTAACGCCCCTAAATTTAGTATTTAGGGCACCCTGAACCTTCCTTCCTCAGATCCCGAAACTACCAAGAAGAACAAGAAGAAAGAAGACGACCTGCCGTGCAGCTGCTAACAAGAGGATGACACCAACTGACTTGGTCCCAGCCTTACAGGCCTGTCGACCCTCGAACCTGCTCCTGCTAAATCCCGGCATCTCCAGCAGTCAGCAACCTCGAAAACCCCGGAGGACCCGACTGCCTTGCTCCTCTATAAGACTGGGACTCCCACGAGCAGTGGTTCTGCTCAAACAAGCAACAACCCCTGGTGCCAAGCCAGGAACTGCGAATCCAGCACACTCTACACCCGCCGAGCCCGGCCTGTGCCTGAGTGAACAAAGACCACGAGGACGTCCCCCCGGCGACTGTGACCAAGAATCCAGCACCCAAGGACCCACCTCGACGCTCCGGAAGACGCCTGCAGCCTCACAACCAGGGACCCTCCCCTCAAACGCGACCAGCTGAGTGTAAGATTTCCTGATGCCAAAAGACACCCCTGCACCCGGCGCCCTGCGGCCCCCTGTGCCCAACTCCTGGGTGCCTACCTAACCTACAGCTCCCCAACTTACCTCTCGAAGTGGTGGCCGCACCTGAAGAATCTTCGTCCCCGAGCTTGAAGCCTTTGTTGGTCTTGCAGCTTCTCCACTGAAATACATTGAGCGCCCGACGGCTCAAAGGCACCCTGCACCCAGCCGCCAGAGTGCCCCTGGAAGTGCAACATCTATCCTATCTTACTTCCCCACTTGCCCTGTGTAAGTGACCAGGAGCTCAGCTCCCACAACCGCGTGGCCTGCCTGCAAGCAGCCACCAACCAAAGACCCCCTGTCCGCCATAGGCTAACATTGGGCCTACTCTCTCTGCACCCGGCTGCCCCTGTGCCGCTGAGGATGTAACAACTGTACCTACCTGACCCTGGGAGACTCCTGAGTCTATGCCCAGAACCTTAACTCTGCCAGTCGAGCACTTACCTGATAGCCGATAACTCACTTTTTCTCCATAGGGTAACATTGACTGGTTTTCACTTGGAAATTATTCTAAGTGTCGAGTTTTGAAACTTTAAAATATTCACTAAAAATCACCCGATCACCTGTTATCAAGAGAGATCCCAGTGCTGAATCTTTGTGTCCAGCACTGACCCTGCAAAGTAATTACAACTGTGATTACCGATAACCAAACTTTCCTCCATAGGATAACATTGCCTGGTTTTTGCCAGAAATTCTTCTTAGTGTCGATTTTTGAAACATACAAATATTCCTTAAAAATCGCCTGTGTAACAAAAACGATTTGTTTCAACTGTTTACATGAGATGCACCAGGTCTGAATCCAGGATCCAGCACTGAGTAAGAAAAACCAATGCAAAGTAATTGATATTGCCTTTACTTAGGTTATGGGATTGTACCTGTATTTGTTGATGCGAGCTGGATTGGGGTTTTATTCTTCATTTATTGTCTTGTCACTCATTTATTTTTTCGTATTTGTTCATATGATACGACTATTTTGATCTTGGTACATGGAAGAGTTATTGTATTGTCTCTGTTTCTTTAATAAAAATATTTGAATTAAAAAAAAGATATTGCCTTTACTTAAAAATTCTCATTGAGCTCAATGTTATAATTGTGTTTGAATTGGGTTGCCTATTGCAACAACTGTAACTATTGCATTTAAAAGTCTATTGCTATTTGAAAGTATACAGCTACAGCATTTCATTCTGAGAAAGTATTTTGATACCTACTTGTGGTTCTAAAATAAAACTATATATTTTTATAAACAAAACAATTGGCCTAGAGTTCAGTTCTTGAGTGTGGGAGACCATTTGCTGACAGTGTGTACAACAAATGCTTTACACTGTCCTCTGATACTGCCTTACTGCACGACCAAGCTACCACTTTAGAGAGTAAGGTTATATCTAACTTTAGCCTCTGCCAAACCTCTGGGGACTGTGGACTCTGTGCACACTGAACCTATTTGGGAACAGTATATACAGAGCCACTTTCTTACATAGAGATTGCTTGGTGCCTTGTTTTTCCTCTTTGTTGCTTTCAGATGGATAGTTTAATGGCTGCGAGAGCCACCAGAGGCGCTGAGCTCGTTAGCCAGATATGCAGGGGGCTGTTCGTAATGGCTTTGTAAATGTTGAAGTGGTTTTTAAAGATGTTGGCTTGCGGAAGGAACCAGTGAAGTTCCATCAGAAGGGGGGGGGGACGGTGGGGGGGGGAAATAAAGGGGGGGAGGCGAGGTCACATTTCTTCAGTCTCTGTATGAGACAGTCTCCGGCACATAGGATGCCCTAATGGCCATTGTGGAGTCTGGGAGGCCATGGAACAGAGTGCTACCACTGTCCAGATGCAAGAATACAAGGGCTTGAACAGCGGTTCTCCATTCGCTTTCTGGGGGGGGGAGTGGGTTCACTTTCTTTAGCAGACAGAGCTGGTGCCAGGCCTTCTTTCTCTTCCTGTCACTTGTGAGGTTAGTGCACAAAGTGAACCCAATGGACTTCAGCTTGCGTGAAAGGTATGGGTTCGTCCAGCTCTAGGCCAGTAGTCCTGGCTTGGACCAGTGCCTGTCGTTTGTGGCAAATAACAGGAGCTCTTGTGGCGGAGATGGGGAGGTAGAAGCAGAGGTTGAAGATGACAGAAGGCAGGATGCAACCCTGGGCACCTCCACAAGTGGTAGGGTCTTTTGGGACCCGAAGGTGACCAACATAGGCACTGGAAGTAGGGGGAACTGGGATTGCTGCAGCTCCCCCAAAATAAGTATGCTGGGTTCAGAACGTAAATGAGCAGTAAAGATGCTTTTTCATGTTTTTATTTTGGCACATGTGCTGTACATTCAAAGACAGAGGTCAAATGTCAAGCTATCTTCTGACAAATTGCTGCTTATTCTTTAAACATGGACATTGGTGTTTACTTTTCTTTCTCTGACAGAAAAGTGAGAGGATTTTGTACAGTGAACTATGTGACAATCTCTCAGGAGTAGAGGATGTGCGAGGAAAGGCTGCAGAATGGACATTTTTACTGAAACTATCAGCAGTTAAAAAATCATTAATAAAGCTAATTGTTTGTACTTTTGACATAAGATGAAAACAAAGATTTTAACAGGATCAAAACAAATCAAGACATTTTATTCGGTGATGTGCAAATATAACTATTTGCTAACATTCAATTTCCGCACATTGTTTGAGCCCTATATAGTTTTATCAGTAACACTGGATGTCAGCACGAATTTAGCGGCCATTTCAAAAGAAATAAGGGGTGAGTGACGGACGCACTGGTCGAGGGAGAGGTGATCGGGGTCGAGTGTAGGTTTCTTCGGGTGTGGCAGGATTTAGAGGATCTGGGTGGACTGAAGGGGGTTACATGAACGCTTCATGGTGGGGACACCCACTGAGCTGGCCCACGGTCGAAGTTCAGCGCTGCATGCTCGCTTGTTGTCGCTACATCAACAGCCCGGGTGTGGGCGCCTCACTAACTGGATATGTGCTTGGACTCAGAGTGAATTGTCCGTGGGGGGAGGGGGGGGTCCCTTTATCCTACGTTACCCCCTTCAGTTCAATCTCTCATCTCCCTTCCCACCCACCCCTCCCCCACGGCGTTACCCTGGTCGCAGGGCCTGGTCGGTGCTGCTGTACAGGGGGGGTCAGCATCAGATAGAGTCAACGTCTACCTGACTTGATATCTGCCCTGCGTTTTTTCCTCTAATGAAAAGATTTAACCCTAAAAGTTGGTACGTGTGTGTGTATGTTTATGTGAGTGTGTGTGAGTGTGTGAGTGTATATGTATGTACATATGTGTGTGTGCGTGTATATGTATGTATATGTATGTACATGTGAGTATGTATGTATTTATGTGTATGTATGTACGTGTACTTTAATTAGGCAAACCTAGACGGAAATGATGGAGTGCTGAACAGGGACGAGAGCCCACGGAATTCTGCAACTACACGAAGCCACCCACAAGACTAGTGCTCTGAAGAGATGTGCTCTCTCTATGTCTGAATTGTAGGAGAGTCAGCAGATCGGATGTCAGTGGGGATACGGATTAGGAATTGGACGGTCAAGTCTACACATTTTTAACTCACAAGTCTGGCAGTGTTTAAGCCCCTTGGGTGGCACTGCCCACCCTCAAATGGTTAGTTTCATTGTCAGGTATACCAGGGTGCCATTTCAGAGGGCCTTCTAGGAGAGGCATCTAGTGTCAATAATGACACAGGCCTGAAGGGAAAGCCAGAATCTCTTTCTGTGTCAGAGTGGGGTGTTCAGCTTCCTCAGACCCATTATGAGGCACGCCACAGTGTAGAAAGCACTTCGGGGGTGCCACATTGGTGTCTGGGAGCAATTCAGCAGAGCACAGGTTGCAGAGAACCAGGACTTGCCGAGCTGAGCTGAAATCTTCATTGTTCAGGGGGAAGAGAGGAGTTTGTGCTGTCAGTTTAACTGGCAATGAGTTCTTTGAAGGACAGGGCTGCCTCGTGGTATCTGATGCTTTTCACATGATTTGTTCTTTGGTTGCGCGGTCTGTTTTCCTGGTGATGCATTCTGTAAATGAGGGGTTGTGTCAGGTGTGCACTTGAGGCACTTGGCATCGTCAATCAGCCGGAGGGTGACGTTATCAAGGTTCAGGTCTGAGAGCTTGTGTGAATCTGCGATGGTTTGGAACTGTTGGAGAGAAAGAGGAATTCAGTCTTTCAAGGTGAGCTTCAGGTAAGAGCCAGAGAAACAAGTTATTCACCTATGATAGCTCTCTTACTGCTGCATAATGTATCGAACTACAGATTCCTCACCTTGGAGTACTCTCCAGGAGCCAGACTGGATCCGGAAAACTTTTCCATAGCAGTGCTGCGGTACACTGCTAGGTGGAACTGTGCGGCTCACGACAGGCTCCACACCACGCCGGACATTGCAGATCGGAGACGCATATAATAGCCATCCTTGCGTGCTTACATCAGTTTCTTATCTTTTGCCGCCTTCTGCACCCATAGACGCAAAGCATGGACAATTGTTGGTAATAGTACGCAGAGTACTTTGGACCTTTTTAAAGAGGCCACTCCACAGAACGGGGAGCAAGGAAGGCCGTGAGGAATCTGTTTGATAGAGGATCCACCAGAAGGACTGTTACTTACCCTGTAAGCATCTGATCTTGGCATGTAGAGCTGTAGATTCACATGCTTTGCATACTCCTGCCATCTTGTGTTGGATCTGAATGTTTGCAAGTTTTTTTTTTTCCCCCTCGAAGAAGTCTTTTCTAGTCACGAGGTAAGCGGACTCCTCCTTTCGATGATAGTGGGCATCGGCATAGACTTCATTCTTAGATTCTTTTCCCACAAGAGAGTGAGAATGGAGTAAGTAAGTGTAGTACAGAGATGTCCTTGCGTATGTAATGTGAGAAATAAGAACTGCAAAAACTACAGGTGTCTGGGGAGGAGGGAGGGCGCATGTAAATCTACAGCTCTACATGCCAAGAACAGATGCTTACAGGGCAACACAATCCGTTCGAGGCATGTGTGCTGTGGATAAACATGCTTTGCATAGATTGTATAGTTGGCGTGCTAACAAATCCACACAATGTTTGGTAAATTTTCGCGGTGTGGACCATGCAGCTGCCTTATATATGTCAGCAATGGGAATGTTACCCAAAAAGGCTACAGATGCTCCTATTTTGCGAGGGAAATGTGCTCTAGGAGATACAGTTAAAGTTCTTTTAGCTTTAACATAATTTTGAATAAATGTAATAATCCATCTAGAAATACCAGATATAGAGATAGGATTTCCTTTATGAGGTGGAGTAAATGCAACAAAATCTTTTGTATAGTACAACACAACAGTGCTCTTTTGGCATCCAGTGCATGTAAAGCTCTTTCTGCTACCGAATCAGGTTGAAGGAAGAACACAGGTAACAACTGATTGCTTGATATGAAAAGCAGAAACTACTTTGGGAAGGAATTTTGGGTTTGTACGAAGAACCACTCTATCTTTGTGAAGCTGAAAGAAAGGTTAATGCCGGTAGCTCACCAACACGTCCTAATGAAATTATATCAATTAGAAAGGAAACCTTCCAGGAAAGAAATTGTAGTGCACAATTGTGTAAAGGTTCAAAAGGTGAACCCATAAGCCTTGTGAGAGCAATATTAAGGTTCCAAACAGGTACCGGGGGTTCCCTGGGTGATATTATTGATTTAAGGCCCCCCTTAAAAGCGGTCATTACTGGAACTTTGATTAAGGATACATGTTGTCTGTTCTGCAGATACTTCCCCTAGGTGTAGTCGAATAGATGTGTAGGCGAAGCTAACTCGCTGTAGATGCAAAAGAGAACAAATTATATTTTGGTATAGATGCATCTAGCGGATCAATTGTGTTATTACAATATATAGCAAACCTTTCTCACTTTGCTGCATACCATGCGCTAGTGATACGTTTTCTTTCTTTTTTATGGAGTGTCATACAATCTGGTGGTAGATTTAGGTATCCAAACTCTATGACTTCAGGAGCCAGAGCGCTAGGTTGAGCTCCTTGGCATTTGGATGTCCGATTTCTCAATGGTTCTGTGTGAGAAGGTTGGAAGTGAAGTGCAGCTTTTGATGTGGAATTACTGACCGTTCTAGTAGTGTGGTGAACCACGGTTGACGAGCCCACGTGGGAGACACTAGAATCAGTGTGAGTGATGTGTGCCTGAGTTTCCGAACAGAAGTGGATGTAGAGGGAGAGGCGGAAAAGCCTATGCAAATATTCCTGACCAGTTCATCCATAGGGCATTGCCTTTGGATAGATGGTGTGGTAATCTGGAGGCAAAGTTTCGGCATTTTGAGTTCTCTGCTGTGGCAAAGGAGTCGATTTGTGGGAATCGCCATTTCTGGAAGTATGGGAGGAGAACTTGGACATGAAGTTCCCACTTGTGCACTTGTTGCCGCATCCTGCAGCGAAGGTCGGCAAATTGGTCATTTATTCCTGGAAGGTGTTCTGCCAGAAGATTCATTTTGTGATATATTGCCCCACGAAAATGGTCTGAGAGAGGCGTGACAGCTGTAGTGCGTCTCCCCTGTTTTCTATAAATAGTACATGGCTGTCATGTTGTCCATCCGGACAAGGACAACTTTCTTTATTCGTTGAGGTTGGAAAGCTTTTAGTTCTGGTTGAACTGCTAGAGGCTCCAAGTAATTGATGTGGAGACTCTTGTGTTTGGTGTCCCATAAACCTTGAATTGTCTCCTGCTGGAGGTGGGCACCCCAACCTGTGAGAGATGCATCTGCTGTTAGTACGACTTGTGGAATGGGTTCGATAAACGGCAGTCCTTTTGATAGGCTGTGTGTGTTCCACCACTTCAGAGAGCGATGAGTGCGGCTGTCTGCTAAAACTAGATCTGTTAATTGACCCTGTGATTGATTCCACTGACGTGCTAAACATGCCTGTAGAGGCCGCATATGCAGTCTTGTGTGAGGGACTATTGCATGATACCATCATTTCGAAGAGTTGCATGGAAGTCTTTACTGTTGGGTATTGGTTGTTTTGAAACTGTAGTAATAAAGTTTGAAAGTTTTGAATTCTGGCTGCCTTGGGAGAGGCTAGCGCTGTGCGAGTGTTTAGCGTGGCTCCCAGGTATGTTTGCAGTTGTGAGGGTTGAAGATGGGACTTTTGTGCATTGACTGTAAATCCTCATCGATGGAGAAGGTTTTTGGTATCTTGAGTGTGTTGTAAACATGTTCTCTGTGTGTTGGCTTTGATGAGCCAATTGTCCAGATACGGGAAGGCCTGGATCTGTTGTCTTCGGAGATGAGCTGCATCTACTGTTAGACATTTTGTGAATTCTCTGGGTGCAATAGTCACTCCAAATGGAAGTACTTTGAATTGATAGTGCTTTCCGGCTATCACAAATCTGAGATATTTGCGATGTGCTGGATGGATAGGGATTTGGAAATATGCGTCCTTTCAGTCTAGTGGGGAAATAAAGTCGCCTTGTTGTAGAAGTGGAAGCACTTGTTGCAGGGTGACCATATGGAGGTGTTTCGACAGTATGTATAGGTTTAACGGGCTGAGATCTAAGATGGGTCGTAGAGACCCATCTTTTTTGGGAATTAGAAAGTAAAGTGAGTAAACTGCCGACCCTTGATGTTTCAATGGAACAGGTTCTTTAGATTATTTTGTTAGAAGAACTCGTACCTCTTGCTTGAGAAGCTGCTGGTGTTGTAGGGAGAGTTTGTGAATGTGTGGCAGAATATTGTGAAGGGTGCTGGTAAGGTCTAAGCAATAACCATGCTGGATAATTCCCAAAACCCATTTGTCTGTTGTGATGGATTGCCAAGTGGGAAGAAACTGCTGTAATCTTCCCCCGACAGGTGATGAATGGTCAGGGGGAAGTGGTATCAAATCACTGCGTGTTAGAGGACTGGGAGGTACGTGTTGGTGTGCCCCTAGCTCTCCCTTTAAAATCCTTTCCTCTGTAGTTACCGCTGTAGAATCCTCTAGAGGGGGATGATAGTGTTTGTGTCTTCTATGAAGATGCGGCCGCATCTGATGTGTTGTTGTTAGTTTTGGAACCTCCTCTGTAAAAGGAGCGACGAAAGGACCCTCTGGGGGAAGACGGAAGCGCCCCATAGACTTTGATACTTCTAGACCTTTTTTCAAGGGACTGATCTATTTGAGGCCCAAAGGCGTTCCTCAAAGGGTGAACGAAGAATGCTTTGCTGCACTTCTGATCTGAAACCAGAAATTCTGAGCCATGCACGTCTCCGAAGCATGATGCTATTGTTGATCCCTCTACCGGCAGCGTCTGCAGCATCGAATGCACACCTGATCCAGGAATTAGAAAGAAGTTTACCTTCTTGTACTGTTTCCTGTCCCCTGTTGTTGTGTTCTTCTGGGAGATATTACAACACTTCTTTCATTTCATCCCAGCGAGCTCTATCGTATCTGGACGACAGATCTTGCATATGAGCTTTGCACCAATGGCTGGCTGATAGATGCATCAGGGAAGAGAGACGCTGCTCAATCCGCTCGGATTCTTTATCTGGAGGTGGAGTCTCTCCTCTCTGTGAGTTTGCCCTTTTACGGGCATTAGAGCCCACTAAGGAATCCAAAGGCAACTGACACCTGAAGAAAACTGGGTCTGATGGTTGGGGGTTTATATTTTTTGTCTACTCTAGCTGTTAACATACGTGCTCTAACTGATATCATTATTATGTCTCAACATATCTTTAAGAATAGGCAACATTTGTGTTGTTCTGTGTGTGTTTTGTAATGTTTCAAATAAAACATCTTCCGCTAGTGCTTCTTTGTGTAAAGGCACTCCATGGTAACTAGCTGCCCTAGCAGTTAATTCCTGACACGCTGTATAATCAGGAGGGGAAGGGTTTGCTGGGTATAGATCCGGGTCGGTCTCTCGGGGTGGATCCATGTTTAATTGTCATCCCATGGATCAGGAGATGGCTGATTAACATTATCATCATCCTCTTCTATATCAGGTTTTGTGTTAGGAGAGGCTGATGGTGTGATGTGTAGAGGATCTGTATGTTGTAAAATGGATATTGGTGAAGAAGGTGGAGGGGTTTGGGGAATATCAACAGGGCTAGTAGCTATGTCCTTTTTCTTCACAAGAGGAATTTTATATTTAGTGTCTAATTTCCTCTTTGAAGGTATTACTGGTTTTATCTGACCAGTATCAGGATTTATGTGAATTTACTTTTGTTTAGGTTCCAGCTTTTTCTTCATTTTTTCTAAGATCAGCTCCGGTGGTTGTTAAGGAGCATCTTTTGGTTGTTTCGGTGCCAACAGTTTTGGTGCCGAGCAGGATTTTAGTTTTATCTTTCGATCAGAGAAGTTTCGGAACCAAAAGGGGTCTCATCGCGGCTCGAGCTGGAAGGCTTGTCTTGCTGTTTTGGTGCCGAGCTGGAAGGTGGGGCATTTGAACCAGAGTCTTTGTGCCAACCATGGCCTTTTGGCAGTGGTGGCCCAATAGCCGGAACGTCGTGGGACTCAAGTTCGATCTCCAACTCTGAATCGGAGTCCTTGGGGAGAAGGCATCTTCTTCCGCTGCCATTTCTTCCTGCTCAATATCTTCCCTGAAGAGATCAGGCGTGTCCTCAATACACTGTCGTTGCATGTCTCTTCGTCGAGCCAGACGTCCCCGTAGAGGCTTCTTGGAGCGGAACAACCGACACGTCTCTCAGTCTTCCTCCTTATGTTCTGGGGAAAGACAGAGGTTACAGACCTTATGCTGGTCGGTGCACAGATATTTGGAACGGCATCGAGGACAGAATTGAAACTGTGTCCGTTCCATGGACAGAAGGCAGGATGCCGATTCTTGAAGTAGAAGCCGACGGGGAAAGAGGTAAGCCTGAAGGCCGAGGTTAGAGTTTTTTCGATTATCTAGATTAACTTTTCTTAACTGTCAACACGAAAAGGTGGAAGACGTGATCAAAAACAATACCGGCGAGGGTAGAGTGAATTGCACACCGAAGGGATCCCGATTGACTGTTTTGAATAGGAGCGCAGCAATACACGTCGGAACCTGATAGGGAAAGAAAACAATCTAACAATGGAGTTGATGCCCATGCGCAGTATCACCTAAAGGAGGAGTCACCTTACCTCGGGACTGGAAAAGAAGTCTTAGGAAAAAAAAAACTTTGCAAATATCCGGACCCAAGAGTAGATGGCAGGAGTATGCAAAGCATGTGCATCTACAGCACACATGCCTCGAACCGAAAGTTACTAAAGGTAAGTAACTTGTTTTTCTGATTGACACTTCTAACTGCAGATTCCTCACCTCAGAATAGATACCAATGCAGTAACGTATAGTTTCTTACCTATTGGTGTAGTTTTGCAGCTTGAAGACTTTCTGGATTCACTATACTGTGCATTATTCCGCATCTAGTGGTTGGGTCCGGAATTGTAGTCACTTTTCTCTTTTTTTTTTTTTCGTGGCCCAGGTGGGCGTCGACATACAACCATTTGGTGTCCTTCGTGACGTTGATGCGCTTCCTCCAGAAGCTCCCATCTTTGGTCGCTATCTTCGGATTCTTTTTTTCTTGTCTTGTGTTAATCTTGTTTTCCCCCTTATTTTCTAAAGGCTTGTTCATTTTTAATCCCTTTCCTCCTGTCTCATCTTTCTGGCGGAGGAGGGTGGGTTCGCTAGTGAATCCAGAAAGTCTTCAAGTTGCAAAAGTACACCGACAGGTAAGAAACTATACGCTTTGCAGCGTGAATCTTTCTGGATTCACTATGCTGTGCTTAGACTTTGTAGCAGTTTGTCCTTATTGTGGTGGCTGGGTGGAAGATGAGCACTGGTTACTGAATATGTGCTGTAAGACCTTCTGTCCCACTTGCGCTTCCTTGTTCATTTGAATATCTTCACAGTAGTGCTTAGTGAACGGATGCACTGAAGACCATGTTGCAGCTTGGCAAATGTCTTGAAGTGGTGTGTTGGCCAGAAACGCAATTCTTCCTCGTCGAGTGAGCATGAGCTGCTTCTTGTAACAGTTACCCTGCTTGTTTGTGGCATAATTGTATGGTTTGTGCAATCCATCGTGCAATGGTATTTTTGGTAACTGGTCGTCCCAAAAAACTGCTTGCGAAGGAAACAAAGAGCTGTTTTGTCTTTCTGCACTCCTTTGTCCTCTCTATATAGTGCATCACCCCCCTCCTGTCGTCCAGTGTGTGCAGCGCCCTCTCTGTGCATGTGGTTGGTTTTTGGAAAAAACTAGATATTTGGATGGTTTGGTTGATGTGGAACCGAGACACCACCTTTGGCATGAAGTGTGGGTCTGTTATCATCACAATCCTATCACTGTGAATGTGCAGGTAGGGCTCTTGAAGTGTTAGCGTCTGCAACTCACTCTTCGTAGTGATGTGATGTGATAGCCACTAAGAAGGCAGTCTTTAGCGCATGGGTCTCCAACGAGTAGCTTGGGAGCTACTGGTAGCTCGCCAGTACCTTCAAGTAGCTCTCAGAGGTGAAGTCAAGCCCAGTATAAAATTCAGAGAGTAGGTGCCTATTAAAGAAGGCAGCACTGATCATCTCAAGACCCTTAGAGTGACAGCCACCAAAACCTATGGCGGTAACTCATACTAACACTCAAACACACACTGTATCGGCATATAGGGCCTGCCACTTGACACTCTGCATCCAATCTCAATATAACTAAGCCACAATGAGACTGACCATGTTCTAGTCCCTGCTTTATCAATCACAACAGGTGTGTGAACAGTGGACCATGAAAGAAGTAGGCAGCAGTAGTATGCTCAGTAATCAGTGCTGACCCACCAAAGTGTGGGACTGCAGGAGTCAGAGTGAAAATGTGGCAGTTGGGTGCATGATCAGCTCAAGACCTGAGGAGAACAGGGCATGATCCAGACCAGAGAAAATTAAGAGATTCATCAACATTTATGCGTGTGCCCATAATAAACACTATTGCTCCCTGAAAGCTACACCTAGTGTCATGCCCCAGCAAATGTGTATGCTAGCCCCCATTAGAAGGGTGTTATCTCTGATATAATTGTGTCCGTTCCTGGTATAATAGTGCCAATGGCATAATAATGGTTATCCTTTACTATTTTGGATATTTTTGGTCAAGTTGTGGTATACTGGCATACTAGAAGCATGACTGGCCTACATTTACCTATTCCTGGAATATTATTGGTCATGACTGATATATGGTTTCTGGCTTTTCTTCTGGAAAATGGAGTTTGTTTGCCCAAAGTGGAAAGTGATATTTGATAGAAAAAAGTGCATTTTCAGAAACTAAACTGATGAATGATAATTCAAGTTAAGCTGGGGAGGCCTACTGTTGTACTTATGTCGTTTGTGCCGTAGGGCATGTCAAGATTTGAATGTTGCTTCACAAGTCAGTTGGAGGCATTTTATATTGATGAACATTTTCCTGGCATTTCTGATGGTAACCACACCTGGAGTACTTGAGTGATAACTACTGATAATCCTGCTTAGGGTGGTCATAGTGCAGTCACTGTTTTACAGTTATAAAATTGGGTCGTAGCTCAGGAAGACTTTCTTTGAGCAGAAGTAGCTCTCACTACAGAAAAGGTTGGAGACCCCTGATTTAGCGTGAGCATGTGCAGTGTAGCCCTGTGCATCAGCTCAAATGCTGCTTTCATCAATTGGGTCAGCACTACATTGAGGTTCCATGCTGGTGCTGTCATTCTGTTTGGAGGTGCAATCCTCTTAGCTCCTTCTAGAAATCTTTTCACTACTTGCGAAGTGAAGAAACTTTTCCCCGTTTCTCCTCTTGTGTAAGCCACAATCGGCGCTAAGTGTACCCTTAGGGATGTGTAGCTGAGTTTACTTTGCAGTAGATGTGTTACGTATTTTATTACTGTTGACGTCTGTAGGAAGGTGGAATCTGACTATATGGTTGCCCCCACTTTTTTCCTGGTGTTTGGATGGTTTTTGACTAGTCTGGCTGGGATCCTGCTATCCAGGACCCCAGCCTATCTGCTTACTCCCTTAAATGATTGGTGTGCATATTAGATGCACTAGTGATTGGATACTGTGGTACCTTATGAGCCCCTAGTATATGGTAGCTTAGGTACCTAGGGCATTGGTACTTCACAGGCCTACCAGGGGCTGCAGCATGTATTATGCCACCCCTGGGAAGCATTCACTATCTGACACCACCTGCCTGCTACTGCAGCCTGGGTGAGGTAGTGTTAGCACTCCTCACTGAGGTATAGGTTCCTATATCTCACCATACACACACATATAAACCTTTCAGCCACCCCTACTGCAGGCCCTATCAATCCTGAGGGCAGGGTGCTTGGTTTACTATGTGAGGGGGTGCTTCTACATGAGCAGGACCCCTCTACAGCTGGCAGAGTCTATTCTCTGCTGCGGTTTGTGGATGCGGTTAAACCATATACTCTTAAGTGCATTATAACCTCGCGGTAAATGCTAACTTTGGAATGACTGCATCAAAACATGTTGTGTTTAGTGCCAAACAACTTGGAATCATACCCCCACACCAGTAACTGGTGTGGGAGTATGATCCCACTCTTCTAGAGGGGATGACATGTACCCACTGTACTAAACGGTAGAAATCTTCTAGAGCCCTGGCATCACAAAATGGATGCCACCAGCACAGACACTGGGCTGCCCTCCTGCTGCTGACCGAGACTCGCAGTGGAGGAAGCCCAACAAAAGGTATCCTGTCACAGGGAGGTGTCACCACCTCCCAGACAGGATTTAGTGTATTGGAGCTGGGTGGGTGCACTCTTGGAGTGCTTTGAAGTCCTGCACTGGGGGAGCAGTAGGCTCCTCTGTGCATATGCCAGCTCAAACCGGTTCAGGGGCTACCTGCCCCTGCTCTGGCGCGAAACTGGACAAAGGGAAGTGGGTGTAACCACCCACTACCCTGAGCCTCCTAGAGGAGTGGTCATAGAGCTAGTCCCTCCCCTATCTTCACTATAAGATACCAAGCATTGCCAATGCAATTCAGATTACCCTGGACGACGCTCTACAAAGAAGAATCCTGGCCCTTCGACGTTCCACTATCTCTGGAAGACTGAAGAATCTCCCTTGGAGTCAAGGAGGGACTCCCCTGCTTGGCAGGCACCAGTAACTTTAATCGACGGTTGCAAACTTCACCGCACCTGCCGGAGTCCGAAGTCCCTGCTTCCCCTGAAGCAGATTTCCTGACCTCTCGACAGCCATTTTGAGTCCCCAGCGAAGCTGTGGCATCTGGACCCCACGAGTGACGAGGAACAGCAATACCAGGGAACCGTGCACTGATTTAGAGTGCAAACCCTAAACAACGTTCTACGAACTTGTGCTTTGGACCATCTGTAGTCCAAGTCCCTAGCAGGTCTGGTACCGAAAATCAGCGGCCTACCCCGTCCCGAGTGACCGTGGGCTCCTGTGGAACTTTTCCTGCAAAGGCGTCTTCGCGGTTACTTGCCCGTTGGCTAGTGACTCACCCGAAGACTTTCTCACCGACTTCAAGGGCTCTCCTGGTTGCTCAGGGCCTGCCCTCACTTACCCTCGCTGGGTAAATCCATCAGACCTTGCTGGTCTGCATCACAGACTACCTTCAGTCCACACGAGACTTGCAGTTGCCAAGGCTTGTTGGCCAATCCGGTTGCAGACACCGTCATCAGCTGCAGACGTCGTGGGACCCTCCGAATCCAGCTGCTGGTCATCTTCGATCCCTCCTGGACCTCGTGAGAGAAGAGACAAATCACCATCGACGATCCGAAACGACGCGACATCAGTGGTCATCCATCCTGCTGGCCACCGGTCACTGGCAAGTGACTTTGAACACTGTCCCCTCAATTTTCAGGTCCTCTCCATCTTCAATCCACCTTCGGATTCCAGCGGACACCTCTTCAGTCGTCTCAAGCAGCAAGTCTTCATTGGTCTCCACTGAAAACAGCATCGCGACCCGACACCAAAGGACACCTATGCACCCGGCTTCCCTGGGTGAGGTAACTCGTGCACTCTGGTGCCCAAGTGTGTGTTGGCCCTCGAAAAACTTACCCTGTAAGTGGCTTGCTTGTTGGCTTCTTCGAAGTGCCCCAAAACTTTAAAATACAAACCGCGACTTGCTCTATTGTAACCTATAGGAAACCCGCGTCTGTGTTTAGACACTGCACGCGTCTCCCGTGGGCTTGTTACTTACCTGCTAACACTGCAGTAGTGAAGCCCCAGCGATTCCCAAGGCCCTAGGCTTTGTCATTTTGCAAGTCGACTTTGTTAAACCATTTTCTTAGTAAATGGTCTGGTATGCCCCTAGGGCTCCAGCCATATTTGTGCTTAATTTATTGAGAAGTGTTGACATTTGAATGTGTGTCTGGGTTCTAATCTCATAAAGAGATTAGTAGAGTGTATCTAGAAATAAATACATATGTATTTGATATATATACCTGTGTGGTGTCCTTTTCATTTGGTAATTCAAGAGATTATAAGGTAAAACAAGCTGCTTTACATTCCTCAGAGACTTAGCTTGAAGGCTGCTCTCCACAGCTACCACTAGGATAGCTTTCTTTAAAAGGTTGTCTTAAACCTATCTACCATAAGAGTCGAATTGGACTGGTGCAAGGCGGCCACTATAACTAGTGACCAGCATATGCCAGGCCAACTTCTCACATTGGTGGGCAGCGTGTGGGATTCCAGCTTGCCATTGTTTTACCAGAAAATATCTATTTGAATTACTAACTGAAAACCACTAAAGGTACTCAAGGTACATATAAAAGTCAAGCTAGTATCAATAAGTTCTACTGAACTTAGAGCTGTTTGTGAAGGGATAAGCACACCCTTGCTACAGCTCAAGCTAGGTTCAGTAGGCCTCAACTAGTGTAGGTAGTACAACACTGCACAACACTAGTATGTCTCACCAAGGTGGAGCCAGTGGGTCCACCCCATCTCAGTACAAAGGCATAGCCTACACTGACCTGAAGGCCTTATGCTTTGAAAGACAACTGAGGGTGGGCAGGAGTCCCTCCTCACAACACCGGATAGATCCGTTAGTAGCAGATGACCTGAGACAAGCTCTAGGAGCTAGTGGGTCTGCATCAGGGAGTGGGACAACCATAGTCTCTGGGTCTGATGATGAAAATCAAGATGACCTGGAGTCTGTGATTGAAGGGCCAGACCCAGAAAGGTCTGAACAGAACAGAGGAATTCTCCTTAAGAGAGCTGACAAAGTGGGAGATAGGACCAGATCCCCTTCAAGGGAATCTGACCATTCATACCGCTCTGGAAGAGACTTTGTTCAACAGAGGAACTCCACCTATCCCAGGGAGACCTCCTCTGAAAGAAGGTTCAAGATGCTCCAGTATGAGGAAGCTAGGCTTGCCCTCAGAACCAAGCAATTGGCCTTAGATAGGGAAGCCTTCGAGCTCCAAAGAGCTTCTAAGAAGGAGGGGTTAGATACCCCTGGTGGCAGCAACAGTGTCCCTAGAGGCAGAGATTACATTCCAGACCATAGGAACCTGTCCAAGGTTGTTCCTCCCTACCAGAGTGGGGATGATATCCACAAATGGATAACTGCTATGGTGAGGGCCTGTAGTGTTCAACAGGTCCCCCAGACACAGTGGGCAGCAATCTTGTGGCTCTCCTTTTCAGATAAAGGGAGAGACAAGCTCCTCACTATTAGAGAGGAGGATGCTAATGACTATGAATCCCTGAAGAGTGCATTAATAGATGGGTTTGGCTTAACCACTGAACAGTACAGGTTGAAGTTCAGAGACACCCAGAAAGCACAGACTCAGGATTGGGTGGACTTTGTAGATTGTGCTACCAAGGCTCTGGAGGGTTGGATAGTTGGCAGTAGAGTCACTGACTTTAAAGGATTGTATAATTTGATTAGTAGAGAGCAGATCCTTAATAATTGTCAAAACCAACTCTTACACCAGTACCTGGTGGACTCTGATCTGACCTCTCCCCAAGAATTGGGAAAGAAGGCAGACAAATGGGTCAGAACCTAGGTTAGGCCCAAGAACCAAGGTGGTGACCAGAAGAAAGATTCCACTAAGCCCAAAGAGAAAGGTGGGGATAATAAAACAGAAAAGTCCTCTGAAGGGCCCCAAAAACCCATTTCTGGGGGTGGGTCCCAAAATCCTTCCTCTTCCAATAAGAACCCATATTGCCATGTGTGCAAGCAACCTGGCCACTGGAAAACTGACTCCAGCTGTCCAAAGAATGGCAATAAAGAAAATGTTCCTCCCACTGTAGCTCCAACACCTCCTATTACTACCAGTAGTAATCCCCCAGGTGGTGGGAGTGCACCCAAAAACTTAGTTGGGTTTTCTTGGGGAACTCAGGTGGACTCTGGCCTAACCAGGTCCCCTACACAAGCAACTCTAGTCTGTGATGGTGGCATGGGTTTTGCCAACTTTACCATGAGTCCCAATATCTTGGGCAGGTACAGACAAGAGCCCATGATCAATGGTCAGAAGGCTGTGGCCTACAGGGACACAGGGGCTAGTGTCACCATGGTGACAAAGAGACTAGTGCCCCTAGAACAGCTTTTACCTGAGTTTAGCTACCAGGTGACCAATATTGATGGAATTAGGACAGACCATCCCATGGCAGTGGTAAATCTCAGCTGGGGAGGGGTCACTGGTCCAAATAGAGTGGCAGTGTCCCCAACCTTGCCTGTGGATTGTCTACTGGGGAATGATCTGGAAATCTCAGCCTGGGCTGAGGTAGACCACAATGCCCATTTAAGAATGTTAGGCATCCCTGAGAGAGTGGATGAGACCCTGAGGGCCTCACCTCCACCCCAGGAGAAAGTAAGGGAAGTGAAGCCTGAAACTATGGATCACTCCACACAAACAGAGAGCATAGGGGGTGAGGAACAGTCCTCCCCCCACCAGACTGAAGGCAAGGGTCAAGTTTCTTAGGGAACTGATCCTGCCCCTTGTGAAGTAACTGCCCCAGAAGTGGACAGGCCTGACTTGGCCATATCTCTGATGGCAGGGGATCCTTCCAAGGTGGCACCCAGTCTGGAGCAGGTATCCTGCCCCTCTCTACCCTGCCTCAGTCCGCCCAGGTCAGGGAGGTCAGTGGACCTTTAGTGGGCCCCTGTCCAGAGCAAACCCCTCATCAGCAGATTAGGGACACCCAGCAGAGTAGTTCTAGCCAGGTGAAAATTCCTCTACAAAATGAGGGATCCCCCTTACCCCTAGGTATAGGTACCCCCCCCCCCAGATGGACTTTGTTGGGCACAGGGAAACCTGGGGCATGGTTGCCCCAAACATTCCAATGCCCTCCACTATTCCAACCAGAGGGACCCAACCCCCAGCTGTAGGCAGCCAGAGGTTGACCCTTAGGGACAGATATGACACAGTCATGGACAGAAAGGCTTCCATGGTGACCAGTGTGCTGAGGAAGTTGAGACCACCCCAAATTGGGCCTCACTTCCAGACTCAAGACACCCCACCAGCCTACTTCTGCGCCAGAAAACAATACAGGTAATTTCCCTAGACTTTGGAGAAACTCCAAAACCCCTTGGGGTAGGATTTCCCAAGTGGACCATGAGACAGGGAGCAACCATGCTAGTGCAGGTACTTCCTTATATGGCCACTTAGGAAATAAAAGGCTTAACTGGGCAAGGTTAGCCTTATCTCCTTTCGTTTGGAGGGGGGGGGGGTGGGGGGGGGGGTTATGTAGGAAGGTGGAATCTGACTATATGGTTCCCCCACTTTTTTCCTGGTTTTTGATGTTTTTTTGACTAGTCCGGCTGGGATCCTGCTATCCAGGACCCCAGCCTATCTGCTTACTCCCTTGAATGATTGGTGTGCATGTTAGATGCACTAGTGATTGGATACTGTGGTACCTAATGAGCCCCTAGTATATGGTACCTTAGGTACCTAGGGCATTGGTACTTCACAGGCCTAGCAGCATTTATTATGCCACCCCTGGGAAGCATTCACAATCTGACACCACCGGCCTGCTACTGCAGCCTGTGTGAGGTAGTGTTAGCACTCCTCACTGAGGGATAGGTTCCTATATCTCACCATACACACACATATAAACCTTTCAGCCACCCCTACTGCAGGCCCTATCAATCCTGAGGGCAGGGTGCTTGGTTTACTATGTGAGGGGGTGCTTCTGCATGAGCAGGACCCCTCTACAGCTGGCAGAGTCTATTCTCTGCTGCTGTTTGTGGATGCGGTTAAACCATATACTATTAAGTGCATTATAACCTCGCGGTAAATGCTAACTTTGGAATGACTGCATCAAAACATGTCGTGTTTGGTGTCAAACAACTTGGAATCATACCCCCACACCAGTAACTGGTGTGGGAGTATGATCCCACCCTTCTAGAGGGGATGACATGTACCCACTGTACTAAACGGTAGAAATCTTCTAGAGCCCTGGCATCACAAAATGGATGCCACCAGCACAGACACTGGGCTGCCCTCCTGCTGCTGACTGAAACTCGCAGTGGAGGAAGCCCAACAAAAGGCATCCTGTCACAGGGAGGTGTCACCACCTTCAAGCCAGGATTGAATATATTTGGGCTGGGTGGGTGCACTCCTAGAGTGCTTTGAAGTCCTGCACTGGGGGAGCAGTAGGCTCCTCTGTGCATACACCAGTTCAAACAGGCTCAGGGGCTACCTGCCCCTGCTCTGGCGCGAAACTGGACAAAGGGAAGTGGGTGTAGCCACCCACTCCCCTGAGCCTCCCATAGGTGGGGTCATAGAACTAGTCCCTACCTTCCTTTCAGTATAAGTTAGGGAACCCTTGCCATTGCAAACTAGATATCCCTGGACGATGCTCTGAAAAAGAATCCTGGACCTTCGACGTTACACTACCTCTGGAAGACGGAAGAATCTCCCTTGGAGTCAAGGAGTGACTCCCCTGCTTTTTGCCCTAAGTGGGATGGGTATTCCCAGACGTGGGACCCGTGCTCACTACGCCACTGGAGTCAAGCTATCCTGGCTGATGACGGCTGATAGCCAGAAACCGGTCCTAGGATGCTTGATTCCGGTCCAGGGAAGACATGGCTTGGCAGTTCGGGCTGGACTGTTCCCATGAGGCACAGGGTCAAGACTGATTTGCATATGGCCATGTCTAAACTGGGGTGGTGTAGTGGGCAAAAGAACGATGGATTTAACCCAGATCTCTTGACTGGGGGAGAATGTCTGCATTGTCAGCATTCCGTCCATCATTTGTTTGTTGTAACGCTCCCCTGCTTGGCAGGCACCCGATCTTCTGTTTCCGTACAGCTCCTTCTGAAATGCTTTTAAACGCTGGGAACACTGTTTTTAGTTCCAAGTAATGGATGTGCTTGACAGCATCTTGTTGCGACCATTCCCCCCTCACCTTGAGCTTGTTCATGTGTGCACCTCACACCAGCTGGGAGGTGTCCGTCGTGATGGTCACTGTTCGAGCTGGTTGTGTGAATGGTTTCCCCTGTGATATGTTTTGTTTGGTCCACCATGATATTTCCGGATGCACTGCGTGTGTGACAACCACTAGATCTTTCCAGCTCCCGGTTGCCTGTGACCATTGCTGCTGTATCCATTCCTGGAATGGCCTCGTGTAGTCGAATGTTTCGGACTAGGTGAATGCATGACGCCATCTTTCCCATCAGCTTGCTCACCGTCCTCACTGTCAGAAGTTGCCCCTTGCGTTGATGACGTGTTTCCTTCAGTATCGCCTATGTTCTCTTCCTGCTGGGGAACACCTTGGCCTGTATGGTGTCGATCTCTGCCCCTAAGAATATCTTTATTTGTTCTGGTTCTGTTGACGATTTCTCCCAATGGATCGAGAAACCCAGTCTTGTCAGTGTTAGCATGACCTGCTGGATGTGTAGTTTGCATGGTCTGTACGAACTTGCCTTTACGAGCCAGTCATCGAGATAGGGGTATACGTGTATTCCTTGCCTTCGTGGGTGTGCTGCGACAGCTGCTAAGCATTTTGTAAACACTCTTGGTGCGGATTGCAGGCCGAATGCCAGTACTGTGAACTGGTAGTGGCTTTAGTTGATCACAAACCTTAGCAGGCGCTTGCGTTTGTGGTTGATGTGGATGTGCAAGTATGCATCCTTTAAATCTATAGTAGCCATGAAGTCCCCTTGTTGTATTTGTGGTATTTCCTCTTGTAGGGAAGTCATCTTGAACCTTTGAGTTCTTATGAATTTGTTCAGGAACCTTAGATCCAGGATAGGTCTTAGTGTTTCATCCACCTTTGGCACCAGGAAGGAAGTTGAGTAAACCCCTTTGTTCCTTTGGTTTTGCGGTACCACCTCTATCGCCTCCTTGCTGAGCAGTTCTTGCGCCTCTAGCTGCAAGAACGAGAGCTCCTTTGCCGAGTGTGCCTTGCTTCTTGGTTTTCTGTTCGGAGGCTGTTTTTCTAACTCTATACAGTATCTGAATTGTATGATGTTTAGTATCCATTTGTCCGATGTGACCTTCCTCCATTCCTGGATGAAGTCTCTTATTCTTCCCCCTACCGGTGTTGAGGGTTCAAGGTACTTTGTCGTTGAACGTTCGGCTGCAGTTCTTCATGTCTTTCTGCCCACCCGAGGTGTTGCTAGGGTGGGGGCCTGTTCCATGGTGTCGTCACTTGGTTGAGGGCTGCTGGCCTCCTCTTCGTGTTTGTCCTCTTCCGTTTCCGCGCCCTCGAAATGACTGTCCCCAGGGCTGGTACTGCCAGTTCTGCTGCTGTTGACCCTGCTGCTGCTGGCCTTGGTTGCCTTGCTGGGACGTCTGGTGCGATGTGGTAGGCACGTTGCCTCCTCTAACACCCGGCCTTCTCCTGGGTGTGCCTCTTCTCATTCCTCTAAACTGCAACGGTCCCATGGACCTTTCTGTTTCGTTGTCCTTGAGTTGCATAAACTTGTCGTCGACTAGCGTGCCGAACAGTTGCTCTCCATTAAAAGGTGTATTTAGGATGTTGCTTTGCACCTCTGGCTTGAATCCCGAAATTCGGAGCATGCATGTCTTCTCTCGGTCACTCCTATCATTAGCCTGCTCAATGTTTCTGCAGCATCCAATGCTGATTTTAGACATGTGTTCGCCATGTTCTTCCCTTCTTCTACAGGTGAGCTGCTCTGTTGGTACTGGTCCGGTAGATGCTTTAGCAGCTGCCCCACTTCATCCCAGTGCTGGTATGCGTGCCTGTTGATCAGGGTGTTTGAGTTTGCGATGCGCCAATGTATAGCCACATTTCTCTCCACCTTTCTCCCTGTGAGATCCATCCTCCTACTTTCCTTGTCCTGAGGTGGTCCGGCATTAGTGGGTACATTGACCCTCTTCCTAGCCGTAGTTGCAATTATGGAGTCGGCTGGCATTGACCCTTGGATGTATTCAGGGTCCTTTGAAGAATGTTTGTATTTCTCAGTCCTAGGTGTCACAGCTTTGCATACTGCTGGTTCCTTAAAGGCCACTCTTACCTGGTCCAGCACACTAGAGAGCATGGGCAGGAATTGGCTCCTAGTCTGTTGAGGCAGTAGAGTTTCCAGGAGGAAACATGCCTTGGGCTTCTCCTCCTCCATTTTCACTCCATAGGTCTGTGCAGCCTTCTGTACCACCATGGTGTAGACCTCTTTGTCGTCTGGCGGTGAGGGCCTCGAAGGGTAAGTGTCTACCCCTTCTTCCGGCGATTCGGTGTCGAGATCTTGCCATTCCACGTCTGGACGTCGAGTCCCGTAGGATTGCAGATCTTCGTCGCCTTCTCCCTCGAAATAGTAGTCCTCGTCTCCCAGTTCCTCGACTGGTTCGGGCGTTTTGGGCGGTTCCGCGTCCTCGTCGGTTCTTTCGGCTTTGAGCACTGGTTTCGGCGGATTGGTGTATTGGCTCATCTTCTCATCAAAGTCCTTTTTCCTCTGCAGGATGCTCGCCATTTCGGCCTTGAGCCTCCTCCTCTCCATCTCGGCGGCATGTTCAGCGTCGAGGATTGGAGCACTTCTCTTCGGGGACATCAATGCCGGCTTTTCTTTCCTCGTCGCCGAGGTGTCCTTTTCGAGGGCAACCGTTGACGATCTTTGTTTTTCAAGGGCTTTCTCCGATTGGGAGTCCTTTTCGAAGGATCCGTTGAGCTGACTGTCCCTGGTAGCTGTTGGTTTTGTCGAGTGTTTCGGCGGCAGAGCTGCCTTCGAGGACTTAGCTTCACTTCTACGAGTATTGCTCCGGCTTAAGCATCACCCTTTCGAGTGTCACTCGGGTGTTTAGGGGTCGACGACTCCCTTACCTCCTTCGATGTCTTCTTATGGGCCACGACCGTGCAGTCCTTCGGTAATGTTGTTGTCCTCTCCACTGGAGAGGCCCAAGTCTCGCAGCAATGGTGGTGGCCCCTGCATGCTGTGGTTTGCCCTTCTCTGCCTCTCCCTTACTCTGAGGGTCTTGGGTGTAAACGCCGAGCATGCGTTGCAGTCTTCACTGCTGTAGGCGAGCGGCAGGCAGAGGTTGCAGACTGGATGTTGATCCTTCTGGGCACACTTGTGGTGGCAATTGGTGCAAAATTTGAACAGTGTCTTGTCCATCCCCGCGCTCAGGGAGCCCCTTGCGAGCGCATTCTCCGTCGAACGTTGATATTTAGTTCGTAAGCCTTCTTCCTCGTCGCTCCGGTTACCTGACCTGTAGTCCGGTGTAGCTGAAAAGTTGATATTCGTCGATTTTCTGTGATTTTCCTCGATTCCTCTTCCAAAACTCTGGAACTCTTCGGCAACGATCCAGACCCAACGGCGGAAAAAAGAATCTGTAGATGGCAACCAAAGGTGGGAGCTTCCGGAGGAAGCGCGACAACATCACGAAGGACACCAAATGGTGGTATGTCGACGCCCACCTGTGCCACGATAAAAAAAAAAAAATTTTAAAAAAAAAAGGAGAAAAGAGACTACAATTCTGGACCCAACCACTAGATGGCGGAATAATGCACAGCATAGTGAATCCAGAAAGATTCACGCTGCAAAACTTCCCAGGTGGAGCGTCTATAAAGTAGACGCTCACTAGAATCTCTAGCAGGGCAAAATGCGCTTCCTACTGAAGCTGGTTGTCAAGGCAGTACTGCTTCATTAATGTATGCACGGATGCCCATGTCGCAGCCTGGCAGGTGTCCAGGACAAGCACTGCACATGCCAACGCAGTGATAGCAGCCTTATCCGTGGTGGATTAAGCTCTCAGACCACCCAGAGGCTGCATCTCAACAGTGGGCGGCAGGCATTAATGCAGAGGACTATCAATCTTGGTAAGGACCTCATTGGCACCACCACCTTTGTCATCGCTCCAGACAATCCCACGAAAAGCTGATCGGCCACACAATGGCCCTTGGCAGATCAACATAGAAGCCTAAAGCCCTTCTGAGGTCCAACCAATAGAGCCTCTCCTCTTTCAAAGGGTGAGGGGGAGCCAAAAGCGTAGGTAGCATGATAGATTGCCCAAAGTAAAAGGGAGTCGTAACTTTTGGTAAGAAGTCTGTCCGAGGCATCAGCACCAATCTGTCTGGGATAAAGGTGGTGTTGGGCATTTGCACTGGAAGTGGCTGAAGTTGGATCATGCAATCACAACGTCAGGAATGCACCCACGGCCAGTAACCAGCCAGGAGGCCCCCTCGGATTCCATGGGGTCTGAAGGCACACCACAGAAAGCACCAGAAATTTGCAGCATGGCTTCTCTGAAGTCCTCGATGTGCTGCGGGATCGACAAAGCCTTAGAAATGCAGGGTATGTCGAGACCAACTGAGGAATGGCTTCCGTGGCTAGGGACTCTGAAGGGGTGCGCCTTCTGTTTGAAGCCAGAGGTGGTGGGATGGGCTTGGGTCCTGGTTCGCTTTCTTATGATTGGACTTCAAGTTACTGGAGGAGGTAGAGCACAAAGACCAGGACTGCCTTCCGGTGCATTAGGGAGCACGTAATGACAAACGTAGCCAAGGCACCTCAAAGTCTCAATATCTAGCCCAGTATTAGGATCAGGAAGTATACCGAGTACACTTCCTGGTTGTGCTCATTTTCTTGGCATTTCCTTCATCGTTCCTTTTGGCACGAGGTCTTTTATCTTCTTCTGTAGTAGAAGTAGCTCTTGTTTGAGCCCTTTGGTTCAGTGGTATGTGCTCTAGCTCTATGCAGTATCTGTGCGTTAGGAAGTTGAGCAAACATTGGTCAGGGCTAATTTCCCTCCAATCCTGGATGAAACCTAGTCTAACGCCCCCAGGTGTCTGACGTCTGGGAACATTTATCTGCAACACATGGTGACGGCAAGGCTCTGGTACTCTGTCCCTGCCTAAAGAGCGGTCTTGCCACTGCACGCTTGTGAGAAGTTGGCCTGGTATATGCTGTTCACTAGTTCTAGTGACCACCTTGTACCATGCCAAGCAACCCTTATGGTGTGGTTGTAAGTCAACCTTTTCGGACTAGCTGCCCTAGTGGTAGCGTAGGCTAAGCAGTCTTTGAGGCTAAACTCGTGATGCGTGTTAAGCAAGCTGTTTTACCAATAGTAACCCCCTTTTATACCAATGAAAGGACACCACACAGATATATATTCAAAATATATATGTATTTATTTCTCAAAGTAACCCCTAGTCTCTTTATGAGCACAGGAGCACAAATCGTCAAACAAGATTATCACCTAATACACAGAAGTTGCACTTTATATGGATAGGCCCTGGTGGCCACTCGAACCATATACTAAAATAGTGGTATAAGTACCACGAACAGAAAAGGGAAAAGGCCTAGGGCCTCTAGAATCGCTGGGCCTACAAGGAGCTAACGTCAGTTAGTGACCAGGAGGTCCACGGGTGGCGTGTGCAGAGCAAATAGTCACACGCGTGCTCCCATAGGTTTCAATGGGTGCGTAAAAAGTACAAAGTTACTGCAAAAGGAATCTTCCGGATGACCTAGGAACTTAAGATTTGGAACACAGGCACTAGAGATGTATTACTACACATGGGCACCGGAGTACCAGCTTTACCTCACCCACAGGAAGCGGGTGCATAGGCCTCAAAGTGCGTCGGGTTTCTTCTATCTGTTCCGTTGAGCCTGGGACAAAGATGCTGCAGGCGGTCGGTCGGGAAGAGATGCAGTGGATCCAAGAGTGGATCGGAGATGTTGAAGACCTGTAAGCAGAGGGGACAGTGTTCACAGTCACTAGCCAGTGACCAGCGTGGCACCAGGTGGGTACCAGGCGATGTCGGGTGCAAACAGGTGATGAGGGGTAGCTTGTCTCCGCAGCCACGTGGTCCCTGAAGGTCGACGACGTCCAGGAGTCGGCTCACGAGCTGTCCCACGCAGGCTCTCGCTGTCGGCGGTGTCGGCGACTTGATCGAAGCAAACAAGCCTTGGCAAAAGCAATTGCAGGAGGATTCGGAAATCAGCTGTTGGTTCCGACCAGCAAGGTCAGAGGGATTGCTCCTTTGGAGGGGAGCAAGGGCCAGTCTGGAGCAACCAGACCAGCGGTGTTTGTCGTAGATTTCGTCGCCAAGATGGCCACTAGCCAGCGGGCCAGCAACCGGTTAGGCGCGTCGAGTGGCAAAATGCAGAAGGGCCCCACGCAGATCGTGGAGATGCTGGAGGGCTCACCTTTGGTGCAGATGCTGCTCGAGGGTTGGGCTTCTCAGGACCCAAAGCACAACTTGGAGGGAGCCTCGGTTGTTGCACTGGTCAGCTTGTCGTAGTCGTTCCAAGATGGCTGGCTCCACGTGTCTCGGTGCCTCCACGGGTCTCCTCTTTGCAGGGACTGTGGATCGGGCGGTGAGAGGTCTGGAGGTCCAGGTCTTGTCAGTCTCTGGGCTCGGGCTCCGGCGGGAGGCGGCGGCAAAGCAGACGGTGATTCGCTGGATGGTGCTTGCGTTAGCAAGGTGGTCACTCCCTGACCACAGGGGAGATTTTCTTCAGTCTTCTGTGCAGCAGAATGTCGAAGTTCCCGTCTTCTTCTTAGTTTCAAGTTGATTCCAGGATGTCTGAAGTCCTAGGACACAGCTCCTGCCTTTATTCGGATTCTAGGGGCCGGACTACCTGCTAGGTCCCTCCCTATGGGTGGGACCAGGAAGGGGGGTGGTTACACCCCCAATCCTTTGTCCAGCTCGCCCCAGGCCCGGGACTGGTGTGCCCCAGGACCGGTTTGAACTGGCATATGCCCCGAGGCTCCTTGTGAGCCACAGGCATGTCTGGTTTCTTTCAAGCCCTACCTGACCAATACACAAAATCCTGTCTGGGGTGGTGCATGCACCTCCCCTGGCAGGAAACCCTTTGTCCACACCTCCCAAGCTGGAAGGACTCCCAGCAGCAGGAGGGCAGACTTGTGTCTGTGGTGGCAGCATCCATTTTGTGGAGCTGAGGCTATGTCTGATTTTACCCGGGTTTCAGGCACTGTACATGTCGTGTCCCTCTAGAAGGGTGGAATGCTAACCCCGTCGCCAGAATTGGCGAGGGGTTAGTATTCCAATTCGTATGACACCTTACTCGACATGTTTTGATAAAGCCAAACCAAAGTTAGCATTTAACCGCGAGGTTCATAATGCACTTAAGAGTATATGGTATGACGATATCTGGAAACAGTAGAAGGAAGTTGTTCCGACCACTGCAGACAGGCTCAGCTCATGCCAGAGCACCATCTCACAGGGAACCAAGCACTCTGCCTTCAGGATTGTTAAGGCCTGCCATAGGAGTGACTTATAGGTTACCAGGTGTCCCATTTAAGGTTAGGTATAGGTATACTACACCTAAGTAAGAGGTGATTACACCAACTTACCCCAGCTGAGTGATCAGCCAGTTGTGTCAGATTGTTAGGCCAAGCCTGGGGTGGCATAATACATGCTGCAGCCCCTGGCAGGCCTTGGGTACACCAATGCCCTGGGTACCTAGTGTACACTGGTACAGGGGCTGACAGGGTGATCCACTTCCAATTGGTTATGCACCTAGGGTGCATAGTTTTAATTTAGTAGAGAGAACAGCAGGCTGGGGGTCTGATTGGCAGGCCCACAGCCTCAATATGTCAAAAACCAGTGAAGCAAAAAGCAAAAATTTGGGGTGACCATAGGATAGCAGACCCTACTCTCCTACACAACCCCCCCCCAAACGCTGGGACATTAAACTAGCCTTGACCAGTCTCGTCTTCATGTCCTAAGTGGAAGTACCTGGAGAGACCATCTGCATTCCCATGGTCAGTACCTGGCCGGTGCTCCACTGTAAAGTCCATCCCCTGTAGGGAAATGGACCACCTAAGCAGTTTGGGGTTTTCACCCTTCATCTGATTTAGCCACAAGAGGGGCTTATGGTCGGTCTGAATCTTGAAGTGAGTGCCAAACAAGTATGGCCTCAGCTTCTTCAGGGCCCACACCACAGCAAAGGCCTCCCTCTCAATAGCTGACCAATTCTTCTCTCTGGGGGTCAACCTTCTGCTAATAAAAGCAATGGGTTGGTCTTGACCATCTACATTAAGTTGTGACAGCACAGCTCCCACACCCAACTCAGAAGCATCTGTTTGGACAATAAACTCTTTGGAGTAGTCAGGACTTTTCAGGATAGGTGCAGAGCACATGGCCTCCTTCAGGTCATCAAATGCCTTTTGACAGCTTACTGTCCACTGAACCTTTTTGGGCATCTTCTTGGATGTCAGGTCATTAAGAGGAGTCACAATGGACCCATAGTTCTTAACAAACTTCCTGTAATACCCAGTCAAGCCCAAGAAAGCTCGAACTTGAGTCTGGGTGGTTGGAGGGGACCAGTCCTTGATGGATTGTATCTTACTCTCCAGTGGTTGAACTTGGCCTCCACCTACAAGGTGGCCCAAATACACAACCTTACTCTGCCCTATCTGGCACTTAGTAGCCTTGATAGTGAGGCCTGCCCTTTGCAGAGCCTCAAGAGCCTTCTTCAGGTGGATCAGGTGATCCTCCCAGGTGGAACTAAAGACAGCAATGTCATCAAGATATGCTGCGCAAAAGTCATCCAACCCAGTAAGGACTTGGTTCACCAGCCTTTGGAAGGTGGCAGGTGCATTCTTCAGACCAAAGGGCATCACCACAAACTGATAATGCCCACCTGGGGTTGAGAATGCTGTTTTGGCCTTAGACTCCTCAGCTAACCTGATTTGCCAATAGCCAGCTGTCAAGTCAAATGTGCTCAAAAACTTTGCAGAAGCTAGTTTGTCTATGAGCTCATCTGCCCTTGGAATAGGGTGTGCATCTGTCCTGGTGACAGCATTGAGTCCTCTGTAATCCACACAGAACCTCATCTCTCTCTTGCCATCTTTGGTGTGAGGTTTGGGGACCAGAACCACTGGGCTAGCCCAGGGGCTCTCTGAGGGTTCAATGACACCTAATTCCAGCATTTTATGTACCTCAGCCTTTATACAGTCCCTGACGTGGTCAGGTTGTCTGTAAAGTTTGTTCTTTACAGGCAGACTGTCACCAGTGTCCACAACATGGGTACACCAGTCAGTTTGACTAGGTATCAAGGAAAACATATGTGAAAATGATTGTAGAACCTGTCTACATTCAGTCTGCTGATGGGCAGTGAGGTTGCCTCCAAGGGTCACTCCTTCAACTGAGCCATCTTCAGGGTTCTGAGACAACAGGTCTGGGAGAGGGTCACTCTCTTCCTCCTGTCCCTCATCTGTAGCCATGAGCAAGCCCATGTCTGCCCTGTCAACATATGCTTTAAGCCTGTTAACATGGAGTACCCTGTGGGGACTCCTGGGAGTTCCTAGGTCGACCAAGTAGGTGACCTCTCCCTTCTTTTCCAGGATTGTATGGGGTCCAGACCATTTGTCTTGGAGTGCTGCTGGGGCCACCGGCTCCAACACCCATACCTTCTGTCCTGGCTGATACTCAACCAAGACAGCCTTTTGGTCATGCCAAGCTTTCTGTAAGGCCTGGCTTGCCTCAAGGTTTTTAGATGCCTTCTCCATATACTCAGCCATCCTGGAGCGGAGACCAAGTACATAGTCCACTATGTCTAGCTTAGGCTTTTTGAGAGGTAACTCCCATCCTTCCTTCACCAAACACAGTGGGCCTCTCACAGGGTGCCCAAACAACAATTCAAAGGGGCTGTAGCCAACTCCTTTTTGTGGGACCTCTCTGTAAGCAAACAGAAGGCAGGGTAGAAGGATATCCCATCTTCGCCTGAGCTTTTCAGGTAATCCTTTGATCATACCCTTTAGGGTCTTGTTGAATCTCTCAACAAGCCCATTGCATTGTGGGTGATAAGGGGTGGTGAACTTGTAGTTGACACCACATTCCTTCCACATAGCTGTCAAGTATCCTGACATAAAGTTGGTACCTCTGTCAGATACTACCTCCTTAGGAAACCCCACTCTGGAGAATACTCCCAGCAGGGCCCTGGCCACAACAGGAGCTGTAGTGGTCCTAAGGGGAATTGCCTCTGGATACCTGGTGGCATGATCCACTACCACCAGTATAAATCTGTGCCCAGATGCAGTGGGAGGATCCATGGGACCCACTATGTCTATTCCCACTCTTTCAAAGGGGACCCCCACCACAGGTAGTGGTATTAGGGGGGCCTTTGTTGTGCCACCTGATTTGCCACTGGCTTGGCAGGTAACACAGGAGCGACAAAACTCCTTTGTATCTTCATTCATATGAGGCCAGTGAAAGTGAGGGACAAGTCTGTCCCAGGTCTTGTTCTGGCCTAGGTGTCCTGCTAAAGGAATATCATGGGCCAAGGTAAGAAGGAAGCCCCTAAATTGCAGAGGTATAACCAACCTCCTGGTTGCACCAGGCTTGGGGTCTCTAGCCTCTGAATAAAGGAGCCCTTCATCCCAATACACTTTATGGGTACCTTGAGCATTCCCAGCAGCCTCAGCAGCAGCCAGCTGTCTGAGGGGTTCAAGAGAGGGACAGGATAACTGAGCCTGCCTCAAGTCAGCCCTTGAAGGTCCCCCTGTCCCCAGAAACTCAACCTGATCAGGTTCAAGCTCTTCAGGGACAGTTCCTTCAGGGTCCTCTAGATCAGCTTCCTGGGAAGGCTGATCATCACTCTGAGGCAGGGGGGAAGGCACAGCCTTGACCCTCCTGTTCTTCTTCTTGGTAGGTACTTGGTCCATTGTTCCAGGATCCAAGACCTGAGGTTCAGTGAGGCACTTTTTGGCCTGTGACCTGGTCACAGCAAGGACATGTGATGATATACCTAACATCTCTGCATGAGTCCTGTACTCCACTTCTGACCATAGAGAACTCTCTAGGTCATTGCCCAACAAACATTCTACTGGGAGGTCTGCACTAACCACAACCCTTTTGAGGCCAGTTACCCCTCCCCATGAGAAGTTAACAACTGCCACACTATGTGAAGTAGTGGCATTGCTGGCATTGGTCACCAGGTAGTTCTCACCTGGTATGTACTGTCCAGGGTCCACAAAGCCTGGTGTCACCATAGTGACACTGGCACATGTGTCCCTGTAGGCTTGAGCCACTTTGTCATTAATTAAAGGAGTCTGTCTGTACTTGCCCAGGTTACTGGGGCTCACAGTCAGGGACAAATCAATGTCCCCATCACAGATCAAGACTGCCTGTGTAAGGGTTCTGTCTAAGTCAGAATCTCCTTCAGTTCCCATAGTGATTCCCACTACACCCTTTGTCTGGGGACCAACACTGCTAACAGTAGTACTGGGAGCAGGTGCCTTAGGGGCAACAGTGTTGGGGGCTCCACCCTTTTTGCAATCACTAGTCCAGTGAGTTGTATTTTTACAATGATTGCACCAGGGTTTCTTCTGACCTTCTTTCTTCTTCTTGGACTGTTGGGACCCACCCTCCTTAGCAGTAGTTTGGGGCCCTGTTGAAGACTTCTGGTCTTTAGGTTTCTGATCTCCACCCTTTTGGTCTGTTTTCTTCTGATCACCCCCTTGGCCCTGGTTCTGGTTCTTTTGCTTAACCCTGGTTCTGACCCATTTGTCTGCCTTCTTTCCCAATTCTTGGGGAGAGGTCAGATCAGAGTCAACCAAGTGTTGATGCAGTTGCTGGTTTTGACAGTTATTTAAAATCTGTTCTCTCATCATCAAATTATACAATCCTGTAAAATCAGATACCTTACTTCCCAGCAACCAACCCTCCAAAGCCTTAGTGGCACATTCAATGTATTCAGACCAGTCCTGAGTCTGTGTCTTTTGGGTGTCTCTGAACATTAACCTGTACTGTTCAGTGGTTAAGCCTAACCCATCTACCAGAACACTCTTCAGGACTCTGTAGTTTCTGACATCCTCTTCTCTAACAGTGAGGAGTCTGTCTCTGCCTCTTCCTTCAAAGGAGAGCCAGAGGATTGCTGCCCACTGATCTTCAGGAACCTGCTGTACTTTGCAGGCTCTCTCAAGAGCAGTTATCCACTTGTGGATGTCATCCCCACTTTTGTAGGGGGGCACAACCTTAGACAGGTTTCTATTGTCGAAAACCCTATCTTTGTCCTTAGGGACAATGCTGCCACCAGTGGGTATAGACCCACTCTCTTTATGCTGTCTAGCCTTGCTAAGTTTCTCTTCCATCAGGGCTACTTCTAGCTCCTGCTTCCTGATCCTCAGCTGAGCCTCTTGCATCTTGGCCTCATGTTCCCTCCTCTGAGGGGTGGTCATCCTTCTCCTGGAGTGACCTTGAGAGCCTCTAGAGCCATGGGAAGCATTGGAGTCACCTGAGCGATTCCTTTGCCTTCCAAGCCCTGTGTTAAGTCCACTGGGGAGATCCAGTGGGTTGAACCCACTGTCAGTCCCCAATAGCCTTGGTTTAGCTGGGCCAAGTATAATACTTGGCACTGGGCTAGTTCTCCCTTCATCCTCACTACTGTCAGTATCCTTTTCACTCTCATCCTCTGTGGTAGGCATCCCATCTAAGGGGTGACTATTGGGAAGGGGTACTTCAGTGGCATCTTCAGAAGGGGGGCCTCCTGTTCCTGTCCCTAAGGGGGCTAACTGGGAAGCTTTCTTGAGTGCTCTCTGATTCTCATCATTCTGTAAGAGCTCTCTGAGCTCAGCAGAGTTTGGGTTCTTGGGCTGTTTAAGGCCTCTAAGAGTTGCCAAATGCCTGAGCTCATTCTGATTAAGGGTAGCAAAGCTGGATGGTGCCCTCTGGGGGTCACTCTCAACAGAGATGGGTACAGTGGACCCCTCTGCCCCGGCCATTGCTCTTAAGTGTGGGTGGATGTGTTGCAATCTACCTACACTTGGGTTTACCTACTAAACCTATCTAGTAGTTGTAGTCAGGGTGTGCTACTCCCTTTGCTCTACAACAACTAAGTTCAGTAGAACTTATGTATATCTAATCTTGTTTTATATGTACCTACAGGTACCTATGTGATCTTTCAATTGGTAACCAAGAGATTACAATGGTAAAACACAGCAAGCTCAAATCCAACCGCTGCTCACCAATGTGAGAAGTTGGCCTGGTATATGCTGTTCACTAGTTCTAGTGACCACCTTGTACCATGCCAAGCAACCCTTATGGTGTGGTTGTAAGTCAACCTTTTCGGACTAGCTGCCCTAGTGGTAGCGTAGGCTAAGCAGTCTTTGAGGCTAAACTCGTGATGCGTGTTAAGCAAGCTGTTTTACCAATAGTAACCCCCTTTTATACCAATGAAAGGACACCACACAGATATATATTCAAAATATATATGTATTTATTTCTCAAAGTAACCCCTAGTCTCTTTATGAGCACAGGAGCACAAATCGTCAAACAAGATTATCACCTAATACACAGAAGTTGCACTTTATATGGATAGGCCCTGGTGGCCACTCGAACCATATACTAAAATAGTGGTATAAGTACCACGAACAGAAAAGGGAAAAGGCCTAGGGCCTCTAGAATCGCTGGGCCTACAAGGAGCTAACGTCAGTTAGTGACCAGGAGGTCCACGGGTGGCGTGTGCAGAGCAAATAGTCACACGCGTGCTCCCATAGGTTTCAATGGGTGCGTAAAAAGTACAAAGTTACTGCAAAAGGAATCTTCCGGATGACCTAGGAACTTAAGATTTGGAACACAGGCACTAGAGATGTATTACTACACATGGGCACCGGAGTACCAGCTTTACCTCACCCACAGGAAGCGGGTGCATAGGCCTCAAAGTGCGTCGGGTTTCTTCTATCTGTTCCGTTGAGCCTGGGACAAAGATGCTGCAGGCGGTCGGTCGGGAAGAGATGCAGTGGATCCAAGAGTGGATCGGAGATGTTGAAGACCTGTAAGCAGAGGGGACAGTGTTCACAGTCACTAGCCAGTGACCAGCGTGGCACCAGGTGGGTACCAGGCGATGTCGGGTGCAAACAGGTGATGAGGGGTAGCTTGTCTCCGCAGCCACGTGGTCCCTGAAGGTCGACGACGTCCAGGAGTCGGCTCACGAGCTGTCCCACGCAGGCTCTCGCTGTCGGCGGTGTCGGCGACTTGATCGAAGCAAACAAGCCTTGGCAAAAGCAATTGCAGGAGGATTCGGAAATCAGCTGTTGGTTCCGACCAGCAAGGTCAGAGGGATTGCTCCTTTGGAGGGGAGCAAGGGCCAGTCTGGAGCAACCAGACCAGCGGTGTTTGTCGTAGATTTCGTCGCCAAGATGGCCACTAGCCAGCGGGCCAGCAACCGGTTAGGCGCGTCGAGTGGCAAAATGCAGAAGGGCCCCACGCAGATCGTGGAGATGCTGGAGGGCTCACCTTTGGTGCAGATGCTGCTCGAGGGTTGGGCTTCTCAGGACCCAAAGCACAACTTGGAGGGAGCCTCGGTTGTTGCACTGGTCAGCTTGTCGTAGTCGTTCCAAGATGGCTGGCTCCACGTGTCTCGGTGCCTCCACGGGTCTCCTCTTTGCAGGGACTGTGGATCGGGCGGTGAGAGGTCTGGAGGTCCAGGTCTTGTCAGTCTCTGGGCTCGGGCTCCGGCGGGAGGCGGCGGCAAAGCAGACGGTGATTCGCTGGATGGTGCTTGCGTTAGCAAGGTGGTCACTCCCTGACCACAGGGGAGATTTTCTTCAGTCTTCTGTGCAGCAGAATGTCGAAGTTCCCGTCTTCTTCTTAGTTTCAAGTTGATTCCAGGATGTCTGAAGTCCTAGGACACAGCTCCTGCCTTTATTCGGATTCTAGGGGCCGGACTACCTGCTAGGTCCCTCCCTATGGGTGGGACCAGGAAGGGGGGTGGTTACACCCCCAATCCTTTGTCCAGCTCGCCCCAGGCCCGGGACTGGTGTGCCCCAGGACCGGTTTGAACTGGCATATGCCCCGAGGCTCCTTGTGAGCCACAGGCATGTCTGGTTTCTTTCAAGCCCTACCTGACCAATACACAAAATCCTGTCTGGGGTGGTGCATGCACCTCCCCTGGCAGGAAACCCTTTGTCCACACCTCCCAAGCTGGAAGGACTCCCAGCAGCAGGAGGGCAGACTTGTGTCTGTGGTGGCAGCATCCATTTTGTGGAGCTGAGGCTATGTCTGATTTTACCCGGGTTTCAGGCACTGTACATGTCGTGTCCCTCTAGAAGGGTGGAATGCTAACCCCGTCGCCAGAATTGGCGAGGGGTTAGTATTCCAATTCGTATGACACCTTACTCGACATGTTTTGATAAAGCCAAACCAAAGTTAGCATTTAACCGCGAGGTTCATAATGCACTTAAGAGTATATGGTATGACGATATCTGGAAACAGTAGAAGGAAGTTGTTCCGACCACTGCAGACAGGCTCAGCTCATGCCAGAGCACCATCTCACAGGGAACCAAGCACTCTGCCTTCAGGATTGTTAAGGCCTGCCATAGGAGTGACTTATAGGTTACCAGGTGTCCCATTTAAGGTTAGGTATAGGTATACTACACCTAAGTAAGAGGTGATTACACCAACTTACCCCAGCTGAGTGATCAGCCAGTTGTGTCAGATTGTTAGGCCAAGCCTGGGGTGGCATAATACATGCTGCAGCCCCTGGCAGGCCTTGGGTACACCAATGCCCTGGGTACCTAGTGTACACTGGTACAGGGGCTGACAGGGTGATCCACTTCCAATTGGTTATGCACCTAGGGTGCATAGTTTTAATTTAGTAGAGAGAACAGCAGGCTGGGGGTCTGATTGGCAGGCCCACAGCCTCAATATGTCAAAAACCAGTGAAGCAAAAAGCAAAAATTTGGGGTGACCATAGGATAGCAGACCCTACTCTCCTACAACGCTTGTGCCCTGTACACTGGATGGCTGTGTGGTTGGGGTTTGTTGGGTGCTGAGTTGAACCCCAACTCTACCCACAGTCTTCAGGCGGAGAAATTTCCTCTAATGAATGATTGTCTAACCTGTAGAGTTCTCATTTCCTGTGCCGCTCTCCTTTTTTCACCCGTTTATGGGAGTCGTTCACTGCCAATCGACAAACTGTCCCCCAGTGAAAGGCGTATGTACTATGGATGCCTGCAACTCCTGCTTGAACCCAGAGACCATCATCCAGGGAGATAGGAGAGAGAAGTCAAAGCCCATTTTGATTCCAGATGCAGAATGGTCTACTTATATTTCCCAGCTGTATGCTTTAAATTCCACAGTTGAATGGAATCAAGATGTTGGCTCCGCACTGTCCGTGGGGAGCGAATATGGAGTACCAACATGCTTTGAAATAGAGGGTTATATTAAAGAGGCAAGGTACTCTAGTGCGATGGGCCCAGATGATGTACCAATAGCCATAATAAAACAGGATGGCAAAGCGTGGGCGAAATTTTTACATCCACTGTTTATCCATTGTTATACCCATGGTGTCATCCCACAATCCCGGAAGGGAAGTATAATTGTTCCACTATATAAAAAGGGTCCCAAAAATTCCCATGCCAGTTTTAGACCGATCTCTCTCCTGGATGCGACTGGCAAATTATTTGCGAAGAGCATCCTCACCCATCTGCAAGATTGGGCATTTGGAAATGATCTAATTCCCGTAGAACAAACAGGATTTCGCAAAAACAGTGGTACCTTGGATAATATCACCGCCTTGCAAACTTTAACTGGAAAATATCCAGTGAATCGAAGCATGCCGTTATATGCAGCTTTTATAGATTTCTCTACAGCATTCGACCAGGTAGATCAGGGGACGTTGTGGAGAAAATTGGTCGCAATGGGGATACCAGAGAATTTATTACGATTGGTTATTGCACTTCACTCCACTACTTGGAAGCAGGTTTTATTAGGGGAACACAGGGTCTTGCGAGAAAAATAGAAACTAATAATGGGTTGAAGCAAGGGTGCCTTTTGGCCCCTCTTCTTTTTTCTATTTATATTAATGATTTGCCAAGAAGAGTGGGGCTTAGCAAAGGGGATTCCCCTAAATTAGGACATTTAAAGCTGAGCTGTCCGCTATATGCAGATGATGCCATAATAATGGATTTAACCCCAATTGGACTTCTAAGACATCTGGCTGAGTTGATTGGGTATACAGAAGAATACCATTTAAAAATAAATATTTTAAAGAGTAAAGTTATGATTTTTAGTTATCAGGGTTGTAAAGTCAGAAAAAACTTGCATTGGTCTTTGGGAAATGAGAAACTGGAAGTAGTAAAGTTTTATCCGTATTTAGGAAAAATCTTTACTAACAGGTGTTCCGGTAGCAATCATATGGATCATTGTAAAGGGAAGGCAATTTCACAAGCCTTTGCAATCAATCGACTGTATACACACTGCGGGAAAAGACACTTCCCACACATTTGATCGGTCTATGAAATAAAGATACCACCAGCATTGAAATATGCCTGTGAAACAATAGATGCACAAGAGTGGGATAAATTTGAGAAAGTAGAGGGACGGATCTGGCGCCAAATATGTAATCTGAATTGCGCTGCTCCTGTCGCAGCGATTAGGCTTGAATTCGGGCTACTCTCCACTTATGAGTTAACTATGGCTGCGTGCTTAAGATGGAACAACGCACTAGTAAACGGCTCCGAGAATATGTTACGGGTTGCTCTATGCGAGGAAATCTTTGTCTCCATGAAAGATAGAGTGCTGTTTTTAGGAATCATTTAAAAGCCATAACAATATTCGGCTTAGATAGGGATAGTGCGGCGGTACTCTGTAAACATGCTTTGAAAATCAGAATTAAAAAAAACAATCTATGGGGTTTCTCGCAAAAGAGATAATAAAATGTGCGCAGAGAACAGTAATAAGGATTGCATTGTGAGGAGTAGTATTTACAAAAAACCACAACCATATGTTTTATGGAATCTTCAACATGGAGTAGGTAGAGTTATTCTGTTGCTTAGACTGAATTTACTCCCTCTAAGAATCGTAACAGGAGCTTGGGAGGGCATTGCTAGACAGGAAAGACGGTCACTTATGCAACTCCTGTATACAAGACTTAAATCATGTTCTATTTGTTTGCCCGACATTGCAACTAATACGTCGCAGATACTTGAGGAACTGTTTCCTAAAGTATAATTACCACAGCAGCAGCGGCCCGCAACGGTCTGCTGGCACCCCCATCTGAACTGGTTTGTTTTACATTTTTACACTTTTTAAAACAATTTTTAAATATATATTAGAACAGTATTGATTGATTTACCATGTATGTTTCTAAAGCACGTGCACTTTTCCAAACCTTCTTGCTGCTAGCTATTGAGTACCGTCCGCTGAAAAGGCACTGGCACTTTTCTGATCTTTCTTGCTGCTAGCTAACGAGTACTGTATGCTGATTTCCTAAGTGTGTATTTGGGCACTTGCACTTTTTCAACCTCTTTTTGCTGCTAGCGATCGAGTACCATAAGCTGCAAACTTCACTGAAGTTTTAAAATAGGTTTGTATTGTTATCATGCTGCTGGCTCTCCTGTACTGTATTGTGAATTGACAAATCCCCGCAGTTTATTCCATGGTTTTCATTTTGAAAGTTTTTATGATCGTTTTAGGTTATAATCTTTGTAAAAGTCCCCCAAGTGCCCATCGATGGTAATCGGATTCATGACAGATCAATCCTCTTGGCACCTGAAAACGTATCGAATGGTTCCCACATACATGTTTTCCATGTTCTTGCATGATATGCTATGATGAATTTAGTACTTTTCTCTCTTGATGGAGTGTAATGTTGATTTTTAGATGTATCTTTTTCTTTTATGTGGAACTCTTCAGAGTCCCAAATCATAATAAATAAATAAAATAAATGAGTCCCTCTCCAGCATGGTACCGCGGCACAGCTGCCAACTGGCAGTGCCTGCTGCATCTAGCACTAATTTCCGGCAGACATTGGTATCATCGTTACCTAGTGAATTGCAGCTTTTGCCCTCTTTCTGTATTTTCGGTGTTACATCAAGTCTGCCATCTCCTCCCACTGCCAATGTCTATACCAGTTCACGAGGCCGCTGGCATTGCGCCATTTTGTGGCAGCAGACCACTCCCTCTTCCTTCCCACCATGCACATCCTTTTACTTTATCTGGTTGTTGCCCTGTAGGCGTGGGGGCATTAGCTCTCTTAACAGCCCTGGAAGCCATGACGGAATCCGCTGCAGTGTTATTTTGTATGTATACAGGGTTGTGCATGGAGTGCTCTATATTTTTGCGGGACCTCTCAAGCTGCCCTGCAGTCTTACACGGGACTGATCGGAAATGTCCTTCAATGGTTCTTCTCCCACCTTTGCAATGGACCCTCGTTGGTTCATATCAGCACCTCGAGCTTGCAATAATTCCCCATTCGCTGCGGAGTTTCCCAGGGCTCCATGCGGTCTCCTATCACCTTGAGCCTCCACACGGAGCCCTTGGTGGTCTCCTATCACCTTGAGCCTCCACACGGAGCCCTTGGCGGTCTCCTATCACCTTGAGCCTCCACACGGAGCCCTTGGTGGTCTCCTATCACCTTGAGCCTCCACACGGAGCCCTTGGTGGTCTCCTATCACCTTGAGCCTCCACACGGAGCCCTTGGTGGTCTCCTATCACCTTAAGCCTCCACACGGAGCCCTTGGTGGTCTCCTTGCAGATAACAGCACCAAGATTGTCCAGCATGACACACAACTCAACTTGAAGTATCCCCTGCCTCAGACGTCCAACACTTGATTGATTGATTGATTGATTGATGTACTTATAGAGCGCAACTATCACCCTACGGGCATCTTGGCGCTTGCATTGGGAACCCGTCCTGGTTTTTCCCTGTAAGATAACCCGTACTGGGTATCCCCAAGGTGAAAGCCAGGCATCCCGCCGCAGGGGGCCGTTGTGGAGATTAAGCAGGCTTGTTGCCCAGAGCTGCATAGTGTGAACTCATGCTTAGAGTGGGCACCGAAGCGAGAATTATCGAGTCAGTGGACAATTGGGTTCTGGACCCTGCCGCGTCGGGAATCGAACCCAGGTCCCAGGCCTGATCTCTGCTTCAGGGTATGCCTCCTCTAACCAGTGAGCTACACTTCTCCACTTCAGATGCGTCTGGCACATCATCCAGGTATTTCGCTTATGACCATTAACAATGATGCCAGGATGGAGCATTGTGGGCATCGCCCCTTAAAGGAGCAAAAGAACTACTGCCTTTAACTTTCTTTTATTTTTTTCTAAAAAAATCAAACCAGTCTAACATTTCCTAAATTACTAAATCAATATTACAGCCTTCAATAAAGAAAGCTACATTTATTTCCAAGTGGTCATTGATAAAGATTGTAAATAGCTTTTTGAGTTCTTTGCAGCAGGATCTAGAGGGCTTAGTGCTTCTAGCTTTGTCTGGCTTTGAAGCACTGCATGGTTTCCATTAGCACTTTTGGGAGAAAATGTTTAGTAACGGTAAACTAGACATCAGCTCTCCTGAAGTGTCCCTCTGGACTTAAAAGCAGACCATGCAACTACTGACTTCGTCCGATGCTCAGATATCATTGTTCAGCGATCTGTTCTTTCCAGGAGTGCACACATTCTGGAGCAAGCTAAACAGCTGGAAATGGCCACAGCACGAGATGCCATCGGCCCCCTTTGGACTTCAAACATTCCTAAAGCTTCTGCCAGGTGGAACTCAGGGAGGGTGCAGGTTAGGCTCCAGACGGGCTACTTGAAGGAACAACTCCTCACATCCTACGTTTCTACTCCCAAAAACACCTACCAGTTGTTCATAACCTCCGAAGACGTACATGTTCTTCCCCAGAACACAGGCTGAATGCCCATCTCTTGCTCCAGGAATTGTGCCCGTCACCTTTGGCGTGGACCACTTCTGAGTGCCTAAGATAGGGGAAAAAAACACACACACAAAAAGAAAGGTTAACAGTTCAGCTTAGACGATGGCAGAGCACGTTCTGAATGTGACTTTGGCTACTCAGACCCAGGTGAAAGTCTGACACAAAGAACATTAAGAAAGCCCCATCCTCATACCACCAGCCATAAAAGGAAGAGTTCTGAAGTGAGCTCCTTACCTGTAAATCCTGAAGGCCTCTGAAGTCAACGCCCTAAAAGTGCATCCTCAACATCTTAGAAGCAAGAACCTCACAAGCGCTTTGTATACATATCTAAGAGGCAAGCAACTTACATGAGTATCTAAGGGTCACTGAATGGAGTGCCTCACCTGTGTGTCTTAGAAGCCTCTCAAGCAAGCTCCGTGCTTGTACACCCTAGAGGTCTTCGAAGCAAGCGCATGATGCTTGTACCCAACAGTCTCCAAAGCAAGCCCCTTTCTTGTGCACCCTAGAGGTCTCCGAAGCAAGCGCTTTACGCTTGTACCCAACGGTCGCTAAAGCAAGCCCCTTCCTTGTGCACCCTAGAGTTCTCCGAAGCAAGCGTTTTACGCTTGTACCCAACGGTCGCTAAAGCAAGCCCCTTCCTTGTGCACCCTAGAGTTCTCCGAAGCAAGCGTTTTACGCTTGTACCAAACGGTTGCTAAAGCAAGCTCTTTACGCTGGTACCCAACGGTCTCTAAAGAAAACCCCTTCCTTGTGCACCCTAGAGGTCTCCGAAGCAAGCGCTTTACACTTGTACATAACCATCTCTAAAGCAAGCTCTTTATGCTTGTACCCAACGGTCTCTAAAGCAAGCCCCTTCCTTGTGCACCCTAGAGGTCTCCGAAGCCAGCTCTTTACCTGTGTATCCAACGGTCTCTAAAGCAAGCTCCTTCCTTGTGCTCCCTAGAGGTGTCCGAAGCAAGAGCTTTACGTTTGTACCAAACGGTCGCTAAAGCAAGCCCCTTCCTTGTGCACCCGAGTTCTTCAAAGCAACCTCTTTACCTGTGTATCCAACGGTCTCTAAAGCAAGCTCCTTCCTTGTGCACTCTAGAGGTGTCCGAAGCAAGCGCTTTAAGCATGTACCCAACGTTCTCTAAAGCAAGCTCCTTCCTTGTGCACCCTAGAGGTGTCCAAAGCAAGCGCTTTACGCTTGTACCCAACGGTCTCTAAAGCAAGCTCCTTCCTTGTGCACTCTAGAGGTGTCCGAAGCAAGAGCTTTACGCATTTACCCAACGTTCTCTAAAGCAAGCCCCTTCCTTGTGCACCCTAGAGGTGTCCGAAGCAAGAGCTTTACGCATTTACCCAACGTTCTCTAAAGTAAGCCCCTTGCTTGTGCAACCTAGAGTTCTCCGAAGCAAGCGCTTTACGCTTGCACCAAATGGTCTCTAAAGCAAGCTCCTTCCTTGTGCACCCTAGAGGTGTCCGAAACAAGAGCTTTACGCACTTACCCAACGTTCTCTAAAGCAAGCCCCTTCCTTGTGCACCCTAGAGGTGTCCGAAGCAAGAGCTTTACGCATTTACCCAACGTTCTCTAAAGCAAGCCCCTTCCTTGTGCACCCTAGAGGTGTCCGAAGCAAGCGCTTTACGCTTGTACCCAACGGTATCTAAAGCAAGCCCCTTCCTTGTGCAACCTAGAGGTGTCCGAAGCAGGAGCTTTACGCATGTACCAAACGGTCTATAAAGCAAGCCCCTTCCTTGTGCACCCTAGAGGTGTCCGAAGCAAGAGCTTCACGCATGTTCCCAACGGTCTCTAAAGCAAGCCCCTTCCTTGTGCACCCTAGAGGTGTCCGAAGCAGGAGCTTTACGCATTTACCCAACGTTCTCTAAAGCAAGCCCCTTCCTTTGCACGCTAGAGGTGTCCGAAGCAGGAGCTTTACGCATGTACCCAACGGTCTATAAACCGTTGTGCACCCTAGAGGTCTTGGAAGCCGATTCTCAAGATCAGTGAAGGGAGCACCTTTTAAAATGTAATCCAACTGTAACAGATAAAAGAACTATGTGAGATTATCTATGACAACTTGGTCTGTTGGCCACTGAGGTATGAGCATGTGTCAATGAGGGTATCTTTTGCTCACCTCCGGTACCACGGTATAGGCAGTAATGCAACCCTAAAAGAATGAGCATGCGTATAGTGTACAAGTCATTCAACCAATGATAATACCTGTCCAATGTTTATAGCGAATTCAAGTATAAAATAAAAATGCAACAAAAAATGTATCAAAACCTTTTTTTAAAAGCAATGATAGACAAGCATTGGCATAGCCAATAGGTCTCGCTTTTGGGACCTTTTAAGTATTTAGTTTTGCAGCACAATATCCTTGGTGCAACAACATCAGCTGTTGCATGGCTAAACCTTGTACCTTATAAGTGTTTAGCCATGCAACAGTTGATGTTGTTGCACCAAGGACATTCTGCTGCATATCTAAAGACTTATAAGGTCCCAAAAGCGAGACCTATTGGCCATGCCAATGCTTGTTCTCCTTTGTAATGGGTGTAGCTACAGATGCTCATGTATTTATGCAGTGCCTGTGTGGACTTTGATTCACCAGAATACCAGGGGTAGCGCAAGTGAAGTCTCAGAAAGTGACAGCTCAGGATATTTTAACCCTGAAGCCGTCAAGGAGACCTTGACAGCATCACAATCATTGACACTCAAGTGCGCTTTGTATAAAATAACACAACAATATCTAATAGGATATAAAGCCATTAAAACACAGAACAACTCAGGGAACCTATTTATATCACAAAACTATTGTTATTTATTGATTCCCCTGGTGTGTGTACCTCGACTAGAGGATCTGAGTAAACCGCAGGAAAACTCTCAAAAAAAGATTAATGCCCACATGCAGTAAGTAGTTCATATATACCATGTACTGTTTTATGGGGCTTAATTTATTCGTCATCATTGTTAAAACGTTTTAATGTGTGCGATTTGTTCGGTACAATCACCCATGCAAAGCACAGAGGTGAAATGTGTATTCAAACATAGTCTTTCATGTATTCACAGTAATTAAACTTGCCAGCAGGTTGTTTAAAAGAGTTTTATTTTGTAATTTATTTTTTTAATTTATTCAGACAAGTGCGCATTCCAAACGCATTTATTTTGCAAAACTAAAATACTAATAACTAGAACGCAGGTGCGAGATGCAAAAACTAACCACGGCTGTCTACTTTCCATTGTTGGCACTGCCCAGGGGTCAGATGGATCAAAGCAGCGTAGCAAGCGCTGCCTCCGACGACCCTAAATGACATTTGGCAAATGGATGGAGTTACAACTCTTCTGTAACATAAGTGACTCAGTAAAATGGATCTGTTTTGCATTGAATATCTAATGCATCACTGCTTACGGACATCTACTTAATTAACGTGACTGTATTTGTTAGCCCTCTTTCTGGCAGATAAAGCCACCGAGGGTCATAGAAGTAGAGTGACTGGACGAGGATCACACAAGTTGGTCGACTGAGGAACACTGGATTAGTACGCAGTCTCTTGTTTCTACTTGTGGCAAGTTAATACACTAGATGACTTTCTTGTACTTGGAAAAACAAAATAGCACAGGAGGGAGTAGAACTCCGACAAAATTCCCGCATTGCAATGCAGACAAGCACCAGACGGCATTGGGTTAGTCGGAAGTGAATTGCTCCTTGAAGAATTCAAATCAGATGCTGCCAAAAGTGAAAGTAATCACGCTCCAGATGGCGCTGAAAGGTGGCAGCCGTGCACGTTCACACTCGCGTGAACGCAAGCTTTAGGCCAGCAAAAGCCGGTGGGTAGCACTTTGAAATCGCACTTACTAAATGTCTCGCTTGAGACAGCGCATGCGCTGGCTCAGGCGAGACCTAAAAAAGGACATCAAACCCTGAAATGTTAAAATAAAAGTCATATAACTAATTAATGGCAAATACAAAAATGAGGATTGAAACTTTTTACATGTTAGCCCAAGTGTTGCTGCAGAGACCCCTGAAAAAACAATAAGGATTATGTTACTTACGCTGTAAGCATCTGTTTGCTGCACATACTCCTGCCATCCAGTGTTGGGCTCAGACGATTACAAATTGTTTTACTTCTAAGTCTTTGAGTCACAAGGTCTCAGTGACTCGCCCTCTGGTTTTGGATGCACACGGGCTCCAACTCCATTGTCAGATTGTTTTTTGCCAAACGGGAGAGAGTAGGAATGGAGTAGTGAACTGACAAGAATATTGTCCCTGCAAATAGAGAGAACAGTATAAAGTGAAAGATACCTGAACATACACTGGCTCCCGGAGGAGGGTGGGTGCATGTGAATCTGCTGCATTCCATGTAACAAAGAGATGCTTACAGGGAAAGTGACATGTTCCGTTGGTAGCATGTGTGGCTGTAGATACACGTGCTGTCCATACACTGTAAAGCAGCTCTCCCCTCAGCGGTGGCTAGCCTGTGGATGGTGCAGAGCTATGAAGACAGTTTTCCAACTCCAGTTGCTGCCTTGCAAGAACATCCACACAATATTGCTCTGTGGAAGTGCGTGCAGTGGACCAAGTGGCAGCTTCACTAATATCAGCAATGGTTATATTTTTGGATTTGTTTTAAGAACCACTCTGTCCTGATGTACCTGGAAGAAAGGTTCCTGCCAGTGGTGGCTCCTATGCTATGGCGGAGGAGCGTCGCCCCACTGCTTTCAAGCATTGCGAGAAGCAAAAATATAAAATGATAATTGTCAGTTATTATCATTTTATGTTTCCTCTGATGGTGGGCGGGCGGCGCTGCTCTGCGAGCAGTGCAGTGCAGTGGAGGAGTGGTTTGTCCACTCCTAAGTGCACAGTGACTGTTTGGTCTGCCCTCTCGACCCGGCCAAACCAGCCATGCGCACTGTCCCACTTCTCCATGCAGGCTGCATTACAGCCTGCATGAAGAACATGCCCACCCCTCCAGTGCCTGGCTGAGCAATGTGTCACGGCGCTCAGACCAATCACAACGCTGCATTGGGGAGGGAGCCTGGCTGCCTGCTTCCTGTTCCTAAAGTCGGAGCCAGGAGCAGAGACTCGGGACCGGCGGTGGCAAGGTGAGTGATTTATTTATTTTTTTGCTCACTCCACCGCGTGACCACCGCGCCCGCCCCCCAACCGCCAGCCAATGCGAGCCGCAACTGGTTCCTGCAATGTGAGGCCTGTAGTTGACGAATACGTCTTAGGAACATTACAGCTAGCAGGAAGGCAAACTTCCAAGAGAGGCACTGCAAAAGGCATGGACGCAGGGGCTTAAAGGGTTGCCCCATAAGTCTGGGGAGGACAACACAGATTCCAGACTGGAGCTGAAGGTACCCTAGAAGGAAGGACAGGCTTAAGGCCCTCTGTGAAAGCTTTAATTGCAGAAATTCTGAAAAGCGAAGAGTGTTTCCTGTTTTGTATATATGCAGCAATGGTGGCTAAATGCAGCCGGATTGACTCGGACTTTTGTAAGTGTAGGAGGTGGAAAAGAAGGTCTTGCACCGTAGACGTAAGAGGGTTTATGTGCTTTGGAGTACAGTCGTAGACAACATTCTTCCACTGGATTTGTACAGGGCCTTGTGCGTCAAATGGCACCGCTTGTAGACTACCCGCCTTCTGACAGGATGCCCGTGCAATTGTTTCAATATGCGGGCAGGAGGAGACTGTGCTGGAAGGTTGTAGATGAACCGTGAGGCTGTGTTCTGCACAACTTGCAGTTCGGCCAGCAATATTGCATTCCCATAGGCCAGGCAGCTGACTATAAGAGCCTGGACGAGGGTTTTCCAGGCGGTGGATGGGAGTGCGGGAAAAGCTTTCTTTAGGAATCTCATTGTGGCAAAACAAACGCCGCACATGGAGTTTACTCGGTCTCTCATGGACATTGCGACGAACGGTTCCAAGTGGTTTATATGGAAACTTCTTGGACAAGGTGGCTACAGACCTTGGACTGTCATGTCATGGAGGACATCCGACTCAAGCTATGCTCCTGGTGATGGCCTGCCCTGCACAGATTGCTGCTGTTCCACCACTGCAGAGCGCGATGGTTGCTGGCCCTTACCAACACTAGATCCTCCAAGTGGTCCTCCGCTTGTGACCACTGGTTGAGAGGCTTTCCTGAAGCGGGTGCATATGTAGTTTGGCGGGGGCACTATGACAATGCACAAGGCCATCATTCCCAAAAGACTCATTATCATGCAAACTGCAAGTGGATGGAGGGGCTGAAAGAGAGTGAGTTGCTGCTGGAATGAGTGCACCCTTCGTGGGCTGGGAAAGGCTCTGCCCACCAGAGTTGATCACCGACTATAGAAAGGGTTGAATCTGAAAGTGCTCCAAGTGTGACTTGGTGGCGTTGAGCAAGAACCCTCATGCTGTGCAGCAGGGAGGTTGTGGTCTGTGTTAGGCATTCTTGTCTGCTTGAGACAACCCACAAGGTAGGGGAAGACAGGAGCTCCTCCCCTTCTGAGCTGAGCAGCTACCAATGCTAAAACTCTTGGTAAAGACCCTTGGGGCCGTGGTGACGCCAAAGGGCAGTCCATTGAGCTGGTAGTGTTGACCATTTCCATGAAGCGGAGGTAGCGCCGGTGAGCTGGATTGATCGGAGGTAGCGCCAGTGAGCTGGACTGATCGCAGGTAGCGCCAGTGAGCTGGACTGATCGGAGGTAGCGCCAGTGAGCTGGATTGATCGCAGGTAGCGCCGGTGAGCTGGATTGATCGCAGGTAGCGCCGGTGAGCTGGACTGATCGAAGGTAGCGCCGGTGAGCTGGACTGATCGAAGGTAGCGCCGGTGAGCTGGACTGATCGAAGGTAGCGCCGGTGAGCTGGACTGATCGAAGGTAGCGCCGGTGAGCTGGACTGATCGAAGGTAGCGCCGGTGAGCTGGACTGATCGAAGGTAGCGCCGGTGAGCTGGACTGATCGAAGGTAGCGCCGGTGAGCTGGACTGATCGAAGGTAGCGCCGGTGAGCTGGACTGATCGAAGGTAGCGCCGGTGAGCTGGACTGATCGAAGGTAGCGCCGGTGAGCTGGACTGATCGAAGGTAGCGCCGGTGAGCTGGACTGATCGAAGGTAGCGCCGGTGAGCTGGACTGATCGAAGGTAGCGCCGGTGAGCTGGACTGATCGAAGGTAGCGCCGGTGAGCTGGACTGATCGAAGGTAGCGCCGGTGAGCTGGACTGATCGAAGGTAGCGCCGGTGAGCTGGACTGATCGAAGGTAGCGCCGGTGAGCTGGACTGATCGAAGGTAGCGCCGGTGAGCTGGACTGATCGAAGGTAGCGCCGGTGAGCTGGACTGATCGAAGGTAGCGCCGGTGAGCTGGACTGATCGAAGGTAGCGCCGGTGAGCTGGACTGATCGAAGGTAGCGCCGGTGAGCTGGACTGATCGAAGGTAGCGCCGGTGAGCTGGACTGATCGAAGGTAGCGCCGGTGAGCTGGACTGATCGAAGGTAGCGCCGGTGAGCTGGACTGATCGAAGGTAGCGCCGGTGAGCTGGACTGATCGAAGGTAGCGCCGGTGAGCTGGACTGATCGAAGGTAGCGCCGGTGAGCTGGACTGATCGAAGGTAGCGCCGGTGAGCTGGACTGATCGAAGGTAGCGCCGGTGAGCTGGACTGATCGAAGGTAGCGCCGGTGAGCTGGACTGATCGAAGGTAGCGCCGGTGAGCTGGACTGATCGAAGGTAGCGCCGGTGAGCTGGACTGATCGAAGGTAGCGCCGGTGAGCTGGACTGATCGAAGGTAGCGCCGGTGAGCTGGACTGATCGAAGGTAGCGCCGGTGAGCTGGACTGATCGAAGGTAGCGCCGGTGAGCTGGACTGATCGAAGGTAGCGCCGGTGAGCTGGACTGATCGAAGGTAGCGCCGGTGAGCTGGATTGATCGAGATGTGAAAGTAGGCGTCTTAGAGGTCTAGTGGGGTTATGAAGTCGCCTTGCTGCAGCAGGGGATGACATCCTGTAAGGTGACCATGTGGAAGTGTTCGGTCCGGATGCATCTGTTGAGAGGACACATGTCAAGGGCTGGTCTGAGGAGTCCACCCTTTTTGTGAAAGAGGAAGTTTAGGGAGTCGCAGCCTTAGCCCCAGCGCTGGAGGGCACTGGCTCTATGACTTACTTGGGAGCAGCGCCTGAACCTCCTCTTGCAGCAGAGCCAGATGTTCTGGGTGTGGGGTGGAATGTTTGGAGGGGTTGTGAGGAGTTCTAGGCCGCAGTCATGCTCAATGCTGGATAGGACTCTCCGGTCTGTGGTGATCTATTCCCCACGGGGAAGGAGCCCTTGAAGTCTCCCTCATCAGGTGTTGTGTGATAGTGGGGAGGAGGGGGGGTGAAGTCAGTTTTTGGGGCTGAGGCTCCCTTCTTAGTGCTGCCATGCTCTTGGAACCATTTCTTCTGAAAGACCCTCGTGTGAAACTCCTGCCACCCTGTGGGTGATACCCCCGTTACTGACGCACTGGGGAAGTGGGCTTAGAGCAGTCTCTGGACTGTGGCCTACGAGAGGATGTCCAGTGACATGACACCGGATATAGAGCAGGTCGGAGGGTGTCCAGTGCCAGGACACCGGATATAGAGCAGGTCGGAGGGTGTCCAGTGCCATGACACCGGATATAGAGCAGGTCGGAGGGTGTCCAGTGCCAGGACACCGGATATAGAGCAGGTCGGAGGGTGTCCAGTGCCATGACACCGGATATAGAGCAGGTCGGAGGGTGTCCAGTGCCAGGACACCGGATATAGAGCAGGTCGGAAGGTACTTGCTTATATTTCTTTTCAATGCGTGGTGTTACCATGCAAACTTTCACGAGAACCTTGCAGATCTCAGGGACGGATTTAGTCATCACCTTGAGCATCAAGAGGTACTCGACAGAGCACTCTGTCTTTGAGGGAGCTTCTACTAGGCCGTCATCCTCCTTGAGGGCGCCGTTGAGCTCTACCTTATAGTAGGTAGCCGCACCTTGAATGACATTATACACCGTGGAGTCATCCTTGTGGGGTGGCCCTGACTGGGACAAGTTCTAGGCCAGGGTCTCTCTGAGGGTCAATATCGTAATCTGCTCACGGATCCCCAGATGTGCATGGATGGACTGGGGCAAAGTCCTCGGCCGGTAATAAGGGCTGGGACTGCCAGTATAGGAGTAGGACTCCGGAGACCCCCGTGGTGATGGCATAGAAGGCGAGGGAGGTGGACGTGAAAGGGGAGGAGGAGCGGAGGCTTTGTCTTTAGGCCTCTTGGCAAGCACAAAGGGGTACAGGTGTGTCCAATGGCAGGATCTCCTCGAATGCAAGCCTGCACATCTTTGGCAGGGTCTTCTCCAAGACACAAGTCTTGCCCATGCAAGGGTGGATAATGACCCTCCTTTGCCTTTCATCGAGCTTCTGCAGCAGCCTTTCAAGGATGGAGCGCTCCTCGACATGCGAGTCTTGGATCTGAAGTTGGTCTCTACGCAGATGATGCTTCAGACCTCGAAGATGTACCCGGCTTCAAAGGTTTGGCATCAACAGGTATCCTCGGTCTCAAGGCCCATGGAAGGTTCTTTTCTCAGCTCCAAGGCCTTGCTTCGCTGTCAACCAGAGCTACAGGGCAGTGGTGTACCAGAAGATGGTGGCAGCTTTGGTACAGGGCTTGACGCCCAACCCCCAGAGGGCACTCGGCTCTGACGTGCAACCATTTGTGAGTTTTGAGGGTATCAACACTACTCACGTAGTTGTGGTCTTGAGGCGTAAACCAGAGCCGACCAAGGTAGATTGAGCATCCTCAGGAGCACCCTATTCTTGCTCCGTGATTTCACCCCCTCCTGACCCCGAGACATCTGAGTCGATGAAATGAGGACTTGGCTGGTGTGCTGGGAGATCGGGGAACTCACCCAATGCTTCAGTCTCGCCGCTGAGGAGATCAGCCTCACTGACGATAACTGGCATCTCTACAGAGGATTTAGCCATTCTGCTGCGGGCCCACCATCCGTCTCCGCGCTGGTGCAGAGTCCTCTCGCTCTGAACGCCGAACAACAGTAGCAGCAGCTCTCATTGCGGTCAGGAGCAAGGCACAGATTGCAGGCAGCATGGAAGTCGGTCCAGGGGTATTTAGAGTGGACAGCCGAAGTGGAACAGGAGGTGCAGCTTCTCAGGAGGAGAAGACCTATAGCTTAGGAAGATGGAAGCTGCCAGTAAGGACAGTCAACGCAGAACATGAGGTGCAGCTTCTCAGGAGGAGCAGACCTTTAGCTTAAGAAGATGCAAGCTGCTAGTAAGGACAGCCGAAGTGGAACAGGAGGTGCAGCTTCTCAGGAGGAGCTGACCTATAGCTTAGGAAGATGGAAGCTGCCAGTAAGGACAGTCGACGCAGAACATGAGGTGCAGCTTCTCAGGAGGAGCAGCTTCTCAGGAGGAGCAGACCTTTAGCTTAAGAAGATGCAAGCCGCTAGTAAGGACAGCCGAAGTGGAACAGGAGGTGCAGCTTCTCAGGAGGAGCAGACCTGAAGCTTGGGAAGACGGAGGGTGTCAGTAAGGCCAACCGACGAGATAAAATCTTGTGGATAGGCAAACCGGAAGCATTACAAGGCGTAAGTTCGCAAAGCAGACAGAGACAAAGTACATTAATGCGCGGAGTAGGTCATATCAGAAGGCAGCATTTAAAACAGCAGGTAAATACAAGCACGCCAAGATGAGTATTGACTGGGTGCAGTACAGATCTCATATTTAGATTTCATTTCGAAGGCTAGAATGAGCCATACATTTGGAATCTATTTTTAGAGCACAAGAATCCACATTTTCCCTTTTTTCCATTTGTTTTTCTCTGCACAGATTTCTTCAGGGGGGAAAGTACAAGGATTGGCTATTACCACAGACAGTAGATACCTCAACGCTGAGTGGCCCCTTCAGCAGCTGCGGTGGCTAGAAGAAAAGGCGACAGAAGGGATACTCACCAACATCAAAGGCATAAAGTACGTTGCAGGCGCCCTCGGTGTCGTTCCGTCCGCCCCAGATGTAGATCGTGTCATCGATAAGCACAGCTGTGTGTCCGTACCTCATATAGGGAACTTCACGCACATGACCACCACTTGGGCAACGCACAGGGGGAAGCGTCGTCCAACGAAGAGACACTGTCATGGGACATACAAGTACAGATTAGAAAAGCCTTTCCGTATCCAATAGGACTGCTAAACATTCAATGCTGCAATGAATATAAGTGGCAGGGTTGAAAATAGCAAAGAAACCAGACCCACGTATACAAGACCAAACTATGTGGCCGAGAGCACAGACAGCGATCTAAGCAAAGTTAGAAGCACTAGCGTCTGTTGAATGCGCTCACGCGCACCGGTAACCCTCTGCCTTGTGCTCACACGCACCGGTACCCCTCTGCCTTGTGCCCACACGCACCGGTACCCCTCTGCCTTGTGCTCACTGTGACAAGTTGGCCTGGTATATGCTGTCCATTAATTATGGTGGGCACCTTGCACCAGACCAGTCCAAACAACCCCTTATTAATGATAGGTTAAAGACAACCTTTATTGAAAGCTATCCTAGTGGTAGCTATGGAGAGCAGCCTTCAGGCTAAGTCTTGAAGGAATGTAAAGCAGCTTGTTTTACCAGTCTATAATCTCTTGAATGGTTAAATGAAAGACAACCACACCAGGTATTTATATAAAATATATGTATTTATTTCTAAACACACCCTGCTAGTCTCTTTATGAGGCTAGAGGTCAAAACACATAAGTTACACTAGGGGCGACCCAAACCATATACTAAAATAGTGGTATAAGAACCACGACTTAACTAGACAAGGCCTAGAGCCTGTAGAATCGCTGGGACCCCAAGGAACCACCCAAGGTAGTGACACAGGGGACCCAGGGGGTCGTGTACAGTGTGAGAACACAGCCGCGAGCTCCCGTTAGCTTCTATGGGGAAAGACGCGGTTAGATTTTTAAAGATTAGGGACCCTTAGAGATGGACTAGGACCAAACCCTTTTGGACTTAGGAAGTTCTAGGGTCAACACCCACTGAAGCACCGGAGTACTCGAGTTACCCCACCCAGGGAAGCCGGGTGCATACGTGTCGGGTTGCGTCGTCTATTTCAATGGGAGCTGGCGAAGAAGTGCTGCTGCCAGGAAGATGCGGAGTGTCCGAAGAGATCAAAGCCTGGATCGAAGTCGAGAAGAACCTGAAAGCAGAGGGGACAGAGTCTGGGTCACTAGCCAGTGACCAGTGGCACGATAGGCAAACGCCCACCAATGTCGGGTGATTTCAGGTGAAGAAGGTGAAGCTTGACTCTTCAGCCACGAGGACCAGGAGGCGTCGAGGACAACCAGGAGCTGAATTCGAGCTGTCCCACCAAGGATGTCGAGTGCTGCAGTGTCGGTGCCTGGATTGGACACAACAAGTCTTGGCAACAGCAACCCAAGCAGAAAGGAGAAAGATGCTTCGGTGCAGACCAGCAAGGTCTGAGGGACTCACCACGCGGTAAGAAGTCAGGGCACGTCTGGAGCAACCAGGGAAGCCCAAGGAAAATCAAAGTTGCCTTCACAGGGACCCACCAGTCGAAGTGGGGGCAACCATGTAGTCAGATTCCGCCTTCCTATACTACATGCACCGGTACCCCTCTGCTTTGTGCTCATGCGCACCGGTACCCTTCTGCTTTGTGCTCATGCGCACCGGTACCCTTCTGTATTGTGCACACGCGCACCGGTACCCTTCTGCTTTGTGCACACGCGCACCGGTACCCTTCTGCTTTGTGCACACGCGCACCGGTACCCTTCTGCTTTGTGCACACGCGCACCGGTACCCTTCTGCTTTGTGCACACGCGCACCGGAACCCTTCTGCTTTGTGCACACGCGCACCGGAACCCTTCTGCTTTGTGCACACGCGCACCGGAACCCTTCTGCTTTGTGCACACGCGCACCGGAACCCTTCTGCTTTGTGCACACGCGCACCGGAACCCTTCTGCTTTGTGCACACGCGCACCGGAACCCTTCTGCTTTGTGCACACGCGCACCGGTACCCCTCTGCTATGTGCTCACGTGCACCGGTACCCCTCTGCTATGTGCTCACGTGCACCGGTACCCCTCTGCTATGTGCTCACGCGCACCGGTTCCCCTCTGCTATGTGCTCACGCGCACTGGTACCCCTCTGCTATGTGCTCACGCGCACCGGTACCCCTCTGCTATGTGCTCACGCGCACTGGTACCCCTCTGCTATGTGCTCACGCGCACCGGTACCCCTCTGCTATGTGCTCACGCGCACCGATACCCCTCTGCTATGTGCTCACGCGCACCGATACCCCTCTGCTATGTGCTCACGTGCTGTGGTGTGTGTGCTCACGCGCACCGGTATCGCTGTGGTACTTGCTGACGCGCACCGGTATTACTGTGGTACGTGCTCACCTGCACCGGTATCACTGTGGTACGTGCTCACCCGCACCTGTACCCCTCTGCTATGTGCTCACGCGCACCGATACCCCTCTGCTATGTGCTCACGCGCACCGATACCCCTCTGCTGTGTGCTCACGCGCACCGATACCCCTCTGCTGTGTGCTCACGCGCACCGGTACCCCTCTGCTATGTGCTCACGCGCACCGGTACCCCTCTGCTATGTGCTCACGCGCACCGGTACCCCTCTGCTATGGGCTCACGCGCACCGGTACCCCTCTGCTATGTGCTCATGTGCACCGGTATCGCTGTGGTATGTGCTCACGCGCACCGGTATCGCTGTGGTACTTGCTGACGCGCACCGGTATCGCTGTGGTACTTGCTGACGCGCACCGGTATTACTGTGGTACGTGCTCACCTGCACCGGTATCACTGTGGTACGTGCTCACCCGCACCTGTACCCCTCTGCTATGTGCTCACGCGCACCGATACCCCTCTGCTATGTGCTCACGCGCACCGGTACCCCTCTGCTGTGTGCTCACGCGCACCGGTACCCCTCTGCTATGTGCTCACGCGCACCGGTACCCCTCTGCTATGTGCTCACGCGCACCGGTACCCCTCTGCTATGGGCTCACGCGCACCGGTACCCCTCTGCTATGTGCTCATGTGCACCGGTATCGCTGTGGTATGTGCTCACGCGCACCGGTATCGCTGTGGTACTTGCTGACGCGCACCGGTATCGCTGTGGTTCTTGCTGACGCGCACCGGTATCACTGTGGTACGTGCTCACCTGCACCGGTATCACTGTGGTACGTGCTCACCCGCACCGGTATCCCTCTGGGGTTCAAGCAGGCATAAATACATAAAGTTTATCCTTTGATTGTGAATGAGGCTCTGACATGTGTGGCGCTAATGTCCAATGCTTCACATCATCAGCTCAGATGTCAGAAGTCAATACCCCTATGAAATTGTACTGAGTTCACACAACATGCGCTCATTTCACTAAAAAGCAATATTCAAAGGATTTTAGCTACATTTGTTAGTAGTTTCAACAGAAAGGATGGGGACTAAAACTCAAGACTGAGCCACGACCCGCTGTCCCGGAGCAATGTTTGAGGCCCTGGTGACCACTGAGGAGAAGCCAGAGTTGTGCACCCTCTATGTATGGGAGTTCAAGGCATTCTGTCTCTGCTCGCTTCACAAGAGAAGCTTGCACTGTCAAAGCTTGTGCTAAACCTCCTCTATCTACGGTGTGCATAAGGGAAGCTTCCACTGCTGAGGACTGCAAGATGGCTGCTCCATTTGGTTTCTCTGAAAAGAAGCCTGTCTGAGACTTTACTCGATATCTGGAAGGTAAGACTGCACTACCAGTGCTTATGCTGAGATTGCTCTTGCTGTGAAAGGGAAGCTTGTAATAATGTGTGTACGTAGCCTGCTCTCTAAACTCTGTGTCAAAGGGAAGCTTGCTCTGCTGAGGACTATGCAGAGCCCGCTCTCTACACTCTGCATGAAAAGGAGGCTTGCACTGCTGATGATTATGCTGAGCCCGCTCTCTGCACTCTGCATGAAAGGGAGGCTTGCACTGCTGATGATTATGCTGAGCCCGCTCTCTGCACTCTGCATGAAAAGGAGGCTTGCACTGCTGATGATTATGCCAAGCCCGCTCTATACACTCTGCGTGAAAGAGAAGCTTGCACTGCCGATGATTACGCTCAGCCCACTTTCTGCACTCTGTGTCATTAGGAAAGCTTGCACTGCTGAGGATCCTGCTCTCTATACTCTGCATGAAAGGGAAGTTTACACCACTGCTGATTACGCTGAGCCTACTCTCCCTAATCTGCGTGACAGGGAGGTTTACACTACTGATGCGCAGCCTGCTCTCGCTACTGTGTGAAAGGGAAGTTTGCACCTCCGATGATTGAGCGGAGCCTGCTCTCTACATTCTGCATGAAAGAAAAGCTTGCACTGCGGATGCATGTGCTGAGCCGGCTCGCTACTGTGTGTAAAAGTGAAGCTTGAACTGATAATGGTAATGCTGAGCTCGCTGTTGACACTCCGCGTGAAAGGGAAGCTTGCACTGCTGATTGTTACGCTGAGCCCGGTCTATACTGTATGTCAAAGGGAAGCTTGCACTGATTAGGATGATTACGCTGAGCCTACTCTGTATACTTAGCGTGAAAGGGAAGCTTGCACTCCTGGTGAGCCTTCTTGTTACACTGCATGAAAGGAAAGCTTGTACTCCTGATGATTACGCTGAGCCCACTATCTACGCGATGTATGAAAGGGAAGCTTGCACTGTCAGATTGTTACGCTGAGCCCGGTCTATACTGTACGTCAAAGGGAAGCTTGCACTGATTAGAATTACGTTGAGCCTGCTCTTTATATTCAGCATGAAAGGAAAGCTTGCACTCTTGGTGAGCCTTCTCGCTACACCATGTGAAAGGGAAGCTTGCACTCTGCGTGAAAGAGAAGTTTGCAATGATTATGCTGAACCTGCTTGTTACACTCTGCATGAAAGGAAAGCATGCACTCCTGATGATTACACTGAGCCCGCTATCTACACTATGTGTGGAAGGTAAGCTTGCACTGCTGTGATTATGCAAAAAGAACTATTGATGGACAGAATGCAGAACAATGTCATACATTCACCCCAGTACAGAGATCTGGGCCTAAATCCATTGGTTTTTTTGCTCCCCGTGCCATTCCAGTTTGGACCCAGCCATATGCAAATCAGTCTTGGCCCTGTGCCCTATGGGAACAGTCCAGCCCGAACTGCCAGGCCAAGTTCTCCCTTGACTGGAAAAAGCATCCTAGGACCGGTTTCGGGGTTTCACCCCTCTTCAGCCAGGATAGTTTGATTCCAGTGGCATGGAGACCAAAGGACTCACGTCTGGGCATACCCTTCCCACTCAGGGTGACAAATGCAAAAGAACTATTTATGGACAGAATGCAGAACAATGTCATACATTCACCCCAGTACAGAGATCTGGGCCTAAATCCATCGTTTTTTGCTCATCATGCCATTCCAGTTTGGACCCAGCCATATACAAATCAGTCTTGACCCTGTACCCCCGAAACCGGTCCCAGGATGCTTGTTTCCGGTCCAGGGAAGATATAGCTTGGCAGTTCGGGCTGGACTGTTCCCATGAGGCACAGGGTCAGACTGATTTGCATATGGCCATGTCTGAACTGGGGTGGTGGAGTGAGCTAAAGAATGATGATGGATTAAACCCAGATCAGTTGACGGGGGTGAGTGTTTGATTTGCTCAAGCGCGCCATCCACCATCCCCTTTGATGATTATGCTCAGCACGCTCTCTACACTCAGTGTGAAAGGGAAGCTTGCACTGCTGATGAGTATGATCTCTATACTCGGTGTGAAAGGGAAGCTTTCAATGCTGATGATTACACCGAGTCTGCTCTTCCTACTTTGCGTGACAGGGAAGTTTCCACTGTTGATGCAAAGCTTGCTCTCCCTACTGTTTAAAGGCAGGGCTCCAAAAATCATTAACATGTTACTAGACCTGCAGGTCTAGTAACTTTAATAAGCTACTCAACTTAAGTGTAATGTACTTGACCCGTGAACTGGTCTCAAATTGTGCGATAGTTAGACTTGGGGGTCTCTAGTTGGCACAGGTATGCACTTGTGACAAATAGGGACCCTCGCCTCTAGTCAGGGTAAAGGGGTACACTCCTAAAATAACCCCTGCTCACCCCCTTGGTAGCTTGGCACGAGCAGACAGGCTTATCTCAGAGGCAGTGTGTAAAGCATTTGTGAACACATACAGTAATCAAGTGACAACACTACAGATGGACACCACACAGGTTTTATATCAAAAATAAGTATTCTTTACATAGATTTACCACAAGACCATAAACGACAATAATACACAATACTGTTACTTTAGATGGTAGAATTTAGCCTAGTTTTCTTTAGTTCTTAAATGTGACACTTTAAGTCCTTTTAGATGCGACACACAGGGCAACTAAAGTGTTGCAACGATGTTGATGTGTGTGCAAAGAAATAAAGACGTGAAGATCTGCGGCACGCTTCTCCGCTATTACGAGAAGACTCGATTTGATGCGTCAGCTGCAGCGGCGACACACTTTACGCGATGTGACAGCAGCCGTGGCGGCAACACTCTTCTCCGACGTTGCGAGACGTTTCCGTTCGATGCGATGGCTTGCAGCGGCGACACTTTACGCAATGAGACGACAACAGCTCCGACGGCGGCACGCTTCTCCGTGGATGCGAGGCGCTTTCCTTGATGCGGTGCAATGCGACAGCTGCGATGGCGACACGCTTCTTCGGCGTTGCGAGACACTTCTTCGATGATGCGAGACGCGACCGCTGCAGCGGCGACACACTTTACGCGATGAGACGACAACAGCTCCGACGGCGGCACGCTTCTTCTTGAGTCGCCCTTCCAGCTCCTTGCGACACGCAGTCCCTCAGAAGGCCCAAAAACAGAAGCAGGCATTTCCAAAGAACTCTGGGGAGCTGGGGTTTGAAGTCTGTTCCTGATTCTTCAGCAGGAGGCAAGCTCTTTTCCAAGCCCTTGGAGATCTTTCACAAGTTGAGCAAAAGTACACACAAAGTTCCTTTCTCCTCTCTTTGGCAGTAGGCAACCCCTGCAGGCCAATCCCCCAGTTTCAGGGATAGTCTCTCCTCAGTTTTTTCTTGGTTCCTCTCCTCAGCAGAGTTTATTCTTGTTTCCCAAAGTGATCTAAATTCTTGGATCAGGGTCCCAATACTTATACCCAAAAATCCTTTGTCCTCTGAAGGCAGAGGGGCCTTTGCCTTGTTCAAACCGGTTCTGGTCAGTCCTGGAGCACTTTGTTTACCTGACTTCTTCTTTCCTTTCAGAGTGCAGGGCAGATACTTCAGATGCACCACAGGAGGTGGAGCCAGCATTGTGGAGGGAAGGCACAGCCCTATTCAGGTCCCAGGTGCAACTCCTCCGACCCATCTAGATGCAGATCTCTCTATTCACCACTGGGACACCTCACTCTGTCTCCTGGAATTCCCCAACCCTGTCACTCAAACTCCAGACAGGGAATACACAGCCTAGCAGAGACAGGTTTGAATGGTTAGACAAAAAAAGACCTACTTTCTAAAAGTGGCATTTTCAAACACAGAATGTTAAAACCAACTCCACTAAAAGATGTATTTTATCATTCTGAGTTCAGGCATACTAAATTCGAATTTCTACCATGTTCCCCGAGTCAGTTAAGATTATAAGATGTAATAACCAAACTGTCCATTCTGGCCTATGGAGAGCAGGTAGCCTTCAATAGTGAAAAACGAAAATGGCTGCAATTCACTATTCGAACATGCCACACACACCAGGGCATGTCCTACCTCATACTTCCAATGCACACTGCCCTTGGGCATACCATAGGGGTGTCTGATATGAAGAAAAGGGGAGGGTTTAGGGACTGGCAAGTGGGTGCACTTGCCCAGTCAGCAGGACATTACCAGACTGCACGCAGGCTCTGCAATGGCAGACCTTAGACACACTCTTTACCGGCTGCTTCTGTGGGTGGCACAACCAGTGCTGCAAGCCCACCAGCAGCATTTGGATTACAAGCCCTGGACACTCCTGGTGCACTGTACTAGGGTCTGACAGGTAAACCAAACCAACCAATCATGGAATCACAAATTCATACAACAATTTACAGTAGAGAGCACTTGCACTGTGGCACTGGACAGCAGTGGCACAGTGCCCTGAGCAACTAAAAACACACGAGGCAACAGCGAAAAATGGAAGGGAGACCCACGCCAATGTGCCAGGTCTAACAGTGATCCTAGGCAAATATTTAGTCTTATGAAGCCGCCTTTTTCTTTATCGTCACATGAGATCGCACCTTCAAATATGCAAGTTCGCTATTTTTGCTGTACAAAAAACTATTTACTGGACAAAATGTTTGCCCCATGAATAACAAGAATTGAGTCCATATATAGGGTACACATGATTCATGGCTTGCCCTTTAGTTCACTAATAGCATTTTCATCTGGACAGGAGCAGTAATTATTCCTGGTTTAGGTTTAAAACTCACTTTTCATAAATATATTACCAAAGCATGATGTGGTAGTGCATCGTCATTTACAGATAGCATATTTGCCACAAACGTTCCCAATAACAATTAGTTTAACTGATAATAGCGCAGAAACAATGGTTGGAAATGGGTGTTCTAATTTGATTTTAACCTTTAAAAAAAAAAATGTCACCACAGAATTACGCAAATGGGTCTTTATAACTAGTGAAATATATTTGAAATGTTTGAACAGTTCAATTGGATATTTCAGCGTTGTGTTAGAAAAAAGCCTGACTTCTTACAGCCTTTCATTAAACATGCTTTGCACAGTTCAATTGTCACACAGTTCACTTTACAAAATCCTTTATCTTAAGTCACAGAAAGAAAGATAAATGTAGAAAGATAAACTGACTTTTGACCTCTGCCTCTGGAAGCCAGCAAATGTGACAAGAAAACAAGATTATTGCACTTTGTGAGCAATAAAGATGCCTTAAAATCTTGTTCTGTGACTGGAGTTAGAGGGTTTCAACTGGCCAGAAAGAGCAAGGAGTCTCTAAATATAGCTTGTCCTGAATAACTCTTACTCCACAATGCGAGTGGATTTTGAGAGCCCTGAAAGGGAAGCTTGTACCGCTGATCATTGAGCTGAGCCTTCTCGCTACACTGTGTGGAAGGGAAGCTTGCACTGCTGATGATGCTGATCCTGCGCTCGCTACTCTGTGTTAAAGAGAAGCTTGCACAGCTGATGATTATGCTGAGCCTGCTCGCTACACTGTGTGTGAAAGTAACATAACACATAACACGTGTATTTGTAAAGCGCACGTTCACCACTACGGGTATCTTGGCGCTGAATAACAGATGTTTATTGTTACCCAACTCAATGGTACTCATTTTATCGACCTCAGATGGATGAAAGGCTGAGTGGACCCGCCGGGATTTGAACCTGTGACCATGAGGTTGAACACAGGCCCCTGCAGCAGACGCATTAGTCCACTGAGCCACCAGACCCGGCTTAAAGTGAAGCTTGCATTGCTTATGCTTACTCTGAGCCCGCTCTTTGCACTCTGTGAATGCTCTATACTGTGAAAGGAAAGCCTGCACTGCTCATTATGCTGAGGATTACCCCACTGTGTGCAAAAGGAAACATTTAATTTCCGGATGATTACATTGAGCCTTCTCCCTACACTGTCTAAAAGGGAAGCTTGCACTCCTGATGAGCCTGCTATCCACACTCTGCGTAAAAGGGAAGCTTGCGCTGCTGATAATTATGCTGAGCCTGTGCTCTACAGAGTGTGTGAAACTGAAGCTTGCATCCATGATGATTATGCTGAGCCTGTTTTCTACACTGTGTGTGAAAGGGAAGCTTCCACTGCGGATGATTGTGCCGAGTCTGCTCTTTACCTTTTGTGTGAATGGGAAGCTTGCGCTCCTGACTATTGTTCAGAGCCTGCTCTCTACACTGCGTGAAAGGGAAGCTTGCACACCTGATGACTGTGCCGAGACCGCTCTCTACACCCTAGGTGAAAGGGAAGCTTGCAATCCTGATGAGTCAGCTGTCTACACTCTGCATAAAAAGGGAAGCTGGTGCTACTGATGATTATTCTGAGCCCGCTCTCTACACTCTGCATGAAAGGGAAGCTTGCACACCGGATGATTACGCTCAGCCTGCTCTCTACACTCTGCGTGAATGGGAATCTTGCACTGCAGCTGATTATGCTAAGCCCGGTCTCTATACTCAGTGTGAAAGGGAAGCTTGCACCCTGTGGGAAAGGGAAGCTTGCACCCGGTGGGAAAGGGAAGCTTGCACCCGGTGGGAAAGGGAAGCTTGCACCCGGTGGGAAAGGGGAGCTTGCACCCGGTGGGAAAGGGGAGCTTGCACCCGGTGGGAAAGGGAAGCTTGCACTGCTGCAGATTACGCCGAGCCTGCTCTCCCTACTTTGCGTGAAAGGGAAGCTTCTACTTCAGATGATTGTGTTGAGCCTGCTCTCTTCCCTCTGTGTGAAAGGGAAGCTTGCACTGCTGATTGTGTTGAGCCCGCTCTCTGTACTCAGCGTGAAAGAGAAGCTTGTACTCCTGATGATTATGCTGAGCCCACACTCCGCACTCAGTATGAAAGGGAAGCTTGCACTCCTGATGCTTGCCCTGAGCCTGCTCTCTACACTCCGTGAAAGGAAAGCTTGCACTGCTGATTGTACAGAGCCTGCTCTTAACACTGTGTGTGAAAGGAAAGCTTGCACTCCTGGTAATTACGGTGAGCCTTCTCTCTACACTGTGTGAAAAGGGAGCTTGCACTGTTCATGATTTGCCGAGCCATGCAATTATGCTCAGCCTGCTCTCTACACTGTGTGAAAGGGAAGCTTGCCCTGCTGATGAGCCCACTCTACACTCTGTGTGAAAGTGAAGCTTACACTGCTGATGATTGTGCGGAGCATGCTCTCTATACTCTGCGTGAAATGGCAGCTTGACGTCTTGATGATTGTGCTGAGCCTGCTCTCTTTGCTCTGTGTTTCGGGGTTTCTTGACTGGGGGAGAATGTCTTCATTGTCAGCATTCCGTCCATCATTTGTTTGTTGTAACGCTTTTCGCCCTAAGTGGGATGGGTATTCCCAGACGAGAGTCCCTTGCTCACTTTGCCACTGGATTCAAGCAAACCTGGCTGAAGACGGCTGAAATGCCAGAAACCGGTCGTAGGATGCTTGATTCCGGTCCAGGGAAGACATAGCTTGGCAGTTCGGGCTGGACTGTTCCCATGAGGCACAGGGTCAAGACTGATTTGCATATAGCTGTGTCTGAACCAGGGTGGCAAAGTGAGGTAAAGAATGATGTTGGATTCAACCCAGATCTGTGACTGGGGGTGAGTGTCTGAAAAGTTTCAGTGCTCCGTCCATCTCCTTGCGTTTGCTTTATTCGCCCTATGTTGGCAGGGTATGCCCAGACGTGGGTCCCTTGCTCACTTTGCCACTGGATTCAAGCTAGACTGGTTGATATGGGGTGTTAACCCGAAATCGGTCCCAGAATGCTTGTTTTCAGGTCCAGGGAAGACATAGCTTGGCAGTTCGGCCTGGACTGTTCCCATGAGTGCCAGTTCCTGACCTCCTGACCTGGGTCCCGCTCTTCCTCCCTGCAGCTCGCCTGGCCGCTCACCACTGCTGACTTGAAGAGCGGGGTTTGAGTCAGCTCTAGACCCGCTCTCTGCGTTGTCCTGTTCCTGCCTAGTATTCTTGTTGAGTATTGGATTTTGTGGTAGCTCTCTTGCATTGTTGTCTATTTTGTTCATTTTGGCACTTCTTGCCTTTTTCGCCACCGTTGATTTTCTCCGCCTGGTGACCACGCCCACTTCCCCGCTTGCCGCTTCCCACCACCCCGCCTCCCAGATGCGCTTTTTCTCCCCCTCCCCTATTTAATGGAGGCCACTGTGCGGCCCCGCCGCTGGCGCCCAGAGGGTAAACCCATCTGTGTTCGTCAGTGACCCGACCAGCGCCAGAGACCCTGCATCTCGACCCACCCACCGCTACAGCACAGCCACCCTCCACGCCTGCAATCCCGGACGACTCAGACTGCCAACAGGCCACGCCAAACACGATCCATGCCAGTTCTCCTGCCTCCACTGCCGCCAGACCTTCACCACCACCCCTGCCTCCAACACCGCCTTAGCCAACACCGCCGTGGCAGACACCGGCGACACCCTAAGATGCATCCTCCTCAACGTACGCTCCATACACAAACACGCTGTGGAGATCTGGAACCTACTCAACTCTCTCTCACCCACCATCGCCTTCTTTACGGAGACCTGGACTAACGCCAGGAATTCAGCAACCCCCGCAGCGAAGCCAAAGACATCACCCCATCCCAGAACCTCTGCGACAAGCTCGGAACCTACTTCCACCTCAAGATCAAACACCTCTACGACAACTTCTTCGACCATCCACCTGAAGCCACAGCCGCCCCTCCCCCCCCCCACCCGAACACACCAGTCAGCCCACCATCTCCACCTGGATGCCGATCTCAGCCGAAGACACCGCCTCGACCATGAAAGGCATCCACTCAGGGGCCCCCACTGACCCCTGCTCTCCAAACGTCTACCACAGAGCCGCCACCTCCATCGAACTCAAACTACAACGCACCATCAACACCACCTTCAGAACAGGCACCTTCCCAGACGACTGGAAATGGGCAGAGGTCAGGCCCCTGCTCAAGAAGACCAATGCTGACCCCACTGACGTCAAGAACTAGCAGCCCATCTCGCTCCTCCCCTTTGCAGCCAAATTTGCAGAGAAAATAGTCAAGAGGGAACTGACCAGCTTCATCAAAGGCAACGCCGTCCTCAACCCGGATTCCGAAGCAACAACAGCACCGAGACCGCCCTACTCGCCGCCATAGACTACATCCGCATCATCCTGGACCAAGGCCATGCCGCAGCCCTTATCCACTATCAGCAGCCTTCGACACCGTCTCCCACCGCAGACTCATCGCCAGACTACACGACGCCGGCATACAAGGAACAGCCCTAGACAAGATCCGATCATTCCTCACCGGAAGAAGTCTAATGATTTGACTGCCACCCTTCCTCTACGATCCCACTAAAATCACCTGCGGCGTCCCACAGGGGTCATCACTGCGCCCGACCCTCTTCAACATCTACATGGCCGCCATCATCCGACAACACGGCCTCAACATCGTATCCTACGCCGACGACATCCAGCTCATCCTCTCCCTCGCCAAAGACAGACTCAACTTCCAGAAAGGTATACAGGATGTCGCAGTCTGGATGACCAACAGCTGCCTAAAGCTCAACGCCGAGAAGACAGAAGTCGTCGTCCTTGGAACCACGCCTTCAGCATGGGACAACACCTGGTGGCCGACTGCCCTTGGAAGCCACAAGTCTCCTCGGACCACGCCAAAAACTTCGGCATCGTACTAGACTCATCCCTCACCATGAACAGACAGGTCAACGCAGTCGCCTCCAGCTGCTTCAAAACCCTTCGCATCCTCCGCAAGACTTTCAAGTGGATCCCCCCTGAAATCAAGGAAGACGGTCAGCCATGCACTCATCGGCAGACTAGACTATGGAAACGCTCTATGCCGGTATAAACAAGTCCCTACTCCGCAAACTCCAGACGATACAGAACACCGCCGCCAGACTTGTCCTCGGCATCCCCCAGCACGAACACATCAGCAAACACCTACGAAGGCTCCACTGGCTTCCCGTAGAGAAAAGAGTCACCTTCAAAATACTCACCCACGCCTACACAACACCGGACCTAAATACCTCAACGACAGAATGAACCTCCACGTACCCAAACGAAACCTCTAATCTCGCACGGACCAAAAGCCCACGCATCCACAGAGCCAGAGCAGGCGAAAGATCCTTCTCTCGTATAGCAGCCAAAGACTGGAATAAGTTCTCGGCAGACAGACGCACCCCCTCCATGAACACCTTCAGGAAGACTCTCAAGACCTGGCTCTTTGGTTAACAGAGCTGCGGACTCACCCCTCCCCTCTCAGCGCCTTGAGACCCTCACGCTAAGTAGCGTGCTTACAATCCCCTGATTGATTGGTTGATTGATGAGGCACAGGGTCAAGACTGATTTGCATATAGCTGTGTCTGAACTGGGGTGGCAAAGGGAGCTAAAGAACGATGATGGATTCAACCCAAATCTGTGACTGGGGGCGAGTGTGTGAAAAGTTTCAGCGCTCCGTCCATCATCTCCTTGTGTTTGCTGCAAAAATTATTGCCACCACCCCAAGATTCACGATTGTAACAATACTACTCAGATGTTACAGATAAAACCAAGAGTAACTTGCTTTTCTTTTTATACAGACAGCTGATGAAGGACAGGTCAACTTAATAAAAGGAATACATTGCATATTGATAGATACAATACATAATGCCTTCTTTATCAAATACGTTAGTACATCTCCAGGTCAATGTAGTGCATAAAAACCCTTTGAGTCCATAAGTGAACCCTGCCCGAGTCCATAAGTGAACCCTGCCCGAGTCCATAAGTGAACCCTGCCCGAGTCCATAAGTGAACCCTGCCCGAGTCCATAAGTGAACCCTGCCCGAGTCCATAAGTGAACCCTGCCCGAGTCCATAAGTGAACCCTGCCCGAGTCCATAAGTGAACCCTGCCCGAGTCCATAAAGGAACCCTGCCCGAGTCCATAAAGGAACCCTGCCCGAGTCCATAAAGGAACCCTGCCCGAGTCCATAAAGGAACCCTGCCCGAGTCCATAAAGGAACCCTGCCCGAGTCCATAAAGGAACCCTGCCCGAGTCCATAAAGGAACCCTGCCCGAGTCCATAAAGGAACCCTGCCCGAGTCCATAAAGGAACCCTGCCCGAGTCCATTAAGGAACCCTGCCCGAGTCCATTAAGGAACCCTGCCCGAGTCCATTAAGGAACCCTGCCCGAGTCCATTAAGGAACCCTGCCCGAGTCCATAAACAAACCCTGCCAGAGTCCATAAACAAACCCTGCCAGAGTCCATAAACAAACCCTGCCAGAGTCCATAAACAAACCCTGCCAGAGTCCATAAACAAACCCTGCCAGAGTCCATAAACAAACCCTGCCAGAGTCCATAAACAAACCCTGCCAGAGTCCATAAACAAACCCTGCCAGAGTCCATAAACAAACCCTGCCAGAGTCCATAGACAACCCTCCCCAAGTCCATAGACAACCCTCTCCTAGTCCATCAGTTCAAAGCACTGTTTTGTCCTTGGGGTTTATGCTTTCTCTTGCTGTGTATAGTTAGCTTCCTTGACCTTACTGTACAATAACAGAGTCCATCTTTTTTGCCCTATGACAATCTTTTCAGTGTGAATTCCAATGCAGGTTCAGTCTCATCTAAACAACTGCCAAGTGTCTTCTTCTGTGATTCTGGGTCTTGTGGAATGATTTAAAAGGTTCTACACCCCAAGCCACATGGGAGTGTTTATTCGCTTCCATCGCAGATGGTACCCCATGCACACTCATAGCAGGTAATCGAGGGGTCACTCACTTCTTTCCCAGAAGAAAACAGAAAAAACAGGTATACTGTGGGAACAGATTATCTAACGAAAACTCAACACAGTGGGAGGTAGGCCTTAGAACAGTTCACACACTGACTGTTTCTTTGGTGTGTGTGTCCCAAATGTTGCTTTTGAAAATTCTAATTCAGAAGAATCCTCCAATGACACTATTCATCCGACGAGTCTTTAAATTAGAACTTTTGAAAGCAGTATTGTAGACTGCGCACTCAATTCGGGAGAAAGCCACACATGTCTGAAACAACTGGACGGCTGAGGAAGAGTTCCTAGCGGTCATGTCCCTTTTAGAGTTCATGGATTTGTTTGCAGGTAGGTACTATTAGGGCGATCGAGTGCCCACCGTCTAGGATTCTAGTTACATTTCTTTCATTATGAATGCGAAATGTAGTCTGTCCATTTACAGGTCAATGTATATGTTCTTCCCAGGTACAAGTACTGAGAGTGAGGGTTATTAACTTTGTTCATAAGCCAATGAATAAACCATGGTGTGTGATGAAATAACACACATACCGGTGACCAATGTGAGTGTTGACTGCGTTGAGTTCCCACTGTATACCCGTTTCTACTAGTTAATGGCCAGGTACAGTGGGGTCGTTTGGGCAAACCCCTATAGTCTGATAGAGGCACGTCACCCCCTGAACAAACAGTATATAACTGTTAAACGTGATGCTCTTTATCTCTTGAAAAGAATACAGGAAGCACTTACAAGTAGGCATTGGTGCCCCACCACCGCAAGTGGGCTCTCTGCCACATTCACTTGGTAGTTGCACTCATCCAGTCAACAGGTACTAAGGAAAAGTGCGCCCAGTGACTGGAAGTTTAAGATGTTTCCAAGTATTTTAGAATTATCTTTCTGTTACGCCACACAGAAGGCTGGAAAGGGAGCATATCCAGGTACTGTGAACGGTTTGACCAACATGCCAGGAAACTTAAATCTGATCTTGAAACTTGCTAAGTAGTAAGGCACAGCCGGAGGGTCCTTACCTGTGTTGAAGACATGTACATCGATCTGTCGCATGGTCTCATAGTCCTCGCCCGAGCAGTAGCCCCCAAAGGAATAGACTTTGTGCCCGACGGCCACTGCTGCGTGGTTCACTCTCCGGGGACCTCCTTCCAGGTGCACAGTCCACCGAAACATCCCAATCCGAGCTGGCGGTGCTGTGCGAATCCAGGTACCGTACCAGACCCACGGCTACCATCCCCGCAGTGACTGGCGCAGGACGCGGCCTCCTCCTGCATCAAGGAAGAAAGAAAGCAAGAGAAGAAGGTCACATCTTCAACTGGAAACCCCAGCATTGGCAAAGCCTTCTGCCCCCACATTTGAATCCAGACTCACACCAGAAGATCAAAGGCAAACCTACCTCTATCAATGGGAGGAGCGTTACCCTCCAACGATAGCATGAAGCCAACAAGCAGGGCTGCCGTCTTCAACAAACCCACGCAGGTGCTTTTTCTCTCATGTCAACTCCAGATCTCTTCTGGATCTAACCACACAGCACCACTGACCAATGCAAAGCGACCCAATGAAGACACTCCTGTCCACACATGCACCTCATCACAAGAGCTAAAGCCAGCACCTGCAGAAGAAAACAAAGCAGCACCCTCTTCATAGGAGCCATCGTCTGAATGAAGCCCAACTGGATCTGCCAGACAACTCCCCCGGTGGCTGCCACGCTAGGTCTCCACAGGATACGTTACATTTTGTCCTTCTGTGTAAATATTTCACCCATCCAAGAAGGCAGTTTCTTTGCTCCCTTTTAAAGAGCCTGAAGTTTAGGCATGCCAGAATTTGCCTAACGAACTCACACACTGTGCATGGACAGGTTTTTGTGTGTGTGGCCTACAGATCTAGATTATCGAGACCCGATTAGCCACAGAATGGCCATTTGAGTTATAGCAGTGTTTTTCCAGATTATTATTTTTTTTTTTTAATCACCTGAGACCAAGTGTGGCGTTTTACCTTAATTTTAAATTGGATGAGGGATGAGCAGTGTTTTATCTGAATCTCTTGACTGGTTATGTATTGATGATCTTTTTATTGTATGATTGTAGCTTTTATGGTGGCGACTGCTTCCGAATAATAAAGATTTATTATTATTATTAACCCCACCGACCAAAACAGGCAACAGCTTCTTCCCAAAACTTGCACCTCAGCAAAAGAGAACATTAAGACTGTCTGGTGCTTTGGGCGGGACCTCGCTGCCACCACGGGACCTCGCTGCCACCATGGGTGTGTGGCCAAAAGTTAATGCCACCAGAGCCCACAAGGTGACCCACTGGGACTATTGTCAGGACACAGAAATCCTAGATAACTTAGAAGTTAAATTATTTAAGAAGAAAGCCCGGCCGGCGAGGTTTGATTCTTTCCGCCTATGGCGAAAGGAAACCAAACAGAATGAAATTAAATTAGCCAAGAAAAATAAAAGGGAGAAAGGTATGTCGATAATGCAAGCAGCCTTGCAGTTTAAAGATAATGAAGAAGAGCAAATGAATGAGCAGCTGCGAAGGCAACGTAAACTAGTGATTGATAAATGTTACCCAGTCTTGTCGCCCCTTCAGCAAGATTTGTCAAAAGAAAAAGAGAAAGATCCCCTAATGTCACATTTGCTGAGTTTGCCACCCCCGTATGCGCAGAGTGCTACAGCGCCCCTGCAACCTTTAAATGTACGGCCTCTAGTTAATTTGCCGCAAGCTTTCCCGCAGCCGCCAGCTCCTCCTCATCCAGCTCCTATGCCTACGGCGCAGCCCTCTCAAGGGCCGCCGGTTTCGCTGCCTATCTCTGCTGCGCTTTCTGCGACTTTACCTAGTACATCAGCTGCCTCCCTCGGCGCTCTCCCTGATACGACCCCTGTACCTGTATCTGCACCCGTTTTTCTTCCCTCTGTCTTTCCCCCTGTTCTTGCCTCAACTTCTCCTTCTACGCGACAACGAATAGCTAGTGCTGTCACTAGTTTTATATCGCCTCTCTTTGGGTCATCTAGTACGACCCCTGGTTCACAACGTACGCAGTTGCGTAGTCAGCTGCCAGGTTCTGAAGAGAAAGAAGTATTAGACCGCATGGTATAAAAATGGATTGTTTTTCCTTCAAGATATGATGTAGAGTCTGTTGTAAATGTTTTTCATCAATGGGAAGCACCAAAACAGAGATACGTTTGAGAAAATGTGTGAATTCCTCTGTGAGGAATTGGAAGATAATGGTTTGGACTTAAGCCCGCAGGAATTGTGTCATGTACGGTTTGAATTCGGAAAAGGTACGATTGTGGGTCCCGATGTTGAGAAAGCAGTTGCGACATTGTCTTTTAGGATCGAGGGTCCTTCTCAGTCACTGTTTGGACAGGACTCCTCTGATAGGAGGGTTAGACAATACCCTATGAGAGAAGTCCCTTCGGTATGGAAGGACGCGGTTGCGGCTGATGCCGCTAACGGTATTGCTGCTATGCCAGCTCATTTCCAGCGTGTTTGGGTACATGTTCCATGGAAGCGATCAGAAGTTTTAGCCCTTAAGCAGACATTGCCTGACCCCCGTAAAAACCCCGCAGGATATTATAAGGAGTTATCACAAACCGCAGAATCGTGTGTCATGAACCTAGCTGACATAGATATGTTGTTCGGGAATGTCGTTCCGCAGCCTTTATGGGGATTGATTCGTAATGCAGATCATGCTCCAGAACTAGGTGGCACATGGGCTAATATCACTGCTACAGACACTAGACAAGTTGGTGGTGCGAAACCTGAGCCCTTAGTAGCAGAACTCCCTGGTAGAATTATTACCTACATGAAGACTAATGCCGGCGATACGTGTGAATTGGGATAAATTATCCGCATGCAAACAAAAGAAAGACGAAACAGTGTTCGATTTCTTCACCAGGTTTGAGGAAACATTTATCGACCACAGTGGTCAAGACATGAGTACGGAAGGTGGTCAACGGTTATTTGTTGATAAATTTGTGCATAATTTGCTTCCCGAGTTGTGTGAGAAATTAAAAGATTCGGAGAGTTCTTGGGCTATTACCTCATCAGCGCAAATACTGGCTACTGCACAGTATTACCAAAATAGGGATAAAGATGAGAAGGATAGAGCAGACAAGAAAACAAAAGAGTTAAAAACGAAGGTTCTGTTACAGCAGGCCTACCCACCACGCGGTAGTCAGAGTAACTATCAACAACCTCAGCAATTTCAAAGAAACATACAAAGGTTCGAATATTCCCAACCGCGAGTTCCTGTGGGTCCCAATCAGTGTTCGTATTGCAAACAAGAAGGTAATTTTAATTATTGCGGGGCGCTCCCTTGCCTATGCTATCAACTCTTTGCTTGCCTATTGTGTCACATGCCAAAGAATGTTTACTTTAAAACAATAAAAACAGATTTCAAAAAAAAAAAGAAGGTCATTTTAAGTATAGTTGTCCTATATTGTCGCAGCGCACGAATAATGCTTATGGCACGAGAGGTAGAGGTGGTCAGCAAGCTCCTAGGGGTAGAGGGCGTGGGAATGTTCCCCAGAACGCGCGTCCTCTTCCGCCTCAAAATACGATGAACAGTTTTGATCAGCAAGCCAATGTAACTGGTAGGACAGCTCAGTACTATAATAACGACTCTTATGCAGAAGATGGAAATGCGGAAGGTGATGATTACTAGGACAGCCATAGACAGAGAGAGGGAGTTGTTTCAGTGCCAGTGGACCAGAGTGGACCGTATGTCAAGGTGACTACAGCGGGTGTATCAGAGCCTTTTCTGTTGGATACTGGTGCTGCAAAGAGTTCAATTATGCACTCAAAACTCCCTGGCGCGCCTTTGTCTGGCGAAATGAATGTTTCAGTAGGTTTTTCTGGCGCCCCGGTTAGGAACCCGATCTCTAGTCCTATGCCCCTTTCTGTTGGACCTTGTGAGCTGAAAGCACCCCTTATCCTAACGACAGGATGTGGTGAAAACCTGTTAGGATTGGATTTGTTAAAGAGATTACATGCGACATTATATTGTTCCCCCTCTGGAGTACAACTTATACAGGGTAGGGAAGTGATTTCTCCAATGTATTTGTCGAAGAATAAACTGCCAGTTGAATTGTCGTCTCTTCCGGATGTCCTTTGGGCTTCTGGCCCTAATGATGTGGGCCTTTTGGAAATACCGCCATATGTGGTCACTTTGAAAGCCAATGTTAAATTGCCACGCATTCCCCAGTACAAGATCTCTAATGAAGGTGAGAAAGCGTTGTTAGCAATCATCTATGACTTGATTGAAAAGGAGGTAATTGAAGAGACAAGAGGCAACGTTTGCAATAGTCCGGTTCTGCCTGTTTTAAAACGTACTGACCCTTCTCAGCCACCTGTTTACAGATTTGTGATCGATCTTAGAGAGGTCAATAAGATAGTTGTGCCACAGTTTCCAGTTGTCCCGGATATAACTGCCTTGTTAACTATGATCCCAGCTTCCGCTGCTTGGTTCTCAGTGATTGATTTAAAGAATGCTTTCTTTAGCATTCCGATTGCAGAGGAAAGCAGGGATATTTTTGGTTTTAGTTTAGGAGGTCGCAGCTTCCGCTTTAAACGTGCTCTGCAGGGCTACTGTGAAAGTCCATCAATATAAAGTCAGGCTTTAAAAGCGCAGCTTGATGCACTTATTTTACCTAGTGGTGCTACCCTTATTCAGTATGTTGACGATTTACTAATCGCCGCGGATACTGAGGAGATTTGTAAAGAAGCTACATTGTCATTGTTACGTCATTTGTCTGCCTTTCATCACAAAGTGTCTCTCTCAAAACTGCAATATTGTCGACAAGCAGTGACCTACTTAGGTCATCTCTTGTCGAAGGAGGGAAGGAAACTGACCCCAGAAAGAATTCAGGCCATTGCACAATTGAGCGTGCCAAGAACACAGAGAGAAGTGCGTGCTTTCTTGGGTATTACTTCATACTGTAGGCAGTGGATTCCGAGTTTTTCTTTGCTGGCAAAACCTTTGATAGCATTAACATGCAAAGATACACCGAATCCCGTCCCGTGGTCTGAAGAGTGTCAGAAAAGTTTTTCGGAATTGCGTAGTGCATTATGTTCAGCTCCTGTGTTGGGTACCCCCGACTACAGTAAACCTTTTACATTGTATGTTCACGAGAAAGAAGGTTGTGCGTTGTCAGTGCTGACACAGTCTATTGGAGACAGACAGCATCCATGCGCGTATTTTTCGTCGACTTTGGATCCGGTAGCCAAGGCATTGCCAAGTTGTTTGAGAGCCACAGCGGCAGCAGCGGTTTCTATTCGACAGTCTGCTGGGTTAGTAATGAACAACACATTGATTGTGATGGTGCCACACACAGTGGACACATTATTAAACAGGACCAAGACACAGCACTTAACTAGTGCTCGATTGTCAGGGTACGAGTTGACACTGCTAGCGAGTCATGTGCACATAAAGAGGTGCAACACGTTGAATCCAGCTACTTTACTGCCGATTTCAGCAGACACAGATGAGATTGAACAGCATGATTGTCTGTTCAGAACAGAAGACGAAACCAAAGGGAGAGTGGATCTTAAAGATACTCCCCTGGTTGAGTGTGATGGTACCTTATGGGTGGATGGCTTGTGTTTCAAGCTTCCGAATGGTGATACGACTGCTGCATACGCTGTCACGACTTTGCACACGATTGTTGAAACTGCACGTATACCACATAATTTGGCTCAAGCAGCAGAATTAATAGCACTTACAAGAGCATGCGTGTTGTCAAAAGGAATGAAAGTGAACATATATACTGACAGCCAGTATGCCTTTGGCGTGGCCCATAGTTTTGGGCGCTTGTGGAAAGAACGTGGGTTCCTGACTTCGCATGGAACCAAGATTCAGAATGGTCAGTTGGTTAATGATCTCCTCGAGTCGTTGACCTTACCGTTGCAAGTTGCGATTGTGAAATGCAGTGCACACAAGAAGGTTATTGATGATGTTGGTCGTGGTAATGCATTTGCTGACGAAATCGCGAAAGAAACAGCAAAAGATGTGACGAAGCGAATGTATGTTGCAGGCCCTGCAAGATGGGTTGATGATGTTGGAATGTGTGAAGACACGATAGAGAGTGTGAAGTCCCTTCAAGCTGAAGCCACAGAGAAAGAATTGAGCATGTGGAAAGAAAGTGAGGGTAAATTGGATGAAAATGGTTGTTGGATTGATTTGTCAGAACACCGGCGATGGTTGTTACCTGATGCATATGTGCTTCCAGTGGTCACGATGGCACATGGAATGGCGCATATCAGTGTGAAAGGGATTTGTAAGTTGTTGGCTCCAGTATGGCAGAATGCTGGAATTCCCAAGTGTGCAGAGAATGTGGTCAAAAATTGCATGGTATGTTTGAAATACAATCCTGGTAGGGGAACCCCAACTCCAGCTGGTCATTTTGCGCCTCCAACGTATCCGTTTGAGGTTTTGCAGCTAGATTTCATCCACATGGAAAGGTGCAACAATTTGAAATATGTACTTGTTGTTGTCTGCGCTTTTTCAAGGTGGATAGAAGCATATCCCCTAAAAGACAATACTGCCTTATCCACAGCTAAAGCTCTTGTCAAAGAATTCTTTCCTAGGTTTGGAATGCCAAGAATGGTATGGAGTGATAATGGGAGTGAATTTGTGGGACGAGTGATGAAGAATGTATGTGAGGGACTAGCTTATAAAACAGAAATTCCACGCTGCAAATCACCCCCAATCAGCTGGACTAGTAGAGTGTTACAATGGCACATTGAAGCTCAAATTAGCCAAGATCCAAGCGAGTTCTGGTCTTAAATGGCCTGACGCTCTGCCCTTAGCACTCCTATCAACAAGAATGACTGTGCATTCGTGAGTGGGACTTAGTCCCTACGAAATCATGTTTGGCCGCCCGGCCAATATATGGGGAGTGCCAAGGCCTACAAAATTCAGTGAGATCGAACACCCAGTACTGCTTGATTATTTGTATAAATTGACGGCTAAATTGTGTGTTTTACACCAACAGGTGCATGATACTCTGCCTCAGGTCTCTGAAGCTCCAGGACATCCCATTAATCCTGGATCATGGGTGCTGGTCAAAAACTTCAAAAGGACAAAGAATGATGAGCCCCGTTGGACCGGCCCCCATCTCGTCCTTCTTTCCACGAGATCGGGTGTTCGAGTGAAAGGGAAAAAGAACTGGATACACGGCGTTCACTGTAAGAAGGTCCCTTTGCCTTTGCCTTACGACCAGTGGGTCCAGAAAGGGATCGCTGACTCAGACAGACTGTGCCTCGTTTTCTGCCGTTTAGCGATGCACGAGTAAAAGGAAAGCGATGACATCTTGCAAGAAACTGTGTCACCGTCAATTCAATTGGACACTATAGAGCCTGAACTCTTGTTTCAAGACCAAACAGTACCTACAAGAAGTCGCTACAATTTGAGGCCGAGAACTATGGACAAATAAAAATTATTTTTCTTTGATATTTTTTGAGAAGTGCAGCTCTCTCTTCCATCTGAGAAACTTTCTTATTTTTGCTTTTTCGAACCGCCATCCGGGTTCAGCTGCAAGGTCGCGGTGCCAAGACTTTGGGGTACAAGCCGGAGACGTTAGGTTAACGGTCTGGTTGGTCTAGGGCGTTCCCTGTACTGACAGGTGTACTCCTTAGCAGAAGACACTCATCCTCCGCGAACAGCACGATTAGAGGATGGAGTTTTTCGAGATGAAGAGACCCGCTGAGGAAATAAATTTTAAGAGCAGAATATGTAAAGTAGTGAATAGCAAACGTTTAGTAATATTATGTCTGTTTGTCCTATTTAGCATGATGATGTTTTCTGTAGGTTATGTATTATTGTCTTTTCAAGTGCCGTTTGCACCCACTATACAGCCCATACCTCCTCCTACTGCTTCCTCACACTCTTTCCACCCTCTGCGTGAACACGAACAAGCTAGACGTTCTGAGTTCGTAAACAATTTGTTTATTCAACTCCTGCACCAGCACCAAATAGTTATGAACACAACAAATTGCTGGGTGTGTGGTTTGATGCCGCATACCATTAATAAGGGTATCCCATATCTAGTGCTGCCGTTTAGCTATAATGGGTCATCATGGGCATTCCAGACTATGTTTCTTTTTGCGCTTGAAACCTACTCCCCGCGACAACCGCGTTCCACTAGACCTAGCACGAACAATAAGGCCTTGATGAAAGGAGTTGCTGATATGAGCAGAGATATCGATGCATATTCATCTATTCCCAAGGATGAGTTGCGAGCTTATGTGGGTTGGAACGCGATGGGGTACAGCATTAGTCTGGGCGAGAAACAGCATAAAAGTTCATCCCCGATTTGGGTCGTACCCCACATAGGTCGGTTCTGTTTACACGGTAATGGTCAGAATCCAAGAGCTCAATTAGGGAAGAGGGACTGTGCTGAAACGTACATTTTCCCATCACAGTTTTCCCCTGCGTTTTTGGCTGCCAAGGGTACATACTTTGTTTGTAATGATCGAGCATATACATGGTTGCCCCCTGATTTCTCGGGCACGTGTTATGTTGCAAATTTGCTACCGCCGACATTTACTGCCGCCTCTGATTATCACAAAACCAGAGTTGTGAGAGGCGTTGTTAGTAAGGAGGATACTGCCGGTCAGGAAGCGGGAGACTTTTTCCTGGGTTTCCTGCCGTTTTGGGGACCAATGGTCAATAGTAGGAACCTGAGACAACTGACTCGTGTAGTTGAAACCACTGTTAATGTAACGGCTGGTGCCCTTGGTAACTTGACAGCTGAGCTCCAAGCGGATCGCCTCATGACGTTGCAGAACCGTATGGTTCTAGATGTCATACTCGCAGACCGTGGTGGGGTATGCAAGGTTATCCAATCAAGCTGTTGTATTTTCATACCAGATAACGCTTCGACAGTCTATCAAGCCATCTCCAAACTGCATAAGATTTCCGAATCCATTCATGTGGATAAAGGAGACTGGTCGATGATGGGGTGGTTCTGGGGACTGATATCAGCTTGGGGATGGAAGATTCTAATAGTCACTGGGACGATCTTAGCCATTCTTTTCCTGTTCTGTCTATGTGTACAGTGTGCTCCTGTAATGTGTAGCCTCTGTGTTACATCATGTGTAAGGAGACCTGTATCAAGGGACGAGCTGAGCAATAGGATGATGCTACAGCAACATCTCCATGGCCTTATGAATATAGACCTGGACTCAGATTAGTAGGAGTATAGTTATTGCCTATGTAAGGGCAAAAGGAGGGTCTGTGGTACTGTAAATTTCGGAACCATGTTGGTAGCATGGTCCTACCCTGCCGATTTTGGTATCAGCGAACCGCAAATGACTAATGCGGTATGTATGAGTGTTTTTGTCACGTTTCCCCGATGAACTTACCGTGTATGCAACATTACATACTAAACCCTCGGGTTCCATTTTAAAACGGTAACCATTTTGTGGTTGCCCTCACATAGGCTGCGCACTGAGGCCATGCCTAGGCCTAAAAGACACGCAATCTTTCTGTGACTCCTTTGTGACCTGTGCAAACTGACTCCGCTGCCCGGAGTCAGTCCTGCCCGGCCGGTTCCTTTTACTGCGGCCTTCTGGGATTAGCATCAGGGCCCAACACATCATAAAGTCGTGTATCCCACGCGACTCCTGACTAATCCCGTTCACACCTGACTCGGTTACCTACTTTATGGCTTGTTTTACGAGGAGGAGGTGTCCGTTTTATTGGGGTCTGCTGATAACATATGAGGGTTCTGAGCCTCGCTGGGTAAATAATGATGTGCTGACCGAGCTGAAATGTGGGATCATCATCATGACTGTGCTCTTTCTTTGAAGCGAAAATATGTGAACGACCACTTGTAAAATAGGGGCGGTGTTGCCCAGAGCGTAATATTGTGTATATAAGAAAAGACTGTTTTTTGGTTGGGAGCAGTCTCCTGAGAACATACACCGTGTTGTACTTCTTGAATACCTGTGATTGGTCTGCAGCCAATAAATACGATCTTTGACTTCACCTAGAAGACTGTGTTTCTGTGGTCTGAAACAGGAAGAACTCGAAGTCTTCGGGTGTGTCCCCTGGCACCGCTGGGTTGGTTCTGAAAAACCCAGTACTTCAATCCAGGCAGCGGACACTAGAATTCATCTCTAGAAGCCATTCTACATGCATCAAGTGGCAATCAACCACACAAACATCTCACAGGCGGCCTACTGAGAATGAAGAGAAATGCAGCAAAGAACGCATTTACATATCAAGCAGAAAATATTGAAAGGAGCCTGTGTGGATGCAACAAACGTAGAAACAATTTCGAACGGCCCAAGAACACAGCATCTGCCTATCAACTCAAGACACAATGTTCATCATGACAGAGTTAGAACTACAAAAGGATCAGTCACGTACTAGAATGACACTGGTACTTACTCAGAACATATCCAACAATGAACCCAGACCTGGGATCCAAGCCAGCAGTGACCTAGAGAAGAGCAAAGCAGCTCAAAACTTCGCAGTCCTTCTGAATTACCCAAAGTCTCAATAAATATATTTCCCAATTCACAGAGAAGCCGACACCAGTTGAGTCACGCGTTTAAGATGTTTCATGTATCAACAGGGCTAGAACAGACGCAAAGTCTTAAAAGACCATAGAAATCGAGGTTGTATTAGAGAATACATTACCTGCCTCTGCCTTTCTGATTTACATTGTATATTGTACATTTATTGGAATGTACATTGGCAGCACGAAGAGACCTTTGAAAATGTGGATCCCGAAACGTAAGAGCCCTGAATGGCTCGGCATTGTATGCGAACATTACCCTTCAAACATCACATCAAAGCCATCAGGACCATCAGGCTGCGGGTGTGCCTGGCTCTCGGCACACCCACAGCCAGGACTCTATCAGACTAAAGACTAAAAAAGAAAAAAACAAAAAGGTCAGCTGACCGTTTATTACATTCTTCAGTACCTGGAACAACCTCCCCGAACAAGAACAGCCCCAACGCTGCTCTAATTTAGGAAAGCCTTGAAGATGCACCTCCATAAAGAACCCTCCATCACAAGAGCATGAACCGTCCACAACCCATCTATCGTCCCGGCCACTCGCTGACTTTATGCGAGTCTTTGATCATGTACAGTGCTCCGTTGCCTTTATGCGCGTCTTTGATCATGTACAGTGCTCTGTTGCCTTTGAGGTTAGGTTTGTGCTGTAGAAATACTATACACTCACATACATACACGTATACATACATACAACATACAGGACAAGTGAAAACTCCAGAAGAGGAGTAAACAGAGGATTTTACCAGGGAAAAGGAAAGTCGTTGGATTATCCAAATGGTCTGAATAAAGATGCAGAACTCTGTACATCTGTTTCATGTCCCCTCTTCTCAATCACTAAGGATTATAACTGAATTCATTCTATTCTCTATCTTCTGACTAATGTTATTGCATATTTCACATATGCAATAACATACAAATACCAGATCCTACATGAAGAAAGAGCAGAACGAACGTCCCAACTTCCCTAGCTTTCATCTTGTCATAACCAGCCAACGTGGACGCATCCGAGCATAAGATCTTAGCTCGTTGTGATTCAGTGAGTCGAAGAATGCACAATGTTTACCAGTGTACAAAGATGATGGCTACAAATTCAGACTCTGGCTTTACTTCCCTTCACTTACAACGCACCAGATCAGTGATGTTTTAAGGCATGAGTAAAGTGGGCTCTGGTCGAGGGGTCCTGCCTTTCAGGGGACCCGGATACAGCCAGCTCTGTTCTGCAGAGAGTCCCGCCCTGATGACCTTGAATAATTCTTAAACAGATCGTTTTAGATACTGTTTTGCTTTAATCTATTTTTAATGTGGGTTATGTTTAGGTTACATACAACATCCATAAAAAAAAAGTTTCTTTTAGATCAAACAGGACCTCACATTTGAGAATGGAAAAGTGTCACAAAGGTTATTTGCAGTAATATTAGTGCGCTGACGCTGTGTCACAGTATTGAAAAAGACAGGTCACCATTTCTGATTATTAGATGTAAACACATTTAAAATTTGTGCATGTATGCCTGGGAACTGTCAGTGACCTGCAAAAGAGGCAATTAAAGATCTGAAATTGGATCATAAATTCATAACAGTTCCGAACAGGGCCCCTAAAATAGGTTTGCCCCAGGGCCCCCAAAATCCTTAAGAGGTCTCTGCACCAGAAAATAAAGCATATTGGAGATATTTTCCATGGCATCCTTGGACCCAGCCTACCCTTGGTGATCAAACATTGCACTACAGAAACACCCCACGATTGGACAACCCCTCAGATGTATTCTATTTGGTGGATAATCTACCTGGATAATTCCACACAACCAGGACTCGTATAAGACCTTTCTTTCGGAGAAAGGGTCGGAGAGAGTGGACCTCCGACCCTCGGTCACTCGTCTCTTGCCTCCAGACCCCGACCTCCTCCTTGGGAGGTTCGAGGCTGTTGCCCGCTCCTGCGCCAACTGGGACCAGACTGCCTGCAGCCACCGTAACCTCTCAGCTGTTTTTTTTTCTTAATTTTTCCCTGTTGTGCTACTGTTATTGTGCCCAGCTGTGTCTTACTCTAATTCCACCACTGTTTTATATTTTCTCGTGCCTGCCTGTTCCTTTTGCCGCTGCTACCCCTGCAGCCCGTCGCCCCCCCCCCCCCGGAATTCCCCTGCTCCCGCCTCTCAGCCTCTCCTCCCTCCCACCTCCCCTACTTAATGGCGGCCGCTGCACGTCACACGCAGCGGGCGCTCCGCTGGCACGCCGAAGGCTCACCAAAGGCAAGCCCGTCTGTGCCCAACCGCAGCCAGCGCCAGGAACCCTGGACTTCCCACTACCCATCGCTATGACACCACCACTCTCCTTGCACTCAACCCTGCAAAACTTGGAGAATGCCAACAGGCCTCGCCGAACACGACCCTCTGCCAGTTCTCCTGCCTTCCTTCCACGAGACCCTCACCGCCACCCCGGCCTCCAACACCGCCGATGCTTGCACCAGCAACACCCTAAAATGCATCCTCCTCAATGTACGCTCCGTACAAAAACACGCCATGGAAATCTGGCACCTACTCGACTCTCTGTTGCCCGACATCGCCTTCTTCACAGAGACCTGGACCAACGCATCCTCTGCCCCCGACATCAGTACCGCCATCCCAAACGGATACAAGATCTAGAGGAAAGACCGCCCCAACCACGCCGGAGGGGGCCCCGCCATCGCCTACAAATTTGCCCCCCTTTCAATCCTGTAAAGCGCTTGGATACCCTCACGGGTCTGGTTCGCGCTCTATAAAACTATAAAAATAAAAAAATAAAAATAAAACAAGAGCACCCTCCGCCTCACCACCTCCAGCGAAATCTTCCCCTCAGTCGAACACCTGCACTTCCAGATCCAGACCACCCCCAAAGCCACACTCAGAGGAACCCTCGTCTACAGACCCCCCGGCCCCCTAACACCCTTCGCCACCACCATCACCAACTTAATCGCACCCCACGCCATTGCCTCAACAAACTACATACTCATTGGAGACCTGAACTTCCACCTCGACAACCCCAGTGACCCCAACTCCACTACCCTTCGTGACAACCTCATCAGCATCGGACTTAAATAACTCGTCCATATACCAACCCACAGAGCAGGACACACCCTCGACCTGATCTTCGCGGCAGGAAACAGCATCCAATTCAGCCACACAACGCAGCCTACATGGACCGACCACCACTGCGTACACTTTGCCATCAACAAATCCAAGGCACCCAAACCAGCCCCACGCCCAACACAAAGGAACTGGAGCAAGGTTACCGACGAGCAACTTAACTCCACCTGTGGTACTGTAAATTTCGGAACCATGTTGGTAGCATGGTCCTACCCTGCCGATTTTGGTATCAGCGAACCGCAAATGACTAATGCGGTATGTATGAGTGTTTGTCATGTTTCACCGATGAATTCACCGTGTATACGATACTACATGTCGAACCCTCAGGTTCCATTTTAAAAGGGTAACCATTTTGTGGTTGCCCTCACATAGGCTGCGCACTGAGGCCATGCCTAGGCCTAAAGGACACGCAATCTTTCTTTGACTTCTTTGTGACCTATGCAAACTGACTCCGCTGCCCGAGGTCAGTCCTGCCCGGCCGGTTCCTTTTACTGCGGCCTTATGGGATTAGCATCAGGGCCCAACACATCATAAAGTCGTGTATCCCACGCGACTCCTGACTAATCCCGTTCACACCGGACTCTGTTTCCTACTTTATGGCTTGTTTTACGAGTAGGAAGTGTCCGTTTTATTGGGGTCTGCTGATATCTGATGAGGGTTCTGAGCCTCGCTGGGTAAATAATTATGTGCTGACCGAGCTGAAATGTGGGATTATCATCATGACTGTGCTCTTTCTTTGAAGCGAAAATATGTGAACGACCACTTGTAAAATAGGGGCGGTGTTGCCCAGAGCGTAATATTCTGTATATAAGAAAAGACTGGTTTTTGGTTGGGAGCAGTCTCCTGAGAACATACACCGTGTTGTACTTCTCGGATACCTGTGATTGGTCTGCAGCCAATAAATACGATCTTTGACTTCATCTAGAAGACTCTGTGTTTCTGTGGTCTGAAACAGGAAGAATTCGAAGTCTTCGGGTGTGTCCCCTGGCACCGCTGGGTTGGTTCTGAAAAACCCAGTACTTCAGTTGGCGCCCAACGTGGGGCGATTTCAGCGGTACCGGTCCAAGCCAGAGGTTTGTGAGGAGCTTCGTGTGAAAATTCTGGAGGAAGGCCACCACTTCATCGACCCCTGCATATCGACGTGGTCCGAAAGTCTTTACTGCGAGGTTCTCCGTGTCCCGACGGCTACAAAGGACTGCTGCCCTGACTATCGTCCTGTTTTGGACCCTTGATGATTTGGTAGAGCGAAACGATTTAACGAGTCTTCTGGTGACGTCATCGATACCTCAGTTAAGTATAAGTGGAGCGTCTCCCAGTCCTTAGTTTGGTTTGGTATCCCTTTGGGATCGCTTTGATTTGGAACTTGCAAGTGCCAAAGCCGAAGGACTCGTGTATTCACGAGACTATCGTATTCGATAATCCTTTGAAGTTTGAAACTAGACTAGTGAGCGACGATGCCCGGTTCTAGTATATTTGGAAATTTGTTTTGTTTGGGTTGTAATAGGGACTCCCGATTAGAGGATTTGTGTCCGGTTCCTCCAATTGGAACTCCAATGTATGAGCTTTATGTGGCCCCATTGCGTATAATGAAGTATGGATCCGATACACCAGGAAGGATCGTGTTTTAAAATGGCCCCAAAATGGTAGTTTTGACACAGAAATCCTAGATAACTTAGAAGTTAAACTATTTCAAAAGAAAGCCCGGCCGGCAATGTTTGATTCTTTCCGCCTATGGCGAAAGGAAGCCAAGCAGAAAGAAATCAAATTAGCCAAGAAAAATAAAAGAGAGAAAGGTATGTCGATAATGCAAGCAGCCTTGCAGTTTAAAGATAATGAAGAAGAGCAAATGAAGGAGCAGCTGCACAGGCAACGTAAATTAGTGATTGATAAATGCTACCCAGATTTGCCGCCCCTTCAGCAAGATGCGTCAGAAGAAAAGGAGAAAGATCCCCTAATGTCACATTTACTGAGTCCGCCACCCCCGTATGCGCAGAGTGCTACAGCGCCTCCGCAGCCTTTAAATGTACGGCCTCTAATTAATTTGCCGCAAGCTTTCCCGCAGCCGCCAGCTCCTCCTCATCCGGCTCCTATGCCTACGGCGCAGCCCTCTCAAGGGCCGCCGGTTTCGCTGCCTATCTCTTCTGCGCTTCCTGCGACTTTACCTAGTACATCAGCTGCCTCCCTTGGCGCTCTTCCTGATACGACCCCTGTACCTGTATCTGCACCCGTTTTTCTTCCCTCTGTCTTTCCCCCTGTTCTTGCCTCAACTTCTCCTTCCACACGACAACGAATAGCTAGTGCGGTCACTAGTTTTATATCGCCTCTCTTTGGGTCATCTAGTACGACCCCTGGTTCACAACGTACGCAGTTGCGTAGTCAGCTGCCAGGTTCTGAAGAGAAAGAAGTATTAGACCGCATGGCATATAAATGGATTGTTTTTCCTTCAAGATATGATGTAGAGTCTGTTGTAAATGTTTTTCATCAATGGGAAGCACCAAAACAGAGATACGTCTTCGAGAAAATGTTTGAATTCCTCTGTGAGGAATTGGAAGATTATGGTTTGGACATAAGCCCGCAGGAATTGTGTCATGTACGGTTTGAATTTGGAAAAGGTACGATTGTGGGTCCCGATGTTGAGAAAGCAGTTGCGACATTATTGTCTTTTAGGATCGAGGGTCCTTCTCAGTCACTGTTTGGACAGGACTCCTCTGATAGGAGGGTTAGACAATACCCTATGAGAGAAGTCCCTTCGGTATGGAAGGACGCGGTTGCGGCTGATGCCGCTAACGGTATTGCTGCTATGCCAGCTCATTTCCAGCGTGTTTGGGTACATGTTCCTTGGAAGCGATCAGACGTTTTAGCCCTTAAGCAGACATTGCCTGACCCCCGTAAAAACCCCGCAGGATATTATAGGAAGTTATCACAGACTGCAGAATCATGTGTCATGAACCTAGCTGACATAGATATGTTGTTCGGGAATGTCATTCCGCAGCTTTGTGGGGGTTGATTCGTAATGCAGATCATGCTGCAGAACTAGGTGGCACATGGGCTAATATCACTGCTACAGACACTAGACAAGTTGGTGGTGCAAAACCTGAGCCCTTAGTAGCAGAACTCCCTGGTAGAATTATTACCTACATGAAGACTTTAATGCCAGCGATGCGTGTGAATTGGGATAAATTATCCGCATGCAAACAAAAGAAAGACAAAACAGTGTCTGATTTCTTCACCAGGTTTGAAGAAACATTTATCGATCACAGTGGTCAAGACATGAGTACAGAAGGTGGTCAACGGTTATTTGTTGATAAATTTGTGCATAATTTGCTTCCCGAGTTGTGTAAGAAATTAAAAGATTCAGAGAGTTCTTGGGCTGTTTCCTCATCAGCGCAAATACTGGCTACTGCACAGTATTACCAAAATAGGGATAAAGATGAGAAGGATAGAGCAGACAAGAAAACAAAAGAATTAAAGACGAAGGTTCTGTTACAGCAGGCTTACCCGCCACGTGGAGATCAAGGTCAGAGTAACTATCAACAACCCCAACAGTTTCGAAGTAACTTGCAAAGGTTCTGGTATTCCCAACCGCGAGTTCCTGTGGGTCCCAATCAGTGTTCGTATTGCAAACAAGAAGGTCATTTTAAGTATAGTTGTCCTATACTGTTGCAGCGCACGAATAATGCTTATGGCGCGAGAGGTAGAGGTGGTCAGCAAGCTCCTAGAGGTAGAGGACGTGAGAATGTTCCCCAGAACGCGCGTCCTCTTCCGCCTCAAAATACGATGAATAGCTTTGATCAGCAGGCCAATGTAACTGGTGGGACAGCTCAGTACTATAATAACGACTCTTATGCAGAAGATGGAAATGCGGAAGGTGATGATTACTAGGACAGCCATAGACAGAGAGAGGGAGTTGTTTCAGTGCCAGTGGACCAGAGTGGACCGTATGTCAAGGTGACTACAGCGGGTGTATCAGAGCCTTTTCTATTGGATACTGGTGCTGCAAAGAGTTCAATTATGCACTCAAAACTCCCTGGCGCGCCTTTGTCTGGCGAAATGAATGTTTCAGTAGGTTTTTCTCGCGCCCCGGTTAGGAACCCGATCTCTAGTCCTATGCCCCTTTCTGTTGGACCTTGTGAGCTGAAAGCACCCCTTATCCTAATGACAGGTTGTGGTGAAAATCTGTTAGGATTGGATTTGTTAAAGAGATTACATGCGACATTATATTGTTCCCCCTCGGGAGTACAACTTACACTGGGTAGGGAAGTGATTTCTCCAATGTATTTGTCAAAGAATAAACTGCCAGCTGAATTGTCGTCTCTTCCGGATGTCCTTTGGGCTACTGGTCCTAACGATGTGGGTCGCTTGGAAATACCGCCATATGTGGTCACTTTGAAAGCCAATGTTAAATTGCCACGCATTCCCCAGTACAAGATCTCTAATGAAGGTGAGAAAGCGTTGTTAGTGATCATCTATGACTTGATTGAAAAGGATGTAATCGAAGAGACAAGAGGCAACGTTTGCAATAGTCCTGTTTTGCCCGTTTTAAAACGTACTGACGCTTCTCAGCCACCTGTTTACAGATTTGTGATCGATCTTAGAGAGGTAAATAAGATAGTTGTGCCCCAGTTTCCGGTTGTCCCTGATATAACTGCCTTGTTAACTATGATCCCAGCTTCCGCTGCTTGGTTCTCAGTGATTGATTTAAAGAATGCTTTCTTTAGCATCCCAATTGCAGAGGAAAGCAGGGATATTTTTGGTTTTAGTTTAGGAGGTCGCAGCTTCCGCTTTAAACGCGCTCCGCAGGGCTACTGTGAAAGTCCATCAATATACAGTCAGGCTTTAAAGGCGCAGCTAGATACAATTGTCTTACCTAGTGGTGCTACCCTTATTCAGTATGTTGACGATTTACTAATCGCCGCGGATACTGAGGAGATTTGTAAAGAAGCTACACTGTCATTGTTGCGTCATTTGTCTGCCTTTCATCACAAAGTGTCTCTCTCTAAACTGCAATATTGTCGACAAGAAGTGACCTACTTAGGTCATCTCTTGTCGAAGGAGGGAAGGAAACTGACCCCAGAAAGAATTCAGGCCATTGCACAATTAAGCGTGCCAAGAACACAGAGAAGTGCGTGCTTTCTTGGGTATTACTTCATACTGTAGGCAGTGGATCCAGAGTTTTTCTTTGCTGGCAAAACCTTTGATAGCATTAACATGCAAAGATACACCGAATCCCGTGCCATGGTCTGAAGAGAGTCAGAAAAGTTTTTCGGAATTACGCAAGGCATTATGTTCGGCTCCTGTATTGGGTACCCCCGACTACATTAAACCTTATACATTGTATGTTCACGAGAAAGAAGGTTGTGCGTTGTCAGTACTGACACAGTCTTTTGGAGACAGACAGCGTCCATGCGCGTATTTTTTGTCGACTTTGGATCCGGTAGCCAAGGCATTGCCAAGTTGTTTGAGAGCCACAGCGGCAGCAGCGGTTTCTATTCGACAGTCTGCTGGGTTAGTAATGAACAACACATTGATTGTGATGGTGCCACACACAGTGGACACATTATTAAACAGGACCAAGACACAGCACTTAACTAGTGCTCGATTGTCAGGTTATGAGTTGACACTGCTAGCGAGTCATGTGCACATAAAGAGGTGCAACACGTTGAATCCAGCTACTTTACTGCCGATTTCAGCAGACACAGATGAGATTGAGCAACATGATTGTCTGTTCAGAACAGAAGACGAAACAAAAGGGAGAGTGGATCTTAAAGATACTCCCCTGGTTGAGTGTGATGGTACCTTATGGGTGGATGGCTTGTGTTTCAAGCTTCCGAATGGTGATACGACTGCTGCATACGCTGTCACGACTTTGCACACGATTGTTGAAACTGCACGTATACCACATAATTCGGCTCAAGCAGCAGAATTAATTGCACTTACAAGAGCATGCGTGTTGTCAAAAGGAATGAAAGTGAACATATATACTGACAGCCAGTATGCCTTTGGCATGGCCCATAGTTTTGGGCGCTTGTGGAAAGAACGTGGGTTCCTGACTTCGCATGGAACTAAGATTCAGAATGGTCAGTTGGTGAATGATCTCCTTGAATCGCTGACCCTACCGTTGCAAGTTGCGATTGTGAAATGCAGTGCACACAAGAAGGTTATTGATGATGTTGGTCGTGGTAATGCATTTGCTGACGAAATCGCGAAAGAAACAGCAAAAGATGTGACGAATCGAATGTATGTTGCAGGCCCTGCAAGATGGGTTGGTGATGTTGGAATGTGTGAAGACACGATAGAGAGTGTGAAGTCCCTTCAAGCTGAAGCCACAGAGAAAGAATTGAGCATGTGGAAAGAAAGTAAGGGTAAATTGGATGAAAATGGTTGTTGGATTGATTTGTCAGAACACCGGCGATGGTTGTTACCTGATGCATATGTGCTTCCAGTGGTCACGATGGCACATGGAATGGCGCATATCAGTGTGCAAGGGATTTGTAAGTTGCTGGCTCCAGTATGGCAGAATGCTGGAATTCCCAAGTGTGCAGAGAATGTGGTCAACAATTGCATGGTATGTTTGAAATACAATCCTGGTAGGGGAACCCCAACTCCAGCTGGTCATTTTGCGCCTCCAACGTATCCGTTTGAGGTTTTGCAGCTAGATTTCATCCACATGGAAAGGTGCAACAATTTGAAATATGTACTTGTTGTTGTCTGCGCTTTTTCAAGGTGGATAGAAGCATATCCCCTAAAAGACAATACTGCCTCATCTACAGCTAAAGCCCTTGTCAAAGAATTCTTCCCTAGGTTTGGAATGCCAAGAATGGTATGGAGTGATAATGGGAGTGAATTTGTGGGACGAGTGATGAAGAATGTATGTGAGGGACTAGGTATAAAGCAGAAATTCCACGCTGCAAATCACCCCCAATCAGCTGGACTAGTAGAGTGTTACAATGGCACTTTGAAACTCAAGTTGGCTAAGATTCAAGCAAGTTCTGGTCTTAAATGCCTGATGCTCTGCCCTGAGCACTCCTATCAACGAGAATGACTGTGCATTCACGAGTGGGACTTAGTCCCTATGAAATCGTGTTTGGCCGCCCGGCCAATATATGGGGAGTACCAAGGCCTACAAAACTTAGTGAGATCGAACATCCAGTACTGCTTGATTATTTGTATGAATTGACGGCTAAATTGCGTGTTTTACACCAACAGGTGCATGATACTCTGCCTCAGGTCTCTGAAGCTCCAGGACATCCTATCAATCCCGGATCATGGGTGCTGGTCAAAAACTTCAAAAGGACAAAGAATGATGAGCCCCGTTGGACCGGCCCCCATCTCGTCCTTCTTTCCATGAGATCGGCTGTTCGAGTAAAAGGGAAAAAGAACTGGATACACGGCGTTCACTGCAAGAGGGTCCCTTTGCCTTTGCCTTACGACCAGTGGGTCCAGAAAGGGATCGCTAACTCAGAGACTGAGACTGTGACTCGTTTTCTGCCGTTTAGCGATGCACGAGTAAAAGGAACGTTTTCTGAGAAGGAAAGCGATGACATCTTGCAAGAAACTGTGCCACCGTCAATTCAATTGGACACTACAGAGCCTGAACTCTTGTTTCAAGACCAAACAGTACCTACAAGAAGTCGCTACAATCTGAGGCCGAGAACTATGGACAAATAAAAATTCTTTTTCTTTGATATTTTTTTTGAGAAGTGCAGCTCTCTCTCTTCCATCTGAAAAACTTTCTTATTTTTGCTTTTTCGAACCGCCATCCGGGTTCAGCTGCAGGGTCGCGGTGCCAAGACTTTGGGGTACGAAGCCGGACACGTTAGGTCAACGGTCTGGTTGGTCTAGGGCGTTCCCTGGACTGACAGGTGTACTCCTTAACAGAAGACACTCATCCGCCGCGAACAGCACGATTAGAGGATGGAGTTTTTCGAGATGAAGAGACCCGCTGAGGAAATATATTTTAGGAGCAGAATATGTAAAGTAATGAATAGCAAACGTTTTGTAATATTATGTCTGTTTGTCCTATTTAGCATGATGATGTTTTCTGTAGGTTATGTATTATTGTCTTTTCAAGTGCGGTTTGCACCCACTGTACAGCCCATACCTCCTCCTACTGTTTCCTCACACTCTTTCCACCCTCTGCCTGAACACAAACAAGCTAGACGTTCGGAGTTCGTAAACAATTAGTTTATTCAACTTCTGCACCAGCACCAACTAGTTATGAATACGACAAATTGCTGGGTGTGTGGTTTGATGCCGCATACCATTAATAAGGGTATCCCATATCTATTGCTGCCGTTTAGCTATAATGGGTCATCATGGGCATTCCAGACTATGTTTCTTTTTGCACTTAAGACCTATTCCCCACGACCACCGCGTTCCATTAGACCTAGCACGAACAATAAAGCCTTGATGAGAGGAGTTGCTGATATGAGCAGAGATATCGATGCATATTCATCTATTCCGAAGGATGAGTTGCGAGCGTATGTGGGTTGGAACGCGACGGGGTATAGCATTAGTCTGGGCGAGAAACAGCGTAAAAGTTCATCCCCGATTTGGGTCGTACCCCACATAGGTCGGTTCTGTTTACAAGGTAATGGACAGAATCCAAGAGCTCAGTTAGGTAAGAGTGACTGTGCTGAAACGTACATTTTCCCATCACAGTTTTCCCCTGCGTTTTTGGCTGCCAAGGGTACATACTTTGTTTGTAATGATCGAGCATATACATGGTTGCCCCCCGACTTCTCTGGCACGTGTTATGTTGCAAATTTGCTACCGCCGACATTTACTGCCGCCTCTGATTATCACAAGACCAGAGTTGTGAGAGGCGTTGTTAGTAAGGAGGATACTGCCGGTCAGGAAGCGGGAGACTTTTTCCTGGGTTTCCTGCCGTTTTGGGGACCAATGGTCAATAGTAGGAACCTGAGACAACTGACTCGAGTAGTTGAAACCACTGTTAATGTAACGGCTGGTGCCCTTGGTAACTTGACAGCTGAGCTCCAAGCGGATCGCCTCATGACGTTGCAGAACCGTACGGTTCTAGATGTCATACTTGCAGACCGTGGTGGGGTATGCAAGGTTATCCAATCAAGCTGTTGTATTTTCATACCAGATAGCGCTCCGACAATCTATCAAGCCATCTCCAAACTGCATAAGATTTCCGAATCCATTCATGTGGATAAAGGAGACTGGTCGATGATGGGGTGGTTCTGGGGACTGATATCAGCTTGGTGATGGAAGATTCTAATAGTCACTGGGACGATCTTAGCCATTCTTTTCCTGTTCTGTCTATGTGTACAGTGTGCTCCTGTAATGTGTAGCCTCTGTGTTACATCATGTGTTAGGAGACCTGTATCAAGGGACGAGCTAAGCAATAGGATGATGCTACAGCAACATCTTCATGACTTTATGAATATAGACCTGGACTCAGATTAGTATGAGTATAGTTATTGCCTATGTAAGGGCAAAAGGAGGGTCTGTGGTACTGTAAATTTCGGAACCATGTTGGTAGCATGGTCCTACCCTGCCGATTTTGGTATCAGCGAACCGCATAATGACTAATGCGGTATGTATGAGTGTTCGTCATGTTTCACCTATGAATTCACCGTGTATACGATACTACATGTCGAACCCTCGGGTTCCATTTTAAAAGGGTAACCATTTTGTGGTTGCCCTCACATAGGCTGCGCATTGAGGCCATGCCTAGGCCTAAAGGACACGCAATCTTTCTTTGACTTCTTTGTGACCTATGCAAACTGACTCCGCTGCCCGAGGTCAGTCCTGCCCGGCCGGTTCCTTTTACTGCAGCCTTATGGGATTAGCATCAGGGCCCAACACATCATAAAGTCGTGTATCCCACGCGACTCCTGACTAATCCCGTTCACACCTGACTCTGTTTCCTACTTTATGGCTTGTTTTACGAGTAGGAGGGGTCCGTTTTATTGGGGTCTGCTGATATCTGATGAGGGTTCTGAGCCTCGCTGGGTAAATAATTATGTGCTGACCAAGCAGAAATGTGGGATTATCATCATGACTGTGCTCTTTCTTTGAAGCGAAAATATGTGAACGACCACTTGTAAAATAGGGGCGGTGTTGCCCAGAGCGTAATATTCTGTATATAAGAAAAGACTGGTTTTTGGTTGGGAGCAGTCTCCTGAGAACATACATCGTGTTGTACTTCTCGGATACCTGTGATTGGTCTGCAGCCAATAAATACGATCTTTGACTTCATCTAGAAGACTCTGTGTTTCTGTGGTCTGAAACAGGAAGAGCTCGAAGTCTACGGGTGTGTCCCCTGGCACTGCTGGGTTGGTTCTGAAAAACCCAGTACTTCACACCCTCACCTGAGACAACCACACCTGGGCACCAGACGCAAACGATGCAGCCAGAGAACTCCACACCTGGATCTCTGACTGCGCAGACGAGCTCGCCCGCTACGCAACCCCGACAAACAACGTCCCAGGAAAGCCACATGGTTTACCACAGCTCTCCAAGAAGCCAGACGCACCTGCAGACTCCTGGAGAAGAACTGGAGAAACACCAAGACAACCGAAAACCAAACCACCTACAAGGATACCATGACGGACTACCACAACCAGCTCAAAGCCACCAAGAGGAACTTCATCCACAACAAAATCCTGGCCACCTCCACCAACTCCAAGGAAATTTTCAGTGTCATTCAAGAATTCACCAACCCTCTCAGCGAAGCCACAGACATCACCCCATCCCAAGACATCTGTGACAAGCTTGGAGCCTTTTTCCACCTCAAGATCAAAAACCTCTACGACAACTTATCGACCATCCATCAGGTGCCACAGACGGCCCCCCACAAACACCAGCCAGCCCACCATCTCCAACTGGACACCGATCACGGCCGAAGACACCACCTCGACCATGAAAAGCATCCACTCGGGGCCCCCACGGACTCCTGCCCCCCTCACATCTACCACAGAGCCACAGCTGCCATCGCACCCGAACTACAACGCACCATCAACAGCACCTTCAAAACAGGCACCTTCCCGGAAGCGCGCGGAAGACAGACCTTTGCTCAAGAAGCCCACAGCTGACCCCAGCGACCTCAAGAACTATCGGCCCATCTCGCTCCACCCCTTCTCAGCCAAAGTTGCAGAGAAAACATTCAACAGGAAACTGACACGATTCATTGAAGAGAACGCCGTCCTCGACCCGTCTCAATCCGGATTCCGAAGCAACCACAGCACAGAGACTACCCTACTCGCCGCCACAGATGACATCCGCACCCTCCTGGACCAAGGCCACTCCGCATCCCTCATCCTACTCGACCTATCAGCGGCCTTTGCAACCATCTCCCACCGCACACTAGTCGCTAGACTACACGACGCAGGCATACAAGGAACGGCCCTAGACAGGATCCGATCATTTCTCACCGTAAGAAGCAAAGTATCAGACTCCCACCCTTCATCTCCGACCCCACGAAAATCACTTACGGAGTCCCACAGGGCTCATCCCTGGGCCGCACCCTCTTCAACATCTAAATGGCCCCTACGCAGCAATCGTTCGACAACACGGCCTCAACATTGTATCCTACGCCGCAGACACCCAGCTCATCCTCTCCCTCACCAAAGACCCTACCACTGACAAACTCAACTTTCAGAAAGGAATGCAAGACGTCACAGTCTGGATGACCAACAGCTGCCTGAACCACGCCAAGAACCTCGGCATCATACTTGACTCATCACTCACCATGAACCAACAGGTCAACGCCGTCACCTCCAGCTGCTTCAACACTCTCCGCAAGACCTTCAAGTGGATCACCCCTGAGTCAAGGAAGACAGTCACCCAAGCACTCATCACCAGCAGACTGGACTATAGAAACGCACTCTACGCCGGCATCAACAAGTCCCTATTCCGCAAACTCCAGACAATACAGAACACCGCCGCCAGACTTGTCCTCGGCATCCCCCGACACGAACACGTCAGTCAAAACCTAGGAAGTCTCCACTGGCTCCACGTGGAGTAAAGAGTCTCTTTCAAAATCCTCACTCACGCCTACAAATGCCTACACAACAACGGACCCAAATACCTCAACGACAGAATCAACTTCTACGTACCTAAAAGAAACCTCCGATCTTCCAACCTCGCACTGGCCGAAACCCAGCGCATCCACAGAGCCAGAGCAACTGGAAGATCCTTCTCTTACACTGCAGCCAAGATCTGGAACGAGCTACCGGCAGACATCAGACGCGCCCCCTCCCTGAACACCTTCAGGATGACCCTCAAGACCTGGCTCTTCGGCTAAACAGAACAGCAGAACCCCCCCTTCAGCACCTTGAGACCCTCACGGGTGAGTAGCGTACTTACATTCCCTGATTGATTGATTGATTTACCATTCTATTTTCTGCTAAGACCATTCTCCCAACCTGGCAGTCATCTTGACACAGTCAATAAAGGTCGATGGAAACTGAAGCCAGGTGTAGCATGCCCTAGCTACATGCTACCAGACATGGCTGATGCCCCAACCAGACAAAATCAATACATGTCATAAACCCTACATGACGAGAAGGACATTCTCAACATGCTAGGTATTTTCTAGTTACCTCTTCTTTGTTTTTTAAAGTATTTTTTATTAATATTTTCATAACACGTCTGATACAAATCAGAGCCGCATGTAATTCAACCGTTACCATCAGCCCTTCCCAAGAAGTGGCATCCTAAAAGCACCATTTGTGCACACACCTGGGGCTGGTTCTACAGTATTCAAAGAAGCTTCACTCATCACTCTGTTCCCAACCATCAACAGTTCAAGGATACACAAGGGAGAGCATTCAAATGTGTAGTGTAGAAACAAGAGAACCAATAACATAACAAGTGATGCAAATAGTGGGTTCCAGGTGGGGCATAATCCAATGGTCCATACAGGAGAGTGCATGTGGGGAGAGGTGGCCGGGGAGGCGAAAGGTCCCCTTCTATCTAGCCTGCGGGCATAGCATGCAAAATGTAGAGCCACTCAGCATGTCAACTGTAGCACACCATAGGCGTGGCCTCTAGGGTCCATCAGCTCCAATCACCCTTATGCGATCACCTTCCTGCATTTACAGCTGTGTCCTCATGTCAACCATTTTGCTCTCACTCCCAGACCCGGACCCCTCCGAAGATGTGCGAGCCTGGCCCCCAGGGTTTTCAAAAGCATCTAGCACTTCATTCATAGTGGGGCTATCGGTCGTCTCCATATACCCCGCGCCTCCTTCCTGCTGAACGCCCGGTCCTCTGCTCGAGCCTGATCCTTAACACTTCCTATCACCCTATCAGTGGGCCAACCGCCGATTTCCAAGTCATAGAAATTTGGGGCTAATGTGAAAGCCAAATCTAGGAAACGGTTCCCTCAATTTCTTGGATACAGGGTGAGGAAAGTTAACTCTTCTTTGTTGATAATTTTATTTCCACCTCAGCAGTTTTTTGAAGCTTCAGTAGTTAAAAATGCTTTCCGCACAGCGTGCTCTTTGATGCAATCAGAACGCTCTCTCTTGCCAAATAAATGATCAAAGGACACCAGGTGCCTTTGTGATGACCTTGGCATAGCAATGGCTGGACCCCCTTTTTCAAATATAGTTTGCACACTCTGAAGATGGCAGCTGATAACATATAGAGATGCATGCCCACATCACTCTGTATGGCCAACATCCGCAGACAAATAACACACTGAAACACGCTTGTCACCCGCGGACCAGGTGCCTGGTAGAGAGAGTCACAGTCCGAGTCGATTTAATTAAGATATGTCATAATTCTGACTTAGAACAACTTTATAATAATAATAAATCTTGTAAAGCGCATGGTTACAGTAACTACTGTGTCCCGGCGCTGCGGCACAGAAATGGCAGGAAGAGCAAGGGTAGGAAACAGCACCCCCGAAAGGTACTTAACTGCGGAAGAGCCAGGTTTTCAACTTCTTCCGAAAGAGTCACTCCGATGGTTTATTGCGTAGTGAGAGAGGAAGCGCATTCCAGTGTTTAGAGGTCAGGTAGCTGAAAGAGCGAGCGCCCATTCTCGCTTTTCTTGTTCTGGGAATTATGACCCGACTGGTCCCTGATGATCTTAGATGCCGAGTTGGAATATAGGGGGGTCAGTAGGTTGTGTAGGTAGCTTGGCCCCTTCCCCTGCAGGATACGATGACTAATACATAAGGCTTTAAAGTGTATTCTCTACCGCAGAGGTAGCCAATGGAGAGCTGAGAGGGCATTTCTGGAGGATGAAGGTCTGGGCAGCATCAAGACGAGGTGGGCAGCCGCTTTCTGAATGCATTGAAGTCTGTGCATACATTTATTACTTGCTCCTAGGTAAAGAGCATTACCATAGTCCAGGTAAGAGGTTACGAACGCATGGACTAGGGTTTTCCTGGCTGCGATGGGGAGCACATCTAGATTCTTCCATAGGCTTTTTAGGTTTCCAAAGCACTTCCCTGCCACCATTCTAGTGTGGCTCTCAAAGGAGAGCTTGGAGTCTAGCCACATCCCGAAATTCTTAACCTGGTTGCTCGGGGATGGAGTAGGGCCCAGTGTCTGTGGCCACCATGCCGAGGACCAGATAGAGGGAGCTTTCCCCACCAGCAGGAGCCCAGTTTTACTGCCATTTAATTTTAAACAGTTACTTGTCATCCAAGATGCAAGATCTTGTAGGCAGGTAGAGAAATTTGTGGCTGCCTCTTCAGGAGACTGACAGAGAAACCACCAATTGCGTGTCGTCAGCATACGACACAACACTTATCCCATAGCTCTCAATAATCTTTGCCAATATGACACATTAAGGTTCCAATATTTTTTGTAACTGTATCTAGATATGGTAATGTAATATATGTATGAATACTACCAGGACAAATCGAGTCATTATATAATTACAGTGGTTTTTAAAAATATTCTCAGATGACTTGACTGTACTGCATGCTCCACTTATCTACTGCGTAACATTATACCTACTAACTTGGGCAGAAAGCTTGGTTTATGACATGTATTACTTACAGAGGGTTCTGTCCCCAGTGTCCACTTCAACTACGTATCAGTTTGAATCATCGATTTCAGAACTGACGTTTTCTCTAATCTCCCAGTTACCGAGCATGTACTATGTATTTATTCTAGAAGACTGCAAGAGAGGTTGGGGCCCAGATCACTATATTTGTTTCACCAGATCTTCAAATTCCCTACATGTTTTAATATATTTTGCGTTCCCAAAATGAAGATCTTTACTCCTAACTCTGGTCACCGCACAGCAGCTTACTAACATACATTGTACTTTTCTTCGCCCCGTTCGCGCTTCTGTACGGTCATCGTAATATTTGTTCTGTAGGACAATGTGGGAAACACAATCATCAGTAATTTCACCATCATCTCAACGCTGGGTGTACTTGGTAACTTGGAATCAGAATAAACACCGATCTCTTTTAATCCAACAGCTTTGATAAAGCTCTACAGCCCGTATGCCGGAGGGACACACAAGCCAGCTGTTTAATCATGTTATCATTTTCTAATCACTACAAATAAAGACTTTTGGCAACTGTAGAAGTTCTTGGACAAATGATTCAATGATTTCAAAAGAATATCTACATGGAGATTCCAGACTCATCTGTCCGCTTGGCACAAGTCAATCAAAAGGATGAAAAAGAGCCTATAAAAACCAGATCAAGAGACACAATTTTGAATCATTCATTTGGGGTTTTCTAACAGATGCTATAGATATCGGTGAAAACACAGCTCACTGAGAACACCTTCATTGCCTCGGGCAACTTTGACACAAGGAGCAGGTTTTTCCCTGAGGAAGGCACGCTATATTCAAGCAGCAGCAAACAGCCTTACACACAGACCAAATTAAAAATAAAAACAATAAAAAAAAAATAAGTAAAATTAAGCTGCAAATGATAAATATCAGATATGGGGAACGTGATATGAATACTTGGTCTTTTTCTCAAAAAGGGCAACAAAATCCAAAGTGGCCTTACAGGTTCACAAAAAGGGGACCCAGGCCCGATTTGAGATCCACCCCAATCACGCGTGGTTCAGGTAAGCCTTCATGGTTTGTAACGGTCAAGATTTTTACCTTTAAACTTAGAAACTTTTTTTGTTTTCAAACTCCTTCATGGGAGCAGAAAAGGATACTGAAGCCAGCAAGAGTTTCATGAAGTCCCCAAGTAGCTTTGAACTGTTTTTGAAAAAGGTCCAAGCTGGACATACCAGCAGCAAATTTTGGCTGCCAAAGACTCATGTTTTTCAGAACGCCTTGGCACCTTCCCCCAGACTAACACAGGCCAAAAGTTCCTACTTCCTAAGTTTCTAAAGGTGCAGAAAAACACTTCCCGGATACTTCGAAGGGTCCCAAACAGCAGGGGAAGGCGCTAAGTTAGCGTTAATCAGCGGGACTCTGACTCAACCCCACATGTTCAGCAAGGTCCAATGTAGGTTCCTCCCAAAGGATAATTGTATTATGTCCCTGGGATAAGTTGTGAGGCCAGTCAACTCGCCCTCCGACAGTCCTTCCAATTCGTGGGTACAAATGGAGAGAAGACAGCACATCAGTGCTCTTCACCGGCCTGTCCAGATACACATCTTCCTTCTTCTGGGGCCTTATCAGGTTGAGTTGATTTCAGAGGAGCTTACGGGTGGATATCATTTTTAATCAAGCACAGTAGCCTGTAATGAAAGACAACTCTTCACCCATTCCCTGCAGTATTGCCATAGCTCAGCCATTCCACTTTTGCAGCATGGCAGAAGCTTTGTTCCAGTGTTCACAGCTCCCAAACTCATCCCAGGTCCTTCAAGCCAAACCTATTCTCACTCCCCTCCCCTAAAATGAAAGCAGGGACAGAAGTCGGAGATACATCCAGAACGAGATGGTGTCCTTCACATCAACACATCTGTTGACAACGGAGTTGTGTATGCAGACAGGCAGGAGTGGTGGCGTGCGGAGAGGTAGAGGGGAGGAGTTGTGTATGCAGACAGGCAGGAGTGGTGGCGTGCGGACAGGTAGAGGGGAGGAGTAGTGTATGGAGACAGGCAGGAATGGTGGCGTGCGGACAGGTAGAGGGGAGAAGTTGGTTATGGAGACAGGCAGGAATGGTGGCGTGCGGACAGGTAGAGGGGAGGAGTTGTGTATGGAGACAGGCAGGAATGGTGGCGTGCGGACAGGTAGAGGGGAGAAGTTGGTTATGGAGACAGGCAGGAATGGTGGCGTGCGGACAGGTAGAGGGGAGGAGTTGTGTATGGAGACAGGCAGGAATGGTGGCGTGCGGACAGGTAGAGGGGAGGAGTGGTGTATGGAGACAGGCAGAAATGGTGGCATGCGGACAGGTAGAGGTGAGGACTGGTGTATGGGGAAGAAAAGCAGTGTTGTACAGGTTGAAAGAAGTGTGTTTTGGGAACATCTGGCGAGGAGTGGAGTCGCAGACAGGTGGTGAATGGAGTCCAGCAATAGCTGGTGAGATGTGTGGTACAGGCAGTGTGAGGATTAGGCTGTCTGGCGCGGAAGAGACTCTCAGGAAGCGGTGTGTTTTGTCAGCACATTCATGAATGTTGATGCCGTGTGAGTAGGGTCCCAGTGGCTTCTCAGAGTGGTTGTAGACGGCAGGGTTTTATGGAACCATGCGACCTCTGGAGGTGATTGGGATCTTTTAAGACCTTGAGGGATCCATGGCAACAAACTATTCACAGACGGATCGGTAAGAGGAGGATCAGTGAGCGGCATTGCCACTGAATTAGAGATTTTGTGGTGTGGGTGAATGTGAGATAGTTAGCAGTGTTGAAGGCAGTTGAGAGATGAAGAGTGTGCTATAGAGACAGTCTTGGACCCGCTCCAGAACCCAAAAGCCAGATTAAAAGCCTGGGTATCTGGTTGGACTGCTCTCTCCGCTTTGAGTTTCAGGCGATTAAACTATCAGCCACCTGCTACGGCCTACTGAGGATGCTTCGCAAGATACTTCCGCTCCTCCCATTCCAGGCAAGAAGAGTTATGATCCAGGCCCTTATAGTCGCTCGCCTGGACTACGGGGATGCCCTCTACTTTGGAGCCCCCCAACTCACAATCTCCCAGCTCCAGATTCTTTAAAACTGCACATCTAGTCTGCTTCTCCAACTCCCTCATCGACAATCCGCTAAACCTGCATTAAGAAGCCTTCACTGGCTACCTGTCAGGGAGAGAATCCAGTTCAAGGCCATGTGCATTACACACAAGGCTTTCTGGGGGAAGGGGCCAACAATCAGTCGTTCCATGATTATTCCATACCAGCCTAGCAGAACTCTTTGTTCCACGTCCCTCTCTCTTGCTACACTCCCAAAAATAAAGAGCTAGATGTGGCGAACAATCTTTTTCTTACAACTCTGCCAAACTATGGAACGCACTCCCCCCTTACATACGCAAGGCATCCAACTTGCTGCCTTTCCAGAAACAACTCAAAACGTGGTTCTTCCAAAACTTCACTTAATCGTGGTCTCGCTCTGTACGCGTCCAACCCCAGCGCTGGGATGCCTTAGGGTTGCTATCGCGCTATATAAATGCTTTTTCATTCATTTATTCTTGGCAAGGCGTGGTTTAATGGGGCCACATGGTGAGGGAGCAGGGTATTGGGCAGGGGTATGGGGTGAGGCATGGAACAGGAGGTGAAAAACAGGGCGAGGCACAAGGTGAGGCGGGAGGTATGGGGACAGAAGGTGAGGGGTAGGAAGGACAGGTAGGGAAGGGTAGTGAGGAGAGGCAGGATGGGGGCTGGTGGGAACGAGGGGCAAGACGGGGGGCTGGTGGGAACGAGGGGCAAGACGGGGGCTGGTGGGGACGAGGGGCAAGACGGGGGCTGGTGGGGACGAGGGGCAAGACGGGGGGCTGGTGGGGACGAGGGGCAAGACGGGGGGCTGGTGGGGACGAGGGGCTGGTGGGGACGAGGGGCAGGACGGGGGGCTGGTGGGGTCGAGGGGCAAGACGGGGGGGCTGGCAGGACGAGGGGCAAGACGGGGGGGCTGGCAGGACGAGGGGCAAGACGGGGGGGCTGGCAGGACGAGGGGCAAGACGGGGGGCTGGCAGGACGAGGGGCAAGACGGGGGGCAAGACGGGGGGGCTGGCAGGACGAGGGGCAAGACGGGGGGGCTGGTAGGACGAGGGGCTGGTGGGGACGAGGGGCAGGACGGGGGCTGGTGGGGACGAGACGCAGGACGGGGGGCTGGTGGGGAGGAGTAGGGTACAGGGACAGGAGACGACATGGGGTAGGGAATGGCTAGTGGCAAGTGGGTTGCAGGGATAGGGGGGAGGTGTGGTGTAAAACAGATTGAGAGCACTAGGTACAGGGATAGGAAGAGAGTGATGGAGGGTGTGCCATGTGGGATAGAGGGACAGGCAGAGAGGAGTGGGATATATGGACAAGTGAGTGACAGGGAAATGTGGTGAGGATTGGCATATGGGGACAGGAGGAGACATGTGGGGGAGGGGGCCAGAAGGAGAGGAGTCGGATTGAGGGAAGTTGGTGAGGTGTGAGGCACAGGGACAAAAGGAGAGTCATGGTCGAAGGGGACATGTGAGATAAAGGCACAGACAGGGAGGAGTGGGATAGGAAGACAGGAGTGGCATACGGGACAGGGACATGTGGTGGCACATGGGGTGGGGGACCACCAGTTGGTGAGGTGTGAGGTACAGGGACAGGTGGTGAGGAGTGGTGTATGGGTCAGGTTGATGATGGTTTGGGTATTGGGACGGGCGAGTCAGGCCCTACACCCTCATACTGAGATCTTACTGCGAGGCTCCCTCCTCCAGTTTGATTGTAACCTCTTCCTGCCAAGCCTCCTTCCACAGTCATATGTGTTTCCCCTCCTTCAGTTCCTTATAGTGACTACAGACTTCCTACTCCTAAGGATGCCTCTTGCTAATGTGACCTCTCTCATGCTTCCGCTCTCCTCTCATAGCAGGACTTCCTTTCCATATGGAAGCACACACTCCTTTCGCCTATGAGGATCTCTTCCACCTGCGAACCCCAACCTTTACTGGGTGACTCCACTCCTGAGCCTAAATATTCAGTTCACACGATAATCCCATAATCCTCTCACATTCTCCCTCTCCAGTCTCACATGAGCACCTCTAGGTTTGTATCGCTGTCCTCCCATCGCAGAGTTTCTCCCTCAGCTTTCCATGAGGCCCTCTCACGG